>NC_089822.1:71955158-73200783 GCF_035046505.1 Tiliqua scincoides
CGTGGTGTTTCACAACTTTACACTCCCAGTCTAGCATATGCTTGAGAAGCTGCTGATTTAAAACAAAGGCACTGGAACATTGCAAAAAGGATTCAGCTGCTGGGGAGAGCCACACTTTTGCATTCTCTTTTATATATTCTCAACATGGGGGTTGTCAGACACACAGGTAGGTGCCACAGGGGTAGAGCTGCCACATTTTCCCCTGGCTGGGCACCTAAGTTTTTCACAGCTACATGATCAGAAGAAATTTAGGAGGTGAAGCTTTTGCCTGTGTTCTTCATGCTGGGAAGAACATCACCTACTGAGATGCTCTCAGTCAGTTGCTGTAGCTGTTAAACGGAATTGCTTGGGAAAACAATTGGCAACTATAGCTGCTCCTGTTTTATTGTGTGCACCCATATGTGGTACATCTTTTGACTATGGAGTAATTACACCACAGCAAAAGCTGGTCTACTTTGTACTGGTGAAGTACAAAGTAATCATTGCACCTCAGAAGGGGGACAAAACTGCCATGATAGTGCTTGCCAACCAGAAAGAAAGCAAAACTTGTACCACTATTGTAGCATAAACATGTCACCCAGTATTCCTGTGCAAACCCTGTTCTCAAGAAGCATTGATTGTATTGAGTGGATGTTTGAGTCTTGTGATTTGGTTTCAAGTCCATTTTTCATGTCAGGGCACAACTTTGAATCTGTGGAGCACTTTGGAACCTGTGTAAAGAATTGAGTGGTCACAGTTTGCCACCAACATCCGAAATAGAGCTTGCAAAATTCCTACACAAAAAGCACTTTATATTAGAAATAGTCTTCCCCTTGTCATAAATGAGCTTATTTCTTTACTTAGCGCGTTATTTCTTTACTTAGCGTGTGGTTGGTCTGTGGAACTCCTTGCCGCAGGATGTGGTGATGGCATCTGGCCTGGATGCCTTTAAAAGGGGATTGGACAAGTTTCTGGAGGAAAACTCCATTATGGGTTACAAGCCATGATGTGTATGTGCAATCTCCTGATTTTAGAAATGGGCTCTGTCAGAATGCCAATGCAAGGGAGGGCACCAGGATGAGGTCTCTTGTTATCTGGTGTGCTCCCTGGGGCATTTGGTGGGCCGCTGTGAGATACAGGAAGCTGGACTAGATGGGCCTATGGCCTGATCCAGTGGGGCTGTTCTTATGTTCTTATGTAGAAATTAATGTGTTGCATGTAGGCTGATTGCCTTACCTATATAGATGGGCTTTTCATGTAGCAATTCTTTAACCTATGGAGCAGAGACAAAGGTATGACTTGAGTACTGAGCTCAACAGTAGTGCCTCTGTTTTCATAATTAATCATTGCACGAAGACCTTCCATGCAACAAGCACATTTTTAGCAGATGATTTCTGGTATCAAGGAATTAAAGACAGTATTCTTGAGGAGAATCTAATCTGTTTCCTGGTGTGTCTGAATTGCTTAATCCTTTCATAAACTACTATTTTGAAACACGAACTGCCTGTATCCTTTGCAGGTTCATTCTTGGGATAAGAGTCTACATTTCCTTCCTTACAGGCAAGTTACACTGATCTTAGGGAGGCTGCAGCATGTTAAAATCTGAGCAAGTTGTGTCTTGGTGCACCATGGGCTGTATTTCTGTACACGTACTTAGGGGTAAGACCCATTGAACACAATGGGACTTATTTCTGAGTAAACATGCATAGGATTGTGCTGAAAGTGTACTATTTGAAATGTACTTCCTTACTGAGTTTAATTTACCCTGTTAGCAGTTTTATTATAAGTAGCACCTTTGTAAAAATAAGCAGGATTGGCTGCAGTCATTGTACATTCAAACTGAGAATCAGTCTGGTACCTGATCCTGAACTCATTTCCTTAGAAGTAAGTCTCATTAATTTAAAATTGAGCTTCCTTCTAAGCTGTGGTGATCAGGGGAATTTAGGATTAGAAATTTAAAGCAATGAAAATTATGTGAGTAGTTTTTTTGTTTAATGTCTATTTTCAAAATGTAGTTTTCCTTTGAATAGCCATACAGTGTGTTGTGGAAAAGTGCATGTGGAGGAAAAAATTTTGCTAGCAAAATGAACTCTCTTGCATATAGAATTGATTGCAGACTACTGGAGCAATTTGTTTTTCCAGTCTTCTCTACAACTACGACATGAAAGGTGACTGCTCCGTGTTTCAAGGCAAGACTTAGCAATGCGCTGTGACCATTGTTGATGCTCATCCTGGAACGCATGAAGCTGAGCATGTGCTGAGTGCAGAGTAACCCCTCCCACAGGGTAGGCAAGAGAATGTTGTTATTTCTCGATCAATTAATTGCCCTCCTTGTCCATAGGCTCCCTCCCAAGACATTACACAGCTTGTGCATTAGCGCTGAAATGTCAGCTCATTTACTGTTGGGTTTGATGGGCTATAGGTAAAGGGTGAGGTCTCTCTCTCTCTCTCTCTCTCTCTCTCTCTCTCTCTCTCTCTCACACACACACACACACACACACACACACACACACACCCCCCAAAGGGAGCCTTGTTTAGCTACCACGTTGCAGTGGGAGTGCAACGCCTGCCCTTCCTTTGTCAATTTCATGTTGCCCTCCAGCCTGGCTTTGCCAATTTCACAGCAAGGCTCCAAGCAGAACATACTGGCGCAGGTTCTATTGCTGGAATACCGGCGCGCCTCCCTTATTGTGCTGGTTTCACGCCTTAATAGGAGACTCACACGGTCCGAGGGCTCTCCAATTAGCTCCCTTGCGGGCTGCAGGGGGGTTTGTGAATAAGGGCAGCGGAGAAGCGGCCTCTTCTGGAACAAGGAGGGGGGGATCAAAGCCCAGCTAAACCCTGAGCGCTCGGAAAACTGAGACTTCCCTTTGGCCGCCTGTCTCAGGTTCCAGGAAATGCCCCTTTTGTGCTGTTCACAAAAGCTCTTGACCTTCTGCTTCTCCGGAGCCTGAGCCTTCCAGCGCGCACCAGACCCAGACCCATCCGTCCTGAACTTGTCATTGATTTCTTAGCGCCAATACGTCTTGTAGTGACTCAGGAGGTGAAGAGGGTTGATTCTGGTGGGGGGCTTTCCCCCCCTCCTCCGGGCCTCTAGAGTTATATTTTCCATATATTTTCCACCCCTTCTACCCCCCTCCCTTCCAGGGCAAATATATAGCTTCATATGAGCGATCAAGCCCGGAGGATCTGCTCATCAGTCACCGAGCCTCTTTATAAAAGTATAACGAGATTCCCAGCTAGCAAAGTCTGTCTCTTTAGCAGAAGGGAGAAAAGTGGGGAGGGGGCTAGGGACTCCAGACCCTACATGCTCACTTCGGCTTCGGGAGGGAATGTCAACGAAATGCTCCCAGGTCCTACAAGGCAATTCTGCGCCCTGAAGGCTCAGATCCCGGGGCACGATCCTGCCACAGGTCTCGCGCTAAAGCGTAGGTGGCGTTTAAGGTTGCAGTGGGGATTACTTCTGAGTAGACATGCGTAGGACTGTGTCCTAAATCGCACTGCTACAACAGGACTCAGGCTGCAATCCTATTCGCATTTACCTGAGAGTAAGTCCCATTAAACTCATTGGGGCTTACTTTCTGAGTAGATATGCATAGGATTGGCCCGAACTCCCCTGGGCATGTGTGGTAGGGGTGAGTCCCATTGGCTACAGTGAACATGCCTAGGAGAAGCGCGCTGTTTCAGTGTGACTCTATAGCCTTTTACTCAGAAGGAAGTTCTGAGTAAATTTCCAAGTTGATGCATACACGTTTGCTGCGCGCCCAATCCTGTGCAGGCGTGTTACTCAGAAGTAAATCTAACTATGATCAGTAGCGTTTACTTTCCAGGTAAGTGCGCCTATTTTTGCACGGTGGGTCACTTTTAAGCGCATTGCTTAATTGTGGTGCTTTGTCTCTTTTTTAAGAGTGGTAGAAATACAATCATCATTGTTATTATTGTATTATTCTTTATGGGTTTGGGCTGGATTGTGCCTCGCCTTTCCCAAGCAATGACGTTTTGTGCTGCATGTTACTTTAGAGTAAATCTCCCTATTCTGCTCATTTCTCAGCGACGACCTCTTTGCATAGATCCCTTCACTCGTACTGGGTCTCTCCCTCTGTCTCTCTCAGAGAGAGAGAGAGAGAGAGAGAGAGAGAGAGAGAGAGAGAGGTCTTGTTGAATCCTCAGAGAGAGAGAGAGAGAGAGAGAGAGAGAGAGAGAGAGAGGTCTTGTTGAATCCTGACCAATGGGGCTTCTCTTCGAATAAACATGTTTCATAGGCTGTCTGGTTCACCTGCAGAATTCTTTCGATCCAACTCCAAAAGATGCAACGTGGTTAAATAGCAATATAACTACTTAATCAAGTAAAATCGTGCCTTGGCAGAAATGAAGCCACGATCCTGCCTTGTACAGTATTTGACATCGAGTTTTGAAACGAGTATTTGACTCATTTGAAACGAGTTCTTCCCCGTGCATTAAAGAGGGCGGAACAAGAAACTTGACACCAAATATTTATGAATGGGTGGTGATCTGTGACCTTTATTAATTCTATTCAGTTTCCGTGGATTTTTTTCCACGGCTGCAGCTGGGAGTCATTCGTTTTCCAGATTATATAAACTCTGCGCGCTCTCGCTCTCTCTCTCTGAGTGAAAGTGTAACTGCTCTCTGTGTGTGTAAAGTGTAAAGATCTCTCTCTCTCTCTGTTTGTGTAAAAGTTTAATTCTGCTCTCTCTCTCTCTCTCTCTCTCTCTGAGAGAGAGATCTGCCTTTCCAGTTCAATGGGTAGCTCATTTGGAGTAGAGAAAGAGCCCAAGCCCGTCGAGGCCCTCCCGCGAAAGGGTGATTCGAATCTGGGCCCCGAAATAATTCGAAGGGCTCCACTGAAACGCGGCCAACCAACTAACAGGCGCCCGGAGGACCAAACGAGCTCATCGCCAATCATCGCCAACTGAATCAGCAATTCGTATCCCTTTCAGACTTTGCAGAGGAGCAGCGCTGGGAGGAGGAACACCGAAGTTCCCTTCCCATTCAGTACTTTCCCTTTGTTCTGACCTAACCGTCGACAAACGGAAAACACTCGGCCTTAATCGCTGCAAAAATCAGTCTTAAGCCGGCGAGAAGCTAAACCAGAACTGTAGTCGGTCTCCCGCTGCTGCTGTATTTGCAATGACTACGTGCTTCAACGGCACCCCCCTTATTTGGAAGCATCGCCACTGAAATGAAGGAGACTTACTATTCCAGCAAAGCGCGTTCATGAAAGCCGGAGCGGGTGGTTCAGGAGACCTTGTGGGCAGCGCTCCCAAAAGCATTTGTTCAGCAGTCGAATCCGCGGGTTGATTCCAGTGGAGGCTGCTCTTAGGTTGTCACTTGGTGCGCAAAGAACATACAAGAGTCCTTCTGGCAGATTCGGTGCTAGCGCAGTCCTAGGGACCTTAAGCAGGAGGAAGTCCATGGGACTTGCTCCTAAGCGAGTCCTGTATGCACAGAACACGTACCTTAACACATACTTGAACTGTAGCCCCAACCAACGGCACAATAACCTGGGAGTAAGCCCTTCCTTCTGGCCCAAGTGCTTAGGATTTCCCTGCGGATTCATTTTGCACCAACTCGCCATACTCACTGAACAAGAAGTTCTCCTGTGTTAAGCGAAGCTTGTTCCAGGGGCAGAAGATTTCAGCCTGCCCCACACACAGTGCACACACACACACACTAAAAGGCTAGATTTCTGACACTGTACGGGGCACGAAGGATTTTAATATGTTTTAGGCTGCAATCCTTCCTATACACGCTTCTCTGGGAGTAAGCCCTATTGAACACAATAAGCCTTACTTCTGAGTAGACGTGCAGACGACTGTAGTGGTTATCGTGTTGGACTTTGAACCTGGAAGATCCAGGGTCAAAAATCCCTTCTCAGCCACGAGGCTTCCAGGGTGACCTCGGGTCAGTCTCTGTGTCTCTCTCTCTCTCAACCTCACCTACCTCACAGGGTTGTTGTGCGGACAGAAGGAGGAACAGAACCATGCACACCGCCCTGAGCTCCTTGGAGGAAAGGCAGTATAAAAATGTTACAAATGATTAAACGAAGAGTCCCAGGTCGCGGTGGCGGCATAGTCAGTCTGACCTCAGCTGGTCTAGAATTGCAATCCTATCCTCATTTACCTGGGAGTAAGCCCCGTTGCCTATAATGGGACTTACTTCAAAGTAGAGATGCATAGGATTGGGCTTTTGGTCAGGTCAATGCCTGCGTGGGACTGTCTGGGAACCCCACGGAACCGTGCCAGAAAATCCCAAAGTAAGCACATATCTGCAGTCCAAGCAACTTTCAGACGACTTACACCCCGATTATGACTCGGAAGTAGGAGGCCATTTCCACCCGATGACCACCATTGCGTGGCAGCTCGCGTTAAGTCGCCTTGATGCGGGTGGAACTTGGAGCCCAAGCCTATGCATGCCTACTCAGAGTCCCATTATAGCCAATGGGGCTTATCCCAGGAAAGTGTGGCTAGGGTTGTAGCCTGAGAGCCGAATCCTATGCATGCCTACTCAGAAGTAAGTCCCGGTAGAGTTAGTGGGGCTTACTCCCAGGAAAGTATGGATAGGATTGGGCTGTCCGGCACGTCGGCCAAAGCATTTGGGACGGAGTTAATGGCGCAACGCCAACCCGGGAGGGAGCTAAGCGAGTGGTGGCGAGAGCCGTGGAGAGCGTGGTTCTCACGTGAAAGGCTTCTACACGTGTCCGCGTTTGTGATAATTTTGGGGGCAGCTTTCCTGAAAGGCGCCCCCTGATTCCTAATTTTTTTTGGGGGGATGGGGGGGTTTCAAAATCCCTACGTGAAAACGGAGAGGTGGGCGGGGGGGGGGTGCTTCGGGTTCAAGAGCTGGCGGGCATGACTGTGGCGGAGACAACGTGGCCCTGCCGCCGGCCCCCTGGTTCCCATGCTCCCCTTTGGGCGGAGGATCCCTGGCCGGGCTGTCCCTCGACGTGATTGGGAGCATATGCTTCGCGCCTGCAGCCGCCTTTCAAGCCATTCTCCGGGCCACGCCGGAGTCACCTTGACACCCCTCCCTCCCCCCGGATTAGGCTCCCCTCTCCTTGTTCCCAATTAAGGGCTTAGCAGCCCTGGCAACGGAGTTCATGTGGCGACGTTTACCGCGGGCCCTTCCCCTGAAAGGCCGTCTGCGGGGATCCCATCATGTGCTTGACTGCACCCTTTCTGCCCCCAGCAATGGGGCCGGCTCTGGTCAGGTGTGGGGTTACAATGGGCGAACATAAATACCCGCCTGGCCTATGGGGAGATGTTGTCAAATAGGCGGCCCTGGAAGGCGATTCCCATCCAGAGGGGGAGAACCAGGGGCCGGCGTGCTGGAGCCCATGGCGGGGGAGGGGGGCAGCGCAGGCTCGACGCCAGTGAAAAGAGCCCCCCCCCCACTTCTGGAGAAGATCTTTGAAAGCCCGTCGAGGGGGCAAGGGGGGAGGCTCCTCTGCTCCCTTTCTCGCCTCCTTGGGGTCCTGTGAAGGAAGGACGTTCTCCAGGGCCAACTTGCGTGTCCTTGGGGAGGAAGAGCGGTTGGTCCCCCCAGGAGCGCCTTGCAGGGGAGCGCGGTCCCGATCCGGCCGCTGGATTCGTTCAGGTGCTGGCCAGTGAAACACCCAGGCAGACCCTGCTGTCCTATCCCCTCCACTCACGGCCGGGGGCTCTCAGTGTAGCTCCCCACGCGTGAAAGTCTTCGTCTACCCCACGGGGAGTCCTTCCCCTTCTTGCTTTATTTGGGGGGGGGAGCGCAGGCTGGTCAGTCCAGACCGCTTTCCTCCGTGGGGTCTGTTTCCACGCACGTGGGAGACCCACCCGCAGCGATTCCCCAGAGTCCTTTGATTTGCAAGTCCAATTTGCAGGCTGCCCACCCACCCGCTGCGCAGCGTCCCCCCTGGGATGGTTCTCATCGTGGCAAAGGAAGGGAATCCTCGGACGCAGCGCTTTGGGGTCTCCTTCTTCCCTGCTCCCCCTCTTTCCCCCCCTCCCCAGCTCGCTCCCCAGCCTCTCCTCCCAGCTCAGGCCCCGTCCCTTCTCTTACTCCCTTGGCACTCAATACCCCTGCAAAATCCTCCCCCCGCGTGGGCCTTTCCAAAGGCAGGTCTGGGGAGTAAGGGTGGGAAGAAGCGCACAGGTGGAGAGCCCAGGCGCCCCCTGGTCGACCCTGCTCGGTTCTGCTCCTTGGAGAGGGCAGAGCAGCAGATCCGAATCAAGGGAGACACCAAGCCGGAGTGAAATCGAATGTGCACGAAGCAGGAGGCAGCGGTGCGTGCGGAGGGGGGAGGGGAGAGGGGCAGACAGCAAACAACCCGGAGTCCAGCCCAATCCAAAGTATGTCTCCTCAGAAGTAAGTCCCGTTAGCGTCAATGGGGCTTACTCCCAGGAAAGTGTGGATAGGATTGGGCTGTCAAAAGATAAGAAAGAGAGGTTGAGTCTTGGGTTTGGCAAGAGGGCAGATTCCTTTCTCCACCTGCGTGAGCCCGGCAGCGTTGAAACCAGGCTGCCCTTCGTAAGAACTGGAAGCTCTGCCCTGATCGGGCGTGAAGAGACATTCGAAAAAAAGGTTCTGGTTTTAATTTTGTTTTAACTTGCAGCCAAGCGAAACCCGGGATGACACCCCATCCACGACCAGCACGTGGTGACGGTGTCCTGCCTCTCTTGCCTCATTTCAAGTCTACGCATTCCTTCCTCGCTCTAATCTGCACAGCTCCAAAAATGGATTGCAGTCTTTTATTTTGCCTTTTTTTTTTTTTTAATGGCACTTAAGGTCCAATCCTCTCCAACTTTCCAGCACAGGTGCAACCTCCAGGTAAGGGAACAAATGTTCCCATGCCTTGAGGAGGCCTCTGTGACTGCCTCCCACCACAGGATGCAGCGCACGCCCCATTGGCATGGTACCCCAGCACTGGAAAATTGGGTAGGTGGGACCCTGCAAGATTTGGGACAGAAACCTGGGCACAGCGGCGCTTTCCGAGGGCCAAGGAGGGGAACCTTTGCAAAGAAACAGGCTTTGGTTTGGTAGCTCATAGAAAGCTTTGGAAATGGCCCTGCAGAGTCCCGCAGAAGGAAGCCACTAATGGGGTTAAGCCAAGCAACTCTCTCGCTCATCCGGCTTCTGTCTGCTCCAAGAGCCCCATCGCAGGCGTGCGAAGTTTCCGAGGAGTGGGAAATGCAGCCAGCATAGAGGCTGCATTTCTGCCCGGGCTTGGAGGGGCAGAGCTTCTTTGCAAGCGCCAAGCAGCCTTTGAGCAGACACAGGGCTACAGACTGCCTGCCAGCGAGTCCCCACTGAGCTCTGGGTAGAACTTAAGATTTCTCAGGCAAAGTTCCTGGATCAGACGGACCAGTGGCGTAGCTAGAGGGGGTGCAAAGCACTAAGTTTTGCTACACCAGCTATACCACTGGATTGGACTGCAAATTCAGTGGCAGGCTCCGGGGTTTTGCAGTCGGAGTGGGGTTGGAAGAAAGCTGCGTGCTTTCACCTGGAAAGTGTTCCGGAGAGGAAGCGCTTGGTTGGTGCTCTTCTCCAGTGACCGACAGCCACGTTAGCGCTTCTTCTGCAACTGGTTGGCCCAATAAAAAAAGATTCTGCTTGTTCTTTACGTGGGGATCGTGGAGGAGAACCTCCTTAACCACCCCAGACAGCTTTCCATCCCAAACGCGCGGGTCCCACTCACAGCCTGTCACAAGAGTTTTCAAGCAAGTCTGGCAGCTCCCCCCCCCCCCCCGCAAGTGGAAAGGATGGGCGAGTTCATCTGCCTGGCTTAGGGGGGGGTTAACATAGAAGCGAAAGGTGAGCTCTTGCTGGGGGGGGGGTTGTCTGTCTCCCCAGTAGTGGCGTAGCTAGAGGGGGTGCAAAGCTGAAGGGCACAAGCCTATGCACGTCTACTCAGAAGTAAGTCCTATGATAATCAATGGGGCTTACTCCCAGGAAAGTGTGGATAGGATTGCAGCCTAAGTTTTGCAGGGAACCTCACCACAGCGTGCAAGGGGCCCCCCCTTCGGAGCCGTTCCAGGCATTCGCCTTCGTTTTGCTCCCCCCGTCTGGCATGACTCTGAGGGAGAGGCTCCCTGCAAGACTTAGTGCTTTGACCCCCCTCTGGCTACGCCACTGCTCCCGAGGGACGCCCTCCCAGACGAGAGGGGCGGGCGGGAAGAGGCGGCAGGGCGGCTTCTCCTCCTCCTGCTCCTCCTCCAGGGCAGGGGCGGAGCGTGGCCGCGGGAGAGGCGGGACCGGGCGGGCGGCGCGGGCGAGCGGCACTCGCGCCGGGGCGGGGAGGCGCGCGGAGCCCTGCGGCTGGTGGGCTGCAGAGGCCCGGGGGCGCCATGAACGGCTACGGCCCCCCGTACCTGTACATGGGGGGCGCGGTGGCGCAGCCGGCCCGGGCACCCCTGCAGCGGACGCCCAAGTGCGCGCGCTGCCGCAACCACGGGGTGCTGTCGTGGCTGAAGGGCCACAAGCGCTACTGCCGCTTCAAGGACTGCACCTGCGAGAAGTGCATCCTCATCATCGAGCGCCAGCGCGTCATGGCCGCCCAGGTGGCCCTCCGCCGGCAGCAGGCCAACGAGAGCCTCGAGAGCCTCCTCCCGGACTCCCTGCGCCCCCTGCCCGCCCCCGCCGCCCCCGCCGAGCCCCCCGGCGGCGCTCCCCACCGGCCCCCGCTGGAGCTGGCCGCCGCCGCCGCCCTGCGCTGGCCGTCCGAGCAGCCGTCCGCAGCAGCCCTGTCCTCGCAGCTACCCAAAGCAGGTAGGGGGCTGGGGGGGCTGCGTCCGTGGGAGTGGAGAGGGGGCCAGGGGGTGTGTGTGCAGGAAAGCCGTCGGTCCCGGCACGAGATCCAGGCGACGGTGCCCCTGAGCATGTGCAGAGTGCACCCTCGGAGGCAAAGGGGCAGCTCCCGCGCTGCGGGAGTGGGGTGGGGGGTCGCCTTCGGGTTGGAGGTGCCGCTTTGAGCCCGCCCGGGTGTCTCTGGCTGTGCGAGGTGCTGCCCGCATTCCGGAGCTTGACTTGGAAGTGAATTCCGTGGGGCGCAACCCTGATCTTACTCGCGAGGAACTCTAAGTGTACGAAGCGCTCCGTCGGGGCGGAGTCCGCCCGCGTTGAAAGCCCCTGCGCTGGCCGCCCGAGCAGCCCGCGTTGAAAGCCACAAGTGGGCTCAGAGCCCAAGCCTATGCTTGTCTAAGCCCCATTATAGTCAGTAGGGCTTACTTTCAGGAAAGTGTGGCTCGTATTGTAGCCTAAGTGCCCCAAGCAAGCCCCTTTGACTATAATGGGACTTACTTCTGAATAGACACGCGTAGGATTGGGGTCTAAGTCGCGCCTCACTTGGCTGCCTTGGGTCGAGTGACGTGCTACGGTTGGTCGCGGTCGATGGGACCACTGGTACTCACCAGCCACTGGGGAAGGAAAGAGGTGGCGGGGAGCGGGAGGGATTTTCTGGGCGAAGCGTTTCCGTCCGCTTCTGGAGATGTTTAAGGGACTTGGAGCCCAATCCTATGTATGTCTACTCAGAAGTAAGACCCATTAGTGGGGTTTTCTCCCAGGTAAATGTGGATAGGACTGGGGCGTTGGAGAACCAGAAACTCCAAAGCGCAAGGGGGGGGGAGACTCAGACTTCGGGTTATTTGGGGAACAAGGGCTCCGATCATCCGAGACGACGGCGGGGGGAGCAGACCTGTCCGGGTTCCCAAGGCACCTGGGAACCGCGGCTGGGGCCAGCAGAGTTCCTGGTCTATCTAAGCCCCTCAGGGCTGACCTGACAGGTGGGAGGTCTTGGCGAGCTGGTAGCCCAAGCCTATGCCTGTCTACTCAGAAGTCCCATTAGAGTCAATGGGGCTTAATCCCAGGAAAGTGTGGCTAGGATGGGCTGTGGGACTGCAAGGGAAAGCCCCCCAACCTCCCTTTGAAACGGGCGAGGGGTTCTGTCTTGCCCTCCTCCTCCTCCCTCGGCTTCTGCCCTGATAGCCTCCCGGCTGGCATCTGGTGCGCTCCCTTCTCCCGAGGCGGGCAGAGGCTTCCTTCCGAAGAGGCGTAGAGGAGCCTGACTTGGAAACCTCTGTCCCGCTGGAGTTCGCTGGCATCCAGCGTGGCTCCAACATCTCCGCGAAGGCTGAGCCAAATGAGAGCCCAGTCCTAGGCATGTGTACTCAGGAGACGGTCCCATGATGGTCAATGGGGCTTACTCCCAGGAAAGTGAGGATAGGATTGCAGCCTGACTCCCTCCCGGAGGGGGTAGCCTTTGCAGGACACGTCGAGAGATGGCACCCAGGACCCTCGCCACTTGCCTTCAACCGAGGGGGGAAATGGGGCAGCGGCCAGACCTGCCCTGCCTTTCCCCTGCCAACAGATCCCCGTCCAGTCCTCGTCGGGCCTCCAGGTGGGACCTTCCTTGGGCTCCAAATCCTTCCCTTTCCCGAAGGAGTCAGTGGGTCGCTCCAGCCACGTCGCCTTTTCTTCTAGAAATCCGGATCCTCCAAAACCAGCATTAACACATGCTGGGGGGGGGGGGCTTTGCTGCAATCCTGCCCACCATCCAGGTAGGGTGACGTATAAGGGCTTAAGAGCCTGCAGTCCGACGCTGACTTGCTTGAAGTCAGAGGGCTTGAGCTCCAACACGCGGAGTCTGGGCCTGATCCTGTAATTCGGTTAGATGATCACTCTCCAAAGGTACTGGAAGGATCAAGGAACTCAAATCCCTCCAGAAGCCCCAGAGAGGACGTGGCTGTCCCTGGCAGCAGATGCCAGTCTGCTGGGGCAGAAGACAGGCAGCAGCCTGTGTGTGTGTTGACCACAACTGGGGGCATTTCTTCCCCAGTTTTAGGAAACGGTTAGGGCCTCCTTAGGGTTACTTCACTCCCTCCCCCATGTCTGTCATAGGTTATCTTGGGGGGGGGGGGCAAAGGAGGCGTAGTTTGCATTATTGCAAGCCAAGGTAATTTGCAGGAAAAAAAACAACTTGAGAGGGCATTGGCCAAAATGTCCAAGACCCTCACGGGAGAACAAGTCCTGGGACGTCAGAGCAGATTGACAGCTCAATCCTATGCATGTCTACTCAGAAGCAAGTTCCACTGAGCAGGGCTTCTGAGAGGAATTTTATCAGGGGGTACAAAGTTTCTTTTGGGCCCCTTCCCAAAGGAGGAGGGGGCAATGGGAACGGGTAGAACAGGGGGCAAAACTAGGCAGGGAGAGGGTGCTGACAGCCAGAATAGTCTTTGGAGCCCAGGTCTACCAGGCTTCTTGATGCGGAGCCCAGGCCTACCTGACCATGCAGCGCTGGCAGCTAGATGAAATAGTATGGAAAACCAAACACACTCCTAAGTCTCTCTGAAATCTTTGAAATACAGAAAATCCATTGCAGAAACTTAACCTCATCTTACTTAGGCTCACACTAGAATGGACTGTGTGCTGTGTGCACCAAAATGAACTTCTGCAGTGGCTGTAGCCCCTCTGCTGTGTCCCTGATCTCTTGTGCACTCTTTCATGGCTATTGGATCCACAAGCCAAAGAGTTACTGCAGCAGGACAGTTTCCTTGATTTGACACTGTGTTAAGGAGGGTCATGGATGCATTCCTGGACCCAGTGCGTAGCAGGAGTTGCCACTGCATGCCCATGGTTGTGTCCCCAACATCATGCGCAGGTGAGATAGGAAAATGCCAGGAATTTTCTGGGTCTCCTTTCTGACCCAGGGCCCGGATACAAATTACCACCCCCTCCTAGGCCCTGCCACTGAGTTCAATGGGACTTACTCCCAGGAAAGTGTGGCTAGGATTGCAGCCTGAGACCTGAAGCTGGAGGCAAGGAGCAGCTGTTGAAAGCGCAACACACAATTATATTTTTTTGGGGGGGGGGGGGAAGGTTTGGTTTGGGTTTCTTGTGCTGGTATCCTCCAGTCCAGAGCAAGAAATGCCAGGTGGGGTCAGTGAGAGCAATTCTGGGGGAGGCAACCCAATGACTCGGATGGAAGTGCGAGCTTTGTGTCCCTGATGCCGGGACACTTTTGGGTTCCACCTCGCTGTGTGTTGTTGCTTCTATTTGGTCGGCATCGCGGGCAGTAACGTTAGCGTTCAGAGGTGCCTGTGGTTTTCATTTAGCTGCCGACACGCCACAAGCCACATGAGGCCTCCTCTGCTGTCTGCCCAAGAAATGGGAAGGATTGCTTGAAAACCAAACCCCAAACTCTTTAACTTCCAGGACAGAAAGGAGCAGCAACCGACTCTTCCTTGGAGCTTCTGACACGTGCTTGCAGCCAGTTCCCTGGCACCCAAGGGTCCTCAGACCTGCTGCGCTCTCAGTCTCCAGGGGAGAAACTCACCAGCTCTGAATGCCGATTAAGAACCCAATCCTATGCACGTCTACTCAGAAGTAAGTCCCATTAGGGTCAGTGGGGCTTACTCCCAGGAAAGTGTGCATAGGATTGGGTTGTTAGGCTGCAATCCTAATCCTAATACTAATCCTGGCAGTAAGTGCCACTGAACAAAATAGGACTTCCTTCCTTCCTTCCTGCCTTCCTTCCAGAACATGTATAGGATTGTGCTGTAGTTAACACCCTTTGAATTCCTGGCCCGCCCAGAGTCCCCCTCTTGATGAGCACAAAGACCCGTGTTTTGCTTAGTGATCAAGATGAAGATGTCGTGAGGAGACGGATTATTCCGGGGTAAGGAGTAGTCCGCACCTCAATCTTCATTTCTCCGCAATATCTAATCGGTGATCTTTCAAGGCTAAGAGAGAGAGGGAGATTCTTGCTCAGAAGTAAGTCAATTGAGTTCAATGGGACTACTTCGAGGTAAGTTTGTAGGGTTGCAGCCCGATTTTAGGCAAAAAGGAGCCGGGGCTGTCCGTGGCTCCGAGTCCCGATGCAGCGAATGGGGCTCCGTGGGGCCTTCCTTTGAAGTGAATGTGTTTAGGAGCCTGGTGTGCGAAGGAATCACTGAAGTTCCCCCTTTTTCAGTTAGCAGCCGGAGAGGGCTTGGAAAACGAGATGTTTCCGTTGCATGAATTTGCGTGGAACAGGAAACCCAAGCAAGAATTGGGCCCCCAAGTCCCCGAGCTCTCGAAAGCAGCCACCATGGTGACACTCATGTGACCCTACAGCCCCGCGGGGTACAGGACAGTCTTGTTCAAGGTGGTTGCTGGAGATCCGCGACTTATAGCCTACTCTACAGCCCCACTGGATCAGGCCATAGGCCCATCTAGTCCAGCTTCCTGTATCTCACAGCGGCCCACCAAATGCCCCAGGGAGCACACCAGATAACAAGAGACCTCATCCTGGTGCCCTCCCTTGCATCTGGCATTCTGACATAACCCATTTCTAAAATCAGGAGGTCGCACATACGCATCATGGCTTGTACCCCGTAATGGATTTTTCCTCCAGAAACTTGTCCAATCCCCTTTTAAAGGCATCCAGGCCAGATGCCGCCACCACATCCTGCGGCAAGGAGTTCCACAGACCAACCACACGCTGAGTAAAGAAATATTTTCTTTTGTCTGTCCTAACCCTCCCAACACTCAATTTTAGTGGCTGTCCCCTGGTTCTGGTGTTATGTGAGAGTGTAAAGAGATCTCGCTATCCACTTTATCCTTCCCATACATAATTTTGTATGTCTCAATCATGTCCCCCCTCAGGCATCTCTTTTCTCGGCTGAAGAGGCCCAAATTCCATAGCCTTTCCTCATAAGGAAGGTGCCCCAGCCCAGTAATCATCTTAGTTGCTCTCTTTTGCACCTTTTCCATTTCCACTATGTCCTTTTTAAGATGTGGCGACCAGAACTGGATACAATACTCCAGGTGTGGCCTTACCATCGATTTGTACAACGGCATTATAATATTAGCCATTTTGTTCTCAATACCTTTTCTAATGATCCCAAGCATAGAATATGCCTTCTTCACTGCCGCCGCACATTGGGTCGACACTTTCATCGACCTGTCCACCACCACCCCTAGATCTCTCTCCTGATCTGTCACAGACAGCTCAGAACCCATCAGCCTATATCTAAAGTTTTGATTTTTTGCTCCAATGTGCATGACTTTACACTTACTGACATTGAAACGCACCTGCCATTTTGCTGCCCATTCTGCCAGTTTGGAGAGATCCTTCTGGAGCTCCTCACAATCACGTCTGGTCTTCACCACTTTTAGGCATGTCTACTCAGAAGTAAGCCCAGTTATACTCAATGGGGCTTACTCCCAGGTAAGTGTGCATAGGATGGCAGCCTTAATCCGCGATGGCAGCGGAAAGGGTGTTGGAGTAAAGCCCCCGACGATGGCTTGCTAGGCAGTGAAAGCAGGAGAGAAAGTGCCATTCTGTGGTCTTGGTTTGCAACCCCGGCCGCGGGAGCATCCCAGGGGCCGCCCAGGAGTTCGGAGGGAGCATCTCGGTCCTAACTTGCCCTGCCAATCTGATCAGGACGGTGAAACGCTTTCTCCCCCCCCCCCCGCTCTTCGGCTTAACTAGCCCTCGCAGCTGTCCGCCTGCACACTGGCATAAGGACGTGTTTCGGTCTCCGCGGGATCGTGGCCACCAATGACTGCAGGGAGTCCTGCTGCGATCTAGGAGAGCGAAGCAGCTGGACTGGACAAGGAGCGGTGAAAAAAGGGGGGGATTAGAGTCCATTCTATTTACTGGGGAGGTGCTTGATGTCGCTTCCCAGGTGATAACTTCGAATGGGTGAATTTCAGGGGAGGGCGCCCTAAAATAAAACTTGCTTGGCTGATTTTGAATCTGCTTCTCTTTCTCTCCTCCCCCCCCCCCTTATTCCAGCCACACCACCAGCGCTGCAAGCCTGTGTTGGCCTCTAATAGTTTGGAGGAAATCAGACCAGGGAGGAAAAAGTTTGACAGTGTGAGATCCATTCAGCCTTCTTTGGAAGAAAACTCTTTTTCTTCCTCTTTTTAACCTCGTGTCCTGGAAAAGAACTGAAATGTCCTCCTTTGCCCTGTGAGCAGGCAGTGCAGAGCCTTCTTGGAATTAATAAATTACATGTAATAACTTATGTAATATACTTTTTAATTTAAGTAATCTTTAAGTAAATTATATGTAATATACTTTTAAATAAGTAATCTAAATGACTTATTAAATTAAATTAACCCCATGAAATCAATAGACGAGTGTTTTTAGCTTTTATTTTTTCCTGTTCTACATTTTTCTTGGGTGTCCTGCATTTTGGGGGGCCTCATCCTCTTATATCTGGTCACCCTGGCGGGCTGCACAATTGGATCGGGTTCCCCCCTTCCCAGTTTTTAGGACAGACAGGGCTTTCCAGGTCCCAGTCATCCCACTCCAGTTCAGTGGAAGTGCAGAACTTGAAAATAATCCCCCGGCTTTCCGGCGAAAACGAATTTTAACCCCAGGACCTTCTTCATTGTTCCAGGAGATTCGGGATTTTTTTTTGCAACTAATTTGGTAACAGTCCGAATTATTTTGCTCTGTCTCCAAGCCATAGCCAAGAGAGAAGAAGTTGGAGCCCAAGCCTAGGCATACCTATTCAGAAGTAAGTCCCATTCTAGTCAATGAGATTTACTTCCAGGAAAATGTGGCTAGGATTGCAGCCTCAGACAGCCCTGGTGAGGCGTGTCCGGAGGCTAACAGCCTATGCATATCTACTCAGAAGTAAGTCGCATGCTAGTCAATAGGACCTACTCCCAGGCCAGTGTGGAGAGGATTGCAGCCTAAGACTTCATTGCCCGAGAAAAGGGCACAAAAGGCGCAGGCTTCTTCGTCTGCCTTGCAGAGGGTCGTGGCGAGGGGACGCTTTTGCTCCCCGCAGCCTCTCGGTAATGGGGGGGACGGGACCTCGAAGGTGTCGCTTTGCAGTCGGGCCCCACCCCAAGCGGAATCTGCCCAGTCCTGCTGCTGGGGAAGGGAGGGCGGTATCTGGAGCTCCTGGAGCGAGCAGTTCGGCGAGAAGAGGCTGGAGGGGCCATCCTCGCAGGGCGAGCGTTGAAAGAAATCTGTGCCCGGTGGGAACGTGGCGCTTGTGGGCTGGGAGGCAGGAAGCGGCGTCCTGCAGGGCCTGAAGTCCAGCGGGAGTTGAGCCGAAGTGCGGTGGGGAGGTTTTGCTCGGGCGTTGCTGAGCTGGCTGGAAGCTCCTGAGACTCATTCTATGCATGTCATCCTACGCCCATGTAAGTCCTATTATAGTCAGTGGGTCTTACGCCCAGGTAAGTGTGGATAGGACTGCAGCCCCAGGCCGGCCAGCGAGCGGGTCGCCGTCTTTGATTCTGCGTTAATTCGGATTGCCCAGACGAGCAGCGGCCCTTCTTCGGAGATCCGTGGCCACCAAGTCCACCCGGGTCTGCTTCGGAGCGAGCGAGGTCCTCTGCAAGAGCGCGGGCGGGCATACGCCACCCTGCCTGCTACTCCGTCGTGTCTCCAGTGAGTAACAGCACAATCCTATACGTGTCTACTCAGAAGTAAGTCCTATGGTGTTCAGTGAGGCTTACTCCCAGGAAAGTGTGCGTAGGATAGCACCTAAGATTGGATCCTGGCCCAAGTCATGTACTAAACACAACTCGGTTCCTTCTGAGTAAAAGAAATCGCAGCGTCTTCAAGCACCTCTAGCTGGCAGGCAGCTTGGGCGCCCCTTGTTGAAGCCAAGTCATGCCTCCGTCCTCAGCATTGGTTTTCTAAGAAGTCCGCGCCTTTGGAGCTGCCTGGAGTGGAAGCCTCTGGCTTGAAATGCAGCCTCTTTCTAACACCAAGTCGTTCTGCAGAAGTAGTGCTGAATGAATGGGAGTTTCTCTGGAATCAGCGGGGATGCAATAGGTTGTAATTTCCCAAGTAAAATTGGTGGTGTGTGGGTGTGGAGTTGGGCACAGCAGAAGTCAGTTTTTCCTTGGTGGTGACATTCACGGCATCTACCTAGGTGGACTGTGGTGGGAAAGTTCTAGGGGAGCCTCTCTTCCCTTGTCTGACTCGGATGTGCTCCCTTGAAAATGCTCTGCCCCTCTGTTCCCCCCTGTCTTGTTTGCTCCTGGCAGACGAAGCAGGGTCTCCACTTTTTCTTAGATGCAATCCTCTCAAAGGGCTAGTGCAGCTGGATTTGCATGAAAGGTCTGATGTACTCCTGGCAATGGCCTTCCTTGCACCTTGGCTGTGGATCTGGGCACTTTTGGGTTGCTGAGTAAGGAGGGGAGATGGATTTACGAATCTGTTGCAGACCAGGAAGGCCGCAATCCTTCTTGAAAATAAATCCACTGAAATCAATGGACCCAGCTCCAAATCAGCCTGTGTTTTTTAAATGAATATTAGCCTTACTGAAGCTTTGTTCACAGGAAAACTTGGGCGAAAGTTGCATGACTGGATTGGACTTGTAGATACTCCTCCCTCTACAGGTTCAAGGCCAAGGGAAAAATCCAAGCAAACCACAACTTCAGCCACTGAGCCTGTTTGGAAGGACTAGTTTTGGGAGCCAGAATGTTGTGAATCAGTCCTGAACCTTGTGCACTTATGACATTTTGTGTCCATATTAAAAGGACTTAAAGCTTGTTACAATTAAAATTGTGTGTGTGTGTGTATATGTATATGTATATATATGGGAGTAATAATAATAATTATATATATTATATATTATTATATAATTATATATATATATAATTTTAATTGTAACGATCTTGATATATATATAATCTTGATATATATAAAATTTATAAATTATAATTTATTAATAAAATTATATATTTGTGAATCAATTTAAGCATACCAAACTCTGGATAGCCTTGCATACTACATACATTACCGTTGAGCAAGCAACCCATTCCATGATGATACCCTTTGGAATTCTGTTCCCACCTTTGACCTGAAGTCAAAGAGGAGGGCTTCTCCTCCTGTTTGCCACCTCTGGAAGCATTTTGATTGCAGCCAGAATTGTTGTGGGTTGAAGTGTGCAACAGAGCTCCCTCTTTGAGTTAGTTATGTACTCAGTGAGTCTTACTTTGGAGTAAACTTACATAAACTTGGGAGACAAATATGTCTTAAATGCTTTGGTGGCATTTTCCTTTCTTAGACATTAACTAGGGCACAAAGGTTTGGTTAAGGAATAATGAGGTAGCAATTAGGACCAAACCAATGGCAACATTTAAAAAAAAGTTTATAATGGGTGGTGAGTGCATTGGAGGAGGCAAACTTTTTCCCAAATGTTAGATTTCTGGGGGGAAAAAAACCAACAAATGGACAAGAGTGCTTGGAGAAATGCTATACTGTAGTATGTATAAAAGGAAAGTACTCTGAGTATGTAGAAAGTGTTTTTCTCTCAAGCTACCACTGTGCCTTTGCCATTTGACCTGGGTGGGAAGTTTGTATTAGTGACCTAATTGCCAACTGGTGGCAGGAGGCGTTGTGCTTAGACTGCTCTCTCCAGAGGCAAATGTTTCCAAAGGATGGCAACCCCTGTCTCTGTGTTTCTAAAACTGTAGGCTATAAATCTCCATACCCCAAACCCCAAGCATAAGGCATACATACTCTTTACTTGGGCATGTCTTCTCTCCCACTACACATGGTCAGCAGTCCTACTCTCCACAGCTTCTAAATCCTGTGCTGAGGCCATGAGTTCATAGGCTTCCTTCCTTCTGTGAGGGGAGCCCCAGACTCTTCTTTTTTTGCAGTTACTAACAATTTTTGGGACCATTTTTAACAGCAGAAGCAGGAGCAATTCATTAATTGCAGCAGGTTACCCTTCCATAGATGGATGAGTGTAGGGACATCACCCTCTTAAAAGGGAGATGCAGCTTTAAGAATTCATTCCATACCTGTGGATGGTGGGGGTGGAATTTAAACTTGAGCCTTAACCCATTTTTGCCTGGGCCACAGGTGTACACATTTGGTTCCTGTTGCATATGCAACATTGGGCAGAAATGGCTTTAAATGAGATAAGTGGAATGTAAAAGAATGTTGTGATTTGGAACTTAATTAATGCAGTCAATCAATCAATCAATGGTTAACAATTAATTAGTTGATTAATTAATTAATTTTGATTGATTTCAGCCATTTTTATACCACCCTTCCTCTAAGCAGCTCAGGGTGGTGTAGATCAGGGGTGCTCACACTTTTTTGGCTTGAGAGCTACTTTGAAACCCAGCAAGGCCTTGAGATCTACCAGGGAGGAAGGAAGCGTCTGACAGACACCCCGTTTAATGTATGGAGCCCCTGCTGGAGTCTAGTCAGTTTCGTCAGTTTTGTTGCTGCATGCCTGAAGAGCAGCTAAAGTGTCAGTTTCAGTGTCAGTTTAGTGTCAGCTAAATATGTCAGTTTCATCTAGTCACTAGACTGACATATTAACAGTTTGGAGAGACAGGGCTCCGCGATCTACTCATTTTGCCTCGCGATCTACCGGTAGATCGCGATCCACCTATTGAGCACCCCTGGTGTAGATGGTTCCTCCCCTTATTTTGTCCTCACAACAACCCTGTGAGGTAGGAGAGACTGAGTGATAGTAATAGTCATGACATAAAATGAATAGCAATAATGGTTAGAATATAAATGCTGTGAATACTTGCCCATAAGCAATGGATAAAATTCTGCATCAAATGGTATATAACAGGGGTGTCAAACTCAATTCATACAGAGGGCCAAAGTTAGCATTCAGGGCTCCTGCTGAGGGCTGGAAGTGATGTCATAAAGCCGAAAGTGACATCATTAAGCAGCTAATGGCCAAAAGCCAGACCTTGTTCTCATATAGAAACTCATTAATTGCAAATGACGGAAGAGAAAATACGCAAATCTTGATCATATTTCAAGATTTGGGAAAGCCCAATTTTCAAGTGGGCTCCCATTTCAGCTGTAACACCTCAGCAGCTGAGAGCCTGAGGGCTGGATAAAAAGCTTCTGGAGGCCCCCGGGCCTTTTTGGTATATATGCCTTTTTGGACACCCCTGGTATATAACGTGATGATATTATTCCTAATAGCCACGATTTCCACAACTTTGGTCACTAGGATGTCAGGCCCCCCCCCGGGATATCTCATTGGTTCATTTTGAGTTAAGTTAGTGGTTCTCAAACTTTTAGCACAGGGACCCACTTTTTAGAATGACAATGTGTCCAGGACCTGCAAGTAAACACGTCCATGTGGCTTAGTTTTGCTTTCCATAGGGCTCATGAGCTTGGAAGGAGGGATCTCCTTCCTGGGTGTTTTTGGGTGGCTGCATTCATTGAATCAGGACCATTCTGGTGTCATTGGATACCTCTTGGCCTACCCTTTCTGAAGGACTAAGGCAAGTTTGCCTACTCGGGAGTAAACCCATTATATGCCCCAGATTCATTTTCCATAGGGCTCTATACATTTTTCATTTTCTGCTTTTTTTGGCCATAACATTTGATATAAAGAAGATACTGTATTTCACTCTGGTTTTTTAAATTGCATTCTGCTGTAAATTCCACATCCAACGGTATATAGCATGATGGTATTATTCCTAACCACTGAAATGTTAGCGATTTTGATCACTTGTGGTGTCACCCCCCCCAGGCTGGCACCTAGGGCGGACCATCCCCCCTGCCCTTTGCTAGCTACACCACTGCTATGCAGGATCCTGGTCCTAAATTCATTTATAAAACTAGTACAATAAGTGTGTGTGAAAAAAGATAAAAAATTCACCCTTTGGAAATACATCTAATTGATTTCCATTCCCAGTGGATAAATGCTTGGATCAGTAAACCAGATTGGATTATGGGAACTTGCCTGCTGAGTCAGACTGTGGGGCCATTTAGGTCAGTATGCTCATCACAGACTAGCAGCTACTCTTCAGGATCTCAGAAGGGATTTTTCTTCTGTCTCCTACTTGGAGATGTCAGAGATTTAACTGAGGACCTTCTGCATGCCAAACTTGTGCCCTACCACTGAGTTACAGCCTGTTCCCTGATAAATTATTTAGACCAGACATGTCCCTGGAGAAATGTAATTAGTGGTAATTAGTGAGAAGTCATGTAAACAGCTGCTAAAATCAAAGCATTATACTTCAGCTCATTTGTACTGTATGTCTAGCACTTCAGGGAAAATTTATTTTAATTTACTCTGAGTAATCATTATTATGCTCCACAGATTAAAGAAACTCTTCCTTTCCTAATTGACCTCATTAGGACTGTCACCTGAATCAGATTGGCCACTAGAGATGAACACTGTTAAATATGATTTCCGTGGGAGAAATCTTTAGCAGGTGCTTAATTCTCCTCCTGAAATAATAGAGACTTAAACATGCATGACTGTGACTGGATCACACCCATTGCTTGTAAGTCCTACTGGCTGATGCAATCCTATGCACAATTTCATGGGAGGAGGCCCGTAGAACAGAATGGGACCTACTTTTGAGTAGACGTGCATAGGATCTTGCTGGGGCAGCCCAATCCTGAAGGTGCCACTGCCCAATGCAGTGGTGCCAAAGCAGCTACCGCTGTATCCTGTAAGCCCACAGCAGGCAGTAGATGTCTCCTGGGTACAGAAGGGTCCATTCCCTTGGGGAAAGCCCCAAGCACCACAGTAGGTCTTCTCAAGCCAATTCCTCCCCCTGCCCCGCTCTCCCCTGCCTCATACTACTTACAGACTGATTGGTGCTGCTGGAGTGCCAGCCGGCCCTCTGAGCAGAGATGGGGCTCAGCACCAGCGGCCCCTCCTCTCCAGGTGCTGCAGACATGCCTTGTGGCATGTTTATGACACCCAGGTAAAGAGCTCAGAAATGGGCTGTTAGTTGGCTAGTTTTCTGCCAATTCCCTTGCCTGATTTAGTCCTGAAAACCACTCTCTTTGCTTCCATTCTCCAACACATTCTGCTTCAGCCACCAAGGTTTCCCTGATCTCCAGTAGCAGGACCCAAGCCATCTGATAGGATTCACCATCTTAACTTGCTGAGTGTTTCTCATAAAACTCTGGAGGGCTGCGTTGGCCTCTGCATCTGTTGGGTAAAGGTGCTGCTGTTTACAGACCAGAGGCACAGAGGTTTTGCTGCAGGGAGAGGAAAAAGGCCAGAAAACCCACCCTTGTGAAGCAGAAACCAACTCTTCTTCTGACTGTAGGAAGCGTATAAATCTGATGGATAGAAGCACTATTGACTTGCACACTTTTTCCCCCCACTGATATATGAAGTTCCTACTTTAAAAGATTACAGTAATCACAGGAGGACAGTGTAAATCGAATCTGATAGCAATAACTTTTGGGGAAGGTCAGGCTCAAGTGAAATGTTACCAGGCAACAGGCATTTTGTTTGCAAAATACAATCAAAGAGCATTGATGAGAAATTCTTCCCTGCCATCCAGTCAGCACTTTGTGCTGAACAGCTTGAGGGGAGGGAAGGAGTAAATCTCCATCCATCAAATGTGCCAGTGGCTCAGAGCACTTCCTCAGCCTAGGCTGGTGCTTCTCCGAAAGAGAGCGGGTCTTGTTGACTGTTTTCAGCTCCCCAGGGAATCCAATATAAGCACTTAGGTCCATCAAGGCACAGCATCGTCCTGACCCATAGCAAGGGCTGTGGATCACAGGATGATGCCAAGATTATAAATGAGTCTGCATGATAAACCGAACTAGGACATGGTGATGTCAGAATGGAAATATGTGGTGTCTTGAAGAGTGGATGACAACGACAAAGGCTACAAGTGGTCTGTTTATCAGAAAAGACACAGGTGGTGCAAATTGGTGTTTGTTGTCATTGAGATAAATTCAGATTTTTATTCAGTCAAAATCACTCCATCTCCTTGGTTGACTCACTAGTGTACACTGTGTCAGAGAGTATGACAGGCAGCTCAAATTTTTCTTAAGAGCAGGGGATCAATAAATGAAAATAGTTATCACTCCACTGAAAATAATATGTTTTATTTTACATCTCAGTTGCAAATAACCTTGAATTGGCAAAATAAAAATTGCACATTTTTATCTCTACTTATGAGCATCTTAAAATGAGCATCCCATTGACCATTATGGGACTTACTTCAGAGTAGGCATGCATAGGCTTGTGCTCACAGGCTGCAATCCTACCCACACTTTCCTGAGAGTAAGCCCCATTGACCACTATGGGACTTTTATTGTACATAATGGGATGCACATTTTAAGATGCTCATAAGTAGAGGTGTTTGAAAATGGTGTTTACTCCGAAGGAAGCCCATTGTGTCCAGTAAGACTTAGGGCCCAATCCTATCCAATTTTCCAGCACTGGTGCAGACACCTGAGGTGCAGTGCAGCCCTGAGGTAAGGGAACAAATGTTCCCATACCTTGAGGAGGCCTGTGATGGTCTCCCCAACACAGGAAGCAATGCATACCCCATTGGCACAGCAGCACCGGCACTGGAAAATGGGATAAGATTGGGCCCTTAGGCTGCAGTCCTAACCACACTTTCCCAAGAGTAAGCCCCACTGAACAAAATAGGACTTACTTCTGAGTAGACCTGGTTAGGATTGTGCCCTTAAGCTGTAATCTTATCTTACTCAATGGAAACAAACACCTCTGCTCATAAGTTATTTAATTTGAGTAGCATATTATTATAGGGATCTAACTACACCAGAAATTTGTGCTAGTTAATCCATTTTTGCCTAGCCCGCAGATGTACACATTTGATCCCTGTTGTGTGTATGCAATGTTGGGCAAAAATGGTTCAAAAGAGGTGCTCCTACTCTGATATTGGGGAAACTGTTTGTGGGACTGGAGCTATGTTCAGCATGCCTTTTTCAGGCATTTCCTAGAACGAGCTTGGTCATAATATGTGTTGCTTCATTTCCCACTTGCTCACATTTAGGAATTATAAAAATTGAGGTGGGTGACTCTGGTAATTTCATATGTGGAATCCAGGTGCAAACAGTTGCCACACACACTTTAATCAACATGATTTCTCAGCGAAGTCAGATGTGATCCAAAACTTTTGATACCTTTTAGTTTTGATAACTAATTAACTAAGGGTGCAATCCTAACCTCTTATGTCAGTGCTTTCCAGCACTGGCATAGCGGTGCTGCATCCTGCAGTTGGGTGTCACTCACGGAGGCCTCCTCAAAGTAAGGGAATGTTTGTTCCCTTACCTCAGAGCTTCACTGCCCTTATGTCAGTGCTGGAGAACACTGACATAAGGGGTTAGGATTGCACCCTAAGAAAACCTTGCACTATAGCATGAGGTATATATAACAAATTTCTCTATAGCTCTGCTGTAAAGACAGCAGAGTTACATATGAATGATTGCAAATATCTCCTATGCTATGGCATGGTCTTAGTTAAGTTTATAAGAATTTTCTCATTTCCCATCTTAAACTTGTACATTTCCATTACAATATTTTTCTTGAATATCCAGCTTTAAGATGAGTTCTGTGTAACACTGAAGCTTGTACGTTGAAGCTCGTATAATTGAAGCTCGTATAATGCATTCTGAATTACTGGGTTTTCTAATAAAGATGATTCTTTTACCATCCTTATGAATTTTGTTCAAGTGAATGAGCATGGGTATCTAATTTTTAAATACAGTTACCTAATTTACAAAAGTTTATTTTTTCCACTTTAAATATCAGTACTTAGAAGTGGATGAAAACAGTTTTATTTTTTCGCAGATTTCTGTGTTTTCCAAAGCTAGACTTGCAGAAAGCGGTGTTATGTGTTTTTATTCCAAGAGTGCCTTTTTATAAATTATAATTATAGATTATAATGGCTTCAAAACTGTATGAGGAAGGTGGTATAGTGTCAGCAGATGCAGTCACATGCATGTAAAGGTGTTAGAGAATGGTTTTATTTTTTTTTCCAGGTCTTGGTGAGAAGTGCAGAAAGTAGTGCTATGTGTTTTTATTTTGTTATCACTGAAAAACCCACCTCTAAATACCACATAGGGATTGTAGATTGTTCTGTTGACTCCCCCCAGCTCCTTCCAGAAGCGTATAATAAAATTGGATCCGTAACCTCAAAAATAGGGAACATCTGCATGATTTTTAACATTTATTAAAACTACACTGTTCTAAGCCTAATGTTCTTCCCTTGAGGTTCAATGTTGTTGTTTTACAGACATTAAGGAATGTTTCAGTTTAATGTGTGTACAGAATACCAGAATGTACATCAGTTTCTGTTTAAATAGCTTGAGAGAAGTACAAAATGAGTCCGTTGGAGCTTCTGTGTGGCTTTAACACAGGTTCGTGTTTTGGCAGGTATCTTGTTTCTTTGTGTGACCCCTTGGTTTGGTTATTAAGAAGTGCTGTTGAGAACATTTTTCAAGTGGGTGCTCCTCTTTATAGCAGGGGGAGAGTAACTGGCCCACCTCACCCCAGCACTGTCTGTTCTAGTGGCTGTCTGCTGGTATTCTTTTGCATCTTTTTAGATTGTGAGCCCTTTTGGGACAGGGAGCCATTTAGTTATTTGATTTTTCTCTGTAAACCGCTTTGTGAACTTTTAGTTGAAAAGCGGTATATAAATACTGTTAATAACAACAACAACAACAACAACAACAACAACAACAACATCATAATCAAGATACAAGCCCTGCATTTTTGTCTAAATGAAGGGATGTCTGGGATGGCACTCAGGAGAAAATTCCATGCCTCAAAGTCAACTTGGGTTGTCTGTGGTTTTGTCATGAAAATGTTTGCGTTGGTGAGCAATGATAAAAGAAGATTCAATCATATGGATATCTTGATCCAAACCTGCAGTTCCTGGATCTCGGTTGATTTAGATCTACTGAAGAAACAGAAATCTAATCTGCTGAAAGTCTTATGGCATCAGTGTAACCATAAGGACAGTAGTTTTTTTTTTAAAATGCATGCATTTGTCAATGATTATTTGGGAATTATAGGATGGCTTCTTCAGGTTTCAGATGAGACAGCGGAGCACTTCCAAACTCTGATTTGAGGAAAGGGTGTTGTGGTGCAGGGTAAGATACACAGCAATAATGGGTATGGGAGATAATCAATGGAGAATCTAGTTTCCTAATTTTCATTTCTAGTGGTGACCTAGGGCTAGTTGATACAGCTATTCTACACAGTTGGATCTTTAGTTTTAGCGCTCGAGTTGTGCCCGAAGCCATATTCATTCCAAAATACTATGCATGTGTTGATAAAGATTGGGACAGAAATAGGCTCAGAACTAAGAGCCTAGTTTTTGTTTGTTTGTTTGTTTAAATGTTTCTAGACATTATTATTACAAGGATAGACTTTAACATGTGTGGGTTATTCTGGAACAGTTTCAGAAGTGCAGTTGTGGCAGGGACAAAATAGGATTTCTAATTATCAGGGAATGGGACTTTGTCCCCCTTCGTAGGTTTCTGTCACATGACATGGAGCTGAATAAATTATACAAGATAATTAACAAGATAACATGGCTGGTATATTTGATTTCTATGAATTCTACCACTCCGTAGAGAATTTGTACATACATCCTGGCTAAAGCTCAGAACCATGACACATGCTTGTGTGCGTGTGGAGTTTTGTTATTTTCATATTGTTTTTACTTTCTTGTTGTTAGCTGCCTTCAGTGCCTTCCATGGGGAGCTTGGGATGCAGATGTTTATAAAACAAATTCATATGCATGATCCCTGGCATTCCGAGAAAGGGAACAAATCTGAGAAAGACTTGAAGAGTTGCTGCCCGTCAGACTAGAAAGTACAACAGAATAGCCTAGGCCAGGATCTATTCCCTGAAAGTTGAGCACTGAATGAAACAATGCTATTGGAGCCATAGTCTATCTAATAGGTAGGACATGGGTGCTGACTGGCCCAGAATGCACTGCTCCCATTGGTTAGAATGGCTGTCAATCACCCCGGAAGAAAGAGCACTGTAATGAATCATCACTAAAGAAAGTAGCATTATGGAGAGTATAACTGTATTGGGTTGGATAGACCAGTGGTTTGTCAACATCTGGTACAATTTTTTTTCCCATACAGTCTATCATGTTAAGAGAAACATAGTGTGTAGTGTGGGAGAGTTGTACTTGCTGGAATATGAAGTATACCTGCTGGCACTGTATAAGGCAAGTTAACTCTGTTTTCTTGTGCTCACTGCAAGAGTTTAACCCCATTACCTTCTATTTTACAGACATGACTGAAGAGCGATTGGGTGATGCCAGTGGAGCGGACAGTGCAGAGACCTACAGCGACAAAGACACAGACCAAAGGAGTTCCCCAGATGTGACAAAGGCCAAGAACAGTTTTGCTCCTGAGAGCCCTGAAATTGTTTCTGTGGATGAAGGTGGTTATGCCATTCAGAAAAACAGCGGGAGCACCGACAGCAGGCCCGAGAGTCCCAAGTACCAACCGGAGCAAAACCACCTCTTGATTGAAGGTCCGTCAGGGACAGTTTCTCTTCCTTTTGGCTTGAAAGCCAATCGGCCACCCCTTGAAGTGTTAAAAAAAATCTTCCCCAACCAAAAGCCCACGGTGCTTGAATTAATCCTGAAAGGCTGCGGAGGTGACCTGGTGAGTGCTGTTGAGGTCCTTCTGTCCAGCAGGTCCTCAATAGCTGGGGGAGAGAGAACTTCTGCGGAATCGGAAGGTCTGGTTTTGCCATCAAATGGCCACCTTTTTGAACACACACTGAGTTCCTATCCCATTTCTTCCTCAAAGTGGTCTGTAGGGTCTGCTTTTAGAGTCCCTGACACCCTGAGATTTTCAGCTGATACTGGCAATGTTGTGCCAAATCCATTGGCTGTCCCCCTACAGCATCCATTTCCACAGCCACCCCGATATCCACTGATGTTGAGGAACACTTTGGCAAGAAACCAGTCTAGTCCATTTTTACCTAATGATGTTACTCTGTGGAACACCATGACGCTGCAGCAACAGTACCAGCTGAGGTCCCAGTACGTCAGCCCTTTCTCCACTAATTCTTCCAGTGTCTTCCGAAGTTCTCCCGTCCTCCCTCCACGCCCATCAGAAGATCCTAGGATCCCAATCACTGATGATGGATGTCCAATTGTGTCAAAACAACCTATTTATACAGAAGATGACTATGACGAGAGGTCTGACTCCTCAGACTCTAGAATATTAAACACATCTTCCTAGAATGACCATTTGCTGTACAATATTTTGCAGTGTGGTGAAACTGCTCGGCATCAAGAGGAAGGAATTATGGCCCTTGTAAACCCTGTATAAAAAAGTGACTCTGCTTGTTACTATCCTTTAGCAATAAAGACGTAACTTATTTTATTTCTTGCACTTCACTGGAAAATGCCAAATAGCAACTACTTCATGGCTTTAGTGCTGAATGTTTATGACAGAAAAAGGAAAAATTTCAGTTTTAAGCATAGTTGTGGTAAACGTAGGACTGTGGAAGATTTAAAATGGAACAAATAAGTCTTGCCTTTTAGACAATTGGGAATGTTCAGATATTGTACTTGAATGCAGCATTCAAAGAGAGGACTCCTCAGGATATTAGAATCAACCAGCACATTCTGCAGTGGGAAAAGGACTAAACAGGGACCTTTTTGACTTTATGATCACCATAATCATGGTGTTAAAACCAAGAGCCACAAAATACTGACTAAGTGGAAACTGCTCCCATGTTGCTTGAGCTGGGACACTTTTTGGAGACACCTTAAAAGCTATCCTTTCCACACGGCTAGATGGAAACCTGTATAATGTCCATGTAAAGTCAATTGCAGCTGTGAATTGCATGAAAATGTCTTGTGGGAAAAAAATGAACACATGATTAAACATTGTCAGGTTAATGTAGCATGCTAAGGACTCTAGGGAAAAATAAATAAATTCAGGTGACATCCTTGATTTTTCACATCACTTCAATTTTGGAGAAAGACTGCCCCTGTTGATGGAAGGTCAGATCTTCACTAGTGTAAATGTGTTGGATTTTAGTGTCAGACTGGAGCCAGTACAGCTGTCCTGAGCTGAAACACTTTATTGAAGTTGAGGTCCACTTTATTGAAACGTAGCTGTGGGAACATAACTGATGGGGGCCAAATGAATATTTGAGGGATGTGGTGCTAAAGTGCTGAAGTTTAGCTGAGTGTGGCAGAGAGTTCACAGTCTTGGGAATATGTGTACATGAGTACATTTGAGCATTTTAAATATCTCAGTGATCTTTAATGACCATGTTTATAGCTACTGTTTTAAAGCCAAGAAGGGTTTCAAGCATTGAGAGCTGGAAACTGGATTTCCATTTGTGCAATGTGGGGGAAGAACAGAGTGTTTCTGTGCATGGGAAGGGACTTCCATGAGGTACCTGACTGGCCACTGCTGAGCAACTTTGAGGCTGATTGAGCCAGGCAGTTCTCACATTCATATCTGGCAGTCAAATTCAGTCAGATCTGAGGAATAGATGGGGCTAGGAGACCGCTTGGCAATGTGCCTGTCTCTCCCATTCTGGTGTTGCATTAATGGGAGAAGGCTGGTGAATCTAGTGATTTTCACCAGTGCAGAAATTGAGCACTGACAGGTGTTGGTTGGTGGCTCTTGCATTTGTTGAAATAGGCTTTTGCCTGCAGCAGCTCACTCTTGTGCAATGCCTTGGCATTCTGATTTTGCTGCAAGTCTTTGTGGACCTGTTCTGACCAACAGAGCAACGTTGTAAGAACTACAGCAGCTGGCTCTTGTCGTTTCTGGACCCTTGATAAGCCAAGCCTTGGCACTGCAAAATTGTGGACTAGGCCTATAAGGTCTAAGCCTTCTTACAGTCACATGTGAGAAAGTTCCATTAATTTCAATGGTTTCTTTATCAGCAGGATTGCAGCCTGAATGTTGATATCCTTCAATGTGACAAGCATAACTGAATTGGTTTTTTGCAATGTACATTTTGTCTTATAACATGTGGCTTACAGTAATAAAACATTTCAGAACACTATAATCAACAACGATAAAGCAATCAACATAACCTGATGAAACAGCATGAAACGAATTACCATAATAAATTACCACAATAAAGCTGTCATTTATCTTGGGATATACACATCTCATTAAGTGCAATGCTATCCTCATCAAAAAAAGGTTTAATTTTATCCTGTCTCTGATTTAACAGCAAGGAGCGGGCATAGTGAAAGCACATGTTGTCTGAACAAGAATCCACAGCCTAGTTGACCGTATTGTTACCAAAAAAGCTGCTTTGTTTAGGGGAATTAGTATATTAGCCTTTTGGAAACTTTTTGGGACCATAGGCTGGATAACAAGACAGCGTAAAGCAAAGAGATCCCTTGCCTAGCTTAATGAGGAGACTGGGAGAAAGGTAACTTTCAATCAAAGGATTATATTTTTATTGCAAAAACACACAAAGGTAAACATAATACACATGGAGAATTGATAAGTATAGATTTCTAGTACTTGTGTATAGTGTACCTAGCTAGTGGTGGCTGCATGTGCTATGTATTTGGGTGCATCCGAAAAGGAATCAGAAACGGATAGGGTGTAGGGAAGTATTTAGGGGTTCCTTAATCTGCTAAACCCAGTTGCTGACTAAAGATGGGGGAGAAGGGAGGAATAGATAGGGAAGAAGGGAGGGAGTTTAGACGCAAAATATATTTACCTGTCCGGGGGGCAGTTGGATGGGAGAGAGTCCCGTGTATGACCACTCCCGCAGGAGGGCAATCAGAGAGAGAGACATGTGCTCTGAGTTCTCTCTTATAAGAGTTGTCTTTGACCTGGAAGTTGACCTAAACTGACCGGAAGTATCCCAGAGCTGTGCACATGCTCAGTATACGCCCAGGTGAAAAAAAGGTGGAAGGGTCCAGAAATCAGCTATCAGCAAAGCCTGACTCTGGGGGAGGGAGGCAATCTGCATAAGGTGCCTAAGAGTACAACAAAAGAACAATAGACCTTTTCCTCTGGATGTGCAGGCTTGTTTTGCATAATCAGGAGACACAGTGATTAGGTTATACATTGACCTGCAAGGAAGTGGGGGTTGTGTAATTCATGAGCTTGTAGCTTGGCCATGGCCCTTAGAAACATGTGCTGGGGGAGGAGTGGCCTGCTTGCTTGGTCTGTATGATCCAAAATAACATAACCAGATATAAAAATCACAACTTGGAAGGGAAAGGGGGATTTTCACGTAACAGTATGGCCTAGCAAGTGCTTGTATTTCACTTTTTCTGGAACCAGGGTGGAATTCTTTGCAAGTCCAGTTGCAGTTTCTGCAAAATATAGAGAAGTTAATTACAAACAAGTAGAATTAGGGTTGCTTGCAACACATATTTTTGTAGCGCTGGACTTAGAAGCATCCTTAGACTCTTCACCACCCAAGTGTCAGGCTGTCCCTTCTGCTGGGCATCTGGTGACTATGAGGAAGTGAAGATGGATCCAGACACACTGGTGTTTCGGAGAGATTGCTTATGCTATAGTATTGTATAGCCCAGGGTGGCACTATCCATGTGCAGTTGCACTAAGAAAACGATAGACAGTGCACATATTCTGGACCCCTTCCTCCACTGTAACACGACCAAATGAGGGTGAAGTCAAAGGGGCTGCATATTTTGGAGGAAACATGTCTAGATTTAGCCATGCCTGCATTTTGTCCTGTCTCATGATTGAGTCAGCCTTGACTGTAGTGTTATTTGAAGGAACGTTATCTTTCCCACAGGCTGTCTTGGAGACAGTACGTAGCTCATGTTATGTTAAGGTTGCACTCCTCTGCAGTTTTATGAAGGATTAAGTCCCACTGAACACAGTGGGACTTACTTCTGAGTAAACATTCATGTGCTCTATAACATACATTTTATACTTATGAGCATATTTTTAAACACTATTTTCCCATTTTTATACATTTACTTTAAGACCGTGCAATCCACTCCAAGAGACTGGGATGAAATGAGCTAGGTCTTTAAATGAAAAATAATAAGTGTCAAGGTAGAAGTAAGTGGCAGGAGAAGAAAATGCTCTAAGGAAGAAATTTAAAGACTATTGTTGTTGTGTAGGCCAGTGTTTCTCAAACTGTGGGTTAGGACTCACTAGGTGGGTTGCGAGCCCCATTCATTTCAATATTTTGTTTTTAATATATTAGACTTGATGCTACCATAGTATATGGCTGCATTTGGGGAAATGTTACAGACCTGTACTTTTAACAAGCTACTATTTATATTCTTTTAAAAATGATAGTCAATGGGACTTACTCCCAGGTAAGTGTGGGTAGGATTGCAGCCTAGGACTGTTAAAAATTTTCCCTGCTTGAGGATGTCACTTCCGGTGGGTTATGACAGAAGTGGGTCCCAGTGCTAATTGTGTGAGAACCACTGATATAGACTTTTTGGGTGCTGCTCTAGGGGTTGCCATGACATGGTCCTGCACTTCAAACATTACCAGTACAGTATTCACTCAAGACTCCAGAAGGCTGCATTATAATCTCTTTTCCTCAAGTAAGAGTACAATCCTAGATGTGTTTACTTAGAAGTAAGTCCCATCGCATTCAGTGGGTTTTACTTTGAAGTATGTGTATCGGAGTGTAGCCTAGATAAGGAAGATCATATGAATTCTTGAAAACTATTTGTTGTCTGCTGTTAGCTTTATTAAAGTTACACCTGCTGTTGTGTGTCTGTGTGTGCACATGGCCAGGCAATAGTAGGAGTGAGTGGAGGATGTAGAAGATGTAGGTACAAATCTCTATTCACTTATGTATAGACTAACAGCCCAATCCTATCCCCCACCAGTCCCACATGCTGTTGCTGATGGAACACATGCTGCATGGTATTGTTACCAAAAAGGGCTGTTTTGTTTAGGGGAATTAGTATATTAGTCTTTTGGAAACTTTTAGGATCGCAGGCTGGATAGCAAGACAGCGTAAAGCAAAGAAATCCCTTGTTTAGCTTAAAGAGGAGACTGGGAGAAAGGTAACTTTCAATCAAAGGATTATATTTTTATTGCAAAAACACACAAAGGTAAACATAATACACATGGAAAATGGTAAGTATATGTCTACTTGAATCCTAGCACTTGGATACAGTGTACCTAGCTTTATGATGGCTGCATGTGCTATGTATTTTATGTATCCGATAAGGAATCCGAAAAGGATAGGTTGTAGGGAAGGATTTTAGGGGTCTCTGGTCTGCCTAATCCTGTTTGCTAACTAGAGATGGGGGTAGAAGGGGAGAAATAGGTAGGATGGAAGGGAAAGAGTTTTAGATGCAAGATATATTTACCTGTCCCGGGGAGCAGTTGGATGGGAAAGAGTCCTGGGAAGGACCACTCCCTTGGGAGGGCAGCCAGAGAGAGAGAGAGAGAGAGCATGTGCTCAGAGTTCTCTCTTAAAAGGTTGTGGCTGACCTAGAATGACCTGGATGTGTCCTAGTGCTGGTCTAGATGCGCATGCTCAGTACACACAATGGTACATGTGGAGTATGTAAGAAAGACATGATGAACCGGAAGTCAGCTTACCAGCCAGACTGACCTTCTGGGGGAGGGAGGCAATTTGCTTCCTGTTGCTAGTGTACTTTGGAGTCAGGATGTGGCTTGATTTAGTTAACAATAGGTGATAAACTTTAGGTGAAAGGAGGCCAAAGTCCTCCTCCTTTAAGGTGTTTGCATAGGCGTGATTGGATCAGGAGGCACAGTGATTAGGTTAAAACAATACAATGCATACATTGACCTGCAAGGAAGTGGGGGTTGTGTAATTCATGTGCTTGTAGCTTGACCAGGGCCTTTGGAAACATGTGCTGGGGGGGGGGGAAGTGGCCTGCTTGCTTGGTCTGTATGATCCAAAATAACATAACCAGATATAAAAATCACAACTTAAAAGGAAAAGGGGGATTTTCACGTAACAGTATGGGAGGGGTGGTGGCAGAGGAGAGATAAATGAAAATCTTTTTTACTTACTTCCCTGTAGACCATTGGTAGGCTCCAAAGGATCTGCATGGACTTCTGCCAGCTCTTTTGCTGGTGTAAGTCCAAGGAGACTCCAGACTGGGAAGGAAGGAAGGATAGGATCTTGGTGTCTGCCACTGCCCCTGAGCTCCTCCCCCTTCTGCCCCAAACCACCCCAGCTCAACTCAGCCTGCTCCCCCACCCTGAATTATTTACCAGCCTGCCTGCTCTGGTGGTGCTTCAGTGGCCTGCTGCTGTTGGTGGGGGGCTTCCCAGCTCCCATGCTGTTAATAGTGAGTCACCTGCTGTTGGAGCAGCTTGTGCAATGGAAGTCTTGGCCTTACGCTGACAGACTGTGAGCACAAAGCCCTGAGAGGATTGCTCTGTAAGGCTGCCATCCTATAAACACTGACCTGAGAGTAAATCCTATTGAGATAAATAGGACTTACTTCTGAGTAAACTTGTCTACAATTGTGCTGTATGTCAGTTTAACAGCTGCATAGAATAGCTGGGAAATCACAAGGGTGCTTTGAACTCCTTGGAGCGTTGGCATAGCTGGGGGTGGTGGGGTAGTGTGCTCCTGGGCAGCACCCCATGGGGGCAACTGTGTCATGTGACCTACCTGCCGGAGAACTTGCCCTCCCTTGCAGCCATGCTTAGAGCAATTGCATGCCACCGTGGGCAACCGCCCACTTCTTCTGCTTTTTTTAAAAGTGAAAAAGCAGGTAGCTGCTCAGAGTAGTGCACAACCAGAAGTAACTGTGGTGACATCATCATGCCACCACAGTTACTTCTGGGTTGGGGGTGGCATTTGAAGGAACAGCCCCCAGCCCAGGCAACACAAGAGCAACATTGCCTTGGAGCAGGGGTGTCCAAAGTTTTTGGCAGGAGGGCCGCATCAGCTCTCTGGCACTATGTCGGGGGCTGGGGATAAAAATAATTAATTTACATTTAAAATTTGAATAAATTTACATAAATGGATATATTAAAGATGAACTTTTATGAATGAATGAAGGTCTTGCAATAGCTCAGGCTGGCCTTTCCTTTGCCTCCGCTACTGCATCACAGACATGAAAAAGCAAGCAGTGGAGGGAGCCCTCATCCCACAGCTCACGCAAGAGGTCAAACAGTCGCCCTCACACTGAGAGCAGTTGCGTCGGGCCAGTGATGGCTCCAACAAATCTCTAGCGGGCCAGAGGCTCATTGGAGACTGGGGGTTCCCTGAGGGCCACATTGAGAGGCCTCAAGGGCCGGAAGTGGCCCCAGGGCTGGGGTTTGGGTACCCCTGCCTTGGAGGAAGGGTAGGATACAAATGTAATACAGAAGTTTATTATGAGCAAGGATGATTCAGACTTGTGGTGCCAGTTGTTACGGTCATATAGCAATAGTTCCCATCAATAGTGTTTGTGACTGGGAGAGCTCTTCTGCTGGCGAAAGCTACCCGACAAGCCAAAACTCAATCAGGTGAAACTTTCTTTAATACTATCTTTATGCTGGGAAAGGCTGTTCAACTTCTGCTTGCCTCATCACTGCTAAAGATACTAAAGGTCTGCCAGCTGAAAAGTGGCAGCCTTTGCTGAACTGATCTCTTCCTACTGGTACAGCAGAAGAGGCAAAGATAGGAGAGACTATGCTAGATTCTTTGGTCATGTTTTAATTTGAAGTTTGGCATAGCCCAGTTGTGAAACAGAGGCAGGGATTTATGGCTTCTCCTTGCTACCTGCTACCTCCAGACAAATCCTTTGCATGGATCATAGCATGCTACCCAAACGATGAAGAGCATGGCTGATGTGGAGTGAAGCCAGCACCTCTGTTTCCTGTCCCCCTTAACACCTGGTATTCATGCAAAAATTATACAGTACATTGGAATTACCCACCATCTGTTTAATATCTCCAGTACCTCCATGTAACATAGTCTGGAAGATGCCAATGTCTGTGGCAGCACAAGGATGCCTACTGAACTCAAGACCACCACCCTCCTTATTGCACCAGTGTTACTCTTGTCAGAAGTCTGCGCTGCCAGATGGCCATTCTAAGCATGTTCCATTGAAACATTGTGTGATAGTAGCATGATGTAGCTTCCAAAATGTTTCATAACTTGTATTGAGACTGAAAAAGCTGTTGCTGGGAATGCCTGATCAGAACAAGAAATCCAGAGCGCAGCTGTTTCATGTTCTGTAAGAACTGCACAAAGTTAAAGAGTAAACTTTCTTCATACTCCAGGCATTAGTGTGCATCATTTTCTAGAGTTTGCCACAGCAAATGTTCTCTTCTGAAATTATTACCACTGGTGTGCTCACTCACTCCTCACAAAGAGAGACATTTGATATTTCAGCATGGCAGGTCAAACTACCTACTGACTTTCTGGTGTCCTGATAGTTATACTGTATGTGTGATGAAAACAGGTCCAGGATGTGGCAGGGTGGGGTTCATAATTCACATGGAAAGCAGGGTGGCTGGTGCCTGCCCGAGTGTACTGAAGAGCTGATAGTACAGTGTCATGGCATTCTGTGACTGCATCTTGGCATGGTCAGTATGGGTGCCACAGTTCTGACTCAACTCTCAGAGGAACTGGGAAGACAAAGGGATATGACAAAGGTGAGGTATTTCAATAGCGAGATGTGTCAAAGTGCCAGACCAGTAAGAGGAGTCAATAAAGCACATTTTAGATGTCAGGATTGCAAAGCTGAGTATCATGTGCTCTTTTATATATAGAAGAGATGGGTGCTGCCGACCTTGAGGCTCAACCCTGTCTCATGATGCTTACCACCAGCTCAGCTCCTGTCTCATGATGCTTACCACCAGCTCAGCTCCTGATCCTGAGTTCTATTATGTATCTCCTTTGCTTTCTCGCATGCAAACTGCCCTCTGCACCAAGGGCCCTTGAACCTCTCTTACTCCAGTGTAAATAACACATCCCTAGAGAGGCTCATCAGGTCAGGTTCCTCCCCTTGTGCGCCCTTGAACTTCCTACCCCCACTTGCTTCAGGCCTGAGAACTACCCAAGAGAGAGTGTTGGCAATGCTTCTGTGGTTGCCAACACTTTTGTTGTTGTTTTGCAGTGGGTGGCTGAGATGCATAGGATGGGGAGCATCCTGCTGTAGTTCACACTTGGGCATGGCAGTGTTGAGCAAGCCACATCATGGCTCCCATAGATGTGAGTCAGTGGGCACAATCCTCAAGTCAGTGGGCACAATCTCTCAATTCTGAATAGTCCCTGAATAAATTAGTTGCAGACTGGAGTTGCCCACTCTCTTTCTTTCAGTCTGCCACTCCACGCGCAGGGGGATTTTGTTTGTAGTATCTGGCCAAGCCTTCAAGCAAGTCCTCGTGAGAGTTCTTCAGGGGCAACTCCAGAACATCTGTTGGATTCATGGTAAACAGGCTCAGTTTGCATTTGCCTTGACATGCCTGAAAAATGAGTTTGATTCCCTCATCCCGTTATACTGTTTAGGTGATTCATCCTTTATGTGCCTTTGCTCGGCGGACGCGAGTGGAGAAATAAGATTGATGCTAAATTTATATGTTAATTTTAATATTGAAGCTATCCTGTGTTTGAAAAATATGATCAATTCCTCAATTTCATTTCTTATGGGGTGCTGTCATTACGGGGAAATAAAATTATTTCTGAATGCCTGCTACCCCAAATTTCCATTCTGGTGGACACATAACTCCCTTGAACATCCTTCATAGCCCGTCTTTGGAATGAACTTGTTCAATGTGACATGTTAACATTCTCCCAGGACTCCTGGCCACTGAAATATAAGGCGGTCATTCCGTGAATGTTATCATTGCAAGTCACTTATTGGTTAATTTCTCCTTTGCATTGCTCAGTTGCCTTGCAACTCAACTCAGACCTGACATTTCCTTAAAGGATCATGAGCAGTGCCACAGCAGTCCTGGGTTAAGAGTCACTACTGATGCGATTAGAAATGAATATCAATTGTTTTCATAATAGCTGTGGGGATTGGAAGCTATATTCACAAACTGACTTGCTTATTGCTTGGCCCTGAAAGTCTTATGACTTGCTTCTGACTCCATTGGGAGTTTTGATGGCTCAGTGCTCCTTCTCATTGAGTAGATCAACATTTTTCTGCCATCAGCTGAATGGGCATATGGCTGATGGTGATGATGGCATATGGATGCTACAGCACCTTTTCACATAGCCTCCCATTCTGATGTTATCAGAACTCAAGTGGGCAGTGGGGAGGACTTGAGGATATGTGGAGATCCAGACTTTGTGCCATTGCCCAGCACTCCCCAAAGGAAGGAACTGTGGAGAGACCAGCAAGAAGTACAGCCTCTTTATATCAGTGGGCTGCAGTAGTTCTGCTGGTACTCCCTGACTGTGTCCCCCTTTATAAAGGCTTCTGGGCTAAGCTGACTTGCTGGTCAGAGCAGCCAGCAGACCGCATTTGCTGATCCTTTCTGGCTACAGGGCAATTTCTGCCTTTCCTTGGCAATTTCTGCAACTAAATCAGTGACTCCCAACCTGTAGGAGTCTGTGGACTACTTAGTCAAAAACTGGGATCAACATGGACCACATGCACATCCCCTGCACACAAAAAATACAATTTAATTTGTAATAAGTAGAGAAGATCTATTAGAGATTGATTAGATTTCTTATTTATACAGAAAATAGTATATAGGACATACTTTTCATCAAACTCCCTTATCACTCCTTATCTGATCACCTGGAGTCCATTGCATGCTCACTTGGAGGCCTCCCACCCAAAAGTGGGTGAGTGAAAACCTTGGGTCCAGAAGGAGCTGTGTGACCCCTCTAACAACTTCTTCAGAAGTTCCGAAACAATAGAAGGAATTTCGAATCCCTGGGAGCAATGGCATGGCAGGAAAGAGGCATGCCTATGTAGTCCCAATGGCCACCTCACTTGTGGGTCATGTGACCCCCTAACAACTCCACCTGATGGTGCAAACCAATCGGAAAGGGTTTTCTGAACAGGCCTGGGTGAACCTGGGCAGCTGGAGTGTATTTAAGGTGCTGGGCAGGCTGAAAATGCCACAGCCAGCTAAATGGAGACTCCCCAGAAACTCACAGGTCCAAAAACCTGCCTCAAACACCACTGAAAAAACAGAGATGATACCAAAGTACAGATTCTGATTATTATCCAAGCCCAGGACATGGATACACACACAGGAGGAGTCAACTTGTGCATGAGGCACTGACAGCTGCAGAGTTGCTAATCTGTTTGCCCCTTCCCAAGCTCACATGCATGTTCACATGTGCAGAGGGACACTGATTGAAGCCTGAGGGGAAAGAGAAGGGTTGTGTCTTGGCAACCAAGGGAGGAGAACAGCCAGGCTTCCCCTTCATACCTTGTTGCATTACAGTTCCTCTGACAAAAGGTAGCTTTCAGGTCCTTCTCCCAACATAAAAAGGGGGGGCAGAACGAAAGAAGCAGAGACATGGAAAGCCATGGACAGCAGTGCCTTGTCGCTTCTTGCCTCAAGACCCCTCAGGATAGCTGGGGGGGAGAGAAGCAAATAGTGAGCAAGCCCAGCCCCAGGTACTGTCTGTGCAGTTCAACTATACAGAAAGAAGGGAGGACTGAGGTTAACCCTCCCTCTTCTGCCTCTATTATATTGTCAACAGGGCTTAATTTATGCCAGGGGTCAGTGAATTAGCGTTTGTTTGCAATGCCAGAGTTGAACTCTAAAACACATGATATAATGGTAGATGGAAGTGCTCCTGAGAGGGAGCAGTGTGCATTGCTCCCCCACCACTATGGAACGATAGTGTCTTCACTCATCCAGGATTAGGGACCATGGTTCTACTTCAGATGGTAATGTTTCTAGGCAGACTTGAATCCTAGTAATTTGCCCCCCTAAGAAGTTAAGCACAGATTATCCACAGAGATGGGTGTAATGGAAGATCAGAAGATCATCAGGTGGATGATGTGGTGTTGACAGCGATTCCCAGTTTTGACAGCTGTTTGACAGCTCTGGGAATGGCAGTGCTGGCTCCACAGCTGTAATCAATCAAGGCCAATGGAGACCTGGATGGACACCTGAGCTTCATTTGACCTTGATGGGACTTTGAATGGACATGGACTGAAGGGATGGCTCACCTGAGCCTAATTTGGAGCTAATGAGGTACCTCACAGCTGAGCTGCATTTGGATCATGAGACATCCAGGGATAAAAGGCAGCTTTGGAAGGAGACAGAGCTACCCTGACTCAGGACCAAGAGCGGGATGCTGACCCAGCTGGAAGCTGGATCCTGCACCAGAGCGAGGAGCAGGACACTGACCAGAGGGAGGACCCTGAGCCAGAAGCGGGACGCTGACACAGAGGGAAACCCGGACGGACCCACACTGGGAGAAGGGGACTGCCAAAACTCTGCTGGAGGACACAGAAGAGAGGACTGCCAGGACCCTGCTGGAGGAAACTGCTGAAGAGGAGAAACTCTACTGCAGAAGATTGGACTGGGAATACTGGACTGGGAAGACTGGACTGTGCTCTGGAGACTGGATTGGACTTCGACTGGAGGCTTCAGACCTCTACCCACTAAGTTAAGTGTTTTGGGGAGGGAAAGCCTCTGGACAAGAGGACTTGCAGGGAGTGTATGTGTTTGTAGCAATAAATTCTTGTTAATTGCTATAGATAAGAAGTTCTGTGTTTATTCCTTTGCACACCACAGCTGTGCTTCTTGGAAAAGGGGGGTGTTAATTAGCCAAAAAGCGGACATTAGAAGGGAGTTGAGATATTTGGCAGAACAATGGGCAAGGCCAGTGTGGCTTGACTTGAGTTGACTCATGAGTCTCCGCCCTGTGACTCAACTAAAAAATGAGTCCTAATGGGCAAAACTTCCGAGTTGTCCAGAGCATTTTGGTGACTCGAAAAGACTCAAGTCTCAAGTCATTCCCTTAAAAAACCCAGCTGTGGATAAAAACGGAGCTGCTGCTGGGGTGTGTGTGTTGGAGGTTTCTTTAAACACGCTCCTGTGGTCCCCATCCCATCTGTAAACAAGGCGGGAGGGGTGGAAGGGACTGCATGTGAGCAGGGGCAGAAGCCGAAAGAGGGAGAAGAGTCACTTGCAGAAGCTGTGAGGCTTACCAGAACAACCCAATCCTTTGCAGCTCTACTCAGAAGTAGTCCCATTTACAACAGCCATTCAATGAGGCTTCCTCCTCCTAAGTAACAACAGAGCTTACCAGTAGCATAGCTAGAGGGCATGCAAAGCACTAAGTTTTGCAGGAAGCCTCACCTTGGCTTGCTAAGCACTGTGTGTTGTACAGAGCTTCACTGAAGGCATGCAAGTGGCCCCCTCCCTTTCAGAGCAGGGATGTGCAGTGCAGGGGTGGCAGGTGCGGTACAACTGTCCCATCCATGGGTGGGTGGGTGGGTGGGTGAACACTGTAGTTGCCTGCATTGTCCATTGCACCCATTGTCCATGGGTCCATTACACCCATTGTCCATGGTGAACACTGTAGTTGCCTGCCTGCTTACACCAAAGGAAGCTCTCCTTACACCCAAGAAAGCATGTAAGGAGGCGAGGCAGCTGTGGTGGTTTTCCACAGACAACAATGGGGCAGTTCTGTCTCAGCGGCCACCCCCACACTTTATATCCCTGCTTTGAAGGGGAGGGGGCTGCTTGCATGCCTTTGGTGAGGCTCTGTGCAACATGTAATGCAGCCATTTTCAACCACTGTGCAGTGGCACACTGGTGTGGCACGAATGGTCCCCAGGTGTGCTGTGGGAATTTGGGAGAGTGTCATTTATCAATAGGGCCATTGGGGATGTGAGCCCCCATTGACAGCACAGTGTGCCTGGTCAATTGTCAAAAAGCTGATGGTGTGCTTTGACCAGTTTAGTGCCTTGCCAGTGTGCTGCAAGATGAAAATGGTTGAAAATCACTGATGTAATGTTATGCAAGCTGAGGTGAGGCTCCCTACAAAACTTAGTGCTTTGCACCCTCCTCTGGCTATGCTGCTGGAGCCCACAGGAGCCATGTGGTTGAAAGTGTGATCGCTGTGAACCACCTCCTGCTTGATACAAAAGCCAAACGTTAACCCTTCCCTATCTCCTGGCTGGAACTTCCCTGCTGCTTGCCTGGTCTGAATGATGGCTCCAAGAGGTCTTTCACTCCACAAAAAAAGTAAGCAAGCACACTCAGACAAAGTCCAGTGCACATGCATTGAAATCATTGTGAAGTCAAGTGGCCTCAGACTCGAATCAGTGCCCAAGACATTGGCACAGGTGACACGAGTCTCCACGAGTTAGCAAAAAACACTGATTTTGGTTATTCGAACTCAAGTCACCTGATTCAAGTTCCCATCCCTGGTTATCCAGAACAAATAGCTTTAAATTCCTTCTGAGGTATGCTTTATAAGAAATAGTGGCTGCTATAAACCTTGCTTCACAGGGCATGTTTTCTCATTAAAAACAATGAAATAAAATTTAAATGCACAGATGTTGACATGGCTTCATTTTTAATCTATGCAGAGTTGGACAACCAGCATTTCTGATTAAGGGAAGAATCTCTCCTGGGGTATAGCATTTATCACTGCAGGCAAATGTCGCAAGGGGGGTTTAGATTGGGACTTTGGAGGTGAAATCAGTGCATGATGGGGCTTACTAGTGTGCTCCCCAACGAATTACATGTTAATTATCCAGATGATAATGTCTGCATAGAGCTTTTTATTTATTTATTTTTTTACACTGACACTTTCAAGCTCAATTAGAAATAAAGTGTGCAGTTAGAATGTATGAGGATGTTGGGTAAAAACTGACTTTTACCTGATGTCTGCACTTTTCTAGACATCTGGAATAGTAGTGCTCTTCCATTATGCCTCTGAATTAAGTTTAATGAAGAACTTACTGCCAACAAGTGCAACATGTTTTCTGTTATACACATCTAAAATAAATTCCAGATTGGGCAGATTATGTTAGACTGATACTGAAAAAGTGGTGATTTGAAAAGCTTTCAGCATCAGGCTAAATGGACCTAGAAGTGACTTTGTTTTTCCTTTTTTGGGGGGGACTAGATGAAAAAAATTTCAGGTGCTGCTGTAGTTCCTATGAATAATCTTGTGCCAATGGCTCCATCTAGTGCTCATGGAATTGCAACATGGGTTTCTGCAGCTGTTTGCACAGGAGCTTCACAGCTCAACAAGGATCTGTTGTTGAGAGAGACATTGCTTCAAAAATCTTGGGGAAGATTTGAACGTTCTGCTTTTTATGTGCTAATATTCAGTGCTTAACTGACACATCATGTTCCATAAAATACCCTGCTTAGAGTGTAGCCCCTTTGCTGAGAAGGGCGGCAAAATTGCTAGTACAGATCCAAGGAGACCCATTGCAGAGTGGAAGGCTTACAGAGGTGTAAGGGGATTTAACTCCACTTTCCCTGCTAAAGCCTCCTGATCTGTCCCCTCACCTGCTGGATACAGGGGGCCCATTTTTGGCGCAGCTGCACCAGAGGTGGGGAGGGGGAGGATAGGATTGGGCTTGAAAAATCCCTCACAGATTACAAACCATTATGACTATTTGTAATCTCTGGGTTTTAGAGGTAGCCAACCTCTGAATGCCAGATGAAAGGGGATGGCAACATGATACCTGTGTCTTGTTGTGAGTCTTGTTGTCTTGAGTATTCCCTGAGGCATGAGGTGGGCCACTGTGAGATAGAGAGAGCTGGGCTAGATGGGCCCTTGGCCAGATCCAGTAGGGATCTTCTTATGTTCTAATGTGGTTAAAATCTTTTTTTTTCCCCAAAGCTGATTCAAAGCAATTTCAAACACACAAAAGAACTGTCAGAGAGTACAGAGGCAATGGAACAAGGAGAGCTTTTGAGGGAGGAAGTTCCACAAGCTGGGTACTGTTTACACAGCAGAACTTCTCCTCTTGTCAGATTAATATCAGAGAGCAGCAGGACTTATAGGAGAGGCTCATGACTTAATCATAAAGGATGGGCAGACCATATTGAATGAATCCTTTCAACATTTAGATCACAAGCCATTTATGACTTTAAAGGTGATAATAACCAATTTGAACAGATCATGATGCAGATTCTAACCAGTACAACAAATGAGACACAGGCTGCAATCCTAAAGACACTTTCCTGGGAATAAGTCCCACTGAACACAATGGGGCTTACTTCTAAGTCGACATATATAGGATTATGCTGACAGTGGATGAACCCTGGTCATTCACCCAACTCAATTATCACCCAAACCAGCTCCATAAATCAGTATGCATGGCCTTGGCCCCTCTTCATTTGGGAGAATGTGTGGCTTTTCCTATAAGCAAAAAGGGGTAAGAGGTGGTGGTGTCCAAACCCGCCCTCTATGAGTGATACTAAGGGCACAATCCTAACCAGGTCTATTCAGATGCAAGTCCTATTTTGTTCAATGGGGCTTACTCTCAAGAAAGTGTGGTTAGGATTGTAGTCTAAACCTACTTTAAAGGTTACATTGAGCCCAATCCTATGCATGTTTACTCAGAAGTATGTCCCATTATTATTGATGGGGCTTACTCCCAGGTAAATATGGCTAGGACTGCAGGCAGTTAACTTTAAGCCATTTCTGCCCAACGTTGCATATACGCAAAAGGAACCAAATGTGTACACCTGTTGGCCAGGCAAAAATGGGTTAAAGTATGCTAACCCACCCCCACCCCTTGGTTTTGCTGTTCATATCCTTTCCAGTCTCTTTAGAGTAATAACTGTTCAATGGCAGGATTTCAAACTCCATCTAGTGGGAGAAAAGTAGAGAATGCTGACAAACTTATCTTCCTATTTCCTGCTTTCTCATACATACCAGCATGCATGCTGGGCTCCCAACTTTCCCTTAAACTTTCATGTCTCAATAGATCTGAGGTTTAGGATACAGGTTTTATTTGCATATGTTTGGAAGGCATCCCACTGAATTCCTTTGTTTTGCTGTTATGTTTCTTGAACTAAGCTCTTTAGTCTTTGGTAAATGGATCTTGAATAGGAAACAAAGGCTTTCATTTTCACAATCAAATACCTTTGCTTGGTTAATTTTAGGTATGCATTTAGCCCTTCTTGCCTAGTGAATGTGGCATGATCAAGCAGTAGAACACGTGTAATTCAAGGATCAAATAAACTTGCTTACTGGAGTTTTTATTTCTTCTTGATCCTGGCCTGCTCCTCTGCCTCTATTTCCAGTCTCTATTCAGGCTGGAAATGCAGAGATTGGCAGGTGAAACTTCTCATAATGTGGAGTTAAACATTGTCACCCAGCCCCCCTCTGCATCCTATAATCTGACACTGGAAAACCAGGACAATGCTTTGAACTTTGAACCCAGTAAAGGACTAGATGAAATGCAAAATAATGTATTTTAATATTTGGAAAAAATTTTCTTCCAGAAATAATGTCTTTGCATAATATTATAATACCCTGGAGCTTTTCCTGCCAGCAATAAATTCACTTTACAAACTGTGCCAGATATTTAATAGGCCAGGATAGTGCTGAAGGGAAGTCTTGGAATAATATTTTTCTTTAGTGAACTAGAGTAGTTCTGCCAAGTCAAGATTTTAAGTTCCCCCCCCCACTTTTTTCTATGTTCTTAAAAATTGTATCTATTTACTGCAGTGCAGTTATGCAGATACCGTAACTAGATAGCTATTTGTTAATTTAAAAAAAAGTATTTATGGAACTCAAGAGGAAAAAAAAAAATTAAGACTTCAGTGCCTGCAGAAGATGTAACAATAATTGCAATGTTTGGATGTGCTGAGTAGATGTAGCAGTAACTGCAGCCATTATACGGAAGAGCTACATAATTGTGTATAGTGGTGGTTCCCAAACTACACCAGGGAGCCTCTTATGGCACTGCCATCTTGGACTGCATGACTTTTACAACATCTCATACGATCTAAGATGGTGGTGCTACTGCGATAGGGCACTGTGGAGGAATGACATTTTGACCACAGTAAGTTTGGAGACTGCTGGTGTGTGTAGTAGCTAAGAATGTGGGCTGGGAAGTCCCCGATTCAAATCATACTTCTGCTATGAATTCATGAAGCAAGTCACTATTTCTTAGCCTAACCCTTGTCTGAAATATGGCAGTAATAAAATGTAACTGACCAACCTTACAAGCTTGTTATAAAGGTTATTGAGAAAAGATATGTCATAAACTTTAAATGTTCAGAGGAATTAGGGTAAAGCTATTACTGTGTATCTATGAAGCTGGTACTATGGTTTTGTGTCTGCATGTGTAAAGCCATATATAACTGGCAATTCCTAAGAGTGTCTTATATGAAAAGGTGTTTGAAAATGGCATTATTTATTTTACTCAGAAGTAACCCCTTGTGTTCAGTAAGACTTAGGCTATCATCCTATGCACACTTCCCTGGAAGTAGGCCCCATTAAACCCAATGAGACTTACTTCTGAGTAGACCTGCATAGGATTGGGCTGCCAATTCTATGCTTGGGGTCATTAGAAAAGGTATTGAGAACAAAACAGCTAATATTATAATGTCGTTGTACAAATCGATGGTAAGGCCACACCTGGAGTATTGTGTCCAGTTCTGGTCGCCACATCTCAAAAAGGACATAGTGGAAATGGAAAAGGTGCAAAAGAGAGCGACTAAGATGATTACTGGGCTGGGGCACCTTCCTTATGAGGAAAGGCTACAGCGTTTGGGCCTCTTCAGCCTAGAAAAGAGACGCCTGAGGGGGGACATGATTGAGACATACAAAATTATGCAGGGGATGGACAGAGTGGATAGAGAGATGCTCTTTACACTCTCACATAACACCAGAACCAGGGGACAGCCACTAAAATTGAGTGTTGGGAGGGTTAGGACAGACAAAAGAAAATATTTCTTTACTCAGTGTGTGGTCGGTCTGTGGAACTCCTTGCCGCAGCATGTGGTGGCGGCATCTGGCCTGGATGCTTTTAAAAGGGGATTGGACAAGTTTCTGGAGGAAAAATCCATTATGGATTACAAGCCATGATGTGTATGTGCAACCTCCTGATTTTAGAAATAGGCTATGTCAGAATGCCAATGCAAGGGAGGGCACTAGGATGCAAGTCACTTGTTATCTGGTGTGCTCCCTGGGGCATTTGGTGGGCCGCTGTGAGATACAGGAAGCTGAACTAGATGGGCCTATGGCCTGATCCAGTGGGGCTGTTCTTATGTTCTTAAGTGCTAGATAGCTCTTAAAGGGAATGGAACACCAAACACTTGATGTCACTGTTGCTCTATGAAAATAAATCTCAAACATTTATGTGACACTGGGAAAAAACCAAAACCATTTGCCAGGATGAAGAAGAGAGACTTCCACTGTACCTCTTCATTGTGAGCCCTTTTTCATCTGGGACTCCATCATAGCTTGAGGAGATACACTGGGTTGCAGTTTATCACAGTCACTTGTTGATCCATCATCTCTGTAGCAATAACAAATGTGTCCCCCATGAACTGTGCAGAAGAGCACATCTGGTTTTGCCTATGTGTTATTTATGACAGCTCAGATGTTGACTCAGTGCAACAGCCGAGGGAGGTAGATGTGCCACATGGCGAGTAATATACTGCAGGTTCTGTCAGTGGATACGCCTTTAAAAGCCATTTCTTTTGAATGATCACAGGTAGCCTGTCTCCTTGAATGATGGCCATGAGAGTCAGCCTGAGTTCTTTGCCATATACCACTAGTACAGTGACGACATCAATAGTTACTTAGGTTTTCTAGGCTCTGCTCATCACAGGTAGTATCCTTGATGACTTTGGAGAGTACTTTGCAATTATTTCTTCTCTTTCCTTCCTCACGACAAAAAGAGATGTTAAGCATATACATTTTTCATGTTTCCCTTTGGGTTTCGTTCTGGATTTGCAAAAGTCCCCAGCAGCATTTGTAGAAAGCAGAGAAAAATAGGAAGGATTGCATGGCAGGATATTAATGAATACACTACCGGGACTTTCCTTAGCCACTAAGGTTTCAGCAAGGTTAGGGTAGCTGAAGTGCCAAGGATTAGAGAACACCATTCTTGGCTGGATCTTCAGAACTATTAATTCTGGGGGTGGCAGTGGTTTTTTTTTTTTTTTTACTTACAGGAGGACACAACAGGCTCCAGGAGGTGTGGGAAGCCCTGTGGAGCCCTCTGCAGGGCTCCCCAAGTCTTAGAATACTAAAAATAAGCACTTGGAAACCACTTCTGGTTAGCGATCACAAAACCAGAAGCGGTTTCTGATAGCTTATTTTTACTAAGACTTGGGGAGCCCTGTGGAGGGCTCTGCAGGGCTCCCTGCACCTCCTGGAGCCTGCTGAGTCCCCCTGTAAGTAAAAAAAAAAAAAAAACAACTCTTGGACCCCAGCAGTAGCATGATCTTGGGGATCGAATTGCTGCCTTTGCTCCCTCCCTGCCAAGACTTACCTCGGGAGTAAGTTTGAGAATCCCTGAATTACAACTTAAGTCTTACTAAACACAATGAGCTTACTTCTGAGTAAGGCAAACAATACAATTTTCAAACAACTTTGGCAATTACTGTGGCTGCATCTGCTGACACTGTACCACCTATATCACCTACCTAGTACACTTTTAAAGCAATTATAAATTTATAATGCAAATTTTGAATAAAAACACATAACACCACTTTCTGCACTTCTAGCTTTGGAAAACACAGAACTCCGCAAAACAGTAAAACCAATTTCTCCTACCTCTAGGTATGAGTACTTAAGGTAGCAAACAGCTGGAGAAGATGCAGGAGACTGCAGCGATAGTACTGGGGCATGAGAGACATAGAAGTATTGGGGATGGAAAAGGGGATGTAGCAGAGTAATCAGTGGAAGACTTTCTGCCATGGTGAAAGATAATCTCCCAGCACCTAAGGCTAGCTGCTGTCAATAAAGTGAACACATAAGGAGCAGAGGCTTGGTTTAGGTTTCAAAAACAAAAAACTTCATTTATGGTTCGTAGTAGGTTACATGCATCTTCTGATTAGGATCAGAGGCTTTACTAAACTTGCGGAACAGGGAACCCTAAAAACTGGTCCCTTTGTGTGCAAGTGTAGGGACCCATAAGTGAAGAGCTCCAGGGAAGTATGCCTACTCCCCTTGGAGTCTAGAGAGTATGAGACAGCACATGGAGAAAGGGCAGGAAGGTAACAGAGTAAGGGGCCACACCCTGGCAAGAAAGTAGAGAAGACAGGTAGGTAGTCTCAGGTGACCAAACAGCACGCTGCCGCACAGAATCCTGCAGCAATGTTGCACCAAAACTTCCAGCAGGAAGAAGCAAAGAGCAAATCAAGTTCTTTAGGTAAGAGGCAGGAATGGACTGTCAGTTTTGTTTCATTGACTTTTCAACTTTTTTCCTTTGCCTAATGGCAAACGGATATGCACAACCTTTGCGGGTGACACTTCTTCTAGCATAAAGAAATAGGAAAAACTTCACTTGCTTAATTTCTGCATCATACTCCACTGTTAAAGTTGCAGGAGCAAAGCCAGCAAAAAAAGTTGGAAACACCAGGTTTGCTAGGGTTTGTTGCCATTTTGTCGGTAACAGGGTTCCTGCGCTTTAAAAACTGCCCTTTTCTTCTATAGGAACAAATGAACACAGTAAAGGGCAATAAAATAGAACAAATTGCTCTTCCTAAAAGGGTCATTTGCCAGAAGCTCATGAGAATTTAATTCAAAACTAGTCCAATGATTTTGTAACATTTCCTTATGGGAACCCACCAGTAGAATTTTGCTTCTTCTTTGAACCGCATCACAATTTTCATCCCCTCTCCTGCAAATCTCCTGCACGTCCCTCAGCCTTTGTGGTAACCTTCCTCTGGAGGACATCATGAGAGTGAATGTTTCATTCTGGTTATGTGATACATTTTGGAATAATCACTCTCTCCAGGCTTCTGGGACAGGCACTGAATGGGGCTGCTTGAAATGGCAAAAAATGCACGTGCTGGCAATCCATCAAGCTCCCACTGCTAATTAACATAGCAGGGACACAATTAAGGACCAGAACCCACACATTTCCCTTGGTTTGGATTACCCTACTTTTCTGACAACATCTCCATTGAAGCTACAAAAAGACATCATGAAGAACCCTTTGGAGAGAACACCAAAGAAGACTCTGAACTATTTTTACCACTATTAATTGTTGCATTTCTTTTCCCTAAAGGATGGAATATGCAAGCAGGGGGCCACCAGAAATAACACCCTCAATTGCATGGTTGCCAGGTTGCCTGAATTTAGCCACCATCTCTAATGGACACATAAAACATGGTCATCCAAGCCATCGTAAAACTGCAAAGGAAGCAGAAAGGCCATCTCATCCAAGCTCCCTGCCGCAAAGCAGGATCACTGACCCTACCACCTGTCATCGCCTCATTCATCCAGATCACAGTGTGTCCCAAGAAGAGATGGCAGAAAGAGGCCTTTCAAAGAATCTGCTCTGGTTCATCCATCGCAGACTTGCCAACTCTCTCCCTTCTCAAGAAAGGATCCTCAGTTTGCCCTGAATACATCCAACCAGGCCAGGCCAAAGCCTGAGGCAGCACCCAACCTTGCTGTTCTCCCATGCGCCGCCACCACCACACACGTCTGGCAGTCCTTGTTTTTCTTTTCCCCTTCTTCCAACACTGCTTGTCAGTGTGCCATAAGATGAAAAAAGTTCAAAATCGCTGGGCTAGATGGTTATAAACTGAACCAGCACTGGAGGAATGGGCAAAAGAAAAGAGAAAAGCTTTCACTGCTGTGGCCTCCTCATTCACCAAGACGGGCAAGGCAGGGAGAGGTGATCTGTAGTTCACCTCACCCGCTACCTTGAGCTCCAACACCATTTTGTTTTTCCATGCCAACCTGTTTGAAATAAACAGCATGAATGCTAGTCATAGCTCCCAACATGCTTCACTGATTGAAACAGGAGGGTGCAGAGGAAGGAGGTGGCAGCAAAGCTCAAGGTAAGGGGTTGGGGAGGGAGTCTAGATTGCTGTGCTCCACCTCTCCTTGCTCACCTGCCTGCTTACTCAAACAAGTAGGTGTGTGTGGAGGCAGCAGCAGCAGCAGCAGCAGCAGCTTTTGGGGGGTCTTGCTCCCTCCAGAACTGCTGCTGCCCTGATCCTTTCCTTTCAAATGCCTTCAGTGAGCAGGAAGAGGATTGAAGAGCCAACTGAAGTGAGTGTTAGGCTGGAGGGGAGCAGAGGAGGCAGGTGCTGGCTGTAGGGCACCCCTTAGCTTATCAGTTGGCGTCACGGTGTGCCAGCCCTGCTTACAGCAGAGAGAAACTCTGCCTGCGTTCATCTGGAGATCTACGAAGATTATCCGTGTAGGTCCTGTTTCATTTTTCTTTGTTTTATGAACAGCTCAAGTGAGGAAGAGACATCGCTCTGTGGTTGTGGAATGTCTTTCCGGAAGAAGGTGGCCCTCCTGTTTTGTAAAGAATTTAGCAGTAGGGACAGGTTGGTTTTTAAGACTTTTGACTTAATTGTAGATCCAACCAAGTCACAACTCCCTTCCCCCGCTCCCTGGAGCAGCTCTGCATATGAGATTAATTTAACCTGACTTTATATGAGTAACCTTTGGGCTGGGGAGGAGGGGCTTGGCTGTGTTTCTATGGGATGCATTCTCAGGCCTCATGGTGGAAATTATGACCTTTACCATGTACCCACTCCCAAAGACTTGCCTGGGGAGGGTGGGGAAGGAAAACTGGCTCCACAGAACCCTGTGTTGATCCCCTCCCAGCCAGGCAGTGCCATTCCTGGAGGGATGGAGATGACTGGGCTAGTTAATTTATTAGCATTTTTGCTGCTGACATGTTTCTGAAGACCTAAAATGGTATGACCTGAGAGATTGGTGTTTAATAGATTGATTAAATTTAAAGTTTTAATTTAAAAGCAGACATGATTTGGATCAGACCAGAAGCACTGCAGAGGGGAGGTTAGCTTTTTCTCTCAAGCCAATGCCCTGATTAAAATTGCTCCCCTTAAAGCTGCTATTAACCTAACAGTGGGAAACATAAAAGTACCAAAAACAGATACGGGTATGCACCACATAACAACATGTTAGTCAATGACTGTCAGTGTATACAATGGTGATCCTACAGTGGAGCAGTGGTTCCAAAACTGTGGGCTGCAACCTGCCAGTGGGTCACAACCTGATTTTTGGTGGGTTACAGCAGGTACCAGCTGTGGCTCTGCAAGGCATTCTGGGGTTGCTACCCAGCCACTGTGGATGAAGGTCACACAGTGACAAAATTGCTTAACAAGGCATTTTGGAGAACATGTCCTATCATTACGCAGTACATAAGTTTATATACAGGGATGGATGAATGAGTAGGTGTGTTTGATTAGTTTTGTGATTTGAACTGTAGTAAGCTACTTCTAGCACAAGGAAAGGTGGGATACAATTGTTTTGAATGAATGAATGAATGTTGTACTCTTAAATAGCTCCCATTCATTTTTTTGAGACTAGTACAGAAGAACTTGGTGAATTCCTCCTTACATGTTCTATGTAAGGACTTTGCAATCTTTTTCTCATTCATCCTGAGTTCTAAGGTGGTCACATGTTGAGCAAACTCAGCAGAGTCTCTACAAATATGCTCCACAGAGTTCCTTTTAAAAGCCATATGCTGAAAGTGGCTTTGCAAAAATTTATTGCATCAGAGACTTGCCAAGTTACTTAAAACAGTTGTGGCGATTATGGGGAACTACATTTATTGTTGACTTGACATATTGCTCAGTTCACTGAGCGGATACTGGAGTTTTGATACTCACAATGAGAGGTGACTGGCCTTCGTGAGAGGCTGGCAAAGAATCGGCTGACAGTAAATGGGAGGAAATGAGAAATCACTTTTGTTGATGAAACAATGGAATGGCAACAACAGTAACTATTGGAACAAAGCTATACAACAAGGAGAATTGTGTATTGCAGTTCTTGCAGGACTATGGCTGTGGCTGGAGAGATTGTATGTCTGAATGCTTCTCTATATTTAAAAAAATCCTCCAAACATACAGAAGTAGTAAGTCAGTCAGAAGGCTAGGCTAGACCCCTTCTGCACATGCTCCTTTCCTATATTCAGGGAAGTGTCAAGTTTATAATACAGAGAAGAATTCACACTTGAGACTTCCCCAGTTGGGGTGTGCAGTATAGTAAGAGCTGGGCCATGGGTCCATATAGCTGAGCTTTTAGTGTTCCCATTGGTATCCTAATTTAATCTGGAAAGCCCTGTACTATATCACTGGCAACTTTTTTAGATTCCCTGATCACAAAACAACAGAAATATCTGTGCAAATTTAAAGACACCACAGTGCCCACCATAGCTGCATGGTTGTTTTAGATCTATTTTTTTTCTGATTAGTAAAGTACTTACCTTCCTCATGCTCATGACAATGCTATGCTATGTACTACTATTTTTGCTCCCATTTTACAGACGAGGTACTGAGGCTAAGATACTGACCAGTTTGAACAGGGCTATGAGCTTAGGCTTTCCATGTCCAAATCCTACCAGGTCATGCATATGGTTCTATTTAGTATTTGTAGGCCAGGAGAACATTGCTCTGATCATTACTCTGGCACCACTTCCCACTACTTCTCAGGCCATGTCTGTGAGTTACAGTGCACATGTTCATCTGTGATGTTCACATGAGTTACAATTGCTATTTTCACACTGCATGGTTGAGTCCCTGGTTATCCTAAAAACATTGCATTCAACTTGGTCTTAACTGATTGCGATGTGCATTTAAATTGGAAACACTTATGGTCAGGATATACTATTAGCATATGACCATGTGCAGGGGGCCAGGCACTTGCCCCTCAAAAAGCACAGTCTGGAGTTTATAGAGGAGGCAATCTAGACAGGTTTCTCCTGACAGGCATTCTTTACATTAACTTGAGCCAGTCAGGGCTATTATTCAGATAATTAATGTTAACATGAAACTGCAGGAAGAAGTAATTGGGGGGGGGTTGTCATCCACACTGATACGCAGATGATACCCAGCTTTGTAGCTCCATTCTGTCTAGCACTGGGCAGGTTGTGGCTGTCCTGAATCATTTTCTGGAGTCAGCAGTGGGCTGGATGAGGGTGAATAGGATGAAATGTAATCTGGACAAGACAGAGGTGCTATTAGTGAGGAGACCCACAGCCAGGGGATGGGTTGTCAACCAGTTCTGGGTTGTGGGGGCATTTTGGGGTGGGGGGGAGGAGTGGGCAAAACTGGGTGGGAGAGGGTAGGGAGGAAGGCAGTGCAGGCCCTGGAGGGGGGCCGGGATGGTGAAGAGGCCTCTGCTGGATCCTAACCCACCTCCTGGACTGAGCTCAGTTCCTGGTTGTTTGGGATATTTCTCTGCACTAACGTGGAGATGAGTTCCGAGTTTCACTGTGCAGAGCAAACAGGTGGGTGGCATGCTTTCTCCTGTTCCTGCATTTGCAAAGCTTGTGTGGGCACTATTCTTTGGTCCCACTAATCATACCCTTGCTATAGCAGGCGTAGTCATCCATCAACTGATTTATTTATTAAGTACCTAATTTTACTTGACACTGTACAGTAAATTAATGGCCATTCTGCTCATCCATGCTTTGCAGGCTGACAGTGCTTGTTTTCCTCCACTGTTAGAAACCTAGCAAGCAGCTGCTGCCCTGTGACATATTTCAAATCTAGCGTGCCTTGCTGGACAGCTTGGGAGAACAGACAACATCCACCTTACAAAGGGGAATCAGGGGAGGCCATCTTTGTAGTTTTGATGGACTGGAGAACTGCTAATGGTTCCTATGTATTTGGCACAAGGAAAAGGCCTTGGTGAAGTGACTATCGAAAAGAAGCCCATAAAGAGGGCAGAGAGAGAGAGAGAGAGAGAGAGATGTTGAAAGACATCTTGGCTGTGAGGAACTGGGACAAGTTTGTTTCAGTTTAATGGATAACATCTCTGCCAAAACAAGTGGCAGGCGGGGGGGGGGAACTCCAGCGTTTGGCAATGTCATCTGCTTCCCACCGCGAGAAGAGAGGATGGGATCAAAGCATTCTTCCTCTGGAAATTGCACCCGGGGTTGCCGTTTAGTTAACCTTACTCATAAATTTTCCAGGAAAATGAGGGGGAAGGGAAGGCAGGCCGAAGAAGGGGACAGCAGCAGCAGCTCCTGCACCTGCAGCTCTGCCAGCCTTGCCACATGTTAAATCAATGTGGAGCAGGTCACCTCTCCACCACTCTTTGCAGGTCTCGGCAAGGACATTCCAGGGTCACGGATTTCAAAGCGGAGTTTTCCCACTGGACCTTTTAAAAGGGATGCCGCTCTTTTATCTTTGAAGGATCTCTCGGCTCATCCCTTTCCCAAACAAAGTGCATTGCTACAAACAGAAAACTATAACCGTTTGCTGCTTCTTTGTGTTGAATCCCTTGTGCTTCTTCTACCTCTTCTACAGCAGCCACCAGCATAGGAGTGAAGAGCGGTGGGGATAAGTCCGAGGAGAGTCAGGGGATGTATCAGGCCAGGAAAAGGAGAGTCAGGGGATATATCAGGCTCAGTGTGTTCCTCTGCCGCTGAGATCCTCCCTCATTGGCCGCCAAACTGCCACTGGCCCAGCCAGGTCTCCACCCCTGCACTACCCATGATCCTCCCCTGAACCATTCCTGCTACCAATCTACCTACTCTGGCATGGGTTTGGCAGCCCATCTCTGAGAGCATAGGGCTTCCCTGCTCCCATGCTGTTGTTATTGAGCTGACCACTATTGGACCAACTCATATGATGGTGGCTGAGACCTTACATTGCTGGACTGCGAAATCTCTTAGCGTAAGGCCAGAATAGGCTTGGGCCCTAAGCCTACTAAGTGATACAGGGCGATCCACCCCCTATTTTGCTCCTACTGCCTTAGGTCCATAATGTTACTGTTAAGAATGGAGAAGGGGGGATCTGAGGCCGAGGGCTGGTATAGCATCATTGCTTGCATAACTGAACCAAGTGAGCCCTGGCTGAGGTCACCAAGTGAAATGAGACAGGCCCAAGTAAAGACCTGAAGACAGAGATGCACCAACTTTGCCGAAGCTAAGGAGGTCCCACAGGGCTGGTCAGTGGGAAATATTCTGTGTACATTTCCTAGAGGCAGGGTGCCACTGTCCCACATCCAGGCATTTCACTGGGTCCTGTAGGTAGTCCTTGCTCTGCTTTCCCCTTCTCAGGGGCCATCCATGACTTTCTCCCTCTTTAATTCTTTGCCAGGAGCTGGAGGGAGCGTAACTGAGCTGCAGAACCTGACCACCAATGACAGGGAAGGAGGGGAAGCAAATTATCCCAACAGGCTTTCCTATCGGGCCAGCTTCTTGCTGCTCCCTCCTGATGAGAAAGTAAACAGGGGACACAGTGAGAGAGTGTTTGGTAATTGACTCTGGGGACAGGCCCAAGCCTCTGTGTAATTTGGTGTCGGTTTACCAGGCTGGGGGACTTGTGTTTCCTAAACTAACAGTTCCCCTGACCCTTTTAAGAGGTGGTGGAGGAGGAGGATTGCAAGGGGGGAAAAGTGAAATTCCTGGACTCTTTGAGGCTTTTTAGTCATGCTTAGAAGTCAAACGGTAGCCAAAGTGCTCCTTGGGAGGGTGACTAATATCAGACAGCCTTGGAAAAGCTCCCTCCCCCTCTCCAAAACACTCTTAGTGGATGCAGGGTCAGAGAGGACAAACAGGCCCTGGAGAGCAGGTTTCCTTTGATCTGGTTGCAGGGTGGGGGAGGAGACAGTGGCACCTTCTAGGCTGATGGGCCCAAACTTTGGAGAGCTGAAAAATCCCCCCCCCCAAAATAATATTACAATAAAAGGCAGACTTTGACATCCCAAAGAGTTTCACAGCTCAATCCTACTGGCCTTTAACGCCGGTGGAGTGCAGAGTTGACTGCCTTGTGGCAGATGCAAAAAACACACTGATAGCATGCAGTGGCAAAGTGCTGGTGGAAAGCCCGCAGCCTTGCTGTACAGGACCCACCAAGGCAGGGAAGTTGGTGGGAGAGGCAGGATGTGACAGGGGAGTGAAGAATGAGGCAGTGATGGGGTGGTGGCATGGCGGAATGGGGAAGCAATGGGGCAGGGATGTGTAGATTGGCTATGGGAAGTGGTGGGTTCAGTGGAAGTGGTAGCTGCCAAATCCTAACTTCCTTCCTGGACCTGATCTTGTGCCTTGGGTCCATGTGGACCTGTGCCAACAATTTAACTAGTGTAGGTCCAAGTAGACCCCACAATGCTGTGGGGAGGCTTACCCCCAGCTAAGGAAACAAATGATCCCTTACTCAGAGGAGACCTCTGCAACTGCCCCTTTGCAGGTTGCAATGGTTGCCACTTTGGCATTGCTGGATTGGCGGGGGAGGGAGGGGTAGAAGAACTATAGGATTGGGTTGTCAGTTGCAGAATAAAAGTATGAATTGCCTACCCATGGAGGATCTTCCAGCCTATGTTCCATTTTCTGGGAATGCTCTTGACTGGAAGAAGGACATCCCAGGACAAAGACTCAAGACATGAGATGAGCCGCCTCTTCTGAGAGTCAGTAGTAATGTGGCTCTTCTTGATTAAGAGTGGGTGAATGTTTTGCCACACAGATGCATCTTCCACCCAATAGAGCTAGGGTTCCCAACCTGTGGGCCACGGACCACTGGTGGTCTGCAGCGCCCCCCCCCAAGGTGGTCCATGATGTCTCTGGTGAAAAAAGAAAAAAAATGCCCTTCCAGGAAGAAAAAAAGCCTCTGCAGCTTCAGAGCATAGCCTCTCTGTCTTCTGCCTCCCCCCTCCACCTCCCTTTCCCTCCTTGTCTGTGAGTGCCCAGACAAGCAAAAAAGTGGAACACAGGCGCCTTATAAGGCGCGCACGCTTTTGTGAACCCTGGCAGTCTGGTTTCTCAGGAGTCAGATCAGGACTCCAGCCAGCCTGGGAAGTCCCTTTTTCCAGCGGGCGGGCAGGGGGGGGGGCTGAGGGGGGCCTGAAGGGGGAGGAGGAGGTGGAGAGAGGCCTGAGAAGGGGGAGGAATGGGAGTAATGAGGAGGAGGAGAAGAAGGAGCAGGCTCCCAAAGGCATCCCTGGCTGGCTGGCTGGCTGGGGGGGTTTCCCTGGGAGTGGGTTTCTCTGGATGTGATTTCCCTGGGAGTGCAGACTCCAGCTGGCCAGGGAACACAGAGGAAGGGAGTTGGAGGCAGTGTGGCAGCAGGAGAGGGGAGAAACAATATGCTCAACCCCCAGCCCTGGTACCCCCTCCCCAGTTGGCAGGATTGGGCCCCCTGGATGTGCTCTTCTAATGCCCAGGGGTGGAGCAAGGGATCCAGGCAACCAGGTTTTTCCACCCCTTTTGGAGAGGGAAACAGGCAGCACCTCTGCTGTCTTACTGCAAGCGGCGCACCTGGGGAGAAGCAATTCCAGAAGTTGCAGAACAGGCACCACCGTAGCCAAGTACAACCCCTGACTTTTCCTCCTCAGAGAGCAGCTGCAGCTTTGTCCATGGGGAGCCCTCCTCCACCCCACACTTGGCCAGTTCCCCTATCTCCTCAGATTGCAATCCTATGCATGCTTACCTTGGAGTAAGCCCCATTGACTACAAGGGACTTACTTCTGAGTAGACATGCCTAGAATGGGGCTGTTAGTCACACTGTTGGCTGTGATGGACTTCTCCAGAAATTTCTCCAATCCCCTTTTAAAGGCATCTAGTCTAGACACCATCATCACATCCTGGAGCAAGGAGTTCCACAGACTAATGGCAGAGTAGGCAGCTGTTGTTTTGTGGCTGCAGCCTAACTATATGCTTGCTCACACTCTCATAGCTCCAACCAAAGTAGTCCACAGCTAGAGCATGACAGCAATTAGAACAGGAAGTGAAGAGAGGCTTCCCCCCCCCAAAGACCTTGCAGTGCACACTGTTCTGCCAAATATCTCAACTCCCTTCTAATGCCCACTTTTTGGCTAATTAACACCCCCCTTTTCCAAGAAGCACAGCTGTGGTGTGCAAAGGAATAAACACAGAACTTCTTATCTATAGCAATTAACAAGAATTTATTGCTACAAATACATACACTCCCTGCAAGTCCTCTTGTCCAGAAACTTTCCCTCCCCAAAACTCCACTTAACTTGGTAGGTAGAGGTCTGAAGCCTCCAGTTGAAGTCCAATCCAGTCTCCAAAGCACAGTCCAGTCTTCCCTGTCCAGTATTCCCAGTCCAATCTTCTGCAGTAGAGTTCCTCCTCTCTAGCAGTGTTCTCTCCAGCAGAGTGTCTTCCCAGAGCCCTTCCCAGAGCTGTCAAACAGCTGTCAAAACAGAGAATCATGTCAACACCACATCATCCACCTGATGATCTTCTGATCTTCCATTACACACACCAAAAGGACTTTTCTTCCTGAGACATGCAGCAGACATTCTGAGATGTCTCTGAGCTGGTGCTTCTCCTTCAGGACCAACCTGCCTATTTTGTGCAGAACACTTTCCTAAGAACTCTGGACTCAAAAGTGGGGGGAGCAGGGCCAGGGCTGTGTAAAAAGGAACTGTGGAGGGATGTGTGTGCTTTTTGTGGGTTCATTTAACTACCTTGTATGACTTGTCTATCATCCCCTTGTGCTTACCTTCTCCCTTTTTGAGGTGTTTTTCCACACTTAAAAGAGGCAAGGGCTCTGCGTAATGTGGTCTGGTGTGGGGGAAAAGAGACTGGATTGATTTGGGTGGATATGAAAACCTCTGAGTTGGGGGGGAATTATTTTGTGTTCCATGTATTCCATGTAAACCCAAGACTTTCATAGCTAGTGAAGCAAATGCAAGCACAACCATCACATTAATTCTTAAATAATCTTATGTATTACAAATTTAATTGTATTTTTTGTGTGCGAGGGTGGGGGGGGGTTGCATGTGGTCCCTGTCGTCTCCAAATTTTACCTTAGTGGTCCCTGAGCTCCTAAAGGTTGGGAACTACTGCAATAGAGACTAATTGGATGGAGGCAAGGCCAGACCAGTGAATTCTGCAGAGAAGCAACAGACCACCTGTGATGATCTAAGCACAGGGGAGAGTTCAAGAGAACTGGATGGGTGATGACACAGAGTGAACAAAAGCTGTAGTAGTCTTTAACTTTAAATTTGCTTTTTGTTGATATGATCGTTGGTTACTGTAGTGGTTCTGACGTAGAGAAAAATGGGATATGTGTTTTAAATAAATAATTGTATTTTATTTAACCCCCGTCCCCAAAGCAAGCCAAGAATTTTGTGGAAAGGCCACCTTATTTTATAAGTGATTGTACTATCAAAGTGTTTCTAATAATTCCTGTTTCAGAAGTTACTTTATATAAAAAACAAAACAAAAAAGCAACGCAAAACTTGGTTTAAAAAAAATAAAGCTCTTTTAGCAGCTGTCTTGGATTTGGGATATTTGAGACACCTTTTGGCCCTCTATTCAACAGGCAGAGCCATACGTAAACTTAGCTAATGTGTACAAGCCTGGAAGGCATTTGCAAGTGGAAAGTCCTTCTTGAGGTTCCACTGGGCCTTTGCAGAAAACAAAGCAAAACATGTGCGTGCACACATTTGCACATGTGCTCCCACAGAAAACACCCCACTGCTTATATTTAGAGCTTGATTTGAATTTGAGGCCTCTACCATTATTCAGAGAGCTACATTTAAGAACTTTGCAGGTCATTTCTCACACATGCTGATTCCATAATATCTGAGCTGCCATAGAATCAGAGTGTGGCACTACTGTGAGACTGCGAAGGAGACCTTGAGGATGAGGTGTACAGCTGGAAGGCATCCAACTGTGCTTTGCCCCCCCCCCATACAAGTCCCAACGTATTCTGTCCTTCAATCTCTTCCTCTGAATTCAGTTTAGATGATGGAAGATCTGAGGCAAGGTGGAAACTAAGGCTGCAATCCTAGGTACACTTTCCTGGGAGCAAGCCCCATTGAATTCAGTGGGACTTCTGAGTAGACATGCATAGGATTCTGCTGTCAATATCCTGAGCAGTCACATGTTTGTTGCATTGCACAGTAGCACTGTCTGTCTGTTCATTTGTCTGTGGCTCCTAACTAGTACCCTAAATCTAAATAAATTGGCAGTCTAATCCTAATCATGTTCAATCTGCAGTAAATCTAATTGATTTCAATAGGATTGGCTTCCAAGCAAGCAAGGCCCTACCAAATTCAATGGGGCTTTCTCCTTCCACATGCATAGGTTGCAGCCTTGGGCTTCCTGTACATGGATGTGTTTCTCTTTGAATAATGGGGCTGACTTCAAAGAATGATTGCATTAATTGTATTCACAGGAAGGAAGCCCAATGGTAGGACGTCCGGAAAAACCTGTAAAAACCTGTATGTATAGGTTAGGGCTGCAATTGTTTTTAGGATGGGAGTGAGCATTATGATTTGAATGGATGGATGGATTGAATGGATTTGTGGTGGTGTCCACACACATGAATAATCTGCCTATCATGCCCCCCTGATACACACAAAGTAGCAAGTCTTTTCTTGGCTTGTTCCACTTCATGTTCACATGCTCTCATGCTCCCTGACAGATAAATCTCCTCCCACATGGAAAAAGAGAATTTTAACTCCCTTCCCCTAACACCCTAGTTTTCTGCATGGAGGGAATGATGGTTGGGGAGGTATTGCATTTCACTACAAAAACTTTACCTCTTCATTCATCTGGCCTCCTCATTCTGACTGGAGGGAACACTGCTTGTCTGTTTCAAATGGTACCAAAATTATTAAAATAAACGAGTCTATTCCCCTCCCCCTCCGTCTTAAAGGTGAGGTTTTGGATACGATTTTTAATAGCTTTGGGGCCCAATCAGTGGCGTCACTAGGGTTCGTGACACCCGGTGTGGGAGGCCAGTGCGTCACCCCCCTGCAGTGGGCGGGGCAACACTCTAGGTGGTGGGTATGGTGATCTACCATCGCCCCACCCCCACTGGTTTTTTGACTGTACCTTTTGATAGAATAAAGATATTTCAGCATAGTTTGTTTCATCACATTCTGTATGAAATTACACATTGATTGATATAAACATGATGGTATTATTCCTCCAAACTCTGGTTTTAGTGATTTTGGTCACTAGTGGTGTCACCTCCCCCCAGGGTGTCAACTTACTAACACTTTATTGGAGCAGTTCTCAAACTTTTAGCACTTGGACCCACTTCTTACAATGACAATCTGTCCAGGGGCCATCATAAAGCAAATTAAAATAAATAATTATAAATAAATTAAAGTAAAATCAATAAATAAGGGAAAGCCAGCCCTGTTCCACCAAGCGAATTTTCTCTGTAGCCTGTCTGCAGTAACATCCCCCCCAAAAGAATCAGTAAGATTTTCACCCCTACCCAGTACCCAGTTCAATTTAAGTTCTTATATTTCAAGCATATCACTCTCAGGACCCACCTGGCTTTGCAAGTCTGAGAGCCCAATCCTATGCCTGTCTACTCAAAAGTAAGTCCCATTATAGTCAGTGGGGCTTACTTCCAGGAAAGTGTGGCTAGGACTGCAGCCTAAAACAGAAAAAAATTTCATCTTACCCTGTTTCATTCTTTTTATTGGGGGGGGGGGCTGCTTCTGGAGCATTTGTTGAGCTCCGTGACCATGTGGCTTAGTTTTGCTTTCCTTAGGGCTCAATACATTCGCCAGCTTGGAGGGAGGGACCTCCTTTTCGGGTGTTTTTTGGGGGCTATATTCATTGGATCAGGACCATTCTGGTGTTGTTGGATTCCTCTCAACCTGCCTTTCAGATGGACTAAGGCATGTTCACCTACCCGCGAGTAAACGCGCGATACCCCTTGGTTTCTCTTTCCATTGGGCTTCATGCATTTTTGTTTTCCGGTTTTTTGCCAATAACTTTTGATAGAAAGGAGATATTTCACTCCCGTTTTTTTGCATTGCATTCAGCTCGAAATTCCGCATCCAACGGTGTATAACATGATGGTATTACTCCTAACCACCACGATTTTAGCGCGTCACCCTCCCGGTGCGCATCACCCCCCTCTTGCGCGTCACCCGGTGAGGCCCGCACCCCCCTAGCGACGCCACTTGGCCCAATCCTATCCAAGTTTCCAATGCTGGTACAACCATGCCAATGAGGCACGTGTTGCATCCTGTGGTGGGGAGGCAGTCACAGAAGCCTCCTCAAGGTGTGGAGACATTTGTTCCCTTACCTGGGGGCTGCATTGGGGCTGCATCAGTGCTTGAAAGTTGGAGAGGTTAGGGTCCCCAGAAGCAGCGCTGCTGCCCTAAACTTCAAACCCGAATTTTCCTGCTTTTCAATCTCCTGGCGATTCAAATTCCATCCGGAAAGGAAACCGATTAGTCAGAGGAAGGGATTCGTTTATCGGCTGCAAATCGACACTGTGCTTGCGAGCCTCACGCCACTTGCTCCCGCGTAAGAGCGCTGCAAAGGTGTCAAGCAGCTATCTCCAACCCCACTCGCAGTTCAGAGACTTGGGTCCAGGCTGCTCTCCTGGGAGAGTAAGAGCCTGATACTATTCATGTCTGCTCAGAAGTAAGTCCCATTATAGTCAATGGGGCTTACTCCCAGGAAAGCGTGGATAGGATTGTAACCAGAGGCTGCAACCCCATGCACACTTACCTGGGAGGAAGCCCCATGGACTATAAAGGGACTTAATTCTGAGTAGACATGCCTAGGCTTGGGCTTAAGCCGGGCTGACTTCACTGGGACTTCCTTTCGAGGAGACAAACACTCAGGGGATCGAGATCCCTTTTTTTTGTAGCCCAAAGGAAGAATTAAGGCAGAACCTGAGCAGCTCGGACTGAGGCAATGCAATGGGCAGACCTGACGCGCGAGTCCCGCCCTGCGGAGTTCAGTGGTGCTCACCCCCTAGTCATCAGGGTAGGGTGGCACTTGGAACGTTGAAGAGATTTGGAGCAGCGCCTGCTTCCCTTCTTCCGAGGAGCAGTAAGGAATCAGCTGAGAGAAAAAAGACTTCGCAAGGAGGAAAGCCACTTCAGGTCTCGTTTGAAACCAGAACGAAACCCCCCCTCTCTTTGGGCACGGGGGTGGCTTCAGAATGGTCGGTGTTCTCCAGCATTTGACTTTCCCAGCTGACCCTCACCCCCTCCGCACTTATGGTATAGGGTTCATCAGAACGCAGGGTATGTATGATCTGTCATACAGGGTATATATGTACCCTGTACATACAAGGTATGTATGACCCTGTGGAGACTGGACACTGCAGCGCTAGGCGTGCTTACTCGGAAGAAAGTTCCAGTCTAGGCACTGGGGGCAGGCTGACCAGATGTCATGACCACAAAAGAGGACCAGGCCCCCCAAAATGTAGGGCACCCGAGGAAAATGTCGAACAGGACAAAATACTTGTATATTGTATACTTGTCAGCAGCATATTACTTGTTATTAAATTTAAAATTGTATTGCATATAATTTATTACAGAGAGTTCCAAGAAGGCTCTGCGCTGCCTGCTCACAGGGCAAAGGAGGACATTTCCGTTCTTTTCCAGGACACGAGGCTAAAAAAGAGGACATGTTCTGGGAAAAGAGGACGTCTGGTCACCCCATCGTACCCAACCGTCCACCTCCGATGCAGCCGGGAGGAAGGGGAACACACGTTCTCTTGACGGTCTTTCCATGCAGGTGGAGCGCACACCCCCTTGGCACAGCCACGTGTTGGACAGTTGGACAGGATTGGGCCCCTGGTCCGTGCAGGCAGGAAATTCGCCGCGTCCCATCACTTGGAAGCGCCCAGGTGTGAAGCCTTGGCGGAGCGGGGCGCCCGGGCAGGCTGCAGCCGGCGAGGGAGCGCACGGGGCTGCTCGGGTGGATCTGGCCGGACGGGGCGTTTATAGTACACACAGGCGCCCGCCCGCCGCCCCCGGGAACTGTTTGCACTCCAGATAAACGCCGTCGAAAGTGGCTTTTTACGGCCCGGCGCGTGTGTTTATGGCACAAGCCCGTTGTGGTTTCTCGCCCCCCATCTGGTCTTGCAAGCTCCTTTGGGGCGCCGCAGGATTGGTGCCCCCTGCCCTCTGTTGGTCCCTTGAGTGGTGTACAAAACCAGGGATATGGGAGTGCAATGGGTCTTTTGCGGGGGGGGGGGGGAATGGAGAGGAAAGCCCCATCACATCACAAGCCCCCCCCCACCTTTCCTCTCCTCTTCGCACGCGTGTGGGTTGTCCCAGCCGGGAAGGACTGAGAAGGGCTCTTGAGCCTGCACCCTTCAAGGGCGCTCAGTCCTACACGCCTTGAGTGTAGAGCCCACTGCAATCCATGGTCCTTCCAAGCGAGGAGGTTGAGGCACTCAGTGAAGGGGGAAATCCAGCGACCACACTCCCTCTAGGAGAACTGCACAGTTCCCACAACGAGGCATGGCTAAAAATCTTCCGTTGTGCCGGAAAAGGCAAACGATCTGTATTATGGGCACCTTTTCTATCTAGAGAAAGAATCAAGGGGAAGGGAATTGGGGTCACCCACACCCTGGGGGTTATGACATCATTCCCAACGTCAAGTGCCTTCACTGCGACGTTCCACGTAACACAGTCATCAAAGGGAGGGCACCAGGGCGCAGGTCTCTGGTGTCTTGTGTTTTCCCGGAGGCATCTGGTGGGCCACTGTGAGATACAGGAAACTGAACCAGGCGGGTCCTTGGGCCTGATCCAGCAGGGCTCTTCTTATGTTCTTATGAACATCCATCCACATCTGCCCAGCAGCTCTGCGTTTGTTGTTGTTGTGTGTGAAAAATCCTACAATCCGTTCTTTTCACGGTTGCACGCTTCTCTCTCAACATATCTGGCCGTTTTGTATCCGCAGTGCCCTGCTGTCTTGTCTTTGTTAGCCCTCCCGAAAAGATGCCACTCTTAAAGCCACGAAACGAAAGGCCAAGTTGATCAGGTGTAGATGATAAGGGCATCTTTTTTGGTTAATTGGCTGCTACTCTGCTTGCCTTCCATGGCGGCAGTATCTGAAGATTTCACGCAGCAAAGGTGACTTGGGTGTATTTTGGAGCGAGCACGTGTAGGATCACCGCTACCTCGGTGACCCTTTTCACACGAAACTTCTCTCGCGCCCTTTCGAAGACGACCAAAGCCAGAGAACAAGCGAAAGGGAACTGGAAAAAGGAATGTCGACGGCGGTTTAAATGTGCACGATTTCTGCCCGCCCACCCTCTCCTTATTCACACGCACTTGTGTCTGAATATGTATCGTGTTAGGTTATCTGGAGTTGGGTTATAAGTTTTTCGCCCGGGCCTGTTCTGTGAATGCCAAGATCAGCCATCCCCCCCCCCCTCCCGCTCCGACCCCTAGGAATTGCAGGTTGGTGGAAGAACTCTGCCGGAAGGGCCAAGGCAGTCCCCACGGAAAACAGGGGATTTCTGGTGCTCTTCAGGTTTTTCCAAGACCGGTTTTCGTCGGCCTGGTATTACCATATCCAGAGAGCGGATGGTGACAAAAGAATATAGGCACAGTTTCCGTTGGGGGGGGGGGGGAGGAAACACTCCCAGAGACCTTGCCTTTCTGTTGACAGTGTGCACAAAAGAAGTTTGAAAAAGCTCCATGCAGAGCCCCACGCGGGGATAAGCGGCACCATAAAATCACGATTGATTGGAGAGTCTTTGTTCCGCAAGTCAAACAGGCGCGATCAAGCGGTGGTGATGAGGCGGAATGTTCCTGGCGCGTGTTTATGTGTATATATATATATGTATATTAAAGATATAGATAAAGCGGTGCAAACAGGCTGCGGGTGTTGTGGGTACAAAGCCGTCTCCGCAAAGAGGCCATCGCCTGCTGATAGGAAACAATCGCTCTATTTCGTTATAACATTTTTGTATATACTGTAGAACTGGATAAGGTGACTGAGTGCTTCTGGCAAGGAGGATTGCAGTTCCCTGTCATCTTTCTTTCTTTCTTTCTTTCTTTCTTGCTTGCTTGCTTGCTTGCTTGCTTGCTTGCTTGCTTCCTGCCTGCCTGCCTGCCTGCCTGCTAGGGAAATGCCTTCCTGGATAATCCGAATCCATAGATCGCCTTTTCTTTGGTACCCTTTCCATGCCATTGGCAACCTTCAGTCCCGAAAGACTATGGTATCACGCTCTGAATGGTGGTTCTGAAACAGTGTCTAGTGTGGCTGAAAAGGCCAATTCCGGAGTGACAATCCCTTCCACACTGGGAGCAAGTGCAGTCTGCTCCTGGTCTGTCTCCCTGGCTATGGGCCTTCCTTCTTCGCCTCTTTGCCTCAGTCTGTTGGCCAAGTGTCTCTTCAAACTGGGAAAGGCCATGCTACACAGCCTGCCTCCAAGCGGGCCGCTCAGAGGCCAGGGTTTCCCACTTGTTGAGGTCCACTCCTAAGGCCTTCAGATCCCTCTTGCAGATGTCCTTGTATCGCAGCTGTGGTCTACCTGTAGGGTGCTTTCCTTGCACGAGTTCTCCATAGAGGAGATCCTTTGGGATCCGGCCCTTTCCATAGATAGAAGTGAATTAGGGCCCAATCCTATCTAACTTGCCGGCGCCAATACGGTCATGCCAATGTGGCAATGCGCTGTTTCCTGTGGTGTTGGTGGTGGGGACAGTCACGGAGGCCTCCTCCAGGTCAAGGAACATTTGTTCTCTTATCTTGAGACTGCATTGAGACTGCATCGCACTGGAAAGTTAGATAGGATTGGGCCCTTACACTCTTTGAAAGTCTAGCTAACGGAAGGGAAACCCCAAACGATTCAGCGTGTCTTGTTTTAAAGGAGACTAGAAAGGAACCAATCAAGCTGGCTCTATTTTTTCATCGCGTCAAATCTTTCAAAATTAAATTACCTTCACGTTTAGGGACATCGCAAATGGGTGGAGCAGCGCCTAAGGCTACAATCCTATCCACACTTTCCTGGGAGTAAGCCCCATTGCCAATAATGGGACTCACTTTTGAGTAGACATGCCTAGGTAGGATCGGGCTCTCATTCTTTGTGTTGACGCTCCATTTTGCATGGCAAAAGTGCTGGGAGCTTTTCCCGTGGAAATCCACGCTCGCTACCCAGATCGGAAACTGGTTTCGATTTCATTGGATTTCTTTTCATCTTTGTGACGTCAGGACAGTTTTAAGGCGGGTTTGATTCGTGTCTCCTGTGGATTTCAGGGCGACTGAGAATAGCGCTTTCTTTCTTTTTTGGGTAGCCCAAGGCTGCAATCCTATCCACATTTACCTGGGAGTAAGCGCCTTTACTTCCAGGTAAGTGTGCGTGGGATTGCAGCCTCACAGCCCAATCCTATGCATGGCTACTTAGAAGTAAGTCCCATTATAGTCATTATAGTACAGGACTTACTTCTGAATAGACGTGACTGGCTGGGATTGGGCCCCAAGACAAGAACGCTCCTCACCGTGCCCCTGTTTCCCAGAAGGCAGGCTTCTTCCGTCACCTCTTGGAACTCTCTTGTTCCAGGCCGGAGTGGCAAACAAGGCCTTTCACACAGAGCCCATTTGCAGCTGATGCTGGTAAATAAAAGGTGACCCTGTAGAACAGCTGCCTGCAAGCTGGCAGAGGGGCGGGGATGGGCGAGGACGGGCCATGGGGGGGGGGGGCTCCCGAGAGCCAATCATGAAGCCCAGGGCCTGACAACTCGCCAGTGGGTTGGCCCTGCGTCCTCGACCTGGGACTGGTAATATAGGGGAAGGCGGCCGGACGGTGCGCAGCCAGCGAACAGGCTCTCCATCACCTTCCTCCTCCTGCGGCTGTTGGCCAGCGCCTCCCCGAGCTCTCCCTCCTTCCAGGCCTCGCCCATTCCCCCACTCCAGCTCCGCGACTCTTCTGCAGCCAAGCGCGGCATGGTTGGTGGCGGCGATCCGGCCGGGCCTGTGCCGCGTCTTTCCACCTGGCGACTTCTTTGACCGGTGGGATTGGATGCCGTGGCCGAGCGCCTTTGCCACCAGCAGGGGACCCATCGCTTTGGTGAGTGTGCAGCCCGGGGAGAGGGGTGATGGGGAGCCAGGGGAAGGAACGAAGACGCGTGTCTGGTGAGTGAGCATGGAGCGGGGTGCGTGTGAGATGCGGGGTTTCAGGGCACTGCAGGTTGAGACACTGCCCACCTGGTTTGGACACTGACCAGGTGACGCCCTTTTCCCTCCTGATCTCTGCTTATTCACTTGCACTGAGCAGGGTTATGACATCTCCAGGCGCGCGTTTGGAAAGGGGGAACATAGAAAACGCTGCTGAGGACTGTTGCTGCCCAAACCTATGCGTGTCTACTCAGGAGTCAGTCCTGTTAGAGTCAATGGAGCTGCACTGCAGGGCTTCTGGGAAGGAAGGCACTCGGCGTTCAGTGGGACTGACTCACTGGCAAGCGGGAGAGGGACCGCAGTCTCCGTGGCCCCACGCCCCAAAGTGCAGGTGCTGCACATACTGACCCCAAGGAGGAGTTTGTCCCAGGCGATGCCTGCCTGCCTGTCGCCTTCCTTCCTTCCTTCCTTCCTTCCTTCCTTCCCAGGGTGACCAGATGCAATGGAGGACAGAGTACCTGTACCTTCAAGCACTGTTTCGAAGAGGGAATTTGGGTAGGTGCAGCTCAACATGGAAGAAGCTGCACCTACCAAAATCGCCTCTCCTACACAAAGGCTAAAGGTAGAGGCGTGTCCTCCGTTGCATCTGGTCACCCTGTTCCTTCCTTCCTTCCTTCCGGGCCCAGGCGTTTCCATTCGCAGTGCAGGCAGCAGATGAGGCCCCTTTTGGGAGATTCAGCAGTTATTGAGGTATTCAGCAGCACCCGGACATTTCCACCCCCCACCTGAGCAGCACTCTGCGGGCAGCAGCAATGGAGGCTACAGTCCTATGCACACTTTCCTGGGAGCAAGCCCCATTGAACATTATGGGATTTACTTTTGAGTTGACCCGCTTAGGGTTGGGCTGGGTGTCACTGGATCCTCTATGCGGGATCAGAGAGGGACTGGTTCCAGGAATGGGGACGATCTTAAACGATCCCCAGCCAACCCGCAGGGATTCAAGCCACCGAAGAGGACCGCAAAGCCCACTTTCAGGGCGCAGGTTCTTGGCTTAAAGGGGTGTGTGTGTGTGACTGAGGAACTAGCCAGAGAACTGTAATTCTGGTTACGGTCCAAAGTCCTTGACCATGGAGAGCATCCCGCGTAGCTGGCAATGCAGCGGGTCTCCAAGCCTCCAAACACGGGTTGGAGCAGCAGCAGCGCCCGTGCTGGGGAGGAGACGTCAGTGGGCGCTGGGCATGAACGGGCTGGTCTGCTGCCCCGTGGCTGCAGCGGAGCCCAGGCTTCCTTCTCCCCGCTCTTCCAAAGCGAGCTCTCCAGCACGGGGCAGCAGCGAGTCCAGCACAGCCGGGAGGAAGGCGGCCGCAGAGGCCCCGCTCAAAGGGCGTCGCTCCAATGCAGCTCCCTGCTCCCTGAGCGTGCCCTCCTGCGCGCCGAAGGGGCTGAGCAAGGGAGCCCTCCAGCCTTTGCGCAGCGTCCCGCCTGCGTCCTCTTTGCAGGGCCTTTCGGGACCAGCGCCCATCGAGGAAAGTGACCGGCCGGGCTTGGCCTCCTGCACCAGCTCGCGAAGGGCTGTTCTGGAAAGGGCAGCCAAGCCAGACGCCGTGCGCAGCAGGCAGAGCTTCTCCAGCGCGGACACTGCCGCCGGGCACCCGAAGGCGGCCAACAGCCCAAGCCTACGCATGTCTGCTCAGAAATGTCCCGTTATAGTCCATGGGGCTTAGGAAAGTGTGGCTAGGATAGCAGCCTCTGGGCTTTGGGAGAGGGGGCTGGGGCCGGCTGCTGGGTTGCGTAACTAGGGTGCAGCCTGAGGGGCACCTGCCCCAGGCACTAAGCTGGGGGGGGGGCGCAACGTGCAAGGCAGTCACTTCTGGGTTCTCCCCCAGGAGGGGGGGCTGGTGGTTTCGCACCCCCCTTCCTTCTCCTGTGGAGGCGCCCTCCACAGCACCTCCTCCTCAGGGGAGAACCCAGAAGTGGCTGCCTTGCTCGTTGCGCCCCCCAGCTTAGTGCTTGGGGCAGGTGCCCCTCAGGCTGCACCCGAGTTACACCTCTGGCTATGGGGGTGTCATGGGCCTGCTGAGGTGGAGCCCTGCGCGGCGACGGTGTGTGTGGACGGCTGTCACCTCCCTTTGCCCTTGCAAAGGGTGTGTGTGTGTGTGTGTGTGTGTGTGTGTGTGTGAGAGAGAGAGAGAGAGAGAGAGCGCACGAGAGAGCGAGCGAGTGTGTGTATGTATGTGTGAGAGTGTCTGTGTGTGAGAGAGACAGTGTGTGTGTGTGTGGGGGGTAGTTGTTTGTTTGTTCTGACACCTGAGAGATCTCCTGTGCACGAGGATTCTGGAGAGTTTCCACCCCCAGGGCCCCGTTCACTCATGCAGCAGCAGAACCCAGAGTGGGTCGCAGTACTGCCCCTCGGAACGCTCTCCTGGGTGGAAAAGAAGGCAAAGCGGCCACCTGTTGCAAATGGAATGAAAACACCACACAAGCCACCAGCCAGGCACGCGAAGGGAGTCCAGTCCAGCCCCCTCCAGCCTGGCCCAGTTTTGCCCTTGCAGGGAAAACAATACTTTAAAAAAACCCCAACGAATCCATGCGCGCGTTCAGCGCACAAGCCTATGCGTGGCTCCTCCGTTGCATCGCGCTCAGTGAGACTTACTCCCAGGAAAGCGTGTGCAGGATTGCAGCCTCAGTCCTCCTGCTGCAGTCTCCTTCTGACCTCCTGACTCGCCTCTACCCCCTCGGCAGCGCGTGCAGAGCAGCCGGGCAGGGGCAGGAGGCAGAACGAGCGGAGCTTGGGAAGCCAGGCTGGCTGGAGGGAGGGAGCCCTTCGGCCCGGCCCCAAAAGGGGTTTCCATCGAGGCGCATCCGGGGAGTACCGGTGGCGAAGGGAGCGCCCGCTCAGGCAGAAAGAGAACGGAGGCGGGCATCGGGGCGCCCGCGTGGAGGCGGCACTTGCGGGGGACTCCTTGTCCGGGCACAGCGGGCGACCTCTCCCCCTTCCCTTGCTGGTGCGGGGACGGGAGGCGACTGTTCGGCTTGCAGAGGCGCTGAAACTCCGCACTCTGTGAGCGCTGCGTGGGCGAGTTCGCAGGCTGGGGAGCTGGCAGTCCTGCCTTGTGCGCTCGGGCAGCCAGCCAGCCAGCCGGCCTTCTTTCTGCAGGGCTGCTGCAGCCTCTGGCGACTGAGGACACAATCCTGTGCTCACTGCCCGGGGAGCAAGCCCCATTGACTATGATGGGACTTACCCCTGAGTAGACATGCCTTGGAGTGTGCTCTGAGTGAGGCTGCAATCCTATGCACGCTTTCCTGGGAGTAAGCCCCGCTGAACACAATGGGACACGCACAGGATTGTGTCGTGAGAGCGCCGTCCTCTGCATAGGTCTACTCAGCAGTGAGCCCCACTGCGCCAAACGGGACCCACTTCCAGGAAAGTGTCTGCAGGCGCTGCCTGCCGTCCAGAGCGCGGCGCGCGAGGCGAGCGACTCTCGCTGGAGCGCCTATGCGAGGCGCCTCGTTAACCGAGGGCGGCTCGCGCTGTCCCCCCCTTTCCCTGTGCCTTGCAGTGAGCGCGGTGGAGGAGAAGGAGCCATGGCTGAAGGGCAGCAGCAGGTAGCCCGCGCTGGAGACCTCTGGGAGATCGACGTGGAGAGCCTGGAGGAGCTGGACGGGGCGCAGCAGCAGCAGCCCAGCAAGGAGGCTGCAGAGGACGACGAAGAGGAAGAGGAGGAGGAGGAAGAAGATGGGGAGGAAGACGGAGACTGCGAGGAGGACGTGCTGGCTGGCAGCGGGGCTCTCCAGGCGGGACGGCGGCAGCAGCAGCAGCAGCCTCCGCCCTCCCCCCAGTCCCTGGAGCCGCAGACCCGCAAGCTGAGCCGCACCCCCAAGTGCGCGCGCTGCCGCAACCACGGGGTGGTGTCCTGCCTGAAGGGCCACAAGCGCTTCTGCCGCTGGCGGGACTGCCAGTGCGCCAACTGCCTGCTGGTGGTGGAGAGGCAGCGCGTCATGGCCGCCCAGGTGGCGCTCCGCAGGCAGCAGGCCACCGAGGTGAGCGCCAGCGCCGGGCCCCTTCTCCCCCCTCCCCCTTGCAGCCCGAGGTGGGCTTGCAAGCAGCAGCGCCGCCAAGACGCCTTCCCTTCCCGGCTAAGGATGCTCTCCCCCCAGCACAGTCAGGTCTGCCCACACCCCGGCAGCAGTGACTCAGTCCCAGTTCTCTTCCTGAATCTTTCCACCAAGGGCTTCACCCCCTCAAAAGCTCTGGAGGGTAAATGAGGCTTAGATCCTCCTCGACAGAGTCCAGGACAGTGATTTTCAACTACAGTGCTGTGGCCTGTTGGTGTGCAGCGAATGGTCCGCAGGTGTGCTGCAAGAGTTTGGGGAGAGTCAGGGCCCAATTCTATCCAACTCTCCTGCAGCCTTGGGGTGTAAGGGAACAAACATTCCCATATCTTGAGGAGACCTCTTTGACTGTTACCCCTCCACAGGATGCAGCACATGCCCCACTGGCGTGGCTTCAGTGGCACTGGAAAATTGGATAGGGCCCTCATTTATTAATCGGGCCATTGGGGGATGTGAGCCCCCCACCAGCAGTGTGCTGTGCCTTGTCAGTTGTCCAAAAGCTGATGTTGTGCGTTGACCATCTCAGCGCCTTGTCAGTGTGCCATGAGATGAAAAAGTCTGAAAATCACTGGTATAGGAGCACATCACTAGCAATGATCCACTCTTAGGAGTTGGGTTTTGGCAGCTGCTGGAATATTTCCATGTAAGCTGCGGCTGTTTTCCAGTAATGTGGCTGGACTGAGATAGCAGTGGATGGTTTCCAAAGGGCTGGTTTGGCTTCAGTCCAAGTATTACGACTTGGGACTTTGGGAGGTGTCTGGAGTGGGGGACTTAACCGTCAGAATGCTTCAGGGACAGGTAGAATGCTTTCCAGTGGTTCCAGAGGGCATCCTGAAAGCCAGGAGAAACAAAATAAACCTTTGCTCCTTACATGCTTTCATTTGTGGGTCAGTTGCGAAATCAATTCAGACTGAAACAAATGCTCTGGTTTCAGCAATCGTTTTCCTAGAACCCCATAGTATAGGTATGAGAATCTTCTTCTGTTTTGATGACATCGATTCTATCCCAGCATGTCATGTATGCATGCTATAGCCTATCCTAAAATATATACACATTTTAAACTATGATCGAGGGATGAGAAAGTTAAACGCATGGTCAAAGGAAAAGTGATAACATGTGCTTACATGTGCTTAATTTTTGCTGGAACTATCCTTGCATTATTTGGAAATTAAGCCCTTTCTATGTGTTTGACACATGGATGTGCCAAACACATTTCATTTACTAAAAGGGAGTTCCCAGAAAGGTTTGATCTGAGACTGTCCATAAAGACCAGGACAAATTCTTATTTTCATAAAAGCTTTTAATTTAAGAACTAAGAAAAGTATTGCCTCATTATTTGCATATTGCAATTTTGAAAATAGCAGATCAGGACATAATTTGTTTGGGACAGAAATGACCTGTGAATCTTTCTCTGACTTTTTTTTTAAAAAATTTGATTTTCTTTGCTAGGATAAGAAGGGGCTTACAGGGAAACAAGCTAACTTTGAGCGGAAGACAGTGTACCAGAGGCATGTTCGGACACCCAGTTTGCTGGCTAAAAGCATTTTAGAAGGTAATCACTTTGGTGCTTTGAACTTTTAAACCTCTAGGTATTTTGCAGTGGTAGCTGTTGTTGCATAGTGAAATGCTCATTGCTGCCACTTCTCTGTAATACTTTGGTAACAGATTGCAGAATGCTGGATAAACAAATCTAATTGTAAATGGGCCTTGATCAAACAGAGTTGTGCCTTTTGCTTTCAGAGGCTTTAAACGCATCTTAACTCTGTGCTGGATTGTGGTTATGCCTGTTATCTCTGCTTGGTAAGGTGCTTGCATGGACATTGGTTGGTGTTGGCCAAAGTGTGTAATTGCTTTATGGCTAGGTGCTGTATTGGAATCCACTAGGAATCTACAAAGTTTAAGATGTTTTGTTACACACTTAAGAAATGTATTATATTCTAACAGAAAGGAGCATGGAGTTTACTTATATAAGGACCGAAAACATGGTTAATATCAACATGAAAATGCAGAAAATATTGAACTGCATACAGTTCTACTTCAGGGTAATGATTAGAATAAAATAGGAAAAAAGATTTAGAGGAAATCAATATCGGGAACTAACAACACCATAGAAGTTGGAGTTAGCCTAAGAAAGAATGAAGACTCCATTAGCAAAACCCTCAAAAGTCACTCTCTGGCAATGAATGCAATAAAGTACATTTTATTTTTTATTCGTAAAATAGGTAATTCTGCTTTGATTTTATGAGATTAAAATCTCATTAACCGATTAACATTACATCTTCTCAATATGGCTGCAATCCTATACTCATTTTCCTGGGAGTAAGTCCTATAACACACAATGGGACTTACTTCTGAGTAGAAATGCATAGGCTTGCACCCACAGGTAATAGTTTGAGGATGTTAAATAAAAATAGTATTCTCTTGACAAAGATCAGAAACAAAGAATGCATTCTATCAGAGAAATAAATATACTGTCTGGATCAACAGCCATACAAGCAGTTTGAAACAATTCCATGTGTACAGTATCTCTTTTATTTGACATAGTCTTGATTGAAATCTGGAATTAATTATACTTTTAGATCTAATTTTCTGATTGGTATGTTAAAAATTAGAGGCACAAACTGCCAACAACCAGATAGTGGTTTGGAGGATAGTTTAATTTTAATTGCCTTCAATTACACCAGAAAACAGATACACAAACAATCCTGTGCCTTTACATCAGAATGGATATTAATGTTTACAACAGAGCGGTAAAATAAGGACACTACTATGCTCTTTGAAATATACTCTAATGTTTTCCAAGTCACTGCCAGTTACTGAAAATGGTTGGAAGGGCTCATTGTAATTTCTCCAGTGTTGGAATCTCATTTTTTCTGAATAACTACTGGGGTTAGTTACAAAACCTTTAGATGAAGGAGTGTAGGATAAAATGATCAAGACCAGGACTGTAAGGCTGATGGTGTAAACATATTTCCGTGAGAGTGAATTCTATTGAACTCTGTGAAACTTACTTCTGAGTAGATGTGGATAGGATTGTGTTGTAAATTTCTGCACACTAGGTGGAGAGTAGATGATGTTGACCTTACCTGAAAATAAAGCTCTTATTAAGAGTTGTTTTGGATTGTCGTCTAACTGTACAAAATTCTCTCTCATGTTGATTCATTTTTTTTTTGGGTCCAATATTTATACTCTTTCTTAGGCTACCATCATCATCTATAATTTATTCTGAAAAGATTATTTTTTCCTCTTTCACCTTCCTTTCCTTGATTTAACTTAACTTTCTTTCTCTTTCCTCCTAGTACTCCTTGGATTTTTCCCCCAAATCTCTGTACATAGTGCTTCATCTTTAGAGATATAATGCATCAGTTATAGGTATATCTTTGGCAATGATATTTTAAGTACCTCAACAAAGAAAGAGAATCAAAAGAGTAAAAGGGGAATGTTTTAATCCTGTTTTATGGGGTTGTTGTGAGGTTAGTTGTGCTTTGTCTAGTTGTGCTAGACATTGCAAAAAGTCGTAGGGTGGAAACAGGAAGCATGCATGACTTGCGTTATGACTTCCTTTGTAATGTCAGGAGGACAACTTGCACATCTCCTCCAATGGCATGGCGTATGAATCTTCATGCTGAGATGGCTCATGAATCTGAAGGGAGACGTACAGGCTCCTTTGAATATTACTTGGGAAGAGTGGCAAGTACTAAAAGTCACTCATGCTGACTCTAGCCACAATTTTTCATAATGTTTGAAACCACCAATTGATCATAAAGCATGTTGAATGCTTCAAAGTGCTGTGCGAATAAAAATAAAGATGGGAATTGAGAGCACCCATGATCATGCAGCAGATATTAAATTCTATGCACTTGAAGCTATTTTAGCATTTTCCTTTCTGCTTTTACTATAAGACAATCCAGATGTTTGTGTTCTAATCATCAATTTTTTTTTTTAGGTTATCGTCCCATTCCAACAGATCCCTACCTTGGGGGGAATTCTTCTTTGCCACCTCCTGTGAGTGACAGGATGAGAAAAAGACGGGCCTTTGCTGACAAAGAGTTGGAGAACATCATGCTTGAGAGAGAGTATAAAGAAAGAGAAATGATGGAGGCCACCCAAGCCACTGCCTTTTTCCTGCCCAACCGCATGGTGCATGGGAATGAATATAATTCCTACAAAACTACCTTCAGCCCTAATCAAGTTGAGCCTTCAAATAAAGAGTTTTGCAGCTTCTTGCCAACCTGCCTGGATCTAACTATGCAGTATTCAGGTTCAGGGAACATGGAACTGATCTCCTCAAATGTGAGCGTAGCCACAACCTACAGGCAGTACCCTTTGCCTTCCAGGTTCCTGGTGTGGCCAAAGTGTGGCCCCCTTAATGATGCTCTTCTCTACCAGCAGTGTCTTCTCAATGCTACTGCTGTCCAGTCCCTCAAGCCCGGGGTAGTCTGGGATTCCAAGGCTTCACAAGGGCAGGAGTGTTCTCATGTTGAACATGACACAGTGCCATCAAAGACTGAAAACTCATTCCTGCTTCCTCATGTTCGAGAAATTCAACCACCTCTAAATGAACTCCAGCACATTCCTCAGGAGGCTCGTGAGAGGTCAGCCTTCTCACCTCCTAAAAGGACTTTCTCACAGATCTCCCACAAGGATTCTCTGGCTCCTCAAGAAACCTCCCTCTGCAAGATCAGCAAAGAAAACACCAAGCAGCATCTCCCGCCATCGCTCAGCTACAGTCCATTCCATTCATTATTCCAACAGACACTACACAACAAATCGGGGACAGAGTTAAAAACAACTTTTGATGAGGCATCCAAGAAGTACAAAGAGTGTACCATCAAAGAGAACCAAAAATACAAATTCACCATAGACAAATATGCAAAAGACTTTTTGGGGGCTAAACAAGTTGTAACAAAATTGTCGGCAAGTGAGCCCCTATCATTTTCTGTTGAATCTATTCTTAAACGACCTTCGTCAATGGTCAGCAATGTGTCTCAATAAGTATCACGACCTTTGAACGACTTATGCTAGTGTATTTGCACTAAAGGTTGCAATCCTAAAGATGTTTACTAGGAAGTAACAGCCCAATCCTGTGCTTTCCGGTACCCACTAGAGCAGCAGTGCCAAAGCGGCACTTCTTTGTCCCCTTCCCCCAAGGAAAGCCCCAGGCCTGGCAATGGGTCTCCTCGTGGCGCAGATGCGAGAGCCTCCATGTCAGACCTTCTGGTCTGACACAGAGTTCAGGATCCGGTGGAACTGGGCTCTGCTGGTCTCACCCCTCTCCTGCCCTGGTTTCACTAACCCCTGAGTTAGGTTTATAACTTCTGTTCCACTGACATCAGCTGACCTCAACAGGGCTAATGCAGTTTAAGTGCAGATATCCTTTCTTAAATGACTGGTGGCTTGGGTGTTCCTACAGTCTTCCATGTAAAGATGATAGCCATGCTTTCTGCAAACTTGATGTGCCTTGCCTTATCTCACCAGAGTTTTGTATATATGGATTTGGGGTGTAAATTTTGATTTTAAAGTGTACATAAATATGCATGTTTTTCTTATGGAAATAAATATATTTAATTGTTTTTCAACTAAAGCTGAGTTGTCATCTGTAATGTGCTCTACTTTAAAACAGTGCATCATTATGAAGGCTAAACCTCTTAACAAATTTATCTGTTAACCATACCAAGAGCAGTGTTTTGCCTAACTTCCATTTTCCTTCCAAGCATCTCAACTATTTATGAGCGCTATTTTTTGCTTTGTTTTTTGAGCAGCAAAGACTGACCACAATTCAACATAGAGTTAAGTCCATTGAAATGCTGTAAATTCTGTTGGATTGCTTCTATATGCAGTTTCACACATTTGATGTTACTGTTCAGCCTACACAAATTTTTTCTCAGTGTAAAGCAAATAGATTTGTAGTCTTTGTGTCTTTGTCTGTCTCTTCAATGTATTGTTTCCCCTAGATGTCTTGTTGGCAGTTTAGAAAAGCTCAAATTAGACTCAAAGGTTTTATGAACACTATTTTTTGCTTTGTTCTTTAAAGCTTATGCTATATTACATGGTAGTCTTTAAGGTACTACACAATTTCTTGTTATTTTAGCCTGAAGCAACTTACAACTTTTGTCTACTATAAAAGCCCTGTTCAGATGCTTAACTTCCACTAGAGATAAATGAGTGAGGACCACGTGGAAGTGTGTGAATGATGAGTGTATATTGTACATGCATTTGCCCCCCTCCCATTCTCCCCAGGATCAACATACATTTGCAGCATCAAATACTGAACATAGGGGGAGACATTCCCCATCCAGGAGATATACCATTGCAATTCAGGTAGCAATCATCTGGAGCAGTGGTTCTCACACATTCAGCACCAGGACCCACTTTTTAGAATGAGAATCTGTCAGGACCCACCTGAAGTGATGTCATGACTGGAAGTGACATCATCAAGCAAGAAAATTTGTAACAATTCTAGGCAGCAATCCTACCCACACTTACCTAGGAGTAAGACCTATTTACTGTCATTGTTAAAAGACTATACAGAGTAGCTTATTAAAAGTACAGGTCTGTAACATCTCCCAAATGCAGTCACATACCATGGTAGCATCAAGTCTAATGTATTAAAAATAAAATATTGAAATGAATGGGGACCCACCTGAAATTGGCTCGTGACCCACCTAGTGGGTCCTGACACACAGTTTGAGAAACACTGATCTGGAGGATCTCTCTCTGTGTTCAGTGATTGTTTCTGCAGACAAACACTGATCATGCGAAGGGAGGGGAGCTGTTGATGGAGCTAAGTGTACAAGTGATTGGTGTGCTCCCAGAAAGCCCCCCCTCTCCAAAAGGAGACAAACACCTGAATAGGACTATGGCAGGGGTCGGTAACCTTAGACAGGAAAAGAGCCATTTGGACCCATTTTCCAGAAAAAAGCAAACCTCGGGAGCCACAAAACCCTTTTGACATCTAAAATGAAGATAACACTGCATATATAGTTTGTGCTCCCCTCTTATAGGTCCCAGTTATATAATACACTCCCCTCTTAGAGGTCCCACTAAAAATCAGGTCCAGACCCACAGTTGGAGAACAACAGTTTTAGATTGTGCACAGGTGAACTGCTTGTGAAGGATACTGTCATTCTTTACTGTCATTTACTTCTGTACTTCTGTAAATGCCTTTCCACACAATACTACCTCTGAACAAGACCACTTAGTACTACTTAACACTGTTCACAAAAGTGCTCCTGAACAAACAAGCTAAGAGTTCAAAACTGCATAAAATAAAAGGCATACTAACAGTGATTACTTCACAACCATGAAATATGCTTTGGTGCTACATATACAGTATGTTACACATACAGTATACAAACATATACAGCAGGGGTGCTCACCCTATTTTGGCTCGAGAGCTACTTTGAAACCCAGCAAGGCCCAGAGATCTACCAGAGTTTTTTTTTTACAATGTTCGCGCCATCATAACATATAACATTTATGTGTACAATGTATGTTAGTGGGGCTCAAGGTACACCGAGTATAACAGGACTTACTCCAGAGTAGACATGCCTAGGATTAGGCTGTGAGGCTGCAATCCTAGCCACACTTACCTGGGAGTAAGCCCCATTGAGTACAATGGCCTTACTCCTGGCATTTCCTCCCAGAGGCACCTGAAGGGGGGGGGGTCGGCACTCCGCAATCTACTCATTTTGCCTCGCGATCTACCGGTAGATCGCGATCCACCTATTGAGCACTCCTGATATACAGAATACCATCTGGTGCAGGGGTCTCCAAACCCCTTTCAAGTTTCCAAGTGAAGGAAATGGAGCAGTGAGAGTGTGAGTGAGTGACGGGGTGCTGAGTGGGGAGTTTGAAGGCTGTAATCCTGTGCACACTTTCCTGGGAGCAAGCACAATGGGACTTACTTCTGAGGAGACACGCACAGGATTGTGCTCTGAGCTTGGAGGAGGAGAGAGCAGCTGCATTCAATTGCTTGCTTTTGCCTTGGATCCCTGGGGTCAGGGCTGCTTTTGGGAAGGCGGGATCATCAAGGTGTTCAATGGGACTTACATCTGAGGAGACATGCACAGGATTGTGCTCTGAGCTTGGAAGGAGGAGACAGCAGCTGCATTCAACTGCTTGCTTTTGCCTTGGCTCCCTGGGGTCAGGGCTGCTTGTGGGAAGGGGTGTTCAATCATCAGGGTGTTCAATGGGACTTACATCTGAGGAGACATGCACAGGCTCGGGCTGTGGCTCCGGCAGGAGGGAACGTGCAGCGGCGGGGGCGGGGGCTCGCTCCGCCAGTCATTTGCGCCCTCTCCAATGGGGTGCAGCTGCAGCCCGTGTGCTCGGGCTGTGGCTCGGGAACGTGCGGCGGTGGGGGCTCACTCTCGGCAGAGGAGCGCAGCCGTAGCCCGTATGCTCAGACTGGTGAGCGGCGGCTGCATCGCAGGAGGGGCGAGCCCCTCCCCCGTTATGGGTTGGCCCCACACAGAGCCGCAGCCGAAGGCTCAAAGAGCCGCTTGCGGCTCCAGAATGGCAGGTTGCCGACCCCAGGACTATGGGAAGAGACCGATCTACCACTTCATATCAGGTTTCTCAAACTTTTTCATAGTGACTATATCAAGACATAGTTTTAAAATGCTGGCCATAGTCAATGGATGATAAATAGGTGGATAGTCTCCTTCAGCCAGGTAGTTCCTTCCTTTTGCATCGAATTCTGGAAATGTTATAAGCCTTCCATCCTCGTATAGTTCCAGTACAGACTTGAAATGACAGGCATCCTTTGTTGCTTGTCAACCTGCAGTTTACATTCCCCCTCCCCCAAAGCCTGTAGACACAGCTTGTTCTACAGAAGGTTCTGTTCAAGAAAGATCTTGTGCCTCTTCTAAAAACTGCAGTCCCTTTTTGAATATAATGTTTATATCCTGTCACGAAAAAAGTGACTGCATTTTCATGGGTGTGCGTGAACACTCTGGTATTACTAGGGCTGATTCAAGATCTTCCAGCACTTGAGGTGGTGAGCCAAATGCTGCTCTCCCCCCCCACCACCTAGATGTGTGCCAGTCTCTGTTCTTCCTGGTCTCTGAGACAGAAAACAGAGATGGAGCAGAAGAGAGAGTGTGGAGCAGAGGAGAATGGTGAACTAGAGTGTCAATGGTCTAGCCTAGTAGTTTCCAAACTGTGAGCGATGGCTCCCCGGGAAGCTGCGGAAACCAACCAGGAGAGTTGTGGAATCCTTGCAAAAAACCTACCACTCTATACAATGTATAGGATTGTAGCCTTAATAAGAAGCTGCAGCCAATGGCCCAGCAGAAAAAGTTGGGGAACCATTGGTCTAGTCAACCACACGCTTCCATGCTTCCTCTTCCACTCTGTCCACCCTTTTCCAACCCAGGGTGTAGTAGTAGCCAGAGAAAAAGGAGCAGTGAAAGTGAGTGGGCAGAAGGAGGTAGGAACCACTCCCACCAACCTACTGCCTAAGGTACTCACCTCAGCTGGTCTCATGTATTGACCACATGGCCCTGGATATTTGACTGTAGTGTGTGTGTACAAGGAGGGTGTTACAGTGCACAAACAATCCTATTTGTGCCAAGAAAATCCAAGTGCTGCAGCAAAATATGCTACAAACATCATTATACCAATAACTGAAAGTCATACCAATTGCACGACCTGCACTTAGATAATATTTGACTCTGTCAAAGCAGCAGCAGTAGTGAAAAGGATGTGTAGAGGATAAGAGGATTTGAAAGTGCTCCTGCTGGGAGCTTGGAAGGCATATCCAGATGTGATGACCACTCTGTGAAGGATTCCATCTGGAAGAAAAGGGTTCTGCAAGCTTCCCGCAGAACAATTATTGTAAAAACTCATTTCTACTCCACTATGGAGCTTTGTAAGCCTCCTTGTGCATTTGCTTCAGCTTGGGAAAGGTGGGATATAAATTTCTCAAATAAAATAAGTGTTAAAGGGAAACACTGCACTTGGAATGGAAGACCACTGAAGTGAACATTACAGGGAATAAATATTTTAAGCAAACAAGGCCAAGAGCAGGATGTGCAAAACGGTGCGTTCTGCATGTGGGTTTTCCAGTTATGCACCCACGTTCAAAGAGTAAGGATCTGGCCAAGTGAGAATTGGCTAACCAGCTTCTGGAGTGCCATTGAATGGGCCTGTCAGCAATAAAGTACACGTGTGTCGAGTCATTTTAAAATGACATTTGCACTCAGTTTACAACATGGGCCTTAAGCTGTGTGCGTATAAAAAGTAATACCGGATCCTCCAGGGATCTACGGGGCATGTTAACATTCCACAGGGGATGACTTTCTCCAGAAATACTAACTTACTAAAGCAAATGAAAATTCTGAAGCAATTCCTGAATCACTTTTCAGGTTGTCCCATCTCCTACCCTAAGAGAGTGGCAACTGAAAGCTGAATATTTCTGATTGGTAGCCAGCGCGGTAATCCCAGAGAAAGAGATGTACTGGGGCTTAGTCAGATTAATACATAAAGGATTCCAATGGAGTTGAGACTTGGCCTTCTGGCTTTTATTGTCTTGCTAATTTATTGCTCCAGGCTTTATGGATATATTGTCTTGATACACACATACCATGGGTGTTCAACACTTGTATGCAAAACATATGTTACATACTTTGTCCAGGGTGCACTTAATCCAATAATAGTTTTCTCCAGGACCCATACAAAGTACTTCTTGCGTCTTTGATACATTCATTTTCCAAATGGAGGGAGATGTTCGGCAATGGGATGCAAATAAACTCGTACATCATTTCTACAAGGATAGGTGCAGGGGCCCTGGGTGAAGCCTGACTGAAAGGTATGGGCCTCGGACCTAGGCACTTGTTCATTTATTCAAGATGAATGGTTGAAACCTTTTCGGTTAACCAATAGAATAGAGCAACCAGTTCTTCAAGAAGTAGGAGACTGTTTTATCACCTTGGTCTCAGTGCCATTTCTCTTCTTCTTCTGGTTCCATTTGCACAGAAACGTATCTCACTTCCATTTTAGATTTAGTGCCATACTGTAAATTTAGGGGAGGTCTCCCTTGTAGAAGGTATGATGTGGTGTAGGACAGCTCCCCAGTGATGTTGCATTTTGCATATAGCAGGATGTGCTACTACCCAGGCCTGTTGGGGACCACCTGACGTTGAAGACCCAAGCACATGTAACCTGAGTGGGTTGCCATAATGTGGTGTAGGATAGCTTCCCACTTCCAATGTTTCCCAGATGCAGCAAAACTGTGTCCCCCTATAGCCTTCTAATTGCTACTGGGAGGAGGTGCAAATCGTTAGGGCCAGGTAGGCTTTTGGTTGCATTGGATAGGAAGAGAGAAAGCTGGAGGAAAAATGACACGTGGCTGAGTGCCATGCCTAGTCTGAACCCAAGAAGGAATTATTCAGGCATTTTGTGCCGTCAGGTAGACTCATAGATGCCTTTTAATTCCAGAGGAATTTAATAAGGAAATAGCCATCTCATTTAAGCAATTTACAATGCGATTTTATGCATGTCTACTCAGAAATAAGACCCATTGTGCTCATGGGGCGTACTCCCAGGAAAGTCTGTATAGGATTCCAGCCTCAGGGCCCAGTCCTATCCCCTGTCAGCTCATAGCACACCTTCCTACTCGCATAGCTACAGTGAATAGCTACCACAGTTTGAGCTGGGACTCCGGCATGGCTTTTGCGCCATCGGTCCAGGCCCTACATATGGTGGCAGACTGTGAGATCTGCCACCTGTAAGTCCTGGATAAGATTGGGCTGTTAGTCTTTGGATGTAATTAAAGCTGAAATAAAACTTTTGGGGGGCATAATGATGGTATTTGTTTTCATCATATTATATATAACAGAGGAATTCATTTCTCAGCACATACCTTGCTGGGAAAAAAAATGGTCAAATGCCACTGGTGCCGTGCCTCTCCTCCCACCCCTTGTGGTCCCCCAGATTCCAGTGAAACTGTTTTAAGCCACTTTCATGTGACTTCAAAATTCCCAACTCCTAATTCCGTTCTTTTCTTAAAGCAGTTTGCGAGTCCATTTATTGCTCATGAAAAGGAAGATTAATAGCGTGAGTCAGGCATAATGCAGGAAAACACCAGATAGGTTTCCTCAGGCAACTCAGCTTGACCTGCTACATCCCCTCCAATTTCAGCGCTGGGCCTCTTTGCGAGAAGGAGCTGCCAATGGCATCCTACTGTGTGATCGTTTGGACATGTGAACTCCTGGAGAAGAAAGAGGAAGCGCTGCCAACCTCGTGCATTGAAAAGTCATGACTCAGACCAACCCCCTACCTCTATGAAATGGGCCTGTTAACGATCATGGGGTTTTAAACAAACCCATACTTCCCACAATTGCTTTCTTCTGCTTGTCTAGTTGCAGCCTCTCAATTTTCTTTATGTTTCAGAAAATTCTTGGTCCCAAATACCTCCCTGCTCTCTTGCACTGTGTAAACTTGCTTAAGAACCCAGAAGAATGCAATTTACCTATCTAGCAATGACATGTCTGTCATTATGATGGACAAGATGTGTTTGAAGAGCAAGGGCCTATATTGTGCATGCCACACCCTCCCCAAAGGGACCCTGTCAATGGAGGGCAGACCATTCACTGGCAAGCACACTGGGCGACTCTTGTTCCCAAGTCTTGCCATATGAATGAATGGCAGCCAGAATGCAACAAGGCAAAGAGCATGCTCGTTACTGGAATGGAAAACTAAATTTGCTCTCCCTTTGGGTGATCTGAGATGAGGGTCAGGTTACACTCCCCCCACTCCACTCCATCCAAGTTGTAGTGTGCTTATTATATCCAATAGTACTGAATAATAATTAAAGACCGATTAATAATAACAACAACAACAACAACAACAACAACAACAACAATAATAATTCAAGACAATTAAAATAATTAAAAATTAAATTAATTAAAAATAATTAATAATTAAAGATTGATTAGCCCTAATCTGCATAGTTCCCCCTTTCATCTCTATCCTCAGTTCAATGCTTTGATGCCACAACACATGTTTGATGGAACTTGTCTTTCAAACATATTGATGTATAAAACCTGACATGCTGTTCACATAGACAGCTTGGTTCTGCTATTTGACAGGACAGAAATGAGTTCAAGAATCAGTACTTGCTTCTTTATAGAGAGGCAAAATAAAATATAGTGCATTATGAAACTGCCTCCTGGTGTATGTAGTCGACAGATGCCGCAGTTTGTTTTTTAAAGGGTTTGAAATTGCAGTTTTTATTATTATTATTATTATTATTATTATTATTATTATTATTATTATTATTATTATTTATATACCGCTTTTCAACTAAAAGTTCCCAAAGCGGTTTACAGAGAAAAATCAAATAACTAAATGGCTCCCTGTCCCAAAAGGGCTCACAATCGAAAAAGATGCAAAAGAATACCAGCAGACAGCCACTAGAACAGACAGAACTGGGGTGAGGTGGGCCAGTTACTCTCCCCCTGCTAAAAAAGGAGCGCCCACTTGAAAAAGTGCCTCTTACCCAATTAGCAGGGTTTTTAAAATACAGTGGTGCCTCGCAAGACGAAATTAATTCCTTCTGCAAGTCGTTTCGTATTGCGAAAATTTCGTCTTGCGAAGCGCGGTTTCCCATAGGAATGCATTGAAATTTAATTAATGCGTTCCTATGGGCAAAAAAAGTCAGAACAAAGTCAAATTTGGTTTACAAAGTGTTTATTAAGTGCTCTTTAAAGGCATACATACTGTACAGAGGATTTCAAAAATTTCAAGCACAAAACTTCAACTTTTTAATTTTAAAAATTCGTCTTGCGAAGCACGGCATAGAAAAATTCGTCTTGCGAGTCACCAGAAAAAATCGCAAAAATGCTTTCGTCTTGCAAGTTTTTCGGTGTGCGAGGCATTCGTCTTGCGAGGCACCACTGTATGTTTAAATCAATGTATCTTTTTATGACTTGCTGCTTTATAGAGTCATATCTTCCATTAAGGCTGCTTTCTAAATATTACAGGATAAATAAGAACTAAATACTACGGGATAAACCTAACCAGATCCAAACACGCAACACATGTTCATAGGAAGAAAAAGAGGAAATGACCTGTATGTGTACTGCATGTTGGAAGGAACACAGAACAAGAAAGATAGGAGAGCAAAGGACAATGGCCAAGATTCACCTATCTGTATCTGCCGAGGTAAAATTCTGGAACATTGTTGCTAAAACCAGGAGATAAATGTTCAACAATATCTCTGAAGCAATTAGAAGAAATGAGAGGAAGTGGGATGAGGGTTCTGTGTTCAGAGGAGATCTCAGTTGGTGCTGGGCTTCAGCTTGTCCTGTCCTAGGAAGGAGGAGAGGGGGAAAACAAATAGAAAGAACAAGAAAAAAAGCTTATTACCTGTCCTAGGTGCCTGATAGCATATCTATTCCAAAATTGTAGAGGGGGCTGATGAGACGTTGTAGTACTAGCAGGTCACTTTCAAATGTACCAGAGATAGATGGAGAGAGAATCCACACTCTTAAGCTTTTTGGCCATACTCTTTTTTGGGATGTTTTGGGGCCATAGGATAGCATAAGAACTATTGTGGGATGGGATCATCCAGGACAACCCTTTTGTCCTAAAGGTGGTTCTTGATGGGTTCCTATTGTCTATCCCCAGTGGAGATAGTCTGTTTCCTATTGTGCCATAGCTTGAGAAGAGTGTGACTATGTACAATTTAATTATCCAGGAGACTTGGGTCTCCATTAGAGTAGGACTGTGACGGAATTGGCACTTCTTGCATGACCACAAATGGTTCTGTTTATTTTAAAGCCAGGACACACCCAGACCTTTAGCACTATGTAGGTCTGCGGTCTGAATATCGCAGGTTCCCAACTTACATAAATTTGTCTTTGCATTGGCTGTAAGTTTGCTTGGACATCAAGGCAAACCAAGCTACTTTACACCAAGCCACATCAGCCCGGCACAGGCCTTTGCCTCCTCCATAACTCTGCATAATTCATGTCATATTGAGAAGGCAAGAGGACAGATTACTGCACTCTGAGATTTAGCACCTGCGTGAATGAAGGAGTGAGAGAAGATAAGGAAGCCTGTTTGCCACTCCTCCCTCCTCAGTCTGTTGCCAATCCTGGCTGTGTTTCCAGGGATGAGGAGGATTCCAACTTACATAAAAACCAACTTCCATAAGGTTTTTCGGAATGGAACCCTTATGCAAATTGGGAATGTGCTATAGGATTGATGGGCGGAACGTGACCACTTATGGAAATTCTCAAGGAAGTTTCTTCAAGCCACTATAAGAACATAAGAACACAAGAACAGCCCCACTGGATCAGGCCATAGGCCCATCTAGTCCAGCTTCCTGTATCTCACAGCGGCCCAACAAATGCCCCAGGGAGCACACCAGATAACAAGAGACCTCATCCTGGTGCCCTCCCTTGCATCACACTATGTTTGTGTGTATGTGTGCTCCAGTGAATCAAAATTTGCTTTTTGCTCAAAGGCTTGTGGGCCTGATGCTTCCTGGGCACCAAAGCAATTTGTGTCTGGCCTGGGTCATGTTTGCCTAGTGTGTACCCAGCATCTTGTACACATGTGCACATAGGCAACAGTTGGCTCTGCATAACAGCCCAATCCTATGCATGTCTACTCAGAAGTTAGTCCCATTAAAGTTAATGGGGCTTACTCCCAGGAAAGTGTGGATAGGATTGGGCTGTCAATCTCTTATTGCAGTTCAGGGCTTCTTGTATCCAAATCAGATGCAGGGTTTCATCTTGAGATCTTATATGGGCTTTGAACCAATGTTTCTCTTTAATTGTCTTCTCTCTCCAAATGGACCACTGTTTATGATTTTCCTCACCCCAATGCATTTCTTCTACCCCATAATTCCTATTTATGGAATTAACAGTCCACAATCTTGCATCCAAATTATTTCTCTTTCATGATGGAAACTACTTTGGATTTTTCTATGATAGCGATTGTGTCTAGGAATGTGAAAGAGATGTGCTCCCATTCTTCTCCAGTTTTTTCAAACAAATCGACTAACATAAAACAGAAACAGGAGTGAAAATAGTGGTCCCCACCCAGTCCTGTTCATTTGAGGAGAACCTGACAGTAGCATCTGAAATAAACTGAATATATAAGAAAGGAAGTAGAAGTTCTTTCTTATGGCACTTATTATGACTATCATATGGTAGCAACTCAAACATTGGCAAGGTGAAACCAGGTTTCTGTTGAAATGTTCCGCTATTACTTTTTAATTCAGACAACAATCGACAGTAATGTGTCCGCAAGTCTCAAATTCTCTTGCTATCTTTGAAGTTACAGAGTAATTACTCAAACTGGAAAGCCTTTGAATTAGAAATGGGGGTGGGGGGGTGGGGTTTCTTTTTGTTTTTTTATGAAAGCTGTTTCCCTACAAACACAAACACACATCCTCCCTTCTGTTTTCTTCATCAGCCTCCTAATGTTTTAAAGCTGAGAGTTGTTGTTACTCTTTGTAGGTGTGATGAACATCAGCACTGTATGCTGGAATTTATCTGTCCTCTTCTCCTTGCTTTCCTTTCACTTGCTGAGTGATCCCAGCTGTCACTCAGCAAGCTTCTACCAGACTCATCAGCTAGGCTGGAAATGGCAAGGCTCCCATGGGTCACAGACTTGGCAGGAGTAATGAGCTCATCCATTTTCAGGGTAGGGAAAAAGGAATGCCCCCAAATACCGAAAGGATCGAACACCAATATCTAGCACAGCAATTTTCAACCAGTTTGCTGTGGCCCATTGGTGTGCTGCGAGTGGTTCACAGGTGTGCCTTGGGTATTTGAGGGATGATCACTTATTAGAAGGGCCAGTGGGTGATGTGAGTCCTCACCAGCAGCATGGTGTGCCTTGCCAATTGTAAACGGTGTGCCTTGACAATTTTAGCACCTTGTCAGTATGCCTTGAGATGAAAAAGATTGAAAATTATTGATTTAGCAAGTCTGGACCAGTGTGGTTAAGGTAGCAGGAATCCATTATGGGCATCCTTTGCAACATCCTTTGCCGCAAATGAGAGCAAAGAAGCTCCAAAGCTTGTCATTTCACCCATGTGTGATACATTCAGTGACTAACGGCCTGCTGCGCCAGGCATGCTGTGCCACCGGAATTTGTGTTCAGGTGGTGCGGTGTGATTTACATGATTTACATGCAGCATGACATTTCTCACAGTTGGGCTGCCACTGCAAGTGATGAGCAGCTGCGGCCACATGCCAGGGGCTTTCCAATGAGCCCTGGTGCTGGTATGTCAGTGAGGAAGGCAGACTAGAGGCGGCGTTGGGTGGAACAGGGAAGGGAGAGTGTTGAATGGAGTGGAGACTGGGACAGGAAGTGGGTGGATTGAGGCCTGGACTTTGTGGCCATCCCTCCAAGTCCAGGCATCGTTTACCAGCCTACTTGTTGTACTTCTCGCCATCCCCTCCCCCTGCCCGCCACGTTTCTTCCCCTGGGCTCAAAATGCCTTCATTCTGCCCCTTCTTGCCCTTCCAAACCTCCCACACTGACTACCCTTGGCCGGAGCAACCTTGCCTCTTTTGGGTGGCATGGACACTGGATGTAGCCTCTGTGGGTCGGCGCATGTCCTTGCACTGGCCCAGCCAACTGTGGAGGAGGTGCAAGCAGTACTGGGACAATGCAAACAGTACTGGGCTGACACAAGGGACTTGCGCTGGCCCAGAGAGCACTCAGGATTGTGCCCTAAAAGGATCAATTAATTAATTAATATATCCATGAAGAGAAAGTTGGGTTTTTATTTGATATGCAATTGAGGGATAATATAAGAAAGGTTCTAGGGTTACTTAGGTATTTGATATGAAGATTTAAAAGGTCTAACAATATTTCTGAAGATAGAAAAGGCCTTTGTTAGACTATAGTGGAGTTGTTTGAAACCGCAAAGATATTTAATTGTGGGGAAAGTGTCTTAATATGGATCAAAGCTACTTAGGATGCGATCCTAACCCCTTATGTCAGTGCTTTCCAGCACTGACATAAAGGCAGTGCAGTTCTGAGTTAAGGGAACAAACATTCCCTTACTTTGAGGAGGCCTCCGTGAGAGACACCCAACCGCAGGATGCAGCACATGTCCCATTGGCACCGCTATGTCAGTGCTGGAAAGCACTGACATAAGGGGTTAGGATTGTGCCTTTATAAGCATATAATTTGGCACATGGATTACAATAGAATGAAATAATTGTAGGTGAAGTAACTAGGTAAGAGTGTCTTCTGTCTGTTCTGAATTTCTTATTACACTGGAACCCATGTTAAACATAACAAAAGCAAGTGATGATTATTATGAGGCGAAAGGAGCCAGCATTTCAGACTAGTATTTATGCTGCCAATTATATAGTGATGTCAGTTACTAATCCATACGAGACAATGAAAAAAATAGATAAGAGGAGTATAAGTTTGGCAGGATTGAAAATCAACAAAAATACAACAGAGTTGTTGGGGATACAAGTCCAGCAGGAAACAAAATACGTCCCTGGAAAAGAACTAGAGTATAAATTATTGAAAAAGCCTATTACATACCGAGGCATTTATCTATACACTATGGAAATTCATTGATGAGGAAATTATGCAAGATTAGAAAAGGAAGTACAGTAATTGAACAATGACAAAGGTGGAATAACTTGGGGCTATTTTTTGTGGGACATATAGTGGTTTTTAAATTGTCAGTACTGCCACAATATACCTGTTGTTTCAAATGTTTCTACTTAAGTTGGAAGTAATACTGTAATGATGGCAAAGAATAATATCAAAATTTGTTTGGAAAAATAAGAACCATCAAGTTAAGGTTATGGTAACTAGGCATAAATGCAGCATTAAGGATGCTGAACCATCAACTATATTATTTTGCAAATCGTATATCATGGTTAGTGGAATGGGTCAATAATTATTTTAAAAAGCTGAGTAGAGTTTTACTGCAAGCACTGTTATGAAGCAACAAGAAAGTGCGGGTTTAATCAGGAGGTAGTTATCACATGGTAATACAGTTAGTAAGAATTTGAGAAGTATAAAAAGGGATTGAGGCCCCAATCCCATCCAACTGTCCAGTCGCAATGCAACCCTGAGGCCAGGGAACAAATGTTATCTTGCCTTGGAGGCTTCCATGACTACCCCTTTCCCCCCAGGATGTAGTATGTGCCCTTTTGGAACTGATGCATCGGTACTGGAAAGTTGGGTAGGATTGGGTCTTGAGGTTGCAATCCTATACACACTTACCTGGAAGTAGGTCCTATCGAACTCAATGGAACTTAATTCTTAGTAGACATGCATCCATTGGGCTGTGAATTCATTAGCGTTCACCTATTGCAGCAGTTATTTTTGATGTTTTACTTTTTAACAGGATTTTACTCCTGCTGGAAAACTGGGAGATTTTCTACAGTGGAGGTGGTGTGAAATATATAGATATATGGACTTTTTTCCCCTGAAAATGAGGACTGTCAGTTATATAAAGAAACATTGTAAATGAAGAATAATAAACCATTTTATTTATTTCATCTTACGGGTAATCATTGCAATGAATACTTCTGCCATCAGGAATTCCCTCCATGAATGGAAGGAGCGTTCTGATCACTCAAGGATTTCTACTATTCAGGCATGGACCACTTGCATGAACAGAACATTACTTTTGTTCATAGGAGGGAGGTCCTACTGGTGGAAGCACCATTGGGGATACTAGTCATGATGAATAAGTTATAACAACATGAGTTTTAATAAAAGGAGGTGACTGAAGTAATGAAGTAATGCACATTGGGGCAAAAAATCAAAACTCCACATATAGGCTAATGGGTTCTGAGCTGTCTGAGACAGATCAGGAGAGAGATCCTGGGGTGGTGGTGGACAGCTCAATGAGTGTGTTGACCCAATGTGCGGTGGCAGTGAAGAAGGTCAATTCTATGCTTGGGATCATTAGAAAAGGTATTGAGAACAAAACGGCTAATATTATAATGCCGTTGTACAAATCTATGGTAAGGCCACACCTGGAGTATTGTGTCCAGTTCTGGTCGCCACATCTCAAAAAGGATATAGTGGAAATGGAAAAGGTGCAAAAGAGAGCGACTAATTACTGGGGTGGGGCACCTTCCTTATGAGGAAAGGCTGCAGCGTTTGGGCCTCTTCAGCCTAGAAAAGAGGCACCTGAGGGGGGACCTGATTGAGACATACAAAATTATGCAGGGGATGGACAGAGTGGATAGAGAGACACTCTTTACACTCTCACATAACACCAGAACCAGGGGACATCCACTAAAATTGAGTGTTGGGAGGGTTAGGACAGACAAAAGAAAATATTTCTTTACTCAGCGTGTGGTCGGTCTGTGGAACTCCTTGCCGCAGGATGTGGTAATGGCATCTGGCCTAGATGCCTTTAAAAGGTGATTGGACAAGTTTCTGGAGAAAAAATCCATTACAGGTTACAAGCCATGATGTGTATGTGCAACCTCCTGATTTTAGAAATAGGCTATGTCAGAATGCCAGATGCAGGGATGGGCACCAGGATGAGGTCTCTTCTTATCTGGTGTGCTCCCTGGGCATTTGGTGGGCCGCTGTGAGATACAGGAAGTTGGACTAGGTGGGCCTTTGGTCTGATCCAGCAGGGCTCTTCTTATGACTGAGTTTGAATTGAAAGTAATACAAGAATGACAGAATGGCAGTAATGGCAAAAATATCTGATTTTAAGAACTAGGGGCGCAATTCTGAGTTTGCGTTTGAGTTTGTGACCCAGGAGGGTCGCAACATGCCATAAAGCACTTTTGCCTCTCCTGTAGAGTCAGCTGGGCTGGCACAGGGACGTGTGCTGGCCTGCGGAGGCTGAATCCAGCCTCTGTGTTGTCTCTGCTGGGGTGCCTTGTGTTGGCCAAGCTTGGCCAACACAAGGCTCTGGGCAGGGAGGAGGCAGGAGGGAGGCATTCTGGGGCAGGGGGAGAGCAGGTGGAGTGCGGACCTGGAGGCAGGCAGGGAGTGGGAGGAGGGACTGGGACCCGACTCTAATGTCGGATCCCAATCCCAGTTCCTGAGCAGTGCGGAGTGGCTGCAAGTCACTCCACTCTCCTCTGACTTATTCCACCTCTGGAGGTGGCGCAAGTCCAAGGAGACTCATTGGGGCTGCAGTGACTTACCAGGGGTAAGGGGAAGATTTCCCCTTATCTCTGGCTGAGCTATTTTGGGGTCCTATCTTGCACTGGATACAGCTCAGGCTTCCTGGCCTGTCTGTTCCAGCACAAGATAGGATTGGAACATTGGAAGGATGGCATGAATTTTACCATCAGCACAAACTTAGAAGAAAATAGTTTTAAAAAGAGTCACTGATACATTGCACTACAAGTGTTATTTAGGACAACTGGGACATCATTATGTTGCATGAAGTTCTAGGCATTCCTACTCAGAAGTAAGTCCCATTGTGTTCGATAGGCTTCTTCCCCAGGAAAATATGTTTAGGATTGCAGCCTTCGAAATAAAAGTTGGAAGTAGGAACTTTTTAACATTTTTAGTGGATTTTTTAACATGCAAAACAAAACTGGATGGAACTTAAAGATTGAATTTTTAGGATAACAGACTTTTGATGTGCAGCTAGATGCAGGATCCTTTTTATTGACTTATATGAAAATCATTGATGGTAATTTTAGAGAGATGGTCATTTTTGCCTGTGTTTCATTTGCAAAGTACTGCATGAGAAATTATTTACCTGTTGATGAATTGTCAGGAAAGTTGCATGAGAATGAAGTTCTGTCAGAATTAATGGCAGATGTGAAAACAAAGAAAGGAAGAACGGGAAAAAAACACTTTTAAGGAAAGATGGAATTTATTTATTAAGTACTGGACTGAGGGTGCAATTCAGAAGGCGTACTTGGCTGGTGCAAGTCCTTTGTGCCTACTGAAGAGTGTAGCTTCTGCAACGATTCTGGAGGAATACCAGATCCTAACTTGTGCCAGATCCTAACCCCAGTCCCGGGCAGCCTGGAGCAGCTCCGGGCTGCTCAGATCTGCGCCACCTCTTAAGGTAGTATAGATCTGAGCAGCCCCATTGCGTCTGCTGCGGCGTTTCCCAGGGTAAGGGGAAGGAATTCTTCTTGCCTCAGGTTGAGCTGCAGCTGGCCCCAACCCCACTCTGGATGGGGGCAGCCCAGCCAGCCTCCCCATGTCAGCATGGGTTAGAATTGGGGCTTGTTGGCCACTGAGTGACTTGTTGACCATTAATTTCCAGTCATTTGATTCCTGTTTTTGCTTTTCCTGGAGAGTCAGCTACTTCTGTGCTGGAGAAAACAAACTTCGCCAATTGGCATGGAAGAGATTTAAATCATGCGCATAGAAGGGACAGGCAGAAGTGGAGCTGGGGGTGGTGGTGCAGTAAGTACAGCTTGCTCCACAATGCGCCATTAAGCAGCCCCTCCTCCTTGGTGTTGGAGCCATTCAGAGCAGTAGTGGTATGTTGCTGTTGCTGCCCCGAATGGCTCCAACGTCAAGGGGGAGGGACTGCTTACATGGTGTGTCCTGTGGAGCATGCTATATTTACCATGCTGCCCCCCCCCCCAGCTCCACTTCTGGTGACAGGACCACTGTATCCTGGACAACTGCCTCCTGGTCAAATGTGTCTTGGTATTGGATATTTCTGTTAATTCTTTTTGCGTTCCGGACATTTGTACCCCAATATATGTATATTTATATCAGGGGTGCTCACACTTTTTTTGGCTCGAGAGCTACTTTGAAACCCAGCAAGGTCCGGAGATCTACCAGAGTTTTTTTTTACAATGTTTGCGCCATCATAACATATAACATTTATGTGTACAATGTATGTTGGTGTACCTTGAGCCCCACTGAGTATAACAGGACTTACTCCTGTCTAGACATGCCTAGGATTAGGCTGTGAGGCTGCAATCCTAGCCACACTTACCTGGGAGTAAGCCCCATTGAGTACAATGGGGCTTACTCCCGGCGTTTCCTCCCAGAGGCACCTGAAGGGGGGGTCAGCACTCCGCGATCTACTCATTTTGCCTCGCGATCTACCGGTAGATCGTGATCCACCTATTGAGCACCCCTGATTTATATTATATTTGCAATACTTTCTATTTTTTAAATGCAAAGTTAGGGTTAAGGCTAGGATCAGAGGCTTAGGATATATAGTATAACATAGGGTTTGTTGCCCAGTTATACTGGGATGCAAATGACCAACAACAAAAACAACAACCCGGACACAAATTTTCAGGGATATCAATGACCAGGATGCATTTGACCAGGATGCAAATACCTGGCACAACCTTCCATTTAAATCAGTGGTACTTAAATGTGCTTAAGTTTGATGGGATATTGTCCAATACCTTCCAAAGTCTTGCTCTGTACCCAAAAATTCTCTTTCTGAATATTTACTCTTTTCTATTCTGATATAACTGAATGGCTGGGATAAAACACAGAACAAAAACCCAAACCTGAGTGTGATCAGATCACTCCTGTGAAAACCTGCTGTATGATATCAAGAGGGGACTCCTTTCATAAATCTACACACTATGGTTTGAAATCCAGATCCTGAAGCAGTTGAATCGTACATCTGTTCTCCTGACTTTTTAACCATGGAGTGCTAGTTTATTGCTGAGCTTAAGGATAAAAGAAGTAAGAAATGAAAGTTGGGGGAGGGAAGTTTCCTTCTTTCTAAGTACATTCAGATGTTTGCCTCCTAAAGTTCTAAGCTGGGCTTTGTTCCTAGCTTATTTCGCTTTCCTGATGTGATTCAGGCTATCTTGTTAAACAAAAAAGGTAACTTATGAAGGCCAGAAGTAATGTCACAAAACAAAAAAAGCACAAGGAGGTCAAAGGCTACACATAACAATTAAAGGAACGCCCCTTGGAAAGACTTTTGGTGTCTTAATAGCTTTCTTATATACCATAACAGTACTTCATACACTACCCAATATAACTTCTATGGTGATTGCTTTATGGCATGTCAGGTCATATCATTGTTGGTGCTCCTGGGATTTTTAACTATGATTGTGCAGGGTGAGAGGATGCACATGTAGAGATGTTTAGGCTTTTTTTTTTTTTGACACTATATCTATGGTATGTCCTCTTCCCTGGTGATGAAGGTAAAGAGGGTATATAAGTACTAGTTAAAAATGTGTGGATGGTTTAGTGCACCCTTATCAACCCAGTTCCCTCTGTCCATAGAGCAGTAAGCATCTGCCAGACAGATTATTGACTCTGATACTAGTGGTCATTTGTTGTATGAGCAGGAAGGCCATGCTTGCCTGTATTGAATGTGGAGAAAAAGGTGAGCAATCTTTTGTGACACCCTGGATCAAGGCTGGCACTTTATATTCTTCTCCCATATCTCACAGCAGCCATGTGTGTGTGTGTGCATGTGTGTGCCTGCACACACAGAGGAGGAGATTATTAAAACACAGATGAGAGGTCTATTTTGGCAGTAGGCACAAAGAAACAATAGATCTTGCATCTGTTGAATAGGAAAAAGACTGTGTTCATCCTGGCACTAGTGGCAGAAGTGCAAAAGGGGCACTGCAATGGTTCAATTTTTCATTCATTCTGAAAAGAATGCACACCTCCACTCATGTACCTGGCATTGGTATCTGATCTGACCCTTGGAGGCAGAATGGAACATAATTAGTGCCACTTCCATTCAAAGCAAAGGTTTTCTTAGAACTCTTGAGTGAACCCCAATTCATAATTGATGCAAGGATGGGTGTGAAGCACATTGGACCTGGAAAAATTGAGTATACAAACGCTGTTAGCAAGAACTAATACCAAGAGTAGAATATGTGTGTATGTTGATGAGTGGGTTATTAGTGTAGAAGGACACAGTACCTCTTTGAAATATCAAAGTTGTGTGTCAAGGAAAGCATAGGCATTCTCTCCCCATCTCCATTTCTGTGTTTATTGGCTCTAATTGATCATATAAGCAGTGAAAAGAAAAGAAAAATAAAATTTAACTATCTGGAAAGAGATCACTAATGAACTAGTTAATCCCCCCCTCCTATTTTTGGAATAAAACTGAACATTCAGAGTTCATTTTTGTCCAGAAGGATGGTTATTATACTTGAGTCAGGGTTTACAGACTCAGGGCACAATCCTATGGCTGTCTACTCAGAACTAAGTCCTATTTTGTTCAATGGGGCTTACTTTCAGGAAAGTGTGGATAGGATTGCAGCCTGACAGCCCAATCCTATCCACATTTTCCTGGGAGTAAGCCCCATTGACTCTAATGGGACTTACTTCTGAATAGATGTGCATAGGCTTGGCCTATCAGTCCTGGGTTCACACATACATTTTACCTAAGTAATATTTGCATGTATGAATGGGCCATGAGAGCTCTCCCATCACAAAGCAAATGTTCCTATTGCCCCATGTCACCTTAGACAATGGCAAAAATTCACACATTGTGTGCCAGTCATGAAATGTATGTACAGTGTAGAAATCACTGATGGAAGACAATTGAAGAGAGAACAAATGATGTACATATAAACGTGAATTTCGTTACTGGGTGATTTTGTCCAAGTCACTGCACCTGTCTCCTCCCCATATAACAAAGGAGTAAAAGGAGATAGCACCAGCAGTGCAAGGGTGTTGTGAAGAAATGTGATAAGGAAATGTTGTTATAACTGCTGCACCTGCAGAATAAAGTATGTTATAATTATTTGCCAATAGAACTACCCCCAGTTAAGCAGTCTTTCAAGCGGTCATTATAATCAGCTGCCATTTGTAGGGATCCAAGGGTCAAGTTAGATGTTCACTCAGTTGTGGGCTTTAGAGGTTAGCTTTGGACTGGAAGTGCTTTCCTTTCATCAGAAACAGTTGTGGGATGTCCAGTCCTGACTGGGACTGCAGCATGCTGGGAGGAGGAAGATTCATCTTTCCCTCTTTCTTCTAGTGAAAAATATCTTCTGCAGCAGCTCTTTATCCCCAAAGTGACTCTTTGTAGAAAAGCATTTTAATAGTCAGAATGTGTGAGTATTAATTTAGGCCTCTTTGTATATGTGTGTATGTTCTTGCTTTTCCTCCATCAACCCAGCAGCACTGAGCCTGATAAATATAAAAATATATTTTAAGTTATTGAGGAGTACTGACATTTTCAATCTTAAATCAATAATCAACTCTTGCTAACTGGGCAAAGAGGCACCTTTCAAAGTGGTGTCCTCTTATGTTTAGCAGGGAAAGAGCAAATGTCCCTCATCACCCCAGCATGCCATCTTTTCCAGTGGTTGTTGCCGGTGTCTCTTCTGTATTTTTTTTTAGATTGTGAGCCCTTTGGGAACAGGGAACCATTGATTGAGTTGTGTAAACTGCTTTGTGAACTACTCCTGCGAAAAAGCCGCAGTAAAAATAATAATAAATTTTACAAAATAGTTACAATTGATTCAGCTACTGAAGTCATTCCAAATAACTTTAAGAAAAAGCTGCTACTGTCTTCAATGAAACATATGAAACCCACTAATTCTCCATGTGTAGCATTATGAAAAATAAGCCAATGGAAAATAACCAAAATGAGACATTTTTTAAAATCCATTTTGTACATATTTATTCAGGCAGCACTTCTATTGCTATCCATGAGTTTACACAAGATTCTATTGCTTGTTTACTTGGCTTGTTTACTTCTATTGCTTTTGAGTTTACACAAGATTCCACATCAGGATGAATGAAAAATTAGCTATAGCTCATGAAAGCAAAGCTGCTTAATGAGAAATGTGCATACAGATGTTGGCTTGTCCAGTCAAAGACATCTCCTTTCCCTTTTTAATCTCTGCATTTTGTCAAAGAATTACATGAAACTATTCTGTTCAACCCAGTTTATAATGTGAAAATATAGCAAAGGTTGGCTGAAGTTTTCAGCTGATCTCTGTGGAATATGACTGAACTGCCATACAGCTGTGAAGCTGGCCTGTATAGTTCTGCCCTCTTTAGTTCCTTGCAAAGGGTAATTATTTGCATCTGTGTACAGCTCTCAATGGTCAAGTTCACCAGTCTGCATACTGGTCTGAGTTGCACACAGTGCCCACTAGGGGGTGCCTGTGATTTTAGCAGTATCTTTTAGTTCTAAATAGTAAAGATTCTGTATATTCATTTCTCAGGTTTATATTTCAGTATAAGTTTCCTTCTTTTTCACAAATAGCAGAATACCTTGGTTTTAATCATACAGTAGAAACAATAAATACAAATATATGATTATATTGTAGCTGAAAATCAGGATGATATGATAGAAAGAACATAACCAGAACTTAGGATGATCAAAATTACATCTGACCAAGTAAATTATACATTAATTTGTGAAGACAATCAGATCCCCTATCCTGGTTTGTCCTCCTTAGCTGAAATGGCATAAACTAGCCTAATGCAGTGTTAATATAAACATTGCATAGATGTCAACAAGCTGCTATGGTACCTTTTAGAACAGGGGTGCTCACACTTTTTTGGCTCGAGAGCTACTTTGAAACTCAGCAAGGCCCGGAGATCTACCAGAGTTTTTTTTACAATGTTCACACCATCATAACATATAACATTTATGTGTACAATGTATGTTGGTGTACCTTGAGCCCCACTGAGTATAACAGGACTTACTCCTGTCTAGACATGCCTAGGATTAGGCTGTGAGGCTGCAATCCTAGCCACACTTACCTGGGAGTAAGCCCCATTGAGTACAATGGGCCTTACTCCCGGCGTTTCCTCCCAGAGGCACCTGAAGGGGGGGGTCGGCACTCTGCGATCTACTCATTTTGCCTCGCGATCTACCGGTAGATCGTGATCCACCTATTGAGCACCCCTGTTTTAGAAACTATGGCTGCAGTCTTCTGAATATTTACCTGGAAGTAAGCCCCTATGAACACAGCATTCAAGCTTGTGATGCCAATCAGTAAATACAGTATCTTGCCTTTAACCAATTAATTACATCATAGCACATCATAGTTACATACTGCACCTGTAATTGTAACACAATTATCAGGATGTCTGCTAACAGAACTTCCTTCCAATCTAAGTTAGCACACAAATACACACAAAATTGGGTACATCACACATACAACTTTATTATTTGGAAAATTACATTATTTTTACATGGCTGTGTCTTCTCACAGATAATTTCAACATGTTATTTGTAGTGTTAGAATGATGTAGTGCATGGGCTATTGGTAGGGGTATTTGATAATGATTCTTTTTCAGATTTTGTGATTTGATTTGATATGTGTTTTTTAATACCAAATTCTCACTGCTGTTAATTTTAAGCATTTTAAAAGTGTACTAAGGAGGGGTGATATGGGTGATATAGTGTCAACAAATGAAGCCACTGTATTTCTAACTGGAAAAGCATTCTATTTTAATTTCAGGAAAATATCTTAAACACCAAAATGCAGTTTTGTGATTTGTGTTTTTATTCTGTTGTTTTAAACACAAAATGCAGTGTTTTCTATTTTATGTGTTTTTAACAAAAAAACACATAAGAACATAAGAACAGCCCCACTGGATCAGGCCATAGGCCCATCTAGTCCAGCTTCCTGTATCTCACAGCGGCCCACCAAATGCCCCAGGGAGCACACCAGATAACAAGAGACCTCATCCTGGTGCCCTCCCTTGCATCTGGCATTCTGACATAACCCATTTCTAAAATCAGGAGGTTGCGCATACACATCATGGCTTGTACCCCATAATGGATTTTTCCTCCAGAAACTTGTCCAATCCCCTTTTAAAGGCGTCTAGGCTAGACGCCAGCACCACATCCTGTGGCAAGGAGTTCCACAGACCATGCGCTGAGTAAAGAAATATTTTCTTTTGTCTGTCCTAACCCGCCCAACACTCAATTTTAGTGGATGTCCCCTGGTTCTGGTATTATGTGAGAGTGTAAAGAGCATCTCCCTATCCACTCTGTCCATCCCCTGCATAATTTTGTATGTCTCAATCATGTCCCCCCTCAAGCGTCTCTTTTCTAGGCTGAAGAGGCCCAAACGCCATAGCCTTTCCTCATAAGGAAGGTGCCCCAGCCCCGTAATCATCTTAGTCGCTCTCTTTTGCGACTAAGATGCGACTAACACACACCTCTAACTATTGGTTTAAGTTTGTTTCAAATTTCTGTTTTGCTATGAAGCTTAGCCCAATCTACCTTGCAGGGTTGTGGTGAGGCTAAAATGAAGTGGGGGAGACATGTACTTGAGCTACCTGGAGAAAAGGAAGGGAATACACATTTATCACTGAAACCTATTCTCAAGGAGCCAGCTCTGGTTAAAAGTTATACCTGAAATCTGCAGTAATCACATTAGTGATGTGGAAAAATGAAGTGTTTTTTTTTGTTTTTTTGTTTTTTTTGCTGCATGGTGTCAGTTCAGCAAACTTTCAGGTTATAAAATGAACTTCAAAAATTGAAATGTAGGTCCTACTATTATTTAACTACATTAAAAAAAATCAAAATATTTATTTAGGAAGTATGCTAAATTGAGAAAAACATAGAATTTCAAAAATGAATCCTAAAAGATAATAAAGCCTTGCTTGGTAAATAGTATTACAAGTGAACAAGTTTGGAGCAATAACAAACAATACTGTATGAGGGGGAAAAAATGGAGCAGAGGTTGAGGTTATGGGACATCAAAGGTTAGTTGCATCCCCAAACTGAGTTTTTAACCATATGGCCAGGTGATGTGACACAAGACTGCTAACTCTCGACATATGGGTGGGTGGAGAGCTACTACTGAAATACTGACTGCACAATCCTATGTATGTTTACTCAGAAGTAAACTCCATTGAGTTCAATGTGACTTGCTTCCAGGTAAGATTGCAGTCGGTGGTGGTGCAGTCGAAGTGGTGATCCTAGCAGTGTGCTAGGATCATATCCGCTCTTTTCAAACCTTTTCACTCCTTCAACAGATTGGCAGGGGAACCCTTCTCTGTCCCCTCCACTTGCCAACACTGGGAGGAGCAGAGGCTGGTGATTCAGCTGATAAGGGCAGAGGGATCATTTGCTACACTGCCTCAGGAGTCAGGAGGTCTCCTGCCAGCCCTAGAAAGACATGTCTCTACCCCCAAGAGTTGGCAAGTCAGGTTCAGACAATGAGGCAGAGAACTGAGCAAAGGGAAGAAAAGGAGAGGCAGGGCCACCAGGGAATGAGTGTGAGCAGAAGTGATTATAATTGGTGAGATCTGGCTTTTTGTGCACATATATCCCTTTCTAGCTCCCAAGTATGTTGCTCTCAAGTATCCCCCATTCCCAAGTGGGGATAGTGTGCATGTGTGTTGGAGAGGGCCCTGCAAGTACTTATGTTCCTGCATGTCTGAATCAGGGTGAATATGCGCACATTGCATGTGAAGGTAGTCAAGCTACTTTCTGAAAAGGCCCTCAAGGGAAGACAGAGCAATTTGCAAGCAGCAAGAGTCTAATGTAATAAGAATTAGCGTAGCTTAAAAGTTTTCAAAAGTTAGCTATGGATGCCAATAAGAGGCTTTGTATACTTCAGTTGTGTCTGCTTCAGTGGGGGAAAAAGCCTAGGTTTGGAAAAAGTTGTTTAAAAGGTATTTCCTGTTTTCTTTCCAGTTTTCATCAGTTGAAATGTACCGTGAAATCTTGAACTATAGGCCAGTCAGTAAAATTTACGAAAACCCGCACACATTTTTCAGCATTATGAATAATATGAAAACAATTCTGTTTCAAGACGTGTGAAACAAAAATATCATTTATACTTTAGGAAAATTTGTTTTCCTTAAAAGAATGGGCTGGTTTGATGCGCATTACAAGCTCTGCCACTGGACAAATGGGACAATTGTTCTCCAAGTCTCCTGAGGCAAACAAGAGGCCCAGCTGTAGGGCGGAGATCAAATTCGGGGCCAGTTATGATGCATTATCTTTTATGATGGAAGTGTTTGGGATGACAGCCTGCAATTATGCACAATGGATGTCATTCTGTCATATCACTCAGCACCTGCAAGTTGTCCACATAGCCTTCCCTTGATTTTGATTGTTCAGCTTCCCTACAGAAGTCCATTTCTCTGCTTGGATAGAATGGCTCATAATCCATAAGCACAAGAAAATGACACTGTTTTCCATCTCAGCTGGGGTCACAATTGCTGTCAAGTTGTTGTGTTTAATGAATAGAATGTGGTTGGACCACTCTTGAATACTAGAGTGACAAGGCCAACAGGATGAGAGGATAAGGTTGTTAGGGAGATGCATTAATTTCAGAACAAATGAAAAATTGATCTCATTCAGACCCATTTCAGTATGAATTTACTGTAGAGAGATTTCCAAATGGAATGAATGGTATATATGGTCATTCATTCTATTTGGGACCTCCATTTGTTTTCAGAATGGAGAGACTTATCTTGTAATGTGGCAGAGTAGTGACTTCCCTCTAACCAATTAAAGCTGAAAAGAACTGTGAAATCTTGTTTTTTACCACCTCTGGTGGTAGTGGTTCTCTCCCCCCCCCCCCATCAGTTCATAGAGGCTGAGTTTCTACACCTGCCACTCCAGGGATGCACTCTATGGAGTGCCTGAGAACAAATGTTGCTTTGGACTTGAAACAAGCTGGGAAATGTTGCTGCACATGGTCTGACCACTTTATTGTCACAACATGACACATCTTAAAAAGTTTTGACTATGATTTTTATTGCTTCTTATAAGAAATGGGTGTGAGTGTGTTGGAAACACTCAAACAAAACCAGCCATTCCCTTAATGTGTTTGTTTTGTTTTAAATCTCATTCTCTAATTACCCTTTAACAGAATGTTCTTATTTATTTTGCTACACCAGGGTGCCCACATCCCTACATCTCATCAAGGGTTGCAATCATTCTTCCACTAGGGCTTCTTTAGTGAAAACATCCTGGCCAATACCTACTCAGTCTGTGGGCTTACTGAGTGCACAGTGAGCTGCATTCAGTGCATTTTCCATTTTGTGCCACATTTGGGCAACACAAATGTTCCAGACCTGACAATTGTTTCTTTGTGACACTCAAAGGAATCCCAGATTTTGGAAAGATGCCAGTCCTCAGACCCGACTAGAAACTGTGCTATCTCACCTCAGAGTCCTGCATTCTTCTATCAGAAGTGTTGGTGTTTGACTGTGGGCTCTCAATAGTGAAGAAAAGTCAGCTCATACACCCTCAGACGCCTTCTCTTCGGGAATATTTCAAATGTTCCAGAACTGAGGTAAGGTACCGTAAATAGGTTTAGGGCCCATTGCCACCAAACTTTCTAGCACAGATGCAGCTGCAATGAGCCCCGCAGTAGGGAAACAAATGTTCCCTTACTTTGAGGAGGCCTCTGTAACTGCTCCCCGCACTGCAGTATGTAGCACACACATCCCATTGGCACGGCTGCATTGGTGCTGGGAAGTTGGATAGGATTTGGCCCTCAGGGAATTGGCTCTGTGCACAAGCCCACACTGGATTTATTGCTAGGGTTGCCAGGTCAGAGGTGACAGACTCCAAACCTGAGTTTCAGAAGATGGGGTCTGGTGATGCCACATATTAAACTATTAAAAAAATAAATCCAGGGCCAGGTTGGAACCCTGCAGCAAAAGGATGGGAAAAAGGAAGCAGAATTTGTGGTAAAGTCTCTAATTTATTTATATTTATTTTTTATTTATACAGGTATTTATATACCACCTTTCTTTGGTCGTCAGATTTCTCCTCAGACTTTAATCCAAGGCGGTTTACATAGGCAGGCTGTTCTAAACCCCGTAGGGATTTTTACAATTGAATAGTTCTAGTCTTTCATAGAACTCCCAGTTCCAGCTGGATTCCTTCCCGGTCTGGCCTTCTCTCTGGCCCTTTGCCTCCCACGCTCCACTTGACGGCAACTCCTCTCTGCCACCGAGGGTCAGCTCATCAGTATATCAGCGTGTCCTCAGTTCTCGGGTACTTCCGGTTGTTTCGAACTGGCAGCCTCAGATCTTCAGGCATACAAGGCGCAGCTCTACCAACTGAGCCAGACCTCCTGCCCATTTATTTGAGAGGAATTTTTCTTGGTTTTTCCAATGGAAACTTGGAATGTTTTCATTTTCAAACTTGCAAGTGAAATACAGTATGTTTTAAAGCAGTGTTTTAAAAGAATATTGTTATAGTTAATTGCACTGTAATGGTAATCCCTAAGCTGCTACTATTACCACCCCCACCACCACCTTGCATGCCAGTTGGGGGAAGGTGAGGCAACTTGCCAGTAACACACACTGCATTTTGAATGGAAACCATGGGGAAAACAGTGAAGTGCCCCTTCCCCCAAATGGAAATCTCAGGCCCTCCAGAACCCACGATTTGGGAGTCTAGCTGGACAACCTGAGATAGCCCTCCAAAGTTTGAATCTCAGGCCACACACCTGAGATCTACATTTACAATTGGGCAATAAAATGTAGGGTGTGGCATGCTTTCCTTCTGCACCCAGTGCAGTCACATTTTCTCCAAAATTCAAAACATTCTTTCCAGTTCTGCAGTAAAAAGAAGTAGGAGAACATTGCTCTACAGCTCCCAAAATCAGTCATGCTCTTGGTTGGTCAGTATTCAGATTTCTGGTTGCAGTTGGATTTTAGCTGCATTGTTACTGGGAATGTTACTGATATGAAAGTCACAGTCTGCAGATGAACAAGAGGAAGGAGTGGAAGGCCACCAAAGCCTAGAAAGGCTATTAGAATCACCACTCTCACTACGCTCAGATAGTAGATGGACACAAGCAAGCTGTCAGCTTCTTGCATTTGTTGTTGAGCGTTCCTCATGCCGGCAACATATTGTGATTGTACAGATGAATTTTTACTGGCTCAGTAGAAATATTTGCTTGAATAAACGTGCTTAATAATCCCCAGTGTTACATGCTTACTGCTGAACAGGAAGTACAACCCATTTTTTAAAAATTTAAATTGTTCCATTATGGTAAATGGATGGAGTCACAATCAGGTGTAGGGCTAGGATCAGAGTTCGGCATTGTTGGGTAGCTGGTGAGGATCCAGGATCCTTGGAAGGGCCCACTGCGGATCCCTGAGACCTACAGTGTTCATGTCATGGTGGTGGAGCCACTCTTTCAGGGAGCTTCCAGGCAAGGCTGCCAGTCTTAGGGTTTTGACTGGAGAGAGGTTTTTGAGGGCTAGCTCAGGCTGTCCACCTAGGCACCCATATCTCAAGTTTTTAGTCCAAGACTCAGGCTTTGGAGGGCCACCTCACAGTTTTTCCTTCCCTTCTATACAAAATTTAGTGTGCACTGCTGGACTGCCATTTCCCTCCTCCCATTGGCCTGGAAGGAGAGGAGGTGAAATGGTGTGGCAACAGGGGTTCTGCTGCAGAATAACTGGCAGTACCAATATTATTTAAAACTGAACCTTAAACATATTCTGAAAAAGAAAATATTGCCATTTTCCCTTTGGAAGTTAGGGTTTTTAGTATATATAGGCTTGGACTTTGACTAGCACCCAGAAGCAGAGAAGCCTTTATATAGAGACCCAGAAAACACCAGTTAATTTAACTCTAAATTGACCCAAGGAGTGGCGGCAGGACCAGAGTGTCTAGCTGTGATGCTTGGTGGCTGTCATCTGAAAGGTACAATTTTTACATACCTTCTGACAAGAGGCTGTGCAAGAGGTGGGAAAGGCTGCACAAACCCTTTGACTAGACTCCTGCCATTATATATAAAATGGGAATTGTTCTGAGGGCATGTGTGTATGTGTGGAAAGAGTTATTTTTCGCACCTCATGGTACGGTAAGGTAACAAGTCATGCAGCCTCTTGCTGTAGTATCTAGAGCCATTCTTTGGCCCAATTCTCATGTAATGTTGGTGTAATGGGAGACATCACACCACTGCTCCTTTCCATGCCATTTGGGTCACATGAGAAGCCCTGGTCTCTCTCTCTCTTTCTGTGTGTGTGAGGCTACATTGTGGCTCCTTCCCACACTAGCTTGGCCCTTCCTGGAAATATTGCCAAAATAATATCAGAAGGCAGCTTTAGTAAGCTCATCTTATTTCAAAGAACCTTACTCATCAGGGAAAGTATAGCAGAATGAGGACCACAGTGTTTGGTTGTTGTACTGTCTGATGTACAACAGCTAAGTGTCTCTGCACACACTTATGAAGCCTGGTGACAAGCTCCAACATCCACCTTTGACAAGCATTTTGAAAGAGAGTCTCAAATGAGCCCAAATGTAAAATATGTATCATAAAACCAGCTGATGGATTAACTTTGGCCAAGAAAGATTTGAATTGTCATCCGTGCTAATAAACCATCAGTCAAGAAAGATTAGCTCAGCATTGTAAAGATTCTCATCCAAGGAAAGCATTCAGAAGCAAAAGTGTGCTGTCTAATTTCATATCAACACACCATGCCACAAAGCAGAGAGAGAGAGAGAGAGCGAGAGAGAGCGCACCCATATAAACAACCTAATTGTTGATGTGTGAGTTGAGATACAACAAAGGGAGGCTTTTAAGATGTCAATGCATTCGACTAAATCAACTTGTCTTTTGTCAACCTGTGTAAAATGCAAAGAAGCCTGCTGTACAACTTCCAAGAAAAATATGACATTCACTCAGTAGGAAGAGAAATTTCACCTTTTCACCAGCTTAATCCACATATGTTTTAGGGATATTTGATACTTTTACTCATGTGTTTCATACCTATTCCTTCACAAATGTTTTGTCAGTTAAGTGGTTAGACCCCTAAAGGTATTAGGCTTTGGCAGCTCGTGAAGTTCATGACTGAAGCTGGCTTCATCATAGGTCTAGCAAGCATGCACAGAAAAGCAGAGGACATCCCTCCCAAGATTCATTTTGCACAGCCTCAGTGAAATGAATAATAATAATAATAGCTAGAGACATTAGACCACAAGACCAGGAAAATAATGACTATCAAGCATGCTCTGCACTCTTGCAGTGATGCGGACAGACTGTATCTCCCTCGCAGTTCAGGTGGAAGACGAATGCTGCAAGTCCATAAAACGGTAGAAGAAGAAGAAAAAGCCTTGAAGAATATATAAAGAATGGTCAACAAGATGCACTTAAAATGGTTAACAATGGGAAATTATTAAATACCAATGAAACAAAGAAGGCTTATGAAAAAGAACAAATAAAGAACTGAGTGGAAAAGTGTGAAAATAAACCACTGCATGGACAATATTTGCGAGTCATTACTGGAAAAACAGACATCATGAAGACCTGGCAGTGGCTCCAAAAAGGCAACCTGAAGAAAGAAACAGAGGGTCTAATAGTGGCTGCACAAGAACAGGCATTAAGAACAAATGCAATAAAAGCAAAAGTAGAAAAAAAAAACAACACCCAGCAAGTGCCATCTCTGTAAAGAAAAAGATGAAACAGTGGACCACCTAATCAGCTGCTGTAAAAAGATCACACAAACAGACTACAAATAAAGGCATGATAAGGTAGCAACAATGATACACTGGAACATCTGAAAAAAAAAAATAACAAGCTACCTGCAGTCAGACACTGGTGGGAACACAAAATTGAAAAAGTAGTTGAAAATGAAGATGCCAAAATATTATGGGATTCCTGACTACAGGCAAAAACCTATTGCACAATACACGAGACATAAGAGTAGTCGAGAAGAAAGAAAAACAAGTTAAAATCATTGATACAGCAGTACCAGGGGATAGCAGAATGGAAGACAAAGAACTGGGAAAAATAACAAAATACAAAGATTTACAAATAGCAATTGAAAGGCTGTGGCAGAAGAAGACCAAAGTGATCCCAGTGGTGATTGGCACCCTCGGTGCTATTCCAAAACACCTTGAAGAGCATCTGAACAGCATCGGGGCCCACAGAAATTTCCATCAATCAACTGCAAAAAGCAACGTTACTGGGAACACCTTACATTTTGCGATGGTATTTCTAGGATAAAAACCAGTCATCCCAGGGAAGGACTCGATGTCTGAATAAAACAAACCAGCCAAAATACCTAACTGTGCGAAAATCTGATGATGATGATGAAAGCCAGGATGGTGTAGTAGTCTGGGATTTGGACTTAGACCTGGAACATTGAGGCTACAATTCTAACCACACTTTCCTGAGAGTAAGCCCCATTGAACAAAATAGGACTTACGCCTGAGTAGACCTGGTTAGGATTGTGCTCAGAGAGTCACATTCCCATTCAGCTATGAAGATTTTGAGAGACCTTGCGCCAATCACTGTGTCTCAGTCTCACCTACCTCACAGGTTGCACAAAAGAAGGGGTGCAACCATGTATCCCACCCTGAGCTTCTTGGAGGAGCTCCTTGAAAGGTGGTATATAAAAGTGGGAAATAAATAAATAAATAAATGTGCAGGTTGTTCCTCCTTATCCATTGGGGGTTCTGTTCCAAAACTCTCAGTGGATAGAAAAAAATCAGTGGATACCAAATCAGTGGAAAAATAGCTTTAAAGACCCACTTCCAGGTTTCTTGCTCTACCGTTGTTGCCCCAGAATGCATTGGTATAGTCGCTATATGGCATTCAGCCACTAGATAGGGTGAATAATGGAATCTAGTGGAATGAAATTATAAACACCTGATTATAATTAAATATAATCATCTGAAATGCAGATGTAGCCAACAATCCTTACAGACATATTAAGGAATTACAGAAAAATATGGTGTTGACAAAAAAGAAAAAAGGGCATGTTGTTATTATTCATCCAGTACATACATCTTGAGCAGAAAAAGAATGGAATTTCATTATGCTGCTGCTACATCCTTCTAAGTGTTCCTGTAGGAGATGATTGTTTGTCTAAAAACCTGTTCACATGTGAGATATTGAAGTAGGTACAAAGCAGTTTAGAGGAAGTTGATGGCCAATGTAATAACAGACTTGCCAATGTATGTCAATGTGGGTGGCCCAAACCTATTCTCACCCCCCCCCAAGTGATGCACTGGTGCCCACAGAGTGTGCACTGCATGCTATGGTGGAGAGGCAACTAGATGGCCTGGGAGAGGTAAGTAAAAATCTTTTTTTAACCTACATCCCCATAAGCTGCTTGGCTGCCTTGGTGCCAAGGTTGGCTGCTTGGCTGCCTTGGTGCCCCATAAGCTGCTTGGCTGCCTTGGCTGCTTGGCTGCCAGGGTATCCTTGGACCTTTGCCGGTATTTAGCTGGCAAGGCAAATCCAAGGAATCTCAGGGGGTGTACTGGGCTGGAGAAAGGGGGATGTGATCTCAGTGTGCACCACTGCTGCGGAGATTTGCCCCCTGCCTCTCCCCCCACCCATGTTCAGCTCACTCTCTGCCTCAATCAACCGCCAGCTAAACCATGCTGGTTGCCAGTCTGTGCTTTGCTACTGTTGGTGCGAGGCCTCCTGACCTTTGCACAAGTGTCAGCACTCTGTAGACCAGTGGAGCAATTGTCATGATAATAGGCCTTGTGGCATGCTGGCAGATCTCACAGTATACCCACTTTCTGCAAGCACAGGACTGGACCATTTGTCCTTTTCTTGTATTTATTCCATCTGTACTTCACCTTTCTTCTATCTTGGGTGCCATACATGCAATTCTTAGATAGCCCAGGCAATGAATGGTTCCAGACCTGCCTTATTCAGCAAGATTGCTACCTCCTGCCTCTTTAGGCCAGGGGTGTCAAACTCATTTCATACAGTGGGCCAAACAGCATTCATAGCACTTACTGGGGGTCGGAAGTGACGTAATTAAACGTGGAGTGATATCATTAAGTAGAGATTATGGCCAGAAATAAGCACTTTGTTCTTACATAGAAACTCAGCTGCAAATGATAGAAGAGGGGAAAAAAAAGTGCAAATCTTGATATACTTTCAGGATATGGGAGAGGCCAATGATCACACTGGGAGAGCCCACTTATCACACGGACCACCCTTTCAGCAGCACTGCTTCTGCCGCAGTGACACTGCACAGCAGCTGATAGATGGTCTGCAAAGAGATACCTCTGCGGAAGTGAAGATGCTGAAAGGGTGGTCCGTGTGATATTTGGGCTCTTCCAGCACCCCAGCAGAACCTCCCTCTCTCACACCTCTTGGTCTGCCCAGTACCCCATAGTGTTCCTTGTCTTCTGAACAGACGTTTCCTGTCTTACCATCTGTCTTTCCCTTCTAGAGTCTCAGCAGATGCTGTGCTGCTGAAAGGGCAGTGCTGGGAGAGCCCAATTATCACAGGGGCTGGATAAAGAGATTCCAAGGGCTGCATCTGGCACATGGGCCTTATACTTGACACCCCTGCTTTAGATCATTCCCTGTTGATCAGACCACCAGGGTGATTTGGATCCAAAAAACTAAGGACAGCATCATTTGGCTTCGTAGTGTTGTAATGCTGGGGGCTGCAGCCGGGAGGGGTAGTTGGCCGAAATCCAAGGAACCCCCCTTGGTAAGTAGAAGTGCACTTCTGTGTGCACTTTGGATCTACATCTATACAGTATTTGAACGTTCTCCTAAAATGTATGGCTTAAAAGAACTGCCACCTCACACATCACGGCCTGAGTGACTGAGCGCTAATGGGCTATGGAAAGTCACGCCAACTAACTGTGACCTTCATGCGACCCTTTTGGATCAGTGCTGTGGTTTGCTGAACGGAGCTGGTGTGGAGAGGTTTCCATTGCCACAGCCTATGAGCTATCCAGTCCACATGAGCAGAACATCAAATTCTGCTCCTGTCATCCTAGCACGCTATTCACCTTTCACCAGCACCGTATCCAGATTTTTAAGGACTTGTATATTAAATAACGCAGTACAGAAAGAAGGGTTGTTGTCATAATTCACAGCTCTTATTTTTGCACAGCTGCCTACATTCTTCTCAACCTTCCCCCCATTAACTCACCTGTGTAAACACCAGGGTACATTTTTCTTTGGAAAATACAGGTAAATTCTTGTGGTTTTGCTATGTGCATTGGAAGGCAGGCAACAGTCCAGCCTATCCCAGCATCAGGAAGGCAGCTACCTTTTCCTCTCAGTGCAAGAGTTAGTCCTTAGGACTGAGTTTTTTCACATTGCAGTTATAACTTTTGTAGCTATTAAAATGGAAGGATCTGTGTGCATCTGAGATGTCTGAAACTCTTCATTGTATGATAGACCCTGATATTCTCAGCTATCAAGGGTTTATGAAGAATATTGAATGGCACTGGATCCCATCATGATTTGGTGGTCCTCAGTTGCACCTAGGAAGACAGTATAGCTGAAGGAAATGATGGGAAAAAGTAGCAGATACTGGCCAAGTGCTGTCCCCTTTTCTAAAAAGATTGGAAACGGATAGCTAATAATTGTGATACATATTACAACAATTGAAGGAGATTATTTACTCACATTAACGTTGATCGAAGTATTTTTTGCCACAAACACATTGGTACATAGGTACAATGTTTAGGGTACAATGCCATAAAATTTATCATCATCATCCGTTTATATAATACTTCAAGTGTACTAAACACTGTGCAAAAATGGAAAACAAGAACAAAGCACTGCCAAGAAATGTAGAACCTAACAACTACTTGCTTTATTCCAAAGCCCTCTTCCTTTCCTGTTATAGATTTGCACAAAAGCAGAAACATGTCAATAAATGAATTTACATCAGCTCTTATACATGAAATTCCATTCCTGAAGCCCAAAAGAAATACCTATTAAAATGCAACAGGAGGTGTGGTCACCTCCTCCTGTATAGAAGGCTTGATCAAAACAGAAATGCAAGCAAGGCAAGAGCAGATTAAAAAGATTCATCTTTCCATGAAGTTACACAGTAATATTTTAATGATTTGCATCAGTGGCATAGCTAATGATTACGTAGCCCAGTGCCAAGCTCAAAATGATGCCCCGGAAGTGATGTCACAAGTGACATCACGCCCGGGTTTTTAATAATAAATAATAATAAACAGGTATTTATATACCGCCTTTCTTGGTCTTTATTCAAGACTTTATTCAAGGCGGTTTACATAGGCGGTTCATATTCATATTCAAGGCGGTTTTTAAAACAGTGAAAATCAGGGAGAAACCCACCTGCTCCTCCCAGCAGCTCACTTGATCTGCTGCCTCCCCCCAGTCAGTGGCATAGGTAAGGCATCTATCTGCTATCTGGAGTCAAAGAAGATTTTGTAGCCCTCCCACATCAAAATCAAATGTAATTAAGTAAATAAATAAAAAGTGTGCCCCTTATTGGTTAGAGACACTGTGCTGGGAAAAAGAGAAATAGTTGTTCTCCCCCTGCTAAATATAAGAGAAGCACCACTTGAAAAAGTGCCTCTTTACCCAGTTAGCAGGGGTAACTGTATTATGATACATAGAAATGAGAGCTGACTCACATTAACACCTTATTGGTTCTGTGCTGTATCATAAAAACATCTCATTGGACCTCAGAACAATCAGTCTCATAGGTCAGTTTTGAGTTAAGAAAATCCACTTTTTGTTCCATAAGGCATTTTTTCATGTTCTGGATAACTGGCCATAACTTTTGATAGAATATAGACATTCCAATGTGGTTTGTTTCATTGCATTCCACATTAAATTACCTTTTCAATGGTATGTAATGTGATGGTATTATTTGTTCAAGTCAAGGTTTTCACAGCTTTGGCCACTAGTATCAACTTATTGCCCCCCTAAAGTTTGTTGCCCAGTGCAATTACCCCCTCCACTCCTTAAGCTACACCACTGATTTTCACCCAATCCTAACTCACTCCTCATGTGGCGATACAGCAGTGCCAACACAGCTCTTGCTGTTTTTTTTTGGGGGGGGGGGGCGAGTTTTGGCCTCTGGAGGCCTCCTTAGAGTAGGGGGTAAGCCTCAGTAGCTGCTGTGGATCAACTCGAACCTCTGCCAGCTCAAATAGCTGGTGCTAGTCCAAGTTGATCTGTGCAGGCAGGGGATCAGGATTTGTCTGCTGCCTCTGAACCTGCCCCCTTACTGGGCCTAATCTGCCCATCCTCTGCCCTGTCGCCTTCCTATTCTGTCTTCCCCCCTCCCTCCATTGTGCCTTGTTCTGCCCTGTCCCACCCCTAATAGCTGGTAGGAAAGGGGAAAGCCCTCCCACTGCTTCAGTGGTCTAAATTCCTTCCTCCTAAAGCTACTTTACTTCCTAACAAAGAGTGTCAGGACACTTTCACATGCATTAGTGTGTAACAAGCCATTTGGATTAAGCCGGTGGTTTGTATCTAAAAAGGGTCACATTTCTCAAGACTGTAGCTTAAAGTGAAACAAACAAAAAAAAAAAACTTTTTGAGGGTTATGAATTTAAAAGTTATGCAAAGGAATGTTTTGAATTGTATTAATGCTGCATCGCACGTCTTTCTTTTGAAAGTACAGCATATTCTTCTGTCATTACCTATTTTGGGTTCATGAAGAAGTTGCTGTTTTGTTGAAAGTGCAAGAGTTACAGATATGGTAACTAGCATTTGGGGTGTTGGCTTAGGGTTGTTCTGCCGTAACTGATTTACAGCTGTGGCTGAAAACCACATGGAGCACGTCAGGCGGATAGTCTGAGGGACTGCACCTGTATTTCTCCAAGCGAGCCTTCACAAAATCTCCACTCAGCATAATCCTCCTCTCAGTTGTCACTGCAAAGAATAAATCAGGCACCTACTTCATGGAAGGAATTTTTATTGTTTGGGGGAATCAACATTTTTCATACCCTTCCCCATCATTTAGAGGAGCAGTGGATTTAGTGCAGGCGGTTTAAGCTGCAAGCCTCAAAACTACTTACCCTAAAGTGGCTTCACTGAATGCAGAGAAGATTTTCTGGTTTGTGGATTGTGGTTTTAGTTTTCATTTGTCTGGCACACCTCAGTTAGCTTCGCCAGTAAAACTACCATCCTGAACACAAGAAGGCTGTGTAGAGATACAAAAGCTGCCATCTTAAACACATGTACTAGTGAGCAAACCCTGTTGAACACAATGGGATTTCCTCTGGAGTAAACACACAAAGGATTGGGCTACATGTGACCTCAACCCAGTGCAAGTTAACTGCACAAGTTCCTTTGAAGTCAGGAGGCCTTCAGTCCATTGTGACTCACTTAGCCCTTTGGTTTTCAAACTCTCCAGGAGTTTGAAACCCGCAGTAAGTCTTTTGCGGAGGCAGAGCAGATCACTCCACTCTCCCTTCCCCTGACCTGGGGAGCCCTGCAGGCGCTCACGCAGGGCTCCCCGCACACAGGGACGGCTGCTGCAGGGACTGGAGGGTGCACCCCAGTCCCTGCAGCCCCATCAGAACGGAAAGCGGAAAGATCATGCTCCGCTTCTGGTTTTGCGGAGTGGGGCGTGTTCACTCCGCTTTCACTTTTCCTGACCTGGGGAGCCCTGCCGAAGGTTGCGCAGGGCTCCCCGCACCCCCGGGAAGCTGCAGGAGGCTTGGGCAAGTACACCCAAGCCCCTGCAGCCCCCCTGAGTGGCGAGATCCTGCAGTTCGCGGTGCTGCCTTCCCCCTGTCTCCTGGATGCTCTCGCCCCTTAAGGGGGCAGAGGCCAGGACCCACAGGCTGGGACGTTGCGATGCCCCAGTTTGAATACCACTGACTTAGCCCAATGGACGGAATTACTACTAGTTGTAATTCAATCAATCAATCAATCAATCAATCAATCAATCAATCAATCAATCAATCAATCAATCAATAATACCTTTATTGGCATATAAACAGATAAACAAAATTACACAGTCACAAAAGGATAAACATGATGGGGAGGGGAGATGAGAAATGATTCAAGAGAAGAGAGAAGAAGAAAAAGTTGTTTAACTTCCTTTCTTTTCCCTCTCCCCCCCTCTCTCCTCCTCTCCTTCTTTCCCTTCCTTTTTTTTTTTATTTTTAGGAAGGGGATATTTTAATAATTAGATAGAAAACTGGCAACTGCTATTGTAATGTTTGCCTGATTGTCACTTAACTAGTTGTAATTTAGTTGACTTACCACATTGAAATATCTGTGTTCTAACAAAAGGTACAGCCAAAAAACCAGTGGGGGCGGGGTGATGGTACATCACCATGCCCACCACCTGGGGCGCTGCCCCACCTACTGCATCAGGTGATGTGCAGGCCTCCCGCACCAGGTGATGCGAATCCTAGTGATGGCACCGCTCAGGGAGAGCGAGCTAAGAGAGCGACTAAGATGATTACGGGGCTGGGGCACCTTCCTTATGAGGAAAGGCTACGGCGTTTGGGCCTCTTCAGCCTAGAAAAGAGACGCTTGAGGGGGGACATGATTGAGACATACAAAATTATGCAGGAGATGGACAGAGTGGATAGGGAGATGCTCTTTACACTCTCACATAATACCAGAACCAGGGGACATCCACTAAAATTGAGTGTTGGGCGGGTTAGGACAGACAAAAGAAAATATTTCTTTACTCAGCACGTGGTCGGTCTGTGGAACTCCTTGCCATAGGATGTTTGTGCTGGCGTCTAGCCTAGACGCCTTTAAAAGGGGATTGGACGAGTTTCTGGAGGAAAAATCCATTATGGGGTACAAGCCATGATGTGTATGCGCAACCTCCTGATTTTAGAAATGGGTTAAGTCAAAATGCCAGATGTAGGGGAGAGCACCAGGATGAGGTCTCTTGTTATCTGGTGTGCTCCCTGGGGCATTTGGTGGGCCGCTGTGAGATACAGGAAGCTGGACTAGATGGGCCTATGGCCTGATCCAGTGGGGCTGTTCTTATGTTAGGGCCACAGCGTATTATGTGGTAGAAGCAGGAGATAATACAGCTTCTTTTGCCACATTCTTCTTCAGTTCCTTTGCCAACCCTTCTTGGGACAATAACTCAATGGCAGAACATGTGCTTTTGCATGAAGAATCTCAGAAGTTTAATCTCAAGTATCTCCAGCTTTTAAAGGATCTCGGGCAGTGCTGGTGCCAGGTGCTGGGGGCCTTAGGACAAATCCTATCCTGGGCCCCCATTGTGCTCCTTACCCACCTCTTACGGTACATTGGGCGCTACCAGAACCACTGGTGACTGAGGGTTCAGGAGTTGGGGACCAAGAGGCCCCTCAGACAGTGCCTGTCCTGGTCAACCCCTGGCAGAGCTAATGCCAGGGCTGATGTGACTAGGCTAGATGGACCATTGACCAGATCAGTATCAAGCAGTTTATTATTCTCCTGCTTGCTGTGGGCAAACTGGAGTCCGCAGGGGGGACAAAGGGTTTGGGAGCCTGTGCAGCTGCATTTGTGGAAGGGTCTGTTGCTGCTCCATCATGGTCGGAGGCATTCTGCCTTTAATAGCTGAAAAGCAGGCAGGAAATCAACAAGCAAAAGCTCTCTCATAATCTGGAAACAAAGATGAGGAAAGCTATACCTGCGGACTTCCTGCTTTTTAAAAGTTCAGATCCTCTGTAAGGCAACCGAAAAGGGCAACCTGCAGAAAGACAATGCCAAAAGAACGCTTTCGGTGCTCTGCTAGTATAGGAAAAAAAAGAAAAGCTTTGAAGCTACATATGCCATCAAGATCATAATTGGAAATGACTTCTGGAATATGTGAACACTGTTTGACATTTCTGCAAATGGGAAACATCCGTGTGTTCCATTTAGAAATATTATATGCGAGAGTTGAGGTTCTAAGCATCTGTATGTGACAGTTGAGTCAGACTGAAATGAATGTTCCTTGCTTCCACGCAAAGCCACAGCCCACTTGTTCCTAAGCATGATTACCTGGGAGTAAGTCCGACTGAGTTATATGGGGCTTATCTCCAAGTAGGTGTATAGGTTAGCAGCCAGACAGATCAATGCTATGGATGTTTACTCAGAAGGAAGTCCCACTAATGGCACCTATTTCCAGGTAAGTGTGTGTTGGGTTGGGGCCTTAGATCATTGCCTGAACTCAATAGGCAAACATATTGGAAGAGCTCCGTTTACTGATGTTTCAAAAGAAACTTGTATGTAGGAGCAATAAACATCAGGATATACACACAGTAGTTTGATACTGTGGTAAGGGTACATTGATATTGTGGTAAGATGCTGTAATCTTTTAAAGAATTTGGCTTTCACAAAGGATACTTTTCCTACATATAACGGCATTTCTCCAGTGTTTTAAGCTACAAAACTCTACATGTTCAGGCCCTGCATGTGTTAGGCAGTACCTCTGAATATGCTCATTGGGCAATATTTATAGATGGTGGGGGGCAGGGCCAGCCCTTCAATGAGGCCAAGTGAAGTAGTGGCCTCAGGCAACAGATGGGGCTGCACTCATCTCTGTCCACCAACTTGTCTCCACTCCTTCCGTTCCCTGGACTGGAAAAGGAAGAAGAGGACAGAGGGAAAGAGGAAATTTGAAGGGGAGAGGACTGCTGAGTTAGAACATTGAGGAGTGGGAGGGGCAGAGGCTGGCACTTCATCAGGTAAGAGGGGCCATATTGGCAGCTTATTGACTTATTGACTCCATATTGGAGTCAGGAGGTCTTGGGTCAGCCCTGGTTGGGGTCACTTTAAGATTGTCCCCATTATGAGATCAGAGTGACTACGATTCAAGGTAGGGCCTTCTAGACTTCGCTTTGGAAATCTTGCCCACAGACCTTTTCTTAAGACCATTCACACTGACTTTGAGGGAAACCAATGGAAAAGCTCTTCTTTATCTATATGAATATCTATTAAACACCTCATATATTCCATTTCTTTCTGTATCTAATTCTATTTCTTTTCCTACAGGCATGAGCTGCTTTATATTTGGTTTTATTGCTTTGCTTCTTTTATTGCTCTTTGCATATTGGATTATGGAAATGCTGCCTTTGCGGGTAGGCGGATTATAAATGGTTTAAACAAATAACCAATAAACAAATTATGGTTCTAATAAGCTTGGGGAGAATGCAGCACTCTCAATATTGTCATCCTTAAACAAACCAGTTGGTTGTAGGGCAAAATAAGATTATGGCTATGTCTTTGTCAGAACAGATTTGGCTTTATATGAGATATGTGCCGTAGAGTTGTCAGCTTATAGTCACACAGAATGCCAGTACTTTTAATACCTATGCAAAAGGCAAATCAGTCAATAGGTTTTCCAAGAACTGTATCCCAGCACAACAGCCCTGCTAGGAAAAGCAAACATCCCATGTCCTAAAGAGGCCAGATTCTCTCCGAGTCTGAGAATTTTTTTACTAATATTGATTGTTGCCCTTCACACTTTTGTCCCTCTGTTCCTTTTTCATTTGAGGGAGTGAGAGGAAGTGGACCAGTGGAGGCAAATGTGCGAAGTGGGCACCCCGTCAGTATATTGCCATCACTGATAGCCTGTTTTAGTTGGCCTCCTGGATGTGTTGGCTCTGGCATATCCTACATTACTGGCTGTGCATTACTGAGCCAAGCTCAGAGCCTGGGAAACTGGTTGTGCCCCATATATTGAAGCCAGGAATGTGGCATTGTGTCACAGCATGCCATACTGCTCCTGATTTAGGAGGTACAATGTGTACAGAGGCCCTGCCTCCCATATTAGGCCAGTGGGAGTCATGCCTGACAACCACACCCCAGCAAATAAATTAATCTCAGACAGGTACCCATCAAGGTTATATAAATCCCCCTAAAGCTGTTGGTTTGTTATTTTTAATTAATGGAGAGGTTTTCTAACAAAAACAGACAATGTTTTACTAGACCTTTCTGACCCAAGTGACCCTTTCTCAAGTGCTGACTTTTAGTGGTTACTGAAAAAGTTCTCAATTTTAAAAAAACAAAACACACCCACATTCTTCTTGATTACCTATAGCTGTGAGCTTCATACAAATTTAGCATTTTCGAATCTCATATTACTGATTAGATTACGAGATGGTGGCTGGTATATGCACGGCCCGTTCCTATCCTTCGCCCCTGCTGTGCCAAAGTGGGTGTGCTGTATCCAACATGGCGAGGGGATCCGGAGGCGCCGCAGTTTTGCTGATGCAAGTCGGAGAAGAGAAAGGGGGCAGGGAGGCTGCCCATGAAGGGGATACGATTCGGTGCATGCCATCCATGCCAGATCCACCCCCTCCTGCAGCCTCCCCAACCCATTCCTCCCCATCCCCACCCATTTTTGCCCCCTTCCATCCCGTTCCATCCTCCCCACCCTCTCCTACCTGCCCTGCTGGCTTACCTGCTCCAGTGGATGGCCAGCTATCCCTCAATGCATGCAGGAAGGCGCCAACCTTCCCTCTGGGCAACTCACTACTCAGAACAGTGCCGGAGCTCGCTTTACAGGCTCTTTATAGCAGTTGCATTGGAATGGGTGTTCCACAGGCAGCAGGGTCTAATAGGATTGGGTTGGCAGTCACACAACAAGCTGTACGGTTTTACTGGGATTTGGACCCATGTCTGTGGTCTATAGTCAACACTGCAATGACTGCAGCATGCTGAACTCCCCCCTCCCCCATTAATGTTCAGAGAGCTTGGATTGGAAAACCCTTCAGTAAGCTAAAACCAGGCTAATCCCCCCTTAAAAAGTGAACTGCCAAGTGTACAAATGTGCTGCCCGTTTCCCAGAGGCTGAGCCCTTCATGCAAAGGAGCAACAGGGGTTCCTATTCAGGCAAAATACTCCAGGGTTATCTTTTCCCACAAACTCTCAGTGAACCTTGTAAAATATTGACCATTTTACAGGCTGCAGTAGATGAATGTGACTACCATTTATCTTTCCTGTTATAAATAATATCCATGATTTAAAGCATGCACTGCTTCCTTTTGCTGTCACGGAAATGAAGGAAATTCATTTTCAGTAGCATTTTGCAGAACATACTGCTCTTTGGCTGTGGCTGCAAATATGCGGTAATATTCTCATTGTGCAAAATAAATCAAAGTATCTAATTTGAACTTCTCCCACTCTCCAAGTTTGACTTGGTGAAGAGTAATAGGCACAACGCAAAACACATCTGAATAGCTATGTTTAGGCGTTTGCCTGAGTGGTGTAATTACTTGTTGATTGATCATTTTTGACCTAGTTTGGGTCAGGAGAGCCTCACAAGAATCTTCCAGTCACATCGGAAGACAGGCCTTCGGAGGGGTGAGGAGGCTGCGTGCAACCTCCCTGCTGGAGCCTTCTGAGATGCACTTCCAGTTTAGGAAAAGACTGGAAGTGCATGTCTTGGAAGGCTCTGGTAGGCCTTCTGAGATGCAGGAAGGTTGTGCACTGCCTTATCATGCCTCAGAACACCTTCAGACATGATCGGCGGTCCACTGATAGCCTGATCTGTGGATTCAGTCGTCCATGGGTTTCACTATCTGTGGGGGTCCAGAAATGGATTCCCTGCAGATACCAAGGGCCAACTGTATGCATGTTAAGCATTATTGCTATAACTGAAACAAAATACTAATAAGAAAATGGCACGCTGTATTCCTCTAGGGCAGAGGTTTTCAGACTGGGGTGTTGCGATGCCCCAGCCTGAGGGCCCTGGCCTCTTTGCCCTTAAGGGCCGGGGGCAGCCAGGAGGCAGGGAGGAGGCAGCTGCATGATCCCTAGGATCACACTGCTCACGGGGCTTGGCTGCATTTATCACAGCCTCCTGCAGCCTCCCGGGGGTGCGGGGAGCCCTGCGCAGCTGTCTGCAGGGTTCCCCAAGGCTTCCAAAGTGAAAGTGGGACAATCGCGCCCTACCTCCGATAAACCAGAAGCGGAGTGTGATCACTCCACTTTCACTTCTGACGGGGCTGCAGGGACTGGGGTGCATTCACCAGTCCCTGCAGCAGCCAGGTCAGCAGCAGTGAAAGTGAACCAATTGCACTCCACTTCCGGTTTTGTGGAGGCAGAGCGCAATCACTCACTTTCACTGCTGCTGACCTGGGGAGCCCTGCAGAGGCTCGCGCAGGGCTCCCTGCACCTCCAGAACGCTGCTGCAGGGACTGGTGAGTGCACCCCAGTCCCTGCAGCCCCCCTGAGCGGCGCAATCTGCAGGAGAGTTTGAAAACCGCAGCTCTAGGGGTAACCTTGTAGCTCCCCATCATCAGATTTACTATGCTTTGAGAGGCTTACGCAACTTGTGATTTACAAAGGGGAGCAGAGCCCATTAGTCATGCATTATGGCCTACTAATTGCACATAGCCTACATGTTATCTGCGTGCAGAGATGGAGAGCATGGAGCATGGAAAGCAGTTGTGCTTTCCTGCTTTGGTCTTTGTGTACTTGGTCAAAAGTCTGAAAGAGGTTTCTTTGTATGTTGGCACTTAAGTTCTTCATACAATTGCCCAGGGTTTCCGAGGATGGCACATAAAACACACATGCACATCATTGCATATTCATAGACCTCTTTCAATCTCTGGGTCAAACATGTGGAAGCTGGTGGTGGTGGACAGGCCAGTGGGAGCTTCATCAACACAAGGAGCAGAAGATGTGAAAAAGGCTATTTGGAATGCAGGGATAGTGATAAAGTAGCAGATCAAAAAGACCAAGGTGAGACAATGTGATTCATGACGTTCATGCTGCATGACTTTCTATCACCGGGGTGAAATGCGTTACTTCAACTGTTCAGAATATAATTGGTTTCTTTTTCAATTCACAATAGTCACCCACCCAGTTCTCAAACATCACAACATCTCTAATATGTTTGGAGATGCCAAATGAGCCGAGTTGGTCTGGTATGCATTTCTGCAGCAGTTTGGTTTAAATACTAGACAAGGAAGTGTATTTATTGAGAGCCTTTTTCAAAAACTCCCTTGATTTACAGTACACAGTTTTTGTTTACAGAAAAATGCTTCCTGGTCACTCTATAATGGACAGATTTCACTCCTGATAAGAAGTGAGCAATAATAAGAAGCATTACTGGAAACACCTCAGAAAAAACATCTGTATCTCTTTAAGCCAGGACTTCTCCGTCTCTCTCTTGTGTATTTTTAATTGCATTATACAGTCTGTGCATTTGCAGTCTACTCTTGTTCTGTGCATTATATACATAGTTTTTCAATAAAAACTGAGGTTCAAAAAATTGTATAAAGGGTGTTTTGCTTGTAATACAAAATACTGAGGATATTATGTTGTGGATGATAAGATAATAAGTGGATAAGAACAGAGTGCATTCTTTTTCACACTTGCTAGGAACAAAGCTCCACAAATGGGCAGCCCAGTCCTAAAGGTGGTGCCACCAAGGGTGTGCAGCGGAACCAAAGTGGCTACAACTGCATCCTGCAGCCCCGCAGGTCTCCTTGGGGGAAGACCCAAGCTCTGCAATGGGGCTTCTCAAGTCTGCACAGGAACTCTGGCTCGACACGGAGTTCAGAATCAGGGGGAGCAGAGCTCTGCCAGTCCCATCCCCTCCCACCTCCAGTTCCTCCCCCAACCCCATCCTTCCTCTTCCCAGAATACCTCCCCCCCACCCCCAAGGTCCTCACTGCTATCCAGAGCTCTTACCTAGCTCTGAGTGATGCCCAGCCTGTGCTGACTCAGAGCAGGGTGTCATGGGCATGTTTGCAGCACATTTGTGACATCCAATGCCAGCGGTACACTCATATTGCTGGTGCTGAAGAGCTCGGGATTGGGCTCTCAGTGAGTTTTATTGCATAGCTAATATGCTTAGGACTGTGTTGTCAGACTTATAGCCGTCACCCCATATGTTCATTACAAATGTGTAGCCTGATTCTATATAAGGAACCTGTGGACTCTTCTTCAGTATCCTAAGAATTCTCAGCACCCTTTTAAGGTTACAGTTCCTGAAGTTCGTTGGGAAAGTCGTGAAACTTGGTATTTAATTTAAATAGTTTTAATTATTTCCATTTTTAATATTAGTGATAAAGCACCATGTTTGCAAATCATATATGCCCTCTCTCCATATGGTGGTGGATTAGGGGACTTCTCTTGTAAATGAACTCAAATTACCACTCTCGGCAAGTTTCAAAAACTAGTCTTGGCACTGTGTGAATATCCTTATGTTTTGGACCACCTTTTGTGATGCACAGAGAAATGATGACTTGAGAGAGTAGATATATGATATAAATGATAAATGATTAGAGAGATTATTACTGAATCCTGATCTCCAGAATTCAAATGCATCAGGGTAGCAGCTGTACTTGAAATTGAATACAGTTTCACTTTACTTTTGCTGTTATTTGGGCATCCCATATCCTAAATGTTTGGAACCAGAAGCATTTTGGATATCAGATTTTTCTGTATTTCAGAATACTTGCATATATAAAAAAAAAGATCTGGGGCGTGCGGCCCTAGTTTAAACATGAAAGTTGTTCATGTTTCATACACAGGTAAAACTCATAGCCTGAAGGTGACTTTATACAATATTTTTAATATTTTTGTGCTTGAAACAAAGTTTGTAAACACTGAACCAACTGAAGCAAAGGTGTTCCTTTCTCTGCCACCCAGTGGATGATCACCATCATTCCTGACTCTGAATGCATATGCAACTGTACACTGTTATTTCACATTTTTTGGTGGGAAGAAACATCAGAAGCAGTTGAGGGACCAGTAAGTTGATCCTCTAGGGATAAGGAGACATTCTGCTGGATGGCTATTAAAAATGCTTCCTCCAGAATCATTTGCCTCATTAACAATGGTTTTTGTCTTAGAAGTCTGTCTTGGATTGTACACATCGACATGACTTCTTGTTCTGTTATGAATGTGTGCTGCTCTAATCCTTTAATAAGCCTATTGCACATGTTCATCATGTCACCGATAGAGACTTTTTCTGCAGTGTTAACAAGGTCATCTTCATTTTCACGATTGTGACAATCACAATAGAGTAAGAACCATTTCAGCTAATTTACCATCAGTCAATGAATGAACAACTGGGGCATCATTGTTGATGTTAAAAGCCTCTTTGATATCCACTTCTTCCAGCTTACTGACAGACTCTGAGGGTATATTTTTTGCATAGGTAAAATCATATTTTTCTCTCCTAACATATGGAATTCCTCAAAGTCACCATCTTGTTCATCATCATCATCATCATCATCATCATCATCATCATCATCACCACCACCACCTAACATAGTCACAGGTCAGAGGTTGTGCCAGGCATGTACAACTGTGTCTTTAGTCACTGTGTTCCAAGAGTCGGCAACAGCATATTCAACTTTCTTCATGTTGAATTCTTTTTGAAAATCTCCCACACCCACACCTCTGTTCACTGCAGCTAGCACCATACTATTCACAAAAGTGTTTTTATATTTACTCTTCATTGATCAAAGGCAGTGGTTCTCAAACTGGTGGGTCGCGACCCACCAGTTTGTGTAATGCTTCCCCCGTCCCTTTAAGGTGCGGGGGAAGGGGAGGGAGGCAGAGACGCGATCCCCAGGATTGCGTTGCTAAGGAGGGCAAGGTTGGGGTGCTGCAGGGCTGCAGCAGGTTGCAGGAGGTGTGGGGAGCCCTGCGCAGCCCTGCACGGCACTCCCCGAAGCTTGGAACGTTCACTAAAAGTGGGCGCAAAGCACTTCCGTTTTGCAGGAGGTGCTTTGCACCCGCTTTTAGCAAGCTTTCCAAGCCTCAGGGAGCGCTGTGCAGGGCTGCACAGGGTTGCCTGCACCTCCTGCAACCTGCTGCAGCCCTGCCTTCTTGAATTAAGTGCAAAGCACCCTCCCTCGCCCCCCTTAGCGACGCGATCCTGGGGATCGCGTCACTGCTATAGCCCCTCCTCCGCAAGAACTTGCTGAGGAAGTAAAGCTCCCTCAAAATTTGAGAACCTCTGATCTAAGGAGACCCTGGTCACTTGGTTGAATTAATGAAGTCACATTTGGGGGAAAGTGCATGGGATCAACATTATTTTTGATGAGAGTTTCTGCTGGAGGATGAGCAGAACAGTTGCCAAAAACTAACAAAATCTTGCAGTTCCTGCAGTGAGAATGAGCCTCTGGCACAAAATGTTTGCAAATCCAACCAGAAAATATGTCTCTGGTGACCCAGGCTTTTGTGTTAGCATAATAATGGACTGGTAAGAAATTCATTCTTTTAAAACACCAAGGCCTCAAGCTTTTGCCTATTATGGCAAGTTTACACTTACGTGCAAGCTGCTGCACTAGCACTTCCCAGCACAGTTGTCCTGTCCTTGGCATCCTTGATTCCTATAGGGGCTGTCCCATCAGCTGTAAGTCAGTGTCTTTCTGGCACAATAATGCCAAAACAGTATATAGTTAATAAAGCTAAAATCTTGACCTAGCTAGAGATCTTCAGCATAAGCAAGCTACAGTTGAGGGTGTTCTTGGAATCAAATAGATTTCACCTTTCTCTGGCCCTTATCTTTATACCTGGGTATATCTTGTGTTATAGATTTTGTGCCATAGATCTTATGCTACCTGGATAGCTCAGGAGGCCTTGGGAAATAGCTACATATAAACATATATCGGTTTTATACCAGTTTAACTCTCGCGATCCCCAGAGAATCTTAAGAGTCGCGGTCTAGTAAAGGTGCTATTAAAGATGCATGATTTCATGGTATGCATGACGGCATGTATGTGTCTTGTGCAGATGTCATGATCAACATGTGGAGATGAGGCATGGGTTTGAGCTCAATTGCCCCCATGAATATTTCTACTCAGTTTGACCATCTGCTTATAGCCGTTATTGGTGAGTAAGACTTGGACTGCAATCCGAGACACATTTTCCTGGGAGTAAACCCCACTAAACACAATGGGACTTACATGCATAGGATGCATTGTGCACTTACATGTGCACAATGAGAAGACATGCATAGGATTGTGCGGACAGTCATCTGACAAGGAGAAATGTTGTAGCCACTGTAGCAAAAAAGACCAGGTAACCATCACCTACTTTTTCTTCCTTGCTTGAAGCTGCGTAAACAAAACTGATATAACCTGACAACGGATGTTTCTGTAATTACCAGCTAACTATGCTGGGTTCAAAAGAACACCACCAGTTTCCTCCCCTCCCCAAAATAAATGGAAGAAGAAAACTTATGCACTGGTTTGTATTTACTGCAGTGCAGATGGTGAACATGTTTGTGCCTGATGAATATATTAAAAACATTATTTAAGAACAGTCCATCCTTATGTACATATTACCCATAGTTGCCACTGAAGTCTGTTTTGGTTTTCTCCTGCCAATGCCACTGCAGAGTGGCCAAAGAGCACTTCAGGTTTTGCAACACACAAAAATTTGGGCACGATCCAGGCAGAATTAAATACCTGCTTACATCTCTTCCACTGAAATCAATTACATAAGAACATAAGAACAGCCCCACTGGATCAGGCCATAGGTCCATCTAATCCAGCTTCTTGTATCTCACAGCGGCCCACCAAATGCCCCAGGGAGCACACCAGATAACAAGAGACCTCATCCTGGTGCCCTCCCTTGCATCTGGCATTCTGACATAGCCCATTTCTAATTAGACTTGAAAGCACTTAATTTGCAGTAGATTGTGTCCTGATACTTTAAAGAAGACTGATACTGATTCAGAAAAAAGCAAAAGCTGAACTCCAGTTTCTTTCCTGAGCTTTTTTTTTTTTTTTTTTTTTTGAGGGGGGAACAACGTATTACTTTTCAAACATATAGGATTTTCCAAAATTAAGAATTGCACAGCAAATAATTAACAGCCTACTAAAATGAATAAAAATGTGCACAGAAACACAGTGCCACAACAAAAACAGAAGCTCTCTGCTCTGAGCTGTCACTAGTCTAATCTCTCATAGACCCAGAGCAAGGCAACTTTGGAAACTCTCAATCATTAGGGAAAACCTTGATTTTTTTTTTTTTTAATATACATGCTTGAATTAACTTCTGCTCCTGTTTCAGAGGGACACATGTCATAGTTTAATGGTGTGATCTGGACTGTGTGCACACTTGACAGCAAAAGCTAACAAATTGGATTTGGATGTAAATGTAGTGGTAATTCTTCTTTGCAATGTTGGGCTTGTTCATGCTTGTGGCTTATCTTTGAGCAAACAGTGTTGGCAGTAGCCGATGTGTAAATGCAGCTGCTACAAGACAATTGATGCTAAATCCTAAGCTGCTCACTCCGCAGTTAGATTTTGATGTCATCCCATAACTTTCTGTTCCTTCTTGATCACAGAGACAGAACAAAGAGAACATTGCCAACTAGGCTTATTCATCTGTTATGGGAATTCTTCATGGAAGTGCAGGGCTTATTAATACTTTTGGCTAATCTCAGATCAGAACTGAGTGGCTTGTCATCAGAGGTGATTGCCTAAGGGTGGCATTACTATGTAAAAGTCAGCAGATGAAAGGGACTTTCCCTTTCCAGCATGGCTCAGAGATAGGAGAAAGGACAAAGGGCTTGATGCTGTGTAGAAGGAAAGCATGGAAGGGTCAGGCAACAGGCATGTCAGATAGGAATCCTGAACAAATCTGTGCTATGCAAGCTAGTTGATAAAGCTTACTGATAGTCTACTGAACATGGGCTAGGGGTCATTTTAGAGCTTACTTCATGGTGGTGATGGTAGTGAAGAAAGCTTTTTTTCTCTGCCACCACCATGTCTGCTGAGAGTGGCCAAGCTTTTTTGTGTGGTGGGGGCGCACAAGGGATCAATGAAGGATGTGCTATGGCTTGCTGTGATGATTTTGCTACTTTGCAGATACAGCCACATCCATCATGACTTGAATTCCACATTGGCAGTATCTGTTGATGTCCCCTCAGCAACTGTTGGTCCTACTGTATGAGATTCTTTTCAGCCTGTGCAACCTGAGGATGTGGACAGGATTCCCTAGTGTAGTGGTTCTCAAACTGGAGCATTGTGATGCCCCACCCTGAGGGTCCTGGACTCTGCCCCCTTAAGGAACTGTGTCACATTGCTGCCTCCCCCCACCCCATGAGAACTGCTGCCCTAGAGCGTGAGGGTGTCTGCCTGCCCTCCATACCCTTGTCCAACTTGGCTTGTACAATCAGCCTAAGGAGGCCTGGCCAAGTGGGTGGGCGAGGTGGTTAATTTTTCCTTTAGGTAGGGTAGTGGTGGTCCTGGCCACTGTGCCACCCCGGGATGAGCCTGGCAGTGCTGCCCCCACATCATGTGACTTATGACACTTCTGGTTTTCCTCCATTTTGAGGCCCTCTGGAGGCCTTAGAAGGCCTTCTAAAGGAATAGGTGCTAGACTCATGATGACTCTACCTGAGTCGTGAAAACACGTTTTCTGCAATTTTCGTCAACTTGAGTCATGGATGTCACTCTCAGATGTGACTCACAACTCAGGGCCAGTGACTTGGAAATGAGTCGTGACTCGAATTGAGTTGACAACTCACTTTTGTGTCTGCTTGTGACTCAGTTTTGTGTGTGCATGGGCTTGCACATCCAGCACATCCCTGGCCTTCTGAGGGTCAGGGAGGCCACATGCAGCCTCTCTGGACTTCCAAATGCCTCCAGATGGGGAGCAGTGGGTGTGGGTGGCCTTCGGGGAAGCATGGCTGTCCCCTTAATCCCCAGCCATGCCGCCCAAGAGCATTTGCACCCACCGATTCCCCCCCCCAGGTACACCAGTAAGGGAGGGGGTGCTGTCTGTAAAGATGGCGGTGGTTTTGCCCTTCTCTAATTCCCACCGTATTAGATAAGTTCTGGCCAGTATCAAACCTCTCTTTTCTGGGTTAGGTGACTGAGTACATGGTGGTGTCTGAACATGGTGGTGTCTCAACTCAAGTTCTGGAATTGATTATCTGGATCCCTTTCAGTCTGGTGTTGGGATGGAAACAGCCTTGGTTATCCTTGGTGGATGACCTTTGCCAGGGACTGGACAAGGGGAGTGTGTTGCTTTTGGTCCTGCTGGACCTCTTAGCAGCTTTCATCACCATTGACCATGGTGTCCTTCTGGGGTGGCTAGCTGAGCTGGGGCTTGGAGGTAAGTGTTCCAGTGATTCCACTCCTTCTTGGCTGACAGATCCCAGAAGGTGCTGCTGGGGGGCACCTGGCGTGCACTCTAACCATTGCTATATGGGGTGCCATGAGGGCCTATAATGGCCCCTCACATGAAACTGCTGGGAGCGGTTAGTATCTCCCAGAAATTTCTGGCCTCCTGGTCCAGAAATCCACAAAGCAGGTGCTTAACCATCAACCTGTTCTGAATGGGGCTGCACTCCCTCTGCAGGAACAGGTGCACAGTTTGGGAGTCCTCCTGGATCTACTGCTGCTTCTGGATCAGCACGTGGCAGCCATGGACAGGGAGACTTTCACTCAGTGCTCTAGCTGTGGCTGTACCTGAGTCAGCTGGACCTGACCAAGGTAGTCCATGGCTTGGTAACATATCAGTTGCTACTGCAACACACTCTGTGTGGGGTTGTCCTTGAAGACTGTCTAAAAACTGCAATTAGTGCAGAATGTGGCAGCTGGGTGGCTGCTGGGGCTTCAGTGACTGCACTGGCTATCAATTTGTTTCTAGGCACAATTCAAAGTGCTGGTTTTAACTTTAAAGCCCTTTATAGTTTGGGACCAGGGTTTCTGAGGGACTGCCTACTTCCATATATTCTTGCCCATCTCCTCTGAGAGGGCCCTGTTGAGAGTGCCGCCTTTAAAAGAGTTAGGGGGTAGTGACAAGAAGCAGTTATCACATTTGTTTTATGGATGCTTATTGGCCATTTTAATAATTTTTTTTAACACCAGTCTTATGCTGCTTTATATTAATAATTTATGTTGCTTCATCCAGGGATTTCATGTGCTGTGGATTATTTGGGTTATGCTATGCACTTATGTTTTGTGTTTTTACATGTTATTTGTATTGCTTGTCATTCATTCATTCATTCATTCATTCATTCATTCTTTTTTCTAGTTTTTTATTATTTTGGGGGGAGACGGGCAAGGCAAAATTGGGTTCGGCAAAATTGGGTTCTCACTTTAATAATAATAATAATAATAATAATAATAATAATAATAATAATAATAATAATAATATAACAAGCTTCTTAAGAACCCAGGGTACAGTATTTGCTAGCACAGAGTTTGAAAGCCTTTGTTGTAAACCAGGGCAATCCAAATCCTGGCCCGTGGGCTAAATCTGGGATTTGGAAAAACCCTCCCATTATCGGGGGGGGGCACATCCCTGTGCCCAAATCAACTTGAAAGAAATGCAGCACCATGACAGAATGGTAAGTGCCGCTTGGGATGGGGAGGAATTTTTTGGGACACAGCGGTTTCCAGTTTGGAGACCACTGCTATAAGCAGAACCAAAATGATGGCTTCTGTACATCATTGCCGAATCATTCCCACAGAAACAGAGTCTCAAGGTAGGTAAGGAGATCCCTTTTATTTGCACAACCTCTGTTTATGATCTTCATGCAAACTTTTGATCTTCATGGATTTTTCTTCCCTGGTGCTCAAAGACTGTGAACCTGGACTGTGAAACTTGAAAGCTAGCAGATTCTCGACAATAAAAGACCAATTTTTGCGCACATAATTTCTTTCAGTGGCGGTTTGGCCACATGCGTTAAAAAAATGTGGTAAAATATGCTATCACCATCTGTAGAATATTGTGTGGACCTCATAAAAAAAATCCCAATAGGAGCACAGTTGTTTTCTTTAAAAGATTGGCAGTGAGTCATATCTCTGGATGCTGTAGCTGGAAGAGCCAGAAATGTTATGAAAGAGAGAAGCAGAATGAATAATGCTTGTGAAGACAGACCGATTTGACTTCAGCCACATCCTTGATTGCCTCTGGACAAACTTACTTTCCTAAGCAGAATCTTAAACATAACCTGTGGGCTCATGTTACACCTGAAAGGAAAAATAAACTTGGGGAAATTGAAGTAACAGAATACACTTGCTGCTAATGAACACTGTTTCATCACAGTGCAGCAGTTCAAACAGGTTAACAAAAGATTTTCATTTAACTCGCTACTGATGACAACCAGGAGAAACTGAGTAAGCAAGAGTTGTCTTCTCATGAAGACCACACTTTCAGAGGGCAGCTTGTCAGCTACCAAACCAGTACCTGGGACCGTGAACATAAGGAGCTGCCTTATAAAGATCCAGACTATTCGTTCAATTAATCCAGTGTCATCCACCCTGACTGGCTGTGAAACCTCACAGTATCCAGGCAAAGGTCTTTCTCATCACCTGCTATATGATGCATTTTAAATGGAGATGCAAGAACTGAGCCTGGATCCTTGACCATGCAAAGTATGTACACCACCAAGCAATGGCTCCTTCTCTAAACCGTGTGTCCAGACAGCATTGGCTAGGAGCAGCTCTACAGGGCCTCAGAGAGTCTTTCCCAATGCTCCTACCTGAGGTGACGCCCACCTGTCTTCACTAATGGGGCAATCAGAAGTGTCAGGAACTTATTTTCAATGGCAAAGTGGTGCAGGTGGAGAGGATTAACCCCTCTCCCATGCCTATCTCCTGATCTGAATCAGAGCCTCTGTGGCTGTTGTTCACACAATCCTTAATGAGGTGGAAATGTGTTCAGGCATTTCTGATGTATCATGTAGCTTGGCCCTGAGTTCTTTTTGCTGGAGATGCCAGGAACTGGACACAAGACCTCCTCCATACAAAATATGTGCTCTGTCGCTGATATGTGGTCTAATGAGGGCCACTTTCAGCCAACTAGTGGAGCTGGAGATTAGTAGAGCATCCCACTCTCTGGAGCTTAGAAGGACACTAAGATCCATCATATCTCATTAGACAGACTTGCCAATGTTCTAACCAGGCTTGGCTTGTACCATTTTGTTCCACCATTAAAATCTACGGATTGGATCTTTTTGCCAGTATTTTGATCTAATAACTGCCCTGGTGTTCCTTGACTCCTATTGACATGCCTCAAATGTGCTTGGGTAGGTGATAGCTTCCCAGCTTCATTTAATGTGATGGCATAGTATTCCTGTACAAAAACAGTCAACCAAAGTTCTGGGATTACAAACTGAATCTTTGCTTATTGTAGCTTATTGCATTGTAACTTCTAACAACATCAGAGGTGGCAGAATAGATGCCAGTTCAAGTCATTCACGCATCCTGATTATAATAACGATAAGTGGAAATCATGATGATGATAACAACTTTATTTATACCCCGCCCTTCTCCCCAAAGGGACCCAGGGTGGCTATATGATTATATGAGTGATAACCATCTTATAATATATAAGATGCTAATGATTTAACAACACAATCCTAAACAGGTCTACTCAGAAGTAAGTTCCATTATGTTGAAGGCGGCTTCTTCCCAGGAACATGTGTACAGGACTGCAGCCTTAATCATTTTTGCAAAAACAAGGTATTGATAGTTGTATTCACATTAGCAAAATATGCAGCCTCTGCAGCACTTTTATCTGTGTCGCAAGAGAGCTCCAACACAACCGCAGTATAAGATGCATCCCATTCTTTTCCTTTCCCATCCGACACATCTCACTAGATTCCTTGTTAAATGGGAGGATTGAATTTCATTAGGATTCTCAGCCTACCATGACCTTTTTAAACAGAGCATAATAAAAAGCATGGCAAGAATCTGATACCGTACAGCAACTTATGTGGGGCCAGCAGGTGACATGACTTGATGCTTGTGTTGACCAGGAGTCTATCTTTGTTCTGAATTGAAAACAGCGATATTGCTGGTATGTCAGCAATCTTTGATGGATTCAACAGTGGAGAACAGGCAAACATTCTTGATAAGTACTTGACCCATCAAAACACCTTCTCTTAAGGAACAACATTTGTCCCCTGAAACCATCAAGATATTGAACTGCACCTTTTAAATTCTGTGCTTTCTGGATGTTATCCTGAAAGCTGAGCATGTAATCAAGGTAATGTTATAGTCAGAGAGGTGCTCAGGTTCTTTTAAGAACAAAAGAAGAGCCCTGCTGGATGATGCCGCTGGGAACCCCACAAGCAGGAAAGAAGGAATGCCACCCTTCTGCTGTGGCTCTTTTGCAACTGGCACTCCCAGATGTACTGCCACTGGATAGCTATCATGACTAATAGTGCAATTGGCACTAATTGTTCTCCATGAATGTGTTTATTCCCCTTTTACAGCCATCTGAGAACCCTTTAAAACATCTTGTGGCAGAGAGTACCATAGATTAATTATGTACTGTGTGAAGTTTACTTCCTTGTGTCTATTCTTTACATGATCAAGGCTAGAGTGTCCAGTTTCTAACCAAGTTAAGCATCAGGGATATGACCTAGTGATCAACAGAAGTCTTCATAGACTTGCGTGATCACCGAATCAGGTGCTATGAAAATGACAGGACAACATCCTCTGAATTACAGTGTTGTACACTTTTCACAAGTCCATTCCATCCTGCTTCCACTGAATTCAGTACTAGCTTTTCTCGTGTCCGTGGTGGAAACAGGTTCCAGGCCCCTGTTTACAGTCTAAAAGCCTTCTTCAGTTGCAAGACTAAACTATGCCCGAAAGTATACAATATCACATTCATCAGTATGATGTACAACAGTTGAAATATGACAGGCTGCATCTTTGAAAAGTTGTGCCTACTGCCTATCATCTCTGCCGATGATCCATTGCCCCAGCATGTCACTTCACAGGCAACTCAAATCTTCTGACTCAAGGACAAGGTGAAATCAAATGCTCTGTAAAATCCACTGTGGACTCTCAGTGTACCCAAATGTGATACTCCAATTCAAAGAACATTGACTGAACCAGACTACAGTTACCGACAAACACGTTATTAATGGTCAGCTATCAAATGTTTTTGATTAAAGAGAGAAGCCTGGCCACAGGATAGCAAGAGACATTCCATCACCCTCCCTTCGCCGTTCTGGTGGATGTGCTCTAGGAAAGGTGAATGCATTTTGAAAGAGATGAATTGGCTCCACACAGTATATTCTGCTGTCGGACCCTTTATTTGAAAGGAATGGGAAGAGGATGACACAGTACACTGATGTAATCGCTATTGCCATAAGAGAAATCATTAGTTGTTAACTGTAGCTCATTAACACAAAATGAAAGTCACACTTCACTTAAATACAGTCGTAATTCATATCAGTTGGGTATGGTTGTGCTGAGTGTTTGAATAAACAGCATCTGTTCACATTCTTAGGATTTTCTAGCTACCCAGTTCAAGTGTGATAAAATGATATCGTCCACATGATGGTGGGAAATGAAAGCATGCTGGCAAGCCCCACTCTTATACTGCTGTGTTCCCAACCCCGCCCCCCTGCCCCCAGTTAAGAGTGTTGCTCTTCATGAGGAGAGCAGGAGGTGGAACTTCAGGAGCACATCAGTGTAGGGATGGAGCTTGAAGATATCCCTCTCAGCTTTGCTCTATTGCAGGGCCAGCAGGGTTATAGTGCTTGAACAGGGCTGTTATTTTCTTTAAGGGTGCAATCCTAACCCTGTAAGTCAGTGATTTCCAGAACTGGCATAGCTGTACCAATGGGATGTGTGCTGCATCCTGCAATTGGGTGTCACTCACGGAGGCCTCCTCAAAGTAAGGGAATGTTTGTTCCCTGACCTCAGAGCTCCATTGCCCTTATGTCAGTGCTGGAAAGCACTGACATAAGGGGTTAGGATTGCGCCCTTAGACCTCTATCAGTTCAGAATATGAAACTTCTCTGCTAGAGGCGAACCTCACAAAGTGCTGAAGAAAGTAGATGCATTGCTTTACAAAAGCACTCTTGTTTTCCATTCTCATACCTTATGTACATTACATGTGATGCACATCAACTCTTTAATAGGGACAGTAGTATTGAAGAGCCCCTAAGGAAGGGCTGTCACACCCCGAATACTGCACGTAATTAGAGAAAGCTGGCATTGTGAAGTAGGATACACTGAGACATGGTAACTGGCCTGATATCATCCACTAAGCTACATGACTGGGTAGGGATTTGATCTCAGGTCTTCTTGGGCAAAGTACCACACTCTTAACAATTATACAACATGGGTTTTCAATTGAGCTTTCTCCCCTTTTTTCAAAATCACTTCCTCTTCAGGTGTGATAAAATGATGTAGTCCAGGGGTGCTCAATAGGTGGATTGTGATCTACCGGTAGATCGCAAGGCAAAATGAGTAGATCATGGAGCCCTGTCTGTCCAAAATGTTAATATGTCAGTTTCGTCTAGTGACTAGACGAAACTGACATATTTAGCTGACACTAAACTGACACTGAAACTGACACTTTAGCTGCTCTTCAGGCATGCAGCAACAAAACTGACGAAACTGACTAGACTCTAGTCAGTGTCATCAGTTTCGTGGCACTGCATGCTGGAAGAGCAGGAGCTAAAGTGGGCGGCGGCGGGAGGGGGAGCTGGGCTGCACTGGACTGAGGCGCTTCCTGGGGCTCCGTAGCGGAAGGGGGGAGGGAGTTCGAGATGGAGTCGCTCTGATGGCGGTTGCCGCAGGAGGCCCCGAGTGACCCTCCCCTTCCCTTCCAGTCAGGTCCGGCCCAACCCAGCCCAGCCATGCCCGGCCCAGCCGCCCCTGTAGGAGCCCAGAGGTAAGTGCTGCGGCCGCTGCCACTCTCGGTCGGGGCTGAGAGGTGAGACGACCCCCTGGCCCCCCCACCGCTGCAGGAGGAGGGCCGGTGGGAGCAGTGTCTCCCCCGCCTGCTGCCTGCACGCGCAGCCCCTCTCCATGGAAACGGGGAAGCCCCCCACCCCTTCCGAGGAGGACCTGCAATGCCTCCCTCTCCCTGCTGGTCTCAGGGCACAGCCACAAAGAGTTTGGGGGGGGGGGCTGGGAGTGGGGAGCTCCTCCCCCCCATAGTGCAGCAAGGCTGGGCATGTGCCTCTTGGGGGGACCTGTGGCTGCCCCCAGTATGTGGGGTGGGGAGAGAGGAGAGGCCTCCCTTGTGCTTCCTGAAGCATCTGGTGGGCCACTGTGGGGCACAGGAAGCTGGACTTGGTGGGCCTCCTCTGACCTGGTCCAGCAGGGGCTCCATACATCAAAAGGGGTGTCTGTCTGATGCTTCCTTCCCCCCTGGTAGATCTCTGGGCCTTGCTGGGTTTCAAAGTAGCTCTCGAGCCAAAAAAGTGTGAGAACCCCTGATGTAGTCCATGTGATGGTAGGAAATGAAAGCACACTGGCAAGCCCCACTCTCATACTGATGTGTTCCCAAAGATTGCCCCCTGTAAAGAGTGTAAACTACTGTACTTTATACTGTACTTTATAATATACAAACATACTATGAATGTATGTACTTACTACCATATCTTTGGGTTTATACTCATTCTAGGCGCACATATATACACACATGTTCAGTGTAATGCATCCTCTCATACTATATCCTTGCTTCCTCCTTGTCTTTACCACCCTGAACCTGTATTTTGTGTTTTTCTCTCAAGAATCTTAGGATACAGATGTCTTGTAAATTATCTAAATAGGATTAAGTAGTGCTCATGAATATTTAGCATCACTCCCATATTTCACAGGCCTCATAAAATGACTTGTTGAGCATTGAAAAACAGTTTTCATGCATGGCATCTTTGACCTGAAGCACTCCAGAATCCGCCTCCCACACCACTTGTCCAGAAGTTTCCCATCTCTTGTTCCACTTTTATCCAAAGGTTTAGGGTTCCTTCCTGCCTTTCTTGCCACTGCAGTACCTTCTCTGGCATTCCCCTGGTGGGCACTCAAAGTGGTTTGTGAAACACTTGTGGCCAACAGCTTTTTTTTTTTTTTTTGGCTTTTTCTCCCTCAAAAATGAGGGGGAAAAGGCAAAAGAAGAAGAAAAAAAAAGCAGTTGTCTGCTCAGAGCAGCGCGCAACTGTTCTGAGTGCCCGTTAAGGTACCCCCAGCTTGACACCAGAGATGTGCAGTGAGCTCCAGGTCAGGGGAAGCAACACACACTCACTCCCCCCTCTCTTAAGCTCGGTCTCAGAAACACACTGTCTCTTCCTCCCTGTTCTGGAAATAAATAAATAAAGCTCAGTCTCTGGAGTACACTCTTCCTCCCCCCAAACAAAAGTCACCGCCTCTCCCCCCACTCAGATCTGGAGAGAGCTCAGTACAAAGCTCCTGAAGCAACCAGAAAATGGCTGCACCTGGTGCTTTTAGACTAAGAGCTAGTCCAGGAGCACAGGCTCCTTCCTGCTTTTCTTCATGGCTTTTTTTTAAACAGAAGAAAAGCAATTTTTCCTACTGCCTCCTCAGAGCGGGCTGATGCAGGTGTCCTGCTGTTTTTTGATTGGCTAGCCAGCTGCCCTGTGAAGCTTGCTATGAATATAGTCCTAACTTGCTAGAGGCAAATCTTTGCAGTGCCTCCCCAGAAACTGATGACACATCGCTGTCTTTTTTTTATTATTGGGCAAATGGAAAAGCTCTTCCTGGTGCCTATCTTCTCCACTGTTTAAGTGTATAGGTGTTCCTACCTATTTTGTCCCTTGCAAGCCACCAGTGACTGGGATGATTGGCAGCTCTCCTTATTTCCTCTGTGTGTGTGTGTGTGTGTGTGTGTGTGTGTGTGTGCACGCGTGCATGCGCGTGTGTACTGCTTTAAATGGATTGAGCTGAGCAAAGAGAAGCAGCTTTGGAAAGGGAAAAGGTACTTTTAAAAACATGTTTGGGTCCTTTTTTTCCTTGCTAGGTTAGGTGATGCTCTGCCTCCCTTGCCTATCCTGACTGCACATCACCCTGAAGCCCCTGGACAGGGTCAGGGGTGGCACTTGGTAGGGGGCAGAACACCCTGCGGTCCTGGCCCCAGGCAGCACACAGGCCAGGATTGCCAGTGTTTCAAGGTGTAGTACCCAAGGTCCTGTGCCTTTCCCAACCCCATCTTAGCTATACCACTATTGGGAGGGATTGGCCAAATGGTTGGGGAAGGTGGTGAAATCATCTTTCGAGGAGGGGGTGCAGTGGCCTGCTTTGAAGCTGGTGTTGATTCTCCCCCTCTTGAAAAAGCCCTTCCTAGATCTCACCATGTTGGAAAACATTTACCAGCTTCTATTCTCCTGTTCCTGGAAGAGGTAATTGAGCAGGCGGTAGCTTCTCACTTTCAGAGCTTCATGGATGGGCCAAATGAACTGGGCCCATTTCAATCAGATTTCAGGTCTGGGTTTGAGACAGAAAAACCTTGGCCATTCTGGTGGATTATCTATGCTGGTGACCAGATAGGGGGCATGCACCCCTGTCAGTCCTATGGGAGCACTCAGCAGCTTTCAGCACACTCATGATGCCTTACTGGGTTGTCCGACTGGGTTTGGACTTGAAAGCCCCATTTCAGGATCCAGTCCTTTCCGGTCCTTTCCTATTTGTCACATTCCGGAACGTGTTATTGGGGGACTCTTGTTTTTCATCCAGGCCTTTGCTTGTGGGGTGCCACAGGGTTCTATTTTGTCCCCATGTTATTCAACATCTACATAAAATGGGTGTGAAGGATCACTCTGGTTTTCGGAGTTGTGTGTCTCCAATATGTGGATGAGACCCAACTCTATTTCTCTATATTGTCTAGGGAGGCTGTGGATGGTAGAGAGCTGCCTGGAGGCAGTAGGGGCTGGCAGGAAAGTTAAGAAGTTGAAATTAAATCCAGACAGAACTATCATGCAAATACTGGAATATCAGTTTTTAAGACATTTGTCTAAGATTGTCGGCATTCATGTTGAACATTTATTATATATATCCTGGAGAAAAGTGAGCCAACTGAACAACAGCAATGATTTCTATGAGTTAAACTCCACAAATGCTATAGAAAAAAACCCCACATCTCACCAATGGATTTCTCATCAGTTCTGTCCAACAAAGCCAGAGCAATGGGTTAAGTAGGGGCCTCAAGAGACCACTTGACATCTGCTTATATTAGTGACTTTTTGATCTTGTTGTTTTACCTTCCTGTTGGGGAACTGGTCTACAGTAAGGAGCTGTGGACATTATTCTGAGATACTTGTTTGTGGCTGGAAGAGAGGCTGGCAGAGGAGGCGGGAGGGGGCAAATGAAAACAAATCCTTGATGAAAGATCAAATGAAAGTAAAAAGAAGGGAATTATGTGCTCCACAATGATGATAATGGCCACCGAAAGAAAAACATTGCAGAGGTCATGTGTGAAAACCTTTGCCTGAAAGAATGCAGAGGGTAGGGATGCTTTGACACAACAGAAATGAAGACTGGACAGGAGTCCTAATGAGGACAAGATCACCGTGTTCTACTTTCTGTAACATGTCGATCTTAAACCCTTAGATATGCAGCAGTGCTGGGTGTCCCCGTCCCCCCCGAAAAAAGAAAATATAATTGTTGATTCTTGGGTAGAAGGCTAAAATAATATGACATGCAATTTTGCCTGCTTAATTTGCAGTCTAATTGCTGATCCATATCCAAATGCCTGTGCAGACCATTGGGTCATCTGAACTGTGAATTTGCCACTCTGGTTAATGATCCATTAATGGTCCATCATTAAGAAAAATCAGAAAACTGGTGTGGTGTCAGGACCGACCTTAGAGGAATTTGGCCAGTTTGGCAAAATTGGGTTTCACTGTGAGCAGAGCACCCACAACCAGCACCTCGCTTTGTAGCCAACGCACTGGCTTGGAATCTTCCATGCTGAGATGTCGAGAGGAAAGCATGTTGAGCTGAGTATTGCATCTGGATGGCCCTCCCTCTTGCTTGCTCCAGGTGCAATTGGCTTGAAAATGGATTGGAAGTAGTTGGTGGTGACTCCGCTGCTGGGTGCCTTGCCACTGTCACTCATCCTGGTGAGTAGGGTGCCCCCGCCGCAAAAATGTTTTGCATTGGGCCCCACAGTCTTAAGGCCAGCCCTGAGCCTTCTTGTTGGCATCCTTCAGTCTCGGAAGACTATGGTATTGTGCTCTGAATAGTGTTCTGGAACAGAGTGTCCTCTCCAGTGCGTGAAGCCTGGGTAAAGCAGGCATGGAGGATAGACTGTTACCCATGCAGCAAATCCCCCTCTCCACGTTGCTGAAATGGTCCAATGGAAAGGCAGAGGCCAATACAGTTGGTTCCAGCAGCGTCGCAGGAGTTGCCAGAACGTGACTGTGTTCAGCCATGAACTGCCTCAGGGACTCCGGCTCTGGATTTTGCCTCGAGGTTGACTCCTGAAGCCTTTTCCATAACTGGATGTAGCCACAAGGCAGTGGAGGTTTGGGGTCAGAGTTTTCCTTCTCTCAGATGAGCTGCCTTCCCAGGCTGACGAGTCCCATCTACCCAGTGGCTGTTTAGTCGCCTCTTGCGACAAGTACAGCCAAACAGAGGGCCTATTCTTATCCCCAGCCCCCAGGGGAGAGCCTTGAGTGGTGTCGTGATTAACAGCCCAATCATATTCAACTCCCCCCCCCCCAATGCAGCTGCATTTCTGGAAAACGCGCTGAATCCTGTGCATGAAACTCCATTGTAAGCCTTTGCAACCCTGATGGGTCCTCTCAGACCAGTGCCAGCAATTTTGCTTGGCCAATTCCGAGTGGACCCAGGTCAGTGAATCAAGAATGGGAAGAGAGATAGGATATTGGTGGAACTGCTACTGCTGATACTTACCTCCTTACCACCCCAACACACTCCCATCCTTGCCCTGATCCCTGCCCTGTTCCGTCAACCCCTGCTCTGTTCTGCCCACCCCATGCCAACTTACTGGTGCTGGGGCTCCCGCAGAGGCTACTGTCGCTCACTGCTTGTGGTGGTGACCACGTGTGCTCCATGGTGTGTTGTGTTTTGCAAATGACATAAAGCGTGCTGCGTCGTTGGAATGCAAGTTCCAGAGGCTGAAAGGGCCTATAGGATCAGCAGTAAGAGACCGAGGGCCGTGTCCTTAACAGATCCTTCCCCATTGATACAGTAATGCTAAAAGAGTGCATGCTGCATCCTGCAGGAACTTTTAATTCCTTTATCTTGGGCAAGACTCTGCTGCCCCAATGGGTCTCCTCAGATCTGTGCCAGATCTTTTGATGCTATAAGTCCCAGGAGAGTAAGGTAGAGGGAAGGGAACAAGGAATGGGGTTAGGATCTGACACTCTCCAGTGCTGCCAAGAACCACCCCTCCCTCTCCCATTCTTCCCACTCCCCACCCTATTCTGCACACCCCAGCTGCTCCCTGTCGCTAGCTTATCTTTGGTAGCTGGCAGTGACAGTGGGCCTCTGATACTTACGGTATGTCATTTGCAGTAATGGACCCATGAAGGTTGCCACTTCGGCTCTGTGTATGCTGCCATACAACCATTTATGACAGTGGAACTGTGTTCATGAAGAACAGCCTAATCCTAGTTAGGATTGGGCTGTAAGCTGTGAATCAGGTCTTCCCTGTTTGAATCTTGCTTCTAATTGAACTTATGAGGAAGCACTTTTTAAGGAAGAATGTGTAGGTTAAGGCAAAGTTTGACGCCCCCCCCACCCATCACGCAAGGTCAGTACTTCCATTTCAGCTCCCAACAGGAAATATGGGGATAATAATATTTACAGCTGTAAGGGTTGTGTCAAGGAAATACATATGAAGTGCCTTGAAAGCACTTGCAATATACAAATGCTAAGCATTGCAATGTTTGCAGACTTCTTTGCCTGTACAAGTGAGCTTATATCTGTGAGACACACAGCTCAGGAAATACAGATCTTTACAATGTTATGGCTCCCAGATTCACACACACACACACACACACACACACACACACACACACACACACACACACACACACACACACACACCCCAATCCCTCTCTATGGCTTTCTTTGTCCTCCAACAGAACCTGGGCATATTCTCCAAGTTCATTCCCCAATGGTGGATCAAAACCAGCCATGGGACTATGAAAAAAGTATGGATGGGTGGAGAACTAAGGGGAGTGTGTCACTCAAAAGGAACAAAGGAATTGCTTGGACAGGAAGTGGACATGCGTGGCTGGTAATCCCAGAAGTGGGGACTCTTACAATGTAACACAAAACAACTTCTGTAAATGATATAAAGGCTGACGGTAGACTGAAGTGGCCTGTGCCTTGTGGCCATTATGGGAAGCAGCTTTGGGGGAGTCTAGTACCAGATTTCCTTCAGATCCCTTAGCACTAGGACTACATTGCTCTATCTCCATGTATATTGCATGCAAGTCCATACCAAGTTCATTTATGAAAATGCACTTTTTCTGGATAAGGAATGTGTAGGTTGATGCCCCCCCACGCCTGCTGTGTGAGGTAAGTATGCATGGGATCCACCTGAATAGGGCTTCTGTGTTTTGTAGTGCTATGTCAGGGAGTTGTTTTGGGGCTTGGCTCCCATTGAGAATGAAACAAACAAAAATCAACATCCCTCTGTAACAAAATATCTGACTTTTGCACAGAATGATGGATGTGCATGTATGAAATTACAACCGTAACCCTAAGAAATGACTCAGAGCAATCTTGTGAATGGGCCATGCAGTTGTCTCTTAAAAAGGTCACAGGCCAAAGATCTTACTGAATATGAATAAAGAAATTACATCAGGGTACTTTTGTGTATCATGGTTTTTGCAAAGCTCAGACTCTCCAGTGATGCCTTAAAAGCTAATCTCACGTATTTTATGAGCCAAAATCCATTTGCAATGAGAGTGACCCCCCTGTGACCAGCCGTTTAAATAAGCACCTTCTGTACATATTTCCTACAGTGGGAATCGAGTTCCATACATGTGATGTAAGCAGAATTTGAAGAAGACTTTCACCGACATGCTGATCAGAAATCATTTACAACCAAAAGCATAAATGACAGCCATATGCACTGGACTTTTTTGAAATTTTATTTGCAATGGCTGGGATCGTAGACCCCAAGTGGGGGTATCTTCTGATCTGAAGATGCAATTGAAAACAGGTGTTTTCCACACCGCATGTAAATATATCTCTCTCTCCTCTCAAGAGATCTTTTCAACTGGTCACATTTGGAGACCACTTCCCCAGCTCTAGTCTGCCTTCCCTCCCCCTCTTTTTCTCCTCCATAGAAAAATGGAAGCACTGAGATAGTCAGATCTTGCTACCCACTGAGATAGTCAGATCTTGCTACCCCAGTTCAGTATGAGGAAATGTGAAAAAAGACAGAGGATCCATCAAAATGCCAAACCCTTCTTGAAGGGTTGACAAAGAAGCTTTCGTATTATTTTACATCATGAACACCTCAATGACCTTCATCCATGAGAGAATGTCTATAGCTGTGATGTGCATTGCCCAACTCATATTTAGCAAATAAACTAAGTGTACTCTTCATGTTTGGGATAAATACCTGATTAGGTATTTGATCAAAAAAAGATGACAGCTGGGTAACACAAGGTAGGATTTAGTTTCCTTACTGTTTGTTGTCATCGAGTGCATCCCAATTGTTTCTAACATAAAGGTGTGCTGTGTGGCTGTTTTCAAATGGTAACCAGCAATGCAGCTGTATTTCATTTGCAGAGAAGGCAGGCAAGGGATGTAATAATAAGCAAGCTGGATGTGTTGATTCATGAGCCAATTTGGGTGTAGATGTTACAGTATGTTTGTGTGCACCTGGGAATGTTTCCATCACACAGATCAGTTGCAGATGAATGCGTCCCAACCCTTTCCTCATTTGGAAGGCAGGAAGAGCCATAGCTGGATATCAGAATTTCTTCCAAGTTGCAATATGGCTAACCATGGATTGTAAATACTCAGAGAGCCACTATAGAGCTTGTAGTAAGATCACGTTTTGCGAGTGAATATATTGTCGATGTAGAAAGGTCTTTCGCAGCAGCACGCTCTTCTCCTTAAGCCAAAGATAAGAATACAGTGAGCCCTTGGTATCCATGGGGGATCCATTCCAGAACCCCACACAGATACTGAATTCCATAGATCATTGAATCTGCCAGAGGCCCCATGCAGAGCTTACCTGGGGGCTACGCTTGGCCCTCTGGATGTCATGCTTGGCCTCCTGGCCTCCTCAGAAGGTATCCCGGATGAGACTGGAAGTTACCAGCACAAACTGGAAGTGCTTTCCTTTTGCATCTGGGAAGGCTTTCTGAGGGGCAGGGAGGCTGTGTGCAGCCTCCCAGCTTCCTCAGAATGCCTTCCAAATGTGACCGGAAGACACTTCTGGTCGTGCCAGGGAGGTGTTCCAAGACCCTCCAGCTGTGGGTTTGGCATCTGCAGATATTGAAATCTGAGGAAGCCAAGCATGTGGATAAGGAGGGCCCACTGTAACATGAGAAGAAAGCTCCTAGCCTTTGCAAAATAACTCACAAAGTAGCCCAAGAGTATTGCCCTCACTAATGTTTGTTACCATTTCCTCTTTTTCATGCTTGGCTAGGAGCCACAGTTCATTAGTAGCACACATGCATTGCATGCAAAAGGTCTTAAATTCAATCCCCGTCATCTCCAAATATGGTTGAGAACGACCCAAATCTATCACCCCAGAAAGTTGCCCATCACGTCAGTGTTGACCGTACTAAGTTAGAAGGACCACTGGTCTGACTCAGGAAAAGGCAGCATCCTTTGTGCCAACTTCTGCCTCTCTCTTCTTATCCACCTCTGCTCTGGTGGAGAAAAGCTAACAAAACACCACAGCCAGTTGCCTGGGATGAGATCTGTCTCTGGCACCTGACTGCAGAGTGCTTTGTTTGTTTCACCTGACTGTAGGTGGTGGCAGAAGGGGGGGGCAACAGTAGACAAGGAAAGAGCAGGAAGCAGCAACAGTGAACCAGGGAGCTGGCGGGGTCGGAAAAGACAGTGGGGTTGGTATGCCCGTCTACCATTCTGTTGCGAAATTGGACTTGCGGGACACAATATGAACCCTCCTTTTATATCCCAGGCATGTGGCTGTAGCTTTAGGACCAAATCACACACTGAATTAGAAGGTCTGGTGGTTATGTTTTTGTGTTTTTGTAAAGTAGTTTTGTAAAGTAGTCGCTTATAGACTCCTGTGAAACCATAGCAAAGGGAGAGGACTTCAGGACTTTGTCACAGCTCCAGTTCTGATCATGTCCCCCCTTCCACATCTGCTCTTTTAAGCAGAAAAAGTTTCAACTGACTTTCAGTGGAAGCTTTCTTTTTTTCTGTTGGAAACTGTGTGCATAGAAGGAACAAAACTTGGATTGGAAGAGGGCAAGATCCTAATGCCCACCCCTGCCACGATTCCACCCTGTTCTGTGGCCTTCCAGCCACAGTTTTTAAAAAAATCTTGCAGAAGTACTCAGTTGCATTATGCACTTTGGATAACATGATTTGCCCCGTAGTAAATGAGCATGAGACATCTGCACTGCCATTTAAGATGCTGAAACTGACTAACTCGCTCTGATTTTGACCCCATCATATTGGGCAGATTCCAAATACATCAACGTCTGTTGATTTCAAGCCCTTGAGCAGTATTTGATACTGATATGCTGTTCATGACTGAATGCTTGCATGATTTTTTTCCACGCCCATGCCAGGTGGAGGTAAGAGAGCTGAATTTAAAGAAAAATACTGCAGACTAAACTCTGAGGTTTGCCTACTCTGAAGTCTGTCTACTCCATTCTCTAGTCCAGTGGTTCCCAAAGTGGTGGGTCATGACCCACTGTGGGAACTGGAAGCAGGGCATTCCTCCTTAAGAGGAGTGGCCCTGCTCCGATGGCAGTGATGGCACTGTAGTGATCACAGCACCATCGTTACCAAGGGGCTTGTTTTGTACTCGAGGAGCAGAACTGGCCTCTTGCAGGCTCCTGGAGGCTCGCAGCCTCTTCTGATGTCCTCAGTGTAAACAATCCTTATCCACGATCAGCAGCTATTTTTATTATAGCTTTTGTTATATATAGTTATAATAATAGTATTATTATTATTTCCACTTTTGTGTGAAAACTGGAAGTAACTGCTGATCGGAGATAAGGGCTCTTTACACAGCCATGGAGGACATTGGAGGGGACTGTGAACCTCCAGGTGCCTGCAGTAGGCCAGCTCTGCCCCTCAGGTACAAAACAAGCCCCTTGGTAGCAACAGAGCTGTGACTGCTGTGGCGCTGTCTCTGATCCACTCCCTGCCCACACAAACACGTACCTGGTTCCCAACTCCCCTGTAGGGATTTGGGAACCACTGCTCTAGTCTAGTTCAAGCAATAAAAAAATAGATAAGCAACTGATATAGATGTGATCAGGGCTAGTCTATCCATGAAGCTGACTCTTGTCTGAGACAGCAGATTGGTGGTATCTTCCCACTCACCACCACTGCTTCTCTTCCTGTTCCCTGGACTGGTAAAGGAGAGAAAGGTGTGGTGTGCTAGAACATCTCCAATGCTTCACTCTTCTTACATTGCCAGGTAAGTGGGGGAGGGGGCAATGAGATAAGGGAACAAACATTGCCTTACCTTGAGGGGGCCTCCGTGACTGCCACTCAACTGCAGGATGCAGCACATGCCCCACTGGCACAGCTATGCCAGTGCTGGAAAATGGGTTAGGATTGTGCCCTTAGGGTCCAAAGGGATGCACATGACATTTCCATGTACATTCTGAGTCTCCTCTATTGTCAACAGTAAGCCCGACAACTTTGATTGACAACTGATTTCAGAAACTTTGGGAATGGCTGTAAATACAAGGACCAGCAAGGAAAGAACCATTTGTGCCAGCATCAAGTTGCTGGAGGGACTAGGACGAGGTTCTGCACTGGGTCGCCCAAACTTTCTGGTATTGGGAGGAGGTCAGTCTGGCCAAAGGTGAGCCTGGGTCCTCAGCTGGTGCTCTGATGTGATGTCAGCTCTGGAATGCTCCTGTGCCTACAAAGAAGGGATTGTTCTTAAGAGGTTCTTTGCTGTTATGGTATCACTTCCAGCAAAACAGGGATCTTTATTGGGAGCCAGCCCACTGATGAGCCCTTATGTGCCCCAGGGTCCAGGGTAGCACCTTGGCAGGGTGGTTACCACCTCCATTAGCCACCTGGGTTCACTGGGGCTCTGACCCTGCCAGTCACTGTCCCCAACAAGCTGTCATTTATGCTGTCTCCCTCCTCTTTCATGCTTCCTGCCTGACTTCTAAAATCATAGAGAGGATGGAAAGAGAAAGTGGGGAGAGGTGCTGCTCTAACCTTGTGCCTTATGTCTCTCCTCCCTTCCCCACCCTCTTTGCTTTATGAAATGGTAGACAATGAGAAGGAAGAGGAGAATGGGGGTGATGGCAAGAAGGTAAGGTGGGAGCAGGTTGTGGTTGTCTAGGGTGTGTGAGCGAGATCAGGTAGTCGCAGAGGGAGAAGAAGAGATGCAGAGAGGGCACAGAACAGAATGGAGGTGGCACGATGAATGTGTGTGAGTGAAAGAGAGAGATGCAGAGGGAATATGGTGGGGGAGATTGTATGTTGTGTGTCTGGGGGTGGGGAGGTTGCAACTATCCTTAAGGCCCCAAATGGCAGGTGGATGTGCCTGTCCTGCCTTAATTGGATTCTATCTCAGTAATGGACTGAACAGCTTTTCCATTGCAGTCATCTGTCCAGATGTTAACTGCACATGGTCAGATGTTTGGCTGCACAGCTGCTGTCGGATATATGACTACCAGGGTTGCAATGGGATGAGAAACTATGACAGCATGGCCACAGGGAGACTCAAATTGGCAAGCTTTGTTTGCTTTAAGAGGAGTTTGTATGATATATTTTTATGGATGTGCGATCAAATTAAGATTTGGATTTATGGATGCGATCAAAGAAAGAAAACTGTAAAAATTCAGTTCAATAGCAAATGATGAGTAATAAATATGGGATTTTGTTAAGGGGAAACGATAAGTTGTAATTTCACAGTCATGTCTTGCCCACTATCACTCTCTGTCTCACCACAAACAATCAGGCAGCAAAGGACCATTCCTGTAATTCTAAACACATTTGCAAAGATTTAACTCATACCAAATTACTTCTGGGTAAATAAGCATGCTGCTCATAACCTTATGAGCAAGATTGTAGACAAATCTTTCACAGGCGGAAGCAATTGTAATTGCAACACGGATTCACATCCCATCTATTGACAAGCCCACCAACAGGCTCATACCTACAATTTATATTTCCTTTAAAGATCTTTAACTGAATTAGAAACACTTGTAAGCACCTCTATGAACAACCAGTTACAAAAGTGATTTCTTTTAAGTGCTTGGAGTATAGCCGGTTCAGGCAACCCAGTCTGGCTTTCCATATTTTGATCACCCTTGATCAGCACTTATGTCATAAACTGTTTACAACTGTAATTGCTATTGCAGTGACATTGGTGCTGTTTATGGATAGACACATAAAGCTGTTTCATAAACTGAGTCACAAAGTGGGCTGTTTGTAGAGCAAACAGCAGAAAACATTTCTTTCTTGCAACTTTGAGAAAAGGGTCTGAGAAGGGGTGACTCTGCACTGCAGAGGGCGGTGTGGTGGTTAAAAAGTTGTGCTTTAGCCAGGGAGACCCATCTTCATTCAGCTGTGAAGCTCACTGAGTGACCCTGAGCCGGTCTTGATCTCTCAGTCCAATTTACCTCAAAGCACATTTGTCAGGATAAAATGGGGTCTGTGGAGGTCATAGCTGCCAACCTGTACTTCTTGGTGGATAGTTGGGATAAAACTGTGATACATAAATGGCATGGGGATGGGAGAAATGGACACAGGGCTAGGTCTAATGGTACTTTCCCTCACTTTTTCATATTATAAAGAACTGCTCTAGTGCATTTTGATGTATGTGGAAAGGGCAGCCAAGGGAATGGGCTGTAGCTTAGTGACAGTGCACATGCTTTGTATGCGGAAAGACTCGCATTCAGTTTCTGGTACCTCTGGGTAAAACCCTATCCAAAGCTGTGGGAAACTACAAACAGACAGGGATGGCCTGAGGAACTGCGGAGCCTAACTGGAAATTTTTTGCAGGGCCCCAGGTTCATAGCCAAGGTCTGTATAATCTTATAAATATAACTAACATTTGCGATATAGTGTTTATATCTCTATGGTAGAGCAGAAATGTGTCTAAGCTCATTGTAATATAAAATTGCATACATGTAAACAAACACAATGTGTAGATTACCTTTTGAAAGGGAGATTACCTTCTTACAGGGCTGAGTCCCTGCAGCCACGTCAGAAGTGAAAGTGGAGTGATCGCGCTTTGCTTCCGGTTTAGCAGAGGCGGGGCGCAATCGCCCCACTTTCACTTTGGAAGGCTCGGGGAGCCCTGCAGACCCTCACGCAGGGCTCCCCACACCCCCAGGAGGCTGCAAGAGGCTGTGGTAAGTGCAACCAAGCCCCTGCAGCCCCCTGAGCAGTGTGATCCTGGGGATCACGCTGCTGCCTCCTCCCTGCCTCCTGGCTGCCCCCGCCCCTTAAGGGCAAAGAGGCCAGGGCTCTCAGGGTGGGGCGTCACGACGCCCCAGTTTGAAAACCTCTGGTCTAAGCTATTGCCTTTCTTAAGGGCTATCTGAGAGTCAGTATGTAGTTCATATTATATTAAGGCTAAATCCTAAGCAAATTTACTTGGGAATAAGTCCTATTGAATACAGTGAGATTTACTTCTGATTAAGCATGCATAGACTAGAACTCTAATATACTTTATATCTTTATTTAGGATATTTTAAAATTCCACTTTTCAATGTTTATACATTTTTTTTTTAAACTACTGCAACCCATTCCAGGAGTTTGGAATGAAATGAAATAATAAATTTCAAAGCAGAAATAAGTAGCAAAAGAAGAAAAAACTACAGAAGAAATTTAAAGCTGATATTTGTGTGTGTGCTATAATCGTAAGAGTTGTATGCATTATGGGGAGCTTTTGCATTTTAACATTCACTACCACACCATTGACTACAACTGGTCTACTTTGATTGTACTGAATGAAATGGATCAATGGTCTGAATCTGTATAAGGCAGCTTCATATGTACACAGTACAGGTGCAACTGTCTTCTCTAGGCTAGTCTTGTCTCTAGTCTTATAACAACTCCCTGATATCTAAGAAAGAAGGAGACTTGTCCAAGGTCACCTGGCAAGCTTCCTGGCTTAGTGGGGACTTCAGTCTGAAACCAGTCCACACACACATGCTTGTTGCTTCTGCTTAGCTGGCATTGCTTTTGAATTTTTAATAGCCATTCTGTGTGCAAGAATGGGGCTATAGAAGCTGCTGAGGAATAACCACAGGTGGACTGAAAACCAAGTGAGGCAACTTCTTTAATGACACCCCTGGAATTTCACCACAAGGTAGCTGCAGAAATAATGTGCAATGGCAAGCCACGAGTATTCCCTTAGGCTTAGGAATGCCAAGTTGGAGGACAAGTGATGGTCAGAAGAACCTGTGGATTTGTATGAATTACAGTAAGAGATTGCGGAGGGGGTTGGACAAACAAAAGTTTGCAGAGCAGATAGCTGGCTGAAGAGATGGATGAGGGAGATGTTCCACGTTACCAACATTGTAGACTTAATCCTTCTAAAAGAATGTTTGAGAAAGTTAATTCCATTCTCCATGCTATGGTTTATGAGTTTACTTGTGAAGGAAATTTTAAGATAGCTTGATATCAAGCTACACAAACGTATAGCAAGCCTATACATGTTTACTCAAAATTTAGTTCAATGGGATATACTTTCTGGAAGGTTTGTACAGGATCGGAGCGTTATGGCTCAATTCTACCTGTGCCAGTCATCATTGCAGTGCCCTTTCCACTGATGCTGACTGCCGTAAAGCAACCAGCACCAGTCGTAAAAGGTGATCAGGCAGCATGCTCAGTAGTCTAGCTAAGGAAAAGGTGGCAGGGGAGATGGGAGAGTGGAGGAGGGCTGAACGGGAGCCGGGAAGGCCAAAACGACGTGGTGATAGGGCGATGGGGCGGGGATGGGGTGATTGGGTCTGGGAAGGAGGTGGGTTCAACAGTAATGAGGGCCACCGTATCCTAACTCCCTTTTCAGATTTGATTCTGTGGTGTGGGTGCACACGGATCTGTGTCAGTTATTTAGCAACTGCCCCTCTGCAGGATGCAGTGGTTGCCATTTTGGTGCTGCAACACTGGTGGAAGTGGAAAGAATGACTGGGATTTTAGTATCTGAAAATAGATATTCTGGTAAAAAACTTATACTCGAGCAGAGGGAACAAGGAGAAAGATTAAGATATCACTGGTCCCTGGAGCTAATCTAAATCTTCTGCGGGCTCTGTTATTAAGATGCTTAGTCCAACAACAGAACAAGATGATTCAAGATGGCTGTGTTGACTGACTTTACCACCAACAGACACAGGAAGTCTTCCCTATTTCTTCACAGTGTTCTGTATATTAAGGGGTTTTATTCGGTGCCTCTAATACCATGATTTGTGAAGCAAGACTAATTGGTCCCTGGAAATTTCCAGCATGGATGAAGCGAAGCTGTGAAAGTCTGGCAGGTTCCAAATATGATTTAGAAGAAGCAGTAATGTCTGAAAGTGCAAGAATGAGTGTTGCTAACTTAATCCATATGATTGTTTTCTTCCCAAATATAAGTTAGGGTAGATACGCATGAAGCAGACATTAGTCATTGTCCATAGGTGAGATTGACCCCAGGGATTTACCAGCAAGGTTGCCATGTGGAGTTTGGACATTTGCACAATAGATTAGTGCACAGAAATCTATTGAAGAAATGAAGACTAAAGAAGATTGTCTATTTCCAGATGTAGCCAAAGTACAAATGATGTTCTGGTCTAACATGGTTATATCAAGGGAATCTAAGTTGGCGGTCTTCTCCATGGTCTTCCTACTAGATGACAACTCCAGGTGTACTCAAAGGGATGAAAAGAATTGTTTCACAGTTGTTTCTTTCCACATGAGTGAGATCCAGAAAGGAAATGGCAAGGACTGCAGAGGGCAAAAAAATACAGTCAAAGATGGACATCTGGTTTGGTCACGGAGTGTTTCTTGACAGTGTTATCTCATCCGCAGAAGACCATTGCTATGGAATGTTCTTCATACACTGAGATAGTTGTGTAGTGGATCAGGTATGGAACACCCATGTTTAAATTCCCATGAAGGGACAAGTATGCAACTTGTCCCTCAAAAGGGCCACGGTGCCAGAAGATTGGAGGATAGCAAATGTCATGCCTATCTTTAAAAAGGGAAAAAGGGGGGACCCAGGAAACTATATGCCGGTCAGCCTAACATCCATACCGGGTAAGATGGTGGAATGCCTCATCAAAGATAGGATCTCAAAACACATACAGGCCTTGCTGAGGGAGAGTCAGCATGGCTTCTGTAAGGGTAAGTCTTGCCTCACGAACCTTATAGAATTCTTTGAAAAGGTCAACAGGCATGTGAATGTGGGAGAACCTGTGGACATTATATATCTGGACTTTCAGAAGGCGTTTGACACGGTCCCTCACCAAAGGCTACTGAAAAAACTCCACAGTCAGGGAATTAGAGGACAGGTCCTCTCATGGATTGAGAACTGGTTGGAGGCCAGGAAGCAGAGAGTGGGTGTCAATGGGCAATTTTCACAATGGAGAGAGGTGAAAAGCGGTGTGCCCCAAGGATCTGTCCTGGGACCCGTGCTTTACAACCTCTTCATAAATGACCTGGAGACAGGGTTGAGCAGTGAAGTGGCTAAGTTTGCAGACGACACCAAACTTTTCTGAGTGGTGAAGACCAGAAGTGATTGTGAGGAGCTCCAGAAGGATCTCTCCAGACTGGCAGAATGGGCAGCAAAATGGCAGATGCATTTCAATGTCAGTAAGTGTAAAGTCATGCACATTGGGGCAAAAAATCAAAACTTCACATATAGGCTGATGGGTTCTGAGCTGTCTGTGACAGATCAGGAGAGAGATCTTGGGGTGGTGGTGGACAGGTTGATGAAAGTGTCAACCCAATGTGCGGCGGCAGTGAAGAAGGCCAATTCTATGCTTGGGATCATTAGGAAGGGTATTGAGAACAAAACGGCTAGTATTATAATGCTGTTGTATAAATCTATGGTAAGGCCACACCTGGAGTATTGTGTCCAGTTCTGGTCACCGCATCTCAAAAAAGACATAGTGGAAATGGAAAAGGTGCAAAAGAGAGCGACTAAGATGATTTCGGGGCTGGGGCACCTTCCTTATGAGGAAAGGCTATGGTGTTTGGGCCTCTTCAGCCTAGAAAAGAGACGCCTGAGGGGGGGACATGATTGAGACATACAAAATTATGCAGGGGATGGACAGAGTGGATAGGGAGATGCTCTTTACACTCTCACATAATACCAGAACCAGGGGACATCCACTAACATTGAGTGTTGGGCGGGTTAGGACAGACAAAAGAAAATATTTCTTTACTCAGCATGTGGTTGGTCTGTGGAACTCCTTGCCACAGGATGTGATGCTGGCATCTGGCCTAGACTCCTTTAAAAGGGGATTGGACACGTTTCTGGAGGAAAAATCCATTATAGGGTACAAGCCATGATGTGTATGCGCAACCTCCTGATTTTAGAAATGGGTTATGTCAGAATGCCAGATGCAAGGGAGGGCACCAGGATGAGGTCTCTTGTTATCTGGTGTGCTCCCTGGGGCATTTGGTGGGCCGCTGTGAGATACAGGAAGCTGGACTAGATGGGCCTATGGCCTGATCCAGTGGGGCTGTTCTTATGTTCTTAAGTGGTGAATCTTGCTCTTCAGTTCAGGGCAAATATCTGTTCTTCATCCTAACTTGACATCTCAATCTATATGAATATGCAGGTACAATGCATCCTGTGGGGAGTCTGGGCAGAGACAAGAGCCTCTGAGCAACCCAAAAGAGGCTGGAAGAAGCCAAAGAGATTTCCTGGAGCCCTGCAAATGCAGCAAAAGTGCTGCACAATGATCAGGCAAGTTACTGGGGGCTTTTTAATGTTCGAGTGGGTCCCTGGCATACGTGGCATCCATGGATAACTGAGACCACGGGTACTGGATCAGCGGATACCAGGTCCTCCCTATATATAAAGCCACAACAAACCACAACATTTCAAACATGATTTAGTGCTAGATAGCATGTAGACATACTAAGTGGTAGTCTTTGTCTCCAAGTGAGTTCACAGTACATCGTCAAAGAATCAGGAACTCTGAAGTATCTAATAGTATATAATGGGAGAAATTGTAAACTGTCTGCAAGTCGCATATAGCAAAAAAATCTTTAGATGAGCTTCTGGCTATACTGTAGTTTCTTGAAAAGCCTGTGCATATCCTCTCTCCAGCCTGTAATAATCAGACATGTGCAGCCTTTGTCATATGCACATTTCAGCTTTCAGCATGCGTTGGCGAGCTCTATTGACATGTAGCATTTCCAACTTGCTACCTTGTGTCCAGATGGTTGTATGAACGGGCACAAAAACAGCAGTTGAAGGCAGAAGAAACCTGATTTCCCACCAACACATCACGTACGAAGCTCTCCTCTTTTCATTCTCCTCTTTGGGGCAACCATGCCTTGTGGGAGAGCATGCAGCCATTGTAACAGGAGGCCATCTTCGCCTCAGGAACCAATAGGTGAATAATATCAAATCAAAACACTCTGCTAATGGGTTCCAACTTGGCGTTCATGGAGTTTCAATTGTGTTTTTTTTTTTTTATTTCTTCCAGTCCACATTCTGGAGCAAATGAATACAGTTTCTTCTATGTGGTTAGCATCTGAGGCCACAATGTGTATACAGCCTTGAAAGATATATTTTTACAGGTAAGCACTTCATAAAATATTTTTCTGAAGACATTTATCAAGAGAGACTTTGAAAAATCATGAGGGAAAAGGAGCAGGGAGGCCCATTGTGCCTTTCAGCTGCCAAAAAATGCTTGCTGTAACAGCAGCAGCCTTCTTGTGTGAGGTGAAGTTTGGCACATTACAACAGGGAATCAAAAGATTTATACTCAGCTATGCATATATGACTCTCTCTGGCACGGTTTTGAAAGGTGATTATGGGTTTGACATGAGAGAACATTTTCATATTAAATGTTGAAAGTTCTTTATGTACACAGTCATAATCACCTTGATGTTGGTTGTCTTCTCTATTTGTATGCAGTCATGATATAGAATTAATCATGTCCTTAGCACAGTTATAATATTTTACTATTTGTAGTATTTATATACTAACTACATTAGCCACTTGTTCACCAGTGACTGATATTAATGGCTTTCACATTTCTCTCTTCTTTTTTTAATTCCCAATTTTCATGACTGTTAAGAGAACACAGGCAAGCTGAAAGCTTTGCTGAATAAAGGGCACAATCCTATCCTGTGCTGGAACAGGCAGGCTTGTGTTGTATCCAGCGCAGGATAGGGGCCATAAGCGGCTCAGTCAGAGGCAAGGGGAAACATTTCCCCTTACCTCCGGGTAAGAGTCACTGGCCTCTATGGGTCTCCTCAGACTTGCGTCACCTCTTGAAGTAGCAGAAGTCTGAGGAGAGTGGAGCAGCTTGAAACCTCTCCGTTCTCCCTGGGAATGGGGGTTTGGATCTGGCATAACTGCCAGATCCCAGCCCCGCCTTCTGCTCCCCACCTGCTCACATGCCCACGGGACTGCCCACTGCCTGCCCTCCCCCTGCCCAGGAACATCTCCTTCCCACCTCCTTCCTACCTCCCCCTGCTTACCTTTGCTGCTTGCATTGGCCCAGCCTCGGCGAGGAAGCCGCCACGGAGGTTGGATTCAGCCTCCATGTGTCAGTGCATCTCCATGAGCCAATGTGGCTTCTTCCCAAGGAGGCACAAATGTGCCTTATGGCACGTTTGCAACCCTCCTGGGCCAGTGCAAGGGACTTGTGCCGCCCCAACTCATTTCCAGGATTGTGCCCTTAACCTTTTTTTTATCTTCATGCTGACAGAGTTTGTACTGTTCACATATTTACAGAGAGAATTATAGAGAGAACAGGGCATTTTGTAAAAAGACTCCTTCTTTGATTTTATCATAGAGGTCATTTCTAGAATCTTGTCCTCCAACTATCTTTCCCTGCTGCAATTCTCCAATCCCAACAATGAATGCAATCTCACCAAAGGTGAGCTAAGTTGAGGTTAATGGGTGAGGTTTTGACATATATAAATATTTATATTTGCATTTTGATCTCAAATACCGTACGTTCTCAGTATCCACGGGGGTCCATTCCTGTATCCCCCATGGATACCGAAATCCATGGGTAATGAAATCTGCAGTAGGTTGTCTGTACATGATTAGAAATTCCCTATATATCTAACAAATCTATAGGTAATTACCATTCCATGTAAAAATGCATAATTTTTTGTTGGATTGTGTCCAATGTGTTTGTTAAAAAAAGGGAATGAATGACTGTGGAAACAAAATGTTCAGCAGCACCCCTTAAAAGTCAAGACAGACCGAATTGGTAAATCGGTCCCTTTACTGGTGTTTAAGGGGCAATTTGAGTTAATCAGACTCTTTCAGCACTTGGGGTGACATGAATTGTTGGTCTTCAGCAAAACAGAACCAGGATTAGGAGAACAGAAATGTGTATTATTTTAAGTTACTCTAGCATGTGGCCTACAGAATGTTTCTTAAGAGCCCAATCCTATCCACGCCTACTTAGAAGTAAATCCCATTGTAGTCAATGGGGCTTACTCCCAGGAAAGTGTGGATAGGATTGGGCCCTCAATCTAAGAAACAAATATTCAGCTGCATGCTCCTTTCTTTTACTCTTTCTTAAAAACAAAAAACAAAAACCCACAACTATCCTTCTTGCTTTCAAGTTTCACAGATATCTGGTCATTTTGTAGTATGTCCATTGTTGAAACATGCACCACAGAATTTTATACAACAGAGGTATAAAAGCTCACTAAGCTGGCAAGCGGGCTGTATCACTTCACACTGCTCAAAGGGGCTCTCATGAAAAATCCCTCCACACAGAAAACTAGATATCCTACAGAAGGGTTTTAGCAGAGCCTTCTCAACACCTAGTTTTTCATAAGCAAATTTGTTTTGGTATAGTGGAGTGCACAACTGTGGTCCCAATTTATTCAAAGGTCCACAATTACATGGACAAAGCCTATGTGCATATAACAGTGGTAGGCTCTTTCATACCTTCAGCTGAAGGTGCGTATCAGATAGGGGTACAGACAGGCTACAGGCCCAGCCCAAGTTCTAGTAACCAAATGGGTGCCCAAGCTTTTTCATCCATTTTGACACACACCCATCACTGCCTTCTCCTTCACCCTGTGCCTTCACCACCCACCACATCTTTCAAAAAGGTCAGTTGAGGAGGATCCTGGGAGCAGAAAATGTTCCCTTTCCATACCCTGGATTCTCCTTGTTTTGAAGACATGGCAGAGGAGGAGAAGAGGAGAAAGTGATGGTCTTCCTGCTACTCTCCTAAGTAGGAGAGTGATTGGGAACAGGGTTGCAGCAGCAATGATCACCTCTGTAATCTTTGTACTGTAATCTTTGGTAGCAGTATTGGAGGGGAAGTCACTCCTCCCACCCTCTTCTTGCTCACTTTCCAAGGAAAGTGAATGAGAACCAGATGATCTAGTACAGTGACCAGGCAGACTGCAGGCTGGTGGAGATGGCAGGCAGATGGAGGGTGCCGGGGAACCTTATAAGTTTGCTGCCTCTCCCATCTACCCCCAAAGCAGTCTCTTCACATAGTGGGATGGGTGGGTTGATACTGAGCAACTGGAAGTGGGTGATGCCCTGCCTCATTCTGTATAATAGTGTGTGTGAAAAAGATTTATGAACAACCTTCCTTCCATGTTGCAGTGAAAAGTTCATGGTTATGGTTCTCTCACTGACATATTTAGACAGTGCATGCTTCAATGTCTCTTCCTACAAAAATAGAATAAAAAGAATACTGCATGCCCAAAACTTAATATCAGATTGAAGCCAAGGCAAGAATCCTTTGTCTTAATATCGAGTTTTCTGAGTGGAGGAAATGTTGTCCCCTGCTAACTGGGCAAAGAAGCAACTTTTAGAGTGACCGTTGTTTTATACCTAGTACAGGGCTTTTCAAACTGGGGTGTCGCGACAACCCAGCCAGAGAGCCCTGGTCATTTTCAGGGCAGGGGCAGGGGGGACTGGGGGGTTGCAGGGACTGGGATGCATTCACCCGTCCCTGCAGCAGCCTGTTGGGGGGTGCGGGGAGCCCTGTGCGACCTTCTGCTGGGCTCCCCAGGTCTTAAAAAGTAAAAGCATAGCAATCGCACTCCACTACTGGATTTGTGGAGCGCAATTGCTCTACTGTCACTTTTTAAGCTGCGGGGAGCCCTGCAGACCCTCACGCAGGGTTCCCCACAGCCCGACAGGCTGCTGCAGGGACTGGTGAGTGCATCCCAGTCCCTGCAGCCCCCTTAGTGATGTGATCCTGGGGATTGCGTTGCAGCCTCGCCCTACCCCCGCAAGAATTTACTGCGGTTCAAACTCTCCCTGAGAGTTTGAAAACCACTGACCTAGCAGGAAGAGAGCAACTATTCTGTTCATCCCAGGATACCATTTTTCTCCCTGAGGCTGTTTGCCATCATTTCCCCCATGTTTCCTTTTAAATTGTGAGGCCTGTTGGGATAGGAAACTGTCTTATTCCTTTTGCAAACTTCTATGAGAACCTTTTTGCTGAAAAGCAGTATATAAATATTCTAAAGAACTACAATAAGTGTATTTCTGGGAGACTATTTAATAATGACCCAAATGCACTTGGTATATCTATTCCTGAAATGGAGAATGAGACAAAACCAAAAGATCAAATTTTGCTCTGCTTGATCTGGAGAAGCCAAGAGTATTCCATGTCTCATATCTGCATTACAGAAATTTCTGGCCACTTGGTAACAATACGGATCACTATATAATTTTGGAGGACAAGAAAGGGAGGGTTTTCTGGTCCAGAGATACCTGATAAACTCAGCTATCATATTTGCTGCACCTGAATTGGAGAGGCAGATTGTGTTACAATGCCATCCTATGCATTAGCCAGAAGCAAGTCTCATTGTGTTCAGTGGAGCTTACTCACAGGAATGTGTGTATATGATTGCTGCCGGGGCTGAGGCACCTTCCTTATGAGGAAAGGCTACGGCGTTTGGGCCTCTTCAGCCTAGAAAAGAGACGCCTGAGGGGGGACATGATTGAGACATACAAAATTATGCAGGGGATGGACAGAGTGGATAGGGAGATGCTCTTTACACTCTCACATAATACCAGAACCAGGGGACATCCACTAAAATTGAGTGTTGGGCGGGTTAGGACAGACAAAAGAAAATATTTCTTTACTCAGCGTGTGGTTGGTCTGTGGAACTCCTTGCCACAGGATGTGGTGCTGGCGTCTGGCCTGGACGCCTTTAAAAGGGGATTGGACAAGTTTCTGGAGGAAAAATCCATTATGGGGTACAAGCCATGATGTGTATGCGCAAACTACTGATTTTAGAAATGGGTTATGTCAGAATGCCAGATGCAAGGGAGGGCACCAGGATGAGGTCTCTTGTTATCTGGTGTGCTCCCTGGGGCATTTGGTGGGCCGCTGTTAGTTACAGGAAGCTGGAATAGATGGGCCTATGGCCTGATCCAGTGGGGCTGTTCTTACGTTCTTAAGATCTGGATAGGCAGCAGTTTCTGAGTACTTGTGGCACATATTATGCAGCTTATGATGTTTCATTACCCTGAAGTGGAGAAGCAGATTATGGACAGGTGAGGGCTGCTGGCAGGTAGGCTGTAAGAAGCATTCTAGTTCGTGGAAGGAAGATGTTTCTTACAGTGCCACTTCAGAATTTTTCTTGGGATGTATTTGCACAATATCCAAGGTAGACTCACTGATTAGCGTTCCATTTCTTCATTGTTTGCAAGAAGTGTTCAACCAGATATCTGAAGAGACTTCATAAGGAATGTCGGGTCTGGTCATGAGTGAGTAGCTTTCTGTGTAAGAGCTTACTCCACTTTCTCATGTGAGCACAGAAGCTGGTCTGGAGGTTCCAGCCTGCAGCTTGAAATGAAGATCCTTCTTACTCCCAGTGCTGACTTACATCACTTTCTTTTTTGTCCTGATACAAGCGGTGTTGCTCGGGGTGGCATCACCCAGTGTGGAGCTCAGCAACCCGGAAGTTTGGCAGTGATGTGATGATGTCTTCATGTCACACATCACTTCCAGGTTGCCAAGCTTTCACTGCTGGAAAGAGAAGCCAGCCATAGTGTGCCAGGTGTGTGTGGGTTCTGGCTGCTGTGAGCACTACTAGCTCTCCCGCCTGATGCTCTTCAGCATCAACCAAGCCTTCTGCTGGCCGGGCTGCAGCATGTCTGAGGCTGGTGCGGCTGACAAGGGGGAGTTACACTGGCACCTCCTTAGCACCCCCTTATGGCTGGTACCTGGAGCGAACTGCACTTCCTTCCCCCCGTTGCTATGCCACTGCCTAATATTCTTACTGATTTCAACGGAAAAATGAAGCACTTAAATTTTTTGCAAAGGGATTCCAAATGTGCTATACTTTGGCTGAAGTGTGCCCTCCTTTTTTTTGGGGGGGGGGAGATTTTGCAGTTTGCAGTGGCTGTGCTGTCTGCCACGTGTTGTCTGTATGTCATGAAAGACATATAGACAGGAATGAAAGACATACAGAAAGGGAAAAGAAGGAAAGCAAATTAAGTCCAGGATCCAATTTTTCTGCTCAGGTACATCCTCGCCTTCCTCTTGAGCCCAGTGGGGAGCTGGCAGTAAAGAATCTGTAGCCACAGAGACGTGTTATCCAGAACCAGGGCTGAACCTAATTGTAACCAGATCTGGCCCGCTTTTGGGGGGGATGACTGATGGCCTAGTGGCACATGACCTGGCTTGGCAATTCCCCTACACTGTCCAGGCTGCCTTGATGAGATACGTAACGTCTAGAGTGATGGGAAACTCTTTAGTATACAGATGGTCCAGGGCAGTCTCATAAAATGAGTCACTATGAATCCTCACCAAAATCTCTGCTATAAAAATGATAATGGAAAAAGCAAAAGAAAAATTCCAAAAGTCTTAAAGACAATTTGTTCCAGCTTGGGCTTTCCATTTCCATTTTTCTTTCACTGAAAAAAAGGATGTGTTCTTTCATGACGGAAACATGAAATCTGCTCCTCTTTTCAAAATGTTGACAGCCAGGCAAGAATTTAGGGTCAGCCTGATTCAAATGGAAGCTGATATATTTTAAGTGCTGGTGGGGAAATGTATCGTGGGCAAAAGCAAAATTGTTATATAACACCCTATCACATTTATTCCCTTAGAGATGAGGAGTGCCGGAAAATTTGCTCCATGCACAACACCCCTCCCTAATAGAAGTAAGATCATTAGTACAAAGAAAATAATCCGACGCTTTCCTTTTGATTGCAGTGGAGAGTTAGGGCCCAGTGCTATCTGGGTTGTAGCCTGGCAGATCTTGCAATCTGCCACCATAAGGCCTGTGCTGTTGGCAAGGCAAGCATTATGCCATTCTGTAGGCCGCTGCCTCCAGTGCAAATTCTCAGAGGCCATATGCAGGCCACACCAGCCCACTGTTGCTGGTAAATTGGCAGCGGGAGCAGACTGGGGGAAGACTGAGGCTGTTTGGGGTGGGGAGCGGTCCAGACTAGGGGTAAATCCTATCCCCTCTTCCCAGTATGGACCTGCTTCCAGAATCTCCTCAAACATACTTCAAGTAAAGAGCTGGCATAGGACTGAGGAGACCCATTTGAGATCAGGTGGCCTATGGAGAGGTAAGTAAAATTATTCTTACCTCTCCTGACCTCCTGCCAGCTCACAGAATGCAGTGTCTGCTTCGTAGCAGCACTGCACATTCTGGGCTGGCAGAGAATAGGAATGGGCTGTTAAACACACTTAAACCTCTCTTTTTGGATTCTGTAAGAATTTAAAAATGCTGAACTTTGGCTAGATGAAGTCCTTGATTTTTATTGCCACCTGAGATTCATGCATTTTAAAGTTAAATAAAACATCAGTGGCAATAAGTTCATCTGACCACATTTTAAAACACGAATAATAAAATTTCACCCAATAATATGTGCATGAAGGCCTATGACTTGTAGCTTAAAGTAAAACAGACCTCTCAGGAATTCAACTCCTCTTTGTAGACTCTAACTAACTCTGCGTTTTACTCCTCACACGTGAGTCTACTAAATGCAAGAATTACAGGAAGAATCCCATGGTCAGCACTGACCCTTTGTCAGGTTTTGAGTGAGCCAAGGCATTTGATATGATTAGCCACTCAGACCTTGGGTCATTGTTCACCAAATCTGGATGTCCAGTTGAATTTATAGGCAAGTCTGACAATCCAACACAAGGATGGCTGTAAGCACCAGTGATGATCTTATGACCCACTTACAAACTGGGCAGAGTGGCATATTTTCACTTTTATCCTTTTTAGTAAACCATGGGTCATCTAATGTTGTCAACAGATGTTTTGGTACGGGCCACTATTTCAGTCTTCTTGCTTATGGATTAACAGAGAGGGCACAGATATCTCATCCACTCATATATACCTACCACCGGAGAATTTACACTAAATCAGCTTTTTCCAAACTGTCAATCATGAGCCCATGTTCCCTGGGCCAGACATGATGTTCCTGTTGATGCCAGAATGCTTTTGGGAGGCCCTGGAGGCCTCTTCCAGGTTGTGCCAGGCCTGCAACTCAATCTATTGGCCTCCATAGGATTCAGAATCGCCACAGAAGCAACCAGAAGTGACTTCCAGTTTGTGGATGCAGCCACCGGGGGGACTAAGTGGGTTGCAGTGCCAGAATCATTTGGGAACCACTACACTGAGTTCATCTGATAAAGTGGGCCACAAAGGCTACAATAAGTTACTTAGGCCCAAATCCTAACCAAATTTCCAGCACTGACATAGCTGTACCAATGGGGCATGTTTGGCATCCTGCAGTTGGGTGGCAGTCATGGAGGCACTGGTGGTCCTAGAGGGGGGCAAATGGGGCAAATACTCTGGGTACTGACCCTCCAGGGGCACCTCTTGGACCCCACCCTTGAGGAGCACCGAAGAGCGCTGTGGAGAGGCAACTTGCTGCCTCTCCGTCAGCGCTTCAGCGCTGACTGAGCCGCCCCCCTCCCCTCCTCCTTTATAGGAGGTTAGGAGACAGGCACCCTAGAGAGGCACTGACGCTCTAGGGTGCCCATTTTGTTTCCTCCTATAAAGGAGGAGGGGAGGGGTGGCAGCCCAGTCAAAGCCGAGATGCTGCCTACGGGGCAGCTTCCCGCTGCCTCCCAGGAGCTCTCCTGGGCACCCCTACTTCGCCTCTGAGGGGGTCCCTCAGAGGTGGAGCGGAAGTGGCATGTGCCTCCTCTGACTTCGGAGGAGACGTGTGCCACTTCCCGGCCCGGGGCACCCCTGCTCTGCCTCTGAGGCATCCCTCAGAGGCGGAGTGGAACCGGTGCGCACCTCCTCCTACTTTGGAGGAGACACGTGCTGCTTCCCGGCCGGGGGCGCCCCTGCTCCACCTCTGAGGGACGCCCTTGGTGCTGGAAAGTTGGTTAGGATTGCACCCTTAGTCTTGAGGGTGCCACAAGTCACCTGTGGCTTTGCTGCTCCTGTATTGGGAGCACCAATACAGTGCTCCTTCTGGAAGTTAGATCATTTTGGATAATAAGTGAGAGGTGGTGGGCCAGCTGGGAAGGCTGGAGCGTCTGGTGAGGATCAGGTCGAGCTGGTGCCAGTGCTTTGATCTTGGATGTCTCCAAGAGACTCTATGTTGGGGCTTTGTGTTGAAGAACGTGTTGCTGACACAGAGACCGTGATGACAGCAAAACTCTAGCAGGCGTTGGCCATTTTCGTTCATCCTCCCAGTGCCAAACGGACCTAAGCAAGTGGGCCATGAACTGTTATCAGCACCAACTCTAGCATTGAAATCGCCGAGGATGAACAATGGCTCTTTTACAGGGATTTTCTTGACAGTGGTGGCCAGGTCATCATAGAATTTGTCTTTGGCTTCTGCTGGAGACGACAGAGTTGGTGCATAAGCACTGATGAGAGTGATAGGTCCTGCTGATGACTGGAGCTGCAGGGACAAAATTCTTTCACTTCCCACAGTAGGTGGGATGATGGATTTCAGCAGGGTATTTCTGACCGCAAAGCCAACGCCATGTTCCCTGGTTTCGTTTGGTGGTTTTCCCTGCCAGAAAAATGAGAAATTTCTCTCCTTGACAGATCCGGAATCTGGCAGCCTAGTCTCTTGAAGGGCGACGATGTCCATCTGCAGTCTGCTCAGCTCCATGTCGATGACAGCTGTTTTGCGTGCGTCGTCTATTTCTTGCAGGTCATCAGAGAAGCCAGGTGTCCAACACAGGCCCTAGGTCCAACACAGAAGAAAATTGCCCCTCTGAAGTCTGCCACAGGCGAGGTCATCCAGGATCGGGCGCAGCAGATGGAACGCTGGGTGCAGCACTACTTTGAGCTATATTCCAGAGAAAATGTAGTCACCGAAGAAGCACTGAACAACATTGAGTGCCTGCCTGTGCTGGAAGAGCTTGACAGTGAACCAACCCTAGAAGAACTTCACGTGGCCCTGGACTCCCTTGCCTTTGGCAAGGCACCTGGAAAAGACAGCATCCCTGCTGAAGTCCTAAAATGCTGCAAAGAGATCATCGTCACTGAGCTGCATGAAATCCTCTGTCTCTGCTGGAGAGAAGGTGGAGTACCTCAAGACATGAGGGATGCAAACATCATCATGCTGTACAAGAACAAAGGTGACAGGGGTGACTGCAACAACTACCGCGGCATCTCTCTCCTTAGCGTTGTAGGAAAGCTGTTTGCCCGAGTTGTACTAAAGAGGCTCCAGGTACTTGCAGAGAGCGTCTATCCAGAATCGCAGTGTGGATTCCGAGCCAACAGGTCCACCACTGATATGGTATTCTCCCTTAGACAACTGCAGGAGAAATGCAGGGAACAACGACAGCCACTCTTTATAGCCTTCATCGATCTCACAAAGGCTTTCGACCTGGTCAGCAGAGACGGCCTCTTCAAGATTCTCCCCAAGATTGGATGTCCACCCAGGCTCCTCAGCATCATCAGATCTTTCCACAAGGACATGAAGGGCACTGTTGTCTTCGATGGTTCCACATCAGACCCTTTTGACATCCGAAGCGGAGTGAAGCAGGGCTGTGTTCTTGCACCAACCTTGTTTGGGATTTTCTTCGCTGTCCTGCTGAAGCAGGCCTTTGGAACTGCAACAGAAGGCATCTATCTCTGGACCAGATCAGACGGAAAGCTCTTCAACCTCTCCAGACTGAGAGCAAAATCCAAAGTCCAGCTGAAATGTCTGCGTGACTTCCTCTTTGCCGACGATGCAGCTGTCACTACCCACTCTGCCAAAGATCTCCAGCAGCACATGGATCGTTTTAGCAAGGCCTGCCAAGATTTTGGACTGACAATCAGCCTGAAGAAAACACAGGTCATGGTTCAGGATGTGGACTCACCTCCCTGCATTACAATCTCTGAGCATGAACTGGAGGTTGTCCATGACTTTGTGTACCTTGGCTCAACGATCTCCGACACTCATTCTCTCGATACCGAGCTAAACAAGCACATCGGTAAAGCAGCTACCACGTTTTCCAGACTCACAAAGAGAGTCTGGTCCAACAAGAAGCTGACGGAACATACCAAGATCCAGGTCTACAGAGCTTGCGTCCTGAGTACACTTCTGTACTGCAGCGAGTCATGGACTCTTCGCTCACAACAGGAGAGGAAACTGAGCGCTTTCCACATGCGCTGCCTCCGACGCATCCTCGGCATCACCTGGCAGGACAAAGTTCCAAACAACACAGTCCTGGAACGTGCTGGAATCCCTAGCATGTATTCACTGCTGAAACAGAGACGCCTGCGTTGGCTTGGTCATGTCGTGAGAATGGATGATGGCCGGATCCCAAAGGATCTCCTCTATGGAGAACTCGTGCAAGGAAAGCGCCCTACAGGTAGACCACAGCTGCGATACAAGGACATCTGCAAGAGGGATCTGAAGGCCTTAGGGATGGACCTCAACAAGTGGGAAACCCTGGCCTCTGAGCGGCCCGCTTGGAGGCAGGCTGTGCAGCATGGCCTTTCCCAGTTTGAAGAGACACTTTGCCAACAGTCTGAGGCTAAGAGGCAAAGAAGGAAGGCCCATAGCCAGGGAGACAGACCAGGGACAGACTGCACTTGCTCCCGGTGTGGAAGGGATTGTCACTCCTGGATTGGCCTTTTCAGCCACACTAGACGCTGTGCCAGAACCACCTTTCAGAGCGCGATACCATAGTCTTTCGAGACTGAAGGTTGCCAATACTAAAGTGGGCCAGCACTCCAAGCATAAGAACATAAGAACAAAAGAACAGCCCCACTGGATCAGACCATAGGCCCATCTCATCCAGCTTCCCGTATCTCACAACGACCCCACCAAATGCCCTAGGGAGCACACCAGGTAACAAGAGACCTCATTCTGGCGCCCTCCCCTGCATTCTGACATAACCCATTTTTAAAATCAGGAGGTTGCACATACACATCATGGCTTTTAACCCGTAATGGATTTTTCCTCCAGAAACTTGTCCAATCCCTTTTTAAAGGCATCTAGGCCAGATGCCATCACCACATCCTGTGGCAAGGAGTTCCACAGACCGACCACACGCTGAGTAAAGAAATATTTTCTTTTGTCTGTCCTAACTCTCCCAACACTCAATTTTAGTGGATGTTCCCTGGTGTAATGTGAGAGTGTAAAGAGCATCTCCCTATCCACTTTATCCTTCCCATGCATAATTTTGTATGTCTCAATCATGTCCCCCCTCAGGCGTCTCTTTTCTAGGCTGAAGAGGCCCAAACGCCATAGCCTTTCCTCATAAGGAAGGTGCCCCAGCCCAGTAATCATCTTAGTTGCTCTCTTTTGCACCTTTTCCATTTCCACTATGTCCTTTTTGAGATGTGGCGACCAGAACTGGACACAACACTCCAGGTGTGGCCTTACCATTGATTTGTACAACAGCATTACAATATTAGCCGTTTTGTTCTCAGTACCTTTTCTAATGATCCCAAGCATAGAGTTGGCCTTGTTCATTGCTGCCGCACATTGGGTTGACACTTTCATCGACCTTGGGTCCACCACCATCCCAAGATCTCTCTCCTGATCTTTCACAGACAGCTCCGAACCCATTAGCCTATATGTGAACTTTTGACTTTTTGCCCCAATGTGCATGACTTTACACTTACTGACATTGAAGCGCATCTGCCATTTTGCTGCCCATTCTGCCAGTTTGGAGAGATCCTTCTGGAGCTCCTCACAATCACTTCTGGTCTTCACCACTCAGAAAAGTTTGGTGTCATCTGGAAATTTAGCCATTTCACTTCTCACCCCTGTCTCCAGATCATTTATGAAGTGGTTGAAAAGCATGGGTCCCAGGACAGATCCTTGGGGCACACAGCTTTTCACCTCTCTCCATTGTGAAAATTGCCCATTGATACACACTCTCTGTTTCCTGGTCTTCAACCAGTTCTCAGTCCATGAGAGGACATACCCTCTAATTCCCTGACTATTTTTGCTTTCAGCAGTCTTTGGTGAGGGACCATGTTGAATGCCTTCTGAAAGTCCAGATATATAATATCCACGGGTTCTCCCGTGTCCACATGCCTGTTGACCTTTTCAAAGAATTCTATAAGGTTTGTGAGGAAAGACTTACCCTTACAGAAGCCATGCTGATTCTCCCTCAGCAAGGCTTGTTCGTCTATGTGTTTTGAGATTCTATCTTTGATGAGGCATTCCACCATCTTGCCTGGTATAGATGTTAAGCTGACCGACCTATAGTTTCCTGGGTCCCCCCTCCTTCCCTTTTTAAAAATCAGTGTGACATTTGCTATCCTCCAGTCCTCTGGCACCGTAGCCGTTTTGAGGGACAAGTTGCATATTTTAGTCAAGAGATCAGTATCATGAATATGTACAGTTTAGGCCTAGTAGCATGTAGACCTGAACCAAACAAACCAGTAACAGAGAAGTGGCTTGCAGTTCCTAGCTGCAAGGAATTTACAACTCAATGGAAGGTGATAATGTAGCACCTAAGCAGACAGAGAGGCGCCCATGAATCTCCAGTGGGGAGGGGAAGAACTAAGAGGACTAGCATCCAGCCCCACTTCTGGATTCTGGGGAAGATTCTGGCCCCAAGGGTTTCTGATTGGACAGTTTAAATGAGTACAGAGTTACCTGAGTCCTGTTAGCATGAGAAGTATAAGAACAAAGCCCAAAGGGGGTGTTGGGTCTTTTGTCTTTCTGGTGGAAAGGGCTGTGGGTGCAAGATCCTGCAGGGAGAGCCTGCCTGCCAGGACCATGTGGCCTTATAGATAACTGGGAGCTGAAAGATCTACAAAGAAACTGACCCAGGTGAGAGTTAGGGAACGATAGAGAGAGCCAGTTAGCTTTGTTATTTTAATGCTGATATGTTTCCTAGAAGTTTTATGCCTCTAGCATTTGCTGCCTTTTGTAACTTTATGTAACCCTATGTATTTAATAAAGTAAAAATCCTTTTACTAAGTTGTTGCATTGTCTGTTGGGGACAAAGGTTCAGAATCCTGCCTAGCCGTTCAGCAAGCTACCAAATACTCATTGAGGACTAGTAACTTGAGGACTGAGACTTTAATTAAAGAAAGTGCTCAGTGCCTGCAAGGGATAGAAGTAAGCCTAGAGGGTCTCAGTGTCCCTGGACTGAGACACTGGCACATACAGGGTAGTGGCAGTACTACCGAACAGGGGTCCTTGAGGGCTCTAGTGTTCGAAACCAAGAACTTGAGCACCCCAAAACCCCGGCAGTGTACGACAATCAGCAACTTCATTCTTCAATTCCTTAATAACTCTTGGGTGGATGCTATCAGGGTCTGTTGACTTATTGATCTTTAACTTATCAATTAGGTCTGAAACATCTTCTCTTTTAACCTCTAGCTGACTTAATTCCTTGGTCAGGAGGGGCCGTTCGGGCAGCGGTATCTACCCTAGGTCTTCTGCCTTGAAGACAGATGCAAAGAACTCATTTAATTTCTCTGCTATCTCTAAGTCTCCTTTTACCTCCCCTTTCCCTCCCTCACCATCCAGGGGGCCAATCGTTTTTCTGGCGGGTTTCCTGCTTCTAACATATTTGAAGAAGCTTTTATTATTTCCCTTAATGTTGCTAGCCATGTGTTCCTCATAGTTTCTCTTGGCCTCCCATATCACCTTCTTACATTTCTTTTGCCACAGTTTATGTTCCTTTATATTCTCCTCATTAGGGCAAGACTTCCATTTACAGAAGGAAGCTTCCTCTAACTTGGCTAGTTAGCCATGCAGGCACCCTCCTGGACCTAGTCGAACCCTTCTTCCTTTACTGTATAAACTTCTGCTGGGCCTCTGTTACTGTTGTTTCAAGCAGCCTCCATGCACTCTGGAGAGACTGGACTCTTTTTACCTTCCCTTTCAACCTCCTTTTAACCAGCCTCCTCATTTGAGGGAAGTCCACTCGTCGGAAGTCAAGGGTTTTTGTGAGAGATTTGCCCAGTATTCTTCCCCCGACATGCATGTCGAAACAGATCGCAGCATGATCACGGTTCCCCAATGGCTCCGTAACACTGATATCTCTAACCAGGTACTGAGTACCACACAATATTAAATCCAGAGTCACCTGTCCTCTGGTGGGCTCCATGAATAGCTGCTCTAAGGCAGAGTCATTTAGCATGTCAAGGAATCTGGTCTCTCTTTCGAGAACAGAACACAAATTGACCCAGTCAATATGAGGATAATTGAAGTCCCCCATGATAACAACCCTGTCCCTCTTTGTCCCCTCCCTGATCTCATTTCAAGGTCCCCTTCCAATTTCTCGTCTGGAGGATGATAGTACGCCCTGTTACGTGAAAATCCCCTTTTTCCCTTCCAAGTTGTGTTTTTATATCTAGTTATGTATTTTGGACTATACAGACCAAGCAAGCAGGCCACTCCTCCCCCAGCACATGTTTCTAAGGGCCATGGCCAAGCTACAAACACATGAATTACACAAACCCCCACTTCCTTGCAGAACCTAATCACTGTGTCTCCTGATTATGCAAAACAAGCATGCACCTATGGAGGAGGAAGTCTATTGTTCTTTTGTTGTAGCTTTAACACTCTTAAGCACCTTATGCAAATTGCCTCCCTCCCCCAGAGCCAAGTTTTGCTGATAACAGAGTTCTGGACCCTTCCACCTTTTCTTTACATACTTCAAGTGTTACTGAGCATGCCCACAGCTCTGGGATACTTCCTGTCAGTTTGAATTGACTTCCAGGTCAAAGACAACTCTTAAGAGAGAACTCAGAGCACATGCTCTCTCTCTGACTGCCCACCGGCCAGAGTGGCCAGACTCTTCCTCCAACTCTCCCCCCCCCCCGGACAGGTAAATATATCATTGCGTCTAAACTTCCCCCCTTCTTCCCTACCTATTCCTCCCTGCTCCCCCATCTTTAGTCAGCAACTGGGTTTAGCAGATTAAGGAACCCCTATAATACCTCCCTACTTCCTGTCCATTTCTGATTCTTTTTCGGATGCACCCAAAATACACAGCACATGCATCCACCACTAGTTAGGTACACCAGACCAGTACTAGAAATCTATACTTATCGATTCTCTATGTGTATTATGTTTTACCTTTGTGTATTTTTGCAATAAAAATATAATCCTTTGATTGAAAGTTACCTTTCTCCCAGTCTCATTAAGCTAAACAAGGGATTTCTTTGCTCTACGCTGTCTTGTATCCAGCCTATGGTCCCAAAAGTTTCCAGAAGGCTAATATAAATAATTCCCCTAAACAAAACAGCCTTTTTGGTAACAGCCCCTAGTATTACATCGCTCCTCAGGCCTGGTAATATAACCCACAGAGATCGGAGTTGGACCCACCTTCAATCTCTACTTTGCTAGTTTCTATCCCTTCTTTAACATAAATGGCCACCCCACCTCCAGCACACCTCTTCGTGTCCCTCCTGTAGAGTTTATAGCCCGGGATTGCAGTATCCCACTGATTTCCCGCATTCCACCAGGTTTCCATTATGCCCACTATGTCAATGTTTTCCCTAGTCACCAGACATTCCCGTTCTCCCATCTTTGCTCGGAGGCTTCAGGCATTTGCATAAAAGCATTTGTACAGGGAATGTCCCAGGATGGGCTGCTTATTAGCTCCCTTATCCCTGCATCCTCTCATTGTGCCAAACCATTTATCATATTCCATCATGCTACCATTCCCAATTTCTTCTCCTACTCTGTCTTTGCCTTGTTAAGAACATAAGAACAGCCCCACTGGATCAGGCCAAAGGCCCATCTAGTCCAGCTTCCTGTATCTCACAGCGGCCCACCAAATGCCCCAGGGAGCACACCAGATAACAAGAGACCTCATCCTGGTGCTCTCCCCTAAATCTGGCAAATTGTTGTTCTCTAACCTCCCCATCCTTGTCCCATAGGGATGAGATGTCCCGAACCAGATGCCCCTCAGCTCCTGTCGGCCTTCCCCCAGGGATTGGTTTAAAAGCTGCTCTGTCACCTTTTTAATGTTATGCGCCGGCAGTCTGGTTCCTTTCTGGTTCAAGTGAAGCCCATCCCTCTTGTACAGGCCCCGTTTGTCCTAAAATGTTCCCCAGTGCCTAACGAATCTAAACCTCTCCTCCCTACGCCATTGTCTCATTCACGCAATGAGACCCCTGATCTCCACCTGCCTAGCTGGCCCTGTGTGTGGAACAGGTAGCACTTCAGAGAATGCTACCTTTGAGGTCCTGGCCTTCAGCTTCCTACTTAATAGCCTAAATTTGGCCTCCGGGCTACACTTGCCCACGTTGTTGGTGCTGACATGCACCACAACCGCTACCTCCTCCCTAGCACTGTCTACCAGCCTGTCTAGACGAGAAGTGATGTCCACAACCTTCGCACCAGGCAGGCAAGTCGCCATGTGGTCATCACATCCATCGCTAACCACCCCCTCTATGTTTCTGATAATCGAATCCCCCACTACAAGAAGCCCCCGACCCCCTTCCCACCGAGGAGTATCCTGAGTGCGTTTGGATATGGGCCCATCCCCTGGAGAAGGGGTCCCCCCTAGGGGATTGTTTCAGTGGAAAGTACACCAAGCAGTGGAAAGTACACCAGCTGCAAGCCTTTATGGAAGTTCTATTACTCTCCTTTTAATCTTAGTACATTAGTAGAATAGAGAGAATAGTGAGAAATTGACATTTTCCAAAAAGGTGGCTTTTCTTCAGGTTTGATTTTTCAGGATTTTTGGTATGTTTATCACAGCCAGCAATGAACACACTTTGCAATTTCAGTTTTTATTCTGAATGTCTGGGTTTAGCCTAAAATTTGGCTAATTACACTAGACTGTATCCTTGAGGTAAGGATGCCGCAACTAATCCACTCACCACCTGAAAGCAGCATATGCAACTACTGCAAAACCATACTAAAATTGCTGCAATTTCACATAGCACTGTGTTCAAAATATTCAGCTATAAACCAACACTGCTGAAAAAGGCAGTAATTCACAACAGAGGAATTGGAAGCCCAAATTTTTCCAGATTTTCCTCAACCATGGAATAGAATCAACTCTCATTCTTTTTTTTCTTTTTGCCTGTGTAAACAATTTTGCTTTAGAATATGGCCCAAGGAATGTGATAAAATATAATTTAATTTGAAGCTAAAGATTTGGCGATAAAGTATTCCCAGGAATAATATTTAAAGAAGGATTATGTTCTTCTATACCTTAATAATTTTTCCCTGGCAAAATAAACAAAGGCTCTATGTTCATCTGGCACAGTGCACTAAGTACTTCAGAAACACTGGTGCTGATATGTGATGAGGATTTGCTGAATGTTTCCTTATAAATACCTTTGTGGAATGCTGTCCAGGGAGGCCAAGTAGCTTGGCAGCCACTGTACAATTCAACACTTGTAACTTTATCTGGCCACTAAGTTCCAGAGGGCTGATGGTGTGATCTGGCTTGTTTACATCAATCGGAGGTGGCTCCCAAAATTTTGCCCTTGATCATACAGATCACTTCAGGGCAGTGCTCTGGGCCCTCACAACATATTACTTCATGCAATTGGATTACTGCTCATATCCAAGGCTGTGAAGACAGAGTCTGAAAATGACCATGTGAACAGGGTCATATGAAATATAGCATAGAAAGCTTCTCAATTATTTTAAATTGCCTCTCTCTCTCTCTCTCTCTCTCTCTCTCTCTCTCTCTCTCTCTCTCACACACACACACACACACACACACACACACACACACACACACAGAAGGGTTTGGATGGTTCTATTGTTGGAGGGTTTTATTGACACATGTAAGGTGAATTCACAGGCTGATGTTATCAGTGATGGAAAACATGAAATCCATTTTTTAAAAACCCTTGTTTTCTCCCATCTCTAGTTATCACATAAAGAGTGCTTTGTTACACAAACACATTCCTCACAGCTGCCTCTAGTGTTGCCCAGGGCCATCCCTTGAAATGCCAGCCCAACCTGGAAGTAATTGTGATGACGTCACTATAATTCTGGTTGTGTACCACTCACAGCAGTGCACAACTGCTCCAGTGCACAACCGCAAGTGGGGAGGTTCTCCTACCCCATCTTGCCACCACTGTGAGTGGCCACCCGCTTCTTGTATTTTTTTTTTGAAGTGAGAAAAAATGGAAGAAGCTGCAGCTGCTCACAATGGCATGCAAATGCTCCTGGAGTGGCTGTGAGGGGGGCAGGTTCTCTTGTCAGGCAGGTCGTGGGGCATAGTTGATTGCTGTGGGGCGGCATTACCATCCCCCATGGAATGCTACCTGGGAACACCTTACCATCCCCCTCAGCACACCACTGGTTGCAACACAATAAGAATAAAATTAAAAACAATTTTAACATAGCATAAGAGGATATTGGGAATGTCTCTCTCCTTTAGGGAGTTTAGCTAGTAGTAAGCTATAGCAGCAGGTCTGACTTTGAAGACTTCGTTTCCAAGAGAAATCCTCATTCCCTTATCTACATGTTATGGATGCATCTTGCCATCTGACCCACCTCACAGGTGTCAAGAGTAGAGATCCTGGCTATGACTTTAAATATACCTCTATGTTCTAAAGCAGCCATTTTCGACTACTCTGCCATGGCACACTGGTGTGCCGTGAATGGTCTGCAGGTGTACTGTGGGAGTTTGGGGGAGGTCATTTATTAGGAGGGCCATTGGGTGATGTGAGCTCCTCACCAGCAGCATGGTGTGCCCTGTCAATTGCCAAAAAACTGATGATGATGATGATGATGATGATGATGATGATGATAATACAGGTATTTCTATACTGCCTTTCTTGGTCCTCAGATTTCTCCTTAGACTTTATTCAAGGTGGTTTACATAGGCAGGCAATTTACATCAACAGACTGAGGCAAAAAGGCAAAGAAGTAAGGCCCATAGCCAGGGATACAGACCAGGGACAGACTGCACTTGCTCCCAGTGTGGAAGGGATTGTCACTCCCGAATCGGCCTTTTCAGCCACACTAGATGCTGTTCCAGAACCACCATTCAAAGCGCGATACCATAGTCTTTCGAGACTGAAGGTTGCCAACAATTTAAATCCCAGTAGGGATTTTTACAATTTGAAAGAAGGTTTCTATCTTTCAAGAAACCACAACATTCAGATGTTTCTTTCTTGATCTGGTCGCACATTCTGGCCTCCATCCTCCCATGCTCAGAGCAAATGGAATAACTCGGCTCAGCTTGTCAGCTGCTTCAAGGTCGCACGGTGCTGGTGGCCTCGAACTGGCGACCTTCGGATCTTATCTTCAGGCAAATGGAGGCTCAACCCTCTAGACCTGTCCTCCTGATGGTGTGCCTTCATAATTTTAGTACTTGTCAGTATGCCTTGAGATGAAAAAAGACTGAAAAATCACCATTTTAAAGAGTCTTCTATTTTGTTGTCATTCTTGTTGCATACACGTCTAGTGGAGAATGCCTTCCACTCCCTCTAATCTTGAATATAGTGGGGATTATAAGGCAGTTTGCTAGTAGAACAGCAACTTCTTTTCTGTACCAGGCCTCACAGTAAACTGTTAATAGATGTGTTGGCTGGACGGACACTAATTAGTGCTAAATTATAACAGGTTTCCCCAAGATGATATACTGCATTCTTATGGATGGTTAAATAATTCACCATGTGTCAGGCAGAAACAAAGTATCCCTTCTTTGCAGAGGGCGTCCTACAGATTAGAGATGGTTTCAAACAGCTGCAGTGTTCAGGTGCAGAGGCCACTAGGCACTCTCTTGAGTTTCAAAAGACTGAGGCTTTCTAAAAAGGAGTCTGCTGTGACCTTTGGAGTACATCTTGGGTGATGGTTCCGGGCTTTTTCCCTTTTATTGATTCAAATGACCTCAAGGCTTGGTTACCCTCCTTGGTTATACAGTGTTTGTTTTAATCTTAGAAAAATATTAGAGAAGTTACAAAGGATTGTAGGAAACCAAGTAATTCATACATAGTGACCCCTCCGTTGAGAGTACATGACCCTCACAGCAAATTCTACCCATTTTTACAGCAGATGCCTACTGCAGTTCCACGCACACTTGTTTAAAAGTGAGTTCCACTGCACTCAGGCCCAAACTGCATATTGTGTGCAAATACATGTGTTGGCAGCCCCATAGGTAAATATTCTAAAACATTAAAGGGGCATTCAAGGGAGAAAGTCTCTTGGGAAACAGTACAAAGGGGATGTTACGTGTCCTCTCCTGTCACAGCTTCTCTGCTCTTGATAGACCCCACCAGGAGCATAGTTAAATATTCAACAATGCTCCTGGTGGGGTCAATCAGGAGCAGAGAAGCTGTGGCAGGAGAGGGCACATAACATCCCCCTTGCACTGGGGTGATGGCAACCTACTGGATGCATATCCCCCCCCAGCAATTACACTGGCTGGCAGTTTGTTTCTGGGCTCCATTCAAAGTGCTAGTTTTGACTTTTCAAGTCCTCTATGACTCGGGTCCAGGATATTGACTTCCTCCTTCCATATATCCCAATGGAAAATGGGAATAGCATCCTGGTGTGTGCTGCTGCCGCTGTCACCACTGCCAGATCCATCCCATTCCATCCTTGAATCACCCCCTGCCTGCCTTGCTTCCTATGTTCCTCCCTTCCCACCCTCAAAACACCCTATTGCCACCTTACCTGCACAAGTGTGGCACCTGGCAGCAGCAGCTGCTGCACATGTAGTGCCTCCACTTGTGTCAGATGCCCCAAGCGCACAGCAGTGGAGCACCATTTACAATGCTGTAGTGCACCTGCGACAGTGGACTGGGAGTTCTGCTGCCGTAAGCAGCCCATGGGATTGGGCCATGACTGTGAGGTGGAATAGTTGTATTGGTCCCAGTATGATCACAAGAAAACAGAGGCAGCGAGGTATCTCTGGTCATTAATTGCAAGGCTATTTCTCTTTACTTGTACTTGCCAGTAACATTTCCAGACTTTAAACACTGGGACAATTTTCATTTTGAGTCTGGGTAATTCTTACAACAAAGGAATTAGCAGGAATATCTCTTCACCTTTCCCTGATTTGTTTATGGTTATTAGAATTTAGTTCTCTTGGAGAAACATAAATATTAACAAGATGCTCAGATTACACACATGGCTCATGACAAATCTGGCCTCTGGTGAAGAATGGTTTCTACTCTTGTTTCTGAAATGGAAATGCAAGTGCTAGTTTTTATGAAGTGCACTTAATGGATAGCAATTTAAATATGAGCAATAAAAATTTCATTTTTGGGATGTTCAGAATAGGAAAATCAGAACCCAAATCCCAAGTCTCTCTTTGCCTTGTAACCAAATCCACTCTCTTTGGGTCTGTTTAATAATTTTGTGCGAAAACAGAGAGGCTTAAGGAACCCAGTCTTGTGATAAGAACACAGCATTAAATTGGATGTTGAACATTTGCTAGTGAAAATGCTCCCAGGAATCATACCGAAAGAAGGATTGCATTATTTCCAATTTTACTAACCTGTGCCAGAATCCAGTTAAATTAAACCCATTTGCATTTCCGTTTAGGCTGAGCTGAAGTGGTTGCTGTTTTCTGTGAACATTTTGGCAGGGTTAGAAAGTTTCCCATTTCAATGGTAATTTGATAATTGTTCAGAAGTGTTTGGGAAGCACTGCTCTCATTCTGAATTGACTTTGCTTAGTCCTAGTGAGATTAGCATGTAACAAATTAGAGTGGTAATTTTGTAATACAACACAGGGCACAATCCTAACCCCTTATGTCAGTGCTTTCCAGCACTGACATAAGGGCAATGCAGCTCTGAGGTAAGGGAACAAACATTCCCTTACTTTGAGGAGGCTTCCGTGAGGATCTTCCAACTGCAGGATGCAGCACATGTCCCATTGGCACCGCTATGCCAGTGCTGGAAAGCACTGACATAAGGGGTTAGTATTACGCCCACAATCACATTCACTATATGAACTCCTGATTAATTAGTATAAACCATTTGATTAATCCAGGTAGCAATGCTACAACTGAGTCTTGTTTGCCGTCAGTGACATTAGCTTGTAGCTAAATATGGCTGGCTACACTTTGTTGTAATATATTCAGTATGTGATCCCTGATTGGCTTGTATCATCCAGATAAGGCAAATCAGGACAAAAAATGCAACTGAAGCAGTAGCAGCTATAAGAAAGCTGGTATTAAACAGGGTTGGAAAAAAAAAAAAACATTTTCTCAATCAAAACATTTTTGGAAGAAATTTCTGTGTTCCCTGAACACAATTTCCCTGAAATAGTTAATTTCTACTCAGACATTAAAATAGGGGCCTATTTGGTACAGCGCTAGAGCAATTTCATTGCAGTAACCAAACAAGCTCATATTTCTCCTTCTGAAATTGATATACCTTAAAATGCTTAATCAATGCTTAATTAATGCTCAGATTATGCCCTTTTGGCCGAACAAAGTAAACTATTGCTTTTGTTTCAACTCTGTACATTCCAGCCAGCAGATAGTTTGTAACTAAATAAGCTTTAAACATTTGTTCTTTGCAAACATTACTTTTTTGTACTAACCTTTTTTCAGTACAATCCAGTAGCCAATATAAAATGTACAGGCCAGGGACAAGTGTGAGAAGTGAAACTATTTGGTGAGTCCAAGGTAGAGATGAGATTTGGTGTTCTTCTCAAATAGCAGCGCACCTCCCCAATGCCTCATAGCATACTGCTTTTGAAATCTTAATCACATGGCATTAGTGGAGAGCTGTCTGAACCTCTTCTTCACATGGGACCTAATTTAAAGTAGTTTAAGTGTTTGAACCAGCCCCCCCTCCATGCAATTAGGAGATCAGATGCACCACACAAGGAAGTGGATCTACTCTTGCATGTCGTCGGGACAAGGGAACATTTGTTTCTTTGCCCCAGGGTAAGCCCCTGACGGCCTGGTAGGTCTATTTGGACCTATATCAGCAATACAGCTGGCACAAGTCTGTGTGGAGCTGTGAAGGTGGATCAAACCCAGGACAGGAGATTGGAACCTGCTCCTTCCAAGTCCCAATCTGCCCTCCTCCTCACCCTCACTGCCGCTCTGTTCCACCCACCTCCCTCCCATCCCCTACATGAACTTACTGGGGCCAGTGGGTATCCAAAAGCTGCTGGTGCATGGAGCTGGCTGCTCACTGCTTATGGCAGTGGCCAGGCCATGCTCTCCAGTGCGTTGCCTTTTGTGACAGCCAGAAAGTGCCTCGCGCCACTGGAACTCTTGTTCTGGCAGCACTAGTTTCAAATAGGTTTGGGCCATTAGTGATGGAACCTATTGGCTGCTTCTTTTTTTCTTGTTGATATTGAAGTCTGTTAGACTTAAAAAAAAATTCAGCAAGGATTTTAATACAGGTAAGGCATAATTCATTAGCTGTATCGAACAGCCAATGGCAGGGTTTCCCTCCCAGGAGAAGCTACAGCTGTGGTGGTGATAGAAAATGGAGTCATTGTGGACGAAAAGGGCTAAACCTCTCTCCAATCCTGCTGTGGTCATGATTCTAGTCAGAACGCTTGATACAAAGGTGCATAAATGATAATAGCTTCATGTTGTATTTGAATATCAGTTTTGAAGATCTTAGAATCATAGACCAGCCACAAAACAAAAAGGGAAAAAGGGATGCTCCAAAGAAGCACTGGCGATCCTGCCCCTGTGCCACCCAGGGCCAGGACCGCAGAATGCCACCTCCCCTACGGGGTCTTCCAAGGGCTCCAGTGGGGGCCTTTAAACCCCACTTCCAGTTTTCAGAAGAAAACCGGAAGAGACATTTTAACCTTCTGAAGGCCTCCGTACGGGGGCCAAAGAAGGCAGCAGGAGGAAGAGGATGCCATCCCTGCAGGTGTGACACCCCAGGGTTTTTGCCCCCCTTGACCTTCCTAGGTACACTAGTGCAAAGAAGATTTGTTTGGGTTTCTTCTTTTTTTTTAGTTCCTCATAAATATTCCTCAATGAAAATGTTCCTCTTGCTCTTCTTAGAAATGTTAATGGCTGGATATAAACACACATCATTTCAAAAACACTCACCAAAAAAAAAAAATTGTCAGAGGAGATCACAAGCTATTGTTCCCTGCATGCAGTCCATACATCACTTTAACTGTGCAGTGCATAACCCGACTTTAATCATCCCTTCTGAAAACATGTGGAATACTCATCTTCTCTAATCCTTGTCTATAGTATTTCCAAAGTACTTTACAAGCCTGGAGTAACTGACTTTAATGCCTTGCAGCAGCTGAGCTGGTAGCACACATGATATCTTAAATGTAACAATCAAAGAAGCATGCAAGATTCTGGTATTTCCGTTGGCTCTTGCAGATGTGCAGAAGCCAGGTCCAAAAACTGAAAAGTCAATTGTGAATGAACACACACACAAAAGTTTGAAAGCAAAGCACGTTTCATTGCCCTGTGTCAACACCCTCCTAATGTGAGGGGACACCGTCTGATAGGGAAGTGGTTTGGTATTAAATATCAGTTACCTGACCCCGACAGTAATTTCTTTTATTGTATGAGTGTCTCGGAAAAACGTTGCTTGGGATTTATGTAAAGTTGTATATTGTGTTATTAAGCCCGAGCATGTGGAATTCTTCAGGTGCTAATCTTTGATGTCCCTGCCCTTCAGGGTATTTGGCTTTTTTGGGTGTTTGTTGAAAGCAGTGTGCTTGATTTAAAGTAATCCTCTTATGGGAGTGGGAAAGAGAGGAGGGGGTGAACCTGGAACCTTTTTCTTTTCTTTGGTCTCAGTTCCGATTCTCCTTCTCTCCCCCCACCCATCTGCTCTCCACCCCACTTTTCTTATTCTTTTCAGAGCAGTGGAATTCCCCAACTATGCCAAAGAGCAAATGTATAACTCCCTGAAACTTTTTATGACCTGGAATGTCGTTTATGGCCTTGAAATGTTAGAATTTACTAACCAGAGAGCTGTTGGCTTACTTTAAAGTGATTGAGCAGTGTAAAAACACAAAGGCAACTTTCCATTTCCTCTAACTATGAACCAAGAGCAAAAACGGGAGATGGGGGGGGGGAAGAAGAGCTCCCAGAAAGCAGAGAAAGGCATGCAAATATCTCTTCACCAAAAAAATGTGAATATTCTGTCAGCAGTTTATAGTGATGGGAAATACATGTGATGCGTGGAGAGATTGTGCTAATCCCTGAGATCCTGCTGGGCAAAATAATAAAACAGCATAAACAGATCCAGTAAATCTCACTTCCACTGGCTCTCAGTATCCCAAGTGGACCACCTTTGTTTCATGCACTCCACCTCTAGCCATTGGTTGAACTTCATAGACACCATCATGCATAGGATAATCTGTGGCCCAGTTCTGTCACTCAGAAGTAAATGCACAAATGTCAGTGTTGCTTGTGTTATGTTTGGATTACTTCCCCACCCAAAGGTACAGCTCAGTGCTGGCATTAGATTGCTGGGAGCACTAGGGCACAACCCTGCACAACTCCCCCACATTCTTCCCTGGCTAACCCCTGATGGCACATTGGGTGCTACCATCACCACCTGTCCTGTGGGCTCAGGCATTGGACTAGACAGTTGAGTTCTTTGATGAATGCAGGCCCATAAACTGTGCCCAGTGTGGCCAACCCCTCTCCCCACCCATGGTGCAGCTCACCATTAAACTTGTCTTTTAACCGCTTAAGCATAAGAGACTTCGAACAGAGTTGCGCTCCCCCTGCAAGAGTGGGTGAGCAGCTTAGGAGTCCTCCTAGACTCTCAGCTCTCTCTGGAGAACTAGGTGAACTCTGGAGCTAGAACTAAGTGGCAGCAGTTGTTAGAAGTGCGTTCACCCAACTTTGGCTGGTGTGCCAGCTGAGTCCATACTTCAGCCATTTGGACCTAGCCACAGTGATCCATGCTTCAGTAATTTCAAGACTGGACTACATGAGTCTACTCTCCAAAACAGTTAGGAAACTGCAATTAGTGCAGATTGTGGCAGCTCAGGTGGTTATAGATGCTAGATGATATGACTCTGCTGGACCATTGCTTCAGCAGCTACCTAGGCTATACTTTCACTTCCGGTTCCAATTAAAGATGCCTGTTCTAACCTTTAAGTCCCTCCATGATTTGGGTTCAGGTTATCTGAAAGACCACCTCCTTCCATACATTACAGCCTGCCCTCTTAGGTGAGGGGGCTCTTCTACAAGTTCCACCTGTGTCCCAAGTGATGGGGTGGCAACTTGGGGACAAACCTTCTCTGAAGTTACACCAAAACTATGGATTTCCCTTCCAGGGGATTTGAGAACTACTCTCTCCCTCATGGCTTTTTGGCAAGGGCTCAAAACATACCTGTTTTGTCTGGTGTTTGGTTGCTGAGTAGATATTGACCCTCTGAAATACTTCTGTGACTGGACTGCTTTGGTTTTTTCTTTTTACGTTTTAGTGTTTAATGTTAAAATTAATGTTTTTAATGCTTCTTATCAGTTAATGATACTTTGTACTTTACTATGGAGCACTGTAAACCACCTTGGGCATTTGCTTCAGCATAGGAAAGATGGGATATAAATTTCCACAACAACAATACCTAAAATATATAATATCTTATGATAGTATTGCTACATCAGGACTCAATCCTATCCAATTTTCCAGTGCCGGTGCTGCTATGCCAATGGGGTACGCACTGCTTCCTGTGTTGGGGTTGCAGTCACAGAGGCCTCTTCAAGGTATGGGAACATTTGTTCCCTTACCTTGGGGCTGCATTGTGGCTGCACCTGTGCTGGAAAGTTGGATAGGATTGGGCCCCCAGTTGGGTAAGACATGAATTGGGACTTAGTAACTAAAGGCTTCCTGCTGTAGTTAGAAATGCAGCTTTTGTCAGTTAGAGCCAAGAAAGTACTCTGCTTAATATGAGCTACTAAAGATAACTAATTTAACTGACAGAAGATCAAGCAAAAACCCTCATGGTTTTAAATATGTCTAGTTGTTGGTATATAACATTCTGTATACAAAATGAAGTAACATATATAGAACTAGTAGGGGCACAATACACAGTATGTCTATAATATAATATGTACACAGAACACGCTGGAAGAGAATGTACTTAGAAATAATACAAAAATTTTTGTGAACATCCCCAGGGAAAGATTTTTAATTTATTAGTTACAAAAGGTTTTCAAGGGCCAGAATCACTAGAAGAAGCCTATGCAGCATTTGTGTTGCTTATTTGTGTTTCTTATTGCAGGGACTTCAAAGTACAGTCCTTCTTGGATATTGTGAAGCAGTTCTGAGTTTTATGATTCAAAAGAGAACATTGGCCGGAATCCAGAGAATCCTGCAACAAGTTCCATGTGCCCAGGGGAGCTTTGGACGCATGTTTCTTGAACAGCAGCCCTTGCCACCGCCAGCCACATTCCAAACCACTTTTAAAAACCAGAGGCAGTTTGTCACAAATATGACATAGTGATCCTGATGTTCAAAGAAAAAGAATAAAGTACCACCGGGCATGCACAAGTCCTTAGGCACACTTGAAGCAGCTCTTGGGATCCCAGCCATAGTGGGATGGTTTGCTTCCATCATTTGCAACATTACATCATTGCTTCAGCTAGTGGTAAGTAGGACACAGTCATCTTTATGTGTTCTCAAAGGGCATTCTATAGACCAGGGGTGTCCAAAGTTTTTGGCAGGAGGGCCACATCATCTCTCTTACACTGTGTCGGGGGCCACGGAAAAAAAAGAATTAATTTACATTTAAAATTTGAATATATTTACATAAATATACATAAATGAATATATTAGAGATGTAACTTATATGAATGAATGGTCTTGCAATAGCTCAAGACCTATAAAAGGCCTTGCACAAAGCAAGGCTGGCCTTTCCTTTGCTGCTGCTACTGCATCACAGACATGAAACAGCAAGCAGTGGAGGGAACCCTCATCCCACAGCTCACGCAAGAGGTCAAACATTCGCTCTCACGCTGATAGCAGTTGCGTTGGGCCAGTGTGGGCTCCAACAAATCTTTGGAGGGCCAGAGGCTCATTGGAGACTGAGGGCTCCCTGAGGGCCACACTGAGAGGCCTTGAGGGCCGCATGTGGCCCCAGGGCCGGGGTTTGGGCACCCCTGCTATAGACCTTCAGCAGGCAGCATATTAGAACCACGGGCTATGTGATGTCAAGTCTAGTTGGTGCAATGTGAGAGGATGTGGGTCAGTGCCAGTCCATTAAAAATCATAATCATAATGTGACTATGCTGTTTGTGATGCTACCCAGCTTGTAGTGGTGGTGGGGCTTGCACATTTCAGTAAGGTTGAGGGCTAAATTGGACAGCGCCGCTAGACAGGTCTCTGCTGAGAAGCCAAGGAGCCCCATCCTAACTAATTTCCTGGATGGTGATGTAATGGTGCCAGCATGGTGCTCTCTATATCATATGGGAGAGTTCTGGCCTCTAGAGGCCTCTCTGGCGGCCTCTCTGCCTCCTTCCCACTCCCTACACATACTCACTGGGCAGCAGGCATCTGGAGTCCACTTTTGTGACAGCTGAAAAGTGCTATGCAGCAATAGGATTAGACCAGAGGTCTCTAAACCTTTTGGCCGAAGAGCTGCATCAAATATCTGGTACAGTGTCGAGGGCCGGAAAACAAAATTAAATATAAAATTTAAACAAATACTTTGGAAATGGAACTTAGATGAATGAATAAATGAATGGGCTCAAATGTCCAGGACTTCTCCAAGCATGAACATAGCCCAAGAAATAAAGCACACACTTAAATGGACCCCCATTCCCCCACCCGGCAAGCACAACTCTGGTTGTGTTTGGTCAAGTGGGCCAGAGGCTCTCAGGGGATCAGAGGCTGGCCACAGGCCAGATAGAGGCTCACCATGGGCCGCATCTGGCCCCTGGGCCAGGGTTTGAAGACCCCTGGATTAGACTGTAAATGTGTCCCGAATCCATTGCTACCATGGTGCGAAATTAAATACAAAGTCTATACCAGCTTGGTTGTCACTCACGTCACCAAGGACCATGTCAGAAGCTAGTGTCCCTAGACATTTGATAGAAGATGGGCTACACAGGGCACAGGCTGTTCTGTTGAGCAACCAGGAGAGAGGTCTAACTTGATACTGGAAGCAGGATCTTCTGTTGAGCAATCAGGGCAGAGACCTGACAACTATTGAAAGAAAATAAACATGAAAGATAGTGGTCTAAAGAAGAAAACAATATAATGCAATACTATTGAGTCTAGAGTAGACCATTTGAGCAAGGATGTTTGAAATGTATGAAATATGAATGTATGAAATATGAAAACAAAAGTCTTCAAATTCCACTGTCATCCACCAGTGATCAGCAGACCAGCACGGATTTAGTAAGAGAAAAATAAACCCCTGGAAATGGCTACAGAATGGATACTTGAAGAAAGAAATGGAAGGTCTCATCCTGGCTGGACAGGAACTGGCACTTGCAACAAATAATATCAAAGCAAAGATTCAGAAGACCAGTGACAACAGCAAATGTTGGCTTTGTAAGATGAAAGATGAAATAGTTAACAGTCTAGACCAGTGGTTCTCACGCATTTAGCACTGGGATCCACTTTTTAGAATGAGAAACTGTCAGGGCCCACAAGAAGTGATGTCATGATTGGAACTGCCATTATCAAGCAGGAAATTTTTTTAACAATCCTAGGGTTTTTTTTTTTATTTTTAACCCACCTAGTGGGTCCCGACCCACAGTTTGAGAAACACTGGTCTAGTCACTGCCTGTAGTAAGATTACCCAAACTAACTATGAAGAACATCATGATAGAATTTCAGCTATGGTTTGGTGGCATCTTTGCAAAGAATATAATTAACTTTCACATCGAAATTCATGGTATAATAAACATGATAAAATCAGAGCAGCCAAGAAAATTTTTGGGGGAACTTCATATCACAGACAGACAAATATCTAAAACAGTGTTTCTCAAACTGTGGGTCAGGACCCACTAGTGGGCTGTGACCTGATTATTAGTGGGTTGTAAAACTGACAAGCCAATAGCTAACAAGGAAATGTATTGAGTCCTATGAAAAGTGAAACTGAGCTGCTCATGTGTGTTTACTTGTGAGTAGGTATGCATACCTCCGTCTACTTCAAAGGGCAGGCCGAGAGGAGCACAACTCCACCAGAATGTTCCTGATCCAATGAATGCAGCCCCCAAAAAACATTCAAGAAGGAAGTTTCCCCCTCGAAGCTGACAAGGATAATGTATTGAGCCCTACAGAAAGTTAAACTAAGCCATGCATGCTTGTTTACTCATGAGTAGGCAACAATTATCTGGGGGATGCCTGTTCGGCACCCTGGCCTTTGAGGTGCAGGGTGCGCAGGGTTCAATTCTGTCCCCCATGCTATTTAATATCTACATGAAACTGCTGGGAGAGATCATCTGGGGGTTTGGAGTGGGGTGTCATCAACATGCTGATGACACCCAGCTCTATCTCTCCTTTCCTCCAGACTCCAGGGTGGCGGTGGAGGGCCTGGAGCGCTGTCTGGAAGCAGTGAGGATCTGGATGGGAGCTAAGAAGCTGCAATTAAATCCGAATAAGACAGAGGCTCTCCTGGTTCGGAAATCCTCGATGCAGGTACTGGACTATCGGCTTGCGCTGAATGGGGTTGCACTCCCTCTGAAGGAGCAGGTCCGCAGCTTGGGGGTCCACCTGGACTCACAGCTGCTCCTGGATTCCCAGGTGGCAGCTGTGGGTAGGGGGCCCTTTGCTCAGCTTTGGCTGGTGCGCCAGCTGCGGCTGTACTTGGATCGTGCAGACCTGGCCACGGTGATCCATGCCACGGTGACATCGAGGTTAGATTATTGTAACACGCTTTATGTGGGGCTGCCCCTGAAGACGGTTCGGAAACTGCAATTAGTGCAGAATGCGGCGCCCCGTGTGGTTACTGGAGGTAGGTGGTTTGACTCTGTCAGTCCGCTTCTCCGGGGGCTACATTGGCTGCCCATTCGTTTCCGGGCCCAATTCGAGGTGCTGGTTTTGACCTTTAAAGCCCTTTACTGCTCTGGGCCAGGGTATCTTAGAGATCGCCTACTCCCGTACAATCCGGCTCGTCCTCTTAGGTCATCAGAGAAGGCCTTTTTGCAAGTGCCGCCGCCTAAGGAGGTACGTGGGGCGGCGGCAAGAAATAGGGCCTTCTCAGTAGTGGCACCAATGCTATGGAATTCCCTTCCCCTTGACTTGGGAATGGCTCCCTCTCTTGAGACTTTTCTGAGAGGCCTGAAGACCCTTCTATTTAAACAAGCCTTCTGAGTTCATGGCCTTTTTAACATCTTTTCTTCATCTTTTAGTGTGTTTTTACAGGCCTGATTCCTTTATGATCTGCTGCTCTATGCTCTTTTTACCTGATTTTTTATCTGACTACTGTTTTTTATGATATCTGTCAATGTGTTAATATATTTTTATCTGTTTGTTAATTATGTTTTAATCTTCTTTTAACCTATTGTAAGCCACCTTGGGTTCCTTTGGGGAGAAGGGCGGGATATAAATAAAGTTATTATTATAATGCCTTGGCTCCTATTGAAGATCAGGCAAAGGAGAACCCAAGGCCACCAGAATGGTCCCAATCCAATGAATGTGGAGCTCAATAAACACTCCACAATGCCCCCCCCCCCCCCACATAGTAAAAAGATGAAAATGGAGGCTTGAGCAGCTGGTAAGGTGAAACTGCTTTTCCGGTCTCAAAAAGCGAGGTAGGTTCTGACAGAGTGTCATTTTAAAAAGTGGGTCCCCGTTCTAAAAAGTTTGGTAACCACTGATCTAGAACACAATATGTCAGATATAATCATACATGACAAAGTAAAATCGAGTTTGGATCATTAATTTTGCAACCCTAAGAGATAGTAGGCCTGAAGATAAAGAACATGAGAAGATCACAAGATATTAAGACCTGTGCATAGAATTTGGGCATCTCTATGAGCAGAAGGTCAATATTGGGCCAATTGTCACTGGAGCCTTTGTGGCAGTGTCTAGAAGTCTGAAGAAACACTTTGACATTCTTGGCCTGGATCAAATCACACCAGCTCAGCTCCAGAAAGCAATGTTGCTTGGACAGCAAGAATCCTATGGCAATATCTCTGTGATTCCAGAATCTTGGCTAGATCTGAATTGCAGGCTATAACCAGCCCAGCATAGGCTGTGATAAGTAAGAGGCACTTTTTCAAGTGGGTGCTCCTTTTTTAGCAGGGGGAGAGTAACTGGCACACCTCACGCCAGCACTGTCTGTTCTAGTGGCTGTCTGCTGGTATTCCTTGGCATCTTTTTAGATTGTGAGCCCTTTTGGGACAGGGAGCCATTTAGCTTTTTGTTTTTTCTCTGTAAACCGCTTTGGGAACTTTTAGTTGAAAAGCGGTATATAAATACTGTTAATAATAAAGTATGTTAATAATAACAGTGATGTGGCTGACATCATCACTTGGGTTTCATTCACCCATTCATTCATATGGATTCAGTCATAGATACAAGATCAGGCTTCTTTAGCAAGAATGGTGTGTCACCACCAGATCTATCCTCGAAACAGCTTGCGTAGTCCACACCTCATCCCAGTAGGGTTCTGCTTTTAGGCTGCTTGGGGGAAAGGGGAGTTAGTATCTCATTAAAGGCACCTGGAACAGAGATCTGGATAAGCGTTGTAAGAATCATGGTCTGTTTCTCAGCCAGCACATCTACTGAGGGGGACAAGGATAAACTGTAGCTCTTCCTCACAACTGGACTCATTAGTGCTGGAGGGGAGAGGATGCTGCACTGCTGCCCACAGTCTATTGTTTATTTATTTTTCACATTTTTATACCGCCCTTCCTCCAAAGAGCTCAGGGCGGTGTACACAGCTACTCCCCTCCTTTTGTCCTCACAACAACCCTGTGAGGTAGGTGAGGCTGAGAGAAAGTGACTGGCCCAAGGTCACCCAGGAAGCTTCGTGGCTGAGGGGGGATTTGAACCTGGATTTTCCAGGTGTAAGTCCATCTCCCAAACCACTTCACCACACTGGCTTTCATTGTAAGGTAAAGACTGGAGACAGTCAGTAATAGTTGAAAGTGGAATAACAAAGCCATCATTTCCCATGATATGCACCCTTACCTCTTTCATCCCACTGCATTTTCCAGATGAATAAATGGCTCTCTAACTCACATAGCTAAGGGGTCACGTAGCTAGGGGGGGTGAGGGGGTTGCTTTCACTTATTTTTAAGTAAGTAGAGTTGCTGGAGGCTGCAGGAGGTGTGGGGAGCCCTCCGTAGTGCTTCCTGATGCTTGGAACGTTCAGTAAAAGTAGGTGCAAAGCACCTCTGCAAAATGGAAGCCCTTTGTGCCCACTTTTACTGAAGATTCCAAGCCTTGGGGAGCATTATGGAGGGCTGAGCAGGACTGCCCACACCTCCTAGAGCCTCCAGAAGCCCTACCTACTTAAATGTAAGTGAAAGCACCCCCCCTTCACCCCACATAGGGACACGATCCTGGGGATCACTTTCCTGCCTCTCCCCTTCCCCTGCCCCTTAAAGGGTTGTGACCCGCCAGTTTGAGAACCACTACTTTAGATAATGTGCCTGAAAAATCACCTGGGGCATTTAAGATTATCATTATTTGTCCTTCCCTAGAGGGTCCTCTGTTAAAGATGCAGTTGCCCCAGAGCTAAGTACAGTGCTTTACGTATCCCAGTACCACACAATAAACCTAGTCAGGTCGCTTGTGGAAAGAGAGCTGTGTTAGCAAAATGTAACATGTATTCTGTGTATTGCCTCTTGCCCATGCACCTGCAGGATTTTAACCTCTTAGCATTTAAATTCCATGATCTCTGATAAGTTGGCAAGGTCATGCCCATGGGTTTCTCAGTAACACGTGCCACCTTTGAAAAGTGTAACTCATTTCTTCAGTAGGCTGTCAAGAAAAGAGCTGACTGGAGTCACATCACACACTATCATGACAACTTCCTGTTTGTGGGTAAGTTCTGGTTATATGTGCCTCAGGACATCTTGGTCTTTTGGCCAGGAAAAAACAAGACCCTATCACCAGGTTCATGGGCCTGGGTATTGACTCCATGGTTAGCACCTCACACTTGCCTGGAGAAAATATCCAAAGATTGATGTGCCGACTCCAGGTGTGCAAAAAGAAATGTACTCTGCATAACATGCAGGTCTTTCTCTGGCATTTTGACTATGTATGCAAGGGAAACATCTTCTGTGCCAGGACAACATGGGAACTCCCTCAAACCCCCCCACCCATCATCTCAGAATCATGAAAAAGGATGAAGGATGACCTGAAGATCTGCCTTTTCTTCTCGGCTAACTTCAGTGTGGTCTATTTGGCAGGATCCCCTGAACAGCAAGGCTAATCTGCAAGAATTGAGTTGCTGTTTGTGGTTAAGATTGCAAAACTACAGCCTGATCCCATGCATGTTTACTCATAAAGAACTCCTTCTGAGCTCAGTGGGAATAAAGCATTAGAATATAGCCAATGCCTAATAAAGGTTTTCACAATTGAAATTGAATTGTATTAGAATATAGAGCCCAATTCTATGCATATTACTCAGAAGTAAATTCCATTACAGTCAATGGGGCTTACTCCCAGATAAGTGTGGATAGGATTCCAGCCATGTGTAATTTAGCACCATAGTAAAAAAAAAAAAAAAAAATTTCAGACCTATAAACTGAACTGTGCTTCATTTTAGTGACAATCAACATCCAGTTGCAAACTGAAAAAGTAGTTTGGAGCATGAATAATGAGTTCTTTACATCCCATTTTATTATTCCATAATGGGAAGAGGGTCCACAAATACTTAAAAAGTAACAAGCAAACCTAGATGGAGCAGCATAAGATGAAAATGATAAGAGGGGAGGGGAAATGCCCAGGTGTGAAACATAATGTGTTTCCATCAACATTTTTCGTATGGTGGCAGCAAAAGGTGAAACCTTAGCCTTCCTTTCTTTCCTTTACTGACAGATCTTAATATTTCTTTAAAGCAGCACACCAAACGCTTGAAGCCAATGATTAATAATCCTACATATATCAGGTGTTCTGTCTGCTGTTATGCTAAATACTTCCTGAGCTATTTTTCTGCCAAGGAAGATACTGCTTCAATAAGCAATTTCTCGGCAGATAGTCAGATTCGGGGGTCTGATAACAGACAGAGTGCTCATGGAATGAGAAGGAAAACAGAGTTGAAAGCAAATAGTTCTTCATCTCCCATAGCCTTGTGTTACTGGAGATAGACCATTCCCCAGTGTCTCAAATTTCTGCACATTACTCAGCTGAGTTCTTAAGCGGGTACTACTTTTGCCATCTTTCTTGCTTTCTTTTCTCATGTTTGTATTTTTCTTTTGCCCTCTTTGGTGTGCAAGCACATTACCGTCTCTTGAATTTTCAATCCTGGATAGCTGCTGGAGGCAGTGGTGTGCTAAGGGGGTGCACAGGGTAGCAGTTGCACCGGGCATCAAGCTTTAGGGGGGCAACAAGCTCAGCTTGACACTAGTGACCAAAATTGTGAAAATCTTGGTATGTATGAATAATACTATCATGTTATATATCTTTGGAAAGGTAATTTAATGCTGAATGCAATGAAACAAACTGCAATGAAACAAACTGCATTGGAATATCTGTATTCTATCGAAGGTTATGGCCAATTAAGCAGAAAATGAAAACACAATTGCCTTATGGAACAAAAAGTGAATTTTCTTAACTCAAAACTGACCTATGAGACTGATTGTTCTGAGAGCCAGTGACATATTATCATGTTATTGACATGTTGCAACGACATGCTATCATGATACACCAGGAAACCAATAAGGTGTTAATATGAGTCAGCTATCATTTCCATGTATCATAATACAACTACCCCTTCTGACTAGAAAAAAGCACTTTTTCAAGTGGTGCCCCTCTTATATTTAGCAAGGGGAGAATAACCATTCCTCTTCAGCCCAACACAGTGTCTCGAACCTATCAGGGGCACACATTTTATTTATCTACTTAATTTGATTTTGTCTGGGTGGGGCTACAAATCTTCTTTGACCCCAGGTAGCAGATAGATGCCTTAGCTATGCCACTGACTGGGGAGAGACAGCAGAGCAATTAAGTGGCAAGCTGCTGGGGGGAGGAGGTGGGTTCCTCCAGATTTTCACTTTTTAAAAAGCCTGGGCATGACTTCACTTCCATGGCAACATTTTGAGCTTGGCACCAGGCTACATGATCATTAGCTACACCACTGGTTGGAGGCATCTGATGGGTTTTCAGTCTAGACCAGTGGTTCACATCCTGAAGTCTTCTGGGCTTTCTCTTAAAGAGTCTATTGCACCTCTCTGATCCCTAGGAAGGATCCCTAGGAGGTGAGTGTTGGCATGGCCATACTCAGATGTCCTTAAGAAACCAGGGTTGTTGATGTCACTGGTCCATCTGAATGGGTGGTTTGTGACCTCCTGGGCATCCCTACTTGCCCTTTGGCCTAGACAGGTGGCCTTGGATGCCCAATCTACTTGTCATTTCTAGCCCAGGAAGAAGAGTGGTTGGGAGCAACTGTTCTGGCTGGTCACACACCAAGAAGAGAAGAAAATCACAGAAACGCTTGTCTGCTGTGCCATGTGGTCTTTCTATAATGGCACTGATTTCCAAGTATCCCAGGAAAGCCTCTGTTCTGTTGAACCTTATGGGAACCAGTTGAACCTAAAGGGAACCAGTGGGGAAAAACAGGGAACAAGGGGAATCAGTCATCACATCTCTCTGAAATGCTTGTATGCACTGGCCATTGGTCAGTGGTCAAACACATGCTGTAGGCACTGAAGGTGTCAGGTTCAGGCCTTGGGATCCCCAGTTATAAAAGGACCAGGCTGCAGCTTGATATGAAAAGGCTGTGCTTTGACAGTCAGTCACTCAAGAGTAGACCATTCATACCACATTTTTAATGGACCCACGGTCTGACTTAGTTGAAGGCAGGTTCATATGTTCAGTGCAGCCTTTATTCCAGGTATCTTTTTCCCTGACAGTCAGAATCCACTTTTCTCAAAAGTCAAGACTGCAGAACAACAATACATTTGGTGATTCTCTCTCATCAGGTTTCCCTCTAGGGCCTGAAGGCCTTGTGCTGCATCTGAAGCCCTTCCAGAAGAGGCCTTAGGGTGGGAAAATGGGAGCCTCACGCAAGTTCTTCTTTATTAAAATAAACAGACAGCCATATGAGTAGACAGTTCACAATTCTATGAGGAAAAATCAATACCAAGTGTTTTGTTGTATGTGTGTGTTATTTTGTTTTGAAAAAGGCACTGAAGTTTACTGTACAAGAACTGTAATATGTTTAAATACCATGAGAACATGAGATGCCAAATAACACCTCAAATATTTCAAATCAAAGTAGTATATTATAAACACTGGCAGTGATTTTCTTTGTAAATAGGTTTAACCTTGGGCCTTCTGTCATTTTGTATTTTTGCACAGGAAATTAATTTTTTATAGCCTCCATGTATGTCAAGAAAAGAGAAAGTCAAAAAACTCCAAGGGATTTCCCCCAAAAGTCTCCATATAAATTTTAAAATTAAACAGATGTTCCATGATTACCATTAAATCGGAGCCATGGGTTGCTAAATTATAAACGATGGGATGCTCTGAACCAAGAGATGAAGTGGATTTTTTTCAATTACTGCAGGTTTCCCAGATCAAAAAAGCTCAAGGTTTCATTGAATCCTGAGACTTCTTGGGTCTCAGCTAGGGTTTAAGAAACATTCAAACTAAGTTAATGCCTGCTGGATAGTTAGGCAATAACCATGAGGAGAGATGATCTGTCACCATGTGCTTCCTCCGGCAATGAAAACTGCAGAGTAATAACTTTTCCATTGACTCCCACTACCAAAGACTTACTTTGTTCTATCGTGTTCATGTTAGATATCAAGTTAAACAAGTTAAACTTTCAGTTTAGCATTTCTCTGGCTTCTAGGCAGTGACTACAATCTTTATTTTCCCTCTCTGACACTAGGACATATTCCATTATTATGATCTTAGGTAGCAGTGTATCAATTGCATGGGTAACTTTCATTGTGGGTGCTATTTTAACTAACAAGGCACACCATGCTGCCAGCAGGAGGTTCACATATCCTATTGGCCCTACTAATAAGTGACCTTCCCCTGCAATTCTTGTGGCACACCTGTGAACCACTCACTGCACACCAATGTGCCACAGCACAGTGGTTGAAAATGGCTGACTTAGACCATGGGTTGCAAACACAAGACCCTCAGCCCAGATACAGCCCAAAGAAGCTCTTTTTATATGGTCCATATGATAATTGGGTTTCCAGCTCTACCCTTTCAGCAGTGCTGCTTCTGCGGAGGATCTGGAAGGGTGAGATGGAAGGAGGCCCCAGAAGGCAAGGAACACTATGACAGAAAGGGGCAGAATTTCCCTCATAGTATTTCCCTCAACAAGGAATGAAAGAGGGAGATGCTGCCAAGGCATTGGGAGCGTCCAATTATCATGCAGGTCACCCTTTCAGTTGCTGAGTTCTGAAGAGATGCCTCAGCAAAAACCGCATCACTTTTTGAAGCCATCAATGTTCCTTGTGAACATTGTAACATTGGGATTGTTTGCTGACGGGCAGCCCAATCCTAACTAAATTCCCATGTTGTGATGCAGCGGTGCAGGCTGCACTGAATCCCAGGGGGGATTTTTGACTGCTAGAGGTCTCCTCGTTATAGGGGAACATTTGTGAGGTAAGCCCCAGCAGCCAAAATTGGTCAATCTGGACCTGTATCAGTTCTAAAGCTGGCGCAAGTCCAAGTTGATACATGTCAGGAAATCAGGCCTGGGAAGGGGTTAGGATATATGGTGTGCACTGATTCCACCCCTGAGGTCCAATCCACTCACATCTGCCCCTACTGCTACCCTCCGCCGGCCCTGTTTCTCCTCCCTGCCCTCTCCCTCCCCTTCCCCCTCCCCTGCGCTGGACTTACTTTCAACATCCCTGTGACTCCAGCCTTCCCACTGGCATACTTGGTCTTCATGCTGTCAAAAAGCACTTTATAGTGCTTTTGCCACAGTGCATGCTGGTGGAGCTTGCATTCGGTTGGCACAGACTCAAGATAGGATTGGGCCAATAATGTGTTATTCTGCCCTCATTACTTCTGTTCCTTTGTATTTGGTAGTAAACATTCTGAGTCAGTTTCATACTTCTGGAGCTGCGATGTTTTTCTTCTCATTTTCCACAGTTGCTACAGTAGTGCAACTTTATGTAAAGCTGTGTACTACAAACTATTGCATTTGTTGTATCCAGGCTGAAGACAACTTTCCATCGTTCCTCGTTCAACTTTACATTCCTCGTGATTTCCTCCATATGGTTTGTATTTGACCCTGAGCAGCTGTCCAAAGTGTATGTATATTCTTTTTTCTTTTTCATCTTGGTGTGATGTCTTTCTGTTGCTGTCCTTTTACTGTGAATTTCATTTGGTATCATTTCATCTTTAGTTGTATTGTCATACAGCCCTGCCATTGCCATTGGTGCACAGAGCAATTACTCTCTAACAAAAATATCCGCCAATTCTCTAGATTGATGTCATCTAAATGATGGACAGCATCCTATCCCTGGCACTGCTGTTGGGTGCAATGGCCCAAAATGGCTACTGCTACATCCAGTGGCACCACCAGCGCTGCCGGAGGAATCCAGGGAAAGCCCCAGGCCACTCAATGAGGCTTCTCAAGTCTGCACCAGCTATTTTGCTGGCACAGATTTGAGAGTCTTTATGTCAGGCTTTGCAGCCCAAGGGAGGATAAGATACAGCAGAGTGGGGCTCCGCTGCTCCCTTCCTCCACCTGGGCAGGTTTATCCCCCTGCCCTGTTCTCCTCCTGCCCAAGAAAGCCTCCCCCCACCCCAACAGAACCTGCCACTGCCCAGAGCTCTTCCCTTGCTCTGGGCAGCACCTGTCCGGTCCTGGGCCCAGAGCTGACTGGCGCTGGGCTGGCGCTGGCACTCCCTGCATGGAGGGTGCTGTAAACATGCTTTATGGTACATTTATTACACCCAGCGCCGGCGCTGGAACTCAGCGGCAGCACTATGAGCCCTTAAGATTGGGCTCTAAAGCAGCCAGGGACAGCCTGCTTAGGAGGCAAAGAACACAGCAGCCATTTCAGGCAGCAGGCTGAAGAGAATGGCAAACTATCAGAGGCTACCTTGAACCTCACATCTCCTTGCCACCTCCACCAGGCCATCACCCTACTGCCACCACAACCTTCTCCACATTTGCTCTCCTTGCCACAAGGAAAGCAAGTGAGAAGAAGATTATGGTAGCACCCTACCTGCTTATCATCTCGCACTGTCATCAGCCTTGTTCCATTTGTTCTCTTTCTACAAGAGAGTAAGTGGCAAGCAGATGGTGGCTACAGTAGCAGGGCTGGAAGAGGAGGTTAGGACCACAGTCTTTTCTCCCCTCTCCTCGTAGTTATGAGAGTGAGTGGGAAAAAGATTGTGGTGCTGGGCCTTTCCTTGTTTTCCAGCCTTGCCGCCATGATGCTCTTTTAAACAGGCTGGGAAGGCAGAATTTGGGCATAGACAGAAAAGGAAGCATTTTTCCAGTTTCTTCCCAGCATGTTTGAAGAAAGAGAGTGACAGTGGCGTTTGGGACTGCAGGATGTGGAGGCAGTATGGAGGAAGAGAGGGTGGCAGAGAGGGGAGGGCATGGGGCACATGTTCAAAAAGGGGGTAGGTTTTGGCACTGGTTTAGGGGTAAGTTTGACTTTAGTGGGGCTTGGAAACAGTCTGTGCTTGAAGAGAGCAGCATGCTCTTCATATGATATGTAAACAGAGGGCCCACATCCACCAATGGAACAGCTGAATGTTGATGGCTTATGTGACCACCTGTATTTATATATTAGAGATTAGCACAGCCATTTTCAATCTTTTTCAGCTCGCGGCACACTGACAAGGCACTAAAATTGTCAAGGCACACTACCAGTTTTTTACTTAAATTAAATTATGTATTATTTCCCCAGGAAATATTCCTGGGGAAGGGGGTGGGGTGGGGGAGAAGAGGAGAGAGAAGTGCCAATTTCCTGCTTGTGTATTTGAGAAAAAAGAGTGCAACCAAAAGCCCAATCCTATGCATGCCTGCTCAGAAGTAAGCCCCATTATAGGCAATGGGGCTTACTCCCAGGTAAATGTGAATGGGTAGCACTCCCAGAGCCCAACCCTATGCATGCCTGCTCAGAAGTAAGCCCCATTATAGTCAATGGGGCTTACTCCCAGGAAAGTGTGGATGGGATAGCATCCCCAGAGCCCAATCCTATGCATACCTGCTCAGAAGAAAGCCCCATTATAGTTAACGGGGCTAACTCCCAGGAAAGTGTAGATAGGATTGTGGCACAGCGCCCTTCCTCTAAAAGTGCAGGGAGGATCACTTTGGGGAGTTGCAGGCAAACTGGCAAGAAAAAGGGACTTTCAGGGACCCTGAAATCTTAGGTTGGGGGCCTCAGCAGACTCGCTTGCTATGTTCCTGCTTGCCTGCTTCTGGCTCCCTCTTCTCACTCACTCTGCAGCTCCCACCTCCTGGCTCCTCCTGGCTTCTCTTGTTGGCCAAGCAGCATGCAGGCAGGCAACAACCTCCTTCATGCCCAACCCTATGCATGCCTGCTCAGAAGTAAGCCCCATTATAGTCAACGGGGCTTACTCCTAGGAAAGTGAGGATCAGGTTGCAGCTTGAGTCGTGCTCAGTAGCAGAAGCAAGCTCCAAGCAAACTCTTCAGTTGCTGGGTAGGATGCAAAGCAGCCACAACCAGCCCCTTCCCTAGCTGCTCCCTTGCTTTGCTGCCTACCGTGGGAGGTTCAAAGCAGCCGCTTCTCTTGCACTTGGGCACGCAGCTGCTACCTGCCTCCTCTGATCCTGTGGCACACCTGAGGCAGCCTCATGGCACACCAGTGTGCCGCATCACAGCAGTTGAAAACCACTGGATTAGAAAAATCTTTTTCGTATGGGTGGTACCTCGGTATCCACTGATTTGACTCACCACTGATGGGGGGGTGTCCACATTTAAATATAACAAGGGGAAAAAAACACCAAAACCCAATTGCCTACCTCCATGCTGTTAAACTGCACCAGCTGCAAGCTTCTTAGGGTTAAAGATAGTTTTAAAGACCCACTTCTGGGTTTCTTGCTCTTCCAGTGTTGCCCCAGAATGCATTGGTATAGACACTATACCGCATTCAGCCACTAGATGGGTTGAATAATGGAATCTAATGGAATGAAATTATTCCATTAGGAGTGATGGAGAAGCAAGAAACCTGGAAGTGGGTCTTTAAAGCTATTTTTCCACTGATTTGGTATCCACGGATTTTTTTTTAATCCACTAGGAGTTCCAGAATGTGAATAATGAGGCATGACCTGTAAAATGTCAAGTAGCTAAATGTCATGAAGAAGATTCAAATAGTTGGCCAGCTTCCCTCTTTTGCAAGCATGATTCCTTTTTTAAAGCTAGATTCATAAAACATGGACAGAGACCCAGGTCATGATCATCATTTGGCTAGCCTTGGGCAAGAAGATGAGCAGAATTAAATGTACCTTCACAAAGCAAAGTGGTGTAGATTTCCACAGACTCTTCTGTAATAACATGCCTTTCCTAAAATAACAGAGTTTTGGCAGCATAGTAGAGCTTAACCAGAGGACATTCAGGGAAACTTTTGGCAGCCTTGTCCTGGACAGATAATGTTGCCAAAGGAGAACAGGCAGCTAGATAAAACATCCTTTCTCCAGCTGAGCAAGGGTGGCCAGATTTTCCCTAAGAGAGAAATATAGTTTTCATAAGCATAAGTTGTAGAGAGAAACTTCTACCCTAGTCCACACCATGGGAAAGCCACACCATCTGCTACCTGCTCTAATTTAGAATTGCAGGTCAGTCAAGTCAATACAGTCACAGCAAATCAGATCAGAAAAAATGATTTTTCATGCAATGCACAATTAACTCATAGAACTTGCGACCTGAAGGCATGATGACAACTGCTCGCCAAATATATGGATAGAGCTGTCAAATGCTATTAGCTGTGATCACAAAATGGAACCTGTTTTCAGAAGCTACATTTCCCAGAGTACCAAATGCTGAGGACAAACAAGACAACTGTCAATGGGCCTTCACATTCTTCTTGCAAGGTAGTGTTGACCTGAACTTTCTCTTGCATTTCTCTCCAAATTTTGTGTGATGGCCTCAAGACCCCATCTCAAGACTCTTGAAAATCCCCACTTTTGCCAGTTTTTCTGCCCTCTAGTTTCTCCTATTTCATCTGTGCCTGTCAGCCAAACGAGTGCTAGTTAGAAGCAAAATAAAGAGATCCCTGGCATCTGAAAATGAACACATTTACAGCCTGATCCTAACAGGTTGCCTGCTAGACCAGGAGGGTGCTGGTGGAACATCACTTCTGTGGTGGTAGTGGAGTGTAGAATGGGGAGGAACAGTGGTTTTCTGGGTGGAAAGGGAGGCAGAATGAAGAAGGAATTGGATGGGTCCAGTGGCATTCATGTGTATCTGAATCCTCTCCCTCTTCACTGCTGTTATGTGCCTCAGTCCTGCGCAGCAAAATCACTGGTGCAAGACCAAGGAGCTCCATCGGAACAGTGGAAGCTTTCCCTAAGACAATGCAACTAAATGACCTCTCCAACTCACCCCCCCCCTCCACTCTAGGATGCAGTGCATACTCTACTGCCACACCTGCATCAGTGGGAAGGGGGAGTATTAGATAGGGTTGAGCTGTTATTTTGGTCTAAGCTTGTGTGAACTACAGTTCATCAGATGAATCAAGTCTTCAGAAGCACTAGGCGAGGGTGTGTGTTTGCCTAGCTGACTCACCTAGCTAACACATACACATCTGCCCTTCTTATCCATGGTTTGACCATTCGTGGATTTGACTCAACAGGGACTAGAAACACCCTGCTAATCCCCCGGGGGGGGGGTGTTATTTTAAAATCATGGCTTCAAAAGCTTCAAAAACAGCTTTTTTTTTTTTTACTTTACAGAGTGGGAGACCGTCTTTATTGATTAGAATGGCTATTTGTAGGTCGCAACCCCCTCCCTTGGCCTTTGGTCACCCCCAGAATACAAAGAGGAAGTGTTTAATCACTTCTGCATAGCATTCTTTCATGCTCCAGGCCAAGGGAGGGGGTCACTTGCCTCCGTGTGACCTGAAAATAGCCATTCTAATTGCTGAAGACTGTCTGCCTGCCACTATGTAAAGGTAAAGAAAGCGGTTTTTAAACTGCTATTTTAAAGGGACACTTTTTTTGGTGGATTTGATTATCCATAGTTTTTGGCATCCGCTGGGGGTCTGGTTACAGAACCCCTGCAAAGATTGGGGGCGGCCTGTAGTTGCGTATAGAGACAAAACAAAACTGAAACCAGAAGGTCAGATGGTCGGAAATGACAATGGCCTAGTAAATATTCATTATAAGCAGGGTGACAATTCACAGCTGGAAAGATGGAGAAAATGGATGAGAATTTTGAGACTTGAAAACTGGTCTCTAGAAAATGAAATTGGCCTCCACAAGAGGGTGACAACTAGTTTGTTGAACATGAAAAGACGTCTGCAGCAATCCGGTGGTGGATTTCCAGGGGACTCTAGCTGGCTGTTGTCAACGGAGTTCTGGATGGGCTTTGGTTAATCCTTGAGAACTGCAAGGCAACTCTTTTGACTTATGTTCTTATGACTTCTCCATGGCTTTATTGAAATAAAAGTTTTTCAAATTTCTTATTCAGTTTCCTTTTCACTTCCCTAAGGAACAGCAGCTTATTAGAAAACGTCCGTACAATATTGTTGGATATACTGAATATGTGTGTTACTGTTTATCAGTTTGGCTTCTGAAATCCATTTAGTCAGCTGCATGTATGAAGTAGCTCCTGGGTAGAACCATGAAACAAAATAAATGACTTGGGAGTAAAACCGACTTTAAAAACATGTTGGGATATTAACAAATGGATTGCCAATATTCCACAGACTTAAGAAAAAAAACTCTTACGAGCATTAATAGAAGCAGCAAAAACTCAGTTAATTAGATGGAAAATGAAAATAAAATGAGTAAAGGAAAGCATTAGGAAAACGAATTCTATGTGTTTAGTCACCCACTTAAAGGGGATCCTTTATAGTGGTTTTGAGTTTATATATATACTTTGAAGTGCACTGTGCATTCTTTTAACTGAGTGGTCTTTTCAAGAAGATGAATCAGATACATTCTGAACACATCTGATTTTATTAAAAGGCCTTCACCAGAACCTATCTTTGTTCAAAAAGGATGTACGTTTAACTTTTCCCCTTTTCTTTTAAAAAAGAATCACCTGATACCAATTAGAATTCCTTTACTGCTAAGCTGATTTATAGTACTGTAATACAGCACTGAAAATATGAAAGCAGAGAAGCAATATTTCAAATTCAGCATAAAATCAACAATAAAAATGTATATTTATAACCTGAAAAGTATGATTTCATCTTGGAGAATTACCAAGCTAATAAGAGTAATAAGCAAGATTTTTGGTTGTACCATATTGTATCTATTAAACACTTCAAGGGGATTGGGAATAAATCAAATCGCAAGATCATTTCTGGATATTCAAACATATTTTTAAATATTGTAAAAATGTGGATGACTATTGCAACTGGTTATCATTTATTCCCATTTTTCTAAAAGGTTTGAATCATGACCCTCATTGTTACATCTTCCACAATGTTGGACTAATGCCTGTAGGTCTGAAAAGCAATTTCGTTTAATAAATAAGGATTTAATATCCTTAGAAGATAAAAAAATAAACCAAAAGTATGTAGAATAATATGCACTATAATCACTGCCCAGGAAATCTTGTTTGGTACAGAAAAGATGTTGTAGAGGAAGGTGAAAAAAGTGTTTTATTGGTAAGGATGGCTTGCAGTCAAAATCAGACTCTGAAACCAAGCATGGAAAGACTGAATCAAAATTGATTCTTTGCAGCTGGCCTCCTCTCCACAATGGTTTGAACCTCTAATATGACAAAATGGAAACTCAGATGCATCTTATATAATGCACATAGAATTCCTGTAATCAATCTGATTTGTGGTCTGATTGGTTGGTTATCTCTCTCCTGTGCTCACCTTCCGTTTCATCTGATGGGCTGATAATTTTATGGCATTCCCACTGTTTGAGTGGTGCAATCAGCTATCTTTTTTTTGGTGGAATTACCATATTCTGTACTTTGAGAAAATAATGTGAGACTTTCAGTTCCATGAACTACACTAGCAGTAGCATTCTCCTCAAAATTACGAAGGCTGCAATCCTAACCACACTTTCCTGAGAGTAAACCCCATTGAACAAAATAGGACTTACTTCTGAGTAGACCTGGTTAGGATTGTGCCCTAAAAGTGATCACTTTAGTTTTACACTTCTCACTTGCTGGAAGACTGGAAGGTGGCCTGTGTGGCACCAGTTTTAAAAAGGGATTGAGTGAGAGGGGGGCTATGAAATTATAGGCTATTTAACTAAACATTTGTTCCTAATAAATTGGTGGAAAGCATTATTAAAACTGAAGTATCAGTTAGGCCAGCCCAAGTCTCTTGATCCGGCCTGGGAGGGTCGCAAACATGCCGTAAAGCAAGTTTGCTCCTCCTCGAGGGGAAGCCAAGCCGGTGCTGCGGCGCTGCAGGCTGCGGAGGCCGACGCAAGCGAAAAAGGTAGGCGTGGGGGGCGGGGAGAAGGAGGGAGGGAGGCGTTCCTGGGCGGGGGGAGGGCAATGGGCAGCCCCTGGGGTGGGTGGGCGGGGAAAGGGAGGCGTGGCTGGGATCTGGCAGTTATGCCGAATCCCAAACCCCATCGCAAGGGAGAATTGAGCGGCTTCAAGCCGCTCTGCTCTCCTCAAACTTGTGCCACCTCAAGAGGTGGCGCATGTCCAAGGAGACCCATAGACACCAGCAGCCCTTACCCAGGGATAAGGGGAAAAGTTTCCCCTTCGCCTCTGGCTAAGCCGCTTCTGGCCACAATTCTGTGCTGGATACAGGCTGGCTTGCCTGTTCCAGCACAAGTTAGGATTTCGCCCTTAAGCCTCGAGAAGAACAAGTCTTGGCAAGGAAGAAGCAGCATGGCTTCTGCACATGAAGTTCTCTCTCACCAATGTGCAGATATCTCACCATGTAGATACTAGGTCCTTCACTAGTGCTGAAGTATTGCTTTTCCCCAACACCTAGAAGTGGATCTATCACTGTGGTTGCACGCCACATTTAATATAGTACTATATTCTCCTTTACAATTTCACAATGCCCATCCCCATGACAAAGTAAAACTGGATGGTGCAAACACCTGATCTGCAAAACATTAACACTTTCAGAAGGTTTCTACAGGTTCAGAACAGGTAATGTTGGTGGAACAATTGGGGTGGAGGTGGGTATCGACAGCAGCAGTGCATGCCTTATCCTAACCCCCTTCCTGGCTGAGATCCATATGGATTTGTTCCAGTATAGAGCTAACCCAGGACCCAGTAGGCCCAGTACTAAACTCAGTGGTCCAGCATGGGCTTACTCTGGGGCAGGGAAACAACCCAAAGAGGCTTCACTGGAGGCCAAAACTCCCCCAGAGGTTTCATTGGGCACCATGTTGGCACAGCTGCATTGCATATGGGGAGTTAAGTAGGGTTGGGCTGTATAGTCTTGGGGAGTGTGGCTATGAAATGTGTCTTGACAATTGCTTGTGTGTAAAAATTTACTATTACACCACTGGCCATAGCTGTCACGATCTCTGTCTGTATTAAATGAACTTTATGTCAGATAAAAATGGCTGGGACTGTGGAGGTGTAAACATTCTAGAATGGTTCAAGAGAAGCTTTTACTGAAGATAAGGATTTTAAGAGGGACCAACTGGGATGTTGAATATCTGTGGCTGTCTAAGAAGTAAAGTTCTAGTGAGATCTAGTCTAGTGTAGTGGTTAGGGTGCTGGCCCAGAACTATGAAGTTTCTCACTCAGACATAAAACTCACCCTGGGTTAGTTAACATCTCTTTTCCTAGCCTAATTAACAGGGTTACTATGAGGATGAAGCAGGGTGATATTCCAGGCATGCTGGCCTGAGCTTGAAAATACAAATGTGAATAAAAATAAACAGAGGGAAGCCACATGAGGATGTGTCAAAGGTGGTGCCCCACCTATGGAATATCTCTTGGAGGAATATAAGACTGGCTCCCTCTCTTATGGCCTTCAAGTATAGAGTAAAAACCTTCCCGTTTGAAAGAACTTTCTAACTTCCCTTCTTTAATTATATCATTTCAATTATTTTTAGTATTTTTTTTAATTGTCACTGTTAAATCTTTAAATGTTGTAAGCTGCTGCGGTAATCTCACAAACAAGGAGGATATAAATGTTGTAAATAAACGCACATGTCATTAAAGGTGACAAGTTTGATGGTTTACTTATTGTTTACTTGAAAAGAAAAAGCTACACCGTGATGCTTCCTATTGAGACGTGGTTGGTGACATCACAGCACTGAAATCCAGGAACAAATAAGAACATTAGTCTTGGCCATACGATTACTAGATGTCAAGAAGATGACAAATGATGTTTTATGCTGCATGAGTCATTATAGTTATTTAGCAATTGCTAAAAATGGCTTCTTTGTGTTTAAAGGAGAAAGGTGCAAAATTATTTAGATCAGTATGCAAACTCTTTGCCCTCTTGTACACATTGGTTTAGATTAGAAATATTCCCTCTGGGTTATGGGTTTGACCTTTTGTATAGACTTGACCCCAGTATGGGATATTTTACCCTTTGTTTGCTCATGCAACTGGCTTGCTCTCTAGATACATCTTGATAGGTAAAGTAAAATTGAGTTTAGACCATAAACAAAGTAAATTATGCAAATATACTCTGTTTATACCAGCAGTTTATTTCTAATCTTTAATCTCTCCTAAACTTTCTAAAACAGAACACACATGTTTGAAACACTAACAGTACAACCCAAGGCATGTCTACACAGGAGTAAGTTCCACTGAGTTCAATAGGGCTTACTTCCAGAAAAGTGTGTATAGAATTGCAGCCTGTTATTTTTAGATAATAGTTAATTTGTCATCAAACTATGTCCCACTTGCATGGATGGCGTTGCATTGAAAATTAATTTTGGCTGGAGCTGTAGGCATTTTTATGGCTACAATCTCACAATTTACTTACTTATTTACTTACAGTACTTTTATTTGGCCTTTCTCCCGATGAGGGCAATCAGGGTAGCTTACAATATTTAAAACAGTAATAAAATATTAAAAGAGTTAACACATTAAACAAAACACTAGAACAATTAAACAGGTAAAATGATAAATACAAAGCAGATCCCAGCGGATCACCTAAAACAATTAAAAATTACATAACCATAGGATTAAACCTCTGGGTTATTAGATCTCTGGGTAATTTACTGATGTTGCTATGAATGGAAAACAGCACCCACTTAACCCAAATACTTGGCAAGAGTTTACAGTAGTACTTACAGTGAGTTGGGAAGCCCCTGGTGTCAAATACCAACCATGCTGTACCTTATATTTACAGGTGAAACTACCATTGCTCATGTGCATGAATACTTAGGTGAACTGAGTGGCATCATAGCCTGTTTGACATTGCAGAGTTCAAGGTCCCAGAGGTCACACATCCAGAGGGCACACAGGATAGCAAAAATATACCACTTTCACTGATGAGTTTGACACAGCAGATTGAGCCATCTCTTTTTGTGTAACCCTCCCATGCATGGACAGAATGCAGGGGAGGGGAGGGGAGGAGACATTCTTTTTGGCCCTGCTCTGATGCTGACATATCCACTGCTCGTGCCCAGTGGTTACATACTCAGCTTTCATGAGGAAGTGGCCCTAACTGTGTATGTCATGTGAGCAGGAAGCTTGGATGATCAGGGTTTCTGCACATGTGGGATACACAGATAAGACCTTATTCTCATGTAACTGTCAGAGAGGCCTGTCAAGTATGTCATGTAACTGTCAAGTACTTAAGGGATTGGTGACACAAAACATATTCTCTCTCTCTCACCCCACATTCCATAAATCCCACTTGACATGATTAGTGATTCCTTGCCTTTTGGGGGATTTGTTCATTTTTCAGATTCAAAGTGTGATTAGATAGCTAAGTTCTATGGTTAATTGGGAAGTTAAAAATTGGTTAGCAAAAGAGGCTCTCAAGGAACGAAAGAAGTCACTTGAAACCATCTGTATGAGACTAGGTAGAAAAGTAATTAATGGTCTAGAGAAGATGAAACTTCCAAATTAGAACAGAGTAAAATAAGATCTGAACAACTATTTGTTTTTTTGTCTACAATAGCAACCACTCCAGGATTAATACCCAAAAATTAATATACAAAAGACTAGTATAGCTTTCAATGGGGCTAGAAGACTGCATTTTTCTACACTGATTGGTTTGCCTGTTCCATTCAAAGTTTTGTTTTCTTGGCTAGTTACATGGAATAGTTCTAAACTTTCACAATGTTCACAATGTGTAACTATTATCAATCAAATCTATATATGTTCAATTCCATTTCCAATGTGGCTCAAAAGTTGATACATCTATACATTCTTCAGGCTATCAAAATTTAACACGTAGTCTTGGGAGACTGGAAACCTGAAATTCTAAAACAAACAAACAAAATGGACTTAACTACCCATAGATACTTGAGGGTACACTCAAGGCCAGTCCAAGACCCTTGGAGCCTGAGGCTGCATGCCAAAAGTTGTCCGCCTTACTGATGATGAGCCATCTTCTGTTCCTTCCACCCCCTGGATTGGAAAAGGAAGAGGGGATGGAACAGAAGCGGAAATGTGGAGAAACTCTAACCCCACTTTGCCCTCTCCTCCACACTTCACCCACTGCTTTGCCCCTCTTCCTTTTCCAATTCAGGAAGTGGGAGAGCAGTGGTGGTGGGAAGGTGGATAGAGGTGGCTGTGTCCTTTCAACCTGCCGACAGAGGATGCAGCTTCTGATGACCTCATGTTTGATCTGGCCCTGGACCAGTGGTAAGCGGCTGTGCCAATGGGACGGGTACTGCACCCTGTGGTGGAGAGGCAGTCACAGAGGCCTCCTCAAGGTATGGGAACATTTGTTCCCTTTCCTCGGGGCTGCATTGTGGCTGCACCGGTGCTGGAAAGTTGGATAGAATTGGGCCCTAAAACAGCTATAACAGCAGCAACAGGAATTAAAAAGGGAGTCCCTAGAAGGTTCCTCCCTCCTCAAAGGCCAAGCGAAACAAATAAGTCTTTAACCCCTCCAGAAACCATGTAATGAGGGGGTTGTCCTCAAGTCTTCTGGTAATTGATTCCAGAGATGTGGTGCTGCAATAGAAAAGGCCCTGCACCTTGATGCCATACCCTTGGCTTCAGATGACGGCCTCAGCAGGGCCCTATCTGATGATAATAGGAGACATGCAGGATTATATGGGGGAAGGCAGTCCTTAACTTATCAAAGTATATACATATAGCAATAGAATTCTTTGGGCACCACACACACCCTGCTGTTGTATGCTGTTTTTTGTTGCTCCTTCTGTTAATTTTCTATTTTATAGTATAAATTGCATATATCGTGGGAAGAGAGAGGGAGGAAGGAGATTGTTTACATACTGTTCATTTGTAAAAATAAATAAACATTAAAAAGTCAGATCTATGCGCATGAGGTTTTCTCTTGAATGTGACTCTGTTTGTCTTGGATAAACTGGGAGAGCTGGAGGATAAACCGTGCCTTCACTTAAGCAAAGCACTCTCAAGGCTCAGCTCCCAATCTGCAGAACAGTGACAATAGTACCGGTCTGCCTTATAGGGCTGTTCTAAGGCTTGCAGTACAATCCTAGGCATGTCTACTCAGAAGTAAGTCCCATGATGTTCAGTTGGCTTATTCCCAGGAAAGTGTTTTAGGATTGCAGCCTTCCCGAGGAAATATATGCGAAGCACTTGAACCCTTGAAATAGATGATACAAATGTCATTATCATTGTCATTATCATCACCATGGTAAGAGGAGGAGAAAGAAAACTATCATGAATCCTTGCTGCCCTGTTTTGGATTCGCTGGAGTAGTTGAAGCTGCAACTCCTTGCAGGCCTCTGAGTTGCTATAATGGGGGCAAGTTCAACAAATTGATATTTAAAACAACTGGCTGCTGTGAAGGACTGTTGTTTAAACTTTTGCCTGCTTCTGTTTTATTGCCTGATGGATTTGGGCTTTTGGTTTTCCTCTTTAGAGTCCGACCATCCGCACCAAATGTTTCACATTACTCAGTGTGAAAAGCCTCCTATTCTTTCAGATTTTTTACAAGTTTATACATCCGTGGAAACCCGATATTTCATATTTCATTCTGCTTTGTGAATGTCATTGTGAGGGATGCTGGTTCACATGCAACAGGCCTCGTCTGTCTTTGATCAGCTTGACCGCGGCTAATTGTAAATGAAGAACAAATGAAAGAAATATTTATAAATTTCATGGGAATTCAGGCAGGGCCTAAGCCTTTCCTAATGCCTCCATTCACAGTAAATGTTTATTGAATACTTTTAGTCTGCTGTGTACTTGGGCATTTAGACAGTGTTAGATTTAGCTTGTTCTGAGGAGACACAAAGAGTTGGTAAGATGACCTCCCTCCAGTTTGCTTCCTTCCTCCCTTCTTTCCTTCCTCTTTACTTATTATATTCCTCTTTCTTCTGCTTACAAATTGTGCTGTTGGCTGAGAAGAGCTGCGCCACAGTTGTTAGGCTCCAAGGATTACAGCTGTAAGAAGGGAGGGGTAAAAACCCCACCATAAAATCTAAAACAAATTTTGAAGCACTAAGTCGAGTTGGGAAAAATCAAATGAAAATGTTAAAAGATTTGTCCAAAATAAAGTCATAAATGCTTCAAGCCAAGAGAAACAGCTGCTGGGTCACACAGGTTGAGTCCAGAAGGGCAACACTGTGAAAAGTTTAATATCACAAAATGAATCAGGACTTGCCAGCACATACATCAACACACACACATTTCTGGCCTCTTGGACTGCTGCTCTTCTCACACTGTTTCTTGCACTATGGGCTGATTCCATTGTAAAAGGAAACCATAGTTTCCCGCTGTGAGAATGAGTCCTGGAAAGTTGTGGACTTATGTACGCCCTCTTCTCTTTGTGCAGTTGGAAATCCTGACTTGTTGAAGTGGTAGCTCTGCAGCACATACAAAGCAAGGAAGTATGACTTGACTCTGGTTAGTAAACTGGATGCAAAACCAGAGTTTGAAGTTGGTTTCACATCCTGGCTTGTCAACTACAGAGCCATGGTTTTCAGAAGCCAGGATGATGCCATCGCAGCTCTGTGACAGAAGGTGAGTGCACAGACCTGTGACTAATGTGCACAGATGTGTGGCTCTCCATTCATAGAACATGTCTGACCTGGCTGTGTGTCACACTGCATTTTCATTCTCATCTTAACTTTTACAAGCAATGCAACAGAGGCTCTCAAAGCCTTTTCCATGGCTTCTAATGGCCCTAATCTGAAACTCTTTCCTAACCTGCTTCCAAGACAACTCTTTGATTGGAGCCCATTCAACAGCCCATCCATCCTGAAAACATGTGTACAGTCATTTTCCCCCCCTCTTTTTCCACCAGGCTGATTTTGTTGCCAGATGCTGACCTTTCTCTTATTTGAATAGTTCAAAACATTTATTCTTTTCCTGTCTTTCAGTGAAATGGTCATTCTTCATTTAAATATATATCCTATCCTATTTCTTAGTTCCAAAAATTAAAAGGAGGGGGGAAATTCACATGTGAGAGACAAGAGGGGTGGGGCAGGAGTGTACAAGGCTGAAGGGTACTCCCAAACTCTCCTAAAGAAGATCAGGAGATCAGGAAGCATTATATCTGCACAGGGGTCCAGTGTGTGTGAGGCTGAATTACAGCTGATTGAGCATAAGAGAATGACTAGTTTAAGCCAATACAAGCTGTGGGGTAACAATATCTTCGGGTCCGATCCTATCCTAACAATATCTTAGGGTTTGATCCCAGTGCCGATGCAGCCACAATGTAGCCCCAAGGTAAGGGAACAAACCTTGCTTTACCTTGAGGAGGCCTCTGTGACTGCACCCCTCCCTCAGGATGCAGTGCACACCCCATTGGTACAGCGGTGTCAGTGCTGTTGAATAGGATTGGGCCCTCAGTTGAACTTAGGCTGGACCTTCCAGCACTCCAAGGTGGTCTGCCAAATGCCACCTCTCTTACCTGATGACATGCCTATTACGACCTCTGCTGCTTCTCCTCTCACCCTCTGGGTTTGATAGTGACAAGGGGAAGGGGACAGAAGAGGTGTGGAGGAGAGTGGTAGACTAGAGTCCTGCTGAAGCCCACCGCTCTTCTTCACACTTCCTCTTCCACTCCATTCCTCTTTTCCTTATTAGAGGCAGATGCAGATGAACAGGTCAGGTGTGTGTCCCAGCCAGTCTACTACTTGATGATCCCCTCAGTTGGTCTCAAAGATGGCATAGGCCTGGTAGAACTAGAGAATCAGGCTACTTTATCAACAGAACCTTATATAACTGAGGGCCCAAACCTGAGCTTGGCGTGCTGGTTTACTGCTGGCGTGCACCATCACAAACAAGCCATAAAACAAGTTTGCAAGGGTTAGCTCTGGCCTAGTGTGGAGCCTGCGCTGGAACAGTGCCAGTTAGAGGCCGGCAATCTGCCACTCAGCCTAATGGGCAGCGGAGAGGTGAGTTGGGATGTGGAAGGAGGTGGGGAGGAGGCGTTCCGGGGGTGGAGAGAGGGTGGGGAGAGGGCAAGGTGGAGGCATGGTGGGGGAGGAAGGGAGCAGAACTGGCGGAGCTTAGCTCTGTCAGATTCGGAGCCCCGTGTTGAGCCTCTCAGCTTGACATGGAACTCCATTACTCTGCATCCACTTGATAGCCCATTGTGGGTCTACTTTCCTTATGCAAAAGTATAAGGACGAAAGTCCCCTTCCCCTGTGGAGCCGCTGGTGGTTGCCCAGAGCTCTCAGGATGCTGCAGCAGCCATTTGGGCACCAAGGCAGCCCCGCGCACTGGGCAGATCAGGATTGGGCGTGAGAGAGAAGAATGTTCTGTTTGGTCTTACAGAACATTTTATGGGACGTATGGGAAAGTACATCCTGAAAATAGGTGGCATAAAATATAGTACTAAATGTATAAATGTTAGCTCCTAAAAATCAACATACTTTTCAGGAATCCTTACAAGACAATTCTGATGTTCATATAGCTTGAAAGTAATAATACAAACTTTTCTTCCTTGGGATGAAAAAACCTTAACACTTGTTTGTGACAAGTGTATCCCCAATGAATAGTTAAATGTTAAAAATCCAAAACCCTGGATAATTGGCTTTAAATTAAATCACAGAGCTCAGACTCCGGGTGACGAGGGCTTGGAGTATTATTTACCTGTCTGGACTTTACAAAGAACCTGTCTGGGCTTGTCACCAACACAGTAACTAAAACTCTTACTTAGCATGTAATGTGAGCTATGAAAATTGTGTTACGTTTAAAGTGGCCTTAAAGCCAGGGCTTTTAATCACAATTAGGAAAATGAAAGGAAAAAAAAACAGGAAAGGAAAATGGCTTGCAAATCACTTTTATGGAAATGGTTGAGGCTACACCAGATATTTGCAATGCTTGGGATAAAAGGTGCACTTGGGGGGGGGGGGGACCTCTTACTGTTAACTTTCCTTTGGTTCTGTTGTAGCTCCTCACAGCAATTGTTTTTCCCCCATCACCGCTTCTACTTTGGTAACATCTTCTTAGAGGTTCTCCTTCCTGGAAAAATCTCAGCCACTCAGGGATCATGTAATGAATGTGTTGATGTCAAAACACTATGTGGCCAATAAGATTTGGCTATGTTATAAGATTTCGGACGCAATCCTAACCAACTTTCCAGCACTGACTTAGCCACAATGCATCCCCCCAAGGGAAGGTAACAAACATGCCCTTAGCTTAAGGAGGCCCCCTTGACTGCGTCTCCACTGCAGGATGCAGTGCACACCACATTGGCACATGTCACTGCTGGAAATTTGGTTAGGATTGCGTCCTTCAGAGGGCAAATGACAACTATTGCCCTAAATCTGAAAGGGTATTGGAAGAGGAGAGGATGAAACGGCTGCTGAGTCACCAGACAAAGACATTAATACAACCATTTTTAACCACTGTGTCGTGGCACACTGGTGTGCTGCGAATGGTCTGCAGATGTGCTGTGGGAATTTGGGGAAGAGTCATATATTAGTAGGGCCATTGGGGGATGTGAGCCCCCCACCAGCAGCATGCAGTGCCTTGTCAATTGTCAAAAGACTGATGGTGTGCCTTGACAATTTTAGTATCTTGGCAGTGTGCCGTGAGACAAAAGAGGTTGAAAATCGCTGCCTTAATAAGAGGAAAAATAAAACTTTCTCCCTTGCTGAAGCAATTGGACTGTTACTTTCAGCCTTATTGTGTGGCGGAAGTTTCACTGTTCATCCTCAGGGTTTTTAAATTTATTTTTTATTAAGTGATTTCTATTTGTCTCTCGCCCCTGCAAAGGGCCCCAATGGTGATTTGCAAAATTGCAAAATGAATAAAACATGATAAAAATAAAGAAAACCATATTCAGCTGAAAACTCAATGAACAATAACTAAATGCGAACAAACACACAATTGAAAAACAAAAAGCTGAGAAATGGCAGGGAACCACATTTCAAAGGGGCAGAGGCTTCCCCACTTGATGTGCTGTGGTAGCTCTGCCTACTGCAATGTTAGAAACATTGCACCCTCCTGTAGAAGACTTTCCAGAAAAATTGCCAAGCGGGAGGAGTTTTCTACTGCTAGGGCCATTTGTGTTAAGCTCTTTCCCTTTCAGATCTAATCCATCAGCAGTGTGCTCAGCGAGGATATCAGCACAGACTCAGGACAGGCATTCTACGGCTCGCAAAGGGTGCAACAGGCTGAATAAGCACATCAACCCTCTGTGAAAAGCCATGTGCAGGCAGGCCTTTAATAACCAATGTTAAGCCCTGGCAAAAACTGGGCTCCCTCAATGTTTTGTAAGCACTGTAGGGTCCCTGCCCTGGAGGAGGCTTGATCCACCCCCAGGGAGGCCTCAGATTGGCTGAAGGGAGAGGGGGTTCCAGCACCCTTGTCCTCCTCCCTAGCAGAGCTGCCAGACCTGGCCTAGGAGCAGGCACTGCTCACCTCACAGCTCCCTGCTTCACACTGACTGCCTCTCATCCCTGGCCTTCCTGCTTTATGGAGCAAGCCCGCCCCCTTTGGCCCCTCCCCTTCCTCCAGGTGGGGCAGAAAAGGCCTTTCCTGTTCCTGGCTTGTTTCCTGTAGTGTTCCTTGTTTGCCCTGCCAGCCCCCTCTGGCTGGTTGGGGTGAGCCAACCTGCTTTGCTCCCTTCAAGGGCAGGGAAGCCTTCCCACCCTGGGCATGGGGTGCCTGTTCCAGGGTAAGTCAGGGGTCAGGGCATCTGGGAGGGGCCCTGACAAGCACCTAATTCACTTTTGGTGCCAAATTTTAATTGTGAATAGGAAGGGTATTTCTGAGATCAAAATGTTGTATTGCAGATTTTTAAAATGAATGTGAATGGAGTTCCAGCTGACAGGGTCTGGCTCGCAAGGGAATGGCAGAATGGGCAGCAAAATGGCAGATGCGTTTCAATGTAAGTAAGTGTAAAGTCATGCACATTGGGGCATAAAATCAAAACTTCACATATAGGTTAATGGGTTTTGAGCTCTCTGTGACAGATCAGGAGAGAGATCTTGGGGTGGTGGTGGACCCAATGTGCGGCGGCAATGAACAAGGCCAACTCTATGCTTGGGATCATTAGAAAAGGTACTGAGAACAAAACAGCTAATATTGTAATGCCGTTGTACAAATCGATGGTAAGGCCACACCTGGAGTGTTGTGTCCATTTCTGGTCGCCACATCTCAAAAAGGACATAGTGAAAATAGAAAAGGTGCAAAAGAGAGCAACTAAGATGATTACTGGGCTGGGGCACCTTCCTTATGAGGAGAGGCTATGGCGTTTGGGCCTCTTCAGCCTAGAAAAGAGACGCCTGAGTGGGGACATGATTGAGACATACAAAATTATGCATGGGAAGGATAAAGTGGATAGAGAAATGCTCTTTACACTCTCACATAACACCAGAACCAGGGGACATCCACTAAAATTGAGTGTTGGGAGGGTTAGGACAGATAAAAGAAAATATTTCTTTACTCAGTGTGTGGTTGGCCTGTGGAACTCCTTGCCGCAGGATGTGGTGATGGCATCTGACCTAGATGCCTTTAAAAGGGGATTGAACAAGTTTCTGGAGGAAAAATCCATTATGGGTTATAAGCCATGATGTGTATGTGCAACCTCCTGATTTTAGAAATGGGCTATGTCAGAATGCCAATGCAAGGGAGGGCACCAGAATGCAGGTTTCTTGTTATCTGGTGTGCTCCTTGGGGCACTTGGTGGGCCGCTGTGAGATACAGAATATTAAGGGTTCTCTTCAGAAAGACAATAAAGAATCATTCACAATGTGGAAAACATGTCTTGGGAGGATGTTTTAATATATAATTTGGCATGAATGTTCAAAAACCAGCTCTGCAGCCCTAAGCCTAAAAGCCTTATTTATTGCAACTGGCAGTTTAAATAAAAATAAAGATTTTCTGCACTGCTGGAACAGCCAAAAATGTTACAAAGATACGGCTTAGGAGACTACAAAGCCAGCTATGGATTTTCTATGCAGAAAAAATGTATGGTCACAGAAAACATGTGGCCTGCAGTCCAGTGTGGGGGGGGGGGGATGTGCACATGGAAACATGTTTCACATATGGCTTTCCACCACACATGTGCAACAGGCTGGTTGGGGGCAGAGAGGGAATCTCTTGCATGTTTGCAGCACTTTAGCTTACACGGTAAGTTCAACTCTGGATTCAGAGATAAGAGCATTTGTCAAGAAAGCAAACTCTTATTCTACTATCTATATACTCATCTGGTTGCTATTACTGTTTATTATTTTAATTAATTGCATGTTAGTATTACTTTTATTTCTTTTAACCATTTCCACCCCACCTTAAGAGAAGTATACCACTGGATCAGGCCAAAGGCCCATGTAGCCCAGCTTCCTGTATCCCACAGTGGCCCACCAGATGCCTCAGGGAGCACACAAGAAAACAAGAGACCTGCATCCTGGTGCCTTCCCCTGCATCTGTCATTCTGAGGTAACCCACCCATTCTGAGGTAACCCACCTCAGAATCAGGAGGTTGCACATACCCACGGCTTGTAACCTGAGATGGATTTTTCCTCCAGAAATCTGTCCAATCCCCTTTGAAAGGATCCAGGCCAGATGCCATCACCATATCCTGTGGCACAGAGTTCCACAGACCTTGCTATGTTAAAAAAGCACAAGGTAGCTTATAATGAATAAACAATTAAAAACCATAAAAACAAAACATCAAAAATGCAAATATGCAACCATTTTAAAAATGAAAACCATTTATAACCTTTCCTCCTAGGAGTGCTCAGATGCCTTTCTTAGAACTTCTAAGTGCATTGCTCCCAATATTTGCTGACCAAACACTTCCAAATTTATAACCTGTTCACATTGACAGGCTAAATCCCTGGGTTAAAATAGCTTTGCTCCTTCATGTCATAGTACTGTGTTTCTTGCCCTCAGCGTTTTCTGGACCCCCCCCCCCCTTGGCAATATTTAGACATATACAGTACAAAAATAAAGACTCTCCACCTCCCTCATGGCAAACAAAGATAGCATCATTAAACTTGGAAAAAAGCAGGTCTCTCATTAGAAGACTTGCCTAGTGTTTGACATGCCTAATCACTCCAAATATTATTGTTTCATCCTATTGTGAAGTATATTTTTACAGGGCTTCAGCTCAGAAAGCAGGTATTGTTCAGTCTTGTACAGTAAGTGAAAATATTAGAAGGGTAAGTAGCTTTGTCTGCATTGTAAATTTCTGGATACAGCAGCCTTTGAATTAGCACAGTGCACTTGATGTGCTGAGAACTCCTCTCCATGGAGCTAGAGGAGTGGAGATCTGCCATTGGAGGAAGCCAGGATGGCCTTTGGGGTTTGCGTAGCTCCTTTAAAGAATGGCATTCTCTTACTGTGTAGGCTTATTGAATGGAACTATGTAAACTGTACATCAGCTTTCAATGCACTATAAATTATGAAAGGCAACAATTAATGTTCTTCCTGGCTGCATCAGAGGACCAGAGAAGCACCCCATTAGGCCTGCCTGGGACCAATTGACAGTGATACAACTGCAGAAAGTACTCTAAAGATCAGTAATATTTGTTACAAATTAAAACAAGGAATCAATGGCCCAATCCTACCCCCCTCCCCACAAATGTAATTGTGTTGCAACAGCATAGTTTGCTTTATGGCTGTCATAAAGCAGCCTCCACTGACAAGCCCAGCAGGGTTGTCCACAAGGGAAGCCACAGCAGCTTCCCACATGCCAACGGGCTAATGGACTCCCCCCAGAGCAGTTAAGTTTGCACAGGGGAGGCAGCTAGGGGATTCAATGGGGCAGGGTGGAAAAAGGCAGATAGGGGTTTGAGGTGGGCAGAACAGGCGTGGGGCTGGGTGGAATGGGCTGGTAGGGTGGGGAGGGGGGGCAGCTCAGGCCTGGGAAGGGAGCAGGATTGGTGGGGGCAGTGCACACTGAATCCCAACCTTCAGCTCAAACTTTTGCAGCTGGTGGCTCCTTGGACTAACTAGAACATTGGCTGAGGCTCCCCATTAGGGCTACAATCCTATACTTTGTAAAGGGCAGTGGGTTTTAAATGAGGATTCTGTGACTCTCCTGGCTGGTATCTGTGGCTCCCCAGGGAGCAATGGCTAGCAGTTTGGGAACCACTGCATTATAGGAATCACTTGGGTCAGGCACTTGCAATGGCCATATACATTACAGGGTCTAACTTGGCTGGACTGTCCTCTGAACCTTAGTGCTGATAGGTGTGATAGCACCTGATGAGCCATCAGGCAGTGGGGGGAGGGGTGTCAGGAAAGGCAATGCAGGGCTTTTACCCTGGGCCCATCTGGGCACTGAACCATTATTTTCAACTGTGGACTGTTTGGAGTGCATTGGCAGACAGCTGGCATATAAAAATAAGTAATAAGCACATAATGAAGGGTGATTCAGTGTGTTCATGTAATAATCCATAATCTGGGCAAAACACTTGACCAAAGACCCTGTGAATGCCTAGTCTGATCTGCACTCTCAGTAATGCAGAACACAATCCAGAAATCTTTTTAAAACCTTTTAAAACATTGAAATCTTTTTCAATGAGAAAGCGCATGCTTTGCTTCCTCATTGAAATCAATGGGTCTTAACTACTTATGCTTTCAAGCTTTGACTGGATTGTGCCTAGAATCAATTACACAATCATTCCACTTAAATAAAATGTGTACAGCTAAGGCAAAATATGTTTTTGGTGTGTACAAAATAGGTTGTAGACTATCAGACCTCTAATTACAGGAAAGGAGGAAAACCAATTAACAAGGAACACTGTTTATGAATCCTTCAAAGAAAAACACTCCAATTATTTAGTACACAGGCATTGGTATTTTATTTAGCAAGACTGGGTAGACTTTCTGTAGGCTTTGGTCAACGTGTTAGAGTGAGTTTGTTCTTTCTGAAAGGCAGGAGTAGTGAGTTTTTCCATTTAACAAGAATTCTTAAAGGGGAAAAGAGCAAACTAAGAAATGTTTTTACGTTTCTGGTCTGTTTTTCAGCCAGGACTGGCTTTCAATTTGGGGTGAAGGCTTGCTGGCCCTAGGTACAGCTGTCACACTTTCCTGCTGATGCTTTTGTCCCTTTTAATAAAATAAGTAAGTGGAAATTCAACAGATGAAGCTTTCTAGAATCCTTTGTCTACATGCACAGAGCTGATCCATTCAGCAGCTGAAGGCACAGAATCCTGCCAGGAAAAAGGGAGATGGCAACCCTGCTCCCTGTGGACCAGCTCGACAGATGCATTTTGTCCTCCACCACGTGCAGCAGGAGGAACGCTGCAGTACCTGAAACAAATGCATTCTCTGTGCGTTTCAAGCAGGTCCCTTCTCCTTGGGTGTGGGTTTGGTTGAAATGGAACATGGCCTCATTGTTTTAATGCGGCTTCCATTATTTTAATCGTTAGCAGAGCTGAGGGATTAAAGCAGTCTGACACACAGCAACTGACTTTTGTTAAAAATTGTACTGGGTCTAAGAAAGAACTGCAGCCACGCACACAGGCAGAAACAACAAGCCAGGAAAAGAAGCCAAAAGCTCTGGTCCATTAGAAGCAGGGAGAGAAGAAAGCAACAAACTTTTAAGCTAAACAAGCTCCCCCTGCTGGTGGAGGCCAACATGAACAAAGTTACTTTTTGCAATCCTAACTTTTACTTGGATCAATCCCTCTGACCCCATTGTGCCAGTGGAACACTATGCTATGGCAGCATTAAAAAGGCACACCTCCTAAAGTTGTTAATAATGTAATAAAAGCACCAGCACATTAAAAACAACTAACAACCTAAATAACTAAAAAGCAGCAAGACACATAAAAGTTATAAATGTAACACTTTAAAAAAAAGGAAAGGGCAAAAGAAAAGAACGAGGAAGGAAAGGTTAAAAAGATAATTTAAATTAAATTTAAAAGGATACATAATGTAAGACTGGTCCATGAAATGGATTTGGACAGTTGCCTCAGGTAGCAGCTTTTGTCTTTCTCCACCATCCACTACACCATCCACTACCTGCATCCACTACTTCCATCCACCTCTGCTGCCTATTTCCACCATCTTTTGCCCCAGCTAATACTGCTCCATGGGGCATTTGGTGGGCCACTCTGAGATACAGGAAGCTGGACTACATGGGCCTATGGCCTGATCCAGTGGGGCTGTTCTTATGTTGCCCCCCTCTCACAATTTAAAATGGAAGAAAAGAATGGAGTGGACATATGGAGGAGAATAAAGTGGTGGGCTAGAATTCCAGGAAACCTTTGGTGCTCTGCCTCAGATATGAACAAATCTTAGACCAGTAAGGGTTTGAGTAATATACTTAAAGCAGAGAAGAGCAGAGCACGACTTTTTCTTGTACTGTAGAGATGAACAATACATTAAAATGTGTACTGTATTACCATGAGCAGCAAAGAAATGATGGTGGTTTGAGAAAGGTGGCCAGTGGTCCATTTGCATTCAGAGCACTCTCACTAACCTGATTTGCCACAGATAATACTTTCTAAAATGCGAGTCAAATAAATATGTTCATGGGGCCTTGGTGGTTCCTCTGATGGGCTAAATTTTTTTTCCCATCTTACTGATAAATGAGAAAGTGTGTAAATTACCCTTCCCTCCTGCAAGAATAATAGAATCATTTATAATGGCCTAATGTACTAATACTAGACAGGAATAAGAAAAAAGGTTGCCTGCTGAATGATGTAACTTAGAAGTTCAGTCACGCAGGTTAACTGGAAGACCCAGCAGTGTTTACTTAATTGGCAGAGAAAAAGTTATATTTTATCTGGATTGCACTTTTCACATTAATTCCCCTGAGTAGACAAGCCTTTCAGCTTCTCTCTAGCACTATACCATTCTTAAACAAGGATCTAACTATATTTCCACTATAACCAACCTGAAACATATGGCTTGTGACAGAACTTTGACACTCTCCAACAAAGTGTGAACTTGAACATGTTGCAATGCCCAAACAACATGTGTTAACCACTTGTCACAATGAAATCTGTACAGAAATGGATATAATCCCATGCTTTACTGTTTCAACTATCAGTAAATGCCACTGTTAGCTAAATATACAGGCATTCCCTGGTATCCACGGATCCGGTATCTGCAGATGTGGTTATCTGCAGTTCCCTGTATCCGTTACCTTGGTTTATCTTCATTACAATTGTCTACTTAAACCAAAAACTATAAGCAGAAACCTTATAGCAAGACAAGCAGTTTGTAGGCTAAAGTGAAGTCTAAGAGAGATCATTAGCTTCCTGTTAACCATCACTCTTAGGTGGCAATCCTAACCCCTTATGTCAGTGCTTTCCTGCACTGGCATAGCGGTGCCAATGGAACGTGTGCTGCATCCTGCAGTGGGTGTCACTCACAGAGGCCTCCTCAAAGTCAGGGAATGTTTGTTCCCTTACCTCAGAGCTGCATTACTCTTATGTCAGTGCTGGAAAGCACTGACATAAGGGGTTAGGATTGTGCCCTTAGTCTCCACTCCAGCTTGCAGACTCCCTGCCTGCTTGTCTTGCTATAAGCTTTCTACTTAGAGAATTTGGTTAAAGCAAGACATTATTGCTTTGCATGTTACTCCTGCTAACTGGGTAAGAGGCACTTTTTTCAAGAGGCACTTTTTTCTTCTTTTATTTAGCAGGGGGAGAGTAACTGGCCCACCTCACCCCAGAAGTGTCTGTTCTAGTGGCTGCCTGCTGGTGTTCTTTTGCAACTTTTTAGATTGTGAGCCCTTTTGGCACAGGAAGTCATTAGTTATTTGATTATTTTCTATAAACCGTTTTGTGAACTTTTTGTTGAAAAGTGGTATATAAATACTGTTGTTGTTGTTGTTGTTGATAATAATGATGATGATGATGATGAATCAAGGTAATGGGGTGCAGGGGGATGCGTGAAACTATGGAGATAGGATTCCCCCTTATCTGTGGTTCCCAGTATCTGTGGGGAGAGGGAGATACCAGGAGATGTCTGTATATTTCTCAATACTGTATGAAAATGGGGAGAGAAATGTCTCTCCCTTTTTGGAGAACAGATCTTCATATATGTGAAAAAGAATTGCCAACTTTTGAGCTGCTGCTTTACCTGTATGCCCCTGAGAATTCTGCCAACACTAAGCATTGGTTTCAATATTTTGTTCCAATGGAGAAACAATAACAATAACAATAACAGGTATTTATATACCGCCTTTCTTGGTCTTTATTCAAGGCGGTTTACATAGGCAGGCTTTATTTAAATCCCTTATTAAATAGGGATTTTTACAATTTGAAAGAAGGTTCTTTCTTTCAAGAACCACTACATTCAAGGTGTTTCATTCCGATCTGGCTTCACATTCTGGCCTCCATCCTCCCACGCTCAGAGCAGATGGAATAGCTCAGCTTCAGCTTGTCAGCTGCTTCAAGTTCGCACGGTGCCGGTGGCCTCGAACTGGTGACCTTGTGGATGTTATCTTCAAGCAGACGGAGGCTCTACCCTCTAGACCAGACCTCCTGCCCCTCCTGCCTAGAAAGTGCTAACCCCATTTCTAATTCAATTGTTGGAAGAAATAGAACTTTAAGTAGTGTCAAATTTTGACTAGCTTATTATTAAGTTTCTTTTTAAAAAACATATATACTATAGTCCAGTGGTTTCAGACTTTTAGTACCAGGACTCACTTTTTAGAATGAGAATCTGTCAGGACCCACTGGAAGTTATGTCACGACCAGAAAAGACATCATCAAGCAGGACAATTTTTAACAATCCTACCTAACATAGTTAAAGCATCTACATAGTAGCCTATTAAAAGTACAGATCGGTCACAGTTCCCCAAATGCAGTCGCATACCATGGTACCATCAAGTCTAATATATTAAAAATAAAATACACATTGAAATGAATGAATGAATGAACTTGAAATTGGCTCGCGACCCACCTAGTGGGTCCCAGCCCACAGTTTGAGAAACACTGCTATACTCTTCAATGAAAAAGTTCACCAGGTGGTTTATACAGCAAAATAAATGAAAATATAGTTCCCTGGGTTGTCCCAAAGAGACTCACAATCTTAAAAAAAAAAAAGACACAAAAGAGACATCAGCAACAGCCACTCAAAAAGACCTGGGGTGAACAGCTGATCTTCTCTACTAAATACTCGTATAAGAGGCCCACCACTCTATAAGGTGTTTCTTTGGCCAGTTAGCAGGGGCCAAAGTTACATGCTTTACTTTCAAAATGAAACTTGATGGGGGCAACCAGAACAGCTCTGTTAAGCTGGGATTATGATTAGACTTCTGGCACTTTCTTAAAGGAAAGCCTTCTTGAATTGCACAGACATCAGGCTTGCTCTGCTTAGGAATGGCATGGCGAGTATCATGATCGTAATGACGACTGCTGTTGTTCAGAGAACCACAATGGTAGCAGCTTTGGTCTTAGCCCTGCTTTCCAAATGCTCCTGCTGACTGTGCAACCGTGAAATCCTCTCCCTGGAAATTCTCTGAAAGGCTAACCTGAAAAGGGATATTTTGGCACTCATAAGGATATTAAGCCCTCATAAACCTGCCCTCTTCCAGAAACTGAACTATAAGTGGTTGTGATTTACATATCAAATGGATCGGTAATAAATTTCCACATCAGTTCTTTCCAGCAGCATGCAAACCTTTTTAGTTCCACACCCATGAGCCTCCTGTAATGATCCTCCACCTGGCCTGGACTCTTTTTATGTGGGAACATTAAACTAATTTCACTTGGAATGTGGGATGGTTTCTCAAGATGATGCACCTGATACTAAAAAGCAGTTCACAGGACTTCTTAGGAAGACGGATGGTTCCCCAGAGGCTCCTTCTGCTTTGTATTACAGATTATGGTCTTGTTTCGAGACCAGCTCATCTTTGACAACCTTCTGCTTCACATTTGGCATCCTTGTGACATCTTACCAAATGACTGGAGGGTCAAGAAGTCAACTGGCTTCCTCATATGCTTCTGCCATTACTACTGGCATTGGTGGGGCAGTGTGAGGGGTGCAGAAGGGGTAAGGGGGCAGCGTAGGGCCTTAATGGACTTGGGTATGTGCATAAAATGCCAGGATGACAATGCAAGAAAAGATCTTTTTTGATTCTTCACTGATTTCAATTTGATGTCAGATTCTCTCCAAACAGAGCTGTCCTCTGTTTGATGAAGTACAGATTACTGTGGCAGATTGCTTCTTAGCCCATTCACAGTTTGTAACTTGAGGATGTGCCCCAAAACTGGAGACATGATTTTTTTTTTTCTTGGCAAATGCATATATACAAGCCTCACTAAGGCATCTAGTATTCCCCTCCAAGGCTGGCTCCCAGGTTGCTGTTGCACAGCTTCAGTTGACGTGCATTAAGGTATTTGGCCTGTCTGTCAGCCATCAAGTCCCTCTCTGTACAGAAGCCTGAATCGGGGATGTCTGAAATATGATCCTAAAGGAAGCTTGGCATGAAGCATTTTACTTAATGAAAAGGATTTTAAAAAAAAAAAAAAAAAATGAAGTATTAGGTTTACTATTGTAAAAGAAGGTAAAACATCACTTAACATGATTCTATGTGTAAACGCTTAACTCCTTCAACTTCAGCAAGGTTCACCAAATCTAATCTGACTGTTTATGTCATGCTGAGTGTATCAGATTAAATCAAATCCATGTTATTCTCCTTGTTTGTAAGTAGGATGAGTAAGGTTATGGGTAAAGCAGAGCTGAATGGAATAGCATTCCCCACCCCCAGTACACAAAGCATGTATCTTTAAAGACCGCTGCTGAATCTTTGGGCTTATGTTCTGCTCCACAGATAGCTCTTGCTGTGCTGTCTTTCAGGCTATTTACAAATGTACCATTTTGAGAGTGGCAAAAACCATTTCGCTGGTCCGTAAACACACATCAACTCAGATATGAGGTCTTAAAAAACTGGTCCTTGATTGCTGACTATTTGTTAGCTGTTATAAGGAAAATGTCCTCATTTGTCCCACCAACTTGAATTTTATGTTGTGATTAGAACCCTGTTGTATGTGTCTTGTTTAAAATTCTGTTTCAATGCCAATAAAGGTTCTCGAACTCTCAAAAACTGGTTCTTCAAGTTTGACGTGGAAGATTCTCCCATGCAGGTCACTTATTGGCTGGTGCTTTGATGCCAGGAACCCACCTGTGTTCCCATTGCCAGGACAATTTTGTAAATTTTCCCACAAATGTTTTTTTAAATAAGGCAAATGATGAGCAGATAAACAGAAAAAAATGTACACACCGTGCTTGATTTTTTTTTTTTTCAGTTGCAGAGAGCTCACATATAGCATGGAGTAGGGGTAAGATTGATGGCAGAGAAAGTATTCCATTCACTATTTCCTGCATGATTTTCTATATTTAAAAGATTTTAGAGAGACTGAGGAGTGTGTTTGCTTTTCTGCCTTACTGTATCCGGTTGCCTATACCACATGGGTGGGTAGACCTGAGCGCCAAAGACTTTTCCAGCTGTCTCCACCTTCCCACCATCCTGTTTTGCCCCTCCCTGCCCCCATTCTGCTTGCCCATCATCACCCTCCCCCACTCTGTTTCACCCCTCCCCCTTTGCAAAGGGGCCCCTAAATAACTTTGTATCCCCTGATAAAATTTCTCTCAGAGGCCCTGAGTAGTAGCACATAAACTGCAAGCACTTCCTTTTCCAAAAAGGGCTCAGAAGCAGATCTGTTGATATGGAGACATGAGGGTTCCATATCTGGGAGCAGGATTTGAATTGAGAAGAGAAACAACATTCAATTTGTGCCCCCCTCCCCCTAGTAAAAAGTCTGGGAAATACTGCATGGCATTATGCCTTGGCTAAAAGTGACACATCTCAGACCCTTAAAAGGGGCACTGAGTGACATAATACTCCCATTAAGGTAAAAGTGAACTTAAATTCCAACCTTAAACATGTGCACAGGTGTATCTACCCTGAAATGTGCACATCACATATTCTGTTACTGGCTCCGTAGTTAAATGACCTCATGCCCTGCGCTTCAATTCTGGCGCTTCCGTGTTTTAGGATCAGGTCATAATGGAAGAAAGGATGTTTTCAAATTCACACCGTTGCTTTCTGTGGAAATGTCCACATTAATATTCCTCCTTATGGCCACCCTTCCCAAGCTGAATACTTGAAGTCTAATTCTGCTATGGATATACTATGACACAGAAGGGCTCTATTGTAATTCAGTATGAATTTGTGTTCCATTGTGGAGCATGAAATTAAAGAACATATGCATAACTCGCATAACGAAATCCAATTTGAAGACCGTCATGTTTGCTGAAATGCCATTTATTCCAAGAATTTCTTTACTGTTCCTTGGGGCTCATGCCTTGCACAGAATGATTATAAATAGGGTATCAATATCAGAATTAATGGTTAGCTAGCAGGATTACAATAATGCCCAGACAATGTAGCCAACACTGAGCCCTTCACTGTACTTAACCATAGAGACATGTTCCCCTTTCCACTGGGGTTAAGAAATGCTTCTAAATTTCCACCAATGCTAATGGGTAGGAAAAGGTGTCAGCTTTGGTCTGGAACACCCATTGACGCCAACATTGTAACCATAATTTTATTTGAATGCAATCCCAGTTCAGAGCCAAATTAATTTATTTGTTCGTTATTTAATTATGCATTCACTTCTTATAATCCAAAAATCCAAACTGGCAGAAACTCTCACTTATTTCAATCAGAATTCAAAAAACAAAAACATAGACTGCCTAGTTTAGTGGCTCCTGGTCTCCCTTTAGCACCTGAATTTTCCAATTCAGAGACGCTCTGCTTCCCCTTATTCAGAGGCCTGATTTGGAGTCCAATCTTAAACAGTGCACACTGGTTCACCGCTGGCACGCACTGTTGCAAACATGCCGTAAAGCACGTTTGTGAGCCCTCAACGCTGGCCCAGTGCCAGAGCTCACTCAGTGCCAGCTGGTGCCGGTCTATCGCCAGTGGAAAGTCAGTGCTTGCTGCTCATTGGTCGCCTGAACTGCCAGGCAGTAGAGAGGTAGATGGGGGCATTGGTAAGCTGAGGAGGAGGCGTTCCTTGGCAGGGGGGGGAAAGGTGGGAGGAGAGTGGGGAGGAGGTGTTCTGGGGCAGAGGGAGTGGGGTAGAAGGAGGGTGGGACCGGTGGAGCTCAGCTTCACTGGATCCTGAGCTCCATGTCAGGCCCCACAGCCTGACACAGAGCTCTCCAATTCTGCAGTAGCACCAGAGCTGCTGTAGAATTGAGTAGCCCCATTGTGGGGCTACATCCTTTACTTGAGGGAAGGGGATGAACATCTCCTTCTCCGGAGGAGGTGGCAGCTGCTGCCTGGGGCATGTTGGTTGCTACAACAGCCGTTTTTGCCGCCACAGCAGCCCTGCGCTCCAGGCAGTTCAGGACTGAGCAGCCTGTCTCTAAAAGAAGCAGGGCCTTTTCAGTAACTGCTCCAGAGCTTTGGAATGCCTTCCTATCTATCCTTTTTTAAAAGGGTTGTTGTCCACAAACACACACTTCACTTTTGTAGTTGTACTTCTTGAAGCTAGCCATAACAGTGTATGTTATCCACTGGTTCTGTGGGTTTTTAAAAAAAAAATGTTGCCTTTGATTATTTATATGTGGGGTATGCTTTATTTTTTTAAAGACTTTTATTGATCAGTTTATTTATTAATAAAATACTGTATTGTCAATATGTGAATACAGTGTCAGTCAGAAGCAAGTTTATACACACAACCTTGTGTGACTAGGGCTTTATTTACCCATTTTCTATTAAAGCATTACACACAACATGCACCAAATACTTGCAGACATTTTATTGGAATAACTGGACAAACAATGAAGGAAAAAATAATGAGAATGTTTGCCTTTTGTCATCTGCTCCACATAGCATCTCATTCAAAGTTTACCTCACCCAAAGCCCCACCTTTCATGGCATCTAATTAAGGAGGGGTATACTTGAAGTCTTCTTGTTAGAAGTTGACGGACTGTGAAATCTTCAGGGAATAGAAGTGGGGAAGTGTAGCTGAACTGATTTGGTTATAAATTTCACTGTACATGGATGATAGTTATGGTCATATTTAGAGACATTGCTTGAGTTCATAGTATAATATGAACTTGGAAAACTGAATTAAAATATTAAATGTTTTATTTTTTAAATGAGAACTTTGGTGAAATTATAGCTATGATAAATTGGTTGAAATGAGTGAGCAGGAGTGTTTTAGCACTCTTTCCCCTTCTGCAGTTGTCCTGATCCTACTCATACACTCTCATACACTAATTTAATAAAAAAAAAACTTCTGTTGAAAGCCAAGAGAAGCCCTCCCCCCAATTAAAATAGCATGTGAGGGACAGACAATTGGGACTGAAACCACAGTTGGCAAAGTGCTAATGTCCCTTAACCCCCACCCCCAATTTTATCCTGTTTCACTCGCCCCTTGCATGCGACTAAAAAAATGAAATAAAGCTTGTGACTCTGTGAGCACTTACTTAATGCTAGTTGACATGAAATCAATGACACTTTAATTTATTTTCAAGTGAATAAGACTGTAGTGCCAGAATATGTACCAGAATCAAATCACCCAACCATTTTTTCCACATTGAAATCAGTGTGAATTGGCTTTTTTGATGGATAGAGTTATGTTGACCTAGTCTGATGAATAATTTCAGATTTATCCAGCTTGTGATACAAAGGAGGGGGAACCTTCTAAAAAAACAAACAAACCCAGAGTGTCTTTACATGCAACATTGACATGATTGAACTAAGAAAACAAATTCACCATTCTAGAAGGTTGACATGGGGGAATGACTACATTGTGTATAAAACTGGTGGTTTCACAACCCATCTATCATCTTTCTTGCCTTTTATTTAAATGTTGTTTATTGTTATCTTCATAAGAGTTCACAGTGATCATAAAACCTTCAAATTGAGAAAAGTGAAAATAAATAAGCAAGAGGATAAATGCACAAGGTGTTTTTGAACTGCACTGCTGTCAGGAAGCAGGTGTATGCCACATGCCCAAGTGGTTCCTCCCCCCCCCCCCCCAAGAAAAACCCAAACATAGCTACATTTGAATGTAATGATGAGAAGGTTTGGGATGGTTTTGTTTCCATAATACATTTATCCCAAGGTGCACTTGGGCATCTGTTTCATATTTAGGCATGTTTTACTAGTAGCTTTAAAGAAAGTCAAGCTGATGAACATCTACATTTAGGAGACCATATGTTAACAAGGGTTTGTTCGGTGACATGAGAGGCTTTGAAGAGCATGCTCACCATATGTAGTTGAAAAAAGTGTTTTTTTTTGTTTTTTTTTTAACTCTTAAAATAGAAAGCAGCTATTAGGAAGTTATAAACGAAACTGTGTCACTTGCGTCCACCATGGTCAATACTTATGTCTTCCTAAACATATTTGGATGATATTTTGACAAGAAAAAATAATACCTGCGTGATAAACTCACCGAAATATCTTAAGGCTTGGATGTTTCTCTTGCTACTGTAGTGCATGGGAATTCCAGTTCCCTTGTATTGTGAAACACTGGAAAATACACTTCCCATGCACTCCAGTGGCAACAGATGCTCTTGCACATGCTCAGAGCCATCCAGGTGTTAAGGATGTGGCCACTAATGCCTCTTTCAGCTCTTCCTACTGCTATCTTGCTCCTTTTTGCAATGGTACGTTTGTTTGGTAAGGGAGATCAGCAGGAAGGACTGACACAGTCCAACATTTCATGATTTTTCAGAGAACTCTCAATTTTTCATTTCAACTGTTTCCCTGTTTGTGCAATTAGTTTCTAGGGCAACCTGTGATCTGTGGTGGCCCAGTCCAGAAGCAGTCGGGCTACCACATCTGCTGTGTGTGTGAACAAGGTCTGCGAAAACTCTTCCATGGCTCACTTTGATTTATCCTGTTTTCGTGCCAAGGTGTTACAAGAATAGTTCATGTGATAGGGGCACAATCAAACCTGAAGCTAATATCTGGTTAAATCCCATTCTCATAATTTATAGCACTCTAAACCCTTTATGGATATAGATTCTTTGAAAGAAACCTGGGTGTTTATTTAAGCCATCTCTAGTTTCGGTGTGAAATCTATAAATCTACTCAAGTTCACTCAAAATTGGGCTGACATTTACTCCAAAGGGGTTGAAAACCTTTGGAGAAAACTGGCTAGGGTTGAAGTTTGTAAATGAAACTCCAAACCAGCCAAGTTTTTTTTCTTGGTTTTGTGTTTCATTGCAAACAACCTGGATTTTTAGGTAAGTACAGACTGCAATCATAAGCAGCAATAAATATGCGAAAAAATAAGAGCTACAGCAGACATCATATTTTTCTTTTCAATGACTGGAAAGCTGCCCTTACTCCACTGCAATGCAGGTTTGCAGACTTTGGCTTGCAAAAGGCCCTTTAGCGAAGTTTGATACTGAAAAGTAATCTTCTTCAGGAAATGAGTACCAAAGAACTGTTATACCATGTAATAAGGAAGAAACAATAAAGATCCCTGGTGAGAAAAATCATTCGGCGCTGATGGACAACAGTCATTATACACTGAGCTCTTAAATAAAAATGCCTTCGAACCTTTAAAAAGTGTCCTGTGTTTTAAATATAGATGTTTGCATTTCATATTGGAGATTTTCCAAACAAACGCCCAACTTTCAAGTTTGTTTAAGAACTAAGGAAGGGCAGACACTCACAACGAGGAGGAAAAATATGATTTTATTTCTGGAGCAAGCTATAGAAAGATTTCTTCTTACTTTTCAGATCTCAGCTATTGGGCATGGTTTGCAAACACACACACAGAGTCAAAGACGGGAGGACTGATGAATTTTCCTGTTCCATTGCCCTAGGCTGCTACACAGCTTTAAAAGTATTTCGATCTAATAGAAGACTATAAGCAGAAAAGGCAAATAGAATTAATTGTAGAAGGCCAGAATTGATTAGTGAATGGTCATAATGTTATACACAGTATAGGATACTTTGTAAAAAAAAAAATGGAATAGCTCCAATTCACATGAATAGTCTGATGTGATGGGACCACCTCCTTTCTGATGCCAGTCCATAACAAAATGGACATGAGTGGAGAACTGACCCACCATTCCATAACTTTCTGTTGTCATGCTAAAGGGCAGTGGCCTTGATTCACTGCTCCTCAATGTGTGCAGACTGTTTGCAAAGAACTGTGCGTATGTATCTGGCTGATGCTGTCAGTGTTGACAACTCCAGTTACTTGTTGTCTGAAGGTGATGGGAGGGGCCTGCATTCAGTTCCTGCCATGTCCCAAAGAGATAATCCAGAAAATCAAGCTGATTACTCCAGGGGGAGGGCACCTGAGCCAACAAGGATTACCCCTGCTTATGAAACCGTGGATTTTGGATGTGGTGATTTTTGTCCATAGTTTTGCAAACCTGGAAACCATCAGGTGGGAAATCAATGTACAGAAGCACTTAGTCAAATACTGTACTTTATTAAAAAGAAATACATTGAGAATGGAAATTTATGAAGGCTTGGAAATGTGCAAAATCTCATTTTTAAGAAGTGAGAGGGAGACCAAGAAAAGTAGTGGAGGTGGGATAGAACAATGGTTTGTTGAAACACTGCAAAACACAACAGGAGTCCTGCTTTCTAGCTCTGTGCATTTCATTCTTTCAGGCAAATGTGATTTTTAAAAGTAAAAAATGAGACACTAGGCTACTTAGTACTAGTGATAAGTAAACTCCCTTTGCTCAGTATGGAATTGGCTGAGTAAGTGACAAGATTTGTATAAAACAACAGCAACAACAACACCTCTCTATTGTTTTCTGAGAGTTCTCTCTGGGATGTAACATTTGTGCATATACAGGTTGAGTCTCATTATTTGTGAGCGTTCCGTTCCCAGAACTCGTGTGGATGACAAAAATTGCAAATCCATTTTAAAAAAATGTCCCTTTTCTAGGCGACTTAAAAACAGCCTTGCTGGCCTTTGTGACATAAGACAGAGTCATTAGGCAGACAATCCATCAATCAGTCTCTCTCCAGGCGCTTAGAAGGTGTTCACTCTGAGCCAGTGACCCCTCCCTTCACCAATGCAAAGTGATTAACAGCTTCAAAGTAAAGCTGTTCTAAGTGCCTGGTGAGAGAATGAATGATGGATTGCCAGCCTCTCTTGCATTAATGACACTATTGTTAAATGGTGGTTTTCCTTTAATTTAAAGGGCCCTTATCATCGTGTTGAGATAAAACAGCAGATTAAAAAATCCATGGATAATTAGGTTATCACCTGTATGCTGATAGTGTTAAGCATTCGTCGATAGTAAAGTTCTCTCTGGGAATTGTTGGTCCCAGCTCTAGCCATGGCAGAGAAGTGTTTGGAAATTCAGTCCTTCCACATCAAACATACTTCAAATTGACTGTACTGATAGAAGATAATCACAAACAAAAGGCTGCTTGGTTGAGTGTTCTGACAAAAGCCCTGTTCTGTCATTTGTCTCCACAGGGAGACAAATATATGAGGAATTCTCCAGAATCAGGGCTAGTTCATCCATGAGGCCAACTGAAGCGGTCACCTCAGGAAGTAGTTTGGTGAGGGCCACCGAACTCTGGCCATTAACGTACCTCCACTGCTTCTCCTTCCACTCTCTAGTTTGGAAAAAGAAGAGGGGTAGCAAGGAAGAGGAATTGTGGAAGGGAGAGAGTGCTGAGATAGAACATGAGAGAGTGGGAGAAGCAGATGCCACATCATCAGGTTATGGGGGCTGCTTTTGGCATGCAGTCTCAGGTGTCAGGTGGTTTTGGGCTGGCCCTGTCCAGAGTGCACCAATGAGATGTATCTTTAGCTCCATTGTTACCCTTCCCTAGATCAATGTTTGTCTGCAGCAACAAACACTGAACAAGGAATAACTTAACTCCGTGATCACTACCCTGGAACATTCCAGGAGGCTGTATTCACATTCCAGTGACTGGACAGTATTTAAACCACATATTAAAGGCAATTTGGAGTATCATCCAAACTGGCCTCTTGTTTTCTGGAGTGTGTTTCAGAGTTCTAGGTCGTGTGGAAGTATCTTCACAACTTTGATACCTCTATGAGTGAGAGAGAGAGAGAGAGAGAGAGAGAGAGAGAGGCCCAAGCATCTTTGATGGCATAAGAAATGAACCATGTACATAGAAGTTTTGTTTTGCACAGCACTTGCATTCCAAATAATACCTTGAGGTTGAAAAAGTATATCTTGCTGACATTGTTTTTGCCTGTTGCATGTGTATGTCATAAAGTTGCATTTGGAAAAAGGTTTTTCTGTAACTGGGGATGTCTCATCAATCAAATGCTTCCCGGGTGTGCATTGAAAATAATAAACCTATGCCACATGTGTGGCTGGTGGAAGGATGAAATGAAACTCTCTATTGTTATTCAGGGGAAATATGGTTGGAGGAGACTACTTATTCCTTCCTGGCCTGTTGGGCTCAGCTGAATGGCCAAACAATATTCCTCAAATCTTTTGGCTGCAGATGAAGGAGTTTTATTTGGAAATATGATTATATTGATATTACATTTGATGTACACCTCTTGAACTGTGGCTGTGAAGTTCATAGCTGTTGGTGCAGGCTAGTAATTTAAAACCAGTTTCTTTAAGCAAGTATGGGGTGCATCTCATGTGACATGCTGGACCAATCTGGGAATCAGACCCTTGGTTTTAAAAGGCTTTTGAATTGCTTACTATAATTTATGCTAAGAGCCCTAAAACTTATGAAGTTGAAGAAGTCATAAAATGTATAATATAGATGTGAATGGGGACTGATGGAATTTGGCTACAATAGCTGGAAAATGTGAAAAAGGCTGAATGGTTAACAGTGGTTACTTTGATGAGAGAGAGAGAGAGAGAGAGAGAGAGAGTTTAATAGTTGATTGAGGGCACAATTCAGATTCTCCACTGCAACCTGCATAGCAATTAATGGAGTTGTACAGACTCATGAATGTACTCTTGCAACACACACATGTATGCAGCAGCAAATAAACTTACATAAGACATTTGGAAAATAATTTTACCCATTTTCAAGATGGGAACTACTGGGACTGAGAATTTTCATGTCCAAAGAACAATCAGTGAGCCTATGGCACATAATTTAGCCATGGAGATCACTCATGGAAGTGAACCACATCAGTCACACCTGTCTCTTTCAGACACACTTTCTGATACGGCACCTTTCATATGCTCTTGCTCTCTGTCTCTGTCTCTGTCGGCCATTTTCTTACATAGACACATAAGCCCTTTAGGACTTGCCTACTGCACCAGTGCGGTTGAATAAACTGACACAGTTCTGGACACAGTTAGCTGACACAGGTCTGACCATCAGAGTGCTCCTTGATAGGGCAAGGGGTGGAAAGAAAGAAAAACTGGGTGAGGATAGGATAATTTGGCTTTCACTTCGCTTGTCAACATTTCTTAATTGGGGACATACTTTATGTTGATTTTCCCAGTCACACAGAATATAGCATAGCTTCGTAAGAACAAGTATATTTTGAATCCCGTTCCTTGGGGATTTTGCATATCAAAACGAGACTCTTGATATTTTGTAAATCAAAGAGCTGGCTTCATATTCCTGGCCTTGTGCCTTATAGGAGGCATCCAATCTTCTTTGGGGCTCAAACCAGATTGAATATAATGCCCTAATGAAAGGCCCCTGGGGGAGACATGGAATGCAAAGCCTTGGGGATCAAACCAAAGGGAATTCCAACTCTGCATCTTTCTGTACAATGTAGGCCAATGTTTCTTCAGATGTGGATGATGTCATGTTTGGATTTTATGGGACCATCTTAAATATGTTGCTAGTAGGAAACCTCTTCATCTCACAAGTGCTCTTTCTGAGTTGGTGGAAGGATGAGAAAACAGATCCACAATTCAAAGAAGTTCCTTTATTTGAGCAAGCTCTTTGTAAAAACTTTTTTTGTAAGCTTTTATATGGCCAACTGGAGTTTATATGCTACTGCCCATATCTTCTGTTCACTTCCCACCACCACATGGGTGGGGACAAGGAAAATGCCCATCCCAAGGGTGTCCACCAGAGAGTAGACAAGCCATTTTCAACCACTGTGCCACGGCACATTGGTGTGCTGCAAGTAGTCCACAGCTGTGCCACAGGAATTTGGGGGAAGGTCATTTATTAGTGGGGCCAATGGGAGATGTGAGCCCACCACTGGCAGCATGGTGTGCCTTGTCAAAAACCTGATGGGGTGCCTTTACAATTTTAGTGCCTTGACAATGCACTATGCAATGCAATAGTGTGACTATGCAATGCAATACCATGCACTATGCAATAGTGCACTATGCAGTGCAATACCATGAGACAAAAAAGATTGAAAATTGCTGGAGTAGACAGTTCTTTCACCATAGGTTAGATGGAGGGAGCCTCAGAGATATCCTCTAGAAAGGGGAGGGGGTTAAGATTTCACCTGATCCCTCTTCAGATAGCTTCCCTAGGCTGCCTGTCAGCCTCTTGAGAAATCAAAACCCTCAGCTCCCTACCTACCACATCACTGGCTTTGAAATGGACTTTTCAAGCCCTTAGAGCGGTTCCTGCAATCTCTGGCTCCTCCCCTTCCTGAACTACACCCTGAATCAAGTTTCCCTGTACCTGGGGCAAGGGGGACAGCACTAGCAAAGCTCCTACACAAGGGGCAAGATCCTGCAGGAACTTCAGTGGCAGTACTTCCCAGCAGGAAAACTTTTGCCCCCACGGTATCCTGCCCCAGGTGCTCTAAACTGGGTGGCCCTGTCTCTCAGGGCAAACCTTCCTTATTCACCACAATTTTTTCTAATGCAGCTCAGAGCCCAGTCCTAACCCCCACCTGCCCAGAGAGTGAAGCACCATTGATGGAGTACATGCTGCATGCTGTGGACTGGCAGGAGACCAGGCAGCCCAGGGGAGGTAAGTGAAGAACATTTTTACTTACCTCTCCCTAGGCTGCTTGGTCTCTAATGGGTCTCCTCAGTCCTATGCCAGTCCCATGCAGCTGTCATAAGTCTGAGCAGATTCTCGGGGTGGGTCCAGGCCAGGAAAGGAGAATAGGATCTGGCTGCACGGCTGCTAAGCTCCAACCCCTCCCAACTGCCCCTCCCAGTTTGGTCCACTCCCTGCCCTGATCCTTCCCCAAACTCATTCCCTCTGCCACCTTACCTGCACCTGCAGAGTATCTGGTGGTTCTGGTGCATGCACAGAGCCTCCAGTAAGATCCATTGCTGTTAGTGTCCTTTGCAGGTACCTGTAGCCAGGTATGATTGCATTCCGGGAGCCTATTGCTTCTATTTCTAGCTGCCTTGAACCATTTTGATATTAAGGGGTCTGGGAAAAGTGGGGAGTACATGGCTTTTGTTGCTAGCCACAGAAGATCTGCAGAACCAAGGTTTGCATAGCGCAGAATTGTTGAGAAATGACATCAGATATGGCTGTTTTGTGGACATGCAAGTCAAGCGGCACATCAGCATTCCCAAAACTTCTGTTAGACAGCTGCAGAATAATTAGCAGCAAGATCAGCCCAGCTATGAGTGGGAATTGTGTGTATTTCTGTTGCCTCTTCCTTGCTGTGCCAAGTCAGTTCTTTAGAGAGCTGACATCATACTGATAGACTTTCTGTGTACTTCCCTTTTTATCAATTTGTTCTCACTTCTTTGGTTACATTGCAAAGCTGTTATTTTCTCAGTTGTCTCCCCAACCGAGATGCCTTTCGGTACATTAGTGTGTCATCCTTTGTAGAAACATCACGGGATTGTTACTGTGTTGGAAAGAAATCTGTAACAAGTATTTGTCAAGGGTTTTCTTTTCTTTTTTAAAAAATATGTTATGGCATTGTGGCTGCTCCAAGTGTTTCAGCAGGGATTATCTAGCATGGGGGAGGGAGAAGAGTGCCCAAATGTGTATCATTTATTCTGAACCATTTTCTTTGCCACCACAGCTTCAGAAAGGGCAGTTGAGGTTCTAAGCCCATAGAATGAACCTATGTACCACCTTAAGCAATTCATAATTTATCACTTAACAAGGCATAAGTAGTGATGCCACCAAAATTTGTAGTGTGCAACCTTTTTATAGGCATCTTAAACAGCCCTGAACCCATTTGTGCTGGAAATTGTATCATTTTTTTTTTTTTGAAATGGATTGTACCATTGTGATTTGTGGCTGTGTGATTGGCATTACTAAGCAGTGGAATCTCCAGCAGTTTCCATTTGTTTGCGCATGCTTTGATATTGTCTGTCTTAAACATTTGGTGACACAGTGCAATGGAAAATCCTTCTGGATTGCCGAGTTTAAAATCCTTTAACATTTTGACAACAGAGATGACAAAAAGGAGAAAGACAATGCCCTGTGGTGTAATATTTAAAGATACCTCCTCCCTTGCAGTAGCCACGGTATACGACTTCATATTTACATCAGACTTATCCACAAAAACAGAGGGGGGGGGAGATAGATCAATGTTTTGTGACATATGACATTGTGAGGCATTGGGAGGAAAAGTAACATTGTATGGTTGAGACACACATGTTCTCAAGGTTCAATTCAGGAACATATGTGAATTAAACATGAGAGTGAATTAAAAGCCTGGAAAACAGACATACTTGTGAGTTTTTCTTTATTAAAGCAAAATGAGTGAATGAAATCACACATTTTCAAATCTCTACAAAGTAAGTTAGTCCATCATTAGGCATAATGTGAAATAAGTCTCCCCATGGCTGCATTGGCTGCTAGCTTCCAAAACAGCTGTAAGTCACCATGGCTTCAGTTCTCCCCTTCAAATGCCTACTTGCCAGGTGCTTTGGACAAGGAGAGCCCACAGCTACTCACTCGCCCCGACCAGAAGGCAATGCATCACAACTTTGTGGACTGGGGGGAAAGGTTGTTATAGAGTCTATAGCAACCTCTCCCTGCCTTCACAAAGTGGTGATGCATTGCCTTCTGGTTGGGGTGAGTGAGTAGTATAGTATCATGAACAAGGACGGAGATCAATCTGGGAGAGAGAATCTGCATTGACAGAGTGAGTAAGCGAAAGCAGTTCTCTCCTTGGCAGTACAGGGAGAAGGCTGGAAGGAGGATCTTGAAGCAGCTTCCTGTATCAGCTTTGAGGGCTGGCAACCAGTATAGCTGCTGGTGAACTTTTCACGTGATGCCTCATAAGTAAGTGGCAAAACTGTGAAGTGGACCAAAGATGAACAAAAAAGTGCTCGAATGGTTTGTGTTACTGCTTTCTGTGACTTGCAGAGTTCTGCAGTCACCTTTGGTTGAAATTTTCAATCCCTCTACCTTCTTGTGGCTACCATTGGAACAATGGCAGATTCAACCATCATCTGGGTGTTCTCAGTGAGAACAGCATTCCTGTCCTGCTTCTTGTTCTGGGGTTCTTCTCTTCCCTCCAGGTCCAAACTTGGAAGCTATTTTCCTCTCATCATACAGGAGAGTTGTTGCCATAGAGTTATGCCACGCCATAAAAATGTTTAAAAAATCCTAGTTACCTGCTCAGCATGAGAAGTCAAATGGTCACAGCCTCTCCTCTTGGCGAGCGTCCACACGTTATGATGCAATGTATAGTCAAGATTCCTCTAGGTACTAAAGTTTGTTTGTGAATAGAGAGAGAATCTTAACCAGTTTAAATGCTGTATTCAAAGGAGTGGGGAGGGAGTGGAAGGGGAGAGGCATCTCAAGACTTTTGCAACTTCAGCCTCGTTAACCTAGCCAAGTCTTCTGAACACACAGCCTTTGTTGTCCTGGCACCGTGTGGCAGAAAGGTCCCAGACTCCCCACAAATCCCATTGATGGGAACAACGTAGCAAAGTGTGTGAGATGACATACACCAGGGCTTTTAACGACCTATTAAAAGGTCCCATTTTTATATTAAGCTCTTGCCCTGAGTAGATGTTTGAGCATTCCTTTTTTTTTTTCTTGCACTTGCTGCTGGTGACAGTGGATGTGTGGTGATGGGGGGGCTGAGGAGGGAAGAAAGAAGGCTTTAAATGGAGAAGCCAGGGCAGGCCTGTCTTGGTGTGCAGAACATCTGGGTGGCATTATGGCTGTGGAGTGAATAATCTGGGCTACATGGTTCTCCATTAATGGTTTAGACCTCCAGGGGCTTTTTTTTTGGGCTCCTAATGTCAGTGGCATATCCAATGGCTTTATAGGAGGCAGATGTCAGGCACCTCGGCTCAAGAGCTGGCAAGATCCAGCCCCCACAACCAGAGATCTCAGGTCTCGAAGCAGAGCAGATAACAGTTTGGCTGTTTGGCATGGCACATGGATCGCACAGTAACTTCCCACGAGCAATTCAAACAGAGGGAGAGAAGCTATTATAGTAGGGAGTGGCACGGAATTGATATTCTGTAGTCACCTCTGATTTCCATGACCAAGATAATTTGTGAAGTGCTGCTGTTCCCTTCTCTAAACAGCAGTCTTCACAGTATATGTCATAGAGAACCAGTGTCTGGCAAGGCGGCTCCTAAATTTGAGCCCCACAGTGGAATTGGTCATTTTGAGCAGCCATTCTCAATGGGAGCCATATGGTGCCCTGGGGTGCCCTGGCACAGATGGAAAACTGAAAATTATAAATGATTTTCTTTTTATCTGTTCATGTTGTATCCTTGTTTGATGAGGGGTGGGGGGCTGGAACCCAAGACAAGCTGGTAAGGGAGCGAAAGAAAAAGAAAGTTGTGAATGGCTGATTTAGAATAGAGTCTTATGCATGTTTATTTAGAAATCAATCCCATGGTGTTGAATGGAGCTTATTCCCTAAAACATGTGTGTAAGACTGCATCATTAGTTTTTTTTTTTTTTTCTCTTGTGAACATAGTATATATGGAAGGGAAGAGAGTATGGGGTTCTTAACTCTGTGCCTAGTATTGGTTCCAGACTTGCTTCATGTTTTATTCCAGTCAGATCTGGGATTCAATTACTGATTTTGCATCTGATCAGCATTAATGTGAATGTCAGGACCAGCTGCCACTATTGACAGAGGGGACATGATGATAGGAAGAAGAGCTTCTTGGTTTTACTAACATTTACTATATCACCAAGAGCAGATAGCATGTAACGTGATCCATAAAGGTATTGAGAGACATATAAGACCAATCATTTCTTAGCTTTTTCCAAAACTACCACAAGGATTGAGAGCCTCCTGGCTGATCTTGTTCCCCAAAGGTGCAATCTCTGCATAGATTAAAATGTATACAGTTTGCAGTTTTGTTTAAAGTGGAAGCTCTTAACCTTAGCATCACCTTGACTCCAAATGCAGAAGGGTTTTTGTTGTTGTTTTAAAAAAAAAACAAAACATCAGAACTTAGCTACCAGTGACATTATCTTCCCAATCTTTAGAACTGGTTTTCTGTTTAGCATTTATGCACAAGTTAAAAGAGACAACTAAGGTGATAAATCTCAGGTATGTTATAATATTGACTAAATATTTAAAGGGTTATATGGTCAGAAAGATTAGTATGCGTGCAAACCAGTTTAAAATACATGTTTGGTGGTTCCAGTCTGCCTACTCCACATAAGTGCTGTATTTAGTAAACAGAGTTAAGCCTGTCTTTATCACATGATCACTATCTTCGCATTGAGCTGGAGCTACATGCTTCCTTTAGTTGCGTTCACAGATAATGTCCCCATCATATACTTAGCAGCACATGGGACTGCTGTTCTCCCCCCCCCCCCCCGAATGTAAAAAAGTCTTCTTGGATAAGGCCAAAGGTCCATGAGTCCACCATCCTGTCTGCCACCAACTGCCTCAGGGAAGCCCACCAAGAGCATCCTTCTCTCCTGCCATTGCTCTCCTGCAACTGGTTATGAGACACAGACTAGAAGAAGCACATAGCCATTGCGACTAGACCATTAGTGGACCTCTCTTCCATTAAATGTGTCCAATCTCCTCTTGAACCCTTCCATACTAGTGGCCATCGTCTTATTTTGTGATTACATCATGTCATGGACTCTTCACACACAACAGGAGAAGAAGCTGAACGCTTTCCATACGCGCTGCCTCCGATGCATCCTCGGTATCACCTGGCAGGACAAAGTTCCAAACAACACAGTCCTGGAACGAGCTAGAATCCCCAGCGTGTATACACTGCTGAAACAGACGCTTGCATTGGCTTGGTCATGTCGTGAGAATGGGCGATGGTTGGATCCCAAAGGATCTCCTCTATGGAGAACTTGTGCAGGGAAAGCGCCCTGTGGGTAGACCACAGCTGCGCTACAAGGATATCTGCAAGAGGGATCTGAAAGCCTTAGGAATGAACCTCAACAGATGGGAAACCTTGGCCTCTGAGCATTCTGCTTGGAGGCAGGCTGTGCAGCATGGCCTTTCCCAGTTTGAAGAGACACTTTGCCAACAGACTGAAGCAGAGAGGCAAAGAAGGAAGGCCCATAGCCAGGGAGACAGACCAGGGACACACTATACTTGCTCCCGGTGTGGAAGGGATTGTCACTCCCAAATTGCCTTTTCAGCCACACTAGATGCTGCTCCAGAACCACCATTCAGAGCGTGATACCAGAGTCTTTCAAGACTGAAGGTTGCCAACATCGCATCACTTTTATACAGAAGCAGAGAAGATGAGAATGCACTTGCCCACTGCTCCCCCACAGGAAGGTGGCAGCTGTGGGGATGACAGCTTCAGGCATGATTTCTCCTTGGGCCCAGCTTTGTCCTTTTACTCCTTCGCGCTGTCACTTTGGTGTAAAATTAGACCCTACTCCCACTTTCTCTGTGAACAGGACAAACACTTGAACATCAACCATGGCTATACTATCATACCTAGTTTGGCCAGAACCTTTCATGTGTTTGATGCAATGGTTCTGTTAAAAAAAGTGACAGTGGTGTTTGTTTGCTGCCAGGTATCACATTTGTTGCTAGTTCATTTAATCGTCTGTTACAGCCTCTAATCCCTTCTTGCTAATACATCAATAGAGCAAAGTACGGGTGTCCCCTCATATTCGCAGAGGTTCCATTCTGGACCTTCCATGGATATGGAAACCGTGGATACAGGAAAATCTTACGTATAGTACATGGCAGCCCTTGCCCCCCCCCCCGCACCATTACCATACCCTTGTTTTTGTTTCATACTGCTGGAAGCAGAATGTTTCTTGCTTTAACAAAGGAACAGTCTTGCTTCACTGAAGAACGCGACTGCAAGCAACCAGCCTACATGCTAGAGGGAGACTAACTGTACATTAATAGGAAGCAGGAACTGTACTGCTTCCTGTTTGCGTTTAGTTAATCTCCTCCTTTAAGCCTGCAGGCTGGTTGCCTGCAGCCACATCCTTCAGTGAAGCAAGACTGTTCCTAATTTAAAATAAGAAATACTCTCCTTCCAGTGGTACTAAGCAGAAATGAAGGTATGGTAATGGCACGGGGGTGCACGCCCCATCCCAATCCACAGTTAACTGAATCCATGGCTACTGGATCCACAGATAAGGGGTGGTGCCTGTATTCTTCTTGCAGTTGGGAATTATTTCCTAACTGTCCACTTTGTCCCTGTTGAATTACCATGTTGTTATTATCCAGGCTCTCCAGTTTATTGAGATGATTTTGAATTTTATGTTACAAGTGCCCCCAAGCACATTGAAGAGAGGGTGATATGCAGCCAAAATGAGCCTCAACCTACTATGTCTGACTGGCTGGGTACTCTGAAGGCATGGGTCAAGAAGACTTTAAATATCCTGGGTTGAAGTGTGTTCAGATACAGCAGAGACCTCGGGGGTAGCTGCCACCGCAAGAATGGGGTCATTCATTCTTTCTCTGCATCATAGCACCAATTAAATATTTGCCCTTGGGAGCAGCACAGATCAACAGAATGCAAGCACTTGGTCCCAGTGAACTTTGGTAAGAACCAGAGAGTGGAAAAGGGGCCATCTGACAGCTCCCCAAATCTGGTGTGCTGTTGCGACATTGAAGTTTCATCCCTCTTGGTCACAGTCAGGTGCAAGTTGCACAGAAACACAATGATTTTTCACTTCACAGATTCCTTCTCCAGTGCAAGTTCTTAGATCTATGAATCCATCACTTTTGAATGAAGAAATGTCCACCATGAACCTTTCCAAAAACTGAAACTGAATATGAATCCTTTGGAATTTCATATAAAGTCAGCTGCCTTTCACCTCCCCCCCCCCCCATAATTTGCACATTCTTCTGCATTTCTTCATCTTGGCTGAGAAATGAAGTGTCAGAACACCACAAGAAAGGCTGTTCTTGTGGTTTCTCAAACCTGACTGAGAAAAAGAAATAAACCTTGCTGGAATCAGCACAGCCTGGTCTCCTTAACCTCATGTGATTTTTCAGCCTTTAAAACTAAACCTGAGGAGGACAGCCATGTTCCATTGCATCTCTGAACATTTGCCCATAGCGGCAATGAGTCTCAATATATAAAAGGTTAAAATGCCAAAAATGTGCAAATGATATGTAGAATTGAAGGGATGACTGTAACATAAGGTTCTGAAATCAAATTTGACATGTGGAAGAGATCAGAAACTTGTTTACTTAAGTCTGTAGCCCTTTCAGTATTATAAGTTGCTAGCCAAAGAAGCGCAATGAAAAAACAGTAAAAATAGACCATGAAGAGGTCTGTTCCATTGATGCAGGAACAGATTATAATCTTTTAAATTACATTTAGGTCTTTTCGCATTCAGATTTCTTGTGCAATAAATGCACACTCATTTTTCATTTGATTCAGGTAATCTGCATATCTCCTCTTGAGATGTTGTGGGTATATAGCATCTTTCTAGCTGGGCAACGTGATCCTATCAGGCTGTTGCACTGGCAGAATATTTATTTATTTATATGATTTTTACCCCGCCTTTCCTCTGCCAGAGCAGATGCCCATGGCGACTGAATAATAAGACTAAGCAGCCATAAAGTGTTGAACACCAGCGCAAGCTACCAGCTTACCAACAGGAAGGACAGAACCTTCCCATGCATTCCAAAGAAGCTCAGAAGGCTCTCCAGAGCTGGTAAGCCTGATGCAGGGGATAGAATAGGGTATGGGAGGGCAGAACAGGGTAGTGATGGAATGGGGAGGAGGGCAAATCAGGCCCAGAAGGGGGGCAGGTTTAATGGTGGCAGTGGTCCAAACCCTCTTCCCTGGTCTGATTCACTTGGATGGATCAACTCAAACTTGCACCAGCTACAGATCTGGGTTGACCCATAGTTGATGCTGGGGCTTAGCCTAGAGCAGGGGTCTCTAAACTTTTCAAACATCTGGCATAGTGTCAAGGGCCGGAAAAATTTTTAATATAAAATTTAAATAAATACATTGGAGATGGAACTTAGAATAAATGGGCTTAAACGTTCAGGATTTCTCCAAACACCAGTGCAGCCCACAGCACGCATTTAAATGGACTCCCATTCCCCCACCCCACAAGCACAACTCCAGCTGTGTTTGGTCAACTGGGCCAGAGACTCTCAGGGGATCAGAGGCTGGCTGCGGGCCGGATAGAAGCTCACCATGGGCCACATCTGGGTCCCCGGGCCGGGATTTGGAGGCCCCTGCCCTAGAGCAAGGGGGCAAGGCTGAGCAGGAATTTGGATGATCCAGGCATTTCTCTAGCCCAAGTCCAGTGCTCCAGTTAGTACATCATACTGTCTGTTACAGTTTTGCCAGTACCACTGAGATGTTAATATGGATCTCTTGGGTTATATCCTTGTCTAAGAGGTATGGAAGTGCATAATCGGAGAAATCACACACACTTACACACATGAATGCTTAAATGCCCTTTGAAATTGCTTAAATGTTTACGGAATTATAAGGACACAGATTCTATCATACAAACACGGATAACAAGAATATTAACAAGAAAACCTGGTCAAAATTTATGGTTCTCTACAACAGTGGTTCTCACACATTTAGCATTGGGACCCACTTTTTAGAATGAAAATCTGTCAGGACCCACCAGAAGCAATGGCATGACCAGAAGTGACATCATCAAACAGGAATATTTTTAACAATCCTAGGCTGCAATCCTACCCACACTTATCCAGGAGTAAGTCCCATTTACTATAATTGTTAAAAGAATATGTATAGTCGCTTGTTAAAAGTACAGGTCTGTAACATCTCCCCAAATGCAGTCACATACCTTGGTAGCATCAAGTCTAGTATATAAAAAAAAAAAATATTGAAATGAATGGGGACCCACCTGAAATTGGCTCGCAATCTGTCTAGTGCAAGGGTGCTCACACTTTTTTGGCTCTAGAGCTACTTTGAAACCCAGCAAGGCCTGGAGATCTACCAGGGGGGAAGGAAGCGTCTGACAGACACCCCCTTTAATGTATGGAGCCCCTGCTGGAGTCTAGTCAGTTTCGTCAGTTTTGTTGCTGCATGCCTGAAGAGCAGCTAAAGTGTCGGTTTCAGTGTCAGTTTAGTGTCAGCTAAATATGTCGGTTTCGTCTAGTCACTAGACGAAACTGACATATTAACAGTTTGGAGAGACAGGGCTCCTCAATCTATTCATTTTGCCTCGCGATCTACCGGTAGATCGTGATCCACCTATTGAGCACCCCTGGTCTAGTGGGTCCCAACCCACAGTTTGAGAAACACTGCTCTACATACATCAGACTTGTCTCAGGTTAGTCATTTTTATAAAAATAAAATAAAAATGATCAAACGTATTTATGTATTTGCAGTTGAGCAAGGAGGCACTTGTAGAGTGGTGACTCTTAGCAATTGTCTCTACTCCCCTCAGCATGGCATAGTTTCCAGTGGCCATTTGCTGGTATTGCTTTTGTATCCTTTTTAATTATGGTGAGCTCTTTTGGGACGGAGCTCTTTTTCATTTATTTTGCTACATAAACCACTTTCCAAACATTTTTATGTTGCAAAAGCAGTATATAAATGTTTGATGATAATAAAATATGTATTGCTATACATACATATATATTATATGTATATATAATGCAGTTGTAAACTCTGTGTACAAAATGTGTTTGATGTGGAATTATTCACACAAGTTCTTCCATTCTGTGTCAGATAGAAGGCAAATGACCAGTGAAGTTACTTTCCACACATCTGTTTTTTACAACACTCTATCCTGTATGTAGAAATCAGATCTCAAATATCAAAAGCGCTTCCGCAAACACAGTTATGGGGAGAAACTTGCCTGGGAGAAAGTATCTTCTTTCCTTATGTATGCACTCAAGATTTGAAGTCCTTCTAGAAAGCGGTTTCTGAAATTTGAACTTACCGTGTTTATAGGGCTTGTTAGTTAAGTGTTAGTTAATTAGTTAAAATTTTATTGTCACATCATTTGGTAAAATCATTATTTTGGATGCCGCATTCTCAGAACTCAGTGAATTACAATGACAAATTTTATACAGAAGATAAAGCATTTTGAACCTGCTTTCCTTTTCATGTCATCTACATCCATTTGGGGGATAGTGAAGTTCTCCGGGACAGAACTGTCTTTGTTTTATTTAGGGAAGATGTTGATCTAATATTCAGTTGGAAAAAGCAACACTTACAACCCAATCCTAACCTGCCCTGGAGCAGGCAGTCTGGTAGGCCTGCACTGCATCCTGAGCAGGGTTGGGGCTGGCTGAGGTGCAGCTCTGGGTAAGAGAAATTAATTCCCTTTACCCCAAATAGTGCGCAGGAGGCCGAATGGGATTACTTGGATCTATGCCACCTAAAGAGGTGGCACAGATCCAAGCAGCCTGGCATTAGGCCGGGCCTCCTGGGAAAGTGTAAAGATCCAGCCTAAGTGCTGGATCCTAGCACCTCCTGCCTTCCAGAACTAGTGCCCAGAACACCCTCCCCCACCCTCTCCAAATCCCTGGGCTTGTGGTTCACAACCGGCATGAACTTACCCATCTGCCTCGGCGTGGAGATCTGGCCTGTGTGGGCCAGCACACAGACGTGCATTGGCCCGGCGGACTCTGAAGGAAGCGCAAAATGTGCCTTACGACACATTTACAATACTCCCAGGCCAGTGTAAGGGACTTACACCAGCCCAGGACAATCTTAGGATTGTGCTCTTCATATTTCAGAGAGAAGGTTTTATCTGATTAGTAAAATGCCTCCCTAATGGAAAACTCCAGAGCTATAGTCTCTGCATTAGGACTGTATTTTGTAATCTTTTTTTACATGACCATATTCAACTGCATGAATAGTGGTAATGGGACAAAGAAAATAAATAGAACAAGGGATGCTGCTACTTATGCATACACACACACACACATTTTTGACCTTTTCACACAAAAGTTCAAACTATTCATTGGGTTAAATGTATAATTTGGTCTCGCAGTTTTGTTTTTTCTACCTTAGGTAGAAAGGTAGATTGCGGGTGGTCCGATCTGGCCTGGGATGATGGCACTGTGATGGGGGGCTTTAATTTTTCCCCCTTGCCATAGTCCTAATCTGGATGAAGGGCTCTGGGGTTGCTATTTAAATCAGGAGAGAAGGTCCCATTGGCACCAATGGCAGTTTTCGTGCCAGGTTAAATAACAACCATGGGGGATCTGGTCCAGTGCTGGACTACAGTGGGGGAAAATGATTAACACCTCCCTCTCCACACCAAGTCCCAGTCCTGATAAGTTCCCTCAGTGACTTGAGCTTAAAGTAAAAACAAAAACCCCAACCATCAGTGCCAAACTGCATGTTTCTAGTTTGGCCATTAGTGTGTGAAGATGTGTCTTTTTGAGTACTCCTAGGTGCATTTCCTTTCACTCCAGATTGCCTCTCCTTGCCCTGAAATTCACTCAGTTTCATGTTGGTGTGGAATTTTCTTTTTTAAAATATGTGTAATGCTAGAGAACCAAGCCAAGCTCTACGTGCTTAGCCCCACCAGCTTCAATTCTATTCCTTGGTCACATAAAAACATGACAAAGTGACAGAATAGTGGGAAGTGGCATCCATAAACAGTGTCCTGGGACCTGGAGTAGACAGACCAAGGAGATTATAATTTCCTTCTATATCCTTTTCTTTGACGAGAAAGTGAGCCTGTGAATCTCACCCAGATTTATCACACTTGTTTTCCCTCCCCCTTCTGTTTTGCTCCATTTATGCTTCCTGTTTGCACCATTCCTCTCTCCTGAATGCCCTGCTGTCTTTCTTTCACATTGTGATAGTGTTAAAAAGACATGATTACCTGCATTTGTTCAGGAGATAACCGTATTGTTGACTTGTTTATACATTTGCTCCAGTGTTACAAATTGTATCACTGCTCTTTTGAGAGCCCATCCTCTGCTGATGTGAGTTTCATAAGAAGTCAAATCACAGCATGTCAAAAAAGAACCAATTTGAAAAATGTCCACACCCAAGCCTGAGGCAGAGACAGGATTCCTGGTGTTGTTTCACTCTTTGAAACATGAAGTTTCACTGCCACCAGTAGGTAACAATTAGCATCAGCATTTGAGAATGTATCAGTGATGTCTGACAGTGCTGGTGAAAGGAAATCTGTGCTCTGTAAAAACAGAATCCAACCAATGTAATCCACTAGAAAGAATACTGGCTCTGAGGTCCAAGCCTCATGGGATCGGAAGACAGTAACTGATTCCTAACTGACTTGTTCTTGCAGAGATGTTGTGAAAATAAAATGCAACCAGGATACTTCGTAGATGGAAATACACATATCTTATACCCTGCACGTGCCCAAGCTCGTCTGATCTCGGAAGCTAAGCAGGGTTGGGCCTGGTTAGTACTTGGATAGGAGACCACCTGGGTGGGAATACTGGGTGCTGTAGACTTATGCCATAGTCTTTCGAGACTGAAGGTTGCCAACCATATTTTCTCATTAGTGAGATGATCACTACTCTCCATCAGTTGAGAAGGAAGCATCATCATTTTCTGTGGGAACAGGGATCATGCTAGATTTGGCTAGTCTTATAGGCACTCCTATATCAGAGAGGCTTCCCGCACACCACTGGATAGCCAGCTGGTGCAGGTTCCACATGGGGTGGAACAGGATGGAGAGAGAGTAGAACAGGGAGGAGTGGACAGGATGGTGAAGGAGGAGGGAGGAGAGAGGATCAGGCCCAGGAGCGGGGCAGGTTTGACAATGGCACAAACAGAATTCAGACCCCCCCCCCTTCCGAGGCCTGATCTCCATTCCTGGGTCAAAGCAGACTTTACTGGCAGAGATCACGCTGGCGCAGGTTTGAGTTGTCCCATAATGGCTGCTGGGGGTTACCCTGGGGCAAGGGAACTAAAGTTCCCTTACCCTGAGGAGGCCTCCAGTGGCCAACCCCCACATGCTACAGTGGAAGATCTAGTGAGCTGCTGCCATAAGTCACCTTGCAATGGTTCAAACATTGGGCACTATGAAAGATGCCTGTGGAAATGGCTGGGGATTTCATGTGTGTGCCAGAATGATACAGTTAAGGTGGGAGAAGGAGCAGTTAATGAGCAGTTTTGGGGAGGATTGAGGCAGGCAGTGTGCTGAACTTGAGGGTGGTTTGGGGAGGGAAAGTGATAGATCTCAGCAGCTGTCATATACATTAGGTCCTATTCCCTTTACCTCACCTGAACCTGCACACTTCCCCTCCTCAGAATGTCAGCGATATAACTGACATATGCCATTGGCAACTAGGTGGATTACCGGAAGGTAAATAAAAATATTTTTACTTACCTCTTTCTGGCTATCTGATAGCTGGCCCCCATTGCATGCACACAAACTCTGTCAGTGTGGCAGCATGGAAGAATATGGTTGAAGGTAGGATTGGACTAAGTGAGGGAAAAGTCAAGTAGCCAGCCATCTGAAGCCATTTTGGTTTTGGGGTACTTGTTTCATTTTGGGCTCTCATTGCAGTGACTTCGAAGCGTGATGATTTGGTACACAGCATGATTATTTCTGATTCAAACCCACCACCCTAAAATAGATCACTCTTTCAGGCTGCCCTCCTAAATTGTAAGTGTATTCTTTTAACCAGTGTGTCCAGTGAATCATCCCTATCTTTGTTCTGACACATTAAAGGACTTCTTAAAAAGCAAGATTTCCCTCTAATAGGAGGAATCAATGTAGGAATGCCCATAGAAAATAGTGACATTTCGCAAAATGGGTCCTATGCTAGAAGCTCCAGAACTAGAACCTTCCAAGGGTCTTTTTCCTCTGGAATCTAGTTATTCTTTAAGAACATAAGAACAGCCCTGCTGGATCAGGCCATAGGCCCATCTAGTCCAGCTTCCTGTATGTCACAGTGGCCCACCAAATACCCCAGGGAGCACACCAGATAACAAGAGACCTCATCCTGGTGCCCTCCCTTGCATCTGGCATTCTGACATAACCCATTTCTAAAATCAGGAGGTTGCGCATACACATCATGGCTTGTAACCCGTAATGGATTTCCCCCCCCAGAAATTGGTCCAATCCCCTTTTAAAGGCATCTAGGCCAGATGCCATCGCCACATCCTGTGACAATCACATCCTGTGGCACCACCACATCCTGTGTTCTTTGGTTGTTGCTGCTCCCCTATGGATACCAATTATCCTGTTTTAACAGCTACATTTTGCCCTATCGAGAATGGCAATTGTGTTAATGGTTTCAAAGGACCTTCATGCCCAGTTTATGTCACAACCTGAAATCTGCCCGGGTTTATTTGCCTTGGAAAGCCAAGCCTCCCATGTGGTGGCACCCCTGAATAGTTTGGTAGAGATGACAAACACAGGTAGAAGAGAGGAGCTTCCACTCAATGTCAACAGCAGGAGTTTTGACCCAGACAGACCTGGGAAACCACATGATGAAGATGTTTGACTAGAGACCCAAGAAAGATGTAGGAGGAAATGACAAACTATGCTTACTGATAAAACTGGGATTGATTTATTGGTTTACTGGTTGATTTACCAATTTTACCAGTAAAACTGGAATTAGTTCATTTATAAAGCTGGTATTGATCTAGAGTGGAGCCATATTGCAAGTGCATATATTGGGTTTGAAAATTATGCTTTCCAGGGAGCAAAATGTCCCCCAAACCACATTACTCAACTTTCTTGTTGGTTTTTGCTGTTTATTCTTGGATGAGCAGCTTATTCAGCACAGTTATTTTTTGTTGTTGTTTTTAAAGAAAGAATTCTTCATGCTGACTGCATGATCCCAGCTCACTGGGCATTGCTTAGTAGTCAGTGTGATGCCACCCTGGTGGTGCCATGTGATCAATCAAATGAACTAGGTGACGCGGTCCTAGAGATAATGCAGAATGGGAGGGGGCAGTGCTTTTACCATCACTGTGGACATTTTCACCCTGTTTGTAGATAAATCATTGCAAGAGGGGCACTTTTCACTACTTGTGAAAGTCCTCTCCCCATTTTGGCTCAGAGCAAGATTTCACAGGAGCATCAGTTTTCAGGCCTTTGACTGACAGAAAGCAAATAAACATGGCTTATGATCTTTCTCGGTGTGGTGACAGCTACCCGGGGAGGGGGCTTCCCTTTGCACTTACACACTGCAGTGCAACAGCCCCTGGAGAGTACAGGAGGCTTGTGTCCTTCCTGCAGGACCATCCATTCCTCTGTCTCCTCCTTAGGGTCTTAGCTGGTAAAATACACAAGACCTGTGGGCAGATATTGTACTGTACTGGCAAAAGTGCATTGTGTTGTTCCCCATGTACAAAAGCATAGCAGCAATGAAAATCAGTTCAGAGTTAAACGAGAAGATATGAGGACCCTGCGCTATATTTGGAGCGTCCATTCTTTTCTCTGTCTTTACCCCACTTTCTGCTCAGTCTACGTCTAGGACTGATTCAAATAACTATTTTTGCACTTCAGGGTGGAGGGCAGACATCTCAGTGGGTCATCATGAGCACAGAGAACTGGTAAACCTGTGCTAAATTGGGAGATGAGAACCATGGCTTTTATCATGGCTTTTATCATTTTGACACGGTCCCTCACCAAAGGCTACTGAAAAAACTCCACAGTCAGGGAATTAGAGGACAGGTCCTCTCGTGGATTGAGAACTGGTTGGAGGCCAGGAAGCAGAGAGTGGGTGTCAATGGGCAATTTTCACAATGGAGAGAGGTGAAAAGCGGTGTGCCCCAAGGATCTGTCCTGGGACCGGTGCTTTTCAACCTCTTCATAAATGACCTGGAGACAGGGTTGAGCAGTGAAGTGGCTAAGTTTGCAGACGACACCAAACTTTTCCGAGTGGTAAAGACCAGAAGTGATTGTGAGGAGCTCCAGAAGGATCTCTCCAGACTGGCAGAATGGGCAGCAAAATGGCAGATGCGCTTCAATGTCAGTAAGTGTAAAGTCATGCACATTGGGGCAAAAAATCAAAACTTTAGATATAGGCTGATGGGTTCTGAGCTGTCTGTGACAGATCAGGAGAGAGATCTTGGGGTGGTGGTGGACAGGTCGATGAAAGTGTCGACCCAATGTGCGGCTGCAGTGAAGAAGGCCAATTCTATGCTTGGGATCATTAGGAAGCTGATTACGGGGCTGGGGCACCTTCCTTATGAGGAAAGGCTACGGCGTTTGGGCCTCTTCAGCCTAGAAAAGAGACGCTTGAGGGGGGACATGATTGAGACATACAAAATTATGCAGGGGATGGACAGAGTGGATAGGGAGATGCTCTTTACACTCTCACATAATACCAGAACCAGGGGACATCCACTCAAATTGAGTGTTGGGCGGGTTAGGACAGACAAAAGAAAATATTTCTTTACTCAGCGCGTGGTCAGTCTGTGGAACTCCTTGCCACAGGATGTGGTGCTGGCGTCTAGCCTAGACGCCTTTAAAAGGGGATTGGACGAGTTTCTGGAGGAAAAATCCATTATGGGGTACAAGCCATGATGTGTATGCGCAACCTCCTGATTTTAGGAATGGGTTAAGTCAGAATGCCAGATGTAGGGGAGAGCACCAGGACGAGGTCTCTTGTTATCTGGTGTGCTCCCTGGGGCATTTGGTGGGCCGCTGTGAGATACAGGAAGCTGGACTAGATGGGCCTATGGCCTGATCCAGTGGGGCTGTTCTTATGTTCTTATGTTCTTATGTTCTTATCATATGAGCTGACACTGGGACCCACCCAGAAAAGCAATCTCCTGTTCTGATATTCCCATAGCCAAACCCCTCCATGCAATGGAATACATGATTACTGACAACCTGGCTTTGGCTAAGCTGACTGTATTTTAATTTTTTTAAAATCATGCTTAAGACTATTTCATTATTTAAAAAGGAGACCCAGCTCAAACAAGGGCAACCAGCACACACATCATGCAGGCACTTTCTAGTACTTATGTCAAACATTTTCCATTGCTCTGAGTCCCTGCTCTTCAGCAATTTCAGCAAGAAGATTAATCTGGTCCTATGTCAGAGCCATTTCAGCCAAACCATCAAGATGGAACTTTTGCACGAATCTATTGTCTGTCCTTCAACCAAGTCTGCTGAAGGACAGACAATAGATTCGTGCAAAAGTTCCATCTTGATGGTTTGGCTGAAATGGCTCTGACATAGGACATTACACATGTCCATTACTTACAAGTCTTCTAATTTAGTGATGCTGATCTGTAATCAGCATCACATGCAACACAGCCCCAGAAAAGAAAACAAAGGAGCAACTGCTAGCCGCCTCACCTAACCACTGACCCTCCTTTGCTCAGGAGACTGAAAGTGAAATTGGAACCATTAGTTCTGTTTTCTCTCTTCTCCTAATCCTCTGTCAAGACTCTGTCAATCACTCCCTGCCCTTCCATGAAAACATCACCAGCTTTTTAAATTTAGAGTGTTGACTTGAGAAACAAACCAGCTCTGATCTGGACCTTAATGGTTACCTAGAAAGTGTTTTAACACTTAGCAAGACAATGCCCATTGGGTCAAAAAAGCTTTGAAGGGGTTGGCCTCCTAGGTGCAAAGTTACGCTTTGGATACAGTGTCTTAGTTACTTCTGAAAGTAGAAGTTTGGGGATGGGAAAAATGCGCACCAAGAAAAGCATTATTTGAGGTGGTTGTCGAGAGTCAGGGCCAAGCATCTCATGGCATAAAATATATAGCTCAGCCATGCGTGTTCATTTTTTTATGTCCAATCTTGTCTGATCTTGGAAGCTAAGCAGGGTCAGGCCTGGTTAGTACTTGGATGGGAGACCGCCTGGAAATACCGGGTGCTGTAGGCTTATACCATAGTCTTTCGAGACTGAAGGTTGCCAACCACCACCGATGGGGAGAGAGAGGGTTAATTCTTTATCCCTTACCATGGTGGCCTTGATACTCTTTTCCTTTGAACGGGAACCTGCTAGTGGTGTCAATCTTCCCTCTTCCCAGAACACATTGTGACTGTCACAAAATGTCTGCTGAGAGCAGGCAAAGCACTCGGTCAATGGCCATTTTGGGAGCGCTGGCACAAGCGGTGGCAGTGGTCCCTGGAAGTCACCAGACCTCATCACTCCCACCGGAGCAGGTAAAGCGGCAGTGGGGCTGGCTGGGGGGGGGGGTGGGTAAAACTGAGCAGCAGGGAGGAGGAATGGGATTCAGGGGGCTGTGGGTGGATCTGATGGCAATGGCTCACTCCTGATCCTATCCCCTCTTTCAGAGCGCCTGGTCTCCAATACGTCTTATCACACCTACGCTAGTTCTTTAGCTGGCATAAGCTAAGAAGAGTTGGGGGTGGGTCCAGGCTAGGAAGTGGGATAGGATGTAGCATGTGTTGAGATCCACCCCCCTGTTGTTCTTCCTGCCCCTTGCCCTGCCTACTCCCTACCCTGAACCACACTTGACCCTCACCTGATCTACCCTGCTGCTAACTTACTGGCAGTGGAGGTAGGTGTTGTGCAGGCTTGTGTCACCCATGTGCAACCTTCAGGACTTTGTGCAGACAGCAGGCAGCATCAGCCTGCTGAACAGCAGAGAGCTTACTGTGCCAGCAGCCTGGACTTTACTATGGTGAATTGTGGGATCCACCAGGGTAAGGCCCAAGAAGACTTTGGCCCTATGTCATGTAAACTTGGATCTTTTCACATGGACAAAGTATTGAGAATAGATGCCAACAATCTACAATGATTTATGTTCCTGACTGCTGTACATTTGCTCAGTAATTTTTTTTTTGCAGAAATACCTAAAAACATACTGGACCTTGAAGACAGTGAAAAAAAGTTTTGGGGCTACACTTTGATTTACAGTATAGCACATTCCTATCTCAAAGTCATTTTTAGGCATGTGAGTGGAGAGAGAGAGAAAAGAAAATGAAGAGAGAGAGAAAAGAAAGCACTCTTGAAGCACATATCTGTGTGTGGAGTGACATGTAGAGTTTTAATCTGTACTATGAAATACTTACACACCTGTTTGGTTCTTTTCTGAGAGCAGAGCTAAATTGTTCATGCAACAATTAAGGCCTTGTGTAAATCATGGAGATAAGGAACAAATTAGATACATTTGGCTGTGGTCAGGGAAAATGAAATTACATGCCTTGTCATAAGCAAAGGCAAAAATCTCATGATGGTTATGTGAATGATTTCTATTACTCAAACCTAGGCATAATATCCCATCATTATCAAGACAATGTGTGAGGGTGGGTGGGTATAGATCTGTTTAAACTTAGTGCATCTGGATTTTGCTACAGAAAAGCTATGGCTAAGAACATCCATATGAAGAATGCCAGACTAAATTCCTTGCAATGCCTTGTAACATTTGCATGTGCAATGCTAAAATTGAGGCAATACATGAATGAATCATTATAGGAGAACACATGACCAAGGGAAGAAATATCTCATTATCACCTGCTGAACCTTTTCTTCTGGTACACTCAGGACATTGAAGCAGCCTTTAGTTTTAAGATATAATAACAGCCCAATCCTATCTAATTCCCCAACAGTGATGCAGCCAGTGGCATAGCTAAGGGGGTGCAGGGGGTAGCAGTCACACTGGGCAACAAGCTTTAGGGGGGCAACAAGCTGAGCTTGACACTAGTGGCCAAAATTGTGAAGAAATTTGGTGTGTACAAATAATACCATCGTGTTATATATCATTGGAAAGGTAATTTAATGCAGAATGCAATGAAACAAACCTCACTGGAATATCTGTATTCTATCAAAGGTTATGGCCAATTAACCAGAAAATGAAAAAGCAACTGCCTTATGGAACAAAAAGTGGATTTTTTAAATTCAAAACTGACCCATGAGACTGATTATTCTGAGAGTCAATGAGATGCTGTTATGATACAACACGGAACCAATAAGGTGTTAATATGAGTCGACTCTCATTTCCATATATTATAACACAGCTACTCCTGCTAACTGGTAAACAGGCACTTTTTCCAGTGGTGCTCCTCTTATATTTAACAGGGGGAGGATAACCATCCCTCTTCACTCCAGCACAGTGTCTCTAAACAATAAGGGGCACACTTTTTATTTATTTATTTGTTGTATAAATAAATACACTAAATATAAGTGTATTTATTTATACACTTTATTAAATTTGATTTTGTCATGGAGGGGGGCTACAAAATCTTCTTTGATCCCACGTAGCATATAGATGCCTTAGCTATGCCACTGACTGGGGGAGAGGTCACAGATCAAATGGGTGGTGAACTGCTGGGGAGAGGAGGAGGCAGGTTCCCCCCAATTTGCACTTTTTAAAAAGCCTGTGTGTGGTGTCGCTGCCAGTTGTGACATCACTTCCAGGGCATCATTTTGAGCTCTGCACCAGGCTACACGTTCATTAGCTACGCCACTGGATGCAGCGGCACCAGTGTGGCATGTGCTGAACCCTGCTGGGAGTTTTGGCCTTGGGATGTCTCTTTAGGGTCAGGGAACATTTGTAAAGTGAACCCCTGGAGTGAACCCAGTGGGTCAATTCGGGCCTGGGCCAGCATTATCACTGGTGCAAATCTGCATGGACGCATGAAGGAGGATCAGGCCTAGGAAGGTGGTTAGGACTTGGGGGGGATGCTGCTGCTGCGAGACCTACCCACTTCATGGACACACTTTCATCTCCTTCCACCCACCAGGGCCCTGGCCCACTGTGCGGACCTGACCACTTTCCACTTCTGGCAGTTGCCAGACCATTTTTTCAATTTCTTGAAAATTTTCAGTTTCTTCTACATGCAAGGACAAATGAGACAACACTGGAGAGCATCTCCAGTGTTGTCTCATTTGTCCTTGCATGTAGAAGAAACTGAAAAATTGTGTTATTTCTGCCAGGCTAAGATTAAATAAGTCCCATGTAAAATAGCTTTGCCAGTGGTAGCTGCAAATAAAATTAAATCCAATATTGTACACTCGGGTACTACATCTTGCACTGGTGACCACTTATTGTAGGATTTGGTAAAGAAAATAGATAAATGCATAATCCGTTATTTGTTTTGTTTTGGTGATGGTCATTGGTTGTCAGCAAGTAAGTTGAAACAAACTGAATTTATCACCACCACCATAATCAATATCAATTATTAAAAGGGGACTATCATGTTTGCAAATGCAATTTCCAAACTTGGCATTCTCTGTTTTGGTTTAATGCTACAACTGGGTTAATTCTTTGTTTTGGGTTAAGCTCATTAAGAAGACATGAGCTCTGTCCTTGGGCCACCAAGCCAACTGAAAAAAAAGAGAAAATTTGCTATTAATGTATTTCTTTTCTTCAAACTGAAGGGTGCATACCATGCCTTAGGAAAATGTATATCTGTCAGCATTAACATGATTAACACGTGCTTTTAAGCTGATCTCCCTCAAGGCAATTGACTCATTCAGCACAGCTTTCAGGGCATCAACTAATCTGTAAGAAGGCTAATTTCTATTGTAGCTTCAAGTAACTCTTAAAAGGATTGGAAGACAGAGTGAAAGAAGTCTGGATTTGTCATGGACTTTGTTGCTGCTGCAATCTATCTTGGGAAGGGGACAGTGGAAGCGAGTGTGATCTGAGTTTTTATATCTGCTTTTTATATCTGGATATGAATTTGTAATATTGTTGTGCAAAGACAAATGCATAAAATTGTCCCAGGCACCAAAGGGGTCGTTCTGATTTTACCATGATAAAATTTCCCCAACCACATTTTTTAAAAAGTTGGATATTCAGAAGTTAGGATAAATAAGGTTACTCTTTAAATAGATTCACTAGGATTAGAAGAAAAAAATTTGTAGGATTTCTGCTGCAATTTCCACCAATAAAAAGAAACTTATTGTGGTGAGAAAAGCGGGGGGGGGGGGGGGAATGTCTGTCTTCCAATCCTTTTCAGAGTTACTTAAAGCTACATTAAAAATTTGGAACATCAGGGCCCAGCTAGGTATGGCCCCTACGTATTGGTTGCTTTTGCTGCAAATTGAAGAGCTAAGGAACCCTGATCCACACTGGGACCATGACATGGCATTAACCCTTTGCCTCTGTCACGATCCCAGTCTGGATTGGCCAATTTTCCCATGACTGCTTCTTGACCTGAGAGTAAAGTTGCTTTTGTAAAAGTGGTGCAGACTACCTAGTTTTGTCCCTCCTGGCTAGAAGAATTCTCTGGCCAGGAACTGCCAATTGCCATTTGAACTGCAGGAGTGGAGGGAATCATCCACTGGCTAGGGGACAGGCAGACCACTCCTTCCCAGCACCAATGGAGCAGTGGAGCCAAAGCGGTTACTGCTGTATCCAGAGGGTACCAGGGAGCAGCCGGAGGTTTCCTCAAGGAAATCCCCAAGCCTTGCCATGGGGCTTCTCAAGTCTGTGCGGAGTATTTTGCCGGTGCAGAATTGAACGACTCCCTGTCAGGCCTTCCGGTCCGCCACAGAGTTCAGGATATGGTGGAGAAGAGCTCCGCCGATTCCACTCCCCTCCTGCCCCAGTTCCTCACCCACCCTATGCTCCCTCCACCCTCATTCCGCCTTCTCCCTGCCTCCAGAGGCCGCACTGCCACCTGGTGGTTGCCCTTACCCCTGGTAGTGGCACATCCTCTTCCTGCCAGCATTGGGCTTGGTGCCTGACTGGTGTGGGCCCAGCTCTAGCGCTCCTTCATCAGGTGCCGTAAGAAAGCTTTATGGCACATTTACTGCACCCAGCCCCGAGGCTAGGGCTCATGGCAAGCACTGGGTGACTTTAGAATTGGGCCCTAAGGCTGAAATCTTATCCATATTTTCCTGGGAGGAAGTCTCAATTGACTATAAAAGGACTTACTTTTGAGTAGACATGCATCAGGTTGGGCTCTAAGAGCCCAATCCTATCCAATTTTCCAGTGCTGGTGCAACCATTCCAATGAGGTATGCACTGCATCCTTCAGTGGGGAGGCAGTCACAGAGGCCTCTTCAAGGTAAGGCGACATTTGTTGCCTTATCTCGGGGCTGCATTGTGGCTGCACTGGTACTGGAAAGTTGGATAGGATTGGGCCCTAAACGGGCAACCAGGGAACTAAAGTTTGCTGGCATGTGCATTTACTGTAATATTCCAATCTGTTTTAAGCCACCTTAGAACCATTCAACTGAGAAGCAAAATATAAATCTTCTCAAGAAAGGTATTGAAAATGATATATCAGAAAAGAACTGGGCTTGCTGTAGATGAATATGCCCCAAATCAATGCCCTGTTTAAAGCCACATGCAGTGATCTGCCATTGTCTTCGTCTCTGACCCGCTCCGGTCTTTTGGTGTGCCCTTGTCTAAATTAGCAGCATAGTCCACTGACTTTTCAGGGTTTGGAAGACTGACAGAATGATCGCTTAGCTTCGTTGAGTGAGAGAGAACAGTTTGCTACATGCCTGCCTGACACCGCTCATTATCATCTGCGCAGAACAAGCTCTGAAAGAGAAGATGAAGTAAGGAAAGAAAAATACCCATTTTGACTTCCTGTAATCATTCATCAAGAGCTTTAGTACCAAAATGTTCTCAAAGTTGCAACGCAGTCTCCTGAAACTGGAGCTGACTTCTTGCTAAATTCCAATATTAGTCACAGTTTTGTGGCTACAGCTTTATTTTTCCCTTCCCAGTTTCTCATGTCTGTGACATACTATTTTGTGCCAGGACAGGAATCGGCTCTGTCATTTGCCATCCTGTTCTGCAGGTGACCAAGAAGGCATGTCGCTGCTAGCAGACCCAGGGATGAAATCACCTTTTGAGGGTGATGGATGTAACATTTTTTAAAAGGAGAAATGCAGGCTGTGTCACAAGTGAATGAAATATGTCAACACCCTGAGCGAGGAAAAATATTTAAAATAAGACACTGTGCTGTGGGTTACCCGCTTGCTGCTTACATAGTCTCACTTGGTCGCAATCAAACAAGCCTGCTTGTATGAGCTTGTTAGCAGCAAGAAACACATCTAATGGTTATGTCATTTAAAGATGATTAATACTAAGTGGTTCTGGCAGCATAAACTTTGCTTCCTTTCACATATCCTGGGCATTAGATAGCATCTGCTCGGTTACAATGGGGCGTTATCTGGGAATCTGTAATGTTTTCCATCAGCGAGTGGTCCAACCATTTAGTGCTGCAGCAAAAGAACAGAGATTGTCAGCTGATAAAGTTGGCGGACTTGGGAAGTGAAAGGTCAAAAATGATTTCTGGAGCTTCACAGAATGAACTTCACATTTGCACCCAAATCGAAAAAGCAGTTGCAAAAGAATAGAAAGTCACTGGGCACCTGGCCATGCAAACAGATGTTGTGCAGTGACCATGCAACCAGCCTTTGTGCATGTGCAGACTACTGGCGCATGCAGAGAATAAACTTCTTGGTCAACTTCTTGAAAGTAGGAGCAGAAAGGCAAGAGAGGAGGAGGAGGAGGAGGTGGTGAGACTAAGCAGAGAAGCAAAATCCAAGTTGAGAAGTAGGCTCCAGGGATTGCAATGAAAGCTGGAGCAAAGGGACACTACATGCATATAGGACTGCAGCCTAAGACCACCAAAGCCATAATACATAGTGACCACTGGCGTACCTGGGGAGGGGGGTCGGGAGGAGCTGAGGCAGCACCCGGTGGGGGCCAGTGCCGCAATCCTCCCCATGCTGACATTTTTTGAGGGAGCCGTTTTCAGGCCCATTTTTCACCAGAAGTGACTTTTTTGGGCAGAGCAGTGGCATTTTGCAGTCCCAGGCAGCACCAGAGCCAGGTTCATAATTGATTGTCCATAAAACACGCACTCATGCATGGAGAAGCTCCTGGAGTCGATATTTTAAGCACTCAGTTGAAAATACTGAATGTGTGGTTGCTCACTGGGCTGTAGCACCCAGTGACTGTGATGTCATTACTATTGCAGCTGCCGCCAGCTGCCACTCAGCTGTGATTGTGCAGTAGGCCGTGGCACTTAGTGATGACTTCATTCCAATTGCACTGGATCATGGGGGGGGGGAGGGAGAAGAGTCTGGAAAACACTGGTCTTCTAGGTCTAGTGCAGTAAATGGTGGTGGTTGATAGCAGATAGTGACAAGGGATTGGAGCTCTGGAACCAACCGGTTGAAGACCATCAGATTCCTAGTCTAAGGGCACAATCCTATCCCGTGCTGGAACAGGCAAGCCAAGAGGCTTGCTCTGTATCCAGCTTAGGATTGTGGCCATAAGCAGCTCAGCCAGAGGAAAGCGGGAAACAGCCCCACTTCCCGCTCCCCACCCGCCTGCCCCCAGGGCTGCCACTGCCCGCCCTCTTCCTGCCTAGGAATGCCTCCCCCTGCCTCCACCGCATACTTTTCTTCGTAGGAAAGGAGGAGGAGTAAGCCGGTGCCAAAGCTTGTGTTGGCCTCTGCAAGCTGGCACTTCTTTGAGCACCGGCCCGGCTTCCTCCTGAGGAGGCGCAAATGTGCCTTACAGCACATTTACAACCCTCCTGGGCCAGCGCAAGGGACTTGCGTTGGCCCAAGGATGCCTCTGCATTGCGCCCTAAGTTACTGATATCAATTATCAGTTGCCCCTTTCATTCTGGTTAACTCCACAGCAGCCTTTTTATCTGGAATTGCCATCTCTATTGTTCACTCACTGCTTTATAAGATGACATCATTGTTAAATTGTCACATTCTAGTGTTTAGGGTGTTTTCCTAGCTAGCATGTTTGTTTCAGACCTCTTTTGCAGTATTTTTTTTTAAATAAAAGAATTCCAGTGCCAACCTGTCCAGTGTGGAGTGGCAAACTGGTACTGAAGCTTTTAAGGGCTACTGTGCCCTTAGTTAAACGTTTCTTCTTTGCAAATTCTGCTGCTCTTATTGTTCCCTATTGATCATGGTGAATTAGTGTTGTATCATCTTCTAGATCAGAGGTTCTCAAACTTGGACGGAGCTTTACTCCCTCAGTAAATTCTTGCGGGGGAGGGGCTAGGGCAGTGATGCAATCCCCAGGATCGTGTCGCTAAGGGGGCGAGGGGGGGTGCTTGGCCTACATTATGTCGGCTGCAGGAGGTGCAAGGAGCCCTGCACAGCCCTGCACAGTGCTCCCTGAGGCTTGGAACAATCGCTAAAAGCAGGCGCAAAGCACTTCCTGCAAAATGGAAGTACTTTGTGCCCGCTTTTAGTGAAAGTTCCAAGCCTTGGGGAGCACTGCGCAGGCCTCCCTGCACCTCCTGCAGGCTGCTGCATCCCTGCCTTCTTGAAGTAAGTGCAAAGCACTCGCCCCCCCTTAGCGACCCGATTCTGGGGATTGTGTCACTGCCTCCCTCCCCTTTCCCTGTGCCTTAAAGGGACAGGGGAAGCATTACAGGAACTGGTGGGTCGCCACCCACCAGTTTGAGAACCACTGCTCTAGATGGTCAGTTTCTGTTCCCTGTAAAAGTGGGGCTTCAATTGCTGTTCTCTTTCATTATTTTTCTTTTTTGTAATTTTACAATTAATTAGAACTATTTTGTGGTAAAGGAAAAGAAAATGAAAAGGAACCAGTAATTAAATTAACCACTTTAAAGTGAATAGAGGCTGACTAATTAAGGAGTAATTAAGGGATAATTCTTTGATCTCTAACAGGCAGCAATAAAAAGGCTGAATTTGTTGACAGGAAACTTTTAATACACATTGCAGGGGACCATTGCTGAATAAGACTTATTTGTGAATACACATTATAGAAAGCTCCAGGCCATATTACTACATAATATAGTACCATATTAAGTGCTGGGAGGAGACACTGCTTTGATTTCTGTTGTAGCTATTTCTTGAAAGGCAATGCCTCAGCAGTGCTAAAGATGCAGAAGCAACTGGTGCCTGAACAGCAAGCAACCTTTCTGGTATGAATTTTGAGGATCCTGGAAATAAGTAGTGTGCTTAAGTTTGTTATCTATTATTTACCATAGAGGTTGATCCTATTATACTTGAACATATTAATAGAAATAAAGTTTAAAAAAAAAATTCTGTACAAATTGGGATCCACAAACTCCAAGTGAAAATCATTTTTGAAAATAATTTTCTGAAAAGAATTGCACTTAAATATTTTGAAGTCCTACTGCAACAACAAACCTTTAGGAAGTCTGTAACCGGGCAATCTTGCTAGCCCAATAAACAAAATCACAACAGAGGTATTATTTCCGCCTATAAGCTCTCTACACTGTAACTAGAGCTGGGCTATGAAGGAGTAAGCTTTCTGGAAAGGATAGCAAATGTGTGAAATGGAGCTAGGCCTTTTTGACTGTTCCCAGACCAGGCTGGCCTGGTTTCTGTGAGCAGTTGGAAATGTCCGTCTGTGTCAGCTGTTTTAGGGCATCAGGTTGCGAAGGAACCAAATAATCTCGGTTCTTTTCTGAAGTACCAGTCTCCTTATGGCAGTACTCGTTTATCCCTGATTTTATAATGAGGGAACACAATGGTTCTTTCATTTTGAGGTTGTATCTAGACATTTTGGCTGTTCACAAATTCACAGCACCAGGTGGATAAGCATATCTGACTTGTCTGAAAGCTCACCAAATGTACTGATGTCTCAGATGTCACCAAGGGTGCGTTTGCATGTTTGGGGAAGCCTGATTTGCAACTTGGGTCCAACTGAGCAATCCACAGGAGGCTTATATAAACACTGTGTCTATCACTGAATCCGACTGAGGCTTCAAGAACTTCTTTGAAAACAAAAATTGGTTGACAGATATGTCATGTTTCAGGCTCACTGAACAAGTCCTCCTCCAGATGCACTCTTTTGTTCTCCACATACATTATTTGGTTGAATTTTGTGAACAGCCTTAGCAATGAGTAAGCATTAAATTACTTCACACCATTTTAGCTTTGAGAGAACTGTTCATTTGTTCTCATTTAGGTTAGAGCAGGGGCGTCAAACACACTTCATATAATGGGCCAAAGAGCTTTCATGGCCCCTGCTGAGGGCCAGAAGTTAACATAATTAAGCAGGAAGTGATGTCATTAAGCAGATGATGGCCAAAAAATAAGCACTTTATTCTCCCAAAGAAATTTATTAGGTGTAAATGACAGAAGACAAAATGTACAAATCTTGATCATATTTTCAAGCCCAATTATCATGTAGGCTGCCCTTTCAGCAGCACCTCTTCTGCTGCAGTGTTTGACATCCCTGGGTTGGAGGGTGTTTTTTTTCATAGAAACCATGTTAACGCTTCAATCCTAAACATATGTACAAAGGACTTTTTCTTTATTACATTTATAGCCTTTCTTCCACCTTGGAACTTAATATGGTGTACACCATGGCTGGCTCATGCATGAGGCTGAGTTTTTCTTAGGCAGCAATTTGATAGGGGACATCCATCTCCACTCCTCCTACCCCTACTCCCAGGATAGGAAAAGGATGAGAATGTGAAGCAAAAGAGGAAATATGGAAAGAAGGAGTGTCATAGGCTACTTCCTTTTCCAATCAAGTGAGTAGGATGAACAGAAGCTAGCACAACACCAGGAAAGGGGGCAGCAGTTGACATGCTGCCTCAGGTGCTGGAGTACATGGTGTTCCTAGGTGGTCATCCGTCCAGGTACTGATCAGACCTAGGCTAGCCATGCTTCAGCAAGGTGATAGCATCATTTGCTTACTCTTACTCTATGCCCTGGGACCCAAATAAGAACCCAAATAAGTAAATAATAAATAATAATAAACTTTATTTATATCTCGCCCTTTATATAAGGCCCTTTATTAATAACCCCTTTATATAAGGGGTTAGGATTGTGCCCTACGTAAGTAACATGGAACGCAGTACGACATACTTCCAAGTAGAACTATATTAAGGGTCCAATCTCCCTGCCACCAGAAGTAGCGTTCTGGTGGCAGGGTTTGCTTTATGGCCATTGTAAACGGCTTTACAGACGCATAGAACTGGGTGCTTCCGTACCACCAATCGGGAGGCCACAGAGGCATCACACATGGCAGTGGTATCTGGAGTGGCTGCCGTTGGCAAGTAAGTGGTGGGGGGGCAAGAAGGTGAAGGGAAAGGTGCTGAGAGGGACAAAACTGGGTAGGAAGGGGGAAGAATGGAGCAGGGAGATAGCAGGTGGGGATGGTTCCAGTGGCAGTAGGCCTATCCCTTACTGTACAAGGCTGCCTGTCCCTTTCTTCTCCTCAGACTTCTGCCAACTATAGAGCTGGTGCAGGTTCAAGGTGACCCACTGCAGAGTGCTGTGCTTACAAGGGGGTTAGGGGAAATAATTGCCCTTTCTCATCCAAAGCCTGGGAAGTGATTCCCCCTGATATAGCACACTTCTTTTGGCCCAGCTGCTTCATTGAGGGGAGGAAAGGATAGGTTTGGGCTGTTGGTGTCATTTGCCCCTCATTTTGTGTCAAGAGAGGTACCTGCCAGATCAAAAGGATTTTGGTGCCATATATGTTGTTTTTGGCCAGGGCAGTGTTCACTGCCCAGTTGGGTTTCCTCATTCTATTATGAGGAAAGCCATGGGCCATCATCTCCTATTTGACTTGCTAGATTTATATATAACTGACATACCCACATTTATTTGTTTCCCCAACAAGCTGCAAACTCACTTCAAGTTACAGCAGGCACAACTAGAGGGTGGAAGGGGAAAAAAAAAAAGGTTATCTCCATGTGTGTTTACTGGGACAAATACCATTTAATCTCCCATCATGTGGTATAATTGCCAGACACTTTTAAAAATGATGACCTGTTATTTGAACAATAATTTTGAATGAATCAGCATTGCTGGCCTGGCTGTCAGCTTTTCACTGCCAATGCCAAAATGACAAGAAAAGAAAGGGGGAGAAATAGCTGTGTATGCCTTGTATGAGGCTGAGGAAAATATTTCCCAGCGATGACAGTGTGGGGGTGGCATAACATCAACTGTTAAAAGATGGATTTGCCTGGAAACAGAACAAAGCAAGAAGTATCAAGTTCAGTGGAATCTCAACGAGGCAATGACAAATAACTGATTAAAACACTCTTGCCTCAAAAATGGCAAGGAAAGATCCAGGTGCAGGCAAAAGGGGAATAATAGAAAAAAGTCTCCTAGAAAAAGGGAGCCTGTAAACATCAACAACAGCAGCCACTGTTGTAGCAGCCACACGGTGCCAGATATTAAGAGCACAAGCCTATACAATCCTACTCAGGAGTAAGGCCCATTAATACAGTGTGACTTACTCCCAGGGGAGTGTGCATAGGATTGCAGCCTAGTTGTTGAGCAGAATGCAAAAAGGGGGGGGGGAAGCAATTTTTTTTTACAAAAATTACAGACAAGCTTTAGGTCCCAGTCATATCCAACTTTTCAGTACCATTGTAGCCTCACCAGTGGGGGATGCGCTGCATCCTGTAGTGGGGGACAGCTATAGAGGCCTCGTCAATGTAAGGGAATATTTGTTCCCTTACTTGGGGGCTGCATTGTGGCTACATCGGTGCTGAAAAGTTGGATAGGACTGGGCCCTTAGACCAGCCATTTTCAACCACTGTGCCGTGGCGCCCTGGTGTGGCACGAATGGTCTGCAAGTGCGCCGTGGGAGTTTGGGCAGGGTCATTTGTTAGTTGGGCCATTGGGAGATATGAGCCCCCCACCAAAAGCACAGTGTGCCTTGTCAATTGTCAAAAGTACTTATGGTGTGCCTTGGCAATTTTAGTACCTTGCTGTGAGAGAAAAAACGTTGGAAATCACTGCCTTAGATGCATGCTGTCCAGGTAAAGTTTTTTTTAGTGGTGACAGTGGCGGTGATGATTATTTCATCACTTTTCCCCATCGCACTATAAAACATGTAGTCAGTGCAACTGCATCGCCATGTAGACTCGTGTTGCCACCATATTATCAGACATTTGCCCAGTGGTATCTGCTTCCAATGCACTTGTAACGTGGCTGCAGAATGTGGGGGCAGAAGTCAGGACTCTCCAAGCTGAGCACTGAAGCTAAATGACAATGCTAACCCAAGGATTGTTACAAACCCATGCTCACACAAGAACATCAAAAGAGGACTGCTCCGTTAGACCCATGTGGTCCACTATCCTGCTTCTGGGGATCCTGGGGTTGAAAGCAACAGCCCTCTCTAGCCCTTGCCTGACAGCAACTGGTATTTAGTGACGTACAATCTCAGTACAGGGGGCTCCCAATGTTTCTGTCTGTCCTCCGAGAATCTAATTTTTTCCTTTTGAAAGCCATCAGCACATCATATGGTGGAGAACATTTTCAGGTCTGAAGATCCGCAGTGCTTTCTATCCATACTGCATTACTATTTTATTTATTTTTATAACATTGTATCTTTTTTTTGCATCCCAATGATGGGATGCTCAACATGACGAACAACTGTCAGGTTAAAAACTGTAGCATCGCGTGCAATATTATTAAAAGGACGGAAGACAAACAAGGCAAGTACCACACCAAACAGAATGTATACAGCTCTGGAGGAGGAATTGCAGCTTGGCCGTAGTCAAAGCCTGCTAAAAAAGAAATATTGTCAGCCAGTGGCAGAACACCACGATGGATGGAGCTTGCCTGCAGGGCCAGCTTTTCGGCAATTGGGGAGATTTCGCCCAATTGGGCCCTGCGCATGCTGGGGCCCCCCCTCACTACCCTTCCACCCACTGCTGCTTCTGATTGGTCCAAAATTGGATCACTTCAGAAGCGGCTCTCGTCCACCATTGCTTCGAGTTGGCCCTAAATTGGTGCTTTGAAGGTGGCAGCATGCATACCTTGCTCCTTTCCCTCTTTCCCCTCTCAACTCCCAGAGTCAGCCTCTCCCCTGTCTTGCTCCAGAGTGGGCTGCTGTGGACAGGGTAGCAATGGGCTAGAGCCAGGGAGTGCTGCAGGCTTGGTGCACATGCCTTCCTCCCTCTGGCTGATGTCCCAGGTGCCTATTCTGCACAATCACTAAAGGTACAGGAGGCCTATCTACTTGCACAGAAGTAAAAGATTTTCTTTCTTGTTCTGGCTGCATTCAGGCTAAGAACAAAAAAAGATTAGTTGAAGGGGCCCTGCAAAATTAGAAGGGGCCCCACAAAACTGTTTCTAATTGGGCCCCGCGGCTCCTAAGGCCGGCCCTGCTTGCCTGATCTCATGAGGCAGGGAGTTCCACAAGCTGGGGGCCACACCAGAAAAGATCTTCTTGCATGTCACCATCAGTTATATCTCAGGTAGTGGGATATGTAAAAGTGTACAAGAACTAGAGCCCCTCGGAATTTCCCCCCAAAATTCAGTATGTGTCTAGTCTTTGACATTTGAACAGGACTTTGTGATTTGTATCCGTTTTGCTTTTGAAATTTGACTTTTAGGAGTACTTTTAACAAATGTAGATCTTAAGCTTTACTGAACATGGCAAATTCAGTGCTTTTGGACGTGTATTTTTCTAGCGTATCTCAATCCAAAAGAATTATATAAAAACCATAATTTTTAGCAAGTTTTGTTATTTATTTAAAATATTTTTATACTGCTTTTCAACAACAGTCGCACAGCAGTTTATGTAGTAAAATACACAACGAAAGGGCTCACAGTCCAAGAAAAGATACAGAAGAAACAACAGCAAACAGCTACAAGAAAAGATGCCCTGCTGGAGTGATTGCTGTCCACCTGCTAAACATAAGAAGAGCATCACTCGAAAAGGTGCTTCTTTGCCCCATTGCACCTTCACTCCAGTACTGAGCAAGATACTGATATTGGCAGCAGCCACTGTCATTACCACTTCAACCAAACTGAGAAGCAGTTGCGTTGTTCCCCTTGTTGCCAGCTGCTTCATTTCTCTCATCTGTTTATAAAATGCCTTGAATCACATGCCTCGACTCTTAGAGCTGGGGAAGTGCAGTGATTAAGAGACCGAGCTGCAAATTAGGACTTCTCAGATCTTGCCTCTGCCATGAACTCACTAGGTGGCCTTAGACAAACCACTCCCACTCCACCTGCAAGAGTTTTTCAACTATTTTCAGCGCTGTGCTCAAAATTCACACTGTGGCACAATGGTTGAAAATTGCCGGCTAGGGGGTGGAAAGGTGGATCTGCCCCCAATAACTTGCCAAAATAGTACGCTTACCCTTGCGTGGCACAACTGTGCCATAAACCAACTGAGGATAAACAGTCACACAGGGTCATTTCAAGGGCAGATGCTGTACAGTTTGACATCTGTCCCGTTGTCCAATTTAGGAAGTGTGATATTACCTATATGTTATGCAGAAGGTCCGTGATCAGATTTCCACACTTAAAAAAGAATGATAATCATGGGTTCTTTACCAGACCCACCTCTTGAAAAACTTGGAAAAACACCTGCACATCTTAAGTGTAAATGAAATTACACCTCACAGGAGCTGTAAAATGCAAGTCTACTTGGAACTGCACACATTTTGCATAAATACCTCTAAATATCTTAGCAAGGTCTTGATATTTAAAAAATGATTTACCAAAATGGTGATGATGTTACATGGGGATGCATGACTTGAAGATGTAATCAAAAGTGAAGAAGTAATCAAATATAAAGACCTTCAGATTACAAACAACTTTGAAAAATAAAGGCAAACATTGTGCCAATTACAGTTTGTGCCTTAGGAGCCATACCCAAAATCGTGGAAAAGTGCCTTGCACACCTTAGATGTAAATGAAATAACCACTTATAAGTTGCAAACAGCAACTTTACTAGGAACTGTACATAGTTTATGCCAGTATTTCTCAACCAGTGGCAGTGGCAATAATAATAATAATAATAATAATAATAATAATAATAATAATAATGGTCTCTGTGGGTGAGTGTGTGCAGTAGCATCATGAGGGTTCGCGTCAAACGGTGAGGGATGCCAGCACATCACCTCTCATGCTATGGGCAGGGCAACACCCCAGGTGGTGGGCGTAGTAATGTACCATCACTCCACCCCCACTGGTTTTTTGTCTGTACCTTTTGATAGAACAAAGAACACATTCTGCATGAAATTACGCATTGATTGATATATAACATGATGGTATTATTCCTCCAAACTGTGATTTTAGTGATTTTGGTCACTTGTGGTGTCACACACACACACACACACACACACACCGCAGGGTGTCAACTTACTAACACCTTATTGCAGCAGTTCTCAAACTTTTAGCACTGGGACCCACTTTTTAGAATAACAGTCTGTCCCAGACCCACCAGAAATGATGTCATGGTAGAAGTGACATCATCAGGCAAATTAAAATAAATAAATATAAATAATTAAAGTAAAACAAATAATTAAATAAGCAGAAGCCAGCCCTGTTCCTCCAAGTGAATTTCCTCTGTAGCCTGCCTGCAATAACACCCCCCCCCCTCCAAAACCAGTAAGGTTTTTAGCCCTACCCAGAGCCTAGTTCAATTTAAGGACTTCTGTTTAAACCAGATCACTGTCAGGATCAACCTGGCTTTGCAAGTCTCAAAAAGGTTCACCTTATCAGCTGAAGCCTCTGTTTTGATCCTTTTTAGTGGGGAGGGAGGCTGCCTTCTGGAGCATTTGTTGAGCTTCAGTTCCATCAGATCAGGACCATTCTGGTGGCTTCACATTCCCCTTTGCCTGGCCTGACCACTAGCCAAGGCATGTTTGCTTACTCACGAGTAAACGTGACTGTGAGGCTTAGGGCACAATCCTAACCCCTTATGTCAGTGCTTTCCAGCACTGACTTAAGGGCAAAGCACTCTGAGGTAAGGGAACAAACATTCCCTTACTTTGAGGAGGCCTCCGTGAGTGATGCCCAACTGCAGGGTGCAGCACACATCCCATTGGCACCACTATGCCAGTGCTGGAAAGTTCTGATATAAGGGGTTAGAATTGCACCCTTAATTTCATTTTCCATAGGCTCAACACATTCGACTGCTTGGAGGGAGGGACTTCCTTCTCAGGTGTTTTTGCGGGCTGCATTTATTGGATCAGGACCATTCTGGTATCGTTGGATTCCTCTCAGCCTGCCTTTTCTGATGGACTAAGGCACGTTTGCCTACTCATGAGTAAATGTGTGATACAGCTTGGTTTCACTTTCCATAGGGCCCCATGCATTTTTTGTTCTCTGAATTTTTTGGCCATAACTTTTGATAGAAAGGAGATATTTCACTCTGGTTTTTTGCATTGCATTCTGCTGGACATTCCACATCCAAAGGTATATAACGCGACAGTATTACTCCTAACCACCTAACCTTATTTTAGCGTGTCACTCCCCAGTGCGCGTCACACACCCCCCCGTGCACGTCACCCGGTGCAGCCCACACACCCCGCACCCCCTGAGTGTGTGTGTGGGTGAGAGGGGAGGATGTTGTGAGTTTGTTGCAGCTATTCTAGAGGAGAAAGCTATTTACCTTTCCCTTTGTACTTTTTCCCAACTGAGGTCACCCACCCCCCACCTCAAGCTGCTAGTAGCTACACTGGGGTGAGGCAGGGGTGACAGACAGCTGTATTGTGTCTGACTTTTTTCTCAGCAGGACTAACAGAAGCTTGGGCAATTTTGATAGAGAAAATGGCATCAGAGAACAGGTTAAACCCCCTTCTTCCCTGCTGCTACCCTTATTCAGTTCCTCAGCTTCCTTCCTGCAGCTATTTTTAAGTTGTCAAAAACAAAACCACCAGGAGAGCTGATCTCCTGCGTTTGGCCCTAATGGAGCACGCTTTGGGTGTGGGCAGCTAAATGTTTGCTCGGTGTGCGCTTGGGCATTCAGAAGTTTCAAGATGGTGTAGATACAAATCAAACTATTATCCTTGAACAGAACATACTAGACTGCTCTTTGGTGGGTCCGCCTCTCTGAAGGGCTGCATGAATGTGGAGTTCTTTGTGTTCTTTGTGTGCCCACCTCTTGAAAATAAATCACCGGGTGTGGTGAATAACAGCTTCCCAGACAAAAGTGGTAGGTTTTCGTTTCTGGCTATTAATTTGATATTCCTCACTTCAAACTGCAATCTGATATGTCACTACAGCTTGTTAACAATGGCTTCTACAATAACAATGTGGTATGTCTCACTTTTGTGTCTGTCATAAGGGATTTTTTTTTTTTACCACTTGCCACTTATGAAAGCCAAACCTTGGCATTCTTATAAGCAATTGAGGCTTGATAAGAGCATGCCCAAGTATTCTTTTCTCCTTGTGCTAGTACTATGCAAGTTTGCGGTGTTTGAAAGGTAGTGACCTCTGATGCATTGAATATGTTCAAAACTAGTTGTCAAATTCAGCTCCATTCACTGGCATCCTTCAGTCTCGGGAGACTATGGTATCGCACTCTGGAAAGTAGTTCTGCAGCAGCATCTAGTGTGGCTGAAGAGGCCAATTCGGGAGTGACAATCCCTTCCACACTGGGAGCAAATGTAGTCTGTCCCTGGTGTGTCTCCCTGGCTGTGGGCCTTCCTTCTTTGCCTCTTTACCTCAGTCTGTTGTGCCTCTTCAAACTGGGAGAGGCCATGCTGCACAGCCTGCCTCCAAGCGGGACGCTCAGAGGCCGAGGTTTCCCATCTGTTGAGGTCCATTCCTAAGGCCTTCAGATTCCTCTTGCAGATGTCCTTGTATTGCAGCTGTGGTCTACCTGTAGGGTGCTTTCCCTGCACGAGTTCTCCATAGAGGAGATCCTTTGGGATCCAGCCTTCACCCATTCTCACGACATGACCGAGCCAACACAGGCGTCTCTGTTTCAGCAGTGCATACATGCTAGAGATTGCAGCTCGTTCCAGGACTGTGTTGTTTGGAACTTTGTCCTGCCAGGTGATACCAAAGATGCATCGGAGGCAGCGCATGTGGAAAGCGTTCAGTTTCCTCTCCTGTTGTGAGCGAAGAGTCCATGACTCATTGCAGTACAGAAGTGTACTCAAGATGCAAGCTCTGTAGACCTGGATCTTGGTATGTTCCACATACCACAATTCAGCTCCACATTCAGCTCCACAAGACAGGGATGCATGAATGTCAGCTACGCCCTAGCCCGCCATTGGAATAGTCTGACTTCTTGTGTTCAATCACTGGACGGCAGCCAATATTATGAATGCCATTGGTATGAAAAGAGTCAAGGGCTATGCTCAAGCCAAGCCTAGGGAGGTCTGATAGGTCGCCACAGGTATGTATCTGGTTGGCTTTGGACAGGAAGCTGTGCCATGGTTGGGCATGTTGATGGGGTTGGGAATGCCAGGGAATGAGGACAACAGTGGTACCTCTAGTCAATATGCATAGATTTTGAGCACTCATTTGATCACTTCACTAACACCCATTGTGAGCATGCATCACTAAATCACATTCGCATAGGTTAGCACATCAGGACGCACATCAGGACGCACCAGCATAGGTTAGAATTGGGCCACCTGTGATACTTAACCACAATATTAAAGTTCACCCCAAAAACAGATACAATTAAAAAACTCAGATTGCTCACACTGAAGAAAGAAAAATCACCACCTTTGGGAATAATCTTCCTAGATATGGTACATTCTAGTCTTGCCCATTGTCCATTCATTTCAATTAAGCCTTGTGGACCGTGCCCTTTGTCAAGTATACAGCAAATGTCACCAACAATGTACTGTGAGGATTAAACTATTCAACATGAATCAGCAACAGAAGTACTCCAGAGTCCAGATAGCAGCTGTGTTTACATTATAAGCCACATCCCTTAAGCATATACACAAAAGCCATATTGGTTTAAAATCTGACAAGTTAAAAGGCAATATTTTTTTGTCAACATTTGAAAAGAAAACACCAAAGGCTTCATGTTGTGAAGCTCTAAGTACACAATGGATTTCACTATATACAAGGCATCTCAAGAAAATACACACATACTTTATAGTGTCAAATTTATTATGCTATAATTCATACATATACTTTGATACTATTGTTGGCATCCTTCAGTCTCGGAAGACTATGGTATCACGCTTTGAATGGTGGTTCTGGAACAGAGTGTCCTCTCCAGTGCGCAAAGCCTGGGTAAAGTAGGTATGGAGGATAGGCTGTTACCCATGCAGCAAATCCCCCCTCTCCACATTGCTGAAATAGTCCAATGGAAAGGCAGAGGCCAATACTGTTGGTTCCAGCAGCATCGCAGGAGTTGCCAGAACGTGAGTATATGAACGTGAGTGAGGGGAGTATATCCCAGCATGAGCAACTTGAACTGGATGCTATCCCCTTGGGAGCATCCCAGCATACTCCCTTAGACCTGAGCTAGCTAAGGAATTGGCACAGATCTTAGGAAACCCATTGGCAATTGACAGGCTTACAGAAGGCTAAGGCAACACTTACCTCTCTCAACCCTCCCAATCACCTCCCCTCCCCCCCATAGCATGCAGTGCATTCTGGTTTGGCAAGGCTGCATTCTATGGCAGGGGAAAGGATAGGATTGCGCTGTTAGATTATAATTTGTTATTTTTGTATCAGTAGTAATGATAGTCAGATCTGTAAGTGCAGCAGTTGTGAGTTAACTGTGGGGAGTCGTTCAGAATTATACTGAAGGCCACCACCATTTTGACTATTTAAGTTCATTTACATCTGAGCACCAATTCAGTTAAAGCCATTCATCAGTTAGTTATGACTAATGGCCTAATTTTATTGAAAGGCAGAACCAGTGGAATGCTAAAGGAACAAATGTACCCAGAGGAGACCTCTGGAATAGCCCCACACACACACCCACACAGGATGCAGAGTGTGCTCCTGTCCTGTGGAGTCCCTATGAAGATATGCCTGTACAGAGGCTTCAGAAGGCTATGCAGGTAAAAACTAAGGGGTTTGAAATTATGGGCACAGCACTTTACAATGTGTGCCTCCGTAGGTATTGGGCAGCCGATCCTACTTAACTTGCTCCTGCCCTCAGTGATGCAGCTGCAATAATGGACCACGCCCTGTATCTTGTGGGATACAGGGAATCCCAGAGTCCTCCTCAAGGTAAGGGATACCTTACCAAGGAGTAAACCTCTGGTTCCCCGATACATCTATGTGGACCTGTTTTGCTGATGCAGCTCCAAGTGGACTCTGGGAGGTGGAGCAAGGCAGAGCTCCTAGCACCAAAAACTTCCAGCCCTTGACACACCCTCATCCTTGCCCCCATTCCTGTCCTGTTCTTCTCCCTCCTCCCTGTTCCTCCCAGTCCCCTCCCACTGTCTCCCATGCCAACTTACTGGCATCAGGGCATTTTTGCAGGCCTGCTGTCAGGTAGCCATAGCCACTTGCATTTTCTGGTGGTGGCCCTGTTACACATGACAGTGCATCATGTTTTGCGATACTGAAAAGCCTGCTGCACTACCAGAACTCTGACAGTGTAGCAGACTGATAGGATTGGGCTCTGTGTGTTATAGCCATCTATGGCCACAACAGTCTATTGAAATTAGACATTGAAAACTTGTTCCAATATATACTTAAGTTCCATTTGCTATGGTTTTGAGGTCTCCTGGTTTAAAAAAAAAAACCCCAAAAAACAGATTATTTAAGGCATGGATTTTGCTTTGTGGCATTTTTAGTTTTAACCACATCATCTATAAGCAAAACAGGGCAAGATGTTTTCATTAAAAAAAGAAAGAAAAAACCTGTTGCTTTTATTGCCAAAAACATGGCCTGAAAGAAGTCCAGCGATTTCAGGCTGGCAAATCAGCAAAGGGGCCAAATAGATCAGAATCAGCGTAGCAAGTCCCCTTTATCTGAATGAATGTGGCAGAACATCTTTAGTCTAGTACTGTCATCCATAGCCAAAACCCTGGAATTGCAGGAATAAAAGTGTCAGGCTAATAAAGTGGAACCATTAATCTTTTTATTTTTTTAGGAAAACAAAGGAAAAGAAAAGTGAGAAGTGTGACCATCGCTGTGTAACAGAAATATGATTGAGTTATATGGTGTGGAAGAACAAGTTTGGTATGAACAGGGAGGGAAGGAGGGAAAGAGACAGATTTATTTCTGTTTTATAAAATAACAGCATTTTCTAGTTTTAAATTTACATTTGCTAGCAACAGCTGCTTCCAGGTCAGATATCAATGGCTTTTGGAAACCGGTCCTAATGAAGCAAGTATGGAGCTACCGCTGGCGTTAATTTTATTTTCATGCTCTCGGAGTGCACACAGCAGGGTCTGTAAAAATACTTTCAAGCTCCAACCATAACAGTTTTGTTTTTCCTTTTTCCCTTTTTTTTAACATTTAAACTCAGCAGTATATATGAGATAGGCTGAACTGAACTGAGCATGCAGTGAAGGTAATGTCCTGTGCTGGCCAGCGTGCAGAAGGTAGAATTTAATCACACCCATGTTTTAATTTAGAGCACATCCATCAACAACATGAATGATGAATGCCAGCGGGAGGCTATTGGTGGTCTTTTAGTTTTTAAACAGTCGGCTGGCACAGAAAGAAAACATGATGTTTTGAAAATCCAGAGCTCTGGTTTGCCTTTAAAAAAAGAATCAAACATACAGTATCTTAAGATGAATTGTTTCACCTCTGATGTTAGACTTCTCGAACATTTGTCCTGACACTTAAATTATCTGGGCACTATCTATCCTGCACAGTTCTTTCCTGCTCCATAGGCACTGCAATCAAGTATGTCTTCAGTCTACATTTTTATTTTTATTTTTTTAATTTTTTTTTAAAAGAAAAAACAACAATGCATTTTATCAAACAACTAAAGCAAATAGAAAAGGCAGCTTTTTGGTGTGTGACAACCACATTCTTGACTTGCAACGAAGGTACAGGAAAGTACTGTAGTACAGTGTGTAGTGCCATCTTGTGGTCTGACAAGAATCATCCACGATGAGCTAAAGCAAAAGACTGGTTTTCGTTCCATTGATTGATTGGAGGTGTATATTTAGCAGCCCTTGGCTTGGAGGCCTCTTATAAAAATGGAAGAATATGCATCTTCCTTCACGATAGTATTTACCTTAGAAAGTAAAACTAGCATATTATTTATTTTATTTAGGAGATTTCTATACCACCGTTCCTATGCTTAAGGCGGTGTACAATCTAAGAATAAAAATAATACAACAGATAAAAATGCATAAATAAAAGAATTAAAAACAATTAAAACAATACAGGAGCCTATTAAAATATAAACATCAACAACTTAAAAGCAATGACAGCAACGGAAGATAAAATGGGTCCCTAGGAGGTTCCCTTCTCTGTCCTCAAATGCCAAGCAAAATAAACCAGACAGAAACCGTACAAAGAGGGGCTGCTCTCAAATGTTATGATAGTTGGTTCCAGAGATGTGATGTCACAACAGAAAAGGCCTTGCACCTTGGCGCCATCCTTTTGGTTTCAGATTGTTTGTGGAGTCCATGCACTTCTTTATATTACACTTACAACATGCATGGTTCTTCACACCAGAAGAGAAGATAGTGTAGCAAGTGGGAGGCAGAAGATGGTCCACCTTGGGTGATGCGCTCTGGGAGGATACAGGCGTGCCACCCGAGCCCCCACCGAGTGGAGGCCCATGCCAAGTTTGGTGGCAGATGGCTCCTTGCACTCTCTTCAAAACTCTGAATGGCTGGAAATGGCCTCCTGGAAGCAATTTGGCAGTACATGCAATGACATGATAGTGACATAATGTCACTATCGAATAACTTCTGGGTGCCGTGCGTCACTCCAGGTACTTACCTGGAGTGTTGCAAAGTGCAGCGGGGGTGTGTGTGTGTGACACCCAACCCAGGTAGCAGTAGTGATGCCACTGTTGGGAGCTCCTGCCCTGAGAAGCTCACAATCTAGAAACAGACACAAAAGGAAGTACAGAGGAAGTAGAGAGGAGTGGTGATGGGCTATGTAGTCTTTGAAGAATATATGATCATTTCATGTACTTATTAAAAGACTCTAGTTGAATCTTTACTGAAGTTAAGTGAAATGAATTTACTGAACAACCAGGAGCTTTCATAGACCATTATCTATTTCATGACTGAGCTTTCCTCAATAGCTTTTCAACTTCAGTCTCCAGCTAACAAATACTATGTATGTCAATGGGTTGAGACTTCAGCTGATTTCTGATGGACCTTCTGAAATAATTCAGGCCTGAACACAACACAAGATACCTTCAGCAACATTTTGCCCCAATCCATAGGGGGAGCGAAGCTTATTGGCTCCACAGATGGGAGAATTCAAAACCAGCAAATGGGGAATGGCATTGGCCAGCAAAGAAGATGAGGAGGGAGAGAATAGGTCCTGAATTCTTAATATCTTCCCCACCAGCCTTCTGTTCCCTCTTACACATGATAGTGTAGACCTCCATTTGCTGCATCCAACATCCAAATTCAACAGCGTGCCCCCATGCAGACTATCTCCATTGCCTGATCCCTGTGCACTGGAAACACATGCTGTATGCTCTGGCTGGACACCCATTTCCCATTCCTGGGTTGCTTGTGTTGCACTGAAGGGGTGGTTAGTGTTGCTGACTGTAATTGCCATTCTTCTGAGGGAGAGTGTGGATCTGAATCAAGACCCCTTTCTCCCTCCAACAAGTGATCGTTACTGTCAGCGCTGACAGCTCTGACCATCTGGCTGGGTAGCAGAGTGTTAAATATCAGGTTCCTTGGACCAGAGCCAATGGTTTATCTTCTGTGTGTGCAAGCTATTTTGAATGTTTCTTTTTTTTTTTTTTTTCCCCAGAGCAGTTAACTAGGTACATAATTTACAATGATTAAACACTGTGCCCCACCAAACCCAGAGCAGAGAACAACTTTTGTGGCACAGTCATCCTTGCGGAAAGTAGGAATTTGGAACTATGACCATCCTTCTTGTACATTTTCTAATTTCCCAGGCCACCACAAAAGAGGAACAGCCTTGGAGCAGAGCACACTAGGCCCTGAAATGCTGTCCCGAGAGAAGGAGCAGGAATGCACCAACAGGAGAAGTAAAGCAAACCAGCTGTGACTGCAGGAGTGGGTTGAAATCCCATGTCTGGGACTCCCTGCATATTTTTTTTCTTTTACAAAAGAAGGTGCTGGGGGCCCTGACCTCAATTGGGCTGTGGCACAAGTAAACGGGGGGAATGTTGAACCTTTATCCTTGAGCTACTTCCTTGAAGAAAATCCCCCTCAAGTGGAAGGGGCTCTTGGCAAATTGGGACTCCTCCTCCCTAGAGGGTGAGAGTGTGCCACTACCACATGAAGGCAGTGGGCATTTAGGTGGTCTCAGGGAGCAGTAGTTCCCTCTGTGGGCAGTTACCCACGCATGCTAATTCCTAATGCTAGCCTTGCACAGGCTTAATCTTCACCTCATATCCCTCCGGTTGCCAGTTCAAGAATCACTGCAAGTCTGACTCCTGACAACCAGATACTGTGGAACAAACAACAGGGTAAGGCCACCAATTTCACGGCCTCCTTATGGGTACCCTGACACATCTGGCTGTCCTTGGTTGGAAACAGAATGCTGGGCTCGATTGCCTTTGGATCTGATTCAGCAGGGCACTTCTTATATTTGAATTAACTTCCTACTGAAACCTAGCTATTAAAAGCTTGATGACAGCAAAAGGCCTTTTGTTCGCAAAAAAAGCAATTCTCAGCCTTTTATCAAAGCTCTCTGTAATGTGGAAGGAAAATGATTACTGCTAATGGTATGTTTGTAAGGACACAGAGTTATAAATTATTTTTATTCCCAGATAACAAATTATGAAGCACTGTAACATAAAACAAGCTGTCATTACTTTTAGCACCCGTACTCAAAGGCTTGTTTGCATTCAGAGTTTATTGCATGTCAGTGCTGATTTGAGGCATCTGCTCCATGCGCTGTGCTACACATCTGCCTGGTGTTCTCATCTGCAGTTAACTCCATATGGGGCTTGGCCCTGTCTCAGTGCAATGTAGTGGCAGGGCAACATTTGGAAAAACTTTCCATCCCATGAGCTTGATGTCAGGGCTTTTGTCTTTGTTTATTGTTCCCCAACATTAAAAAATAAAATGCTGTTACATTTGAAGTGTGCAAATTCAGCCTCAAGAGCAGTGATCCTGATGAAAAATGAAAGAATACAAGAGAAGTGAACACAGATCTTGTCATGGGTTTGTATGTGTCTTTCAATTTGTGCACCAGGAAAAATGCATTGCCGAGAATTTTAAAAAAATGGGGAACAAATGATTCATTGTCCACACTCTTTGGTAGATATTTTTTTCCCAAATGGAAAGAGGTGAGGGTTGAAAGATTATCAAGGGTTGCATCAGTGGTCGACCATGGGTCTCCTTGGCATGAAAGCAAGGAAACGCATATCACACCAAGGCAAGGGTGTGATGACTTTAGTTGCTGTCACTTTAAGAGAAAGAGGCTCTTGATAAGCAGACAGTTGCTGTGCCTGGCAGTTGACAGGTTGGGAATTCTGATTTGATGTGTTTTAGCTCTCACTTAGGATTAGTCTGTTGTCATCTTAGCAGTAAATTTGCAACCTTAATATGGTGATAACAGCCCAAGAGAAATTCATTTGCAGTGCAGACAAACTTGAAGATATTGTGACATCAGCCAACTCATGTGCTCCTAAAATAGTCATAGAATTTGACATTCTCGTGTCCATGGGCTTTACGTAGGGTCCATATACTTTGCTGGTGTATCTGAATATTCCCGGGTATACATTTACATTTGTATAATGTGTGAACTTAGGGCCCAATCCTATCCAATTTTCCAGCACCAGTGCAACTGCAATGCAGCCCCAAGGTAAGGGAACAAATGTCCCCAGACCTTAAGGGAGCCTCTGTGTCTGCTGCCCCACCAACAAGATGCAGTGCATGCCCCATTGGCACAGCTGCACCAGCACTGGAAAATTGGATAGGATTGGGCCCTTAGCTGTTGCAAACGTAACCAGGAGAAAAACAATGCCCTTCCAGTCATGGAAAGGTCTATGTAGTTACTAGTTGCTCTGTTGGGTTGGTTTGAACCAGACTCTTTGGAATAATGCGCAACAGGACCATGCACACATGTGCCTCCCCTATACAGCCTGTTGCCTTCCATCCAATAATTGCATTGGGGTGGTTCATTGGGGTCACATTTACTTCAATGTTTATTTATTTATTTCATCAAACACAGTCATCAGATATAGACATAGAATGCTATGTTATCTCTGCTTAAAACAGAGATGTTTTAAGATCCTTCTGAGAGGTCTCCAAACAGACTGAATTGCTCCCCAGTTATGTCATGGGATGTGATGTGCTTGCAAAGTGCCTCAGCTATGTGATTCTGAAGTGGTCGGAGAAATATTGATTAAACCAGCCCACTGTTTTTTTCCCCCCCTCAACATGAGTGAGTTCCTGTGGAGAATTCAAAGTGCTTTCATTGACAGAAACTTCCAGAAAGCAAGTAGTCAGGTTTAAGTCCCACTGAAAGCAACAGAATTTCTTAGCCATGAATAATTGTCCTAACTCAGGCTTACAGCTGCATACGTCTCAACCTGTTTGGTTTTTCCAAGCCACTTATAAAATATTTTTTAGGATGGTGGACTGTGAGGTTAGAAAACTCTGCTTTAAATAAGCAAAGAGATTTCATGGCTTCTTGCCAAAAAGCAGATGGGGAAAATGTGGCAACTGCTGAAGAATTTTCTAGAAGCCCTGGAATAAAGAACATCAATCACTGTCAATAATGTCAAATAAATGGCATTGCACAAAGATCACAATCAGTAACTTTAAAAAGAGGGCTTATGCTAATAATAATCTTGAGTCATGAAACAGGCAGGTTAAGGAGATGATTTAAGAAGCCTGTTACATAGCTACCATTCTAGACACTGCAAGGACCAGATGAATGAGCCAAGAACTGTCACTCTGGCTAGTAAGATGGCCCACAAATGCCAGAAAATGAACTGCGATTCCTGTGCTCCAATTAACAGGCCGGGAGTTCTTCATTGTTCTTTTATGTGCTTAAAGATAATTACAGAGATAATGGAAGGGTTTTGAATCAAAACTATGTTAAACTGTAGTTAGGCAGCAGAACTTTTGGCACAGGCCCTGTTAATCAAGCTCAGTCCCAGCTGTGTTTCGTATCGTATTGTATCTATCGATGTATCAATCCATCGATCTAGCAATGTTTATACAAAGAACTTGATATGGAGTCAGAAACAGAATTGGAAGGCATTGGTCAGTCCATCTGATGACTATACTGAAGCAAGAGACCCTTGAATCTATAGCATCCTTTAAGGAGAGCAGCCAAAGTTTTCCTTCAATAACAACCTTAACAATAGATACTGTCCAGCAAACACCCAGTGGTGGCTCATCCAGAATTTTCTTCAGAAAGCATTTTGATCTCAGGGCACTTTTTAAAAGCTTGTTGTCTCATAATATGCCTGAAAATTTCAGCTTTTATATTATGATATTATATTGTTTCCATAGTGTGAGCAGTCTAACAGATCAATCCTAATTAACTCACCCAGCGCTGATGCAGCTGTGCCAACAGAGTGCACGCTATATTCTGTGGGGGGGGGGGAGTGGGTAGTCCCAGAGACTTTCTCAGTGTAAGCCTCCACTTACCAATAGTTCTACTGGAACCTGCACCATCTCTTTGGGCCAGCACAACTTTGATTGGCCACAGGGAGGTAGGTTGAGGCCAGGAAGAGGATAGGATATTGCTGGAACCACAAATAACCTACCCCTTCCTGACCTCAACATCCTCCTCTCTACCCTGGTCCCTGCCCTATTCTACCCCTTTCCCCTCCTGTTCCACCCACCTCCTACCTGGTGGATCCAGATGTCTCCAGAACTGCCAGCGTCACAGACCACTTTCATGACTGGTACGGTCTGCTTTGCAGCAGTCAGCACCTGTGGAAGATGTGTTCCAACAATGGCCACCCCTTTAGGACTGGGCTGTTAGCATCTGATGCGTGCCAGTTTGAATAGACTTTGATGGGGAAGAACTGCAGATTGGCAAAGTCAGCACAGAAAGAGGCAAACTGTTCTCTAAAGAGAGTCAGCTGAAAGCATTTCCTTCCTTCTCTAAGAAACTGAGCACTTCCATATAGGTATTGTATACATGAGAATGAGCTGGAGAGTATGCACTTGGGCACCACACAGCCCTTACAGGGGAGTGGATGTGGGATGTTCTTTTTGAACAAATTAATGCTGTATTCATTATTTTACATTAGCTGAAGTGTACAAGGAAGGCAAGGCAAGGCAGCATTGGTGGAGAGCGGACCCTGACAGATCACTCTCTTGGCTAATCGTGATTAGGCTTACCTTGGGGCTTGACAGGCTTTTTATAGCCCAGTGCATGCTGGGACAGGAAAGAGAGTTGGGGCTGTCAAATATTGTTGCCCTTATTGTCTTCCAACCCAACCCTTTTGGGGGAAAGAAGTACACCTCACCCCCTGTACAATTTGCAAAAAAAATTGCAAAGAGCAGCAGAACTGGGACTCCTTCTTGCAATCAGCTGCATGTGAGTTTTACACACCAGACTTTCTGGACCTTGCTTGTTTTGATTTATTAAGAATATATAAGATGATCCAATATTTGTGCACTGCTTTTAAATCAGTGGGGGGTTTTCATTCTAAATGACAACCTTTGCATTTTATTAGTATGGCTTAGTCTTTAATAAGGCTTTACTGTGCCAATATATCACTTCAACACTGTTAGAACAAGTTCTTCTGCCAGATATAAATTACACACTGGCTGTGGCACAGCCCAAGAACCTAGAACACTTCGGGAATAAGGAGATAATTTTATTTAACTTAGAATGTTGAGAAATGTATATTGTTATATTTGGAAAGCCAGAGGTGTCATGGTTGGTGCTAGCATGACATGCTAGCATACTAGCATGTTACTGGTTCCCAACCTGTGGTCTGGGGCCACAGGTGGTCTGTGAGGCCCTGAGAAGTGGTCTGCAGGATCAAAAAAAAGATCACTTTTGATCGCTTCAAGCATCTCACTGAGTGAGCGATCCCCCGCAGAAACACCAGAGAGGGTGGAGAACAGACTGTCTGTAGCCATCAATGAGTGTCAGCTGCAGCTGTGAGTAGTCCATTCTCTGCCATCTCTGGTAGTCCATGGAGGGGCACTCCTTTGGGAGATGTTTCTCCACGGACCACCAGACCACCTGCAGCCACAGCTGGCAACAAAAGCAGCAACCCAGAAATCTTCTCTATAAATAATATATCTAATAAATATTCTCTAATTATTACAAATTTAATTGTATTTTTTTGGGTGGGGGGGGGGTAGTATAGTCCATGATAATTCCAATTTTTGCCTCAGGGCTCCTAAAGGTTGATAACCACTGCTCTATGTGATGGGCAAAGTGTCTCAGTGGTCACACCCAGGTTCTTCCAAGTGAATATGTTCTTGCCTCCTCTCTGATACTTTTTTCCTGCTATGCACGTTCATTTCTTGATCTCCAGACTTTTAATCTCTGGGCTGCTGAATGTTTTTATTCTCCAGATTGGTTTTATCTGTTTTCTTATTTGTATTTTTTACATCTATGGTATGTGGTGTTTTAAATTTGGGGGGGGGGGGGGTTAGCTGCTTTGGACATTGCTAGAAAAAGGCAGGGCATAAGTGTTTTAAAAGAAACAGCACTTGCCTATTAGTGACAAAATGAGAGATAATACTGCTAACTGTGTCTCCATGGATGGTGTCATACAGTAATTGATTGCCTAGGGCAGCCACACTGCCTGTGGCAAGGCAGACTTGCCAGAGGGAACTCAACAGCAGTGCCCTCCAAAAGACTTTTGGCTGGCTTGAGGTTCTATGGTACATATTTGCTTCCAAAGTACACCATTATTTCCTTAGAGGTCATCAGGTAGCTAATGATTTCCTCACATTACCTCTACTCAATGGACTGTTATGGAAGAGAATTTCTTTAGTGGCCCTTCTCTGCATGAAGAGAGGGATAGTGTATATCCTACTACTTCTTTTGGCACACTTTCCCTCTTTGGCTAATTTTTTTTTTTTTTTGGGGGGGGGGGGTCATTCACACATGATCCCTATGAAAGTGTGAGCCACCACATGGATTGCAAATGCAAGGGGGTTTTGCATGAACTGGCCCCCACCTGATTAGGAAAAGGAGAAAATAGCACTGGAGAGAGAAGTAAGGCCCCACCCTTCATTGCATGGATAGGGATCAGGTCAGAATGCATTTTCTGTACTGGCTCAGTGAGGAGCAAACTGAAAATGGTTTACAACTGTAGTGAATTCTACCAAGTCCCCAAGCTAATCAAGGCATCATTCAGGATCTCAGACCCTAGCACATAAAGCGAGTTCTTTTCTATCACATTTATTTGAAGTTCTAACTTCACAACCATGAACAAACACATCTGACAAAGAAACACCAGCCTCACGGCCCAATCCTACTATGAGCCGTCGCCACCTCTGGAATTAGTGTTCCAGCAGCAGAATGCAAAAGGCCCTCCAGTTGTTGCAAAAGGCCTCCCAGACGCATGTGGAGCTATTGAAATGCAGCTTTGAGGGTAATGTAAGCTGTGGCCACAGTGTGGGGGAAAGGGTTGGGCAACCCTTCCTCTGTGTCACAGTTCTAGTCCAAATTGGGGCTCACTTTCAATCACAAAACTACTGCGTCCTATCTGTTTTGGCCCAGAGGAGTAGAAATGGGCCCTTCTTCAGGAGTGGTGAAAGTTTTCCAGCACCTTGTGTGCCCAGCCTTAAAACTCCCCTAAGCAGCCCTCCCTCATCTGAATTGCCTTACACACGGCACAAACATACCCAGAAAGAAGATGAAGATAGTCGCATGCTTTGCTGGCTTTATTGTTTAAAAAGGACCCAGATGGAAAGAATATATTTCTTCATTTACAAGTTACATGTCGGAATATAGAATGGATTGAAGTAAACATAAAGTGCAACATGACAGCTGAGCTAAAAATATTGCAAAGTCAACTTTTCACTTTTCATTTAAGAAAGCAGAGTACAAAAGCTTTCTGAACCCAAATGCAAATTGTTTGGCACTCAGCACAAACCCCTTTCTTTTGGGTTTTAACAGCCCATTTTAATCTCACTCCTGTCAAAGGAATTGCTAAACTTAAGAGGTGAGGCATCTATATGTGCCAGAAAATTACAGCTCAGACTGAAGTCATTGTCCAGCACAGTCTGTCAGGCTTGAGTCCTTGGTTCAGTGTGTCCTTACTGCAGCCTTGAAGAAACACTGATATCTCATTTGTGAAATGAGGCTGCAGCTCAAATTATGTTCTAAGTTATGGAAGCATGGCCTTGGTCGAAAACAAGGCTGAGCATCTGGGAACAGAAACTGGATGTTCTGCCCGTATTGTTACTTGTTGAGCTATGTTGTTCAAATCTTCTGAATGCAGAAGATCCATTTATATGTCTGCCTGAGAGTAAGTTCCTCTGAAATAAATTGAACTTACTTTTGAGGAGCATAGGATTGTGGTGTAAGATACTTTGACCCTAAGTCATCAGGGGCTTTAAACACAGCAGCCAGCAGCTTGACCCATAACAGCACAATCCTATCCGCCACCAGTGACAATAATGCAGCCGTGTTGTGTGCTGCATCCAATGGTGGGAGGGTGACCAGAAGGCCAACCAGAGGTAAGTAAAAGACTTTTTTCTTTACCTCTAGATAGACCTTCTGGCTGCTTATGGGTCTCATTGGACCCACACCAGCCATGCAACTGGTCTAAGTCCAAGGACAGAAAGGGGCAGCCTGAAAAATGGGAGATCAAATCTGGCGTGTGCTTTTGCTGCAGAGATCCACCCCCTCCTCATCCAGGAATGCCCCCAAACTGCCTCCTTCTTGCTCCAGCTGCCAATTTACTGACATTGCTGGGGCCTCCCAGAACCACTGGCACACACACACTGCACCTCTGACCATTCGTGGTAGTGAAGGGGAAGCATTTGATGGCATTCCACCTTTTGTGTCACTGTAAAGGGCCTTGCACTGCTGGAGCACAAGGCCCAGATAGGATTGGACTGAAACCATCAGTCAATTTCCCTTTTCATCCACCATGCTCTACTCCAGGTGGGTCTGAGTTTATTCTTCAAGTCATGGCAATTTTCTTGTGTGTGTCCCCCTTTTTATGATGTCAAACAATTGAGAGTATTCGGCTTCCTCTTGTACTACTGGGACAAATTATGGGAATGTCCTTGCTAAAGCGGTACACTTTTAAGATTCACTGTTTTCAACACAAGCATATGGTGGTGCTTAAATTTCCCAGTGACATCCATGGAACTTAATAAGCTTTGACTGGATTGGGCCCATAATTTGTACTCCGATGGATGTCGGTCTCATTACAAGTCTTTTCAACATCACATTTATTAATTTATCACCTTCATGACTTTCCCCAGCACACTAAATTACCTTCTCAGGATAATCAAGGAATACTTTCCCCCCACTCATAATTTATTACATTCAGTTCTGGTCTAATTGATAACGCACAGGTGTGTGCATCAAGAATAAATGCTTTGCACCTTTGCTAGTTTTCAACATAATGTACATAAAGTGAGAACAAGCCATACTGAAAGGCTTTACCAGATGTCTACAGGGACCTGGTTTGTAATTTAGTAGACTCCCATAGCACAGCTCAATTGGTTTTTAAAAAAGGGTCTTCAGCACATTATACTTGGTCAAAATAATTAGGAAACAACTCTTGTTCAGATCAATATCCAGAGTTGTTCCAGATTGATTTTTCTACCATTTAACAACAACAACAACAACAACAACTTGGTATTTATATACCACCTTTCTGGTCATTGGATTACTCCTCTGGCTTTATTCAAGGCTGTTTACATAGGCAGGCGATTCTAAATCCCTCAAGGGGATTTTTACAATCATAGAGGTTCTCTCTTTCAAGAACCAACTACGTTTCAGAATGGATCTTCCTGGTTTGATCTCACTTCTGGCCTCCCACGCAGGCTGACAAGCAGCTCCATCTCTCACATGGAGGGCAGCCAAGATGCTTCTTGCTCACACCAAGAGCAGGTGGAATCACTCAGCTTGGCTTGTGAGCTGCTTCCAGGTCTCGCCATTCTCAGCCGTTCAGGGAGCTGCCAGTGTCCTCAAACTGGCGACCTTCTGATGTTAGCCTGAACGGAGGCTCTACCCTCTAGACCAGACCTCCTGCCCATAATATTTAATGATCTTATAATCCTATCAGATAACTACAAAATCACTTCTTACTTACTGAGGGATACTTACACATAGTAGTTAACATATCCTTGGTTTGCAAATGCTTTGGAGACCTTACTTCGAGGTACTTTTATCAGGACATTTTTACTGTCATTTTTTGGTTTGCTTGCAGTGAAAACCTTAACATGGAAATTTTTACATTGATTCAGGTGGAAAACAAAGGTAAACAGGTCAGAATCGAATTCAAGGTGTTTTTTAATGATGTGATTACACCATGTTGGGATCTGTGAATTTTATATATCACACATTTATTAAGCATCTACAATAAATAAGTAAATAATCCTCATTTATATATAACCCTCAATCCCCTACAGCAGTGTTTTCCAAACTGTGAGCTGTGGCTTCCTGGGGAGCCATAGAAACCAGCCAGGGGAGCTGCAGAATCCTCACAAAAAACCTGCCAACCTATACAACGTATAGGATTGTATAGGTCCCAGTGGGGAGCCGTGGCCAATGGCCCAATAGGTTCAGAGAGGCAACAGTCGAAAAAGTTTGGGAACCACTACCCTACAGCATACAATTTCTCACTCTGGAAGTCTGGCTTGTTCAATGTCACTTCAAAGGAGAATGTCTTTCTGTCTTGTTTGTTCAACAGGTATTCAGCTGAACCTCTAAGAGTGGCATACAATAAAATACAATTTGAAACAAAAGCATTTCAACATATAAGACAGAACAGAGATGTATAAATGTATATACATCATATACAGAGATGTATATGAATATACAGGTGCAGCCTATTTATCCATGGATTTTTAATCTGCTGATTTGTCTCAATTCCAATGGGGTGGGGGAACTGAAAGTCACACACCCCTTTGCCCCTCGCTGTCTCCTTTTCCAGGCAGCCCAAAACACTGCAAAAAGGCTCTGCCTCGCCCAGGCAGGGAATAACCATGGAAGAGGTTCCCCTTTCGAAGGAACAGTAACACTCCTGTGTAAACTTGTGTAACCAGAACACGTGCAGCAAGGTGGAGCTCGAGCGTGTGCTCGCTCGCTCTCACACACACACACACACACAGGGGCAGGTGTGGTAGCAACAGAGGGGATTGCTTTAAAAAACCCAGGGAGAGTTTGCTGAATTCCCCCCCCCCCATGATACAGGCAGTCACTGACACAAGCACGCCTTCCCACCAAGCAAAGCATGAGATATAGCTTACGATCCTCTCCATACTTTCCTGGGAGTAAGGCCCATGGACTACAATGGGGCTTACTTCTGAGTAGAAATGCATAGGGCTGGACTCTGAAAAGTTCAGCATCCCACCTGTGAAAGAAGTGGGACAGCTGGCAATGGGGAGGGCTCAGGAGGGGGAGGAGAGGGGTTTGCTTTAAAAAACCCAGGGAGTGTTTGCTGAATTCCCCCCCCCCCCCAGGCTCTCCTGCTCCAGCAAGCCTTCCCAAGCAAGTCTTGCAAAGCCTTGGAGAGACAGGTGAGGGTGAGCAGAGACCAGAACTACAAGTCCCAGAATGCTCCAGGGCAGAGGAGCTTCCATGATGGGCTGCAGGAGCAGCAGCAGCTAAGAGGAGAACCTGCAGCGCTGTTGGGAGGCCACCTGGGATACAGAAGACGAGACTTCCCAAGCAAGCTCACCATTCCAACTGCTAAAGAAGCAGGACAGCTGGCAGCAGGAGGGCTGAGTAGGAGGGGAGGGAAGGGGATTGATAACAGCTGCCTTAGTTTCCTTCCATCTGGAAGTGTCAGGCTGCAGTATTTGTGTAACTCTATGGGATTTAGCATAACACTTTTTTTGTTAATTGCCGAGTCACGGAATGGAACTGACGTGGATAAATAGGCTCCACCTGTATACACAGACACATCAGTATACCCAAATATACAGAACCAGCTTCTATTGAATCAGATCATTAATCCATCTAAGGGTCAAATCCTATCCAACTTTCCAGCACTGATGCAGCTGTAATGCAGCCCCAAAATGAGGGACCAAATGTTCCCTTCCCTTGAGGAGGCTTTTGTGACTGCATCCCCACCACAGGATGGAGCACACACCCCATTGGCACTGGAAAGTTGGATAGGATTGGGTCCTCAGGCTGCAATTCTATGCACTTTCCTGGAAGTAAGCCCCATGGACTACAATGGGATTTACTTCTGAGTAGACATGCATAGGCTTGGGCTCTCAGTCCGTACAACCGCCACTGACTGGTAGGATTGGTAGCAGCTTTGCTAAGTTTCTGACATAGATCTTTTTTAGTCCTACTTGGATTGAACCTGGGATCTCTGCATGCAAAACATATGCTGTAACCCAGCACTGAATTGAAAAGAGCTAGACAAGTCAAAATATTTTCACCTGGCGCTAAAGAATTCAGAGATAGCACCTGGCAAACTTCTTTGGGGGACTATAGGTGTGTCCCCCAAAGTCTTTGGGGGACTCTGGGTGTGTTCCAGGAAGGCTGTGGCACACAGCATATGGAAACCTAAATAGTCATAGAACATGAATGTTTATGGAAAGAGAAACAAATGAAAAGCAGCTCAAAAGCCCCTTTGTTCACAACTATGATATGGTTTGACATAGCAACGTTCGTGTATGTGCTGGCTTTGAATAGCATTTCCTTCACATGTTAGTCTCTATGAAAATATAAGCAGGTGTCAGAGAGCTAGTGTTACATTTGTAGAAAAATCTATTCAAATAACATGCCTACGCTTGTCACAGTTTGATGAAAATAGCCTTCACTGTAAGAAAATGAAAATAAGATTGGTTCCTCTTGAAAACCATTTAGAGGCTGCATGTGGGGTTTGTTTGCTTGTTTTGAGTTTTCAAGAACTCCACATACAAGACCATGGCTATACAAGTTCATGGAACAAAATTAGGCAGGAAGGCATAGTCCAAAATGGAAAGCCTTCCTGTCCCTGCAGGAGGCCTGAAGCTGGGAAATGTTCAGCTCTTCTTTATCACTGCAAAATTCTAAATGGGTGAAGCAGCAGTAGAATTTGTGTCTGCACTGGAGCTCTCAATGATGCATGGGATGCATTGCTTTGGATAAGTTGTTCTAAGGGCTACAAGAGCCATGGACATCTGGTGAATCCAGAACAGTTCTTTTCAAGATAGGATCAAAATTACTCATTTTGCACTAAGTTGTTCAGAAGTGTTCAGGACAGGCAGTAACACAGAGGAGTGGAAACCCCCCCTCCCCATTTCAAACAGGACAAAAACAGCTTGATTGTAAATCAAATTCTAACTTGTTGTCCGTGGGCAAGTCTTCGGCTTTATTAGCCACACTTAGATTTGCTCATAAGACAGATTAATGGCCCAATCATATTGGCACTGTATGCTACCAGAACAAGCATTTCCGCAGCCGGCTCTGCATGCTAGGGGCCTCCGGATGCCCGCCGGCACCGGTAATGTGCATAGTGGGTGGAAAGGGCAGAATGGGACAGCTATGGGGGCAGTGAAATGAGCAGATTGGGACCAGGAAGGAATGGGTTCAGTGGCAGCAGTGCCCACTGAATCTAAACCCCATTCCTGGTCTTGATCACCTGAGCCAGATCTATGCAGGCTTGGGCAAGGGAACAAATGTTACCTTACCCTGAGGAGACCTCCAAGGCCCCAAACATCCCTGCAGAATACAGCAGGCACCGTGCTGGCGCCGCTGCATCATTGCTTGGAGAGTTAGTTAGGATTGCGCTGCCCATAAGTAAACTGTTTCCCTTAAAGTGACTCAAAGAGCCCCAGGGATGCAGCTCTGTTGATGTCCATACATGAAGCTAGCTTTGACTGAATCAGACCATGGGTCCATCAGATCTAGCGTTTCAGACAGGGAACTTTCCCAGATCTGCTTGGAGATGCCAAGGGCCTTCTGCATGCAAACCAGGTACTGTAGCAGGAATCTATCATATTCTAGGTCAGAAGTTGCTTCCTTCATGCCACTGCATCACCCACGTACCCTCACACTGGGCCCACACCATCTGCTTGCTTTTTTATGTACATGTAACAACAATCACCACAGAAATGGTTTTCTGTATCTGCTCATATATACAAGAGAGTGACATATCCATGTAATTTGCTTCCTTTCCCCAAATCCATCTTCATTCCAAAGCATTTAGCATTTCTGATAGTGGAGGACAAGATAGTTACATTACCTGGAACATTACGGTAAAGTGTATGTTGAATTACAGTGAGCGCTTTTAGAAAAGAGCTTAGTTATAATTTCTCTCATTCGCTACAAACAAGTTTAGGGTGATTCATCTTGTCAAATTGCCAGTAAAATCCATTGGTTATCAGGTTCTTAGTTTTACATTTTTCAGCCACCCAACTGCAGAATCACCGCTGGCAACTGTGACTGTATTTGTGGAGAGTTTGGTTCATATGCTCCTGTTATCCACATGAATGCACCTCAGTCCGTTTGTGCTCCACTTGATCGTTTTTATTTAGTCATCAAATAATATCTGAAGTACTTTTTCTTGCTTTTTTTCCTGTTCTAACCAGTTCCAAATACACATACATATAAAAAAAGGATTGTCCCCAAAAGTATGACCTTAAGGCCCAACTAGCATTCTGGTAGCACAAGGTCTGTTACAGCTGAAGCAAATGGCAACATGTCATACTGCACAGCCAGGCCGCTGCTGCAAGTGGCAAGAGACTGGAGCCATATGCCAGTGGCCTCGCTACAGTCCCTGGCACCAGTAAGTCAGCACAGCAGGAGGGAGGGAGAGAGGGAGGGGGTGGACAGAATGGGGCATGTTGGAGGAAGAATGTGGTAGAGACCGGAGCAGGGAGGAGGCAGACTGAGTTCAGGAAAGTGGCAGTATTGACAGTAGCTTGGGAGGGCGACATCTGAAAACTGCAAAGAGGAGGGGGAGGTTAGCATCCTGATAATAGTTCCACCAATTATTCATAGTCTTAAGAAGTTTTAAGAAGCTTCCACTGAAAGTCAATTGAAGTTTTCGTGGAAGTTTAAATAGTGCATGGGAGGTGTGCGCCCAGGATACTAACCATAGTTGGGGGCTAAGTGCTAAAGGCCTTCTATACCCCAGTGTGGTTTAAGGCCATTTTACCCATGCACGCGCACGCGCACATGCAGGCACTGTTGTTATTGGTTAAAGAAGACAAAAGCACAAGAGTCAAAAGCATGCATTTGTGCGCATGTCTAGTTTGATTTTGAGTGTGAATATTTATTTAAATCTTCTTTTGGAAGGCAAATATGCACTTTGAAAAAAAGTGGAAAAGCTGACAGAAGGACAATTTGGGATGATGAAACAGTGCGGAGGGAAAAGGTTAAGTGTCCCTTCATATCTGCCCTAAAGTCATCAACCCCACCCAGCTGCTTTCTTTTAAAACAAGAAGGTATGATCGTTTCTTACACCAGTGGTTCTCAAACTTTTTAGCACTGGGACCCACTTTTTAAAATGACTGTCTATCAGGACCCACCTAGCTTTATGAGACTTATTTTTAAAAGGTAAACTAAAAAGAATTTATTTATTTATTTAACAAGTAATATTTTATTTTTCAAAAATCTCAATTCATTTCTCGTAACGAGGCAACCCAAATGAAAAAGGCTTGAGGGGCTTGGTTATGTAACCCAGCCTTCACCTGCCCCCACTACCTATCACTGATGGACTTGGGGGGGAAAAAGCACACCAGAAAAGAGACGCTCAAACATTTATCTTCCTATATTTACACAAGCTTGCAAACTGCAGAAGCGCAGCTCTTTGCAGGGCAGTTAGCAGCTATCTGATTCTTGAGTAGCCTCAGGGCTTGAGGCAATTAGTTATCTGATCTTTCCATCACCCTGTTTTCATTGGAGACTCTATGGGACCCACCAGAAATCAGGTCACAACCCATCAAGTGGGTCCTGACTCACAGTTTGAGAAATGCTGCCTTATACATAATATGTAGCAGTCATCCTCTCAGCAAACCAACAGAAAGATGACATCAGAATAGATGGGGAATGAGAAGCTTGGCAAAATTCAGTCAGCACAATCATTAGTTCCTCATTGATGAAAAGCTATAATTTCAATGAATGAACTTAGTCTTTTGTATAGATTTCAGCACATTGCTGCAAAAATATGGGTTACCATATACTAAGAAAAGTTATTGAAATGCAGCTGGATGAGAAATAGTAATTTAAAAATTAGATCAGAGCTGCAGTTTTATACATTTGCTTGAACACAGTGGGACTTACTTGAGAGTAAATGTTTACAGAAGTGTGCATTCAGAGTGGTTTCTATAACTGTCATTAGGCAACTCTACATGTATGCTATTATTTATTTATTTATAGGCATTCTACTTGGCCTTTCCATTCATGAATGACTGTTGAGGGTGGCAAACAACAAAGGATGACAAAAATAGAAAAAATATAAGTTGAAAATACAAGCGAAAAATAACATCAGCAGAAACATAGCCAAGAGCAACTAGACATCTCATTCAGATTAGGCTACTGGCCTGCCAAAAGAAGCAAGTCTTTAGGTGGCAGCAGAAGACTAGAAGAGACAAATCCCCCAGGGCAAGGAGATTATGAATGAATGATTCATGGCCCAATCCTATCCAACTTTCCAGTGCCAGTGCTGCAGCAATGCAGCCCCGAGGAAAGGGGACAAACATTCCCTTACCTGGAGGAGGTCTCTATGATTGCTCCCCTACTACAGGGTGCAGCACATACCCCATTGTGCTGGATATGGCCCTCAATCATTAATAGACACCTATGAAGAAAGCCCCCAACCCAAGGAAAGAAGAATGGCATCAGATGAATGGTTAACAGTATTGGAGATGGCAATGTAAGCAAAGCAAAGAAGAAGAAAAAGGAAACCTTCCTTTGTGTTTTTGCCCTCTATATTTAATGAATGGCTGTCTAGGAGAGGTAAGAAAAGAAAATTTGTACATCCCTTCCTGGCCACTGCCTGGCCCACTCTGGGACTCCTCAGATCTATGCCAGTTTGTTTGTTGGCACAGATCTGAAGTGCCATAAGGGGTGTGTCTGGGTCGGAATTGGGTATCGTATAAGGCGGATGCCAGTGCCACTGTGATCTGCCCCAAACCTCCCCACTTTCCGGAGTTTTTCCGGACCTCTGCCAGCAGAACCCTGCTGGTGGCTGGTCTGAATGACACTGCTGGCGGCATGCAGCCTTCCGGGCCTTACACTGGCGGCAGTGCTCCACAGACCAGCGGAGGGCCTGCTTGCAGCACATGCATTGCTCTGTTGCTCTTTCCCATACATTTGAGAGTCCACAGATGCAATGACCAGATAGTCAGTAGTGACTACAAATCTTTTGGGCAAACTTGTTTGCCCTGTACAAAATAAGAGACTCCGTCTTTATCTGTACATAGTCATCTACATCTTGCAGAGAATATAGAGGCAGTAGGAGTCTTTCACTTTGCACTGGGTGAGAAGTACCTGTAGACCTAGCCCCCTCTTCCATGTTCTCCGGTGTGCACAGAGAACTCAAGGGAAGGGAACAGTCAGTCACTTCATGCTGATCTTTGGAAATATTCAGAAACAGTAAGAAAGATTCTGATGGCATCTGAGCATCTCCAAAGCCAGGCATGAAATGAATGACCTCTCTCTCAAGTCCTTTACAAGGACAAAAGGTCAGGAGGAGGAAGAGGTCAGATTAGCACACCCCATAAATAATATGAGGCTACGAAGACCAGCCAAGATTTGTGGATTCTGCAGAACTGTTCCATGTAAAAAAATATTTCAACAGAAGATTGTGGAGATTTGAGAAAGGGCTCACTGGCATTGTACCGATTTAAATATAGTACTTTGAAATAAGATTTTAAAAGACATTGGCTAAATAACAGTGAAGTGGCTGCCCCTGCCTTGAAGAGGGAGCCAACGCTTTATTAAATTCTTTTATTACAGTGACCCAGAAACTTTTACAATGTGCAGTAAAATAGATGAGTTCTCAAAGCAAGGTCTTCCAAATTCTTGGCAGCAGTATCATCTCCAAGCAGCAAGTTGACCGTACATATCCTGGCATTGAGCTACAAATGTTTTGACACGTGGGACCAATTTGTGGCAATTCGTCATCTCACTTGCTGCATTACATGGTTAGCAGAGAAAGAGCAGAGCTTGCTCACCACCATATCAAAAAATACATTTTAAGCAAATGCTTTGGATACAGAATCAAACTGTAACTTGTGATACACATGAGCTGAACACTAGCATGTTTCTTTCTACTAAGTAGCATCTGGATGGGAATCCTACGGTCTGGTACCATGGTGTGTGTGTGTGTGTGTGTGTGAGAGAGAGAGAGAGAGGGGAGAGATTAACTTTCGGCCTCTCCATATGGTTCTGAGCCAAATCAGGAACCTGTTACTGGTCATGCTTTTGAAAGGCATGTAAAATGCGCACACAGGGGAAATCTACCTCATGCGCAAGGACCAAATGCAATGGTTCATGGCACACTGGAACAGTGTGAAAGGAGAGGGAGAGGTGAGGTTTAAAGGTGCAATGATGGAGAGCTATTGTGGTGATAAAACTACAACTGGGAGGGGGAATTAAAAATGACATGCAACGCAGTGTACACAACAAGAACTCACATAACTAGACCCTACACAGCAATGGTTTCTTGGTAGAAGGTAAGAGAAAGAGGAAACCTTTACAAGGGGGCATGTAATGGTGCAAACAAAAGGAGAAAAGAAGATATTGCGGTGTCAAGAGCATGTAACATAGCTCATCAGCTCAGCTCCTTCGGGGATCTGATAAATCATATAGGCTATTTAAAATCATATAGGCTATTTATACGTATCATTTTAGTATGCAGAAGTCCTTTTTTTCCAAATCAGTTTTCACAAAGAAAGGAAATTTGTCTTCCTTGTTCACATTCTCACCTATTAATTGTATTTTCCCATTCCCTTTCTTCAAAGCACTCAGGGAGCATTTGTTGTTTTCTCCCCATCATCTTCACCACATCACTGTGATTTAGTGTGGTTGTGAGATTGAATGGTCACCCAGTGAACATCATGGCAGAGCCATGATTTGAGCCTAACTCTATTCTCTCTTCTATTCTCTATTCTAACACCCTCCACTAATTGCAAGTTAACAAACGACTTTCATTCTTTTAAATGACATGAATATATAAGGACTCAAGGCCCCCACCGCAATTGTGCAGCTTATACCCTTACCCAATTATGATAAGGATGCACTTGATGCTGCATGTGGTTTCCACTAGGTTGACTTTGTAAAGGATATTGTCATTTATATTGTTGTTGTCTGATTACAGCGACAAGCTTGATAACCCTTGAACAAGTAATAACTGGAAAGTAATGGCTGAAGAAATTAAATCCCTCATGACATGGACAGCACTGCCTAATAGCAGGTGACATTTGGGTCATGAAAGGGAAAGAAAGAGTGCATAATTAACACAGGACTGGAGTCAGATGCATGAATGGGCCATAATCTGGGGCAGCCAGGCTGTGATCCATCAGACATCCTCTCTTCTGCTGGGAGCCTGCCACACAGGCAGAGCCAGAAACAACCACAGAGTCTCAGTTGTGGAATTTCCATTAATGCACATTTTGTTGTGGTAATCTTCAGGTGTGAGGGAAAATACAACATTTTGTCAGTGGTCACACAGTAAGTTTTCATCTGCATTGTGAGTTTTCATCTGCATTGTGAAGTTAGGCTCACAATGTAGATGAAAACTTACTGTGTGACCACTGACAAAAGATCCCTCTGCATTCTTTTTTAAGATTCCAAGGCATCAAGGACATCTCAGGGAGGATAGGAGGGTCTAAAAAGGGGGAAATTAGAAATTTCCACCCAGTCATCATCACTGGCAAAATCAAAACAGTTCAAAACGCCAAAAAAGATGCTGTTGTTTTACTACAGAGCTTGCCCTGGAACAGAAAAAGAGACATTTACGAACACAGTGAGGCCAAACTTCCAAACCTCCTCCACCCTGCCACTGTTCTACAAATGTTGTGTTGTTTTTTTTCATGCTTAAAGTTTTACAGAGGTAAACTGATTTCCTTGGAACTGGCCTGAATAATGCTAACTGCGTTTGGGCATTTGGGCCTCTTCAGCCTAGAAAAGAGACGCCTGAGGGGGACATGATTGAGACATACAAAATTATGCAGGGGATGGACAGAGTGGATAGGGAGATGCTCTTTACACTCTCACATAACACCAGAACCAGGGGACATCCGCTAAAATTGAGTGTTGGGAGAGTTAGAACAGACAAGAGAAAATATTTCTTTACTCAGCGTGTGGTTGGTCTGTGGAACTCCTTGCCACAGGATGTGGTGATGGCATCTAGCCTGGACGCCTTTAAAAGGGGATTGGACAAGTTTCTGGAGAAAAAATCCATTATGGGGTACAAGCCATGATGTGTATGCGCAACCTCCTGATTTTAGAAATGGATTATGTCAGAATGCCAGATGCAAGGGAGGGCACTAGGATGAGGTCTCTTGTTATCTGGTGTGCTCCCTGGGGCATTTGGTGGGCCGCTGTGAGATATAGGAAGCTGGACTAGATGGGCCTATGGCCTGATCCAGTGGGGCTGTTCTTATGTTCTTATGTTCTTAACTGCAGTGCTATCTCTATCCTTGAGTCTCTCTCTGAGACCATTTTAAGGTATATTAGCTTTAATTGCCATCAGCATCCCAGTGTTATGCAGATGTTTGTTGTATTAAAGTAAATACAATAAAATGCCTGTTTGTTTCCTAAGCAGAGCTCTTAAATGAGATCTCTGCGAATTCAAAGGCAGAATGACAAACAGAAATACATCTCCAGATGGCAGTAAAGTTCATTCAGTGTGAGCACCTGAGGCAGAAAATCAGACTAAGAAAATGGTAACATTAAAAGTGTAGCACATGGCTGTGATTATCATGCTGAGACAAACGCAAAATGGCATCATCAGAGGCAAAAGAAAACCTGCAAGACTAATAAAATAACTGAGAAATGGAAGAAATGATTAAAATAAAAGTGTGTAATAAATAGAAGGGAATGAGTAAATAATAATCTTTAAGAATTAGTTTGTTAATTACATTGTACTTCTGATAGCTACATGTAGAGCTTCATAACTTGTTCATGTGAAAGTGAATTAGTTGTGATAAGTTGTCAGGGGTCACTCAGATTTCCAGGTTGAATGCAGCCCTAAACCAGAGATTTTGGAGGCAGTAACTGCTGCTGTCACAAGACTTAAAAAATAGGAGAAAGTCTCTCTCAGTCTGGTGGAGAGCAAAGAGGTGGAGCCCAGCAGTAAAGAGAAGGTGTGCAGTGGCAGTCCCCAAATGACCTGAAACTACCCTTCCTGAGACTACCCACTGACCAGAGACAGTACACTGTCTGATACAAAAGTGAATCATGAAACAGGATTATTGATGGCAGTGGTGTCGCTAGGGGGGTGCAGGGGGTGTGGGCCGCACTGGGTGACGCGCATGGGGGGTGATGCACACTAGGGGGTGACACTCTAAAATCACGGCGGTTGGGGTAACCCCTTCATATTATATACCGTTGAATGTGAAATTTCGAACAAAATGCAATAAAGAAACCAGAGTGAATTATCTCCTTTCTATCAAAAGTTATGGCCAAAAAACTGGAGAACAAAAAATGCATGGATCCCTACGGAAAGTGAAAGTGAGCTGTATCGTGCGTTTACTTGCCTTAGTCCATTGGAAAGGGCAGGCTGAGAGGAATCCAATGACACCAGAATGGTCCTGAGCCAATGAACGCATCCCCCAAAAACACCTGAGAAAGAAGTCCCTGCCTCCAAGCAGATGAATGTATTGAGCCCTATGGAAAGTGAAACTAAGCCTCATGGTTGTGTTTACTCATGAGTAAGCAAATGTGCCTTGGCAGGTGTGAAAGATCAGGTGAAGGAAAGTGCAAGGCTACCAGAATGGTCCTGATCAGATGGAACTGGAGCTCAACAAATGCTGCAGAGAGCAGCCTCCCCCCCCCCCACTAAAAAGGATCAAAACAGAGGCTTCAGCTGATGAGGTGGACCTTTTTGAGACTTGCAAAACCTGACAGTGATCTGGTTTAAACAGAAGTTCTTAAATTGAACTGGGCACTTGGTAGGGCTGAAAACCTTACTGATTTTGGAGGGGGAATGTTATTGCAGGCAGGCTACAGAGGAAATTCACTTGGTGGAACAGGGCTGGTTTCTACTTATTTAATTATTTGTTTTACTTTAATTATTTATACTTGTTTATTTTAATTTGCCTGATGATGTCACTTCCACCATGACATCACTTCTGGCGGGACTTGGACAGATTGCCATTCTAAAAAGTGGGTCCCAGTGCTAAAAGTTTGGGAACTGCTGCATTAAGGTGCTAGTAAGTTGACACCTGTGGGGTGTGTGTGACACCACTAGTGACCAAAATCACTAAAATCACAGTTTGGAGGAATACCATCACGTTATATATCAATCAATGCGTAATTTCATGCAGAATGTGTTCTATCTTTGTTCTATCAAAAGGTACTGCCAAAAAACCAGTGGGGCAGGGCAATGGTACACCACGCCTACCACCTGGGGTATTGCCCCGCCCACTGCATGGGGGTGATGTGCTGGCATCCCGCACCAGGTGACACGAACCCTAGTGACGCCACTGTGCATATTATAGAGCCAAACCCTCATTCAGCCATCAGTCTTGCTCCTCTTCACTGCCTTGTATTTTTTTTTTTTCCTTTTTAAAAGCAGCACATGTATGTTTACCTGTGTTTGGAGGGGGCCCACTGGTGTACCTGGGGTGATCAGGGGAGCAAATGCTTTGCAGCACCACCTGGTGGGGGGTGCTACCATGACCTCCTCCCCATGGCCCATCCCCGTCCCCCCATTTTTTCCCCCTTTGGCAAAATCTGCAAGTGACCTTTATAAACCTTCCAGAGGCCATAGAAGAACTACTAGGGAGGTCAAGTGTAGCCTCTCCAGCCCTCAAAAGGCCTAAAAATGTCACTTTGGGTTTTTGGAAAGCCTGAAGTGATGATTTTAGGCCTGTGTGTGGCATTTTGCTGTCCCCAGGCAGCACAGGGGCCAGGATCACAATGAAGGGGCTTGTGTACTGGTGACTGCATATGTGCTAGTCAGACTGCTAGACAGACTCCTATACACACTTTCCTGGGAGTAAGCCCAATTGAACACAATGGAACTTACTTCTGAATAGAGTGGCTTCTGCAGCAAGATCCCTCTGCATTCTTTTTTAAGATTCCAAGGCATCATGGACATCTCAGGGAGGAAAGGAGGGTCCAAAAAAGGGGGAAATTAGAAATTTCCACCCTAACTGTCATCATCACTGGCAAAATCAAAACAGTTCAAAACGCCAAAAAAGATGCTGTTGTTTTACTACAGAGCTTGCCCTGGAACAGAAAAAGAGACATTTATGTACACAGTGAGGCCAAACTTCCAAACCTCCTCCACCCTGCCACTGTTCTACAAATGTTGTGTGTTTTTTTTTTCACGCTTGAAGTTCTACAGAGGTGAACTGATTTCCTTGGAACTGACCTGAATAATGCTAACTGCAGCGCTATCTCTATCCTTGAGTCTCTCTCCAAGTCTATTTTAAGGTGTATTAGCTTTAATTGCCATCAGCTATTATCAATCAATGCGTAATTTCATGCAGAATGTGTTCTATCTTTGTTCTATCAAAAGGTACAGCCAAGAAACCAGTGGGGGTGGAGTACATCACCATGCCCACCACCTGGGGTATTGCCCCGCCCACTGCATGGGGGGTGACGCGCTGGCATCCTGCAGCTGGTGACACGAACCCTAGTGACGCCACTGATTGATGGCAAACAGGCACCCTAAGCGTGCCTCTGATGATGCCACATGTCATGGCAGCCAAGTTCTAAACTGGAGCCTCTGGTTCCACTGTTATAGTCTAGCCCAGTGGTTCCCAAAATTTTTCAGCACCGGGACCCATTTTTTAAAATGACACACTATCGGGACCCACCTAGGTTTACCAGACTTTTTAAAAAGGAGATCTAGAAAGAAATAACAGTTTATGTATAAGTGATAATAACCAGAAAAAAGTCCCTCAAACATTTATCTCTCTATATTTACACATGCTTGCAGACTGCAGGAGCTGAGCTCTTAGCCGGGTAATTAGCAGCTACAGTATCTGATTTCTGACTAGTCTCAGGGCTTGAGGCAATTAGTTATCTGATCCAGTGGTGTAGCTAATGATTGTGTAGCCTGGTACCAAGCTCAAAATGTTACCCCGGAAGTGATGTCACAACCGGAAGTGACATCACACCCAGGCTTTTTAAAAAGTGAAAATTGGAAGGAACCCACCTTCTCCCCCCAGCAGCTCACCACCCACTTGCTCTGCTGCCTCCCCAAGTCAGTGGCATAGCTAAGGCATAGCTAAGGCATCTATCTACAACCTGGGGTCAAAGAACATTTTGTAGCCCCCCTGCATGACAAAATCAAATTTAATTAAGTAAATAAATAAAAAGTTATTGGTTCCATGCTATATCATAATAACATCTCATTGGCACTCAGAACAAACAGTCTCATAGGTCAGTTTAGAGTTAAGCAAATCCACTTTTTGTTCCACGAGGCAGTTGTGTTTTCATTTTCTGGTTAATTGGCCATAACTTTTGATAGAAAACAGATATTCCAGTGCAGTTTGTTTCATTGTATTCTGCATTAAATTACCTTTCCAGTGATATATAACCTGACGGTATTATTCATACATACCAAGATTTTCACAATTTTGGTCACTAGTGTCAGACTCAGCTTGTTGCCCCCCTAAAGCTTGATACCCAGTGCACCTGCTACCCCCTGCACCCTCTTAGCTATGCCACTGATCTGATCTTTCCATCGCCCTTTGGCAACCCACCAAAAATCAGGTCATGACCCATCAGTGGGTCCCATCCCATAGTTTGGGAGCCACTGGTCTAGCCCAAAGAGATTCCCCATGACAGAAGGAATGGGACTGTTTCAGAACTCTGACAATAGGAAGGGCTTCAACACATCATAAGATGTGTGCCCTGTCAGGCCAGTTGGAAGACATATCATGATAGCCATGCAGATGAACCTGCCTTCATTCTATCTCCTGCTTCTCAGGGGCGTGGCCAGTTATTCTTGCCTGATGCTCCAGAATCGAGGCAAATGGGGACCTTATGGGTCAATTCGTCCATAGGATTTTTGACAGGGAAGAAAAGACAGAATTGATGCCACTAATATAGCTTCTACATACACACTTGACTTAAGTAATGTGGAAAGAAACCACAGGCAAGAGAACTCACATCATCACAAACGGGAATTGGTTCTATGATAAGAGAATGTGCCAAGTAGTCATAAGTTGGCCAAAGAGACAAGATACTTTCCTATGGGCAAGGACCAAAAGCCACATCTTTTTTCAGTTTGTGAAATTCGAGATAATGACACCACAGCAGAACCCAAATCTAAGCAGGCCCCTACTCAGACTACTTAGTGCTAGCCCTGGCCAAAGCTTCCACATCCCCTGAGCCAGCCCAAAATCACTGCCTCCCCCCCCCTTTTTAAAAAAATGTCACATGCATGTTCATGTTCATGCATGTGCTACTTGAGCCTTCCCCCCAAGTGGTAAGAACAGGGGGATCAAGTCCAGCCAAGATGTGCCCCTGTCCCCCCTAAATGCTGCATGCTCTGTTCTTCCGGTTCATTTGAAACAAAGAAGCTGCACTGAGAACAGCCAACGATACATTAAGGTAAGGGAAAGGGGAGGAATGGGGTTCCGCCTTTCCATCTGCCCACTTTCCTAAGATGCTTTCCTAAGCATCCAGGTGGGTGGGGAGATGGACAGGGAAAGGTACCCACAGCCAGGAGTTTTCCCCATTCTTCTCCAGCAGTTCCATTGCCCCAGTCTTTCTCAGCAAGCAAGAAGTGGATCAGATAACCAAACAGGGCACCTCCATTGGCAGTGGGGTAGAGGGAGTGGTAGGCAGTGCAGGCAGATGTGAAGCACCCCTATTTGGTGCCCCTCCTTTAACTTGCCTCTGGATGTCAGATTTTCATTCTGCAAGGCCAGCCCTTCTTAGTGCAGTGATTAAGCTGGCCTTGCCACAGTGCCAGACATTAAGATATCCCTTTAGAGAAGGAAGAGGAGGGAAGTTGTCAGGTTATTCAACACTTCAGGTCATTTAGACATGACTGACATTCTCTTGAAGACTTTTACAGTTTGACATAAACTACACATCCTGTGGTTGAAAGGCTCTGCAATCACACTGGCTGGTCATTTCAGAACGAGCCAAGGACATAACTGGATGCAGCTTGACAACCAATCAACAATACAGTGAGCATCATCTCACTTGCTGTCCCAGCAGCCTAGATGCGTATGTGTGTGTAAGGATGTAGATCTAACCAGAATTTGCTAACTGCCCACTAGCAATTGTTGAGCAATAACACATGTAAGATCCCCACGTGTTTATGCGAAGATTCAGATTTATCTGACAGCTTTACACCCAGAGGCATGATGCACAGTAATTAAAATTAAAAATGTTTTGACAGCTTAAACAAATGGCTATATAAATTACAAAGTTGTTTTTAAAAGCGCCACAGTGCCAAAATAAAGATCTATAGATAAATAAATCAGAACAGTACAGAGAGAACATTTTTAATACAAGCATGTTTATAGGCAAGCGGTTCTTAAATACCAGATTTCATTCTGCCTCCAGAAAACAGAAGGAAGAGGAGGTGTTCAGAGTCTCAGAGAGAATGCCCTGCACTGGCAAAAAAGGAAGGGCAAGAAGAATGGCTGGCTTAGAGGGAAACACCACCCAGCAAAATTCTTTCATCAGCCAAGCTCCTCACCCATCCCTGCTGATTTTCTTCTGTGCATTTGCTTTTCCCATGGGATCAGATACTGATGGCAAGACTTAAATGAAGATTTGCTCTTCCCTCCCTGCTGAGTTCACCCACGCTCTCAATTCCCAAATTGTTCAATATGAGCACAGGGGAATGAGATAATATAGTATGGTGCTTATACTGTAGGTGTTTAGTGCTTTTTAAGGGTGCAAAGTACTTCACAAGTATTATCTTGATTACCCTGCACATGCCCGATCCCATCTGATCTTGGAAGCTAAGCAGGGTCAGGCCTGGTTAGTACTTGGATGGGAGACCGCCTGGGAATACTGGGTGCTGTAGGCTTATACCATAATCTTTCGAGACTGAAGGTTGCCAACCAGTCTGTGAAGGAAGTAGGGTTAGTCCTGTATTGCAGCTGAGACTGAGAGGGAGTGGCTTCCTCCAGAAGCTACTTGAGTGAGGCATGGCAAAGGTGCCATTGAATCCTGGGCAGTCCAGATAAACAGCTGGCAGCTCAATCCTTTCTGGGGTTTACGCAGCTGGATCTTCTGATCCATGAGTGTAAGTCCAAGAATGACAGCCAAAAGGTTGCTCTGTCCTGTGGACCATGGCCACGAGCACAAACAGCACTGTGTGTGCAGGCAACAGTGGCCAGCTGAACCTCCTCCATCCTGCGCGGCCAAATTAGTCAGTGGCAGGTGGAATGAGGGAGGACTGTGGGCAGTTTGGGGCAGCGCAGGATGGGAGGGAGAGAATCTCAGTGGCAATGGCACATGTCAAGATTCTATCCCCCTTTCCCATCCTGGCTCCACCCCCCCCCCAGAAGTCTCCTCAGATTTATGCCTGCAAAAGAGCTGGCATATATCCAAGGAGACCCATTGGAGGCCAGGAGGCCTGTGGAGAGGTAAGTAAAATTGATTGTACTGAACTCTCTTGGGCTGTCTAATCGTCCCTCCTCCATAGCTTGCAGCACACACACCAAGTCCAAGGAGACAAAGGAGGTATGCCGGCTGTTATTGGAGCAGATAAGCATATCGAGCAAGTTGTCTGCATCTGGTGCTACCCCCTTCTGCCTCTATCTTGTCTCCCCATCACTCCCCCTGACTTACTTGAGTCAGCAGGAGCTCCTATCCCCACTGTCATCTACTGGGCCACCACGGCCTCTCTGGTGGCAGGTTGGAAGTGCATGGCTCTGCACAATGCTGGCAGGCTGTTTACGACAGCTTTAAAGCATGTCCCATCACCGGAACACTGGTGGCATCTGTGGGGGATAGGATTGGGCCATTAGTCATTAAGCCATACCAGCTCCCATTCTGGGCAGAAGCAGTAGTGCCACATGGAGACTGTTGCCTAACGTTCTTCTGGAGCTAGAACAGAGAACAAATCTATTTTGTCCAGTGGGCTCACTAACCTTGGACTGCAACACAGAGTTGCCCCTGAACCCACCCACAAAAGCAAACCTGAAACTTGTACAACTGAACCTCAAACCTGTCTCCCCCCCCCCCCCCCGGGAAATCTCTTTCCACAGCCTTGTGATTAATGCAGGCATATTTACCTTCTTGTACCTTGTCAGGTTTCTCCTTCTCTTCATAAGGAAAAATGATATGTGTAATAATATAGACACCACCAGGTTAGGTGTCACTGGATAACCTCTAATAAGTTTAAGGAACCATTATTTCAAGCACTATTCAAATTGTCTCAAGATTAAATTCCAGACAGAACATTAAAATGCATAATCCTCCACCTGCATAATGCCTTTGAAAACTGTTCTCCCTGCTTATGAACCTGCTTCTGTTTAGGAAAGATTTTAAAAAGTGCCCGTTTTTAATTCTCCAGACAGGCGCTGCTGAATAAATGCACATCGCCCACCAAAAGAAATGTTGTTTGGGGTTGTTGTTTTGTTTTTTTAAAAAAAGAAGCTTGTGTAAAAGTTAATAACGGCATGCTGATACACTTGACATTAATCAGTGTTTATTTAAAAGCAGCCAACATGATTGAAAATGTTAAAAGTGTCAAGAGGTAAATTATAAGGAATAGACATATTGAAAAATGAAATGATATAAGCCAGAATGTAATAATGCAAATCCAATGCAGACGCACACACCTCGGGCTGCCTGATTAATATTTCCTGTGGAAGGCTTTCATGTTTTGAAATATAATCAGATTTGCATGATTCTGCAAGTTGACTTTTTGATATAAGAAAATAATAAACAAATACATAATTCTAAGAGTATCTCCTTACCAGGAGTACAATTATAATCATACTAATAAAGCCAGCCATGACAATACTGCGACACGGCTTGGCTTTATCTATGTTCATGTCAGAGCAAGTAATTATGCTAATGGCCAAGAAACTGAGCCACAGTACATGTCTTCTCAGAAGATGATCTTAATATATGCAGCATTATCAGAAAGTCCCAGGCAGTATATGAGAATACAGTTTGAGTTTCACTGGCAAAATTCAATTGATAGTATAATGCAGAGTTTCCCAAATGCCCTAGACTGTGACTGAATACCAATGTGCATTTACCAAGTAGCAGCAGGCAGACTCATCATAGTGGACAGCAGTGGTTCCCAATCCGGGGGGGGGGGGGGCGGTTTATGACCCCAGAGGCATGGTGTTTGGAAAATCCTTTTCACTTAAGGAAGGTAGTGACCGGTGGAGACATGTAGTTTTTCCTCACCGCTGATAAGAACATAAGAACATAAGAACAGCCCCACTGGATCAGGCCATAGGCCCATCTAGTCCAGCTTCCTGTATCTCACAGCAGCCCACCAAATGCCCAGGGAGCACACCAGATAACAAGAGACCTCATCCTGGTGCCCTCCCCTACATCTGGCATTCTGACTTAACCCATTCCTAAAATCAGGAGGTTGCGCATACTCATCATAGCTTGTACCCCATAATGGATTTTTCCTCCAGAAACTCGTCCAATCCCCTTTTAAAGGCATCTAGGCTAGACGCCAGCACCACATCCTGTGGCAAGGAGTTCCACAGACCGACCACACGCTGAGTAAAGAAATATTTTCTTTTGTCTGTCCTAACCCGCCCAACACTCAATTTTAGTGGATGTCCCCTGGTTCTGGTATTATGTGAGAGTGTAAAGAGCATCTCCCTATCCACTCTGTCCATCCCCTGCATAATTTTGTATGTCTCAATCATGTCCCCCCTCAAGCGTCTCTTTTCTAGGCTGAAGAGGCCCAAACGCCGTAGCCTTTCCTCATAAGGAAGGTGCCCCAGCCCCGTAATAATCTTAGTCGCTCTCTTTTGCACCTTTTCCATTTCCACTATGTCTTTTTTGAGATGCGGCGACCAGAACTGGACACAATACTCCAGGTGTGGCCTTACCATCGATTTGTACAATGGCATTATAATACTAGCCATTTTGTTCTCAATACCCTTCCTAATGATCCCAAGCATAGAATTGGCCTTCTTCACTGCCGCCGCACATTGGGTCGACACTTTCATCGACCTGTCCACCACCACCCCAAGATCTCTCTCCTGATCTGTCACAGACAGCTCAGAACCCATCAGCCTATATCTAAAGTTTTGATTTTTTGCCCCAATGTGCATGACTTTACACTTACTGACATTGAAGCGCATCTGGCATTTTGCTGCCCATTCTGCCAGTCTGGAGAGATCCTTCTGGAGCTCCTCACAATCACTTCTGGTCTTCACCACTCGGAAAAGTTTGGTGTCGTCTGCAAACTTAGCCACTTCACTGCTCAACCCTGTCTCCAGGTCATTTATGAAGAGGTTGAAAAGCACCGGTCCCAGGACAGATCCTTGGGGCACACCGCTTTTCACCTCTCTCCATTGTGAAAATTGCCCATTGACACCCACTCTCTGCTTCCTGGCCTCCAACCAGTTCTCAATCCACGAGAGGAACTGTCCTCTAATTCCCTGACTGTGGAGTTTTTTCAGTAGCCTTTGGTGAGGGACCGTGTCAAACGCCTTCTGAAAGTCCAGATATATAATGTCCACGGGTTCTCCCACATCCACATGCCTGTTGACCTTTTCAAAGAATTCTATAAGGTTCGTGAGGCAAGACTTACCCTTACAGAAGCCATGCTGACTCTCCCTCAGCAAGGCCTGTTCGTCTATGTGTTTTGAGATCCTATCTTTGATGAGGCATTCCACCATCTTACCCGGTATGGATGTTAGGCTGACCGGCCTATAGTTTCCCGGGTCCCCCCTCTTTCCCTTTTTAAAAATAGGCGTGACATTTGCTATCCTCCAATCTTCTGGCACCATGGCTGTTTTGAGGGACAAGTTGCATACCTTAGTCAAGAGATCTGCAACTTCATTCTTCAATTCCTTAATAACCCTTGGGTGGATGCCATCAGGGCCCGGTGACTTATTGATCTTTAATTTATCAATGACGTCTGAAACATCTTCTCTTTTAACCTCTATCTGACTTAACTCCTCGGTCAGGAGGGGCCGTTCGGGCAGCGGTATCTGCCCGAGGTCTTCTGCCGTGAAGACAGATGCAAAGAACTCATTTAATTTCTCTGCCATCTCTAAATCTCCTTTTATCTCCCCTTTCCCTCCCTCACCATCCAGAGGGCCAACCGCTTCTCTGGCGGGTTTCCTGCTTCTAACATATTTGAAGAAGCTTTTATTGTTCCCCTTAACGTTGCTGGCCATGCGTTCCTCATAGTCTCGCTTGGTCTCCCATATCACCTACCCTGATGACTACAGGGAGGTAAGGAAGTGTTTTTTATGAGGCTTCTTACTTACCCAGGCTCTTCTAGATATTCAGCAGTGGTGGCAGAGAAGAGAACCTGGAAGCAACGAGCACCGTCACCTATGTGTCTTCTGTTGGGTCCCACCCCTATCTTAAAGGGACAGGAGGTTGGGAACCACTGCTCCATAGCTTTTACCTCGATAGCAAGGATGGGAACTCAAATCAGGTGAATTGAGTCCGAGTCGCGAAAATCAGAGTTTTTCGCTGACTCACGTACACGCGAGTCAGTTGCACCAATGACTTGGGAATTGACTTGAGTCTGAGGCCACTGACTCAGCACTCAGTCCCCGCACATGCCGACTCGAGTCTGCCTGGGTGTGCTTGCTTGCTTTCTTTGCTGCATGAAAGACCTTGTGGGACCATTATTCAGATCAGGTAAGCAGCAGGGAAGATCCAACCAGAAGGCAGGGAAGGGTTAATGTTTGTTTCTGTATCTGAGCAGGAGGGGGGAGGGGGGAGTGGGCCTTCTTGCCCATCTCTGAAGGAACTGATGATCATTGGATGAAGGAAGAGTGGTCTGATTTGTTTCTCTTGCCTTGGAATTGGCTGGAGAAGCCCAGGGAAAAAGAAAGTGGGGGTGGGGAGAGGTTTGTAGCAATCACATTTTCCAACCACCTGCCTGCTGTGAGCTCTGTTGTTACTTGGGAGGAGGTAGCCCCACTGAATGACCAGCGCCAATGGGGCTACTTCTGAGTAGAGCTGCCAAGGATTGGGTCATCCTGGTAAGCCTCACAGCTGCTTCACGTGACCCTCCTCCCTCTTGCCGCTTCTGTCCCTGCTCCCACACAGTCCATCCCACCCCCTCCCGCCTTGTTGAATGAATGAATGAATGAATGAATGAATGAATGAATGAACCTTTATTAGGCATAGATAGAGAAATCATAAAAGCAAACATAATTAGTCCTAACCCGTTTATCAAAAACGGAGTTAAGATACTAAATTACTAATAAAACATTTACAGTTCAACATAAAATATCAACATTTTTAACAAATTACATTAAGAAGGCTTGGAAATCACCAAAAGTAAAAATTTAGAAATTCCCTCTAGCACATCTGGTGAGCAGTCATTTAGGAGACACTTCAGTTTTGCCTCATCCGAAAGCCTATTCATTTTGCCGAAAAGTGAAGTCATGTAAGTGTGGCGGGATCTAGTGTGCCGAGGACAATAAAAAAGAATCTGTATGATTGATTCAACATTTCCCAAATTACAAGGGCAGAGGCGTTCTTTATATGGTATTTGCCTATATCTGCCTTCTGTAACCTTGGAAGGAAACACATTGAATCTTGCCAAAGAGAGGGGTTGATCAGAATACTCAGATAAGGAGCCATTTGCCCATACTTTAGCAGGATAGAGAAATTAAGAGGGGAGCAGATTCTAGAAGCAAGTTCAAAGAGGTTTTGTGCCTCAATGTCTAGCATTCTTTGCTTTAGCCTTTGATAAACTTCAGGGAATGGATAGAAACTTAAAAAATCCAGTGAAAAACCAATTGATTCGATTTTTGATTTAATTTGGCTATACCATTTAGAAGAACCAGACTCAGATAGCATTCTGGATAGGAGACTGCCTGGTTTCACGTTATAATGTAATTGGAGCCAATAGCGTATGGTTAAAAGCCATGCTCTTGATACTAAGAGCGATTGTCCGGTCTCCAAACATAATGCAGAGTATGGTACAGATTTAGGTAAACCCAGGATAGCCCTCAAAAATTTTGCTTGGATACTCTCAAGGGTGTGATTTATAGAACTAATCCAGATAGGGCACCCGTACAGGAGCTGTGCCGATACCTTGGCATTAAATACCTTGAGAGCAGCTGGTATATAACGATTGCCCTGACTAAAAAAGAATCGATTGGTGCTCTGCAAAGTGACACGGGCCAAGTTGGTAACCAATTTTTGATGAGTACCCCAGCAAAGATTGTAGTGGAAGTGAATTCCAAGGTATTTAAAGCTTTTGACCTGTTCCAGTTTCTCCCCTCCGAAAGACCAAGTACCTGGGCACCATGATTTTGAAAAGACCATAACTTTGGTTTTCTGAGAATTCAGTTCAAGTTTGTTACATTTCAGATAGTCAGAAGTTCTATTTAAAAGTCGCTTAAGTCCAATAGGTGTACAGGATGCTAGCACTGCATCATCTGCATAAAGCAATGCTGGAATATGCATTGAACCTAGTTTTGAAAAATGTCCATCTATCTGAAGCAAAAAGGGGGTAAAATCATGTAGAAAAGGATTAAAAAGAGTGGGTGCTAAAATGCACCCCTGTTTCACTCCCCTTTCGACCTGAATTTTGGGGGTCAATTTCCCCGAAGATGTAAATTTAATTTGGCAGGTGGTGCCTGTATAAAGTTTCTGAATAAGAGTTAGAAGTCTAGGGTCTATATTGAGTTTAACTAGTTTGTCCCATAGCAGCGATCTATTAATGGAGTCAAAGGCTCCTTTAAGATCCAGAAAAGCAACATATAATTTTTGATTTTTTAGCCTTGTGTACTTGTCAATCAGATGAGCTAAAACAGCACAGTGATCAATTGGTGAAGATCCTTTTCGAAATCCTATCTGATCCCACCCAGGAAGGCCCAGATCTTCCATCCAGGATAGCAGCTTGTTTAAAAGATGTTTTGCATAAAGTTTTCCCTCCACTGATAAAAGGCTTATAGGTCTAAAATTGGAGGGATCACGATGGTCGCCTTTTTTGTAAATAGGCACTATAGTAGCATTTGTCCATTCAGCTGGTATTATACCTGTTTGGTCCACCACTGTGAATAATGAGGATAGAATAGGGGCCCACCATTCAAGGTCCACTTTCAGGATCTCTGACAATACCAAATCTGGCCCAGGAGCTTTCCCTTGTTTACTTTGAGAAACTAGCTCTATAATTTCTTCAGTGGATACAGGAGGCCATGGGGTGATTGCTGAAGGATTTAAAGTAAAAGATGCTAAGCCACTTTCACCCTCTTGGCGATATAAGGTGGAGAAAAAGCTGCACCACTCTTGTGGGGAGATGACCATCTGAGAGCGAGGTGCAGTTTTCTGAGCAGAATTAGTGATTATACCCCAAAATTGCTTAGAATTTTTATGTTCTATGGCGGCTAGTAGTTTATACCACAAGCGGGAAGCATAATTATGTCGCTTTTCTTGGATCAGTTGTTTCAGCTGCTTCTTTAGAATAAAATATGTATCGGGAATTTGAATAGCCCCTGAATAGCGGTATTGCTGGTAAACGGATCTAATCTGATTTTTGAGATCCATACAATCCCTATCAAACCAAGGGGATATTGTTTGGGATCCCTCCCTGTACCACCTTTAGCAGAGGGTATACTAGTGTAGGAGACTAAAGTGGATGAAACCCTAGAGATTAATAACTCATATATTAACACACAGTCCATCCCTCCCCCTCCCGCCTTGTTTACAGATGGGATGGGGGCAACAGGGGAGTGGTTAAAGAGAACTCCAATACACACACACACACACACACACACACACACACACCAGCAGCAGCTCCATTTTTCCCCCATGAAATTGCTGCTTGCTTTTTAAAGGGAAAGACTCATGAGTCTTTGAGTTATGAAAACACTCCAGGCAACTCAGAAAGTACCCCATTGTGACTCGTTTTTGAGTTGCATCATGGGGGACAGAGACATGTGACTCAACTCTAGTCAAGCCGCGCCTTCCTTGCCCATCCCTGCTAGGTAGTCAGGAGGGCTGCCATAAATTGGAAATGAGGGGCAATGGGGGGGGGGGAATGGCAGTGTTGTCACATGGGCAGCAGGACCTAAGACACCCTGAAGCCAGAGGAGGCATGCTATGTCGTAAATGCTACATTACCGGATGATGTACCATACTCTGCTCCTCCCACTCTCCTATGTTCCAGCTCAACACTCCCCTCCCCTCCACATTCGCTGCTCTTCTCTGTCATCCACTTCTTTTTCCAATTCAGGGAGTAGGACAAGGAGCAATGCCATGGCAGAGAAATGGGGGGCCAAACTGCAGGGGGGTGATACCACTAGTGACCAAAATCGCTAAAATCGTGGTTTGTAGAAATAATACAAACATGTAATATACCATTCTGTGTGTAATTTACTGCAGAATGCAATGAAACAAACTGCATTGAAATATCTGTGTTCTATCAAAAGCTATAGCCAAATAACCAGAAAAGGAAGCACAACTGCCTTGTGTCACAAAAAGTGGATTTCCTTAACACAAAACTGACCAATGAGCCTGAGAGTTATGAGAGTAATGAGGTGTTTTTATGCTTCGGCACAGAAACAATAAGATGTTGTCCCGAGTCAGCTCCCTTTTCCATGTATCAAAGCTGATACTCCTATTCAGTTGTGTTTCATCAAGTTGACCACTGGTTTTTTGTTCGTTACTGATTGGCTTGGTAACCTGTACTATTCTATAGTAAAATAAATAAATAAATGGGGGTGACACCATGAGTTACTAGACTGGGTGACACCAACCCTAGTGATGCCACTGGTAGGAAGGTTGGGTGTTGTTGTTCACTGGCTTAGATTACTTTTAAAGTGGACTTTTAAAGTGGATTCTAAACGTTCATGGTTGACTATCAGTAGTTATTAACCATGATAGCTACATTGAACCTCCAGATGTAGGGGCAGTATTTCACTGAGTCAGGAACAGATCAGCTGTTTATGTGGGGGGGACGGGACACAAGTATTAACTCCAGAGTCCAGGTTAACCAGGCAGATAGACCTGGGCTCTCAGTTGTATTTCGTCCTCTGTGGCTGAGGTTTGCTGGGTGGGTAGACCTGGGCTCCCGCCCGGACTTGGAGCCCAGATCTACCTGCTGGGTAGACCTGAGCTCCCATTTTGACTGCCCTCTGGAGCCATCACTTCCAGGTGGTTAGTCCCAAGCTCCCAGTTAAACTTTGGCTTCTGTGGCTGAGGTTTGCTGGGTGGGTATACTTGGGCTACTGCCTGGACTTGAAACCCAGATTAATGAATTTAATTTTAATTAATTACTGATCTACTAAAAGATCAGTAGCTACCCAAATTAAAAAAAACATCAGAGGTAAGGTTAATGCAGATACATAATACAGCCGTCGCAGAGCATGTGGAAAAAACAAGACATAATGTAAAGTTTGACTCCACAGTTTTTTTGAGAAATTTGTCATATTATTTCCAGAGGATGCAACTAGAGGCAATTGAGATATTTAAGCATAAAGATAAAATGAATAAAAAGGAGGAGATCTTATTTCTGAATTGTATTTGGATGCCAATTTTAGAGTGCTCAGGATCGGTCTACTACCCAGAAGATGAAGTCTGACGTCATCAAAGAAATGGATAATTGTACCATCTTTCAACATGATTGGATGTTCAAATGGAAATGTTTAGCAATCTTGATAGTAAGAACTAACTTAAAGGAAATTGTCACTTTAACTATCTTTTACAATTACATTAGGATGAAGTCTCGAGTGAATTGTATGCCTCTAATTAAATCAATTGGGTTTGGGAAGACCTTTGCAGTTATATAGAGAACAGGAAGTTGACACTCCTTGTTATGGTGGGGTTTTGCCTTTGGATGCCTGATGATGTCTACAACAATTGTAGGACAAAATATTGTTTTTAATTCATCAAACAACATCAGTTGCTTTCAAATGTTATTGCTTATATACCCAGACATTTTAACTATGAGTCCTGTTGCCTCAAGCTATGGTAATCTGAGAACCTATATATTTAATTAATTTTGTTGTAAGGGGGGTGTTAAAAAATTATGGGACCCGAGTGTCAAATGATCTAGCTACGCCACTGGAACAATGGAAGCAATTAGGCAGACAGAGACACCCCCAAACACATCAACATGCTGCCTGAGGCAACCATTTCAGCTGGCCACATGGACGGGCCAGCCCTAAACTGCAGAACCAATTACCAAATTGTTCCCTTGACATGCCTTGATGCAAGATGAAAATCTAATCTACCAAAACTTTTTTCAGCTCTAATTCCTGTTATTTCTAGGCCTTGCTTTTAGCTTTCCTCATCCTCCACTGTATTTCACTATATCTTCATGGATTTTTCAATGTAAATGTATTCTTACACATAATACATCATTGTATGAAAGTTGCCAATGAAAGTTCATGCTATACTTAACTAATTCAAACACCATACGATCAGTGTATGACTGGGTCAATCTGGTTGTGTGTTTCCAATCTATGCAAGCATTTGTTCCTGCATGGATTGAATCATGTGTGCAGAGCAAACAGGTGGGCTTGTGTGTGAATCAGCATCTGCAAGAAAAAACTAATGACATTTTATTAACAAGAAATTGTGACTACTAAACAGTAAACAGTATGGATTTGATCACAGCTCATATAACCTTGTACACATTTAATCCACACAGAAAACAAAGCAGAACACTGATGTCAAGACTGGGTAAGGTTCTGAGAGTAAATTGGAGAGAGCAGACTGCAGAAACTCAGGGCCCAATTCTATACAGTGCTCACTGCCGGCGTGCACTGTCGCAAACGTGCCATAAGGCATGTTTGTGGGCCCTGGCACCGATGAAGCACCAGTGCTAGTCCAGCGCTGTGCTAGCACCAGGTGAGCACCAGAGCTCTGCTGCTTGGCTGTCGCATGGACTGCCAGGCAGCGGAGAGGTAGGTGGGGGCATATGGGGAAGTGTTCCGGGGGGAGGTGGGGGGAGGGTGGGGAGAAGGCGGGGAGGAGGCATGCTGGGGGAGGGAGCAGGGCAGGAAGGAGGTGGGACTGGTGGAGCTTTGCTGGATCCTGAGCCTCCATTTCAGGCCGCCGGCCTGAAACAAAAGCTCAAAATTCTACACCAACCCTCAGGTCAATGTAGAATTGAGTAACCCCATTGCAGAGCTACTCGGCCTACCTGGGGAAAGGGGTCAAAAGTCCCCTTCTTCCGAGGAGCCGCCAGCGCTTCCCACGGAGCATGCAGGATGCAGCGGCAGCCATTTTTGGCGCCGCTATAGCGCTGGGCGCCAGGATCACAGGATTGGGCTGTCAATGCATATGACTGTTGAAAGCCAAGGATGCTATGGGCTGAAATGGGATTGGGAATGGGTTTGAAGAGACTCTCCTTCCCTCTGTGTCATGCAACTCTTGATAACAAAATAATGCCTTCTGAGGGTGAGGGTGGGAGTATTTTAGAAACACATTCTCTAATTACCATATGGTATGGGAAGAATAGAAATATAGGTAGGGGGCAGAAAGGGACAGCATTAAACCGTAACAAATCGTTACAAATGTTTGTGTTCTAGACATTCCAACTCAGTATGCCATCTCTTTTTTACATCTTCTGCATCTGTTCTGATTATCTCTTGCTTGCTAAATGTACATGATGTTCTGAAGCATGGCAGCCTGTATGCTGCTGATGCTGGGAAATTAAAGCCACAGTCTACCAAGCTCTATTTCCATACAACCTCATTCACTGAAATAAGGTCGCTTTTGTGGAAGCAGAGATCAGCAGACTACATCCCACAAAAAGAGATTTAAATTCATTAATGTATTCATTTTGCAGGAGGTGGCTCATTTTCTTTGAGCAACACTTGCAGAACAGCTGTAAACAACATTGGTGAGCTCTAGGACAAGCAAAACACTTATACTTGTCTATGGGGTGGATTTTTGGTCTCTCACATTTGGTTCCCATACATAATCTACTAGCAAATCTAAATACACAAGCATAAGACTTGGGGCAAAAGCTACATAAGGTCAATCAATTCAAGATTTTGTAATCAATTAACTGTGTGTTATTTTAAGTCTATTTATTAAATCGATCAGAGGCTGCAATCCTATGCACACTTACTGGAGAGATAGCTCCATTGAACACAGTGGAATTTACTTATAATATACACAGGATTGTACTGTTAGGGCACAAGCCTAACCAGGTCTACTCAGAAGTAAGTCCTATTTTATTCAATGGGGCTTACTCTCAGGAAAGTGTGGTTAGGACTGCAGCCTCAGTTAATTAACATATTCTGGCCCAATCCTATTCCGGACCTGCCCAGAGCATACAGCGATGCCAATGCATGCAGCATGTACTGCATGCTATGGGCTGGCCAGGGATCAGGCAGTTTGGGAGAGGTAGGTAAAGAGAAATTTTACTTACCTATCCATAGGCTGCCTTGTCCCCAGTAGCTTATTTGCTGGTGTAAGTCTGAAGAGCCTCTGGAAGTGGGCCTAGGTTGGGGCTATGAGCCAGCGAGTGCAGCTGCCACTGGGATGGGCATTCCTCCTGCCCCTGAACCAATCCCAGCCTGGCCCAATCCCTTCCCCAGTCTGCCCCGATCCTCCCCCTCTGCCAATTTATCAGCAACCATAGCAGTTCTGTAGGCCGCTGTCATTTGCAGGCGCCTTCCAGCCCTTGTGCAGAGCAACCCACAGGATACTATGGTGGATCAAGAGATCTCCCATTGTATTCCACAAATAGCACTGGGCCATTAATCCATTACATCTACATATGAATAAAAGCGCTGCATTAGGTCTGAGGGGACCCCTGGAGACTCTGTGGCCTTCAGAGACATAAATAAAAAGTTTTTCACTTACCTCTCCTTGACTATCTGGTGCCCCTCCCACCCGATCGGTGGTGCTGCATGCTCTAGGTTGGTGGGGGATTGGATTGAGCTGCCAGCTAAAGACCCAAAGAAAAAACTATCTTAAGATTCTTTTCAATAAATGGGTCAGAGGCAGAATGATTCTGGTGCCCCAGCTTGGTCTTTAGGCTGGCAGGAAGCCTGCCCCCAGGAATTTCAACCCCCAGGGCTATTGCGTGTTGTCAGTTTTATCAATTAATGTGTATTATTGTATGTGATTTTATCTTTATGGCGCAGGGTGGCAGTAGGCTACATACAAGAGGGTCCCAGGTTTATCTCACTGGCATTTCACTTGCAGCCCAGGACATATGCTTGTCCTGCACAAGACATACAATCCATCCACTCTCTTCTTGTGGCAGGTAGGCTGTGTGCCATCCCTTTATCGCACATGATATTCTTGGGAACCCAAGATGCCCGCACCATGTTGAGTGTAGAACCTACATGTTGAGAAACAGTGTGAGCCAGGACTTCATCTTGAAAGCATGTTACATTACAATTCAAAATGGATGTTCAGTTTTGGTTGTTTGTACATCTGGACTTTTTGTATGGTCTAGCTAGCAGGAGAGAATGAATCAGTAACTCAGGGCTTTGCATGCAAAAGGTCCCCAGTTCAACCTCTGGCATCTCCAGGTAGGAGATGGGAGCACCTCCACCCTCTCCCCAAAACTCTGTTTGCACTGCCAATGCTGAATTAGAAGAACCAATGGGGTTGACTCAGAATAAGGCTGCCTTATATTCATCTGAAAGTGACATTTCAGTAGAAAAATGATTTCTGGTGTGTGCATTTTTTTTTTTTACATGCAGCAGTATATTTACAGATATGGATATTACTTGGGATGATCTTAGAGGCCTCTGTGGTTATTTATTACTGTGAATGAAACAGCACAAAACGAAGATTTTCATATGGTTCAAAGCCACAAAAGGGCATGCAAAGCCACACGAGGTTGTTACAAAAAGCCACACGGCTGCCTCTATAATTAACACACACACACACACACACACACACACACACACACACACCCCTAACTTTCGCTTGCAACACATTTGTCATATTTACTTTCAAGGGAAGGTTATAAATAGTGGGGGGGGGGGGGGTTTGGGTAGGCCAGAATGTATTTAGCAAATGAGCACAGATGGAAAACCAACAGATGGCCCTGCACTTTATTTTGTATGCTCAGCCCTACATTTAAATTAAAAAATTTTCATAATTAAGATGAAGGTCTGCTGCAACACTAGCTAGTTTTCCTACGATGGCATCATATATCACAGGTATCATTATGCAACGTTTTTCCTAACATGGTTCATAAACCTACACAAATTTTGCTACTTGCCGAAGCTAAACACAGAAAGTGAACAAAAAGAGACTCGAGGAAGCCAATGGTGGAGGTAAATACACAAGCAGGCTTCATCGAATAAAGATGTCTCTTGCCATCTGGTTCTTTCTTACCTCTGTGTAACACAATAAGCTGCCAACTGACATTAAGAAAAGAAGAAAATAAAGTAATTCTAAAGTACTTTCAGTGGATTTTCAAGAGGAAATCAGTTCATTGGGAAGTCCCATTTGATCACCACAATGATGCAGGCTTCATTATTTTTAACAGCTTGCAAAATGCCCATCACTGTGGCAGGTGGAGAGTCTACAGAGAAAGGACTTTAATACCACACAGAGTCCCTAAGGGTGTGGTTAGTCTCTGTGCAGCCACCCCCCAAGGGCATCCCTGTCCAGTTACAGAATTTTTGGAGCTCTCAGTCAAGGCACCCTCTCTGGGCTCTCTTGCCTTTAAATGAGGACATGAGCAGGGCAAGAAATGTGTCCTGCTGCCTTTCAGGATGCCTGAACATTTTGACACTATCATGCTGTGGAGGTCAGTAAGTTTTTGTCCTCCTTGCAACTCTGACAAATGTCAACCCCACTCCCTTTCTGGAACCACTTGCCCCTGGAGATCAGGGCACCCAAGGGGTTGTAAGCAGTTTTACCTTCACCTCAACAGTGTCCCTGTGTGCAGCTCTTTACATTTACCTAGAGCAGCGGTTCTCAAACTTCTTGGGAGTAAAACTCCTGAGATAAGTCTTGGCAGGGGAAGGAGAAGGCAGCAACATGATCCTCATGATTACCCTGCTGCGGAGGGGGGGGGGTTGTTACTTACAGATGGATACAGCAGTCTCCAGGAGGTGCAGAGAGCACCCTAGACTACTCTTAGAATAGTAGAAATAAGCAAACAAACCACTTCTGGTCTGCGATTGCAAAACTGGAAGTGGTTTCCAATTGCTTCTTTTTACTATTCTAAGATTTGGGGAGCCCTGCAGAAGGCTCCACAGGGCTCCCTGCACCTCCTAGAGACTGCTGCATCCATCCATAACTTAAAAAAAACAACACAAAGCTTTGGCCCCCTGGCAGCGATGTGACTCTGGGGATTATGTTGCTACCTTCCCCTTTGCCACACCCCTTAAAGGGCCAGAGGCTGAAGCTCTCGGCCTAGGCATTGTGACATCCCAGTTTGAAAAACTCAGCCCTAGAGGAGCAATGGTACCCATTCACGTACAGGAGAGAAAGTAAAGAAATGTTCTTGGGGACTAAACCTACTATCTTCTTCTTGTCATCTCAACTCCTGGGAAAACCCACAGTAGTTCCTATCTGCATAGGCTCTTTTGCAAAACTCTGTTTCCAAACTTGGTCTAGAGAACTTATGCCCACTTTAAGCTAACTAGACCCCCTGGCTCAAACTCAGCTAGCTCTAATGGCAAATTTGTAACTTCAAGGAATGACTTGCTCCATTGAGAACTATCTGAACACATTCTAAAATCTAGGCAAAGTCTCACAGCGCACCTCCCGAAATATTCTGGATGATTGGGAAAAGAAATGGCCTTTCACTAGTCCAGAGAGTCAAGGTGGAAGGGCAAGGATTAAGCAGCTCTCTCCCCCACGACAGAGGTGCCCACTTCTGTTTGCAGCCTCAAATAACTGCATTTCATACTAATGAATGCTGTGAAGGAGAATCACAGAAATTCCTATCACTTGTAGTTTGGCTCTAGAACTGAGGAACATCCTCAGGGCTAGGACTGGACACATAGAGTAATTTTATCAAGGAACCATGGATTTGGACTTTGGATCACAACCTGAACAGACAGCCAAAGAGCATCTGTATTTGTACAACAAGATGCTACTCCATCAATGAGAATAACCAGAATGCTCCTTCAGATTTTTTACACGTACTTGACATTTAGAGTTGTGTATTTTAAAAGACCTATCCACTTTTTAAAAATCCCCCATCTACCTGAGCCATCCCAACTGATCAAGTGGCTACAAAAACATCTGCTTGGAACTACAGGCTCAGAATATTAAGTTAGGAGAAAGAATTCCCAAGCATCTAAACTTGCATTCAGATTCTGCCCTGAAGCAACTACACTTCCAGAACGCACACACAGAGACACATGCATGCACACTAAGCTCAGACTCTTGATACTAAATTTGTCTCTCAACATTCCTTCTTTTCAGTCAGTTTGATAAGGCGGAGAAGCTACTTTTCCCTTCATTTCCTAACTTTCTCTGCTTTCAGTCTCAGTCTGCCAGTTTAAAACATCCAGAATTTGGGAAAGGTCATAGGTTAGGAAAGATTTTGTCAGATTAATGTGAAAACTGGTACAGTGTGTATCAGGAATATATATATATATTCTTTTCTCTTTTTTCATTTTCTGACAACTGGTTCTAGATTGGGTTTGGGAAAACGGTTCCACCATGACTTCAGAGTCTTCTCTCTCATGCTGGAAGCAGACATGCAACAAAAACCGAAGGAGGCAATCTCCAAGCAGGTGCTTAAAAAGGAAGAAATGTACTGTAAAATTTTACTGGGGCAACAGAAAACAAACAAACATGAATAACCATTATACAAACTAACACAGTAATCAAAATGAATGGCAATGAGTAAAAACTGCTTCGTAACAGAAATATATAACCTGAGCTCAAAAATAGATAACCTGAGCTCTTCTTCTCTTATTTCATAATCCTATGAAATAGAATGAGGGCCCAATCCTAAACTCCCTGAGTGCCAGTGCTGAGCTCCTACACTGGTGCTGGGTGTCACAAACATGCTGTAAGGCATGTCTGTGGCACCCAGAGAGGCCGCCAGCACTGGGCCAGCTCCAGTCAGCACTGAGCCTCAGTGCCGCATGGATGGCAGACCAAAGCTCCTACAGCTCCTGAGTAGTTTGGGGGCAGGGGGAGTTGGGGAGTGGGCAGAATGGTATGCGCGGGAGAGCTAGGGAGGGAAGGGGTGGGACTGGCGGATCTCTGCTCCACCGTATCCTGTCCTCTGTGTCAGGCTGCAAAACCCTACATGGAAAAACTCAAGTCTGCACCAGCAAAATAGCTGGTGCAGATTTGAGAAGCCCCATTGCAGGACCTAGGGCTTTCCCTGGGGGAAGGGGATGAAAGTCCCCTTCCCCTGAGGAGACCTCTGGTGGCACCACTGGATGCATCAGTCACCATTTTGGTACCACTGCACCCAGTGGAGCCGCCAGGGATAGGATTTGGCTGCCCATCATATAAATAGGTTTAACACAGTAGCACAACAGACATGCACGTTATACTGTGGACTTTTGTGCTTCTTCCGCACTTCCTTGTTTCTTTGGCTGACATAGTTGCTTCTCTGTAACCATTAAACCAATAATGGAAGCTTCAAAAAATCAGTAATAAGATCACCTTATTCACAGTACGTACATAGACGAAAAGGCCTTGCTGAGGGAGAATCTGCATGGCTTCTGTAAGGGTAAGGCTTGCCTCACAAACCTTTTAGAATTCTTTGAAAAGGTCAACAGGCATGTAGATGTGGCAGAACCCATGGACATTATATATCTGGACTTTCAGAAGGCGTTTGACACAGTCCCTCACCAAAGGCTCCTGAAAGCCTCACCAAAGGCTACTGAAAAAAACTCCACAGTCTCCACAGGGAATTAGAGGGCAGGTCCTCTCCTGGATTGAGAACTGGTTGAAGACCAGAAAACAGAGAGTGGGTGCCAATGGGCAATTTTCACATTGGAGAGAGGTGAAAAGCAGTGTCCCCCAAGGATCTGTCCTGGGACCGGTGCTCTTCAACCTCTTCATAAATGACCTGGAGACAGGGTTGAGCAGTAAGGTGGCAAAGTTTGCAGACAACACCAAACTTTTTCGAGTGTTGAAGACCAGAAGTGATTGTGAGGAGCTCCAGAAAGATTTCTCCAAACTGGCAGAATGGGCAGCAAAATGGCAGATGCGTTTCAATGTAAGTAAGTGTAAAGTCATGCACATTGGGGCAAAAAATCAAAACTTTAGATATAGGCTGATGGGTTCTGAGCTATCTGTGACAGATCAGGAGAGAGATCTTGGGGTGGTGGTGGACAGGTCGATGAAAGTGTCAACCCAATGTGTGGCGGCAGTAAAGAAGGCCAATTCTATGCTTGGGATCATTAGAAAAGGTATTGAGAACAAAATGGCTAGTATTATAATGGCGTTGTACAAATCTATGGTAAGGCCACACCTGGAGTATTGTGTCCAGTTCTGGCCACCACATCTCAAAAAGGACATAGTGGAAATGGAAAAGGTGCAAAAGAGAGCGACTAAGATGATTACTGGGCTGGGGCACCTTCCTTATGAGGAAAGGCTATGGCGTTTGGGCCTCTTCAGCCTAGAAAAGAGACGCCTGAGGGGGGACATGATTGAGACATATAAAATTATGCATGGGAAGGATATAATGGATAGAGAGATGCTCTTTACACTCTTACATAACACCAGAACCAGGGGACATCCGCTAAAATTGAGTGTTGGGAGGGTTAGGACAGACAAAAGAAAATATTTCTTTACTTAGCGTGAGTTCGGTCTGTGGAACTCCTTGCCGCAGGATGTGGTGACGGCATCTGGCTTGGATACCTTTAAAAGGGGATTGGACAAGTTTCTGGAGGAAAAATCCGTTATGGGGTACAAGCCATGATGTGTATGCGCAACCTCCTGATTTTAGAAATGGATTATGTCAGAATGCCAGATGCAAGGGAGGGCATTGTGAGTTTTCATCTGCATTGTGAAGTTAGGCTCACAATGTAGCTGAAAACTTACTGTGTGACCACTGACAAAAGATCCCGCTGCATTCTTTTTTAAGATTCCAAGGCATCACGGACATCTCAGGTTGGATAGGAGGGTCTAAAAAGGGGGAAATTAGAAATTTCCACCCTGTCATCATCACTGGCAAAATCAAAACAGTTCAAAACGCCAAAAAAGATGCTGTTGTTTTACTACAGAGCTTGCCCTGGAACAGAAAAAGAGACATTTACGAACACAGTGAGGCCAAACTTCCAAACCTCCTCCACCCTGCCACTGTTCTACAAATGTTGTGTTTTTTTTTTTTTCATGCTTAAAGTTTTACAGAGGTAAACTGATTTCCTTGGAACTGGCCTGAATAATGCTAACTGCGTTTGGGCATTTGGGCCTCTTCAGCCTAGAAAAGAGACGCCTGAGGGGGGACATGATTGAGACATACAAAATTATGCAGGGGATGGACAGAGTGGATAGGGAGATGTTCTTTACACTCTCACATAACACCAGAACCAGGGGACATCCGCTAAAATTGAGTGTTGGGAGAGTTAGAACAGACAAGAGAAAATATTTCTTTACTCAGCGTGTGGTTGGTCTGTGGAACTCCTTGCCACAGGATGTGGTGATGGCATCTAGCCTGGACGCCTTTAAAAGGGGATTGGACAAGTTTCTGGAGAAAAAATCCATTATGGGGTACAAGCCATGAGGTGTATGTGCAACCTCCTGATTTTAGAAATGGGCTATGTCAGAATGCCAATGCAATGGAGGGCACCAGGATCAAGGTCTCTTGTTATCTGGTGTGCTCCCTGGGGCATTTGGTGGGCTGCTGTGAGATACAGGAAGCTGGACTAGATGGGCCTATGGCCTGATCCAGTGGGGCTGTTCTTATGTTCTTATGTTCTTTTCTCCCCTCACCAAACCTGGTTGGATTACCTTTCCTGTTCTTGGTGTCTTTGTTACCCATAATCTTAAATCTGTCATTGGAATCTCCCTAAACTTTTGACCTAGGGCAGCACCTTCAATATAATTATGGGTTGTGTAAAAAACAAACACCCCATCACCACCAAAACAAAAAAGCACCAATCTCACAATTACAAGTATTCTGCTATTCATTCTGTTGCTATTTGGGGGCAAATTGTTAATGCGGTTAAAAAGTGGACATTGCTAATGAATGTATTTACCGGTATGTGTTTTCATTTTTTCAAAAGTAAATAATCCTCTTAAGAAAAGGTGTGTCATTTATCTTTAAAAGTATGGGGAAATGTACATTCTTTGGATTAATCACAACAAATTCAAGAATAATTTGGAGAGGGGGAGACGGAGATGGCAGATATAGAATACAGTTTCATTTCATACGCAGTTGCACCACTAGTGAAAATGGGTGGGAACAACCTGACATGAAATGCTTGAAGAACATCATGGTATTCCAACAAAAATATTTCCTCCACCTTCATTGCTGAGCTGGGAAAACCTGTTATCACTTTATTGGCGCTCCATCATACATGTAACACATTGCCATTGCCATCAGTAGCACTAAAGACCCAATTCACATATTATAAAAACAACGTGATTGGCACTTGGAATGGGATTTTATTGGGTGGTGCTCCACATGAGGAACAGTGAGTGCAATGTTGATTGTGTTCACTACCATTTCAACTGCATGCATGCAACTCTTCATGGAGGAAGGGATTGTGCTGATGTGGCTGTGCCACTCCAACTGTATAGGAAGCTCATCACACTAATAGCTTCCCTCATGGAATACTGTTCATGGAGTTCTTCTTTAAGGTAGCAATTAAATCAGCATTGTAATGTATGAATTTGGACTTGGAGAATTCTCATAGGCTTCCTTTAGAAGGTTTAATACAAGGCCTTCAGCTAACTTCATTTGCTGCCATTGAACAGGTGATCCAACAGCATATGTTCAGCATTGTGTAACAATGGCTGGCTAAGCAAACAACACACACTCCAATCTGAGCCTTCAAAGCAGGTGAATTTGACTGTAAATCATGATTCTGCCCAGAGGTTTGTATTTTCTGCTCTTAATTACATCTGTGCAAATCTTCATTTGTTTATGGATGCCTAATATGTTGTGTGGGCTATTTGCATTCCCAGATGGCATATTTCCATTGTGAGCAATGCTGTGAGAGAGAAAATGGCTCAAGTATTACTACAAACAAACTAAAACAAGAAAAGTTTATTCTGCCGGAGAGTTGCCTGACTCATTTACCTTTGGCTGCAGAAGGTTATATTCAAACAAACTGACAAACTAGTAAGGTGGAGTGGAGGTGAGTACATGCAATACATCATAGCGTTATGACAGGTGCGGCATGGGGGGGCATGGTTGGGCTCTGCCCAGGGACCCAGGACCATCACATGGCCCACAGCTCAGCCCTGAGGCCCTACCCAATGCCTGACTGCAATCCAAAATCCAATCTAGTATTTCATGGCAGCCACACTGGCACTGCCCTCTTGTTTAACAATGCAACTTCCTTGTCCCATGGCTGAATGAATGCTATGCAGCAATGAGATGAGTGCACTGCACTGTTCTTTTAAGATACAAGCAGCCAGAGCAGCTGCTGCAAAATGTCATCCAGTGGCACCTGCAGCCCTGATAAGCCTTCCCCAAACCCTTGTGAGGCTTTAGCTAGGTGCGGGGGTTTCCAGCAGTGCTCCAGACTGCCACTGCCCTGTTACTCTGCACTTCTTCATGGTGGGAGGGTAGGGGCCCAATACGCCACTGAGGGTTGGGTGCTCAAAGCATCACTGGGGATCTAGGGTAGAATTTTGCCCCAAGGGCCCCCCACCACAATCTAGTGCCAACATTACATCATGACACAAAGTAAGATGTACTAGGTACTACAGAGAGGAGGAACAGGGAACTGGCTTTCCAACTTGCCGTTTTCAGTGGGAGCTTCACATTCAGTGTAGTGTTTGCCCATAAAACTCTTGTGATCACTCATCTTCTGACCTTCATTTATTGTTTGCGCCACGAGTTACACCTACTGAAGGACTCCATTTGATAAGTTACAATGGAAGAAGCTTTCTGTTTATAATAAAAGTGCTGGGAGAGAGACAGTGGTTGGATTAACATGTTGGTTTTCTTTTCTTTTTTTAAAAAATTGCTTGAATGGCAGATTTACTAGTCTTCTCTGTGTTGGTATTTATTGCTGAGAAGTGGGAGGCAACTGAATCATAAACATCGCAGTGACTTTGAAAAGAAAGCAAAAGAAAAGAAAGAAAAATGTTGAGGTCATTATAACAGCTTGTGTTTGCAGAGAGCAACAGAAGGTGTTATACACACACACACACACACACACACACACACACATATGTATATACACAGAAGGTGTATACATATATGTGTGTATATACATATATGGTATGTATAAGGTATGGTATGTATAAGGTGTATACATATATGTGTATACACAGAAGGGGTGTGTGTGTGTGTAACACCTTCATTATACACCTATATATATACACACTATATACGAGTGTATATATAGACACACACATATATATATACACATATATATGTATATATATACATACTTCATTATATATAACACCTACATTATAACAATGTTGAGCTCATTATAACAGCTTGTGTTTGCAGAGAGCAAGAGAAGACAAATGCCTTCTTCAGTAGACTACGCCAAAATTTCATTCCTTGGAAGTTATTCATCATTATCTGTGATGGAGAATGAAGAGTAGAGAAAATACTTGCTTTTTTCATGGAATGGAAACATTATGCTTGCATGGTTACAGTTCAAGCTGCACCCTAATACAGTCTTGAAGCCCTGCCCCCACTCCATACATACATTGCATAGTTATTGTTTCCGCATATATAATGCTATACCTGAGTGTTTGAGATCATAGGAAGAATGTCTCTCTGGAAATGCATGAGGGAAAGGGAGCAGGGCTTCAGGAGTGCTTTGGCACAAGAACAGGGCTAGCCAATGCACTCTTCCCCAACATGTCACTGTAACCAGCTCTGGCGCAACCTGATGCTGCCCCAGATCCATTACCTCGGCACAATTGGGAAAAAAAAGCAGCTAATCAAGTTGCTGCTTAAGCTGCTCACTATCCTTAGCTAGGGAAGTGAAGGACTCGCATGTTTGATTTAAGGGTCCATGACAATGAAGGAGCTCCATTGTTTGGGTGGTTTCTGCAAATCACACTTAAACTGCATTTCCATGCTTGAAAATAACTGTGCCAGGAACAAATTTAGGAGGTGCTTGCTTTTAGCAGGTGGAAAGTGGATTGTTGAGGGTTGTATCTGCAGCAAACTGTGGGAGATGGTGGTGGCAGCAGACCGGGGTGAAGAAAAGCCTCAATCTGCCGCACTCTTCCCCCCTGCCCCCACAATCTACCACTGGTGCAACCTGCATGGGATGTCCCTGACTGTAACCACACAAATGTTTGGACTATAGTTGAGCAAGTGCTTCTGGAGAGAGTGGCAGGCCCCATATGCTTACTGGCCACCAGTAGTGAGTTCTCTGAGGGAGACAAGAAGGCTTCAGTCTTATGTTGGAGACCCAGAGCAGCCTGTACAGGTCAATAATGTTGCTGGTGCACTCCTGCACAAGCTAGTAGCTAGAAGACCTGGCACAGAACAGCTCAATTAGCACACAGCTGCGGAAACTGGTTAAGTGCACAAGCCTATCCTTCCTGCAGAGCTTCCACTTCACAGTAGCACCCTGGAAGCACAGAGCAAGACTCCTGGTGACTGAGGCAGTGTGCCCCTGCACCACATCCGCCCCAGAATGCTGCCTCTGTGTGCATGTGTTTGTGTGCATGGATATGGGGGCAGGCGGGGTGATCAAGTGGGTTCACCCCTTCACCCCTCTCCTTTACTTGCCTGGTGTGGCATACAGGCTTTAGTTCCATCCTTGTTTAAAGTTAAATTTAAAATTTAAAATGGAAAGAAACATATCCCTTTAAGCACTGCATGAGTACAGAGCAAGGGGAGAAAGTGTAGTGAAGTCTTCCCTTCTGGTGCAATGTTTAAAGCTTAAGGGACACATTTCCTTTAAATTTTAAACTTCAGAATGTGGGAGGGAAGGGGATGATCTGATTCCTGCTCACATTTAGCTGCTTTATACTTCCAAATATAAAGTGTTCTTAGTGTTCAGCCTAAATCTACCTTTGTTGTACCAGCTCGCAGCAATGTCCAGCAGACTGCCAGGAGATGTGCTAACGACTACTGGCTTCAGCTCTGCTCCCAGATACAGGTAGCAGCTGACACAGGCAACATCAAGGGGATGTATGACGATATCAAGCAGGCCCTAGGTCCAAAACAGAAGAAAATTGCCCCTCTGAAGTCTGCCACAGGCAAGGTCATCCAGGATCGGGCGCAGCAGATGGAACGCTGGGTGCAGCATTACTCTGAGCTATATTCCAGAGAAAATGTAGTCACCGAAGAAGCGCTGAACAACATTGAGTGCCTGCCTTTGCTGGAGGAGCTTGACAGTGAACCAACCCTAGAAGAACTTCACGTGGCCCTGGACTCCCTTGCCTTTGGCAAGGCACCTGGAAAAGACAGCATCCCTGCTGAAGTCCTAAAGTGCTGCAAAGAGATCATCGCTACTGAGCTGCATGAAATCCTCTGTCTCTGCTGGAGAGAAGGTGAAGTACCTCAAGACATGAGGGATGCAAACATCATCACGCTGTACAAGAACAAAGGTGACAGGGGTGACTGCAACAACTACCATGGCATTTCTCTCCTTAGCGTTGTAGGAAAGTTGTTTGCCCGAGTTGCACTAAAGAGGCTCCAGGTACTTGCAGAGTGCGTTTATCCAGAATCACAGTGCAGATTCCGAGCCAGCAGGTCCACCACTGATATGGTATTCTCCCTTAGACAACTGCAGGAGAAATGCAGGGAACAACGACAGCCACTCTTTATAGCCTTCATAGATCTCACGAAGGCTTTTGACCTGGTCAGCAGGGACGGCCTCTTCAAGATTCTCCCCAAGATCGGATGTCCACCCAGGCTCTTCAGCATCATCAGATCCTTCCACAAGGACATGAAGGGCACTGTTGTCTTTGATGGCTCCACATCACACCCCTTTGACATCCGAAGCGGCGTGAAGCAGGGCTGTGTTCTTGCACCAACCTTGTTTGGGATCTTCTTCACTGTCCTGCTGAAGCAGGCCTTTGGAACTGCAACAGAAGGCATCTATCTCCAGACCAGATCAGATGGAAAGCTCTTCTACCTCTCCAGACTGAGAGCAAAGTCCAAAGTCCAGCTGAAATGTCTTCGTGACTTCCTCTTTGCCGACGATGCAGCTGTCACTACCCACTCTGCCAAAGATCTCCAGCAGCTCATGGATCGTTTTAGCAAGGCCTGCCAAGATATTGGACTGATGATCAGCCTAAAGAAAACACAGGTCATGGTTCAGGATGTGGACTCACCTCCCTGCATTACAATCTCTGAGCATGAACTGGAGGTTGTCCATGACTTTGTGTACCTTGGCTCAACAATCTCCGACACTCTTTCTCTCGATACTGAGCTAAACAAACGCATCGGTAAAACAGCTACCACGTTTTCCAGACTCACAAAGAGAGTCTGGTCCAACAAGAAGCTGACGGAACATACCAAGATCCAGGTCTACAGAGCTTGCGTCCTGAGTACGCTTCTGTACTGCAGCGAGTCATGGACTTTCCGCTCACAGCAGGAGAAGGAACTGAATGCTTTCCACATGCGCTGCCTCCGGCGCATTCTCGGCATCACCTGGCAGGACAAAGTTCCTAACAACACAGTCCTGGAACGTGCTGGAATCCCTAGCATGTATGCACTGCTGAAACAGAGACGCCTGCGTTGGCTCGGTCATGTCGTGAGAATGGATGATGGCCGGATCCCAAAGGATCTCCTCTATGGAGAACTTGTGCAAGGAAAGCGCCCTACAGGTAGACCACAGCTGCGATACAAGGACATCTGCAAGAGGGATCTGAAGGCCTTAGGGATGGACCTCAACAAGTGGGAAACCCTGGCCTCTGAGCGGTCCGCTTGAAGGCAGGCTGTGCAGCATGGCCTTTCCCAGTTTGAAGAGACACTTTGCCAGCAGTCTGAGGCAAAGAGGCAAAGAAGGAAGGCCCATAGCCAGGGAGACAGACCAGGGACAGACTGCACTTGCTCCCGGTGTGGAAGGGATTGTCACTCCCGGATTGGCCTTTTCAGCCACACTAGACGCTGTGCCAGAACCACCTTTCAGAGCGCGATACCATAGTCTTTCGAGACTGAAGGTTGCCAATACTATGTACCAGTGATCAGTAGGATAATCAATTGTTGCCCTTGATATGAATACTGTTTAAAATATATAGATGCTGTCAATATCATTCCTTCTTAATCTTCCTTTTTCCCATTAAACAAACCTGCCAACATTAAAACCTATTAACCTGTACATTGTTTTAATAAATCTTTAAAAATTATCATCTTTAGTTGGCATTTCTGAAGGCATCTCTGAAGCTTCTTGAAGAATCCTGAGGATATCCCTCAAGTCTTACAGTTTGAAAAGATAAGATAATGGTCTCTCTCTCTCTCTCTCTCTCTCTCTCTCTCTCTCTCTCACACACACACACACACACACACACACAGAGAGAGAGAGAGAGAGAGAGAGAGGCCACAAATCCCCTGTGCATGCTTAAATGGCTTCAATTCCAAATCCACATACTCTCATACACTGGGACTTTGTGGGCATACTGTGTGTGTGTGTGTGTGTGTGTGAACTAGCTCTAGCTCAAGAGCCCTGAACATTCCATAGTTCCTTAAAGTTTAAGGTCCTTAAAGCACACAGAACAATTTTTAGGTTTAGAAAATGACTTTTTCTCTCCATTTATAACATTATAAAATTGTGCATACCTGGAGGGTCCCCTGAATATGTAGAAACCCAAACCTTATTTTTGGCTGGCCCTGTTTGGCATTCAAACTCATATGATATTTGATCACCCGATACCTGATATTAGAGGGAATGATGATCCCGCCTTTCCAATTTCTGTTCTACTAAGGTGGCTAACAATGAAAATTAAAGCTACCTACCACACAGTCCTTACAGAGCAGAGCAAAGGAATTGCAGTGCTGCAATGACAGCTCCAGGAAATATTTTTGTTATCTAATGGAGCAAAAAATTGTCTTTAAAAAAAATGTGTGTAAATTTAAATATTCATATTTAGCATGCGCTACTGCTTACATTCTTGTTACAGAGAAGTCCCAGTTAGCCAGTCAGGCACTTCTCACATTGGAAAAAACATACATGAGTATACTACGTATACTCAAGATGTAGGGTATATATACTCAGGATGCTCTGTGGGTGTCGGCTTGCCTTCACATGATCCTTATTTGCGGGCTCTACTGTAATTGCCCCAAGGTCATCAGTACCGTTTAGCTGAGTATTTAAGGTCTTTCCCAGTTCTTCAAAGAGTCAAAGGGCCCTTTCATCTTTCTTAATTAATTGCTTAGTAATAATAAAAGTACAGCCCAATTCTGAGCTGCCCGGCGCGCTGGACTGCAGCAGTGCTAAAAATGGCTGCTGCCGCATCCTACGCACTCCAGGCAGCTGCCAGTGACTTTTGTCTCCTTCCCCTGGGTAAAGCGAGTAGCCCTGCAATGTGAAGTGAAAGGATTGGGCATGTAGTCATCTCTCCTAGATTTTATTTAGACTTTGGCAAAAAGGGGCGCAAACTTATATAAGGTATTGATCTCTTATGGCAACTGACGTTTCTCTCTCTCTCCAAGGCTGGAGAGACTATATTATAGTCTCCATATTTTGTGCATGATTTGTAATATGTATTCACAACATCCACTATAATCATTCCAAAGAAACCCATATGTCAACTATTGTGCAACTGTCATGCCAAGAAAGAAAGAAAGGAGGAAAAGTTAGTGTGAATTTTTTCCCATCAATTCCTCACTAGTCAATCAGTATGCTTGTACTCCCACCAGTATAAAACAGAACAAAAAAAAAGTGTCATCCATGCTGAGAATGGCTGGTGGAGAAATAATTTGTTTTCTCCACCATGGAATGCATCACATATACAGTTCCAAAAAGGGAAATTTCTATTCTCCCTTTTCTTCATTTTAAAGCAATGCTGAATGCTAGACACACCTGGGGTTTTCTTAAGTGGTGATGTGCTTGCTATATTATTTGCAGAACAAAAGAAATGGACTTTTGTCCCTTTAAGAGCTCTGTGAGAGACAGAAATTCAACAGATGCAGCCTGTTCCATTAATAGTGTCCTGATTAGTGGGATGTGGTACACGTAACGCAAAAGTGTAGGACTTAAAACAATTAAATTCCCAACTGTGTGTGTTAATTTCTCACCACCCGCTCCTGAGCAAATCCCTCCACTAGCCAGACAAGTAAACTGAAAATGAATATATCTTTAAACAGCTTTACATGATTGCTGAGAAATCCCTGACACTTTTTGTTTACAAACACTGATTACAGAGGTTTGTCAGAATACAAGACTAGACTGGTTGCTAAATTAAGACAAAAATTGAGACATACAAAATTATGCAGGGGATGGACAGAGTGGATAGGGATACATTATGGGTTACAAGCCATGAGGTGTATGCACAACCTCCTGATTTTAGAAATGGGCTAAGTCAGAATGCCAGATGCAAGGGAGGGCACCAGGATGAGGTCTCTTGTTATCTGGTGTGCTCCCTGGGGCATTTGGTGGGCCACTGTGAGATACAGGAAGCTGGACTAGATGGGCCTATGGCCTGATGCAGTGGGGCTGTTCTTATGTTCTAAGACCCTTTTGAAGGTGAACCGCTCATGGCAGTGTAGCACTGTTCACACTATCAAAATCCTGACTTATGGAAGCCACATATAGCTTCTGCTCACAAAGAATCCACAAATGTATGGAGGTCAGGGTGCGAAGCTGCTGGAGTAATCTCACACTAGTGCAGAGGGTCCAGAGAAGGCCTTGTCTTTTATGGCCTGCTAGCCACTGTTTCTAGAAGATGGGGGGGGGGGGTATAATTTGGCTAAAGTTGGGAGGATTCTGGGTGGCACATGTGAAATTTATTAAGGACCTCTTTTTCTCATTATTTGACCACTGCTACAGGGATATGCAGTATGGGGGTGGCAGGTGAGGTTGAACCACCAGAGTCCTCCAGTTGAAACCACCTTCAACCACCAGTTGAAAAGTGCTTCTGCTGTCTCTGTCGTGTCTGTGTAAGGTGCGCAAGCACTCAAAACCCACATGCTCTGAACAGCAGCTGAGTTGTTAGTCCACCAGAGCAAGGACTCTGGTGGGGCAGTTCTGCACATCCTTGCACTGCCTTCCATATGTATGCCAGCCCAGCCCCCGAACAAGCAATACTGGAACTGAAAAGCTGCCTCCCTCTCTCTCTCTCTCTCTCTCACACACACACAAATTAAACCAAATAGGGGGAATTCACAATACTTCTAGAGCGGGAGGTCAAATTCAACCAGTGTCTGACAGTTTTGGGATCACTGACTTGGGTGAGCAGTGCAAACAACCTCAAAGTGCCTCAAAATTAGGTGATCAGTTACCACAAAACTGAGCTTTTCAAAAGAAGATAGGCAAACAAGGCAAAAAGGCCACATTTACATTCAGTTACTTTGCTCAGAAGATCAGTTAAGCTTTAAATGGTTGCAAACTCAAGAAATACTTGCAGAAATGTGGAGGCTCACAGCAGGAAAGAAAGCACCTCCAAAATGGTAGGGGGTCTCTATTAGGGAGAGACCTTGAAAACTCACAGCAACATAGACATTCCATTAGTGTCTTGTCAGTGTGCCATGAGATTTAAAAAAGTTTGAAAATCACTGTCCTAGTAGAAAAGATACCTTTCAACCCAAGAAAATGAACAACAAAGCAAAATGCATGGAGAGGAGTGCTCGCTCAGACAACTTCGGGCCAGTTGGGATGATTCTTTTATCATTTGACCACTCCACCCTCTAAAAGCCATGCACAATTATGGCACATGCAGACCCTGGCCTCTGCCCTTGCTCTTCTCATAGATCTTCCTATTAGCATATGCTTGGGGCAGGGATGTGCTTCAGATGAATCAGAATTACTTTGCCTGGAAATACTTACCTGGGAAGAACAGGTTGTGAATGAAGGAGCCAGGCACCATGACTGCACGCATCTTTTAATACATGAGGTCAGTTGGACGATAAAAATACTGTCTGAACTGACCATGCAGAGATACAGGAAATAGTCCTATCCTGAAACCAAAAGGAACCCTCCTGGTGGGTCCATGGAATTTTTCTTCCTTTTGAAAAAACTTCCCTTTCTCACTCTTTCTATCAACATGACTCTGCACTAAGGAAGATTTCCCTCAATTAAAGGAACCCTAATAGGAACCCTAAAGGAACCCTAAGAAGAGGGTTCCTATCCCTTCCCTTGTATCTTTACCTTCAATCCCTTCTAGGCATATATATCATAAATTATATATATGAATTCTCAGTTGGAGTGGAGATGAAAGGAATTACATACTTAGGAGAAAGGTATGTCACACAAGGCTCCTGTGAATATTTTGACATTTAATGTTAAGAGATGGTCAGAACCAGGTGTGTCCAAGCTAGAGATGCTGAAGGGCATCTTTAAGATTCCCAGCATTGGTGATTTTCAATGGCTTTCAAAAGCAAGGTTGATTATCCTGCAACCATTTGTTCAGTCATGCCATGCCCCTCCCCAAAATATAACCTACTGCATCTGCGTTATTCACATCAGACATTCCAGAGATTGTGCATGAGGAACACTATGCATGTTACCGGCGATGAATCGTTAACCAGAAAAGAGGAGACAGAGTCGCACAGAGGGAGTGGGGAAGGAAGAATCAGAACGATGAAATAGTTTGCTGTGTGCCACAGTTTAGCACAGTAGGTCACACAAAATGCTCTGCCTTCTGTTGTCCATGGGAGGCCTCTTACCCATCGATCCTGTGTCCTTCAAATGCCCTCTAGTGGCTAAAGTTCTGCATGGGAGCTGGCCTTTTTTCTTCTTCAAAGGCTAACATAAGCACTCTTACACCATTCCACTGTTTGAGTGAATGAGCAAAGTATTCTCTGAAAAGTTGTTTCAGAAAATTGTTCATGCATGCTGAAAGCCCCCTGCCCTTCTCCTGTTATCTGTGATTTATGTAATGTAATACACAACAGTGCAGCTTTCTGCTTGACAGAGCAGAACACAGACGCAGATGAGAGCCAGCAAACCAATGAAGGTAGATATAAAATCAGTTCCTTGCTGGGTTTCCCTAGGAGAAGACCTTCTGCTAAAAGTGATGATTTAAAGCTCTTTTCCTTCCTTTCCTTCCTTCCTTCCTCTAACACTGTGGGTTCAAAGGTCATACAAGAGCCCAGTTGGATGAAAAAATACTGACATGAAATGAAACAGAAGTCTGGCAAATTCAAAACTGCCAAAAGGTATAGAAGGAGTATGATGTGGACCACATTGTCACATGCAGCTGAGATCAGAGATGGAGGATGCAATCCTAAACATACTTGTCTTGGAGAGAGCTCCATTGAACAAAATGAGACTTACTTTAGGATAAACATGTACAGGATTGTGCTGTCAGGCACACAAAGTTTTAGAGTGCAAAAAGTGAGTTTCAGATAATCTCATTCCATCTCTTGCATCTACAAATGCAACATCTTGAATTGATTAGCTCATACTATGCAGGTTGTAAAACACTTACACGTATGACTTAACCAAGCAACAGTGGTGTTCCCGGGGGAGGGGGGGAAGCGCTAAGTTTTGCGAGGCACCTCATCGCATCCTGTAAATTGCCCCTCCCCCTTGCCATCAGAGCCAATCCGAGCAGCGAGAGCAATGCCAAGCAAACCATACCATGTGCTACAGAGAATGCAAATAAACTCCATTATTGGCACAGTTGCGTGTTCTGCAGTTTGGGGCAGTTTGGTGATGGGTGCTGAATTCAGAGTCCTTTCATGAAAATCACACAATTCCTTGGCCTCATGACTGCAAAGTTTATGACATTGTCTGACAAAATCTCAGAAGCCAGAGAGCAGTCTAGGTGGGATTTCCAAGGGCAAGTGCCCTACTAGCTTCTTGCTCTTCTCCATGACTACGAGAAGAATACATTATTCACATTTAGTACATGAAACAAAATAGGCAGAAGAGACTGCTCATTGCAGTCTGTCAAAGTCTGAATGTCAGACTTCTGTTTCTATATCGGGGCTGATATTGCATGTCTGTATGTGAAAAAGGCTCTGGGGCCTGAACAACCAGTTCCTGATGGTTTATAAGGGTAGGCCCCAGCCTTAGGCCATGAAGTTTTGGGGGATCCAGTTTTGACATATCCTTGTCTCCATTTTGGCTAAGAATGCTATTTTCATTTCACATATATTTTATGTGATCAAAGAACTTTGACTCTAAGCTGTGCATAAGGATTTGTAAATCAAGGAGTGTTCGATACCAGAAGTGTGATTTTGTAAGATACTGTGCTTGTATTCACTGAATCCTCAGATCTCCATTACATGAGAGATATTTCTGTAGCCTTAGGCAAGTTAACTAAGCTCCTTGTGTCTGAGTTCTCCAACTGTGGATGACACAATATCCAGAAAGAGAACTGACAATTTCTCTCCTGAGTGGACCCACTCATGAGACTGAGTGAAGTTGCCATTTTGAGCAGTGGTCTGGAGGAGGCAAGTGAGTCTTCAAGGAAAGTGAGCAAGAGGAGGATCAGGCTAGCAGCAGCCTTCCTCCTCCTCCTCCTTGTGCCAAATTCTCACGTTTATTTGGCCCTTAGAAGCCAAAGTCAGACATTGGTCCACCTGAGAACAGTGTCCTTCTATTCACTGTGTGAGAGAATGTGTAAATTAAAACTGGTGATGCCCTTAGCAGTTATGTTCTTTGCATATGTAAACAGGAACAACTGTTCCCCAAGTACCAATATGCTTTTAATTACTTTGGGACACACAGCAAGTGGGTTGATGGAATCAGAGTGGAGGATATGAGAAGGAATGGTGTGGAAAGATTAGAAGACTTCAGCTAGCTGATGGCTGTGGAAACAAAGCAAGCATGAGGAAGACCTGAAATTCTTACTGGGCTTCAGATGTTTGGTATGCTGAAGTTCTGCAGCCTGTAGTTTCTCAGGACCTCTCCACTCATCAAATATTTTCTCCAGAATTATCATGTTGCGTTAGAGCAGTGTTTCCCAACCCAGGGCAGTAGGAAACAATGTGTTCCCTCTTAAATGAATGGTGACCCAACAGTGTCATCACTCTCAGGTTTGCACCGCTGCCAACTAAGTTAAAAAAGAGGGTTTTGGACATAGCTGTCTGTGGCAGTTACTGTAAATGCTGCAAAACCAGGGTTCTCACCACCACCAAACTCAGATAGGTCCAAAACCCCTTTCTTAAACTTAGCGTATTCTCACTTATTCTCACTTATACGTATTCTTAGCGTATACTCCCAGCACGAACCTGGGAGTGATGTCACAGCCATCATCGCTGAGTCACTACCTCCTTTTAGGGCCACCGCAACAACTTAGGGGTTCCCTTTAAGTAGGAAATCACTGGTATAAGAATAGTATGTTTCCCATGGTTACATTATCACATGTGATGACTGCAGTTGTCTGTAAAGGAGTTTTGGCATCCTTCAGTCTTGGAAGACCATGGTATCACGCTCTGAATGGTGGCTCTGGAACAGAGTGTCCTCTCCAGTGCGCGAAGCCTGGGTAAAGTAGGTATGGAGGATAGGCTGTTACCCATGCAGCAAATCCCCCCTCTCCACGTCGCTGAAATGGTCCAATGGAAAGGCAGAAGCCAATATGGTTGGTTCCAGCGGCGTTGCAGGAGTTGCCAGAACGTGACTGTGTTCAGCCACGAACTGCCTCAGGGACTCCGGCTCCGGATTTTGTCCCGAGGTTGACTCCTGAAGCCTTTTCCATAACTGGATGTAGCCACAAGGCAGTGGAGGTTTGGAATCAGAGTTTTCCTTCTCTCAGATGAGCTGCCTTCCCAGGCTGACGAGTCCCATCTACCCGGTGGCTGTTTAGTCGCCTCTTACGACAAGTACAGCCAAACTGAGGGCCTATTCTTATCCCCAGCCCCCAGGGGATAAGGAGTAAAGGAGTAGAACACTGTAAAGGAGCTGTTATCAGTAGTAGAACACTTTGCTATGTGTACACATTGTGAGAACCAGTTGCCAGTTAGGGCCTCCACGTTAGGTACATGGGGTGAAAGAGACATGTGTGTGAGTGTGTGTTTCACTTTTAATGGCATAATACAATTTCCTATGAATAATAATGGTTCTGTGGAAAATTTGTGCTAGAACTGTAGCAGGGAGTGCGTCAGGGGTTGAGTGAATGGGGCATCAGCTGACAACCCCTGCCCATCAGCTGGCCCAACTGGGCCAACCTTCTGAGACCCCCAGTACCAGTCAGTTGTCCAGTTTCTCCATTTGCTTCAACACTCACTGCCACCATTGCTCAGCACCAGCAAGCTGGGGCTAGGGGCAGTGCAGGGCTTTGGCACTGGAAATTTGTCACACATAGTAAACTATTCAAAAACAACTCAGAGGCTAACTGGACTTTACTGCACTGAAACACACATATTTTTGAAGGCTGTTTTTAAACTCCGTTTTAGCTCTTCTTGCCTTCTGGCTTTTGTTGCTGTATTTAGTACTTGCCAATAAGAAAATATGTTCTCACTATTCTGTGAACTACCATTCAAGTGTTATTACTATCTGCTCCCTCTCCCCCTCAAAAAAAAATCACACCCACCCATATCCTTAGAGTATATGTTTTGCTATTCCAAGTAGATCACACCATTAATATTCAGCTCAAAAGATTATAAAATTTAATTGATAACAGCATCCCAGTCGTAGGTGTGAAATCCTTTCTGTGAGCTTTGCAAATGAAATTCATGCTGGAATTTAAAAGATGCACAGGAAAAAAGTCCCAGTGGAAAGGCCAGCCTGTGGGTTTAGTCCTCTGGGCCAGGCCCTCGATTTTAGCAGCCAAGGCTTTTGCCTACCTCAGGCATGCGTTCATTGCACGAGGTAGCCTGGCCACAGTTATCCACATTCTAATAAGTTCCAGGTTATACTACTGGAATGCATTGTGCATGGGGCTGCCTTTGAAAGCTGTCCAGAAACTCCAGCTGGCTTGGAACATGGCAGCTTCACCATTAATTGGAACGTGCTCTTTTGAACAACTTCTGTCACTATTAAAAGAGATAAATGAGCCATCAGTATGTTTAATGCCTGTTTGGACCTTGAAAGCCCAAAATGACTTGGAAGCAGGGTACCTTAAAGACTGCCTTTTCTTGTGTTGTCCCATCTTTAAGCTCTGTTTCTCCTGGTCTGAGAAACCATTAGAGCAGTGGTTCTCACACATTTAGTACCGGGACTCTTTAGAATGAGAATCTGTCAGGACCCACCGGAAGTGATGTCATGACAGGAAGTGATATCATTAAGCAGGAAATTTTTTAACAATCCTAGGCTGCCATCTTACCCACACTTACCCAGGAGTAAGTCCCATTTACTATCATTGTTAAAAGAATGTACATAGTAGCTTGTTAAAAGTACAGGTCTGTAACATTTCCCCAAATGCAGTCACATACCATGGTAGCATCAAGTCTAATATATTAAAAATAAAATATTGAAACTTATGGGGACCCACCTGAAATTGGCTTGCGACCCACCTGGTGGGTCCCAACCCACAGTTTGAGAAACACTGCATTAGAGGATAGCAACTGGGGAGAGGAGTTGCGCTCACTACTCAGAATGGCTCCAACAGCAAGGAAGAGGGACAGCTTACAGGGCACTTTGAGGCGCCTTGAAAACTTAGCACTTTGCCCCCCATTTGGGAATGCCACTGGATCAGAAAGAGGAATTGACTGGTATACTACAGGGGTTAGTAGATTAACCAGAACAATTGAGTAGCTTCATCAACAGCAACTTAAGAAGAGGAACAAATAGATATAGATATAGGAACAAGAACATAGACATAACACAAATGAGATGTAGTCAAGGATCAGCTGAGAGGTGCAGGAGTTATAATGGGCAGCAAATTGAATTGTGGCAGAAGAGGCTCATGCCATTTTGGATGGTATGAAAATGAATAATATTACCAACAGTGAAGAAATATTACACTGTGATTCTGGTTAGACAACTCCTGGGGTGTGTTGTCTGTCAAACCTTTTCTGTATGTAGACTTCATGTAGATGTAGGAAATAAAGAGGTTTATTAAAGGGGTTAAAAACAGCTTCCTGGCAGGGCTCTGAATGCAAGCCTGCAGCACAATCTCCCCCAGCCCAGTGGAAGAGAGGAAGAAAGGAGCCTAGAGGTTGGGTTGTTCTTCAGGAGGCTGTGCAAAGTTCTTCAATGCAATGCAATGCAATGCAATGCATTGTTCACTTCTGGGTATTAAACTGAGAAGGGTCTTGAAAGGTCAAAGACGCCAGAAATGCTGGACCCAGAGAAAAGGCAGACAATTTTCAGATGGCCACCAAGACTGTTTTGAATGACCATAGGGTACCTGTCTATCTGTCCCCGTATTATGGTGGTCACAGAGGCTCATTCAAGATGTTTTAACATTCACTATATATTTATAGCAGTTGCGCATGAAAGTATCTTATCATTTCTTCGGTCTAGATGGGGTTGCCACAGTCACGCAGTGGCTGCTGCTCTGATGCTAGCCGGGCTTCACTGTAGGCACCACAAGTAAAGAGTGCATTACATTCGCATCACATTGAGATGAATATCTGCAGGGGTGGCACAACCCAGGATGCCGCTTGGTGCTGCTGGGGTCCACTACTTCTGCATTAAAAACAAACAAAGTTGAAACCTTTCCCCTGCTCCTTGCATGCTGCACTGCAACCCAGGCGTGCAGGACTTCCAGCTTCATTTACAGGGAAAGCACCGTCTCTGTCAATGAACCCAGAAGTCCTGCACTTCCAGGTTTCACCGCAGTACATGAGGAGCATGGAAGGTGGAGGTATGATATATAAAGTAGATCAGCGCGGCTTGTATTGGCAGCAGCTTGGAGGAAGGTGGTGGTGACAGACCTGGGGTGAAAGGTAGCCTGAATCCACCGCCTTCTGAGACTCCCCCTCCCCACTGCCTGCCGCTGCTGCAATCCACTTCAGGTGGCAGCATGGCTGGGCCGGCATCTGATCCGTGGCTAACCCGCAAGGCAGGCTGGGGCCTCACAGCCCAGATTTTACAACCTGAAGTTGAGAAGGAGATGAGAAAGCAGGAGTGAGATAAATGCTCTCTCTTCCCTTCCCCAACAGACCCTCTTCCTCTCCTAGTCCTTGAATGCAAAGTACATTGTGCGCTGCACTGAGCAGTAGCCACTGTGAAAGGGACCGTGAATTAAAATTGTCTCAGCCAGCGCCATGCTGCTCTCCTTTTGCTGTCTCAGCCTTGACAGGGTTTCTGTGGAGAGACATAATAGACTATCAGAGGAGAGAAAGCCAGAACACGGGAAAGGGCTTTGCAGAAGTTGTCTTAATGTGATTCCCCACCACCCCTCCCAGACAAACCTATTTGCAAATTCTGCCTGTTTTATGCAGCCTTATTAAGCACGCATCATGTCATGCCTGGCTGTATGTTTATGTTTATGTATGTCTGCATGCATATAAAGGGCCATTTCACCCATTACATTCTTTGTATGTATGTATGTATGTTTTATCTGTAAATGTGTAATGTGTGCCTGTCACAAATTATATGGACACATGGGTCATGGATCCACAGCTGACCCCTGACTCCCTGTCATTTGTACACAACATGGCAAGCACGCCAAGTTCATAAGAGAATTCATGGAGAGTTCATGTTCATAACTGAACATTCCTAAACCCCACGTTCAGTCGAGCCAACAGTACTATAATGGCAGGGGTTGCCATGCATATTTACTCAGAAGTAAGACCCATTATGTTCTGTGGAGCCTAAATATTCACTCAACTGTTGTATCCTAATATTATCATGATGAGTAATTAGTCAAGAATGACTAAAATCAAAATGAAAGATAAACAGGTATGTGACAATGTCGACATCAAGATGCAGTGAAAGAGCGAAAGATCACTCAGTCTTGTTCCCACAGTTAGATGTTCCCACAGTTAGCAGTCTGTTATGTCCATTCTTGGGGCTGCCTCCCCACCCCGGGGTCCCCCATTGCCTACCCACTGTTTGAGCCGAAGCAGAGGCAGCAGTCCAGGTCCTTTTTGCACAGTTTAATCGGGTGAGTATCTTTACATTCATCGGGGTCATTCCAACGCCCCTCTGCTAACAGGAGTTTCTTCTCTCCATCCACCCTCTCTCCCTTGCAGACGCCCCACCGAGTTGCCCCACTGGCCGACGAAGTCCAGGAGTGCCCCCGGTCCTTCGCCCTGAATCTAGAGCCTCAAGAGGAAGCCTGGGTAAGTGTTGGGGAGGGACTGCTCGGTCCTTCCCCCTTCCAATTCCCCTGGGGTGCCAGGGGTGGGTGCCTCCTCCAGGGCTTGCCCAACCCGGTCTCCCTCCTCTCTGTGCTCCTAGCTCTTCCTCCTTAGGGCGGCAGAGCTGGCCTCATTCCCTTCACTGGACTTCCTCCCTGTCCCTGTTCTGCCTTCCCTTCCGCCGCCGCTGCCGTGTGTAGTGAGTGGCTCCTCCACCCCGTCGGCGGCGGAGCCCCAGAGTGGGGTCGGGCCACAGGGAAACCGGCCGTTCCACCTGGGGTTGCTGCCCCCCCGGCCACGGTGCATTCGTGCCCGCTCCCGCTGCCCCTCGACAGGGCATAGGTCTCCTCCTCCCCCCTTGCGGGCGAGCCTCCCGTGCTGGGTTGGGTCCCTGTGAGCATGCTGTCCTGGTTGCGGGGTGCGCCCCCATGATAGACCCCCCCCACCAAGACTGGGGCCATGGAGTCAATCGGCCATGGGTGTTGTGTCTCCTGTCGGGAAAAATAATCTGCATTAGCATGTTGCCCCCCTTTTCGGTATTGCACTGTACATGCAAAGGGTTGCAGCGCCATGTACCATCTTGTCAGCTGTGAGTTGGTATCTTTCACGTGCTGCAGCCATATCAAAGGGGCATGATCGGTTATCAGGGTGAAGGGGGCCCCCAATAATTAATATCGCAGGGTTTGCATGGCCCACTTTATGGCTAAAGCCTCCCTCTCAATGACAGAATAGGTGTGCTCTGCCTTTGTCAGTTTCCTGCTTAGGTACATTACTGGGTGGTCTTCCAGGGGTTCTCCTTGTGCCAGTATCACCCATAGCCCCACCCCTGATGTGTTGGTTTGTAGGAGAAAAGGCTGAGCGAAGTCCAGTGCCTTGAGGACCGTCTCAGCGCAAAGGGCCGCCATGATCTTTTGGAACGCCTGCTCACAACTGGGTGTCCACTCAAATTTATAACCCCACCCCCCTCTAGTCAGCTAAGTTAAGGGGGTAGCTAGGGTGGCATAATCTGGGATGACGTTCCTATAGTACCCCGAGAGTCCCAGGAATCTTTGCACCTCCTTCTTATCTTTGGGTGCAGCCTGGGCTTTCAGGATCTGTACTTTGCCCATAACCGGCCGAACTTCCCCTCCCTTCGCCACATGGCCCAGATACTGTGTTTGCATCAGGCCAACGGCACATTTAGCCAGATTGGCAGTGAGCCCTGCTTGCTTTAGGGTTGTTAGGACTGCTGTCAAGTCCTTTACATGTTGTTCCCACGTTCCACTATATACAATAATGTCGTCAATATAGGAGGCAGCAATATGTTCTTGCAAGACTCTGTCCGTCAACCTTTGGAAGGTGACTGCCGCCCCTTGAAGCCCAAAGGGCATGCCGGTGAAATGGAAGAGACCCTGGGGGGTGGCAAAGGCCACTGCCGTCCCAGTCGCGGGGGCCGCCCCCGTGACACAGTCTCATCAATACGTTCCAACAGTGGTCTTCAACAGGTAGGTCACAACTCAGAAGTGGGTCATGGCTGTGTCACTGTCACCTTTTGGTTTGGAGACTCCCACCTACATTGTTTGAACAATACATAAATTGTTCAGTCTGGGGTCCTAGAGGGGATAAATCCCATCTGAGATGTTGGCTTGGGAGGAGATGCTTTCCCCAAACCCCTCAATCGTCACTTCGGTCTCCTGCCCATCTGCCTGCTCACCTCTACCATGACTCCCCTTCTTGCCTCATCTTGCCTTCTCTTTCATTTTCCTGCCTTTCAGAACTGAATGTGTGGGGTCCTGGGTTGTGGGGGACCCTCTTAGTTGTGAGAGGCTGCAGTGGGGTACTGGAGGTTCTGTCTCCAGGAGCAATGACCTGGCCACCATGGCTCCAGCAAGGAGTGTGGGGGAAGGGGGTTGTGTTCCCCTGGCCCTTCTCCCCAGCTGCTGGGGCTTGTAGGCTCCCAGCAAGTCCTAGCTCATAGGCAGCCCAGGTTCTGCTCCCTTCAGCTGCCTAACCCAGACTGCCTTCATCCTTGGCCCAGCTGGGCTTTATGCTGGTGACCAGCCCTCCAGGCACCGCCCTGCCCCTTCCTTCATGGGAAGGCTAAAAGGGTGACTGGCTTGGGATGGCTAAAAGACTGGGACTTGGTGCCCCCCCCCCCCGTTTCCTGGCTCTCCTGACCAGTACTCTTCTTACAGTTGGCCTCAGGGCTTGCCTCTCCTTGCCTTGAGCCCCCCTCTTGCCCTGCAAGCCTGTTCCCCCAGGTAAGTCAGGGGGACCCTGACAGAATGCATGCTATGCCACCCTTTACCCTTTCTCTCCTTCCAATTGGCCTGGAAGGAAATAAGGGGTAGAATGATACAAGAGCAATGCACAATTCCAGGGAGGGAAAAGGAGAGAGAAACGCAGAAGGAGTGACATTGTGGCTGCTCATTTACCACCCGCCAGTCACTGGTGCACTAGCCGGCCAGTCAGTCGTCCATGCGGGCTGTGACAGATGCAGCTTGAGCTGCCTGTCACCACAGTAGGTGGAACAAGAGCTGCCTGTTGCTGTCACTGTTGCTGGGCATGCAGCAGTGTTCGTGTGGTAAGAAAGGGCAGAGATGACACAGTGGGAGACTTGCCAAGTGGCCCAAATAAAGGGACAGGGCGGGGCAGGGGTGCAGTGCTGGCAGCGTGTAACAGAAATCAACCCTGCTGAAGGCTGTACAGTTCCAGTCTGCACAGTTCCAGTCCAGTCCAGGCCACGTTGAGCAGCTTGGAAGCAAGGGGGAGAAAGTCCAAGCAGAGATGGGGGACAGAGCAGCAAAGGAGATTGGGAACCAAGCAGAGGGATGAAGTTTGAAAGAGGAGGAGGGAGATCAGAGGGGGAGATGAGGGTGAAGGCTACTTCAGAGGAAACTTTTGCCCCTGAATGGGGCTTCTCCCCACACACTGAGACATGCACGGAGATGTGCATGGTGTTAAATAGGATTGTGCTGTAAAACCGGTGGTGTGGAAGAATAAAATGAAATTCCCCCAAAGTTTGGCACCTAGACAACAGGGAAGGGTGGTTGAGAGTCATTGGATGCTGATGGAGAGAAACATAGTTTGGAATGGGAGTGTGATGGCCCAGAAGTTCCCAACCTTTTTAGCAATGGGACCCACATTAAAAAAGTTTCAGTTTACCAGCCACTGAAGCCTCTGTGGCCAGAATGGTGATTGGGCAGCAGTGCTCCCTCCCCCCCCAAGTAGCAGCATGTTTAACCCCTGATGCACATAGCTTAATCTGCCTTGTCAATTTCGTGACCCATCAAAAATTGGGTTGTGATCCACTGGTGGGCCACAAACCCATAGTTTGGGAACCGCTGGCCTTAGCAGTCACTCTGTCTACTGCATTTTGTCATTATTTTACCCTTATTTTAAACTACAGTTTAGAGGTGTTTTTTGTTGTTGTTACGGTTGTAGTACAACCTGGCTGTGAGGGTGTCATTAAGAGTTCCTGTACTTCAAAACTTACCATGACACCACTGAAACAGGCTGCTGTGTTGCATGTTGCAAGTTGCAGGTGTTTGAGATGGGTCCCAGTTGAAGACCACCATGTTCAGGGAAAGGGTACTTAGAGCCCAATCCTATCCAATTTTCCATAGCTCATGCAGCCGTGCCAACGGGGCATGCTCCGCATTCTGTGGTGGTGGTGATGGGGCTGTCCCAGAGGCTTCCTCAATGTAAGAGAATATTTGTTTCCTTACTTTGGGGATGCATTACAGCTGCATCTGCCCTGGAAAGTTGGATAGGACTCTTAATTCACAATCTGTGATGCTGAAAACCCAGTTTATGGAACAGAATTGCAGTGCAAGCCTAGGCATATTAGTTGTGTTCAATGGTGCTTTCTTCCAGGATCATGTGATTAGGATTGCAGCCTTGGTGCCTTTAGTCTGCATTAAGGCTTGCAAGAAAGAAGCAGGTTTGTTTTATCTGAGTTTCATTCATATGGAAGAAGAAGAATGGGCTCTTTGCAAGCTCCTTGGGTCACATTTAAACTTTCCAGCAAAGCTTGCAGTATGCATGTTCAGTCAATGTTCAAAATGAATACAAAATGGTTGCGTATTGCATTAGTGATAAGTATTATGATAAGTGATAAGTATTATGCCATGCTTATTGGCATAAGCCTAGTTAATGTTCAATAAGCATTTTCTTATCCAAACCTCAGGTGTCTCCCTGGTACAGTGCTGATATTGGGTTGTTTGTCTTTTTTAATGAAAAACAGACCACTAAAGAAGGAAACAAGTCAGGTTTTCTACAGCAAATGGACAATAATGTCAAGGTCATCTTGTTTTCCTTCTGTACCCGCCAACTCGGAAGTCAGCTAGAGTTTATTGGATTGTTTTTATATGTGCTGGGGGTCTGTGGCAAAAAAATCTGCTTATGTGTAGCTCTTGTGCTAATAACTGGAACTTAAAACGAAATACTTTTCTTTATTTTCACATTTTCTGAGTCACATTCGCAGACCACCATATGCACAATCAGTACAGAGAATGTGCAATACAAGCCTGTACATATTTCCTCAGAAGTAAGTCCCACTATACTGTGCATAGGCTTGCAGTCTAAAACTTGGGCATGCCCGGCCACATATCTTGAGTCATCTGCACATTAAGGGCCCAATCCTATCCAATTTTCCAGTGCCAGTGCAGCCGTGCCAATGGGGGCACGCACTACATCCTGTGATGGGGAGGCAGTCACAGATGCCTCCTTCAGGTATGGGAGCATTCATTCCCTTACCTTGGGGTTGCATTGAGGCTGCACCAGTGGTGGAAAATTGGATAGGTCAGCCCCATGATGTCATACCAGCTATCCTAAGCTTCCCTAAGCTAGATAAAGTCCTTAGGAAGTAAAATTCCCCAAACTATGGATGCTGAGAGTACTCATTCTTTTTATCCAGTTGCCGTTTATTTACTTATTTTTTAGCCTCTTGCCCTTTTGGAGGGAGGAAGGATTATGTAATAATGCAGAAAGCTTCTGAGTGTGATACAAGTCATTAGAATAAATTAAAGGAAGCAAACCTCTGTCAACTTGACGTTCTTTAGTTTAGATCTGAGTCTCTGAGTTAAATAGCAAGAGCACACCACAGTGCTGATTTGCCAGATCACTATTTTCCTGATCACAGGGATGTATTTGATGTGCAGCAGAGCTCCAGGAGTTCTCTTATAGAAAGAGCGACAATGTCATCAGCAGTAGCACTGCTTTCACTACTTTGATGCTTTCAAACATTAGTCAAAAAGAAGTGTCAGGCTCATCAGGAGGAAAACTGAGAAATTTGCCCAGGGGCATATGTTCATGTCTAGGCCACTGCCTGAGAGACAGTAAGGGTGCTATCCTAACCAACTTTCCAGCACCGAGGTAAAGGCAGTGCAGCTTGGAGGTAAGAGAACAAACATTCCTTTACCCTGAGGAGGCCTCTGTGACTGCCACCCAACTGCAGGATGCAACACATGCCCCACTGGCACAGCTATGCCAGTGCTGGAAAGTCAGTTAGGACTGGGCCCTAAGTAGCTCATGTTACATTGGGGCTACAATCCTATGTAAAGTTACCTAGAAATAAATCTTATTGAACAGTGGGACTGACTTCTGAGTAAACATGCCTTGATAAACTGTTTATCATAAACTGCCTTGATAAACAGTTGTGTTTATTTTGGATTTTAAATCAAATTTAGGGTTTTTTAAAGTGCTTTTTTAAAAATGAGCTAGACATTTAAGTGACGTTTCAAAGAACATAAGAACATAAGAACAGCCCCACTGGATCAGGCCATAGGCCCATCTAGTCCAGCTTCCTGTATCTCACAGCGGCCCACCAAATGCCCCAGGGAGCACACCAGATAACAAGAGACCTCGTCCTGGTGCTCTCCCCTACATCTGGCATTCTGACTTAACCCATTCCTAAAATCAGGAGGTTGCGCATACACATCATGGCTTGTACCCCATAATGGATTTTTCCTCCAGAAACTCGTCCAATTAAGAAGATAAGCAGTTGGAGAAAAAAGCCCTCTGATGTCAAAATTTAAAGTTGATTTTTGTTGTTGCCAAATAGTCTTTGTGAGGCTTGGCTATAGAGTTGTCACGATGACTCTTGCATCTCAAAATCTGCCATTATTCTATGGCCTCTGCAGCTCCTTAGCCCCTTCTGAGACCCCACCAGTGCACCTAGCTGACAGGCACTGGAGCAGGGCCAATAAGAGCTCCATGCAATCCACAAAGGTACCTCTCTCTGTCCAAGGGAAAAGATGCCTGCCCTTTCCCTGAGAAATCTTCCATTCTCCCTGGTGTGTACCAAACCTGCCACCTGCACATGCCTTCAGCATCAGTCTCAGTTGCTTCCCTGCAATATAGAGCAGACACTAGTAACTTTATCAGAATGAAGCAGTGAAGCCTGTTCAATGAGTCCCCCAGGATCAATATAAGGAATGAGGTTTTTAGACGCTTGTTATCTCTGCAGTCCTCCACCAAAAATTACTCAAAGTCTTCCACTGTAAACTGGAAATATGTTCAACTTGAAAATACCTGAGCTTGCTTCTTGGGTTTCTTTGCTTGCTTTTGTATCATGCAGTTTGACTGTGATTTTCAGGTGCATCATGCAACATGGGCTGAGTCACCAGGCCTTGGAGAAAGACAGTTTTATCTGTGGATACCTTTTGAATCCTTATGGAAAACTCAGTGCTGACAAAATAGCAAACTCTCAAACTAAACAGAACCTCCACTTTTTTAACCAATGTGCTTTTTTAACCAGTCTGCTCTTGGGGACAAAATCACAACAGTAAGAGCATAAGAATTGTCAGGCAGGCAACGGACCATGTTCCATCTATGCAGTGGTGTACCTAAGTCTTGTACAGGGTCACAGAGAATTTTTGCACCCCCTGCCCCTTACAACAAAATGAAATTTAATCAATTAAGGATGCAATCCTAACCCACTTTCCAGCACCGACATAAGAGCAGTGCAGCTCCGAGGTAAGGGAACAAACATTCCCTTACTTTGAGGAGGCCTCCGTGGTTGCCACCCAGTTGCAGGATGCAACACACATCTCATTGGCACAGCCATGCCAGTGCTGGAAAGTTGGTTAGGATTTGGGCCTAAGAGAACAATTTTTTAAAATGTAAAATCTACCCTAAGGAGAGAAAAGCAGCTGGTAGTAACAGAAAGAGAACCAGCACATCCCTACAAAAGGAGCAACAAAATTGCCCACCCACAGAAAAAGAAAGTGTAATACTTAAGATAAGGTGAGCTGAGCCAGTCATTCCTGCCCTGCCCCTTATTTCATTGTGAAGCTCAAGTTCCATGGAGAAGGCCAGCATATCTAGACCAGCATATAGCTCCAGGAGCAGCCAGCCAACTGCCTTTGGGTGCTCACAAGCAGGGCACGAAGAAACACCTTTCCAATATTGTTTAACCCAGGCACCCCTGGGGGAATCACAAGCATTGTGCTTCTGTATGGATGAGGCCTCCAAATGCTACTTTCCTCCCTTTTTCCACTTTACTCCAAGCAGCCACTGAGTTCTTGGTCTTCTCTGCTTTTGCTTGAATACAATGCCTCACAATGCATTATCTGAAGTGCCATGTTCCGCTTCCTGTTTCATCATACAGGGAATATTTTTTCTGGATTAACTTGTAATATTTAGAAACAACATTTCAAGAAACACGTTTCGCAACATTAAAATATAGTATTAAACCAATAAAATCCTGAAGATCATTAGAATTAAAAGCACGCAATCAAGCAAAATCTAAATTTAAAAAAAGAAAAAGAAAAGCAAAATACACTTCTAAAAGGTTTTGTGCCTCAAAGCCTGGTGGAACGTGAACACATTTGACTTTTTCTGGTAGGATGCATGGGGCAAGGGCAATGAAATGGACTTTCCACAAGGTGGTATTCCAAAGAAAAAGCCCTTTTCCTTGCTAATCTAGTATCTTGAAGACATCGTGTATTTACTAATGTCCTGTTGGGTAAATTCATTTGTGGGGGTAATGAATCATATGCAGGTCTTGCATCACTATCCTCTGGGGTTTCATTCCATTCCTTAGTGGATTGGATTAAAAAAAAAAATCAGTGCAAAAATAGCTTTAAAGACCCACTTCCAGGTTTCTTGCTCTTCCGTTGTTGCCCCAGAATGCATTTGTGTAGACACTATACCTCATTGAGCCACTAGATGGGGTGAACAATGGAATCTAATGGAATGAAATTATAATTATTTAACAGGGTGAAGGTAGGGAAGTTTTTTGTACCATTTATGATGGGCAGCCCTATGCAGAGTATTGGCAACCTTCAGTCTCGAAAGACTATGGTATCGCGCTCTGAAAGGTGGTTCTGGCACAGCGTCTAGTGTGGCTGAAAAGGCCAATCCAGGAGTGACAATCCCTTCCACACCGGGAGCAAGTGCAGTCTGTCCCTGGTCTGTCTCCCTGGCTATGGGCCTTCCTTCTTTGCCTCTTAGCCTCAGACTGTTGGCAAAGTGTCTCTTCAAACTGGGAAAGGCCATGCTGCACAGCCTGCCTCCAAGCAGGCCGCTCAGAGGCCAGGGTTTCCCACTTGTTGAGGTCCATCCCTAAGGCCTTCAGATCCCTCTTGCAGATGTCCTTGTATCGCAGCTGTGGTCTACCTGTAGGGCGCTTTCCTTGCACGAGTTCTCCATAGAGGAGATCCTTTGGGATCCGGCCATCATCCATTCTCACGACATGACCAAGCCAACGCAGGCGTCTCTGTTTCAGCAGTGAATACATGCTAGGGATTCCAGCACGTTCCAGGACTGTGTTGTTTGGAACTTTGTCCTGCCAGGTGATGCCGAGGATGCGTCGGAGGCAGCGCATGTGGAAAGCGCTCAGTTTCCTCTCCTGTTGTGAGCGAAGAGTCCATGACTCGCTGCAGTACAGAAGTGTACTCAGGACGCAAGCTCTGTAGACCTGGATCTTGGTATGTTCCGTCAGCTTCTTGTTGGACCAGACTCTCTTTGTGAGTCTGGAAAACGTGGTAGCTGCTTTACCGATGCGCTTGTTTAGCTCGGTATCGAGAGAATGAGTGTCGGAGATCGTTGAGCCAAGGTACACAAAGTCATGGACAACCTCCAGTTCATGCTCAGAGATTGTAATGCAGGGAGGTGAGTCCACATCCTGAACCATGACCTGTGTTTTCTTCAGGCTGATTGTCAGTCCAAAATCTTGGCAGGCCTTGCTAAAACGATCCATGAGCTGCTGGAGATCTTTGGCAGAGTGGGTAGTGACAGCTGCATCGTCGGCAAAGAGGAAGTCACGCAGACATTTCAGCTGGATTTTGGATTTTGCTCTCAGTCTGGAGAGGTTGAAGAGCTTTCCATCTGATCTGGTCTGGAGATAGATGCCTTCTGTTGCAGTTCCAAAGGCCTGCTTCAGCAGGACAGCGAAGAAAATCCCAAACAAGGTTGGTGCAAGAACACAGCCCTGCTTCACTCCGCTTCGGATGTCAAAAGGGTCTGATGTGGAGCCATCGAAGACAACAGTGCCCTTCATGTCCTTGTGGAAAGATCTGATGATGCTGAGGAGCCTGGGTGGACATCCAATCTTGGGGAGAATCTTGAAGAGGCCGTCTCTGCTGACCAGGTCAAAAGCCTTTGTGAGATCTATGAAAGCTATAAAGAGTGGCTGTCGTTGTTCCCTGCATTTCTCCTGCAGTTGTCTAAGGGAGAATACCATATCAGTGGTGGACCTGTTGGCTCGGAATCCACACTGCGATTCTGGATAGACGCTCTCTGCAAGTACCTGGAGCCTCTTTAGTACAACTCGGGCAAACAGCTTTCCTACAACGCTAAGGAGAGAGATGCCGCGGTAGTTGTTGCAGTCACCCCTGTCACCTTTGTTCTTGTACAGCGTGATGATGTTTGCATCCCTCATGTCTTGAGGTACTCCACCTTCTCTCCAGCAGAGACAGAGGATTTCATGCAGCTCAGTGACGATGATCTCTTTGTAGCATTTTAGGACTTCAGCAGGGATGCTGTCTTTTCCAGGTGCCTTGCCAAAGGCAAGGGAGTCCAGGGCCACGTGAAGTTCTTCTAGGGTTGGTTCACTGTCAAGCTCTTCCAGCACAGGCAGGCACTCAATGTTGTTCAGTGCTTCTTCGGTGACTACATTTTCTCTGGAATATAGCTCAGAGTAGTGCTGCACCCAGCGTTCCATCTGCTGCGCCCGATCCTGGATGACCTCGCCTGTGGCAGACTTCAGAGGGGCAATTTTCTTCTGTGTTGGACCTAGGGCCTGCTTGATACCATCATACATCCCCTTGATGTTGCCCGTGTCAGCTGCTATCTGTATCTCGGAACAGAGCTGGAGCCAGTAGTCGTTAGCACATCTCCTGGCAGTCTGTTGGACTTTGCTGCGAGCAGTTCGGAGGACCTGCAGGTTGTGCTCACTGGGACAGGCCTTGTATGCTGCTTGAGCTCTCCTCTTTTCCTCAATGACTGGTGTCAACTCCTCAGAGTGGGCTTCAAACCAGTCTGCCGCCTTGTTGGTCTTCTTGCCGAATATGGACAAGGCGGTGTTGTAAACGGTATTCTTGAAATGTTCCCATCTGTTGGATGCGTTTGCGTCGGCCGGGCCTGGAAGAGATTCCTCAAGCGCTTGTGCAAATTCCTCCACTTTTCTCTGATCCCGGGTCTTGCTGGTATCAATGCGAGGTCTTCCTTCCTTTTTCGTGTGATACAGTCGCTTTGTTTGCAGTTTCACTCTGCTGCACACCAGGGAGTGGTCAGTGTCGCAGGCAGCACCATGATAACTGCATGTGATCTTGATGCTGGGAAGGCTGGAGCGTCTGGTGAGGATCAGGTCGAGCTGGTGCCAGTGCTTTGATCTTGGATGTCTCCAAGAGACTCTATGTTGGGGCTTTGTGTTGAAGAACGTGTTGCTGACACAGAGACCGTGATGACAGCAAAACTCTAGCAGGCGTTGGCCATTTTCGTTCATCCTCCCAGTGCCAAACTGACCTAAGCAAGTGGGCCATGAACTGTTGTCAGCACCAACTCTAGCATTGAAATCGCCGAGGATGAACAATGGCTCTTTTACAGGGATTTTCTTGACAGTGGTGGCCAGGTCATCATAGAATTTGTCTTTGGCTTCTGCTGGAGACGACAGAGTCGGTGCATAAGCACTGATGAGAGTGATAGGTCCTGCTGATGACTGGAGCTGCAGGGACAAAATTCTTTCACTTCCCACAGTAGGTGGGATGATGGATTTCAGCAGGGTATTTCTGACTGCAAAGCCAACGCCATGTTCCCTGGTTTCGTTTGGTGGTTTTCCCTGCCAGAAAAATGAGAAATTTCTCTCCTTGACAGATCCGGAATCTGGCAGCCTAGTCTCTTGAAGGGCGACGATGTCCATCTGCAGTCTGCTCAGCTCCATGTCGATGACAGCTGTTTTGCGTGCGTCGTCTATTTCTTGCAGGTCATCAGAGAAGCCAGGTGTCATTGTCCTAACGTTCCAGGTGCCCAGCTTTAGGGCAGTAGTTTTCTGTTTTCTGTTGCATGGTGCAGAGTTGTCGATCCGCTTGTCGGTTTTCACCCTAAACCCCACGCACCCCATGAGGTTAACGGACCGTGGCGAGGCAACACCTTACTGGCTGGGGACTGCCCAGCTTAAGGCGGGCGGTAGCTGCCCAATGAGATGCAATGATCTCTCCCACCGTCGGAAGCAGCCCCTGGCGTCATGCTCTACGCCAATCGAGCAAAGACTTATAACCGGTAAACTGCTGCTTCCCGTGTTGTGCCGACGCCATATGGCAAAGTTGGAGTGTCCTCTCCAGTGCGCAAAGCCTGGGTAAAGAAGGTATGGAGGATAGGCTGTTACCCATGCAGCAAATCCCCCCTCTCCACGTCGCTGGAATGGTCCAATGGAAAGGCAGAAGCCAATACGGTTGGTTCCAGCGGCGTCGCAGGAGTTGCCAGAACGTGACTGTGTTCAGCCATGAACTGCCTAAGGGACTCCGGCTCCTGATTTTGCCTCGAGGTTGACTCCTGAAGCCTTTTCCAGAACTGGATGTAGCCACAAGGCAGTGGAGGTTTGAGGTCAGAGTTTCCTTCTCTTAGATGAGCTGCCTTCCTAGGCTGACGAGTCCCATCTACCCGGTGGCTGTTTAGTCGCCTCTTACGACAAGTACAGCCAAACTGAGGGCCTATTCTTAGCCCCCAGCTCCCAGGGTAGAGCTGGGGGCTCTACCCTGGTATACAATGCAAATGGTTACAATCCAGAGCACTGTATTTTAAAGGTCAACAAAGGTGCCTCCCAAGCCCCCTGAAATGATAGCTGTAAATAAGCCATTTCTAATTTTAAGTGAAATATTCATTGGCAAATGCCCAATTGATTCTGAAACCTCTAACCCTATGCAGAACCCTCTAACCCTATGCAGAACCCATTACAATAAACTAATTTGGACATTACCAATGCATAAATCATAGTCATTCATGTTCTAGCAACAGGCTTATCTGGCAAACGAGATGAAACTGTAAAAGGCACTTCGGCCACAGGCACTATGTGAGAATCCAGAAGTAATCCTGGATCTAGAAGTACCCCTGAGTATCAATTAGCACTTTGGGAAGAGGGTGACTCCAACTAGGACAATATTCCTCTATCCAGCTGGTCTACTGAGTTCCCCACCAAAATCAACTCTGCCTTGAATGGGTCAAATTCAATGTGTTTATTCTCATCCTTATATGTGGACTTTGCACAGAGCAATACAATGTTCACAGTCCACCTCAAATAACCCCATCATGAACAGAGGTTCTGTCTGGAGCTATCATTGCGGCACTGCAGTTCCTTTGCTCTGCTCTGTAAGGACTGTGTGGGAGGTAGCTATAATTTTTGTTAACCGCCTTAGTGGAACAGAAATCGAAAAGGTGGGATCATCATTCCCTCTAATATCAAGTATCAGGTGACCAAGTCTCCTATGAGCTTGAATGCCAAACAAGGCCAGCCAAAGATAAGATTTGGGTTTCTACATGTTCAGGGGACTATCCAGGTATGTTATAATATTTATAACATTTTATAATTTTATAATGTTATAAATGGAGAGGAAAAAGACATTTTCAAAACCTTAAAATTGTTCTATGTGCTTTAAGGACCTTAAAGTTTAAGAATTTATGAAATGTTCAGGGGTCTTGAGCTAGAGTGTCAGCTGGTTCTCACACACACACACTCACAAAAACACACACGCGCACACAGGGCTGGTCTAAGACCCTCTGGTACTTAAGACGGTGCACCAAACGCTACTGCCTGTATCGACGATGTGCCAGCTTAAGATGCCCACTATTCTCCTCTTCTGCACATTTCCTCTTCTGCTCTATCCCCCTTGTCCTTTTCCAATCCATGAAGTAGGAGGAGGAGAAGCAGTACTTCAGTCAGCCTCTTGGATGGGCTGGCCCTGCGAGCGCATGCACACAAACAAAACGGAGGGCAGGGAAAGAAAGGCCTTCTAATCAGGGATGCGAACTTGAGTTGAGTTCCCCTTAAGGGGAAAGTGACCCTTTTTCAGTTCCAATGGTGGGTTGCAACCCACCACTTTGAAAACCACTGCTCTAGGGGTTTGAAATGTTTGCGAGGAAGGGGGATGGTGGTGTCATGATTGCCCGGATCTTGCCACCACCAGCAACACAGGGGCTTTTGTTTTACTTACCTCTGTCTGCGCCAGCCTCCTGGGGGTGTGGGGAGCCCCATGAAGTCCTCTGCAGGGCTCCTGCACCTCAGAACTTTAAAAAATGTGACCGCAGCCCACTTCCAGTTTTGCAGTCGCAATCTGGAAGTAGGTCAGTGTTCTGAGGTGTGGGAAGCCCTGCAGAGTAGTTCATGGAGCTCCCTGCACCTCCCGGAGACCCACACAGTCAGAGGTAAGTAAAACAAAAGCCCCTCTGTCCTCAGAGGCAGTTCAATCTTGATGATCACCACCATCATACACCCCTTAGGTGGGCAGAGACAGGGCCTCTCAGGTTGGTGGGTCACAACCCACCAGTTTGAGAACCACTGTAGAGCCCATGTACATGACAACAAAGAATCTTGTAGATCTTTTAGCACAAATCTTAGCATAAAAGATCTTGTAGACCTTTTAGCATAAACTTCTGTGGGTTACAGTTCATTCTTATTGGATATGTGAACTAGACAATTGCCCATGAATGATGATACTGAAATAAATGTGTTGCAAGTCATTTCAGCATTTTTGCTGCTGCATGCCAGCATGGTTACCACTCTGGAAGTTTATGTGACTATTATTGGGAGTGCTGAGAGGTCAGCCTCACAAACTCATCACTAGATTCCTACCTTGAAATGCTTGTATCCCTGAAGACTCTTCAAAAGTGTATAGTTACTAACAATGCATTCCAGCCCTCCAACTCCTATCCTCTACAAACATGCACCGAACATAGTAGTAAAAGGTGAGTGATAAATTGCAGCAAATTATATTCAAGGTAATGGCAGTAAATTCATGGTAATCTATCATTCTACACATTGCTATAAACAGGTGAGTGCCTAAGGTCAATGATAATATACGACGTAAGAATATTGACAATATTCTTGTAAGAACTTGTAAGAACAAAGTAAGAACAAAGTAAGAACTTTGACAATATAAGTGTGTGGGGGGGGGGGGGAGGTGATACGCACCAGGTATTCCCTATCACATATTCTTATTTCTCTTGCCATAATTTGTGTCAGACTTTGTTGAAATCTCTCAAAAAGAAGCTGGCCAGTGGCTGAAAGGTTTCAATTTTGACAGCCCAATCCTATGGGCCATTTACAACAGCAGATCTATTGATCCACTGCTGTAAATGGCCCTGCAATGGCACAAACACTGTGCTGCCGTCACACACAATGAAGTCACTGGTGGAAATGGCCGAAGCAGCAGAGGGGGTAGTTTGGGTGGGGTTGGGGAGATTTGGGGCATGGAGGGGGTAAGGCAGGAGCAGAAAACAGAGTGGATCTTGGTGAAAAAAGAACATGCCAGATCCTATCCTGGATTTTCCATCTGCCCCCATCCCCTCCTAGAACTTACACTAGCAAAATAGCTGGTTGGGTCCAATAAGACCCCTAGGCAATTAGGTGGCCTACTGGGAATTAAGTTGACAAGTTTTTACTTATCTCTCATTGGCTGTTCACCTCCCCCTCCCCCATAGCATGCAGTGAATGCTCTGTTGGCACAGCTGTGTGCTATGAACTGGCAAGGGATAGGATTTGACCAGTGGTTCCCAAACTGTGACTCATGGCTCCCCAGGGAGCTGTAGAAACCAGCCAGGAGAGCTGTGGAATCCTCTCAAAAAACCTGCTACCCTATACAGTGTATAGAATTGTAACCCTAATGAGGAGCTGTGGCCAATAGCCCAGTAGGTCAAGGGAGCCACCAGTCAAAAAAGTTTGGGAACCACTGGATTAGGCTGTGAGAGTTCTGGATGCACCTACCAGTCGAAGAATTGGTACTCTCTATACAGATGGCCAAATTCCCAAGGGGTCTGCACCACTGTGCTCCCCCCTTTGCTTCTGTGTGACAGCTGCTGGGTGTTTCCAGATGTACAACGATGACATCAAAGGCCATCAAAGTTCTGGGAACTCCAAACCACACAGAGCTCAACTTTAATGGTGTTTGAGCTGTGTGACCATGTGGCTGTGCATCTTCAAGGGAACCATGCTGATGGCCATTCAAAAGCCTATTTAAAATAAAATAAAATGTGCTCAAATACAAACAAGAGAATGGAAGTTGTGTATCTTAAGGGCACTTCCAGAAGTAGGAAACGCCTCATAGAAAACTGTTACCATGGAGATTTGGATGCATCACCTCTGTGGAACTACTGTGCTTGCATTTCCTGGCCTAGACCAAAGATTATCCTGCTAATCCATTTGGACTAGAAAGGACAGGGCTGGCCCATCCTTGAGTGAGGCGGTTGTCTCAGGCTGCAGATTGGTAGGGCCCCCACATCTGTATATGCTTTCCCCTCCACTGCTGCTGCTGCTGCTCCTCCTCCTCCCATTCCCTGGACTGTAAAAAAGAAGAGGGAGACAGAGCAGAAGAGGAAGTGCGGAGGAGATGAGTGATTTACAGCGTAATCCAATGCATATCTACTCAGAAGTAATTCCTATTGTAGTCAATGAGACTTACTCCCAGGAGAGTGTATATGGAACTGCAGCCTTAGCGAGTCAATGCTCTCACCCAGGGTTTCCCAAAGTGTGGGTTGCGAGTCCATGCCTGGTGAGGTCCTCTCACTCACCCTTGCCTCTGTTTGCCTCCAAATTGGAGCCATTCCTGAGGCATGGGGAGACTCCAGAGGCCTCTTCTGGGACGTGCTAGGCTGGCGACCCACTTTACAGGCCTCGGTGGGCCTCATAATGACCTGCATAAGCCTCTGGAAACTACTTCTGGTTTGTGGAACTTCCAGTTTGCCTCCAAAAACTGGAAGTAGCTTTCAGAGGCTTTTGCAAGCCTTTCTGATGCCTGCAGAGACCAGAAGAGTGTGTTTCCATCCTAGTGCAACCATGAAGAGGCCTCTGGGACCTCTCCTGGCACCAGCAGGAGCATTGTGTCAGACGAGGTGAGTAGCAGCATAGTAAAGACTGGGAACCGCTGCTCTAACCTACTACTCTCCTCCCTGCTTCCTCTTCTGCTCCATTCCCATTTCCTTCCAGGGAGTGGGAGGAGCAGAAACTGGCACATCACCCAGCTTTTGGTATACAACCTCAAGAGTTCTTGCGCCAGCCCTGAGCAGTTTTCAAGATGTGGCTTGTCCCAGCAGCTATTTAGCTTGCAAGCTTGGCTACTTCTGTTGCTGATTTTGGCTGCAATGCTATCCACACTAACCTGGGAGTAAGCCCTATAGACTGTAATGGGACTTACTTCTGAGTAGACATGCATAGAATTGGGCCCTTATCTGTTGTGTTTTTGTGCTTTTAATAGTTTTATTGTAATTAGAGCTGTGCTGCAATTTGTTTTGCTGTTTTTTCATGACTCAATAGTGCAAAGGTAGAACAGTGCTGGCAAAGGGTTGATGGGCACTCTATAGCAAAGTTTCATTGTATGTCAGTTCACTTATATGTTGTGGCTTCCAAGAACCTATTGACGACATTAAGTGAGGATTTCTTGTACCTATGACACTAGCACAGCACATTCCCTTTTCCCTTCAGTCACTGAACGTGCATGTGTGCATGCATGCAAGCTAAATATAATCAGCAACTAGGAGACTGCGGGTGCAATCCTAACCTACTTTCCAGCACTGACATAAGGGTAATGCAGCTTCCAGGTAAGGGAACAAACAGTCCCTTACTTTGACGAGGCCTCCACGAGTGCCCCCCAACTGCAGGATGCAGCACATGCCCCACTATAGCACAGCTATGCCAGTGCTGGAAAGTTGGTTAGGACTGTGCCCTACTTGTGCTTAATAAAGGTAAATACTCCTAATAAAGCTAATAAATGTCTGAAAAGTGACATTTGTGTTGTATATCGAAGTTTGCGCATACAGTAACAGGAATGTGCAGCAGATGCATATCTATATCCCAGTATTTTGTTTCCATATAAAACTGTACATTTAATGCAGTTTGGCAAAGGAAGAAAAACTCTGCATCTGTCAGGGATAATGCAGGTTCTATGACTGTTCTTCTAAACAGATTGCTCATTATTTGGAGCGAAACACAGTCCCCAAGTCCTAATTGAAGTATTAATAATGAAAATGAATTGTGTGCATCCTGTTTCCTGAATAATTATCCCAAAGCAAGGTTTGAGTCTGGTTTGTTTGTTTTTTCTCTAAACTGATGGAATGGCAGAACAGGCATAGTCAGACATGCCTTTCCATATCATGTCGCTGTTTCTGACCTGGAGTAAATGTCAGAGGCTGGAAGGCATTTCAAAGACAACAGCAAAGCTTTTTTTATCCTCCCTAATAGAGCTGAATCTTTTATTACCGATATTATTTCTAAGGGGTGTGTGTGTGTGTGTGTGTGTGTGTGTGAGAGAGAGAGAGAGAGAGAGAGAGAGAGAGAGAGAGAGAGAGAGAGGAATGTCCAATCTGCTTAATTATGAAACATGTTTATTCAGAATACATATCCTTTATCAAAATTGTGATCCAAAGGAGAGAAAAAGATTCGGTCTGATATTCAACTGAAATGCATTCCAAAAAACACATTACAATGTAAGACATGTTAGCAGAAATTCCAGCAGAAATGACGTGGCTGTGTGTGTCAGTCATGTTGGCTCTGGCTGTCTCTGACAAAAGCTTTCAGTCGCTTCCCAGCTGTCACACAGGCAGAAGGACTCTGAGTTGTTTTCGTCTTTGCTTACCTCTTTCATACAGATTTTAACACACCAGGCTTTTAGGGTGTGGCAACATGGCATTTAGTTCAGGGTGATACAGGGATACACCAAGTCTTTACCACAAATCCAATTATAACAATTTAGAGATTTTTCTTTTCTTTTCCACCGATCATTCTCTCAAGACTGAAACAGAAAAAAGGAAACTCACTTTATATGACCACATGGGCATTTGGAAAAATATGTTGAATGGCATGATCAGTGTATGCTAATGTGGCCATGTGGCTACTGTTTTGGCATGCGCGCAGTTCACAGCTTGAATCACATTTCTTAATCCACCGCCTGACCCACTTGGGGCGGCTTTGCCATGAGACCCTGAATACTTGTAGAGCTGCAATTTAGGTGAATTCTGAGATGATCACATGGCTGATTCAACACATGCTAACAGTCTCATATTCAGAGTATGCCAACAACTTGATCATATGCATTACTTGGCTTGCTTCAGATCCAATCAGTAGTCTTATTTCTTGTCAGTCAAAGGCCATAACACCCATCACAGAACAAAACAGGGCAATTATCCAGGAGATAGCTGCCTAGATCCAATATAAGAGAAATCCAGTAAGCCACTCAGAACCATTAGGAGACTATTCATTGGTGTAAATGATGCATATTCTTAGATCCTCTCCCACTTCTTCCTCCCCCAACAAAAAAAGAGTTAATTCCATAAATTAAGAGGCCAAAAAAGTAAGATCAATTGTGGTACTCTTCAACCCAGTTTTAACAGCTGGTAAGGCTGAAGACTCATAATCGGATAAAGGGCCCAGTCCTATCCAACTTTCCAGTGCTGATGTAGCCATGCTAACGGGGTGTGTACAACATCCTTGGAGGGAGCAGTCACAGAGGTTTCCTCAACATAAGGAATTGTTCCCTTTCCTTGGGGCTGCATTGCAGCTGCATCAGACCTGGAAAGTTGGATAGGATTGGGTTCAAAGTTGTGCAACTTTCCTTCATTGTACAAGTCCCCTGAAAAAGTATCACGTTGAACAATTCAGACAATCACTAAAACCACTGGCTAAATTTAGCTCAAAAGGTAGGTCTGCCACCATCCCAACTGCCAAGCCTATAAGCATCCTGACTACTCAGAGGAATAGAATCCCTAAGGTTTCCCCTCTCCTGAGCACTGGCAAAAGTTGTAGTAGTGTAACTTTGTGGTCAGCACTGGATTTAGCTGAAACAAAATTTCCCCATCAAGAATGACACACTGCTGTAAAGATTAAGAATAAGAGAAAAAAGGCCTCATTAGGACTCTTGTAATACTGATATGGAAATTATATTTTATTTATTTCAGAAATTTATACCCCACCTTTCCCAAGCCGAAGCAAATGCACAAGGCAGCTTACAAAATTCTGTATTAGAGTAGAAATGAGTTTTTACAGTAATTGTTCTATAGGCAGCTTGCAGAACCCTTTTCTTCCAGATGGAATCCTTCACGGAGTGGACATCACATCTGGCATCTGGATATGCCTTCCAAGCTTCCAGCAGGAGCAGTTTCAGGTCAGTCAAGCTGTAAACAGCAATTCCTCCTAGCTCTGTTTTCTGACAACAGCTTTATCAGCTTTCAGACTCCTGTCAAAATTCAACCAGGATCACTCCTGCTTAGCATTCTTCAAGCAGCCTACCACTCAACCACCAGACCACACTTGATACTTATACAGTTGTGCACCACTTAATGACAGGGATCGGGACCGCAATCCCTGTCATCAAGCAGTGCTTGACACAATGCAAACCCTCGGCGGGGAAGGGAATGCTCTGCTCCCCTCCCCTCCCGAGGGTTGTCTGAACCTCCCATGCTGCCTCTGCAAGGCTCAGACTGAGGGAAATCACGTCTCTCATGCAACTTCCAGTTTCACAAAGGAAACTGGAAATCGTGCAAGAGACACCATTTCCCTCAGTCTGAGCCTTGCAGAGGCAGCGCGTGGACGTGCACTGCCTCTGGGGTTCTCAGACAACCCTCTGGAGGCAAGGGGAGCAGGGCTCTCCTCACATTTGGAAGGTGGGGGTGCGCGCCTCCGATGACCATGTGACCACTCATGGTTGTTGTATATGTGATCTCGGCGTTAGCCAAAACGTCGCCAAGGGGCACACACCTGTATATAGAAATACAGAACAGAAAACAATAAAGCTAAGCTCTTAACCTAATACAGGTTAACTTCACCTAGAAGCATAACTTCTCAAAGTGTGCAGAAAGCTGACCCAATTCAGCAGCAGCGTGACTGGTCAGTTGGTCTGGCAATGGGAAGCAACTAACCACACCCCAGGAAGGGTCTTTTATACCTGAGATGCTACTTTCAAGAAATTTCTAACTAATCAGAGGTTTGAACCCTCAAAAAAGTTTGTTCTGCAATCTGCCCTGGGTGTTACAGCAGGTAGCAACCAAGAAGTTTGAGATGGTTACATCAGGCCTGTCCCAGAACAACTACCCCTTCGTTTCCTGAAACCCACAGCACTTGCCAATTTGCAATTAGTGGCCTAGCTCTCTGGCCTTGAAGACTTTTGGTACAGCCTGGTAGCATAGCCCAGATAAGACAGGTACCTCTGTGAGAATCCTTCCAATTAGGAGCTATTCTCACGGTACCAAAAGACACAGTTTTTCTCTCACAAGATGAATTCCTGAGTACTCTGAGAAGGCGTCTCAGGCAGAATGATTTTACAGGTTCATCACAGGCATATAAATATTCTTAACAATAATTAAAAATTATTTATGTGCAACATTTATATTTTGCTTTTCTTCAACTCTTTCATAACCTTTTTCTTATCCAAGCTCTGTAACTAATAAAGGTAGTAACACTATTTACACAAGTGTCCTGCATAAGAATTAAGCTCTCATCCATTGGCAGAAAGTGCCGGAAGTTCAGAAGCCTGTGTTTATTTAGGGGGGCAGACATACAAAAAGAAGGTCTGCATCACCATCACTTAAACAGTATTGGAATCAGCTGATGTCCGGTGTGACTCTGGGCTGGAATGAGCTGGAAAACGAGCTGGAAACCCTGTCTGTAGCTGCACTGAGCATAATCGCAAAGAATATGCTTTGAGACACTTAACCCCAATTCCAGATTCACAGATAACACTAATGACATCAAATTTTCCTGTCTTGCATGAATAAATCACAAAATGTGATCTGATCTCAGTGCTGGAAGCAGATGGCAAACCCAGCTGAAGGTGATTTTAACAGTGAGTGTCAATAGACAGTAAGTGGGGAGGGCAGAGCCATTTAGGCAGGAAGAAGTGCCACCAAGTCAGTGAGAAACCAAATTGTTTGGAAAATGTGGGAGAATGGCACAAGATGGTGAAGGAAGGCTTTAATGAGCACACACACCCATACCAGTGGAAGACACATACTCAGCTTTGTTGGAAGAAACAGTGTTTCTCAGCCAAGTGTTAAATAGACCCATGAGAAAAAGAATATAAATACATTAAACTGTGTTTGACCCTTAAGAGTTTGGCCTAAGAAACAGGCAACACTGGACATTTCAGGCTGTAGAAAGGGAAACACACACACATTCTCTTCGAAAGCTTAATAATAATAATAATAATAATAATAATAACAACAACAACAACAACAACAACAACAACAACAACAACAACAACAACAGTATTTATATACCGCTTTTCAACTAAATGTTCACAAAGCGGTTTACAGAGAAAAATCAAATAACTAAATGGCTTCCTGTCCCAAAAGGGCTCACAATCTAAAAAGAAGCAAAAAGAATATCAGCAGACAGCCACTAAAACAGACAGTGCTGGGGTGAGGTGGGCCAGTTACTCTCCCCCTGCTAAAAAAAGGAGCACCCACTTGAAAAAGTGCCTCTTACCCAATTAGCAGGGGTTAAATAACAAGACCTGAACTTCTTTTCTCCATTATTATATTCCACCCATCCATTAGCAAGCTCAGAATAACATACATTGGGCTCTCCACCATCTCCCATTCAGGCACCATCTCCCATCAAAGCACAAGCTTGCTTAGCATTCAGAAGGCAATTCCTAATGTTTGCATCTGAAAATTTGGAGCCACATCCCTGCATTGTTGCATTATAGCATCAAATGGCTTTTAATGGCAGGAACCAGCACAAAAGGGCATTTTTATATAATATCTCTTTTGAATTCTTCCATATTTTTCTCTTCTTTCCACCTGTCTGGATGCCACTAAAGAGTTAAGTGATAGTACAGACATAACAAAAGATTCACTGCATCTTTCCTCCTTCTTTTTTTTTTTTTATACTAAAAAAAATAGCATACATCAAAGTAAAAAACTGACATCCAGTGCCCTGAAGCACTCTCCTGCATGCTTTTAGGTTTTGGAAATTTCATTTTCTACCTTATGATGATTACAAGAGAGAGGATGAAATGCTTGCTTTGAGGTTCATTTTAGACAGGGATGTAATAAATGTGGTGGCTTTTCCACTGCAATGGAACTCATTCTTTGTAGCCAGGGAGAGAGGGGAAAAAAATGAATGTGGAGGTGGCTTCGTTTGTATTCAAGGAACTTGATGCAGTGGGGATGTTGTGTGTAAAGTGGGGAGTGGGGGGGAGAGAAAAGGGAGGGCTCTGCAGACAAGCTATAGATCCCGTTATGAATATGGTCCTTCCTAAGTGAAAATGAGTTGGCTGGTCTCCAGTGGCATCACTAGGGTTCGCGTCACCCGATGCGGGAGGCCAGTGCGTCACCCCCCTGCAGTGGGCGGGGCAACGTTCCAAGTGGTGGGTGTGGTGATCTACCATCGCCCCGCCCCCCACGGGTTTTTTGGCTGTACCTTTTGATAGAATAAAGATATGTCAATGCAGTTTTTTTCACCGCATTCTGCATGAAGTTATGCATGAATTGATATATAACATGATGGTATTATTTTTGCAAACTGTGATTTTAGTGATTTTGGTCACTAGTGGTGTCACCTCCCCCCCAGGGTATCAACTTACTAACACCCTATTGGAGCAATTCTCGAACTTTTAGCACTGGAACCCACTTTTTAGAATGACAATCTGTCCAGGACCCATCATAAAGCAAATTAAAATAAATAATTATAAATAAATTAAAGTAAAATCAATAAATAAGGGAAAGCCAGCCCTGTTCCACCAAGCGAATTGTAGCCTGCCTTCAATAACACCCCCCCAAAAGCATCAGTAAGATTTTCACCCCTACCCAGTACCCAGTTCAATTTAAGTTCTTATATTTCAAGCATATCACTATCAGAACCCACCTGACTTTACAAGTCTGAACCCAATCCTATGCCTGTATACTCAGAAGTAAGTCCCATTATAGTCAGTGGGGCTTACTCCCAGGAAAGTGTGGATAGGATTGCAGCCTAAAACAGAAAAAAAAAAATTCACCTTACCCTGTCAAGCTCTGTTTCATTCTTTTTATGGGGGGGGGGGGCTGCCTTCTGGAGCATTTGTTCAACTCCAGTTGCATCAAATCAGGACCATTCTGGTGGCCTCACATTTCCCTTTGCCTGACCTGCCCAGGAGTCAAGGCATGTTTGCTTACTCATGAGTAAACGCGACCATGTGGCTTAGTTTCGCTTTCTATAGGACTCAATACATTCGCCAGCTTGGAGGGAGGGACCTTCTTCTCAGGTGTTTTTTTGGGGCTACATTCATTGGATCAGGACCATTCTGGTGTTGTTGGATTCCTCTCAGCCTGCCCCTTCAGATGGAAGAAGGCACGTTCACCTACTCGCGAGTAAACGCGTGATAGGGCTTGGTTTCACTTTCCATTGGACTCCATGCATTTTTTGTTTTCCAGTTTTTTTTGCCAATAACCTTTGATAGAAAGGTGATATTTCGCTTCTGGTTTTTGCATTGCATTCAGCTCGAAATTCCGCATCCAACGGTATATAACATGATGGTATTACTCCTAACCACCACAATTTTAGTGTGTCACCCTCCCAGTATGTGTCGCCCCCCTCTTGCACATCACCCGGTGCGGTCTGCACCCCCCACACCCTCCTAGCAACGCCACTGCTGGTCTCAGTCTCCCCTGAATGGGAGTCCACTAAAAAACAAAGCCCATCATAAATAATTCACTTCAGGTTGACACAGTTTACAGTGTCTGCTCCACAAAGGCCCAGGAGCAAGCAAGCCTGGAGAGTGAATTATCTCCTGCCCCCAAACAAGAAGTCATTTCCTTCAGGGGGGCCAAACTAGATGGAGATCATTTTAATCATGCCACACTGTGCAGGATTACATGTTTGTTTTTCAGTCTTTGAGGCCTGGTGCTATTCCCTCAGGACGAGAGAGAAGCTGAAATGCTCACTTGGTGTTGTGGGGTTTTGTTTTTCTGCAATTGTAGCGAGGCAGGGAGAATGAGCAACTTCTTGGACTCTTAATGCTTTATTCACAGAGCTTATTTAAAACCCTAAATGCAGAAGATGCAAAAACTCCATACAGAAGAAATGGGGGAGGGGGGAATCATCAAGTAAGTGAACCCCATGATACACTGAAGAGGGGAACTAGGTGGAGAACACAGCCATGTGTTCCTGACTTGCATGATGATGGGATGCTTCTGGGGGAAAGATTTTGCTGCTTTTGCCTGTTTGCATGAGCAATTGACACTGTTAATAGAACTGAGGCTGTTTGACAGAATATATTCTATATCCTCCCTGTATTTCTAGCATGATGTATTGTTCTCCACCTCCACCAGTAACACATCCTTACCACAGTGGCAATGATTTGCCTACTAGCTGACATCTTTGCCTACCTTTATTAATTAAACTTACAGTAGTGATATAGGCACTATAAACTGGCTTCCTAACTACTCCCTCTTCCGGGGGAACCCTACACAGCAGTTACATGCAGAGAAACTTCCTAGCAGATTTATCAGCACCTTTATCAAATGACCACTCCCAAGATACTATTATATTGGGATGATATTATATTATAAAACCAATATGGCTTTTTGATCTGGGTCTGTCCTGAGCCTTTGACAACTCGGGTTGTCAAAGCATGCATTTCCCTGCCATATCCTTTATGACTCCAAGGCAGATTCAGCCAGAGGAATTTTATCAGGGGGTACAAAGTTTCTTTCGGGCCTCTTCCTCTTCTCCATTGGATCATAATTCCGTACAATAATTGGATCTTAATTTCTACAAATTATGATGTATAAAACTATGTAAGCTTATACAAAATGTGGATGTTAATCTTCACACAATACAGTATATGCAAATATTTTCTGAGATACCAGGAAATTTCCAACTTCCCTCCTTTGGCTCGTGGGCCCCTTTTTTATGTACCCCCTGCATCCCTCTCTCACGGGCCCAGGTGAGATCGAAAAATGTAAGATCCCAGGAAATTTGGATCATGGGACCCCTTTGTGAACCTGGACCCGGGTACAATTTACCCCCTGCACCCCTCTCTCATGGGTGGTATAAACATAGATTGCCCAATTGATGAGGTTTTGTCTGACAGAGGAAATGTAGCATATCATAGTTGTGTCTAGTTATTGCATGTCTTTGCTGCATTGCTTTAAAACTGATAGGTGCGTGGGACTTTATTTCCAACTGATGTTGATGGTGCACCTTCTGAAGTGGACAACATCCAAGAGTACAGCATCCAGGATGGGTCCCTTTCTTTGAAGTGCCATTGCTGCACTTACAAAATTGTGAATGTCAGAGTCTTCGCAGTCGGGCTTAGCGCTGTGCATTTCATTACAATGCTAACACCTGCATTTGTAAGGATAGCTAGGGGGGAAGTGGCTTTTTCCTTCATTTAAAAGGTATATGAGATTGATTATTTAGCCAGAAATGTAATCTTGGAATAAGTGATTTTCCACAGCTGGTTAGGGAGTGGATGATCTAATGTAGAATGAGCACTCAGACATATAAAAAGTCAAGCCACAAAGCAAAATCAGTTTTAAGGGGAGTCTTTGAGCACATGATCCTGGATTTTTATGGTTCTTGCATCTTATCTATGCTGAACACATCAGAAGGAAAGTTCAACAGCCTTCCAGGTAAAGGTCTGCATGTCTTTGCATTATTTATCATGGTGTCTTGCAAGACATACTGTACACATGCAATCTTTTTTTAAACCCCACATTTCAGCAGTATCTGACATTAAACAGGTGCCGCTGGACTTTCCTCCTTTGTTGAACGTATGCTACCAGCCCAACCCTCTTCATATTTGCTCAGAAGTAAGTCCCACTGCATTCAGTGGAACTTCTCCCAGCAAGTTTGCAGAGGATCTCCGTCTACATTCTGGTTGTCACAGAAAATGAATTGTTGACCTCGTTTATTTGAAGCTGAGCAAAATAATTGCCTTCCACCTCATGCAATTTTTTGTACCCTTATTTGTTTAGGCAAGTTTGACTATTCATGTATTCTAATCTTCTCTATTAACACGTTTAATTGTTTTTTAACAGAAACAGTACAACTATTCATGCTCTTCCAGTGTTTTCTCAACCTCATCTCCTCTTCTTCCTCTAGAGTTGTATTTTTGTTGGGACTGCAGCACATAAAAGCACAATAGCAAAGGAAGGAAAAGGTGGGGGGGATGCCCCTATCTTGTAGGCAGTAAGAATTGATAGCATTTTGCATTTCACTGTATTTGCATCTCCTTCTGCTGGGGCATTGCATCAAATCATATTTAATTAAGAATTATGCATGTGACCACAGAGTGGGCATGAGGGAAAGCTCAGTTAAGAACATCCAAACAGTCTCATGTAGTCCGTGACAAATGACATGGGTGACAATGGGGGGGCGGTCAGAAACCCCAGGTTCCATGCCATAGGGAGGTGTCTGAGAAGCCAATCATGTTTGGGGATGACTGGGGTAATGTACCCCCCCTCTGCGGTGCTCCATGTGTCTCCTGGGCTCTCTGCAGAGGGTGTGTAGTGCTCGTTGTTTCAAGTGGTGAGTGCTGTGAAGTTGGGTCCACCTGCCCTCTCTCACCTCCATTTGACTCTGAAATGGAACCGTTCTGGAAGCAGAGGTTGCCAGGCGCAGGCACAGGGGTGTTGCAGTGATGCAGGGGAGTGCCATTTTCATGTCACCACGTCACCACACCCCCAGGTGCCAGGAGGACCTGGGATACTGCCGTGTAGTCCTAACATTCCCAGTGAACCTGTCCACAAGTGGAAATTGCTAACTGCCGTTTTTGGAACACCAGTTCACATAAACGCAGATGTTTCGTCACGTTTTGCTGTAGGAATAAGTATCCTTTTTACCAGTTTTCAAGAGACTGCTACAAACTGGATGTTGGGCATCTGTTTTTGATGCTCTGATACCTTACACCAGCCCATATATAATGGCGTCACAGCCCAATTTTAAGCTTCTGGGTGCTGAAGAGAGCAGTGATGCCAAAGTGGCTACCACTGTGTAAAGCAGGTGCCAGGAAGCAACTGGAGGACTCTTTGGGGGAAGGAAACTTTCATCCCCTTCCCTCAGGGAAAGCCCCAAGCCCCACTATTTTGCCAGCACAGACTTGGGAGACTCCGTGTTGGGCCTTCTGATCGGACACAGGGTTCAGGATCCGGTAGAGCAGGGGTCTGCCAATCCCAATCCCCTCCCACCCAGTTCCTCCCCCCACCCTCATAATACCCTCCCCCGCCTGCAGAAGCCACATCACCACCTGGCACTTACCCTCCCCCCCCCCGGTGGTGGCATATCCACTTAGGGGCATGGGCCCAGTGCCATTTCTCCATACTAGCCAGGTACTGTAAATATACTTTAGGCATGTTTATGCTAGGGCTTAGCGCTGGCACTGACTGACTTCAGAATTGGGCCTACAGAGAGTTATCTCTGTCTGCCTTGTTAGCCCCTACAGGTTGGTCCAACTATACAACAATCTGTCCTTTATTGTCAGCTGTGGTTTACTATGTACAAAATGGCATTATTTCCTATGGGACCAAAAAGATTCATACCTGTAAATTGTAAAGTTGACCAATTAATTTAGGAATATGAATGATGTCCAATGTTTTCCAGGGAGACCTTTTTATTCTGATTCATTTATGCTTTCTTATATATTTTTAGGCTAAACTATTTGTATTCTCCCCCATCATTTATTTCTTGTGACTAATAGTTACAAGCAAGAGTTAATTAAGCCCAAAGAAGACAGGATGATGAAAATTCATAATCTATTGCTATTTTTGCAAATAAGTGCTTCAGGGATGTATGATCTAGATCAGGTGTGTATCTCCAGGGGAGTGGGTTTTAACTTTCTCCCCCACTTTTTTCCTGATTCTGTTAACCTCTTTTCCAGTGTTATGACCCAAATTTCCATGGCTCATATTTGCTAACATTGGAAGAGGGGGATAGCCAGTCATGGATCTCAATTATCTCACCTAGATCAGTAGATGCTCTCAGTAGATCAGGCAATAGGATAGATGGGCCAATGGTCTAAGAGCCCAAGCCTATGCATGTCTACTCAGAAGTAAGTCCCATTGTAGTCAATGGAGCTTACTCCCAGGAAAGTGTGGATAGGATTGTAGCCTTAGTCAGTAAATGGCAGCTTCATATGTACATGACAATTCTGAAAACATGCTGTCTGAAATCTAAAAAGGCAAACTAATAGAAACATATTAGCCATGATCCAACAAGGTACTTGACTGCAAGTGCATCCTGTGGCATCTGTGTGCTCACACCCAGATACTGAGTATTTAGGGGGAAAAAATCTTATTAAGATGAGCCATTTTTCTGCGCAGAACTGAACAGGGAAGGCTATGAAGATTCACCTGTAAGAAGCAGTTTATTTACTACTTGTGATGTGCCAGCGTATTTAACACATGAAATGCAATCTTGTTATATTTTCCTCCAGGAAGGAAATATTGCAGGCAGTTTTGTTGAGGTGAATAGGCTTCAATCATCTGAGTCAGGTTCCATCAGGTGCCTCAAATTAAGTCATCTCAGTGGCATATTTCTAATCTGAGAAACAAAATAAAACATGTATAGTGCAAAAGGGGCTGTGGCTGGTAGAGCACCTGTTTTGCAAACAGAAGGTCCCAGTTTCAATCCCTGGCATTTCCAGAGAGGGCAGAGAAAAAATCTTGTCTGAAACCCAGAGAGCCACTGCTGGTCAGTATTGATAATGCTAAGCTAGATGAACCCATGGTCCAATGCAGTGTAATGCAGTTTCCTATGTTCCCAGACTATTATGATATCTTCTTCGTAGCTTTCATATTTCTGAATCTCACACAGTCTAAATCCATATCTAAATTCTGATGCACCAAAATTGTTCAGCCACAACACACAATCATAAGGCTACTATCACAGGTCTACAATGAAACAGAAGGCGAGGCGAATGTCACATAAAAATTTATGCTATGGAAGTGCTTAGCTGGAGGAGTCTCAGGGTAACCCACTCACCAGGATGGTCCTCAGCCTAGGCTGAATACGTATGGTGGGGAGCAGCCATGATGCTGGCTTTGCTCACAGGATCACCAGCCTTCCAACTTTGGGAGCAACAGCACAGGAACAGCTCCCAAATCACTGTAGGGGATGTACAAGTGTTTTGGTTTTTTTTTGGTTCAGAATTTCATTTCCAGCTTTTGTTTGTTTACGCCTCTGTTTGTGTTGGCATTTACTAAACCCATGCTCGTTTCAAATTACTCCCCTTCCATTTCCATGTTCATTTTATAGCAAAGCAGACTAGAGTTTACCTTGTGGCATGACATGGTAGTGTGACCTCTTTTTCTTATAAAATTGTACTTAAAGTGTAAAAGTAGCATCAGAGCTCCTGCTAGCAGCTGCTTTCTTGCAGATGCTTTTTCCAAGAACGCCTGCACATCACACTGGTCTAGGGCAGTGATTCCAAAACTTTGTGTTACCGTGACCTACCTCATCCTCCACACTGAGTGATCCAGTGCTCACTGTCACACCACAAAGCATTACTGGGAGCCACCACAGGTCATTTCCAGATTGTGCCAAACTCATGACCCATTCCATTGGCCTGCACCAGCCACAGAATGCCTTGTGGAAGCAAACCGGAAGTTGAGAGCACAAACCAGAAGTCACTCCAGTCACTTTTGCAAGGCATTTTGGGGCAGTGGAGGCCAATGGAGTGGGTTGCAGGCCCAGAGCAACCTGTAAGTGACTTCCAGTGGATCCAATTAGTGCTCTGTGGTGCAACAATGAGTATTGGGCTGCAACCTCCTACACACCAGGCCATGACCCACAGTTTGGGAAATGCTGGTCCAGGGCACTCTGGGGGAAAAGGTGGCCACTAAGAGGCAGGTCATGGGCGGTACTCTAATGGTCTTTTTATATATTTTAAAACAGCATTTTTTAAAAGAAGAAAACCACAATTCTACATGCTACAGAATAAGCCCACTGTATCCATTTTGCTATGAAAACAGACCCAAGTAAACTGAAGTTTTAGCTCATTCAGACTTCACAGGTCCTCAATCTGTGAATGAAATTAAAAATTAAAAGAAAATGGAATCAAATGGGCCCAATTTGGTTCAATTTCTATTCATTCTGAAACAAATCCACACTCCTATACCACTATAGGTAACATTCAAGCTGGAGCGCAGCTTCATGTTCAGTGTGTTGCTGAGCTAAGACTGGCATAACCATTTGTACCAGAAGAGCAATTTGTCTCTAGTCTGCTACAATGACTTGTGTAACATATCATTGTCACACGATTATTAAAATACCCACTTGAAGAAGGTTTTCTTGATTTTTCCTAAAATGATTATGGAAATGAATTGTTGCATGTTATTGCATTACTGATGCTACGTGGCTGTAGCACTGTTGTAGAACTGCTATATTGTATTCAATATTATCTTTCTAATGCATTTCGCTATCGATTAAGGCAGAGATTTTTCAACCTTTTTCATCTCATGGCACACTGACAAGGCACTAAAATTACCAAAGTACACCATCAGTATTTTGACCATTGACAAGGGACACCATGCTGTTGCTACGGGGCTCAAATCCCTCAATTGCCCTACTAATAAATGACCTTCCTCAAACTCCCCTGGCACACCTGCGGACCAGCTGTGGCACACCAGTGTGCCACGGCACAGTGGTTTAAAATGGCTGGATTAAGGACTCAATCCTAACAGCACGTAGTGTCACCAGAACAAGTGCTCTGGCAGCACTAGGTGCTTTCCAGCAGTCACAAAATAGAGCATGTTGGAGTGTCCAGGTTGGCCACTGCTGGAAGCGGCAAGCCAGCTCTGACTCTGGATGCCAATTACCCCAGGAAAGATCACACAGGTGATGGGAGGGAGGCAGGGAGTGGACTAGGATGGAGGGCGGAACAAGGTGGCAACAGGGGAAGGGAGGAGGGCAGACCGGGGAGACCAGGAAGGGGCAGGTTTGGTGGCAGTGGCATCTGCCAAATCCAAGCCTCCTTCCCAGGCTCAATCTGCCTTCATGGGTCCAGCAATATCACAGGGGCTGTCTGAATAGACACACTGGGTGGGCAGGGCTTGCCCCAGGGCAACCAGTGTTCAAGAAGGCATCTGGAGGCATTAGGCAGTGGGCACCATGTTGGTACTTCTGCATTGTGTGGGGAATTACGGTGGATTGGACTGCCCTGCCCTTCAGAGGGATCTGAAGGCCTTAGGAGTGGACCTCAACAGGTGGGAAACCCTGGCCTCTGAGCGGCCCGCTTGGAGGCAGGCTGTGCAGCATGGCCTTTCCCAGTTTGAAGAGACACTTGGCCAACAGTCTGAGGCAAAGAAGGAAGGCCCATAGCCAGGGAGACAGACCAGGGACAGACTGCACTTGCTCCCGGTGTGGAAGGGATTGTCACTCCCGAATTGGCCTTTTCAGCCACACTAGACGCTGTTCCAGAACCACCATTCAGAGCACGATACCATAGTCTTTTGAGACTGAAGGTTGCCAACACATTGGACTGCCCTGCACACTGCCCTGAATTTGCATACAGGATGGCCCAACTTTCGACAGTGATTACTCTGTTTGTATGCAGCCATGCAGTAGCGTAGCTAATGATCATGTAGCCCGGTCCCAAGCTCAAAATGTTGCCCCAGAAGTGATGTCACAACCGCCTCCTCACCCAGCAGCTCAGCACCCACTTGCTCTGCTGCCTCCCCCCAGTCAGTGGCATTGCTAAGGCATCTATCTGCTACCCGAGGTCAAAGAACATTTTGTAGCCTCCCCTCCCCACATAATAAAATCAAATTTAATTAAGGACATAAATAAAAAGTTATTGGTTCCATGCTGTATCATAACAACATCTCATTGACACTCAGAACAATCATAGGTCTGTTTGGAGTAAGGCAAATCCACTTTTTGTTCCACAAGATAGTTGCGTTTTCATTTTCTGGTTAATTGACCATAACTTTTGATAGAATACAGATATTCCAGTGCTGTTTGTTTCATTGCAATCTGCATTAAATTACCTTTCCAATGATTTATAACATAATGGTATTATTCATACATACCAAGATTTTCACAATTTTGGTCACTAGTGTCAAGCTCAGCTTGTTGCTTCCCTAAAGCTTGATGCCCGGTGAAACTGCTACCCCCTGCACCCCTTAGCTACGCCACTGCAGCCATGTCCAGTTTTAAGTGAATGATGAACTAAACCAGGGGTGTCCAAAGTTTTCGGCAGGAGGGCCACATCATCTCTCTGACACTGTGTCAGGGGCCAGGGAAAAAAAGAATTCATTTACATTTAAAATTTGAATAAATTTACATAAATGAATATATTAAAGATGAACTTTTATGAATGAATGAAGGTCTTGCAATAGCTCAAGGCCTACAAAAGGCCATGCACAAAGCAAGGCTGGCCTTTCCTTTGCTGCCGCTACTGCATCACAGACATGAAACAGCAAGCAGTGGAGGGAGCCCTCATCCCACAGCTCACGCGAGAGATCAAACAGTCGCCCTCACGCTGAGAGCAGTTGTGTTGGGCCAGTGTGGGCTCCAACAAATCTCTGGAGGGCTAGAGGCTCATTGGAGACTGGGGGCTCCCTGAGGGCCGCATTGAGAGACCTCAAGGGCTGCAAGTGACCCCAGGGCCAGGGTTTGGGCACCCCTGAACTAAACTAAATGACTGTGGCTTAGAGCAGCTAGTCACGGAGCCCACCAGAGGACAGGTGACTCTGGATTTAATATTGTGCGGTATGCAGGACCTGGTTAGAGATGTAAACGTTACTGAGCCATTGGGGAACAGTGATCATGCTGCGATCCGTCTTGACATGCACGTTGGGGGAAGAATACCAGGCAAATCACTCACAAAAACCCTTGACTTCCGAAGAGCAGACTTCCCCCAAATGAGGAGGCTGGTTAGAAGGATGTTGAAAGGGAGGGTAAAAAGAGTCCAATCTCTCCAGAGTGCATGGAGGCTGCTTAAAACAACAGTAATAGAGGCCCAGCAGAGGTGTATACCGCAAAGAAAGAAAGGTTCCACTAAATCCAGGAGAGTGCCCGCATGGCTAACCAGCCAAGTCAGAGAGGCTGTGAAGGGCAAGGAAGCTTCCTTCCGTAAGTGGAAGTCTTGCCCTAATGAGGAGAATAAAAAGGAACATAAACTGTAGCAAAAGAAATGTAAGAAGGTGATACGGGAGGCCAAGCGAGACTATGAGGAATGCATGGCCAGCAACATTAAGGGGAATAATAAAAGCTTCTTCAAATATGTTAGAAGCAGGAAACCCGCCAGAGAAGCGGTTGGCCCTCTGGATGGTGAGGGAGGGAAAGGGGAGATAAAAGGAGACTTAGAGATGGCAGAGAAATTAAATGAGTTCTTTACATCTGTCTTCACGGCAGAAGACCTCGGGCAGATACCGCTGCCCGAACGGCCCCTCCTGACCGAGGAGTTAAGTCAGATAGAGGTTAAAAGAGAAGATGTTTCAGATCTCATTGATAAATTAAAGATCAATAAGTCACCGGGCACTGATGGCATCCACCCAAGAGTTATTAAGGAATTGAAGAATGAAGTTGCAGATCTCTTGACTAAGGTATGCAACTTGTCCCTCAAAATGGCCACGGTGCCAGAAGATTGGAGGATAGCAAATGTCATGCCTATTTTTAAAAAGGGAAAGAGGGGGGACCCGGGAAACTATAGGCCGGTCAGCCTAACATCCATACCGGGTAAGATGGTGGAATGCCTCATCAAAGATAGGATCTCAAAACACATAGATGAACAGGCCTTGCTGAGGGAGAGTCAGCATGGCTTCTGTAAGGGTAAGTCTTGCCTCACGAACCTTACAAAATTCTTTGAAAAGGTCAATAGGCATGTGGATTTGGGAGAACCCGTGGACATTATATATCTGGACTTTCAGAAGGCGTTTGACATGGTCCCTCACCAAAGGCTACTGAAAAAACTCCACAGTCAGGGAATTAGAGGACAGGTCCTCTCATGGATTGAGAACTGGTTGGAGGCCAGGAAGCAGAGAGTGGGTGTCAATGGACAATTTTCACAATGGAGAGAGGTGAAAAGCGGTGTGCCCCAAGGATCTGTCCTGGGACCGGTGCTTTTCAACCTCTTCATAAAAGACCTGGAGACAGGGTTGAGCAGTGAAGTGGCTAAGTTTGCAGATGACCCCAAACTTTTCCGAGTGGTGAAGACCAGAAGTGATTGTGAGGTGCTCCAGAAGGATCTCTCCAGACTGGCAGAATGGGCAGCAAAATGGCAGATGCGTTTCAATGTCAGTAAGTGTAAAGTCATGCACATTGGGGCAAAAAATCAAAACTTTAGTTATAGGCTGATGGGTTCTGAGCTGTCTGTGACAGATCAGGAGAGAGATCTTGGGGGGTGGTGGACAGGTCGATGAAAGTGTCGACCCAAAGCGCGGCGACAGTGAAGAAGGCCAATTCTATGCTTGGGATCATTAGGAAGGGTATTGAGAACAAAACGGCTAGTATTATAATGCCGTTGTACAAATCTATGGTAAGGCCACACCTGGAGTATTGTGTCCAGTTCTGGTCGCCGCATCTCAAAAAAGACATAGTGGAAATGGAAAAGGTGCAAAAGAGAGCGACTAAGATGATTTTGGGGCTGGGGCACCTTCCTTATGAGGAAAGGCTACGGCGTTTGGGCCTCTTCAGCCTAGAAAAGAGATGCCTGAGGGGGGACATGATTGAGACATACAAAATTATGCAGGGGATGGACAGAGTGGATAGGGAGATGCTCTTTACACTCTCACATAACACCAGAACCAGGGGACATCCACTAAAATTGAGTGTTGGGCGGTTAGGACAGACAAAAGAAAATATTTCTTTACTCAGCGTGTGGTCGGTCTGTGGAACTCCTTGCCACAGGATGTGGTGCTGGCGTCTACCCTAGACGCCTTTAAAAGGGGATTGGACAAGTTTCTGGAGGAAAAATCCATTATGGGGTACAAGCCATGATGTGTATGCGCAACCTCCTGATTTTAGAAATGGGTTATGTCAGAATGCCAGATGCAAGGGAGGGCACCAGGATGAGGTCTCTTGTTATCTGGTCTGCTCCCTGGGGCATTTGGTGGGCCGCTGTGAGATACAGGAAGCTGGACTAGATGGGCCTATGGCCTGATCCAGTGGGGCTGTTCTTATGTTCTTATGTTCTTATGTAAACTAACATACTAGAATGAAACTTTAGTATACAACTCAGGTTAAAATTTTTAAAAATACAATATTCTACGTGTGCCAAAATGCAAATCTCCACCCTTTTGGGAATGTGGTTACTGTGCAACCTCTGTTTTTTAAACCACTATTCCTCCTCCCCATCTCATCTCTTTTGAAAATGAGAGGAGTTTCAAAAGCAGTTTCAAAAGATTTGCATGCTCAAATCTGAAATCAGAAGTATCGTCAGGGGTTGGCCAGGTTGCACACTAGCCAAAGGTCAACTTCCACTAGAGGGACCACCTGTCTGGGCCAACCCCTTAACCTTTAGCACCTGTGGCAGTGTGGTGCCCAATTCACCACATGGGGTGGGCAGGGGGTCCCATCTAGTGTAGGGGTTTGTTACAGTACCTTCATCACCCTGATGCTGGCACGGTGTATGTTCCAGGAAGCTCAGACTGGTGTATATGGTGGAGTGGGTTGGCCCGTTCTTCATCAGAATGCCTTTGTGAGGCATGTTATGTTAAGGATGAGTGATTGGCCCAAGGCCATCCACTTGAGTCCTTGGCTGACTGTTGATTTAAACCCCAATCTCCAACTCCAAGAGCAAAATTCTCTGCACTATACAGCTAGTCGTCTACCAGTTGTGGTATGGATTCTGACAATTATGTTTTGAACCTCTTCAAATGTTAGTGTCTTGAAACCAAATATAAACCTATATTTCAATGTATGTACAATCCAAAGTAAATAGAACTGATACCCCATTTTCTATAGCTGTAGTAAAGCAAGATGCAGCTTTGTGGGGGAAAAATCTACTGGGACCTAGCCAATGGATATGTGGTAATCCATCTCAATCCAAGGAAGAGTGCTACTGTAGTTCATGGATGTCTCAGAAAGAGCCACTCTTCCAAACAGTATGCCACAGTCTCTTTTTGTAACACCTTTCATAAGTCACTCTGCTCCCCTCCTTTTTATCTTCACCACCCACACAATTCATTTGTTTGTTATTTTTTTAAAAGTGCATTGGCATCTTCAGACAGAAAGCTGTGTAGAAACTAAAGCATTGGGAAAGCATGTTATTGTACATGACAGATGCCTTCTAATCACTGGGGATGACTAATAACTTCATTTCTTTCAAGGACATTACAAAGAGTGTCAGATTACTCACTGATTGACGAAGTTTCTAGAAAGGAAAAAGTGCCAGCACATTTCAAAGAATCATCTTGAGCCCCTGTACATAAATCAAGGTACAAATATAATAAGTAAACACTAAAAGACAGAAATCACAGAACTGGAAGGTAACTATTCTGGGATCTTCTTGTACACCCATTGCACTAGGGCAAAATTCCTTTATCAAGGCACAAACCATCCTTGATTGATGTTAGTCCAGTCTTTTCTTGAAAACGTCCCCTTTTCATAGCATTCAGATTTCATTCCTTCTGAAAGCACCTTAAGCGTTCGTCTTGGAACTTTAAGCTTGTTACTTCTTTCCATCCAATTCCCATTAAATATGGGGGAAATAGTTCTGATATCATTCTTGAAATGATGACATTCAGAATTGCAAATAACTGCATATAGTATTCTAGGCAATGAGATCATAGCAGGGACTGTGCTCTTCTGCTTTCCACTAGCAATGTGCTGACTTGAAATTCATAATTATCTGGTCCAGAATTTTATCCATCGTGCAGTGCTCAGATGTCTTTCAAATTAAGTGCTGTTTTCCCTACAACTTCCTTCTCTGCCTAAGAATATAAAATAAAATTAGACTAAAAAGAGTTGCTCTGAAGGTGCATAAACAAACGTTCTTTAATGAGAGTGTCTTTCTCTTAATGAAAATCTCATTAACTGCTGTAAATGACACAACCAGGCCCCCAGCTCAAGCAGACTTGGGTTTGAAGTGTATCTTCACTATTTGGGCAAATCAATTCTCCCTGTCTTGATAATATTTTATGGGATGGTTGTCCCAGTTTTGATCAACAACATTCTCTTCTTCCCTGGTTTGTGTACAGGTAGGGTGGATACACAGGTGCTTTAATTTCTAGTCATCAATCTGCCTCTACTGGTGCTATGAGTTGAGTACAGAGCACATGAAACTAAACTATAGTTTCCAGGGGTAATAGAATGAGGTGCATGCATGTGACATCATCAGTGTGCATATACCGACACTGAAAGCTAATACAGAGTTCTCAGAAAGGAGTTAAGACTTTTCCAAGCAAGTACATGAATACCAAACCAATTGGGCAGAATCCCTGAGGCTTGATGTACATCATTACTTTCTACCACGTTGCCATTGGTTGGTTCTCCTATTTGTAAGTTCCACATACAGTCAATAGCCCTTTTTTGTTTTTGATAACATGATGGAAAGCAGAAGCACAAATGGTCTTGTACATTTGCTTTTCACCTCATGTTGTAATAGCTGAAACTCCTCAGAGATATCTGACAAAATCAATGCACATTATTTCTTGTTATGCTGTCACATTTTTTTCCTCTAGCAAGCCACCCTTTTAAAGTGAAAAAATCAGCTAAGTAATTAAGGTAGAGAAGTCTCCATGAAGACGCATTAGACTTAAGTGCATTCTTAAAGGGACCATAATTAATCTAGCACAGAAAGCATGCACCATGTCAGATGGCACTTTCACATCATTCAAAACGCATAGTTGCTGCTACCTACAAACATGTTACACCCTAGACCCTTACCTGTCACAGTCACTGCATACAGCAGTTGATTTTCCCTGGCAGAAATTATTGACAGACAAAAGCTTTTATCGTAACTGCTGCAATGGACAGGATGCTGACACACAATGATCATTGTCCCATTTGTGATTATTGCTCAACTCAGTTTCACTATGTCTCTGATGAAATACCCAACACAATGCTGCTTCCAGTATTGACTAGTATCCTCACCTGTGATTGGACAGCCCTGATTAATCCTTCCTTCTCTAAGCCATACCAAAATGGTGGTATTCTAATATAGCTGTCATTATTTTGCTGCACATCCCCAACTACTGCATGCAAAAAAAAAAAAAACAAAAGAGGGGGGAGTGTAAATCATGGAAGCAGTTGGGAAGTCCATAAAAATAAAAGACTATGAATATTTCATCACCCCATATTTTATTTTCCGGTCTGTTCTGAATCTCCCAAAATGTTATTAGTTCATTTATGAGTCTACAACATTTGTGATACCTACTCTCTAACATGGGTTCTTGCCCACATTTCCAGCTTGTTTCCTGGGTCTATCATTATATTTGATTGGTTATTTTAACTTTCACAGGCACAAGTTCATTTCCCACACCACAGTGTCTCACTGGCAACTTCACGCAGTAGAATATGCTGATTTTTTTTTCCTGCCTCATGAAAATTACTTGTAACCATGACTTGTTTATACAGTCTCAGTTCTGTTTCCTGTTGGCTGAAGGAGACAGTTACATACTGGTGTTATGCATCCTCAGGACTGTAAATTATACCGCACAATTATTTTCACTCCTGACCTTGCAAGGAGCAATTCAAATGAATCATTTCGTTTTAGTAGATGCAGTGATTACAATCTTGCCCTTGTGTAGGGAGGTTGTCCTTAATACACTACAATTCAGACCAATTAGTAGATGGGAACTTCTATCCCAGTTTCTATTAAAGTACAGTATAACTCAAAGATTGACTTCCTTTTTGCTAGTATCAGCTACAGTCCATCCAAATGCTGCGTTTTAAGCATAGCCTAGTTCAGGGGTGTCCAAACATTTTGGCAGGAGGGCCACATCATCTCTCTGACACTGTGTCAAGGGCCGGGGGGGGGGAGAATTAATTTACATTTCAAATTTGAATAAATTGACATAAATGAATATATTAGAGATGGAACTTATATGAATGAATGAAGGTCTTGTAATAGCTCAAGGCCTATAAAAGGCCTTATACAAAGCAAGGCCAGTCTTTCCTGTGCTGCCGTTGCTGCATCACAGATGTGAAACAGCAAGCAGTGGAGGGAGCCCTCATCCCACAGCTCATGTGAGAGGTCAAACATTTGGCTGTCACGCTGCGACAAGTTGCATCAGGTCAGTACGGGCTCCAGCAAGTCTCCAGATGACCAGAGGCTCAATGGAGACTAGGGGCTCCCCGAGGGCCAGATTGGGAGTCCTTGAGGGCCGCAAGTGGCCCCAGGGTCGGGGTTTGGGCACCCCTGGGCTAGTTCTTGCTGAGGTGATTGTATCTGGGTATAACCATTTCAACCCACTGAAGAGGGCTGACATAATGGAATCCCCCCCCACACACACACACAGAAACACTACCCATTGAAAATTAACAAGTTAGCAATAAGGCTAGGCTAACATTCTCTTTCCTAACATCTGGTTTTCTATGTTCAGAGATGCTTTGTGAGGGCAGAAATGGAAGAAAATTCAGTCCTGTGAGATTTTGGGTTGCTAACTGAAACTATCCCTGAAGAGAGGGGGGAGAGAGATTCCCCCCCCCCCAAGTGAAGAAATCAAACATTGAAAATTCCTTGAGACCCTGTAAAAATCTTCAGGATTGCTTCAGAAGTCATTTGGAGATTGATGCTGAATCCTGGAAATTTCAGGACAACTCTGGAAGGCTGGGAACCCTCGTGAGTTCCCAACTAAAGTCTGAAGGTGAACACCCTGATGCTCAAATTACAGAGGGATGAAGGATGTCTGGTCCCCTTAGACACAATTTGGAGAACACAGAAGAGAAATAGGCAAGTTTTGATCATTTTGTTGAGGTCATGTTGTATGATTACAGGTCCAGCCTGGTTATACACTGATTTTTTATGCACAGATTTGACTCAACACAAATGGCCACTGCAAATGAGAAGGAATTTGCTGATCCCTGGAGAAGGGGAAAAATGCATCCCTTTAAAATCAGTTTAAAAAACTAAACAGTCCTTTAACAATAATGAGAGAGAGGGCAGCTGGCTGACAATCCATCAATCCTTCTCTCTCCAGGCAACCCCTCCCTTCCCCCTGAGCACAAAGAAAGGTGATCACTTTGCATTGGTGAAGAGAGGGGCTGAGTGAAGCAGATGACTGATTGATGGATTGTCTTCTTAATGATTCTTATCTTGCATCACAAAGGTCAGCAAGGCTGTTTTTAAATCACCTGAGCAAAGAAACTTTGTTTTTTAAGTTGATTTGCTATTGTGTTTTTTGCCATCCATGTGAGTGCCACATGAATGAGTGAACCCACATGAGTGAACCCACAGGAATAATGAGGCTCAACCTGTACCCAATGATTGGACTATTTAGGGGCTTTATATGTATAAACAGGCTGGAAGCAGAAGCTGCTACCCACATCGAGGGAGTATGGTAAGCAATACCGTTTTATAGCTTTCTGCATGGTGAGTTGACCTTTGGGCATTTTTCTGCAAGTAGAGTGTAACAGAAATCTAATATCTAATTTTGCTCATAAAAGTGTATATTGTACTTTTGTATTACAATTGTGAGGCAGGTTTGAATGTTCTTCTGTTGCAGAAAAAAAGAATTAACTTTAATTCCCACTATTCCAAAAAGATTTTAGCTACTTAATCTAGAGAGAACTTCAACATTGTGCCCACAACCCAATTACCATTTTATGACTGGAAGGGATTTAGAACTAGAATGAAAAATTTTTAAAATTAGTTGACTTCATAGGACTGAACGTGTGTTTTAGTAGAGGGATCTTCATAGTTGAAATATTGGGGTTTTCCCTATTACACAAGTTGTCACCCAAATGGGTTACAAAAGCACTTGATGTAGGGGTGACCTTCTAAAAGCGTTTCTCGAGAGTTCACCACTGTAATCTGACAGTGACATTTATACTCTCTGCCTGTGCAACGTACTTTCCAATGAAACCCCAGTTTGTGTACAATATTAGGTACCATTCCAGTACAAATTTCAATATCTTCAGACTCCACAAATACAGAAATAATTAAACTGCTTTCTGAATATTTCTCAGAGAGCCATAGGCTGAGAAAGAAAATGACAGGAATAATGAAATAGAAGGCAGCCCTACTGGCCTACTCTGGAAAAGTTAGGTAAATCCATACATAACGTCTTCTGAGAGGATCTTTGGAACCTTTCTGTTTTGATAGCAAAGACAAATATCACAGCTCATACCCAGCTTTTGAAAAGCAGGGCAAAATAAAATGATAGATTAATAAGGCCAAGACCACCATAATAGAGGGAAGACATAATATAAAGGAGGAGGACGATGTCAGTCTCAGAAATAGGGTGAAATTTAAATGAAAACAGAAAAAAACAAGCCTTAGAGATAGAAAAATAATGTGATAATTACCTCAGTGGGAAAAGAAATCCATCTGCTTAACTCAGATTGAAGTTGAAACTATTAATGGAACCAATATTGCCCAGGCTTTGTTAACTTTGTTTTGTGTAGGATTATTTTCAGACAATTTATGTGTCTGTTGCTTATACCTTGCTCTGTGAGAGGTATCTTAGGGAAAGTATACTATATATACAACCATAATTACCATATTCTGGGAACATTTGTATTCACCATGGATATGATAGAGTTAATCCAGTAATTTCTGCATGAACTGTTATAATACCCAAAGCAGTACATTATCAAGAAGGGATGTTCTGATATAAAATCCAGTGTTGCAGAGTTCATTTATATAGAAATATCACGTCATGTTCTGTGAGCACACACATGCTAGAGGGAGGGGAGAAGAGAGAATACACAAGGAACTGCAGTTGTCCCAGCTATCAACATTTTTGCCTAATGGGATGATCTGGTTATCAGCAGTGCAAAAAAAAACCAAAGGCACCAAACAGAACTGCTAAACCCTGTGAAATGGGTCATGAGGAAAGAGGATGCTAAAAGAAATCTTATTTTTTAAAAAAAAAATCAGACAGCTTATTACTTACAAGTATTTACAAATACTATGTTAATGTTGTAAAAGCAGCCATCATGAATCAAAATGAGCCCTGCCCTGAAATTAATCATCCTCCAATTTAATCTCTCCTGGTATTAGCAGTGATTCTTACACAGAAGTAGTAGTCACCCTGCATAGCAGTAAGGTTCCCAGAGGGGAACAGCACTATGTTTTGCAGGGCACCTCAACGCGTTGTGTAAGCTGCCCCTCTTTCTTGCCATTGGAGCCATTCCAGTGAGAGCAAAGCAGAGGAGACATGTTGCTCTCACCACCTGGAATGGCTCCAATGGTGGCGGGGGGGGGGGCAGCTTACACAGCACATTGAGGCACCCTATCAATTTAGCACTTTGTCCCCCCTCTGGGAGTGCCACTGCTGCATAGATTGGAATAGGTTTCTAAGATAGGTTCTACCTGTTGTTTCTTACTAAGCATCATAATTGCTTCTGAGTGAGATCTTACTGAATTAACTGGAAGAGTTGCCACAACAGAGTTTTCATTTTAGGCAAACTTCAGTTGCTTTTACAGCAGCTGTTTTTTCCTAGAATTGTCATCTGTTGTTTTTCAGATTGTATGGAGAACCCAGACAACATTGTCACTGAACCATTGTATTTCCCTGTATGCATGTATGTATTGTTGGATGGATGGATGGATGGATTTATTTTTATCCAATTTTTTTCAGCACAAAGTTACGCGAAGCAGATTGTCCTTTTGATCTTTTTAAAGACCTGGTTTATGAACTTAAAAAAAAAATTGCATGTAATTGCAGTGCTAGCGTGTCCAGTGTGGACTGGCAAAATGCACTGTCTGGTAGGATGGGCAATCTGGCAACCTGGCTCATGATACCCTAAGTTTTTGCACTGATCCCACTACCATTTCTTGCCTACACTGCCATTACACATCCTGCTACCTTGTCCCTTTTTCTGTAGCCACATTCTTTGCTATTTATCTTGAAATATAATAAATATTGCATAATCGCAAAAACAAAAGATTTGCTTTGTTAGATTTGTTAAAGATTTGATAATTTTTTACAATATAAGGTAAAATAGTGCTGCAGATATGAACATATGTGTAGGTGTTTTTCCAAAAGCAAACTGCAGTGCCAAATCCACGAGTAGTATAAGAATGAGCATCTTCAGGAAAAATACATCTGCATCCATTTTCACTAGGGGAGGAAAAACCCTGAAAGCTGCTATTAAAGCTTTCACATCCCCATAGTTATTTAGCTCAAGTCATTTCAGAAACTAGTGTGTTTAAAAATACAGCTCATCATAACTGAAGTGAGAGGAAGTAAGGCATTAAGCAGATGGGATATCTTTTGCAGAACTAAAGCCAACAGCACCAGAAGTGAATTCCTCACAAATGGACTCTGGGAATGTTCACTCACAAATGGTTCCTTTAATTTAAGGATCTCTTGATATGTTTCATTTTATTGTCTCTGTGGGGGTGGGGGGGAGCAGAAGTTTATACGTCTTTTTGCAGGAGGGCCTAAATCTCTATTTCTGAAGTACTTATTTCTGATGTTACTAGGAAGCACCCTCAAACCCTTTTAGTTGCCACTGAACAGTAGAAGAGAAGAGAACTCTGGGATACCAAAACATGATTTTGTTTTTGAGGCATGATCCTCATAGGGAATATGCTGTTTTACATAAAGATTGTGTGAACAGGACCAATACAAGTCACTCTCTCCTTGCTGGAAGAGCCTTGCCAGATCAGATCAGATCAGGTCCATCTAGTCCAACTTCCTGTTTCCCGCAGTGGGCAACTACAAGCTCCTGGAAAGCTCATGAGGAGAACATGAAGTCAGTAGCCATCTTCTACTGTGGCTTCCCAGCAACTGATATTCAGAGGCATATTGCCTCTAGACCTGGAAGACAATGTTGGGCTGTTGTCTACAGGCATAATTTCCATGGCATTCTGAAAAAAATTTCATGCCCATTCCATGTTTGGTGCAGCTGCACCAGTGGGGGGGGGGATAGGATAGGGCTGAAAGTCACAGGGAAGGTACTCCCTACCCAGCACACTTTCAATGGTGGACAGAGGATATTGAGAATCCAATACATATGCTGTCACAGTCAACAATTCAAACTCCATGGCCCACTGTGACCTACAAACGCAGTACAGCCAGTTCTCTTTATATGTGAATTCACTATCCGTGAATTCGCTTATCCGCAAGGGGCAGAACTGCCACCCACCTCTCATTGTCTTTTGCTATCTGCAAATTCAACCCTAGCAATGATGAGAGGCTAATGATGAGAGGTCTCAGGAAGGCTACCTGAAGGTTGCTCTGGGGCAAGCCAAGGAAGGAACAAAGGTAGAGGAGTACAGGTGAAGCAACCCCCAATCCACTGCTAAACTCTGAGGCAACAGCAAACTTCAACAAGTCAAGGGATAGCCAGCACAGAGAAATTGTCATTGCCACAACCTTCCATGCATCAAGGGATACCAGCACAGAGGAGGAAGCGTCAGATATTGGAGAGGTTGATGAACCCTCACTATCACCCACACAGACTAGGCAGTGTTTCTCAAACTGTGGGCTGGGACCCACTAGGTGGGTCGCAAGCCAATATCAGGTGGGTCCCCAATCTTTTCAATATTTTATTTTTAATATATTACAGTTGATGCTACTGCGGTGTGTGACTGCATTTGGGGAAATGTCACAGATCTGTACTTTGAACAGACTACTATGTATATGTCTTTAACAATGATAGTCAATTGGGCTTACCCTTGGGTAAGTGTGGATAGGATTGCAGCCTAGGATTGTTAAAAATTTTCCTGCTTGATGGTGTCACTTCTGGCCATGACATCAGAAGTGGGTCATGACATATTGTCATTCTAAAAATGTGAGTCCCAGTGCTAAAAAGTTTGAAAACCACTGGACTAGAGTGCATGGTGAAGAGGGTCCCCTGTAACCTAACCCTATTTTTCCCATAGGCTCAATGATTCAGTATCCACTGATTCGGTATCCACTAGGTTTTCCAGGAACCTAACCTTAACAGATGAGAACTGACTGTACCTTCCTGAATGCTGCAGTAGCAGCAGTACCATAGTGAATTGGTATACTCTGAACCCACAAGCTGTGTGATCAAAGTCACTTCAGATGTGGTGTTCAGAATGTGACAGTTTCCCATTAATATGCACGTGGATGATCATTTGTTTGAAAATGTCTCCATGTCAAAGTTTGCTTCCCTTGGGAAAGTTCTGTGCTGTTTGTTCATTCTCAAGGTCTGATATTGCCGTGTTTAGGGCCAGGAAGGAATTTTGTTTGGCTTATTTTGCTAGTGACATTGATTGTTAGGTGCTCTGTTCAAAGGAAGGGCAGATATATGAGCAAGCGGGCAGGAAGAAGGAGAAAGGGAGGAAACAGGGAGGGAGGAAAAGGGAGGGCTATAATCTGGCAGAATAGAGGGAATAGAAAACATCAACAAAAGTTTACCGAGACTGAGGAAGTAGAGTAGATGTTAAAGTTTTATACAAGACAGTGGCAAGGAATTGGCTCTCTGGTGATACTTGGTTCCCTGAAATCAAGACAATTCTAGCTGCTGTGCAAATGTCCTAGGTTGGACTCCTGGCAGTTTCTTTCCTGGCTAGCAGTTCCACTGGCACAAACGCAGAAAGCCAGAACACAACTTGCAGATCTCCCAGTTTAAGCCCCATGGCACCTGCCATGAACTTTTAGGTCGGTTCTGTTTCCTTCTGGAATGCAGGTTGCTGCACTTGCTCTAGTCACATGGAATTATTTGCTCCACAAAGCTTCTACAATGCACTGAGCACTGTGGTCTGATCTGTGGCTTGATTTGTGCAAAAAGAAAGGGGACACTGGTCCTGCTTTGGAACATGGCTTTTGACCTTCTCCAGCTCGATGATTCTTTGAGTCTATGGGCCTTATAGTGTCACTCAGATTCTTCCCCACAATAATCCAGGGCTCTTTAACATGGCATGCTTGTCTGTGCAATAAGATGGCTTCCCTGGAATTTACGTAATTTGCAAATGGAAGATTCATGGGATCCTTGGTATCTGAGTCCCTTCGGTAAAATGGAAGTCCATGACTCTTGCCAGTCATTCCCCTGTTATATTTTATTATTAATAATTACCCATTATAATCTGCCAGCTTTGGGTCAGGCATTGTAAAGAGAATGAATGACTGAGGAACTGTAGGTGTATGGCGTTCTAGTCAATGAGCCTCCTGTGACTATTAAATCATTAGTAATTCTTTTCCTAATCTACTTTACGCACACACTGGTCTCAAATTATATAATGAAAACCAGGCAGCATATTGTGTGTAGTGCTGGAGCTCACATCTCAGCCATGACACTGTTCTGAAGTTCCCAGGTTATTTTTGGAAGGTTCTGATGTATGACAACTATTCCCCCCCCCCCAACAACTCTAGCTCCCCTTATGAAAGTAATCACAGACATTTACAAAGCAACGTTGATGCTCCGAAGAGGCATTTCCCGTGGTCATCACTTGTAGGAAATAGTAAACTACTAACATGTTACCTTTTTCCTTGTGAGTGCTGAAATACGTATTTACTGTACTTATTTCCAATAATATCTTCATTCAGAAGGCAATTTGACTACAGTACATTAATCCACACAGCATAAAGGCACAGTGATCCCAGAGCTTCCCCCAAGGGAGGAAACAGTTAAATTTTAGTGTTTTTTATGATACAGTGCATCCCGGGTAGTGCATTAATGGCCAAAAACTGTAACACTAATGTAGGCAGTTACTGGGAAACATTTTTTATACTGTACAGTACTTTATTATGAAAGGATTGTGCTCTACATAAAATAAATACCCTTGGCTTTTCTCCAGAAATGGTAGACCGTGGCTGAATTTCCAAATCTACTTAGTCAGCATTTGTGTCCAACAATAAATTAGAATGAAAATAAATCCGGGTTTTCCTTTCAAAGTGGGTGGGAGCTGAAATAATCAACTATTCATTATAACAGCAATGTGGAGTAATTTGGAAATAGATGCCTGACTTCCATGTACTGCTGATAAAAGCGATTATCCACATTCCATGTTTTTTTGTCATATTCCATTTTTTTTTTCAGATTCTCAGCTCTAAATCTTCCCTCTCTTTCCAAGTTAAGATTGGCAAAATCCTTTAGTTCCAAAATGAAAGTAAACCATCTGAACTTTTGCCCTGACTTCTTTTGCATCTTGCTGGAGAGAATCTACATAACTGAACTTTCTACTAATTGCTGTTTGTACTTGACTATCTGAAACTGCAGTCAAGAAGCAGATAACTACCTCTGAACATAAGAACATAAGAACATAAGAACAGCCCCACTGGATCAGGCCATAGGCCCATCTAGTCCAGCTTCCTGTATCTCACAGCGGCCCACCAAATGCCCCAGGGAGCACACCAGATAACAAGAGACCTCATCCTGGTGCTCTCCCCTACATCTGGCATTCTGACTTAACCCATTCCTAAAATCAGGAGGTTGCGCATACACATCATGGCTTGTACCCCATAATGGATTTTTCCTCCAGAAACTCGTCCAATCCCCTTTTAAAGGCGTCTAGGCTAGACGCCAGCACCACATCCTGTGGCAAGGAGTTCCACAGACCGACCACACGCTGAGTAAAGAAATATTTTCTTTTGTCTGTCCTAACCCGCCCAACACTCAATTTTAGTGGATGTCCCCTGGTTCTGGTATTATGTGAGAGTGTAAAGAGCATCTCCCTATCCACTCTGTCCATCCCCTGCATAATTTTGTATGTCTCAATCATGTCCCCCCTCAAGCGTCTCTTTTCTAGGCTGAAGAGGCCCAAACGCCGTAGCCTTTCCTCATAAGGAAGGTGCCCCAGCCCCGTAATCATCTTAGTCGCTCTCTTTTGCACCTTTTCCATTTCCACTATGTCTTTTTTGAGATGCGGCGACCAGAACTGGACACAATACTCCAGGTGTGGCCTTACCATAGATTTGTACAACGGCATTATAATACTAACCGTTTTGTTCTCAATACCCTTCCTAATGATCCCAAGCATAGAATTGGCCTTCTTCACTGCTGCCGCACATTGGGTCGACACTTTCATCGACCTGTCCACCACCACCCCAAGATCTCTCTCCTGATCTGTCACAGACAGATCTATCTGTCACAGACAGACTATCACTGCTAAGTGATAGTGATTTGAGCCAGCCAAGCTATCTTATAAACTACATGGATACTTGCCCATAAGTTGAGAAATTTCTGTCAATAAATCAAGTGTTAATCATTTCCTTGCCTTCTGGTACTCAGGTGTCAGGGCTATTCAGGCAGGCAGGAGAAGCCCAGAGCAGAGCAAGAGAACAAAACAGAGATAATAAAGGAGATTATTAGTCTCTAGGGCAACCAGAGCATTAGTATTAGCATTAGTTAACCCTTTCACCCTTTCACTCCTTCCTCAGGAGAAAAATGTAAGTCAGGGTCAAGGCTTCCATTTAAATCAAGCAAGCCTCATTCTCTTTGGTTGGATCACACCCAACCCTTTTGCACAATTTTGCAAACGTTTTACACCATTTTGCAAATATTTGGCAGAGGTCTGGTTTTTAAAACACTAGGATGTAATCCTCATTTCTATCTGAAACAAAGTCCAAAGCTACAATTCAGTGCACTATTACTTAATAGTAATACCCGTGGAAAGCAATGGGTGCACTTCTGAGTAAATTGGGTTGCAACTATGTGTAGCTGTGCTTGCTCATTCTCAGTCCTTGTTGCTTGTCTCTCTGCTGTGAATTAATAAATTGCACACTCCCGGTTATGTTTTGTGATGTACAGTATGTTATATGTAGAACCTTGACTTAACACACCGGGCAACTTAAAGAAGGATTTGATTAATGGTTCTACTGGTATGTTGTTTACAGTGCAGTTACTCTGATAGTGTTTACAAAAAGATTGTGAATACCAAATTTAAAAAGTTAATGAATAAAAAATGTGTACGTACCTTATGATATTTTACTAAATTTTCAATAAATTAGAGATTTAACAGTTATTAGGTAACAATTACTGGTAGATTATTTTTCAGAATTTGGCTTTGGATAAAATCAGACAAAATTATAGTCAGACACCCCTCAAGTTTAAATTCCTCTCCCGACTTATCTGAGGGTCATAGAAAATTCCATGCCTTTTCTCAAGACCTGTGCTCGACCTATCTGTGAGATCAGTTTGTGCTCGAGTGCCTGTAGTTATTATATGAGACAAACAGCGTCATGTGCCCCATTTATTCTATTTTATTTATCCAGTAACTTTTTACCCACCTTTCTATTCTCGAAGGGACTCTCACAATGGCTTATATCAATGGTTCTCAAACTGTGAGTCATGGTGGGATTTTTGGTGGGTTGCAAAACTGACAAGGAATATGTATAGAGCCCTATGGAAAGAGAAACCAAACCACGTGTGTGCGTTTACTCGTGAGTAGGCAACTATGCCTTGACTCTTACCGAAGACCGGGCCAAGTGGAATGCAAAGCCCCCAGAATGGTGCCAATCCAATGAATGTGGAGCTTGACCAATGCTCCAGAAGCTCCCCCAATAGCAAAAAGGATAAAACAGAGGAGTGAGTAGCTGATAAAGTGAAACCTTTTTTTTTTTAAAGCGGGTCCTGCTGCTAAAAGTTTGAAAACTGCTGCTTTATACTATATTGAAGAAAAAAACAGAATAATCACTAAAATCATTAAAAAGATTAAAAAGCAGGATAAAATGTAAGATAATAACTAGAACAAAACACACACACACAGAGTACCCAAGCCAGTATAAGGCCCAATCCTATCCCATTTTCCAGTGCTGGTACTGCTATGCCAATGGGGTGTGCACTGCTTCCTGTGATGGGAAGGCAGTCACAAAGCCTCCTCAAGGTATGGGAACAGGAAAGTTGGAGAGGATTGGGCCCTTAGACTACAGGTGAGAGAGTGTACAAAATGGCACCATGTACTTAATTACAAGAAATAATAAAACCAATAGCTGAGCAAACTGTGCACTCAGTCTTCTGGAACTCTTGTGAAATCAGAGTCAGCAACTTCAGGTGGAAAGGAAGTTCTGGAAGTCCATTGGAAGGCACTGATAAAGCGATACCAATTATTTTCTTTTCGAGCTGTACATTTGTTTCAGAATGCATGAAAAATGAATCAAATGGGGCCTGCTTGGTTCATTTTCCATCTGTTCCTAAACAAATGAAAAATGAAATGAATGAGTAACAAATCATGCCTGTAAATGCATTTGGGGGTGCTTAACTGGTCCTAGTGGCAGCTCCCTCTCAATGGTCACCATTAGGCCTGGATGTCACATTGTACTTCAGCATTCTGGGGGGGGGGGGAGAGTGGGAACTGCTGGGAAGCAGCTGCCTAAATGAGCTCTGTGGATACCTCCATCAGAGCAGTTTTTAAAAGCAAGAAGTTTAAAAAAGAACTCGACACAAAATGAAACAAATAAAGAAATGAATAACGCAAGAAATGAGGTGCATACGAAGGAAAGTGAATGGAACACTGAAACAAAAAATTTTTTGCACACATCTTTTGTTCTGTACAATTTCTTTTCCAGGCAATTATATATCCACTTGATGGCAATCCCTTCTCACCCTAATTTATTGGGTTTTCTTGGGAAAATGTCATATAAGACTAAGTCGAAAGAAACATAGTCCAGCTATATCTAAGTATAGATTATACTAAATACCTTGTCCTTTAAACCATTTGTTAGGTTCCTATTCTAGCGCTTCTAAAATGATCAATAGTTAATGCAACTCCCTGCCAACTCAGGGTTGTTCCACTCTTGCTAGAAAGGCATTCAGAGTCCAGAGCCATGCTGAAATTGCCTGTATCTGTGCCTCTTGGCCACTAGAGGCCACTGCCACGCATGCCAAACTAACCTGGCTTTTGTTCACTTTCTCTCCCCGTCAAACCTAGAACTGGAGGATGGGGGCAGCCTGCAAGGAAATGCATGCACTACAGAAGAAAATGGATGCTGCACAAACATGCAACCCAGAAAAGATGAGACCTGAGCTCCTGAAGCTACGTAGCTACGTAGAAGAGGGAATATTGGCAGGTGTATAGGCAGGGCTGGTGTCAAGCTATTCTGCGCCCTAGGCAAGGTTAACTACTTGTATGCTCCCCAATATCTTTTTCATAAGACTTTATAATAATTTATATTCCATAGCACTGTTGTGGTATTTGTATTAAAATAAAAGTATATAAATTGTCATTGGATTTTTTATATGGGTTAAAAAAAACTAATCTGTATAAACCAGTGCCCCTCAAAGGTCAGTACTGCACCCCTCCAAGGTCTGTGCCCTAGCTGGCTGCCTAGATGGCCTAATGATAGCACCAGCCCTGGGTGTAGCTCATCATACAAGATTGAGTAAAGGTGCACCTATATATCTCTTTCTTTTCTTGCAGACGTTAAAAGTACAGGATCTCTCTTTTGCATCTGCTCACTCTAAGATCTCCATGCTTCAGAAAATTTTTCTAAGACTTCCCGAGATTACTAGAAGTGTATATCAACAATAAATATTTCTACTGAAGGTAGCATAACTGAAAAGCTCATCCCTTAAATCAGTTGTCCTATCAAGTTTTGAGCTTGATCCTAACACTATAGTCCTTCTAATGATTCCCCTCTTTCCATCGCTGCAGGTAGTAGTTTTATAAAAAAAAATTTTTTTAATTTTTCCAAAAACAAAATAACAAACACACATAACACATAATACAATACATACAAGACATAAACACAATATTAGAGGGTGCAAGATATCATACATCACTATAACTAATAAATCATTACGTATTTCTTAATCCAGTTCCTCTTCTACATTAGCCTCTTAATATCATTTATCATTTATCTATCATATCATATATAATATATCATATATATATATAATACATTCATATAAATGCCCTATCTTATACTCCTACAACTTTATTTTCAAGAAAACATAAAATAATTTTCATTACTCAATCTATATCGGTTTCACTGTTGATCCAAGCTCTCTAAAAATCTGTCCATTTCCATCACATTCATTATTTTCTCTATTAATTCATCTTTCATTGGGATCTTCGTGTCTTTCCAATATCTAGCATATAAAATCCTCACAAAAATTAATATCATAATCCAATATCTAACATTCTAAATTCTAACAACTTTTAATATCCTAATAATTACATATATTATTTCTCTATCTATAACATCCAAAATTAATATATCCTCATGACTAAATACGTAAACATATATGTAAACATCCAAAACAATCACCTAAAATTAATTCTAATTCATGTAGTTATTAATTCAGGTAGTTATTAATTCAGGTAGTTTCTTTGTGATGGTGTTACCATGTATAAGATGCACACCATACTTCTAAGCATTTTCCATCTTGTCTATCATTTTAGGAGCTTGTTTCCTATCTTTTAGAATCCTGGGGAAGACAAGTACATTAAAAAACATTTGGGAAAGAGGCAGTGGCGTCACTAGGATTCGCGTCACCCAGTGCAGGAGGCCTTTGTGTCACCCCATGCAGTGGGCAGGGCAATGCCCCAGGTGGGCGTGGTGATGTACTATTGCCCCACCCCCACTGGTTTTTTGGCTGTACCTTTTGTTAGAATGCAGATATTTCAATGTGGATTCTTTCATTGCATTCTGCATGAAATTACGCATTGATTGATGTATAACATGATGGTATTATTCCTCCAAATTCTGATTTTAGTGATTTTGAAAACTTGTAGAGTCTCTCTCTCTCTCTCTCTCTCTCTCTCTCACACACACACACACACACTATGTCAACTTACTAACAACTTATTGCAGCAGTTCTCAAACTTTAAGCACTGGGACCCACTTTTTAGATTGACAATCTGTCCAGGACCCATTGGAAGTGATGTCATGGCCAGAAGTCACATCATCAAGCAATTAAAATAAATAATTATAAATAATTAAATTAAAATAAAATAATTAAATAAGGGGGAGCCAGTCCTATTCCACCAAGTGAATCTACTCTGAAGTAATGGGGTCAATGGGGCTTACTCTCAGAAAAGTGTGGGTAGGATTGCAGCCTGTGAGCCCAATCCTATGCATGTCTACTCAGAAGTAAGTCCCATAGTGGTCAATGGAGCTTACTCTGTAGTCTGCCTGCAATAACCCCCAGCCCCCCAAAAGAATCAGTGAGATTTTCAGTTTAAAGTTCTTCTATTTCAGGCACATCAAGATAAAGATCCACCTGGCTTTTCAAGTGCAAAATAGAAAACTTTCCCCTTACCATTCAAGCCTCTTTTTTGTTCTTTTTTTTGGGGGGGGGGGGGGGAGGCTGCCTTCTGGAACAGCTCCATTGGATCAGGACCCTTCCAGTGTCCTCACATTCCCTTTGCCTGACCTGACTACCAGCCAAGGCACGTCTGCCTACTCGTGAGTAAACATGACTGTGAGGCTGCTTTGCTTTCCATAGAGCTCCTAGGACTGGGAGGGAGGCAGCTGGGAGGGAGGAACCTCCTTTGGTGTTTTTGGGGGCTACACTCATTGGATGAGGACCATTCTGATGTCCTTGGAGCCTCTCAGCCTGCCTCGACTAAGGCAAGTCTGCCTACTCGCGAGTAAACGCGGCCATGTGTCTTTATTTTGGGCTCAGACTCTCAGCTGGGAGGGGGAAGCTTCTTGGGTGTTTGGGGGGGGGCTGCATTCATTGGATCGGAACCATTCTGGTGTTGTTGGATTTCTCTCAGCCTGCCCTTTCCGATGGACTATGGCAAGTATGCCTACTCCCGAGTAAACGCGCGATACGGCTCACTTTCACTTTCCATAGGGCTCCATGCATTTTTTCCTTCCGGTTTTTTGGCCATAACTTTTGAACGAAAGGAGGTATTGCAATTCTGTTTTTTGCACTGCACACCGCTGGCCATTCTGCATCCATTCCGCGTGATGCGGTATAGCGTGATGCGGTAGCTCCTAACCCCGCGAAGTTAGCGTGTCCTCCCCAGGGCGCGTCACCTTCCGGCGTGTCACCTGGTGCAGCCCACAACCCTGCACCCCTCTAGCGACGCCAGTAGAAAGAGGTAGCATCAAATCATTTAAGGGACCCTGAATTTTGTGAGAATTCTAGAGGACACCTTCTGGCATCATATTTTCCCTGGGAACAGCAATATGGGGCTGATAATTCTTCCATATGTGGCACTATAGACAGATAGTCTCTCCCCTCCTAGCCATTTATCAAGTAGTTAGGAGCAGGTTCAGCTTCTCATGCATTCCAGTTTCCACTTTTCCCACCCATTAAGCCACTACTGTCAGACAATTCAGGTCAAATTGGATTTTACCTATATTACCACATTTGTTCTAGCCTCATTCAATGTCTCTAGTCTTTAATTTATTATTGATTTGATTCCTGCTCTTCCTCCAAGGCACTGTAAGTGGCATATATGGCATTTTCCCATTTTACCCTCACTACAGCCCTGTAAGATCATTAGGTTAAGAGAGTGTGACTAGTCCAAGATGGTTCAGTGAACTTCACCTCTGAATAATGATTCATTCTTAGGTATCCACAGTCCAGGCCGAACACCCTGTATCAGTGGTTCCCAAACTTTTTATCATTGGGACCCACTTTTTAAAATGCCACTCTGTTGGGACCCACTTACCTTTAGAAGACTGGAAAAAAAGTTTCACTTTACTGGCCGCTTAAGCCTCTATTTGTATCCTTTTTACTTGGGAGGAGAACCGCCTTCTGGAGCATTATGTTCAATAAGAGCCGAGGCACAGTCACCTACTTGGGAGTAAATGCACATGTGTGGCTCCGTTTTGCTTTCTGTAGGGCTCAATGCATTTTTCTCGTCAGCTTGGAGGGAGGTAGGGACTTCCTTCTTGGGAGTTTATTGAGGCCTGTGTTATATTGGGACCATTCTGGTGGCATTGTGTTCCCCTTGGCCTGCCCTTTGAAGTGGGCCAAGGCATGTTCGCCTCCCCACAACTAAAAGTGTATGTGTTGCTCCTTTCAGTTTCCATAGGGCACAATATACAGTCAGCTATCAGCCTGTCAGTATCTTGCTTCCTGTTAACATTCTGACTGTGTTCCCCCTAGCATGCAGACTGCTTGCTTGTCACTTTGGTCTTATAACATCTGTAAAAACAAGAAACATATCTGATTGTTTTAAAAAAATGGAAGGTATTGGGTACAGGGCATGTGGGCCTGGGGGAGGGGCACAGAGAACTGCAGATACCTGAAACCATGGATACTGGATCTTTGGATACAGGGGGGTGCCTGTATATTTGAAAAATTAGTAGTCCAGTTTGGAAGCCAAAAGCAGCCTATTCAAACAATTGTGTGTGTGTGTGTTGTGCAATTAATGTACAACTATTACTCAGCTGTTGTGGAAAATCTTGATGTGTTCCATAAGTAGGGTTACCAGATATAAAGTAGGACAGAGTGCCTATAACCATGGTATAGAAGAGGGAATTCTGACAGGTGCAGCTCAACCTGGAAGGGTTTAAAAAGCTGCACCTGCCAAAATTCCCTCTTCTATACAATGGTTAGCGGTATAGGCACTCTGTCCCAGTTATTATCTGGTAATCCTACCCATAAGAAAAACATTTCTGCTACAAGGAAATCCCATTTGGGTTATTCAAAACACAATATTTTGTTACTGAAAAATGTGATGCCTCTCCACCTCTACTCATGCTTCCTGTAGCAATTCTTGTGCAATATGAACTCAGTTTGCCTTGGTTTTACTGCTATGTATTGGCCAACGTCTGTGCCACAACTTGTCATTCTCTCCTGGCATCGTCGTTACCTTGCATTTTATATTTATATTTTAAAACATATACACTGCTTGCATTAAAGTACATTTATTCTTTGGTGAATTCCATCTCTGGGCTATAGAAATGCAGAAGTGCTCATTAAGCTCTTTAAAAACAAAGCAAAAAAATAAGCAAAAGCACTGCTTCTGCTTTCCATCCCCTACAGTCTCACCATTAGTGAATATTTGTTTCTTTGTTCTTTCTTCTCACCCCATCCTGAATTTGTTTCAGAAGTTCATTGGAAGCTCTCTAGAATCATTCTGTTATTTAAAAATCATGTTTAAGCAGTGCCATGGTACTTCCACCATCCCCCAAGCTGGGGATGAGATATTTATGTATTATATTTATACGTAACTTTTGGCTCACAAAGTGGTTTACAATTAAAACCTCTACAAAGATGCAGTATAATTAGGTGTCTGTTGAGAAGGAAACTCTAGCTCTGGGAGTTGTTGCTACTAGAGTCTAGGTTTCAAGTTCATCTCCAAAGAAGCTAAGAAGCTGTGAATGGACTCATGGAGAGACTGATGACAAAGAGACCAAACCCACAGAAGCAGCCCTTCCACACCACAGTTTGGGGTATGTACAAACAGGGGAATAAATAACACAGTGCAAATGATTACAGTGAAAATGAGGTCTAGTCATTTAGAGGGGAAAGGTAAGAAACAATTATTTCAAATGTTTGTCTACTGCCTTTTCAACACACTTTCTACAACAGGGGTGTCAAACGCATTTCATACAATGGGCCAAATATCATTCATGATGTCTGCTGAGAGCTGGAAGTGATGTCATTAGGCAGGAAGTGATGTCATTAAATAGGTCTTAACCAAAAATAAGCATTTTTTCTCACTTAGGAACTCATTAGCTGCAAATGACTGAAAAGAAAATATGCAAACCTTGATCATATTTCAGGTTATGGGAGAGCCCAATTTTCATGTCGGCTGCCCTTTCAGCAGTAACACCTCAGCACTGCTCAGAAGTTGAGAGCCTGAGGGCCAGATAAAAAGCTTCCGCGGGCCAGATCCACCCTCCGGGGCCTTATGTTTGACACCCCTGCTCTACAAGGTGATGAAAAATATTTAAAATATCACTGGCGTCAAAATATAAGACACAAAAAAAGTCTAAATAAAGTTAGATAGCTGCAAAATAACTTAGCAGATGCAAAGCAGCAATAAAACAACCACCAAGTGACACAGTGTTGGACTATGATCTGAGGGATTGAGAAATGTTCACCCTGCTAAAGCAAAACAAGTCAGGTGATCACTTGGGAAGCCCATGTATGCCATTTTGGGTTCCATAATGGAAGAAAGTTGGGATATAAATAAAAAGCTCTTTTAAATAAGAGTTGAAACCATATGGGACAAGAACTGAGAATAAGCTAACATTAGAGTGCCTCCATTGAAATGGTCCTTCCCTGGTAGCTATCCTAACTTCAGGAGACTGAATACCTGAAACACTCTGGCAAGACTCTAAAGAAGATATCACAGCTCTGAGCGTGATACCAACTCATTTGTGCTGAATAAAGGTTGGTGACAATATCCTAACCCCCTTTCCAGACCTGATCCTACAGCACAGGTCCACACAGACTCGTGACAGCTATTTAGCTGTCACAGGTTCTAGCAGACCCCTCTGCACCATGGAGGCTTGCCCGTGGGTAAGGGAATGATTGTTCCCTTACTAAGAGGAGACCTCTGTACCTGTGCCTCACCACAGAATGCAGCTGTCACCATTTTGGCACAGCTGCATCAACAGGGAGGGGAATGGATAAGATTGGACTGAAAGTTAAACAGATTATGACTGACCCAAGGTCACCAAACATCATGACTGAGTGGGGATTCAGTTTCAGATCTATCCAGTCCAAATTCAACATGCTAATCTCTACAACACACTGGTTTTGTTGTATCATCTAGACACATAATTTTGATGAAGCAACTCAACTAGTAGTGTGTCTGAGCGAATGAAATGGTCATTCATTAGTTAAAATACATTTTCTGACCATGCCCTAATAATAGTGGCTTTCTGTTCTGATTTCAGCAAAACATTAACAGGAATATAATAAAACATTCTAGCTTCATCAAGGTGAAAAACCCTTATTTATGCTGATACAGGCATGTATACCTAAGAGTTACGTGGCGATTGTGCTTCTGTGATACTTAGACAGTACATTTGGTTGCCCCTCTGAAGTCTGCCACAGGCGAGGTCATCCAGGAACCGGGCGCAGCAGATGGGACGCTGGGTGCAGCACTACTCTGAGCTATATTCCCGAGAAAATGCAGTAACCGAGGAAGCACTGAACAACATCGAGTGCCTGCCTGTGTTGGAGGAGCTTGACAGTGAACCAACCCTAGCAGAACTTCACATGGCCCTGGACTCCCTTGCCTATGGCAAGGCACCTGGGACAGACAGCATCCCTGCTGAAGTCCTAAAGTGCTGCAAAGAGATCATCGCCACTGAGCTGCATGAAATCCTCTGCCTCTGCTGGAGAGAAGGTGGAGTACCACAGGACATGAGGGATGCAAACATCGTCACGCTGTGCAAGAACAAAGGCGACAGGGGTGACTGCAATAACTACTGTGGCATCTCTCTCCTTAGTGTTGTAGGAAAGCTGTTTGCCCGAGTTGCACTGAAGAGGCTCCAGACGCAGAGAGTGTCTATCCAGAATTGCAGTGCGGATTCCGAGCCAACAGGTCCACCACCGATATGGTGGACAGCTCCCTTAGACAGCTGCAGGAGAAATGCAGAGAATGACAGCCACTCTTTATAGCCTTCATAGATCTCACGAAGGCTTTCAACCTGGTCAGCAGGGACGGCCTTTTCAAGATTCTCCCCAAGATTGGATGTCCACCCAGGCTCCTCAGCATCATCAGGTCTTTCCACGAGGACACGAAGGGCACTGTAGTCTTTGATGGCTCCACATCAGACCCTTTTGACATCCGAAGCAGAGTGAAGCAGGGCTGTGTTCTTGCGCCAAACTTGTTTGGGATTTTCTCCACGTCCTGCTGAAGCAGGCCTTTGGAACTGCAACAGAAGGCATCTATCTCTGTATCAGATCAGACGGAAAGCTCTTCAACCTCTCCAGACTGAGAGCAAAGTCCGAAGTCCAGCTGAAATGTCTGCGTGATGCAAATTTCTCTTTGCTGATGATGCAGCTGTCACCACCCACTCTGCCAAAGATCTCCAGCAGCTCATGAACTGCTTTAGCAAGGCCTGCCAAGATTTTGGACTGACAATCAGCCTGAAGAAAACACAGGTCATGGTTCAGGATGTGGACTCACCTCCCTGCATTGCAATCTCTGTGCATGAACTGGAGGTTGTCCATGACTTTGTGTACCTTGGCTCAACAATCTCCAACACTCTTTCTCTGCATACCAAGCTAAACAAACTCATTGGTAAAGCAGCTACCACATTTTCCAGACTCACAAAGAGAGTCTGGTCCAACAAGAAGCTGACGGAACATACCAAGATCCAGGTCTACAGAGCTTACGTCTTGAGTACACTTCTGTACTGCAGCGAGTCATGGACTCTTCACTCACAACAGGAGAAGAAGCTGAATACTTACCACATGCGCTGCCTCCGACAAATCCTCGGTATCACCTGGCAGGACAAAGTTCCAAACAACACAGTCCTGGAACAAGCTAGAATCCCCAGCGTGTATACACTGCCGAAACAGAGATGCCTGCGTTGGCTTGGTCATGTCCTGTGAATGGGCGATGGTCGGATCCCAAAGGATCTCCTCTATGGAGAACTTGTGCAGGGAAAGCACCCTATGGGTAGACCACAACTGTGCTACAAGGATATCTGGAAGCCTTAGGAATGAACCTCAGCAGATGGAAAACCTTGGCCTCTGAGCGTTCTGCTTGGAGGCAGGCTGTGCAGCATGACCTTTCCCAGTTTGAAGAGTCACTTTGCCAACAGACTGAGGCAAAGAGGCAAAGAAGGAAGGCCCATAGCCAGGGAGACAGACCAGGGACAGACTGCACTTGCTCCCAGTTTGGAAGGGATTGTCACTCCCGAATCAGCCTTTTCAGCCAGACTAGACGCTGTGCCAGAACCACCATTCAGAGCACGATACCATAGTCTTTCGAGACTGAAGGTTGCCAACAAGAACATTTGCTTATGATTTTGAACTTGAGTGATTTTAATGTCTCCCGATCTTGTAAGTCCAGGGTGAGTTGCATCATAGGCTTAAACTTTGGAGAGAGGGAGGAATCAGGACTTGTCTGGAAGACATCTTCCTTACAGTTGGCTCTTAATGGAGCTCCACAATCATTAGCCACTTTTGAATGCTGCAGACTCTTTCCCTGCTCTTCCGAACCAGGATGTTGTGCAAATGCTAGTGCAGGAATATGTCAAGGTGCATTTATTCCAACTTCTTCCTGCTACTCACGTTTAACTGTATTCTCCTTTGCAGTTTGTCTATGTGAATGTACTGGTCAAACTGCCATATAGATTGCAATTCCAATTACTCATTTCAATAACTGAGCAAATTACAGATGACAGATTTTCATGTTTTGCCAGGTCTCTTCAGATTGTGTCTCGGGTTAGAACCTCAAGTGCTAAGCAATGTGGGAAAAGATCCGATCAATAGTATGGAGAGGAACTGGCAGAGTATCTACCATAAAAACAAACTAGGACCTTCTTGGCTTTCTGTGTCAACAATGCACATTCCAAGAGTGAGGTAGCTTTGGTTAGCTACATGGTGAAAACTGCTAATGCTGACACAGTTTGGTTGGCAACCTTCAGTCTCGAAAGACTATGGTATAAGCCTACAGCACCCGGTACTCCTAGGTGGTCTCCCATCCAAGTACTAACCAGGCCTGACCCTGCTTAGCTTCTGAGATCAGATGAGATTGGGCATGTGCAGGGTAACAACAATATATGGCAAAAAGAGACATCCATTGATTGCCCTTTGTGTGCTTAGCCATCTTTTAAAGTGAAACTGTTTTAGAAAGTGTTTGTGCCTCATTAGGCTGCCTCAGTCGCTGCAAACGAGAAATTTGCTTTAATGGCATTGTTTTGAATTGCTGAGGAAAGAATCTATCAACCACAAGGTGCCCTGCTGCTGAACTCAGCCAAAAGGCTGATAATAACTCCAACAGATGTTTCAGTTTTTTAGGCCAATGGAGTCCTCCCCTCCCATTGGGGGGATCATTTGCCAACATGACACAAATCCAGGACTCACTGTTGCTAAAGTATAAAGGATCTCCAACCAACCACTGACAACAGATGCTAATTCCACACACTCCAATCAACAAATTGTTTCTTCTCTTGAGAGTAATGTTTTAGGTAAAAAACAATGTGAAAGGGGGGAAAGCTTTTAATTTATGAATCTCATATTTGCACCACCTTATTGGGTAGTGCACCACAGTAACTGTTTTTCTTAGATAATTTTCTTAAATATTGTTTAAGCCTGTTTATCTGTGGGGATTCTGTCCCCAGACCCCACGCAGATACCGAAAACCATGGATACTGAGATCCATGGATTTCAGAGCCCACAAGCTCCAAACATGACCGGATCCTTGCTTCAGTCATGGCTGGAGCCATTGTGAGCCTCAGAGTGGCCATGTGCAGCCTCTCTGAGACTCAGATTGCTGCCCAGAGCCCAGACCGGAAGTCAACAAAAAAAGACTCGAGGCGGCATTCTGAGCTTTGGAGAGGTCATGTGTGGGGGCACATGACCTCTCCAAGGCTCAGAAAACCTCCCAGGTGCAACCAGAACAAGTATCCCAGTCGCATCTGGGAGGTCTTCAGTGGGGTATGCGGGGAGGGGGGTGTCTGCATCCACAGATGCCGAATCTGCAGCTAAAGAGGCCCCACCTGTAATAATAATAATAATAATAATAATAATAATAATAATAATAATAATAATAATAATAATAATAATAACAACAACAACAACAACAACTTTATTTTTACCCCGCCTTTCTCACCGAAGAGACTCAAGGCGGCTTACAACATATTAAAAACATAATTTAAAAACAAATAAAAACATATTAACACATCATAAAAAACAGCAGTCAGAATAAAAACTAGGTAAAAAGAGAATAGAGCAGCAGCAAGTCATAAAAGAATCAGGCCTGTAAAAATATTAAAAGATGTTAAAAAGATGTTAAAAGGCCGAGAACTCAGAAGGCTTGTTTAAACAGAAGGGTCTTCAGGCCTCGCCGAAAGGTCTCAAGAGAGGGAGCCATTCTTAAGTCAAGGGGAAGGGAGTTCCATAGTGTTGGTGCCACTACTGAGAAGGCCCTATTTCTTACCACCGCCCCACGTACATCCCTGTACTGTATAAGTTGATGGACTCTGCCAAAAACTTATGTTACCAGTTTCAAAAACTGGAAGAAAGAAGACTGTATAAACCATGTGTGGACTTTGTGATTCTGATTCTGGATCACATTTCTCCTTGGAGAAATGGCCAAGAAAGCAAAGCAGAGAAACAGGACTTTTACTTCCCACGTCCAAAGGAAGACTTTAGTGGATGTCCGCTCCACTTATTTCCTATGATATTTCAGGATACAATCAAGAAAAAGTTGGGAGGATTTCAGCCCACCTACATTCTCCAAGATTGTTACTCCTGTGAGTGCTGGGTTTTCTGATGAGATTGTAGCTATAAGGTAAGATGAATTTTCACTATCAATAGTCTAGCAAACTAACATTTGCTTTCTCTAGCTGAGCATGTAGACAGCCAATAACAGAAAAAGTACCCTTTTCTTCCTATTGTTCAGTAATTGGTTATTCACTCATCTGACACAGAATGGACGTTCTTAGATTCCCTCTATAACATTGCTGTTTTCTTTTAGCACTGCATGGCTTTAAGTGTTCTGACCTTCACAGTTCTGCAATATTAGAAATGCATTTTATAAATACTACCAGATCATTGTGCTGTGCATACAGTACAAAAAAAAAAAAATCCCCTTGATTGTGCAGCACCTGAATAGATTTCTGTTGGCATCTTTATGCTGTCGTGAATGTGAAATTTTAAATTACATCTATATTCTGAGCTTTTCCTAATGAGAAAGGTGGGGAGGTGAAGAATAATAAAAGCATCATCATTTTGAAAGAGTGAGCATTGAAGATGCCCTGTGACAACAGGAATGACCATGAAAAGAGAAGTGTGTCACATTTATTGAAAGTTAACTATGCATTGTAGAGGCATAGACGTCAGTAAAGTTCTGACAAAACTCACCACCGTGCTCATGTTGAAATATTTATCATAATAGGTGTACAACCCTAGATAAGATTCAGTGGCCTATAGCTGTTTGCAGGTTTTCCAAGGGGCCTTGTGTGATGAACTCTCATGAAAAGCTGAATAATACAACAAGGATCACTGTGCTTGGCAAGCAGGAGAATCCTGCTCCAAGGATAATTCAAATTGTAAGTGGAGCCCTTCGGCAGCTGTACGGCATTGCAACTCATCACTTCCAGATGTTCAGCAACACAGTTATCACCCCATTGCCAAACATCTGGGTTGCCAAGCTCTGCACTGCACTGCACTGCACTGTGTACCTCCCTTGGCTGGGAGGTACAAAGCCGCACCTCCACACACCTTAGAGCAGCCATTTTCAGTAGTGTGTGAATGAGTAGTGTGCCATGAGTGGTCCACAGGTGTGCCGCAGGAATTTAAGGGAAGGTCGTTTCTTAGTAAGGCCAATGGGGGGTGTGCCTTGTCAATTGTCAAAAACCTGATGGTGTGCCTTGACAATTTTAGTGCCTTGTCAGTGTGCCGTGAGATGAAAAAGGCTGAAAAATAGCTGCCTTAGAGCGAACACTAGCTACGGGCCACTCCCTATGCTGTCATTTTTTCATGACATACCCAGACTGCAGCTCAAACTACATTTGCTGTGCTCACGCAAAGCTACCAGAATTGGCTTGAACCCTCAGTTGTTTCATAAAGAGGACGCATATGATGAAGCTATCAAGTAGCTACTTTACCAGATACAGAAGTTAGCCCAAAGCCAAATAACCCACATTTGGTTTGCGTAATTGAAGTATCTGCAGTTCTGCACAAATCAGTAGTTTGGATCACCACTGGCTACAGCTTTGGCCATTTCAGACATGTGCTTCTATAGAGTTCTCCTTGTTAAATCACAAACGCTTCAAACTAGATGTCTTTGTTGCCCTGTAAGGCCAAAATGAGAAGAAAATATCAGTCAAAGCAAACACTTCCATATATAGGTCTGTGTATGTCACTTGTAGCCTGGGATACAAGTGTAGAGCACCTGAGATGTTATGTGCATGGACACTTTGATGTATGAATAAATCGGGGACAAATAATGTGTTGAAATCAGCCCTTGTTCTGTTTGCCTATATGGAAGCTATTTTCAAAAAGGAACAGAACAGAAAACAATGTCTTTAGTAGCCCAATCCTATCCTTCTCCTGCTTATGTAGCTGCGCCAAAAAGGTGAACACTGACTGTATCCCATGTGGTGGTGGTGGGACAGGATGCTTGGGGGTGAGGGGGAATGATTTCCCCTTACGCCTCTGAAAATCCCTGAACTGCCAATGGGTCTCCATGGACCTGTGCCAGCTCATTAGCTGACACAGGTTCAAAGAGAAGAAAGGTGCAGGCAGCCTCAAAAAGTAGGGGACAGGATCTGGCATGCACCATTGCTGCCAGATTCACTTCTCTCACACCTCCCTGTCCCTATTTCTTCTCCTTCCCTGCCCAGATATGCCCCCTTCCCTGTTCCCTCCCTTCCCTCCCCACCCCCATTGCTTTCTTACCAACGGCAGCAGCAGCTCCAGATCTTGCCACTGTGTACAATGCCTCTGCGGCCTCTCTGATGGTGCGGCAGAAGCGCATGGCTCTGCGTGCTTCCATAAGGCTGTTTCGATGGCCATAAAACAAACCCCACCACCAGAACGATACAACAGCAGGGAGGTGGGATAGGATTGGGCTGTAAAAAGAGGACAAAAGCTATAAAATATGGTTTTCATTTGTTGCCTCCTTCTGGTGCTCATGGAATACATAGAAATGCAGTGATGGACAAACAGTATTAGCGCATGCCTTCCTTGCAAAAATATGACAGATGGAAAAAGGCACACATCTTCAAGAAAGCCAGTTCTTTCTAGTCGAGGTCTAGTGGCACTGCTGCCACTTCCTGCTCCTCCAGGAATTTTTGAAATGTAAATACAAAACAGAGCTGTGGAAATCCTTGCGAAATTGCCTTTTCACAGCCCCTTAACCACTAATGACTACTAGTCAATCCATCCGCCCCATTTATTCACTTGCAACAACTGGTCAGAAACGGGGACTCAGGTTTTTAGGCTTGCAGTACAGCAGGCTATGTGCAGTATATATTGCAAATTAAAGTAAAGTATACAGTAAAGTATACTGCAAAGTAAATACAAATTTACGCATAAACCAGAGGTTCTCACACTGGGGCATCACAGCACCCCAGCCGGAAAAGCCCTGTCTGTGCCCCTTTAACAGGTGGGGGAAGGGGGAATGCAGTGATGCAATTGGGATGATTGCACTGCCGCTAGGGCTTTCAGGGACATTTTTACACTTATCTGAGTTCATGCCTGCAAGATGAATCAGGATTTCTCAGTGTCAGTCCAGTGTTAGCCATTTTATCTAGAAATTGTGCCACAAAGTGTTGTCTACGGGAAGTGTATCATGCAGTGTATGATAGACTAGATCTACTTCCACAAATACAACTAATACAGGAGTCTTTGTGTGCTTCCCCTCCAGAGGGCATGAACTTAAACTGCAGAGCTGCACATGCCTCTCTCTGAATAAAAGACAGGGTCAATTTGAGGCTTTGTAAAGGCCTAACCATTCCAAAATGGTGAAGATGCTGTTGTGAGGCTGTCACTGCCCAGAGTATACAGACGCACATATACATATATATACATTGTATGCCCACTGTGACACCTGGCCAAACTACTTCTGCAGGTTTTCTGTGCTATTATGTGGATTTGAGAAAACCCAGTTCCTTTTCCCAGGAGGCTAAAAACACAGGTATGTGTAAAGCTACTGCAGGCATCCCTGTTGGCAAATCACTGTGCTTTCACTGGAATGAAATGACCTGCTTCTCCATCACCTTTTTCAGTCCTGGAGCAATTTGGAAGCTGTTTGAACGTGTATTGTAATAAGGCCAAGGGTGATGTCAGGAGTTGGCCAGGTTGAGCACTGGCCTATGTCCAATGGAGGGCTTACCCATCCAGTCCACCCCCGAATCCTCAATAGCAGTGATAGTGGTAGCACCCAATGTCCCATCATGAGACAGGTGGAGGACATCATAGGGAACGTTATGCCCCAGCAACCTGGTGCCGGTAATGAGTAAAACAGAGTATGGTTATGTATGCATTCCAGCGAATCAATCTTTATAGTAGAAGGGGAAATAGTGCAAAGCTACCTGCTCCCCCAGAATAATGTCCCACCATTTAATCGTTTTAAGCCATTTCTACCCAATGTTGCATATACGCAACAGGGATCAAATGTGTACACCTGTAGGCTGGGTAGAAATGGGTTAAACATTACTTAACCCCCCACCCCACCCCCCCAGCACTAGAATTAATGTTTGCTAGTCTTAATTGCAGGCTGTTCCCTGTGAAGCAATTCCTCTCTTCTTTATGTCCATAAGGTCATCCAGGTACTGAGACAGGAGCGGAGCTAGTGTCACTATGGGGAAAATTGTTCCTGTTGTTCTACAGACATAATCTCTAGGCATGGACATTTATTTTCAGAACGAGTGGAACTGAATATGAGTGGGACTTATTTGTACCCATTAGTTCTAAAATAAGTACACCTCTGAATGAATGGAACAAATGGTTGGTTGGCAACCTTCAGTCTCGAAAGACTATGGTATAAGCCTACAGCAGTATTCCCAGGTGGTCTCGCATCCAAGTTCTAACCAGGCCTGACTCTGCTTAGCTTCTGAGATCAGACAAGATTGGGCATCTGCAGGGTATAGGAATTCAGTTTTGGTACCCCCATTCATTGCTGTCAGAGCCAGCCCATCCATTAGGCCAGCTGAAGCAGTTGCCTCAGGGAGCAGATTGGTAGGAGAGCTCATCTCTGCCTGCCCACTCTCCTCCACTGTTTCTCTCTGTCCTTCCACTCCCTGGATTGGAAAAGGAAGGGGAGGGACAGATAAAAAGAGAAAATGTGAAGGGGAGAAGAGTGCTGAGCTAGAACATTGGAGGGTGGGAGGTGTAGAAGGTGGCACATCATCCAGTAAGGAGAGGCGGCATGCCAAATGGAGGTCTTGGGCTGGCCCTCACTGCCATTTTTTTAAGGTTTTTTTAATAAAAGAAAGTATATTTCTAGCTTGAAGCTCTTGACTGGCAAACCATCACACAGCTACATCCTTGCAACAGTCATTTTAGTTACCCAAGAGCACCAGGAAATATCATAATCATGGGTCAGTATGTAGGTTTAAACAATTCAAATAGCAACATGAAAAAATGGTGGCCGGCATATTAATAATGAGAAAATAAGCTTTGTATTTCATTCAACAGATTTAGAGCCCAGTCCTGGACTAGGCGCCGCAGCTTTGTGCCACTGCACACTGTCGCAAGCGTGCCATAAGGCACGTTTGCAAGCCTCACCGCCGGGCTACTGCCCGTGCTAGCCCAGCACCAGGCTACTGCAGGGCGGGCGCCCAGCCTCCACCACTCGACGGTCTCACGGACCACCAAGCCGGTAAGCAGGAGTGGGGAGGGGGGCAGAGAGGAAGCGTTCTGGAGAGGGGGGAGGCCGGCAGAGGGCAGAGAGAGGACGGCCTTTTGGTTGACGGTAAAGTGAGTAGCCCCATCGCAGGGCTGCTTCCCTTATCCAGGAAAAGGGGATAAAAATCCCCTTCTCTCGAGGCTCTGCCTGCGGTACAGCAGCAGTCATTCTCAGTGTTGTCAAGGCTGGGTACCCTGGGCAGCTCAGAATTGGGCTGTTATTTGGGGATTACTACAAAAATAAGGTGCACTTTGGTCCGTGTGCTTGTTTGTAATATGTGTAATATTACACATATTTTTTTAAATAAAAATAAAAAATTTTTATTTTCGTGTAATATGTCCGTGTAATATGTTTGTTTTGAATTTCAAAGCCTTGTAGAAAGAGGTAATTATCATCTTGTGTGTGTGTGTGTGTGTGTGTTTTTATTGTGTTTTATTGTTTTTAATGTCTTTTTTATATGTATATTTTATGTTTTTAATTGTGAGCCGCCTTGAATGTTCTTAATTGAATAGAAAGGAGGGATATAAATCTCTCAAATAAATAAATAAAATCTTAGACTTAAAATGCATTATGGGTCTTCATATTCTAATTGGTATACTTTCTCTCTCAGCATTCGCATTATACACAGATATATTACAGTCTGAAGAGGGTAAACTTGAACTGCTCTGACTATGCAGAAAAATATGACTTTGTGCAGTCTACCTATTCTTTCTTCTTAGGAGCATAGAAAAGGATTTATTTTTAAAGCTACATACTTATTAGTTTCCAAAGAAATAAACAGAAGGGAAAAAGAGGGGGGAGGCAGTGCCCAGACCATCACGAAAGAAAAATAGGAGGCAAACTTCAAAAAGGTGCAAAAAATGTATATATAGAATATGACATTCCATCTTGATGGGCCTACATAGATATGATTTCATATTAAATCCTATATATGCATTTTTCACACCTTTTTGGAGTTTGCCTCCTGTTTTTTTTCCACCCACAAAGAAATAAACAACAATGGCCTTCTCCCCACTAACAGAACTACCATATGCTGTGCTTAAATAGCTCCATGTCATCATATAGGAGCAAAATTGAACTTCACTGCCTACAACAGTTGGCAAAGCAAACACAGGAGAAGGGAAAAAGAAGCTACAAATTATCAGCTGAAACTCATGGTCAGTTTAGTTATGAACATTAATCTATAAATCTGCTGCATGGGAAGGGTCAGCATCTGTATCAGCACATTCAATATATCACACTTGTCTGGAACTTTATATGACATTCTGTCATGGATGAATTCCACAGACAAAGTATTTATGTCTGTCATCCAACCAGAATGGAGATGCAGGTGTCCTTCTGAGACCTTCAGTGAGAACTGGCCAATTGCATATTAGAAGCAAGCAAAACAATATGATCCGATAAAAGAGCTTTCTTTGTAATGGCAAGCAAAAGCAGGTCAACTCATTTTACATGACTGCATTCTAAATGCTGTGTTCTTTTCCATTTTGAAGGAGGTAGTGTACAGATGGACCAATTATAGCAGCAGTTCTTGAACTTTAGTGTATGATAGACTGTAGGTCTATGCTACATGGCAGGCTCAGGCACAGCTTAGGATCAGATTATTCAAACAACTGCCTCCTTCCATATGAATCTGCTTCCTACCTTCACTCAGCATCTGAGGCTCTGCTCAGTGGTCTCCTGTTGACAGACTCAGTTGGATATTCACAAAGGATGGGACCTTAACAGTTGTGTTCTCCAGTTTGTGGAGTCTTCTGTCCCCTCATTGTTGATGTCCTGACACCTGGCAACACTGTTTTCATTTCACTAGGGGTACAATCCTAAATGTGCTCATGGCCAGTGCAAGTCCCTTACACAGACCTGGGAGGGTCGCAAATGTGCCATAAAACACATTTATGCCTTCTTAGAAGAAAGTGGCGCCAGCCAGCCTGGCGATGCCAGATCCAAACTCCATGGTGGTGAAGGAAGATAAGTCTGCATTGGCCAAGCTTGGCTGGTGCAGGGTCGGGGGGGGGGGCAGTAGGTGGGGAGGAAGTGGGGAGGATGTGTTTCGAGGCAGTGGGAGGGCAGGTGGCCCATGAGCAGGCAGTCGGGGAGCAGGAGGTGGGGCCAGGATGTAGCAGTTATGCCAGATCTAGCCCTGTTCCCAGGCAGTGCAGAGCTGCTCCAGGCTGCTCAGTTCTGCTTGGATCTGCACCACCATTTTAGATGGCACAGATTCAAGAAGACCCATTGGGCCACTGCGGCTTTACCTGGGGTAAGGGGAATTTTTTTCCCCTTGCCTCAGGCAGAGTCTCAGCCAACCCAAAATTTGCACTGGGTACAATGCAGGCCCACCAGCCTGCCTGTTCCAGTGCAAGTTAGGATTGCACTGCCCATGTTTCAATTAAAATGATTGTCTCTCTTTTCCTGCTAAGCTTATTTTGATAGATTTGGGGCTTTTTTGTTATATTTTATGAGATTTTAATTAGTTTTAATCATTATTTTAATTGTGTGATATTGAAATGTTAGTTGTGAGTCACCTTGGGGGAATTGTCTCTTAAGAGACCAAAAGGTGGGATTAAATTTCTAAATAAATAGCTAGCTAGCAAGACGTATTCACAATCTAGCACATTTCTCCTTGCTCTCCATTCCATGCCTTCAGAATAAGATGCACTGGACTGAAGAGTTGTGTTTTAATTTAGAAGCCTTTAATTTAGAAGCCTGTCAAGGCAGACTCCCACATGGTGGCTGTAATATGAGAAAATGTGATGGCCTGTAAAGTCAAGCAAACAACAGCAGCGGTCTATGTATCCTTTGAGACCCAAGCAGTGGCCTATGAAGCCTTTGAGACCCAGGCACCATGTGCTTGGTATCAGAGCCCATCCTGCAGGAATAGGAAAAAGGGTATTGGGGATTAGGATTCCAGAGCCACCAGTGATTTCAACTCATAGATTTCAGCTATACTGCTCACAAAATGAGTCTTCAGTCCTAACAGTACAGAAAGGAGCTCTGGTTTTCCAGCAGCCAAGGCACCCCATAAATACTGTCTTGTACAATGGAGACTTGATATGTTTATAATTGCCTATAGAGAACAAAACCTTGTTTACAGTTAACATGTTTTTCTGAAACTTGATGATCATATACAGTACTGATTAATTCAAGTGGATATGAGTGTTAACAGGGAATTGTGAGAAGGCAGTCTTGAATTTCAGGAAACAGATCAGCATGCTCAGAAGGAGTGCATAAAGATCACACTATTCTCATCAGATCTCTAGTCTCTTAATTTCTTTAAAAATTAGCTGCAGAGTCTGCAGACCCCCCCCCCCAAATTGGATTGAAACCATAGTGTTAGGAGAGAGGAATACATGTTTTATTTTTACTTAATTCTTCTGATCTAAAGTCAGCTACTGTTTGCCCCATCGATCACTTGAATAATCTGATCCAAAGCTGTTAGGGTTTTAAAGTTCAGCACTATCACCTTGAATTGAGCCTGAAAACAAACTGGTAAACAATTCAGATGATAAAGAATAGAGTACCAGGCATGGACTCCCATCAGGATCTGTGTTGTTGCCATTTTGAATGAGCTGAAGCTTCTGACTACTTTTCAAGGGTAGTCTCATGTAAAGTGCATTACATAGTCCATGCTCAGTATGATTACAGCGCACTGGCCAGACTTGTTCTTGCAAAAAAGGGATGCAGCTGGCATCCAAGCCAAGGTTGAATATCCAGAAGCAAAGATCAATCCAGGAACACCCCCAAAGTGTAACTGGAAAAAGTGCACCATTCATAACAGGTTCTACATCCAATTTAAGGTTAACTTCCTATTGATCAGCAACACCCCTGTCTTGTCTGTACTAAGCCTCAGCTTAACAACCAGTACATCCAGGGTGACCAACGTCCTCTTTCTCCAGGACATGTCCTCTTTTTTAGCCTCATGATCTGGAAAAGAACTTGAATGTCCTCCTTCCCACCCCCCCCACCCCCGTGAGCAGGCCCCTGCAGGCAGTTCAGAGTCTTCTTGTAATCGATAAATTAAATGTAATAAATTATAGGTAATATAGTTTTAAATTTAATCAGAAGTAATATATTATATTATTTTATTTTTTTACATGTATTTATATACCGCCTTTCTTGGTCATCAGATTTCTCCTCAGACTTTATTCAAGGCGCTGTACATGGGCAGGCTGTTCTAAATCCCCGTAGGGATTTTTACAATCAAAGAAAGGTTCTATCTTTTAAGAACCACAACATTTCAGATGGATCTTTTTGATCTGGTATCACATTCTGGCCTCTGATTTCCTCCCATGCAAGCTGACAAGCAGCTCCTTCATCTCTCACATGGAGGGCAGCTAAGAGCCAAGACAATACAGCATTTAAATTAATTACATGAAAGCAATATACAAGTGTTTTTAGCTTTTATATTATCATGTCCTACATTTTTCTTAGATGTCCTACATTTTGGGGTGCCTTGTCCTCTTTTGACCTTATGACATCTGGTCATCCTGAGTACCTCACTTGGACCAGATCGTTGCTTTCCTATCATCTAATGAAAAAGAAAGGTAGAGCTGGGTGCCATGTGCACTGATAATACTCAGCGCCAGCCACTGAACAACCTCTCCTAGCCGTTTTGTGGGATGTTACATAAGAACATAAGAACAGCCCCACTGGATGAGGCCCTAGGCCCATCTAGTCCAGCTTCCTGTATCTCACAGTGGCCCACCAAATGCCCCAGGGAGCACACCAGATAACAAGAGACCTCATCCTGGTGCCCTCCCTTGCATCTGGCATTCTGACATAACCCATTTCTAAAATCAGGAGGTTGTGCATACACATCATGGCTTGTACCCCGTAATGGATTTTTCCTCCAGAAACTTGTCCAATCCCCTTTTAAAGGCGTCTAGGGTAGATGCCAGCACCACATCCTGTGGCAAGGAGTTCCACAGACCGACCACACACTGAGTAAAGAAATATTTTCTTTTGTCTGTCCTAACCCGCCCAACACTCAATTTTAGTGGATGTCCCCTGGTTCTGGTATTATGTGAGAGTGTAAAGAGCATCTCCCTATCCACTCTGTCCATCCCCTGCATAATTTTGTATGTCTCAATCATGTCCCCCCTCAGGCGTCTCTTTTCTAGGCTGAAGAGGCCCAAATGCCATAGCCTTTCCTCATAAGGAAGGTGCCCCAGCCCCAAAATCATCTTAGTCGCTCTCTTTTGCACCTTTTCCATTTCCACTATGTCTTTTTTGAGATGCGGCGACCAGAACTAGACACAATACTCCAGGTGTGGCCTTACCATCGATTTGTACAACAGCATTATAATACTAGCCGTTTTGTTCTCAATACCCTTCCTAATGATCCCAAGCATAGAGTTGGCCTTCTTCACTGCCGCCGCACATTGGGTCGACACTTTCATCGACCTGTCCACCACCACCCCAAGATCTCTCTCCTGATCTGTCACAGACAGCTCAGAACCCATCAGCCTATATCTAAAGTTTTGATTTTTTGCCCCAATGTGCATGACCTTACACTTACTGACATTGAAGCGCATCTGCCATTTTGCTGCCCATTCTGCCAGTCTGGAGAGATCCTTCTGGAGCTCCTCACAATCACTTCTGGTCTTCACCACTCGGAAAAGTTTGGTGTCGTCTGCAAACTTAGCCACTTCACTGCTCAACCCTGTCTCCAGGTCATTTATGAAGAGGTTGAAAAGCACCGGTCCCAGGACAAATCCTAGGACACACCGCTTTTCACCTCTCTCCATTGTGAAAATTGCCCATTGACATTGATGTTAAAAAGCATGAGGAATAAGATGAAATCCCATAGGACTACATAGACCAAATGTCAAGAGGTCAAACAGTATCTCCCAACACTCCCATCTGGGAACGATCCTCTAGATTGGATCAAAGCCACTGTAATATGTCTCCTAGTCCCATCCCAACAAAGAGATCCAGAAGGACGCCATGGTCACAACATCAGGACTCCCTCTCAATGTGGAATGCAAGACAGAACAGACACAAGCAACTTTAGCAGTGAAGCATTTTGCAAACATGTCACGAGTCACCAACTTTCCCCTTGATGACCCAGAAGTAAAAGGCCTCTCCCTACTTGATTCTACTGGGCAATTCTGTGCTGATGCAATGGTGGTGGACAAATTAATTGGCTTTGCTGCCCTCCATGACAATGAGTAGATTCTAACATGAGCTCTAGCCCACGTTCAGTCAGACTCATCATGAGAGTTTTTCCACTTTTGATCCAATTGTTATCTCAGCTGTTTTATTGCTCTGAGCCTCTCACAAAACCAAGGCCCATGGGCGGGCTGGGCCTGGGAGGGAGGTGGTGCCAGGATCTGGCACTTAGGTTGGATCCCCACCCCCTTCCTGGATGGCCTGGCCTAGCACTGGGCCGCTCAGATATATGCCACCTCTTTAGGTGAGGCAGATCTGAGTAGCCCCATTAGGGCCACTGCGTGCAACATGGGGTAAGAGGAAGTGCATCCCTTTGCCTCATGTTGCACTACAGCCAGCCCCAACCCCATGCTGAATACGGTGCAGGCCAACTGGCCTGTCTGTTCCAACTTCTAGCACAGGTTAGGATTGGGCTGTCCAAGTAATTTTAAAGAGAAAAATTCCATGCTTTCTTATGTATCTTCGAATTGGTTCAGTTTTTCAATTGCCTGGGGTAAGCCTGTGGTTACAAACCTTCCCTCACCCTTGTAATCCTGGATCTTCATGCTGTTATGATCGAAACCCAAACCCACTCTTCTCAACTGCCCCCAATCCTAAAGTGCAGTGTATGAAGAAGAGCAAATATTTATTTTGTAGGAGTGGGTAGACAAGTTTGCTTAAAGCTTAGTAACTTAGTAGTAGTGTTTTGTTGTTTTTTTTAAATTTATAGGAGTATCAGTGCAGACATCCAACTGTCAGTATTTACCAGGGACAGACTTTTTTCTGGTTCCACTTCCCAGAGAAACGCTGTCTTCTTTTCTCCTTGTTCTTGTCTCTTGCAGGTGCCTTGTTAAAATTTTGTTGCTATGATGGAGTTATTGGGTACTTCCCAATCTCTGGTCTCTGGAAGTGAAACCTCGGACGATGCAATCCTGTTTTTTCAGAAGTAGGTGATAATGAGATTTTCTCTCATGTAAGTGGGCACAGGATTGCAGCCTGAATGGGGAATGACTGCATCCAGTGCACATACTGATAAATGCAGGCATGTGAACAGCAAGGGACCATGCAGTGTACATCTTGCTAGTTTACACACTGCGACTGCTGCTGTGGTATTTTGTGAACTGTTGGTACTGTAGTATTTATAAGAACATAAGAACATAAGAACAGCCCCACTGGATCAGGCCATAGGCCCATCTAGTCCAGCTTCCTGTATCTCACAGCGGCCCACCAAATGCCCCAGGGAGCACACCAGATAACAAGAGACCTCATCCTGGTGCTCTCCCCTACATCTGGCATTCTGACTTAACCCATTCCTAAAATCAGGAGGTTGCGCATACACATCATGGCTTGTACCCCATAATGGATTTTTCCTCCAGAAACTCGTCCAATCCCCTTTTAAAGGCGTCTAGGCTAGACGCCAGCACCACATCCTGTGGCAAGGAGTTCCACAGACCGACCACACACTGAGTAAAGAAATATTTTCTTTTGTCTGTCCTAACCCGCCCAACACTCAATTTTAGTGGATGTCCCCTGGTTCTGGTATTATGTGAGAGTGTAAAGAGCATCTCCCTATCCACTCTGTCCATCCCCTGCATAATTTTGTATGTCTCAATCATGTCCCCCCTCAGGCGTCTCTTTTCTAGGCTGAAGCCAAACGCCGTAGCCTTTCCTCATAAGGAAGGTGCCCCAGCCCCGTAATCATCTTAGTCGCTCTCTTTTGCACCTTTTCCATTTCCACTATGTCTTTTTTGAGATGCGGCGACCAGAACTGGACACAATACTCCAGGTGTGGCCTTACCATCGATTTGTACAACGGCATTATAATACTAACCTTTTTGTTCTCAATACCCTTCCTAATGATCCCAAGCATAGAATTGGCCTTCTTCACTGCTGCCGCACATTGGGTCGACACTTTCATCGACCTGTCCACCACCACCCTATAGGACAATGACGTTTTCTTAGTATTTCTCTCTAAGCAAAAGAATACTGGTCCCTTGGGTTTTAAATTAGTGGCAGACAGACTGTTGCAGGGTAAATGAACAACCGGGCCTTCAACAATAGGTAACAGCAGGGGGAGTGGGGTTTACAAACTGGTCTTCGGTTTAAGAACAGGGGTGTTAAAAGCATGCCCTTATTTTCATCTGTGACATGGCAAATGGCATATCAGAGTCAGTGATAGAAATGTCACCTAAAAGCATTTGTACCAAACTGTATCCAGCAAAGAACGCCGTAAGGAATTGCTGCACATAAGACAAACAAGAAATTACAAAGGATGCAATCCTATGCATGTTTATTCAGAAGTAAGACCCATTAAATTCAATGGGACCTATACACACCTATGCATAGGATGGCACTGTTAGACTTCGTTCTTTAAATTTTATCTAGCTTTTGAGGATTTAACTACGCATTATTATTGTAAACTGCCTTGAGGTTGTTTTATGGCAAAAGTTGGGGTAGGAACATTATACGAACATATACATTACATGCAACAGCGAAAAAGAAAGCCTATTGGACAACTGCCTTGCTGCAAAGTAGCATCATTAACAGACAATTTGGTCCCTTCTCTATATGTTTTTCGCTACCATCTGATGACTTGGCCTGCTTTGCTAAACTGTCAGAGAGTTCCTTTAATTCTTTTTTAAGTTTAGGTTGTTTTCCTTCTGATGGTTTTGTTGTTGTATTTACCTGTTCTTGTTATTTTGGTTGTATTGCTTGTCAATTTTTGGTAAACCATGTTGAGACAGTGAAAACATGCATTTTTAAATTTGAATAAAATTTGAAAGTGCAGCAGTGATGTTTAGCCCCCTCGCCTCAATTTGCATAATTAGCTGAATGCCCAGATTTGGTGAACTGGAAAATGGCAATTCTACCTGGGCTAAAAGAGGGCTTTATAACAGAAGAGTCTGGGGAAAATGACAAGCAAACTAAAAGGATGCCCCATGCTAAGGTATAGTGTAGGGACTTGCAGGAGGCAAGTTCATTTCAACAAAGCTCAGCAGAAGTACAGGACCACTATAAATGGTGGGGCAGTCCCTGACTTGTGATTATGCACCATAGCCCATTACACTGTTGCAGGGAATTTTATGAGGCAATCCTAGAGTGCTAGACCAGGGCCTACACTGATTGAGAACACAGTGAGCTGTATCTATGGTTCCCAGGGTGTGGGTTCTTTAATGCTTCAGAGCCCTAGCAACTGATGCAAACCATAAAACAAGAGATTTGAACACTGTCCTTTTTGGACATCCAATATCTAGGATTTTATCTAAGGTTCATAGGTTTTCACAGGAACTCACTTGTTATTTATTTATTTATTTATTTATTTATTTATTTATTTATAAACCACTTTTTATTGGAGAAATAAGTAATAAGATACAACTAGACGTAGTCAATAACTACACACACACACACACACACACACACACACACACACACACACACACACACACACGTCCATCCCATGTGAGCTCCCTGATAGCAAAAGCACTCCTGCCACAGCTGGAGTGAAACATAAAGGGGGCAAAAGACCTGGCAGGGTTCAGGTCTACCCCCATCACCCATTGGGAGTGTCTGCCTTGGACCTTTCAGGCTCTCAGTCTCTTGTGCTGAGAAAGGGAGGGCTCCAAATACAGGATCCCCCCAATAGTCTTTGATGATTATGTGCGTGCATGTATCTCCTACAGGACTCTTCAGGGAGGAGGGTTCAGAACACCTGCCCTGGCTGGTAACTGCTGCTGTAGCTCCTGGAGTGAGCCCCCTGCTGGAGGCTGTGGGTTAAGTCCTACCTGGGACTTAAAAAAAAAGGCTGCTTGGCACTGAACTTTGAGGAGTTTTGCAGCCTCAACTGGCCCCCCTTTTGGCAACTGGCAACCAAAATATAAAGGTTGGTTTCACCTGTATTATAGGAGTGGGTCATGATAGGATGGTCTGTGCTACATTATAACTGTTGCATTAAAAAAAATGTTGAAGCAGCAGAGAGTCTAGTGGAACCAGGAAGTCTTATACTGTACATTTACTGTGGCATAAGCTTTTCAGGGATGAAGATGAACAAGAAGAGTGGCATTTCTTAAGAAGCAGAGAGGAGAAGGAGTGGAATACCAGTGGAGATTAACAGAGAGAACCATTTTCAGAAGGGGCAGCCCAATCCTGAGCTGCCCAGAGCTGCAGGACCCGGCGGCTCCACAAAGGGCTCCTGCTGGATCCAGAGCCTCCCACGCTACCACAGGAGGCTCCTTGGGAGAAGGGGACATTCGTCCCCTTCCCCTGAGTAAGGGAAGCAGTCCCGCAATGGGACTACTCACTTTAGCGGTGACTGTTTGGTCGCCGCTAATGTGAAGGCACTCATGTAGGGCAAGTAGCCCTGCCCAAGGCCTTGGATCTTACGGTGCTCAGCTCCATGGACCCGCCTCTTCTCCGCCTCTGGGAACACCCCCCCACACCCTCGACCACACCTCCCCCCTCCCCGGAACATCTCCCCCACGCCCCCAACCACATCCCCATTTCCCGTTCCACAGCCCGACGGTCACAAAGACCGCCGAGCTGCGGAACGCGGGCACCTGCCACGTGCTGGCTCAGCCCTGGCCGGAGCTCAGCTAGCTCCAGTGGTAGCCTGGCGGTAAGCCCCACAAATGTGCCTTACAGCACATTTGCGACTATGGTCCGTGCTGTGGAGACGCGGCATGGACCACAGGATTGGGCTCTTAGATCAGATAATATACAACTGGCTCCAAAACTGTGGGTTGAAACCCATTGGTACATCACAACCTGATATTTGGTGTGTCGTGAAACTGACAAGCTGCTAGCTGACAAGGAAAATGTATTGAGCCCTATGGAAAGCAAAACTGAGTCAAATGTGTGTTTACTCGAGTTGGCATCTGTGCCTTGGTCCACTTCAAAGAACAGGCTGGGGGACTGCGATGCCACCAGGATGGTCCCAATGAACATGGAACTCAACAAACGTTTGAGAAGTCCCTTCCCCTAAGTCAGGGGTGCCCAAACCCCGGCCCGGGGGCCACTTGTGGCCCTCGGAGGCTCCCAATCCAGCCATCAGGGAGCTCCCAGTCTCCAGTGAGCCTCTGGCCCTCCGGAGACTTGCTGGAGCCTATACTGGCCTGGCTCAACTGCTCTCTGCATGAGGACGACTGTTCGACCTCTCACCTGAGCTATGGGACAAGGACTCCCTCCACTACTTGCTGTTTCACGTCTGTGATGCAGCAGCGGCAGTGAAGGAAAGGCTGGCCTTGCTTTGTGCCAGTTCTTTTATAGGCCTTGAGCTACTGCAAGACCTTCATTAATTTATATAAATTCAATCTCTAAAAAATTCATTTATGTAAATTTATTCTAATTTTAAATGTAAATTAATTCATTTTTTCCCCAGCCCCCGACACAGAAAGATGATGTGGCCCTCCTGCCGAAATGTTTGGACATCACTGCCCTAAGTTAACAAGGAAAATGTATTGAGCCCTATAAGTGAAACTGAGCCACATGTGCACATTTACTTGTGAGATCATGATTCAGCTCTTACCAAAGGTCAGGTGAAGGGGAACACACGGCCACCTGAATGGTACCAGTCTGATGAACATGGAGCACAGCAAATACCCAGAAGTCCCGTCCCCCCCTGTAAAAAGGATAAAAACAGATGCTTGAGGGGCAGATAAAGTCTTGTAAAGTTAGGTGGGTTCCAATAGTGTCATTCTGAGAAGTGAGTCCCAGTGCTAAAAAGTTTGGAGACTATGGGAATATACCATAAGCCTTGCTGAAGTAAATCTGCAGCCAGTCTGGCAGGCTCTGAACCATTTTGAACAGATCAGCACCCAAAATATGAATTTAAAATAGAATAAGGTTTACTGGGGGCTCTCACTATAATCTTATATAAAATGTGCAGCAGAGGCATTGCCTTTATTTATTTATTGCTTGTTTTTATTCCAGGTATTTTTTTCTCTGCAGAGTTGGCAACTCTGGGCATTACCTGAATATCTTGTACCACTTCTGGCCATTGTGGATGAGGTTATATTATCTGGCTTTTATACTGAGCAACACATCTACATTGCTGTGTCAAAGAAAAGGCAGAATGGTACTTTCTAAAGGATTGGATAGCCTGGTGGCATCCAGGACTGCTCACCCTCAGGCCAGGGATCTATTTTTGGTGCGAGAGATCAGCTCTGGAACACATGAAGGAGTGACTTTGCAGAATGATTTCCCTTTCTCAGGGTATACCATTGAAAAGGTAGATCTTCCTCTAGACTAGGCTTTTCAGAATTATCTTTCTAAAAAGGAGAAAGTGCAGTTATTTGTCCTAGAAAAGCATTATTTTGCTCCAAAAGTAATGGAGCAAAATAACTCTTTTTACAATAGTTAGCTCAGTCTGCATGTGCATGAGTATTTTTATATGAATGAAAGCTTTTTAAACCTCAAAAAAGTCAAATATGTTATTTCCAAGTACTCCTCAGGGACCCTAATCAGCAGAGACATAAAATCTGCATGAGCTATTATTGCTGCAAGTTGGAAGAGTGAACTTTATAATTTGAGACAACAAATTAGCTGGGGAGCTCATCTGTATTTCTTAAGCAGAACAAAGACCCCTGCACTTTTAGTATATGCTTAAAGGAAAAACTGCAGTAATTAGTTACTTCATGCACAACGTATTGTGCTTAAGTAAATATTTGCTTGTGGGGTGGGGGCTTGAGACGCATCAGGTCAAGGCCAAGAAGAAGCCCATCAACTCTCTTATCAGGAGTTTTATGTCTGTTTTCTCAATCTTTACAGATTTCCTTAGTTTCTCCAAAGCATCTTTTCTCTGAGGGGAAAAAAAAATCAAGTAACAGCTTCAGGCATTTTGGCACCTTAGGCAAAACATTAAAATGTTATATGTATCTCTCATTTTTTTCGGAAGCAGACATACAGTACAGACAACGAAAAGGTTTACACTTTTCATCCTAATCCCATAACGCCTACTCTCTTGCCCTCAACCTCACATTCTGCCTCTAATGATGCCTCCCCCACCCTGCTGGATATTTTTTCACTAAGTTTTTTTTCTGGAAAGGTCTCCTAAGGTTCTTGCTGTGTCAAAAGAGAAACTTTAAAAAAAAAATTTTTATTTGTGAATTGCTTTCAGTGCAATAAGTGCAAAAAAACAATATACAAATGAAGTGACTAATAGGCCATGAGCAAAGGCTACAGTTGTTGCCATCTGAGTAGGATATGGCTGTCAATGATTTTTGCAAGAGACCCACCCCCTCTTCTGATGCCTATGACATTTTCTAGCCAAATTCCATGTATATTTCATGCATTGTATCACTCTATTAAGGCAGAAGATTTGTAAAGTTTCAAAGATATTGGATGTTTTACAAGCAATTTTTAAAAGATACAAAAAAATTGCTTTCAATGACACCCAGAAGCTTCTGTTCTGCTTATAACTTATGGGTTTCCTATCCTATTGACGTGAATTCTACAGGTAGTCTACTAACCCCTTGAGCGATAGTATCTGAAAAATTTCAGAAGAATAGGGCACATGTTGCTCATGTTATATGCAATGAAAAAATGTACAACTAGAACAAGCCTTACATAGATTTCAGTGGCATAGCTAATGATCATGTAACCCAGTGCCCAGCTCAGAATATTGCCCCAGAAGTGATGTCACAACAGGAAGTGACATCACGTCTGTGCTTTTAAAAAAGTGAAAATAGGAGGGGCACCACCTCCTCCCCCTAACAGCTCACCACCCACTTGCTCTGTTGCCTTCCCTCAGTCAGTGGCATAACTAAGGCATCTATCTGCTACCTGGGGTCAAAGAAGATTTGTAGCCCTGCAGACCAAATCAAATTTAAGTAAATAAATAAAAAGCATGCCCCTTATCGCTCAGAGACACTGTGCTGGGGTGAAGAGGGATGGTTATTCTCCCCTTGCTAAATATAAGAGGGGAACCACTTGAAAAACTGCCTTTTTACCCAATCAGCAGGGGTAACTGTATTATGATACATGGAAATGAGAGCTGACTCATATTAACACCTTAGTAGTTTCATGCTGTATCATGATAACATGTCATTGCAACATGCCAATAACATAACAACATGCCATTGCCTCTCAGAACAATCAGTTTCATTGGTCAGTTTTGCGTTTAAAAATCCACTTTTTGCTCCATAAGGCAGTTGTGTTTTCATTTTATGGTTAATTGGCCATTATGTTTGATAGAATACAAATATTCCAGTGCAGTTTGTTTCACTGCATTCAGCATAAAATTACCTTTCCAATGATGTATAACATGATGGTATTATTCATACATACTAAGATTTTCACAATTTTGGTCACTAGTGTCAAGCTCAGCTTGTTGCCCCCCTAAAGCTTGATGCCCAGTGCACTCCCTTAGCTACACCACTGATAGATTTCAATGTGTAAGATCCAGCAGCTTTTCTGCTGCTTATAATATCTGTGTTTACCTTTCTAGTGGCATGACATTTCTATTGCATTCTACAAACCACGTAAAGCAGGGGTGTCAAACTTGTTTCATCCAGTGATCTGAATAGCATTCATGGTGCCTGCTGAGAACCTGAAGTGACATCATTAAGTAGATGATAATAAGAAATAAGCACTTTGTTCTCACGTAGGAACTCAGCTACAAATGACAGAAGAGAAAAATATGCAAAATCTTGATAATATTTTCAAAATATGGGAGAGCCCAATAATCATGCGGGCTTCCTTTCAGCAGTGCCTCTTCTGTCGATGTGTCACTTCACAACTAAGCAGCTGAGAGGTGTTCTGCAAAGTGACATCTTGGCAGAAGCAGCACTGCTGAAAGGGTGGCCCATATAATAATTAAACGTGTTCAGAACAAAGGGTGTTGGGAGAACTCTGGATAAAGCATTAGTGTTTAAAATGATCTAAAATGTTTTCAGGGAAAACATTCTGAAACTTTGGTGATAGTTTGTTGATCATAAATTTTGCTTACCTTCACTTTCAGGAAAAATGAAGTTTCAGAAGAACATAAGTGTTCTGTGAACCTTTACAAGACAACAACAGAATACCACTACTGTTTCATGTTCCATTTTGACTTAAAAATATTTGGTCAAGTAAGTGTCTTTGGCCTGATTAAGTGTAGAAACCCCCTTTTCTCTAAACTTGTATGTACTATCACAATCCTTACAGCAGCTTCTTGATAGACAGCCCAATCCTATGCATGTCTACTCGGAAGTCCCATTAGTGTCAATGGGTTTTACTCCCAGGAAAGTGTGAATAGGATTGGGCTGTGTGTCATTTGTTGGGGATAAGTATTATGGAGAAGGAATTCAGAAACACAATGTTAGTAGCTGGCTCCTAGTCCTCTTTGAGATGGCATTTTGGTGGCTGGGTTTTTTTTAGCTGCATCATTCATTTCTTATATTTATGTATCTTTACTAATATACAAACGTTGCTGTTTGCTCTGAGTCATCAGGAATATGGTGGTTTAGATATCCAAATCAATCAGTACATATGTGCAGGGCTTAATTTATGTCATGGCCTTAATTTATGTCATGGCTCAGCCTCAGAGCCTGTTTTCCAAATAAAATGCATATACAAATAAAACTGAGAGTGCCCCTGAGTGCATACAGACTGCTTCTATTTCGCCATCAATTAACATTACAATCTCGTACTCGTTTCGAATTAGAGGGCAGAGCTTTCAGCTCAGAGGGATACTAGTTAGAGAACTTCAACTCTGGGACTTTTGCTTTCACAAAACTAACTACTGTATAGTATGCAGCCCCTTGATGCCTGATACTCTTTTTGTATCCCTATACACTGAACATGTCATAGACATTATAAGCACCATGGTTTTAGTCCTCCTTTGGGAGACTATTAATTCTGCATTTTTTCCTGAATCAGTGCAGAATAGTCATCAAGACTGTAGTGAGAACATGATTGATTATTTCTCTTCCACCATCGCTGACATTTCTGCTTGAAGTTTTCACCTTCTCATCTGTCCTGTCTCTTTTCTTCTCTATTCTCTCCTCCTCAGCACTCTTTGGGCCAGATTATGATCTCAGCATCATGCTGTCGCTTAGATAAGAAGCTGGCCAGGTGCCTCCACTTTTCTTTCCTCTGCCTGATGATCTGTCTCTCTTTTTTAAACTGTCTCCATTGCAGTTCCCACAGTGGGAGGTATACTTTTCAGGTATCCTTGACTACGGCTGAAGCACACATTCCCCAATTGCTGGCCAGCTCAATCAATTTCTACGGTGATACCATGTTGAAACTGAAAGGGGGTGGCCACTCACCACCAACAGACTGAAATGTTGGCACATCGGAGGCAAATAGGCACTCTTTGGCCACTTGTCTGGGGCTTATGAGATATCATGAGTTGCTTTGATTGGTTGCAGATACTGAACCATGGATGGCAGTCAAGGCTGAAAAATACAGTGGAAAGCAAATACCAGATTTATCTTCTCAGCAATGCAGCATCTGTGCCAAATGGGCTTGAGCTGATACTGCAGTCACAGCAAGCTTGGAGGTGGGCCCACTAGAACTTTCTAAGGCAAAAATGGGTATGTCATGAGCAGTCTGCCGCAACAGCCATGCTGTGCAAAAGAAACTGGTCCAGCAGTTGGCTTGCCTGTACATTTGCTATTAAACAATAGTGTAAAAATAAAATTCTCACATACAATCAAATGTTAATCCAAGTTCTGTGCAAAAGAAAGCAATCCATGTACTGCATGTAATTATTGAAACAATAGTTTTATAAAACTGTTTTCAGAAATTAGCAGCCTTCTCATTTGGTGACAGTTGTATTTTCAGAGATGCAACCTTACCAGTTCTATTTCACTTCCGAATGCAGAGAGAGAGAGAGACACATACTGTATTTGAATGTTCCTCCTCAGGGCCAGCCCATTCACGAAGCAGATGATGTACATCGAGCAACAGGGGGTGTGGCAGGTTGTGGCAGGGGGCAGGAGGTCTGGTCTAGAGGGTAGAGCCTCCGTTTGCCTGAAGATAACATCCACAAGGTCGCCAGTTCGAAGCCACCGGCACCGTGCAACCTGGAAGCAGCTGACAAGCTGAAGCCGAGCAATTCCATCTGCTCTGAGCGTGGGAGGATGGAGGCCAGAATGTGAAGCCAGATCGGAATGAAACACCTTGAATGTAGTCTTTCTTGAAAGAAAGAACCTTCTTTGAAATTGTAAAAATCCCTATTTAATAGGGATTTAATAAAGCCTGCCTATGTAAATCGCCTTGAATAAAGTCTTGAATAAAGACCAAGAAAGGTGGTATATAAATACCTGTTGTTGTTGTTGTTGTTGTTGTTGTTGTTGTTGTTGTTATCATCATCTTGTATCAAGCAGCAGGGGGGGTGGCAGATTTTGGGTGCCCTTCACCCCGAGTCTGCTACTGCCTCCATCCAACCTCCCACAGACAGAGCCACATCGATTTGCTTCCCTAGCGAGTGGAAAGTGGATCATTTGCTTCTTCTCTATTCTTTCCTTGCATGGTTGTTTTTCAAAAACAGGAAATGCAGGACTTCCTATTTTATTTAAGGGACTGCACAAGGAACGAGCAAGGTGAGATGGAGATGTGGCTGGCCACTGCCTGTACCTGTGTGGGTGACAGCAATCCACATCCCTACGCTCTCTGCTCTTTTCTTGCGCAGCCCTTTTCAACTGAATGGCATTGTGAAGAAGGAGAAAGGGGAAGGGGAAGGGAAGTGGCCATCTGTTTTACTTACCTTATTCCTTTGTTGTGCAATCCTTTTCAATAAATAGGAAGTCCTGCACTTTCAGGTTTTGGGGAAAAAAACTGTACTAGGGAAGAATGCAGTGAAGAACAGAATGTTCTTCTGTTCAACTTTCATTTGGAGGTGGGGTGCATGCATGTGTGGATGGCAGTGGGTCTGAGTCAGATCTGAGTTGGGGTGGCATCAGGTGGCAGATCCAGTGAGGCCAACTCTGCTCCTTTCTCACATTTTGTAGAAACCGTCCTGCATGTGGAAAACTAGAATGATAGAGAGAAGACTAATCTACGTGGAACTAATTCTAATCTAGAACAAAAACCCTTGACTTCCAACGAGCGGACTTCCCTCAAATGAGGAGGCTGGTTAGAAGTAGATTGAAAGGGAAGGTAAAAAGAGTCCAATCTCTCCAGAGTGCATGGAGGCTGCTTAAAACAAGTTATTACTGTTGCAGAAGTTCCAGCAGAAGTGTATACCGCAAAGAAAAAGGCACAGCAGAAGTGTATACTGCAAAGGAAAAAGGGCTCAAATAAGTCCAGGAGGGTGCCTGCATGGCTAATGAGTCAAGTTAGAGAGGCCGTAAAGGGCAAGGAAGCTTCCTTCCGTAAATGGAAGTCTTGCCTTAATGAGGAAAATAAAAAGGAACATAAACTGTGGTAAAAGAAATGTATGAAGGTGACACGGGAGGCCAAGAGAGACTATGAGGAACACATGGCCAGCAAGGGGAATAATAAAAGCTTCTTCAAATATCTTAGAAGCAGGAAACCCGCCAGGGAAGCGGTTGGCCCACTGGATGGTGAGGGAGAGAAAGGGGAGATAAAAGGAGATGCAGAGATGGCAGACAAATTAAATGAGTTATTTGCATCTGTCTTCACAGCAGAAGACCTCGGGCAGATACTGCTGCCCGAACGGCCCCTTGACCAAGGAATTATGTCAGATAGAGATTAAAAGAGATGTTTCAGACCTAATTGATGAATTAAAGATCAATAAGTCACCAGGCCCTGATGGCATCCACCCAAGAGTTATTAAGGAATTGAAGAATGAAGTTGCTGAATAAAAGATGCAACTTGTCCCTCAAAACGGCCATGGTGCCAGAGGATTGGAGGATAGCAAATGTTACACCTATTTTTAAAAAGGGAAGGAGGGGGGACCCGGAAAACTATAGGCTGGTCAGCCTAACATCTATACCACGTAAGATGGTGGAATGCCTCATCAAAGATAAAATCTCAAATCACATAGATGAACAAGCCTTGCTGAGGGAGAATCAGCATGGCTTCTGTAACGGTAAGTCTTGCCTCATGAACCTTATAGAATTCTTTGAAAAGGTCAACAGGCATGTGGATGCAGGAGAACCCGTGGACATTATATATCTGGACTTTCAGAAGGCATTCAACACGGTCCCTCACCAAAGGCTACTGAAAAAACTCAACAGTCAGGGAATTAGAGGACAGGTCCTCTCATAGATTGAGAACTGGTTGAAGACCAGGAAACAGAGAGTGGGTGTCAATGGACAATTTTCACAATGAAGAGAAGTGAAAAGTGGTATGCCCCAAGGATCTGTCCTGGGACTGGTGCTCTTCAACCTCTTCATAAATGACCTGGAGACAGGGTTGAGCAGTGAGGTGGCAAAGTTTACAGACGACACCAAACTTTTCCGAGTGGTAAAGACCAGAAGTGATTGTGAGGAGCTCCAGAAGGTTCTCTCCAGACTGGAAGAATGGGCAGCAAAATGGCAGATGCGTTTCAATGTAAGTCATGCACATTGGGGCAAAAAATCAAAACTTCACATATAGGCTGATGACTTCTGAGCTGTCTGTGACAGATCAGGAGAGAGATCTTGGGGTGGTGGTGGACAGGTCAATGAAAGTGTCGACCCAAAGTGCGACGGCACTAAAGAAGGCCAATTCTATGCTGGGGATAATTAGAAAAGATATTGAGAACAAAACGGCTAATATTATAATGCTGTTGTACAAATTGATGGTAAGGCCACACCTGGAGTATTGTGTCCAGTTTTGATCGCCACATCTCAAAAAAGACATAGTGGAAATGGAAAAGGTGCAAAAAAGAGCGACTAAGATGATTACAGGGCTGGGGCACCTTCCTTATGAGGAAAGGCTACAGTGTCTGGGGCTCTTCAGCCTAGAAAAGAGATGCCTGAGGGGGGACATGATTGAGCCATACAAAATTATGCATGGGAAGGATAAAGTGAATAGAGAGATGCTCTTTAAACTCTCACATAACACCAGAACCAGGGGACATCCACTAAAATTGAGTGTTGGGAGAGTTAGGACAGACAAAAGAAAATATTTCTTTACTCAGCGTGTGGTCAGTCTGTGGAACTCCTTGCCGCAGGATGTGGTGACGGTATCTGGCCTGGATGCCTTTAAAAGGGGATTGGACAAGTTTCTGGAGGAAAAATCCATTATGGGTTACAAGCCATGATGTGTATGTGCAATCTCCTGATTTTAGAAATGGGCTATGTCAGAATGCCAGATGCAAGGGAGGCACCAGGATGAGGTCTCTTGCTCTCTTGTGTGCTCCCAGAGGCATTTGGTGGACCGCTGTGAGATACAGGAAGCTGGACTAGATGGGCCTATGGCCTGATCCAGTGGGGCTGTTCTTATGTTCTTAACTTTTCTAGACACTGCATTTTCCCACACCTGCATTTTCAAGTGATATAATTTCCTTGAAGTTATACCAGGTGCCTTGTTGGAACATGCAGGTTAGCTCAAAAGTCATATATTTTATGCAAAGTAAAGAAGTCAAGAGACTAAAAACAAATGGCCTGATTCAAAGCTCTGCAGGAGAGGAAGAACTATTGTACAAACAGCTTCTTTCATCTGAGTGGCAAAAACACCATACAATTATTTTCAGCCTTGCTGGTGGAACTAATGTTCTGCCAGTATTAACTGCCTTACGGCAGCAGTCACATGCTGCCAGGGTGCCAGAGGGAATGCGGGAATTTTCCCTGTGTATTGGCGGACCAGTGAAAGCCTGCGGTGATGCAGTGACACCGGCACAGGATCTGCTGAATCCGGGGTGGGGGGGTGGGGTTCAGCCTCAGGAGGCTTCCTTGGAGTAACATTTGTTCTCTTGCCCCAAGGAAAGCCACCACAGGCACAGAGGGTCAACTCAGACCTGAGCCAGCTCTATAGTTGGCGCAAGTCTGTGTTGACCCAGGAAGATTAACAAGGCCCAGTACGGGATGTGGGTGCCAGGATTATCATGTTAAGATCTCTGTACATAGGTTTATGTTCATTCTTGCATACTTTTATGGACGAATTTGGCAATGTATGAAAGAGACCATAGGCCAGGACAGATGTTATATACAGTTTGATTATGATTATTTTTTAAAAATAAAATGATTATGAAAAACAGCTCTCCCAAGCTGTGATAAGGAACAAAATATTGGAAGGGGGAATGTTTCCATTCAAATCTGCCTTATTTATTTATTTATTTATTTATTTATTTATTTGAATGAATGAATGAATGAATGAATGAATTGCGGCCCAATCCTATCCACACTTTCCTGGGAGCAAGCCCCATTGACTCTAATGGGACTTACTTCTGAGTAGACATGCATAGGATTGGGCTGTTATTTATTTATGAAATTTTTGTCTTGCCTTTCCTTCACTTACAGGGCTGCTCAAAGGCTACAGTGTATTTTCCCCACGGAAGAGGAAAAGTGGATAATATGAGGTGATTTTGCCTAGAAAAATACCCAGCAGAGAAAAACTTTAGCACTCCCCTGACTGCTACTCTTTCTTTCCCAACTGCAGCCTCCTGAGAGCCTGCATTCCATTAGAACAAAAGATTGGGAAATTTTTACATACAATTGTGTGTAATGGCTAATTAGACCCACACTGTTGCTCAAAAACAAGAATGTGATGTGCATGGCAATTGGAATCACAAGCAGTGGAAATATGCAAATTTATGTTTTCTTTTTCTTACCTTAGCACACACTATCACTGTCAGAATGGAATATTTACCAGAGTCACTTCTCTTATAAACAGAGGCTCAGCACCATGTGCCTTTTCTAGGAATCAATCCTGGAGCACTGTGGAACAAATATGCATGCTGTGGGTTCTGCCAGACCACCAATAATCTTCAGTTCCTTCAAAACTATTAGTACAATTTGCTTTGAAGATATAGAAGCCAGACTTAAAACTCCTCTAATATCAGGAAATCAAGATAAACATCTAGATTATTGTTCCACATAAATACCATGTAGCCTAGTAAGAGATTCCTTAAAATACCAGATGATTGTTGCATACATTACAATCTATTATCTGGAAAACATAACAGGCCCTGATTCCAGTAAGATAAGGAGGTGTCTGGTTTACAGTTTAGCTCTTAAATGTTCCCCATCTGGCCTTCAGGCCAGATCTCCTTATCTTCTGCACACTGGCTTTTTCTTCTGGACTAATTGCACCCTTTGGAGACAAAGATAATAGCAAAATTGTAGGCTGCATACAACATGTGCTCTCGTATTCATCTCAGAATATGAAAGTAGAACTTTCAGAACTATCTCCTACTCCACTCACCCCTCAACTAGCACATATGGTGGGCATCAGTGGTGTTGCTAGGGGGTGTGGGCTTCACCAGGTGATGTGCAGAGGGGGGTGACACCACTACTGGCCAAAATTTTTAAGATCTTGGCATTTTTGAGTAATACCATTATGTTGTATATCACTCAATGGTAATTTCATGCGGAATGCAATAAAACAAACCACGCTGAATTATCTCTATTCGATCAAATGTTATAGCCAAAGAACCAGCAGGTGTCGGGCAAATGCCCTTCCCACTACATGGGAGGAGGTCCATCATTGGGGTGATGTGCTGGCCTCCTGTACCGGGTGATGCAAACTCTAGTGATGCCACTGGTGAGCTTATCATCATATCAGAGGGTATAAATGGCCCTGAGATGAAACACTTAATCCTCATTCATCCCATAGCTAACCAGTGTTTGACCAGTGAAATCTGTTCATAAGATTTCAACTCATTGTGAAAGCTTGGAAGAGGGTGAACAGGAGAGGCAATAGTGAAATCCAAACCCATGGAAAGCACAGCAAATCATAATGGCATCCTTGCACTGATATATTGTCACCAAGGCCATGTCTAACAGTTGGATCCTGCTCAGATCTCCATTTCAGTGCATGACTGGCCACCAACGAACTACAGAAACAACTTCCCCCTAAGTAGGTGAACTAACAAAGCTCTGTTGCTCTTGCGAGACTCCACCTCCTCCTCTCCTTGCCCAACATTGCCTGGGTCTCATCTAGGGGTGAAATCTGCTGCTCAGGTCAACAAGTAATGGGCCCTATCCCTTGGTCCTCTGGGGCAGTCATTTTCAACCAGTGTGCCACAGTACATTGGTGTGCCACAAAAGATCTTCAGGTATGTTGTGGGAATTTGGGAGAGGATCATTTATTAGTGGGGCCGTTGGGGGATGGGAGCACCTTATTGGCAGCATGGTGTGCCTTGACAGTTGTCAAAAAACTGATGGTGTGCCTTGACAGTTTTAGTGCCTTGTCAGTGTGCCATGAGATGAAAAAGGTTGAAAATCACTGCTCTGGAGAGATTAAAATGTACTGCTTTACTTCAGAATCCAGCAATGAAATGCCAATGTCTTGCTGTGACTTTTAAAGCCATTCAAGATCCCACTGCCCTCCAACCCTCAACTAAAATCAGCAGGATGATTTATAGCTAACAAAAGTAATCAGTGCTTTGACTCTCGCATCACCTGAACATTTTATTTTGCCTGAGAGATTAATTTCATATTCCTTTCATTTCCTGTATCCTTCTGAATGAAAGAAATGGTCATTTAGTTTGTTTTCTGCTGAGTTCAAGGCCAGTCCAGGCAAGCTGCCTTGTATGGAAGGCTACCCCTTAGGTCTGTTTTGTTTATTCTTCACAGAGATAAAGGGCAGAGGGACTGCAGGTTTATCTTGAATAAAAAGGCGGAATTGTATACTTATGTGTATGTGTGCACATGTGAGAGAGAAATAAAAGGGACAAATGCTTCAGCATTTGGGCTTTGCTTCCAATTACACTCTTCTGTCTCTCCACTGTTGCTGGTGTTCAGAGAATACTAAATTAACAGTACAGTCTTAAGCCTGTTTTTTCACAAGCCCCACTGTATTCTCAGGTGCATACTCCTAGGTTAAGTGTGAAAAAGTCTGCCAAAAGAAAAATGCCTGAGCTTACTTAGCTACAACCATTGATTTATGCTTTCCCATTCCCCCAAAACTTGCATTTCTTCCTTGTATTCTGTTTTACTAATTTTGCTCCAGTCACACCTTATTTTAAGACATCACTATTTTTTGGGAGTTTTGTTTTTTGGACCCTTTTTGCAGTCCACACTTCACTTTCCCGCTCTGTAACAAGAAACGGGCCAACACATCCTATCCTCACTATTGCAAAATAGGATTCCTATTGCTCGTGCATGGAAATAGGGGCGGGTAAGTGTTGATCCCTGCACTACTGCCGCTCTCTAACCACCTGGTGATGAGCACCTCAGTTTTTAATAATATTTTGCACTTCTACAGCACAAGGGCCTTCAACCCTCTACATATACATTATCCCAGGAAACCCTACTACAACCTTGCAAGACAGCGTGGTATCACAATTATCTTCACAATGTAGATTGGCATTGTGTGTGTTTGTGATGCTGGAAGGTTTCTAGCAAGCACCATGCTCCCCACTCCACAATTTTCCCAGGAACTCGCATAAGCCTGGAAATCCCTGCCTCCTTCCCAGCCTTATAGGAAGACTAAACTGCTCTCCCTTATATTTCTTTAGCTGACCAAGGGCGCAATCCTGAGGTGCCCATGGGCCGGTGCAGGTCCCTTGCGCCAGCCCAGGAGGGTCACAAATGTCCCATAAGGCACTTTTGCCCCTCCTTGGGAGGAAGCCAGGTCGGCTCTCAGAGGTCCGCCGGCCTGCTGAGGCTGACACAAGCCTCCATGCTGGCTTCCTTGGCTTGGTTTGCATTGGCCTGCCTGGACTGACGCAAGCCTCTGGGGTGGGTGGGGAGGAGACGGGAGGGGCGTGTGGAGGGTGGGCAGTGGGTGGGCAGGTGGAGGGTGGGCAGTGGGTGGCCGCGGGGGCGACTCGAGGAGCAGGAGGCAGGGCTGGGATGCAGCACTTATGCTGGATCCCAACCCTCATTCCAGGGAAGTTTGGAGCGGCTTGAAGCTGCACTTCAGGAGGTGGCGCAAATCCAAGAAGACCCATTGGGGCAAAGGTGCCTTACCCAGAGGAAAGGGGAAAAGTTTCCCCTTGCCTCTCGCTAAGCTGCCTTGGCCCCCCCCATCCTGTGCTGGATACAGCACAAGCCTCTTGGCTTGCCTGTTCCAGTGCACAGTAGGATTGCGCCCAAGATGTGTAAAACAGAGCATATGAACAGAAAGAACTGTTGCCATCGTTGAAATTGTTGCCATTTGGACCTGTGGGCAACTTTCTCTGGCGGAAAAAGCTAGTGTTGAAAAATTGGGTCACTCAGCTTGTCTGTGGAAGTGGACTAAAAATGAGACCAGCCCACTGCAGACCAGGCCAGCTAGGAAGCTCTCCCCAAGACCAGTGTTCTGGGGGTCCTCACTGGTTTGTGATCCAGACTCTAATGCTGGCCAGGCATAGAAGACTAACAGAATCTCTGTTACGAAGAACCTAGCCTCATATTGGTTAGTAAGCTAAAAGAGAACATGTATGCTAGCACTAGTCCAGATGTGCTTCTATTTCTTTTGAAGTGTATTTGTTCCAATTTCCTTTACCACAACCATTCCCAATAAAATCTTCCTAAAACAGCTTGAAGTGTTGTTGTTAAGGGGCAAGGGGTGAGCTGGTTGACTTTGGGGTCCCACACTCCACTGAGGTAGTGCTCCTACTGTAATTTTTTTGCACACATTGTGGCCTTGACACTGCTGTTGCTCCCTCTGGAATAAACACCAGGCTCTTAATTTGTCCTTTGGAGCAGCTGGACTCGTACGGGTCTAGTGTGAAGGAGAACGACATTTATGCCAAACTGAGGAGCAATAGGTCTCACTTGGACTCAGGGTGCTGAAGGGACATGTGAAGGAAGCTAAGAAAAGCAGCTGGCCTATGGCTAGCCATTGCATCCAAGGTTGAGGTGCAATATAAACCACAGCTGTGTTCTTTGCCTCTGTGCGACAGTAACTCTTCAGGTTGTTAAAGTCATATTCTAATTTCAGTTACGATGTTGTTCATGTGCCCTATACTCCTGCATGCTGGGCAGAAACCCCTACAACATTAATGCTGTGCTTCATCATAGCAGCAACATATGGACTAGTGCAGTGGTTTTCACAGTTTTGCACAGGGACCCTCTTTTTAGAATGAGAATCTGTTGGGACCCACTGGAAGTGATGTCATGACAGGAAGTGACATCATCAAGCAGGGAAATTTTTAACAATTCTAGGCTGCAATCCTACCCACACTTACCCAGGAGTAACATAGTAGCCTGTTCAAAGTACAGATCTGTCACATTTCCCCAAATGCAGTCGTATACCATGGTAACATCAAGTCTAATATATTAAAAATAAAATATTGAAATGAATGGGGACCCACCTGAAATTGGCTCGCGACCTACCTAGCAGGTAACGACCCACTGTTTGAGAAACACTGAACTTGTGGTTTAACAGATGGTCAGGTGTGCATTATGGGGAGGACACATGCATAAAGTGTCATGTTGCATTTCTGCTTTGGGCACCATAATTTCTTGGGTTCCTTTTTCTAACATACTAATGCTGTGGAAGCTGAAATCCATCTAACATGGTCTATAGATGACTTATCAGCTGCCGCATCCACTGTCCTTTTTTTTTTTTCTTCTTTCTGTACATTGCTGCCAGTGATTGTCAGCCCAATCCTATGCCTGTCAACTCAGAAGTAAGTCCCATTCTAGTCAATGGGGCTTACTCCCAGGAAAGTGTGGATAGGATTGGAGCCTGTGACTGTGACAAAAGCAGCAGCATTTCCCTGCCCTGGTGTGTAGGTCTGAGGACCGAGCCAGCCTACAAAGCTGACCTAAGACATCCAAAAATGGCACTTCATTTTTGTTTTAATCAGATTGGGCTGTGAACCTACTACCATCATATAATTCTTCCCCTATGCAGTTCATTGTACTGACAATGGCTTTCCTAAAACCTTAGGAAAGGTTCTTCTCACCTGGCTGTACAACCCTGGCATCTAGTCACCCTGCACAGTAAACTTAGAGGATATAGTCTTGGTGTACGTATTTGAGCCAGAGGGGATCTTTCTGAACACTAGATTGTGGGAGTGATTGACAGGGATGGAATTTAATGAGTCAGGCAAGCACATTAGTCAGGATCTACACTAACAGGTCTGCTGTTTTAGTGGAACAATTGTTATTGATACTGAACAGGAGGCTTGAATTTCCTGCTGAATGCTGTGATCATTTTATACACTTTAATTAGAATAAATAAGTGGCTGCATTCCTACTCTCTTGATATAAAGGGAAGCTCTGGTTCACATCCCTTAAGTGGTACCAGGAGGGTAAAAATCCAGCTTCCTAGCTTGTAACTGGTACAAAACCCAACTTGAAAAGGCCATTCCAAAGCATACTGTGAATTTTAAAAAGGAGGGCAAGGAGGAAAGAGATGTACAAAATTACACCACTTACTTTCACTAGCCCTAAGCAGCAGATTTGCCTTCCAACTTCCCTCCCAACACCGTGGCAGCCTTTTTAGCATACAGATTGCATTCCTATGATTGCTTTCCGAGCTGCCTCCACATCAGTGACATTCCCCCCCTCTTTTTTTTTTCTTCCTTAGTAAATAACAGCCTATGGCCCCTGGTGCCAGGACTTCATTAATGGGCACTTGGAAGTTGAAAGGGCAGCAGACTGGCAGGCAGACTGAGCTGCAATGTTCTCTCCCTTTTGTCAACAAAGGGGAAGTTCCAGGTTCAGAGATGAGGAAGAGGCAGAGAAGTTGGAGCATGCATAACAATGACCTTCCATGCTGGCTTTGCCCCCCCCCCCCATTCTCCAAGCAAAACGTCAACACCCGGGCACCGCGACTGGCATGCAGCTCCAGCAAGATCGCTCCTCCCAGTCGCCCTCGCCTGCCTTCCCTGCAGACTTGCACTGGCAGGCCCTGTTAAAATTCCAGCACTTTCTCCACTTGTCCCCCCCCCTCCCCAAGTCCTGTTGTTGCGATCAGTCTCCAGCTCTCCCCAAACATTCCCTCCTGAGCCAAAGACACGCAGCCAGCGGCAGAGCCAACAGCGCAGGGAGCCAGGCATGCCTCTGCGCACGCATTAAAAACATGCCCAGGGAAGACGCGTGCACTCTCAGCCACCTCCACGCAGGCACACACACAGAGCTGGGTCTGTCTGCACCTTCTTGAGCAGCAGCAGCTTGAGTGACTGTTCGCAGTGGCCAATCCTGCCTTCCTTGCGGCGTGGAGGGCAGGCGCTCCTGCTCAGCTCAGCCAGTGGGAGGCTCTCTTCCAGAACGGTGGTGGTGCTGGGGAAGAGGGAGGGCGCACAGCGAACGGGGCGGGGCGGGAGTTTAGGGAAGGGAAGGGAATGGCTGTCATCAATGAAGTCATATTCATAATCTAGTTCCTCTGCTGGATCTCTACTCCGGGTGACTCATAGGCAGAGAGGGAGAGATCTCACACAGCAGCACTCTTCCCAGGCAAGGTAAATATTACTTACAAACCACTTTCTCCCTCCCCTCTCCATATCACCATCCATCTCTCCCTTCTCACTTTGCTTTCATCTTTCCCATCACTCTCTGTTTATAGTGGGGGGGGGGAAGAGATAAATAATTTAGGACCCAATCCTAGCCACACTTACTTGGGAGTAAGCCCCATTGACTATAATGGGACTTACTTCTGAGTAGACATGCCTAGGCTTGGGCTCCTATTCTTGGACTGTGCATGCCCTTTCTGCAGAAGAAAATAAAATACCCCAAGCAGTGCTCCCTCCAAAACACACACACACACAGAGTTTGCATTCAATCCCTCTTCCATAGACCTCCCCAAAAATCAAAACAAAGTTTTCAGTGGGAAGAATAATTTCTCCCCCCCCCAAGGAAAACGCTGGATGGTGATATTCCGTAAGAAGGGAAGCGTAGCCGCGCAGACTTTGTGAGTCAGCTGAACCCAGGGAGAAGAAGGTCGGGAGAGAGGAAGAGGAGGGCTGCCGATTTCCAAGGGATCTTTGCAACGGCAGGCGAGGAGAGAAAGCAGGCGACGGTCAAACAATCCGCTGCTCCGAGTGTATGACTCCTAAAGGGAGCTTAGCCTAGACTAGAGAAAGGAAACCACAACAAAACCATCGCAACAGACGGAGACACTTCAGGCGGGCAGGCAGGCAAGGGAGCGAGCGAGCTCCAGAAATAGATTCCAAGAAGCTCCCAAACCCTCCAGGAGCTGCTCGCCCGCTACGATGGGGCCGCCGGTAGGTTGGGCTGCTCTCCTTTTCCCCCTTCGCGTTGATTGTCTGAGCTGCGTTTTGGTGGCTGTAAATAAGGAGTGGTGTTGGAAGGGTGTTTATCCCCGCGCCCTCCACGCGACCCCCCCCCCCCGCCTCCTCCCTGGTTTCCCTCCCCGAGTCTGGAAATGGCAAGGAGGGCTCTGCCTTCTCTTTGGGAAACGGGTGCGTGTGGCTGGGGGCGGCACAAGCCGCTGCAGGAGTGTTGGGGAAGTTCGCACACATGCAGCGTCCTGCAAAGAGGGAGAGGGTTTCGCCTGGGGGCTGATGCGCGTGGGACCCCCTTCCCACCCAATCTCAACACTGAGTTTGGCTGTGGCCGAGGAATCAAGATGGGAGGGGGTGGCTGGGGGAAGGAAGCAGCATGAACCAAACAAGCCAAGGAGGCCATGATCCGGATAATCTCCTGTCTGACTGTCACAAACATTACGCACAGGAGTGGGGGGGGGGGGGGAGACCAGTTCCAGCTTGCTGTTCTGGTTGCCTCCCAGTTTGGCCTCTCTTAATGGCTGGGGGGAGGGGGAATGGTGGGGGGGGGGGCTGTGTTGTTTTAAGTGCACAGTCCTGCTGCTGCGAAGGTGTCGCGACGCGTGTCCTAAAATAGCCTGGCTTTCCCATTCCACCTCCCCTCTCCCTACCATGGGCTGCCTGCAGAGCAGCCTTTTGCTCATCATCATCATCACTCCAGACAGATTGTGCAGCGGGGACCCCCCCCTTGACTCTCTGTGGATTTCCAAAGGTGTTTCTGTGTGTGCGCAAAAAAACCATTGCGCTTGTGCCTTTGCTCCCCGACTGGAGCAGAGTCTGATCATCACACTCGCCATGATTTTGTGTTGCTGCTGTGGCTGTGGTTCGGCCCGAGGAGAGAGGGGGCCCAAAAAAGTTTAGGGGGTGCAGGATGAAGAGGAGGGAGGAAGGCGTGCGCAAAGGTTGCCGCTTGCCACTGGTGGCCGCGCGCTAGAGCGAGCCTGGAGAAGGAGGAGGACAGCTGAAGCCAGCCTCCTCTCTGTGCTGCTGGGAGAGAGAGGAAGAGGCGAGGTTTCGCGCTGCTTGGGGTGGATTCTTTCTCTTTTTTTTTTCCTGCGTGTGATCAGCGGCGGAGAGAGAATCAGGAAGTCACCCAGCAGCCAAATAAGACTCTCTCTCTGCTACAGACATGTTTGATCAGGGTGACACCCGGTGATGGAGGAAGGACGGGCCTAGCTGGGGCAGGCACGCTCGCTCCCTGTTCGCGCCAGGCTGGCTGCTGCTCGCCCACCTTGTGTGCATGCACGCGTGCCCAGATCGCCTTGCGGGTGTCACTTCGGAAAGGTAAAGGAGTCTCTGCAGCCATGACGTGGGGGAGGGAAGGAGAGAGGGAAGCGGGCTGCTCGTTTGCAAAGAGGCGTTTGCTGTGCCCCACCGATGGGGGTCGAAAACTTTCACAGGCTGCCTCCTTTCAGTGTGTACGTGTGTGGCTGCAATCCTAGCCACACTTTCCTGGGAGTAAGCTCTAATGACTAGAATAGGACTTCCTTCTGGGTAGACATGCATAGGGTTGAACTCCAGGCTGCAATCCTAGCCACACTTTTCTGGGAGTAAGGTCCATTGACGAGAATGGGACTTTCTTCTGAGTAAACATGTATAGGGTTGGTCTCTAAGGCTACAATCCTAACCACACTTTCCTCGGAGTAAGCTTCATTGACTTGAATGGGACTTCCTTATGAGTAGACATGCATAGGGTTGAACTCTAAGGCTACAATCCTATCTGTACTTTCCTAGGAGTAAGCTCCATTGACTAGAATGGGGCTTCCTTCTGAGTAGACATGCGTAGAGTCGGGCTCTACGTTTTTGTGGCTTGTTTCCCTGCTTGGGCATGTGCAAGCCCATGTTACCAGGGTGTGCTGCAATCAGAAAGTGGAGGCCTATGGAGTCTGCCAAACTCCCGGAAGAGTCTCCCAGCTCTGATCTGCTTTGAAAAACAAGCCTAGAGGGAGGAGGAGGAGGGGGACTGAGTTGGGGGGGGGAATGTGCATTGGGCGGCACTGGATGTGCAGCTTCTCTTTTGCATGCTGTGTCTGAAGTTTGCTTAGGAAGCGCATGGCCCCCTTCTCCTCCTCCTGGTCTCTTCTGCTGTGCATGGAGCACATTACCAGGCCTGATGGGATAGAGTTCCTGGAGTCCTCCATTTGTTTGAGACATGAATTAGGAGAGCTTTAAGTTCTGAAGTGTTTCATCTACATCCTATTACCAGCAATTTACAACAGACAAGAGAGGTTGATTAACTACTTTTACTACTGTTTTTTTTTAAGCTAACTGCTTTCTGTGCTTGCATCTTAATGTGATTGTGTCAATTGTATTTTTTTTTGTCAGCGTTTAATTTAAATTAAAAAAATCAGTTTGGGAAGTTTTGCAGTTCTGTAGAGGCATGTAATTTGCATAAAGAGTGGTAGGCATGGAACTTTCTTGAACTTTTTTTTTGTGAATGAACTCCTGTTTTTGTACAGGGGAAAAACCCAGCATGGGAGCTGTTCAGTTTACATGGTATTTGACATTTACAGCATTGTTCTCTGGCCTTCATTCTTTTGTGTGTCCTTCAGTCCCTTTACTTCAGCTTCCTTTAATTCCAGCCACTAACTGGACAATGGATGTAAATCCAGTCTTCCATTCCTTTAGTACTATAACAGCTACATGTTAGGAGGTGGGGCAGCTTTTGCTGTGTGAGTCGGTGTATTGTTATGCAAATTTAGGCACACTTTCTCTTTGTGAACCTAATTGCCCTATTATTCTCATTGTTGTATTTTTTTTCCTTTTCTCCTCTGGAGTCCCTTTGTTACTGCAGAGGGGAAAAAAAGATGTAGCAGAAGGACAGAATTAGAGACAGATTTTTATGTCCATCTGTAATTCATCAGACCTATGAAACAAAAAGAAAAAAAATCCTATCAGTTTTGAACATTTTCGAGCAAATTTAAAGTTAAGTGGATCATGTAACATGTGGGCTTGACAGAGGTGATGGTAATGGTTCATTAAATAAGTATTTCTCCTGGGTTGTGCCTGTGCTTTAGGACTAGATATACTGCAGGATTTCATAGAAAGTATGTGCCACCAGAGTACGTTCAAAGCAGTCTTAGATCTTTTCTTTTGTTCACTTCTAAAGTGGTCTGGGAGCATTCCTTGTCAAATCTGAAGAGTGCTTTGACCAACACCTGAGGGTTGAGACTGACAAGAAAAAAGCCCTCTAGCTGGCATTTTTATACTGTTAATGCTGGAATTCTATTTAATGTGCATCTTTCGAAAATATAACTCAAATTAATATCTCTCCCCCCTACACTTTTGTTTGACTTTGAAGTTAAGATCAGGAGATGCATTGTATCTTTTTTTAGTCTGCACTTTTTATTTCTCTCAAATTATTGAGTACCTGATTATTATTGTTGTGACCCCAGTGTTCTGTGCATGGAACCTTCTCAGTTGGGAGCAAATGGGAACACTTACATGTACCCATTAAAATATTTCCATTGTATTCCTGTGGTCCCTGTTATTTTGAAGATAATTCTGTATGAAGCACCCCTGCTTGTTCAGAGTTCACCTCAGTTGAGTTTCTGTAGTGTGATTATTTCATGAAGACAGATCATCAGCATTATACCTGATGGCTATCCCGTGTTAGGAGGCTAATTAGAACCAGAAATTGGACATGACTGCTGGAAAATGGTAATGGATGGACAAGCCCCCCTTTTAACTCAGTTGTGTTGAAACATAGTTTGATAATAAAGATAGAGACTACTGGAATTTTTTTTTCCTTAATATGGAGTTTGGTATTTTTAATGCCACATAATGACATATGTGGTCACATGCTGCTTCTTTCCCACCTGTCAGATTTCTATTGCACCCCTTATGCTACCTCTTCCTTCTACTCTTACAGACACTGTCCATGTCAGCCACATCCCTATACTGAAGTAATTGGGCTCGCAGTAGTTGGGGACATATGACCCCATTCTTCCCTTTCCCTGAAGAGCGAGTGGAAATAGTGTCCCATGCCTTTTGGAAATCCCAGTCTTAACATGTTTATAAGTCCGTGGCCAAACATATGTGCAAAATTGTTTGTTTCCCCTGTGGGTGTCTTGCTCCCTCTAGAGATTCTGTCTCTAGTTTGCAAAATACTCATTGCGCTCACAAACAATAATTATGATACCCCCTCCCCCAAATTACATTGACACTGATTGGTGTTTATGTGGACTGTCATGTAAAGCAGATATTCAATCAATTTTCTAATAATGTGCAGACACACTCTCCTTGACAAACCTTGAAGAAAAGCAGAAAATATTTACCAGCTCTGTCTGCCTGGATGTGCCCATGTCTTACAAGATGGCTTTTGAAGGGTGTCTGGCAAACTCCTCTTTTCAAAGGATTTGTTGCTTTTCCCAGATGAGTGGCTCTCCAAATGTTCTTGCAGTGCTGAGGTTGCTGTCCAAAATTATTATTATTAAGAAGATTTGTAAACCACTTTTCAATAAAAAACTTCAGAAAGTGGTTTACTGATGACTTTTCTGTGGCTGGGATTATATGCAGGTCCACATTTCCATCTCCTTCCTACAGTTTCCCCCTCATTTGCATTGAGTGTGTGTTAGTGAAGTGCAATCATATTGCTGTCTGAGTGATTGAGTCTAGTCCAGGAGTTCTCTGTCCACATACAGATGCAACCTCCAAGAACTGCAGATTCAAAAGTATACTTATTATGACATTTGGTTGCAGTGCATGGAAAGATGGCGAGGCATTAACTGTAGGTAGCCAAGGCCCAAGTCCAAACCAACTTTCCAGCAATGGCCTAGCTGTGCCAGTGGGACATGTGTTGCATCCTGCAGTTGGGTGGCACTCACAGAGGCCTCCTCAAAGTAAGGCAATGAATTCCCTTATGTCACTGCTGGGAAGTGGGTTAGGCTCCCCAGGTATTTTAGTTTAACCACAGTCAATCCATGCTTCTGAAAATGTTATTTCGTCCCCTTCCTTTTGATAAGGTGAAAGGCGACCCCTAAGGTCGCCGTAGAATTAAGAGTCTCCGTATCAGGCGGATGGCCCAACATGGAGGCTCAGGATCTGGTGGAGCAAAGCTCCACTGGTCCCGTCTCCCTCCAGCCCCACTTCCTCCCCCCCGACACGCCTCCTCCCTGCCCTCTCCCCACCCTCCCTTTGAATGAATATGAATAGGAGCACAAATGAATAGGAGGACAAATGAATAGGAGCACACTAGGTTGGATTGGACCCTAAAACCCCATCTTTTATTGTGGTATCTACCTTGAGGAATTGCCCCCTTGTCTGGTTTGAGTTGGCTGATCTCTAGTTTTCTCATTGTATATTATTAATTTGGGTATTTTTGTTTTGAATTTATGAGTTGTCTTGAATGACCTTAGTAGAGAAGAAAGGCAGCATGGAAATACTTTTTAAAATAAATATAAAGCTGCCTTATATTGAGTCGGATCAATAGTGCACAGCTGTCTACACTGACTGGCAGTGGCTCTCCATAATCCCAACCCTGTTACATGATATTTAACTAGCAATGCCAGGGAATGAATCTTGGACCTTCTTTATGGAAGGTATGTAGTCTACCATTGAACTATGGCCCTTTAAGTACCATTGAACTTAATCAGGTTTGACTGTATGATGCTATCATTGTGGACAAACGAAGCTCGTTCAGAGTAAGGCAGTTTTTGTATCTCATTGCCCTCTCTCTGAATGGCTATTGTGTGTGGAAGGAGTATGGCTGCCTCCTGAATGGTGTGCAGAAGACAGGAGTAAAGCCATTTCAAAGGCAGTTGCAGGGCTTCTCTGCTGCATTGTAATGACTTCATATCCTGGCTGTTGCCACTTTAGAATCATAAAGATCAGTGGTGTAGCTAGAGCGGGGCGGAAGGTGGTCCGCCCCGGGTACCACCCTTGGGGGGTGACACACCACAAATTTCCCAACATCGCTAACATTGCAAAGGTTAGGAATAACCCCATCATGCCATATACCGTTAGATGCGGAATTTCCAACGGAATGCAATGCAAAAAACCGGATTGAAATATCTCCTTTTCATCAAGAATTATGGCCAAAACACCAGAAATAAAAAAATTCATGGAACCCTATGGAAAATGAAACCGAGCCATATTGCGTGTTTACTCGTGAATAGGCTAACTTGCCATAGTTCATCGGAAAGGGCAGGCTGAGAGGAATCCAATGACACCGGAATGGTTCCTATTCAATGAAAGCAGCCCCCCCAAAAACACCCAAAAAGGAAGTCTCTCCCTCCAAGCAGACAAATGTATTGAGCCCTATGGAAAGAGAAAGTAAGCCACAAGGTCGCGTTTACTTGTGAGTAAGCAAACTTGCCTTGGCTCCTGGTCGAGTCAGGCAAAGCGGAATGCAAGGCTAGCTGCATGGTCCCAATCTGATGAAAGTGGAGCTCAACAAATGCTCCAGAAGGCAGCACCCTCCAAAGAATAAAACAGGCTTCAACTATTAAGGTCCATTTTATTTGTTTTTAGACCTGTAAAGCCAGGTCGGTCCTGATAGTGCTATGCTTGAAATATAAGAATTTACACTGAACTGGGCACTGGGCACCACTCCATGCATACACCAGTGTTCTGGGGCTCCCCAAGACTCCTTTTAGGAGTGTAAAGGGCTCTGGAGAGCAAAATGTTTAAGAATTGCTGCCACAGAATGTTGGACAGTTGTCGCATGAGAGGTATCTGATTTGTGATCTAATTTGTTGCTAGGTATCCTCATTGTTAGGGTCCTAAGTTTGTAAATCTACCAGTGCTAGAATATTAGAGTCTATGATTAGGTTATATTTAATTGCAGGTAGAAGTTATGTTCTGTAATTTAAGCATTAGATCATTAGATCCCCCCTCCCCTCAAAAATAATACTGAATGGAGTGTGTGTCATGTTCCACAGTGGAGAAAAGTGTTTACTTAGCAACTCAGGGCCCAATCCTATCTAACTTCTCAGTGCAAATGCAGCCATATTGCAGCCCCGAGGTAAGGGAATGCATGTTCCCTTACCTTGAGGAGGCCTCCCTGACTGCTTCCCCACTGCAGAATGCAGTGCATGTCCTGTTGTCACAGCTGCATTGGTGCTAGAAAGCTGGCAAGGATAGATATAATGAAGTACTGCAGAATTTGTGGCATGGTCCTTGAGTAATTCTTTCAAGGCAGGGGTAAAATGGTCTTTGAGCATTTGCCTATCTTAATTAATGTAATTGTAAGCAAATGTAGCCTACTTGGCTTGAGTTTGAACTGAAAAACAAAACGGTTGGCCAGAACTGCATGGATTAATAATAGACAACAACAGTGTGAGGGCACTTCCCTCACTGCAGCCTTCTAAATCCAGTCCAAGTTTGTTCTACATTTCCAGTGCTTCCTCAAGCCAGCAGTGGATAAGAGTTTTAAACATGCTTAAATTGCAGAGCACAACTCCTGCCTGCAATTAAGTGTAACCTAATTGTAGGCTTGAATATTCTAGCAGGCGTAGTTAACGATTTATGAATTCAGGACCCTAATGATGTGGATACCTAGCAACAAATTAGATAACAAACCAGGTACCTATCATGCTAAGACTGTCCACTTTAGCATTCTGTGACCTGAGAATACCACAGTGTGAGTCTAGCACTCTTGTCTAGGTTAAACTTTGGTTTTTATGATGATGTGTCAGATGCTTGTTTCTGTTTATATCATTCTGACTGTTCTCCTAGTGCAGTGTTTCTCAAACTGTGGGTTGGGACCCACTCAGTGGGTCGTGAGTCAAATTCAGGTGGGTTCCCATTCATTTCAATGTTTTATTTTTAATAGATTAGACTCGATACTACTGCATGGTATGTGACTGCATTTTGAGAAATGTTACAGAACTGTACTTTTAACAAGCTACTATGTACTTATATTCTTTTAACAATGTTAGTAAATGGGACTTACTCCTGGGTAAGCGGGGGTAGGATTGCAGCCTAGGATTGTTAAAAATTTCCTGCTTGATGGTGTCACTTCCGGTCATGGCATCACTTCCTGACAGATTTTCATTCTAAAAAGTGGGTCCTGGTGCTAAATGTGTGAGAACCACTGCCCTAGTGGGTTTAACATGTAGAAGATATATAAACCAAACTATTGTTTTGATCTGCACAGGCTTTGTGTGCCCTAGATGAATTCTTATAACTGCTTTGCCTTCCCTTTCCTTCTTCATTTTTCCCTTTTTCTTCATTTATACTTGCTGTCCTTGCACAGCACATTTGTTGATGAAACCTTGATACTTTCTGCAAATGATGGGAATATAAATAGGAGTGTGTATTTACAAGTGAGTACTGTTGTAACACAGGTGAAGCTGTTTTTCACCAGTGCGCGTATGTGCATGAAAATGTGTGTCTGGAGGTAGTCCAGTTGCACTCTGTGATATATCACCTTTTGCAACAGCTATAAAGCAGGCTGCACCATTGGAACACAAGGTCCAGTGGTACAGCTGGCCCATAGGATTGGGCCCTTAGTGTGGGGTTCAAAATTGTTCCCTACCCAAGACACTAGGTAACCTGACCTCCACTACAGTGGGGTGGGGAATGGAGTGGGGAAAGTGGAGTAACCTAGGTAACCTGACCTCCACTGCAGGCTGTGGAGGGGGGGAAGTGTGATTACATTGTGGAGCACAGAGTGGTGGTGTTAGAGGGACGACCTGCAGTCAGAGGCCTGCCCCACCATCACAGGCACTTCACCTATCCTTTCTGTAAAACAAATTTCTTTATAGCATAATGTAATTTCTAAATTCCATAATGCTGTCCCATTAGACAGAATGATAAAAACAATAAGACAGTTTTAAAAGAGTCACTTATTGTGTCCAATAAGCCTTACTCCTGGGAAAGTGTGTATTGTATAGAATTGTAGCCTTAATTATTATTTGTACAGAGCCAACAGCTACAAATCTGTTAACAAAACTTTGATTGCAAATTCTTGTACATGTTATGCAGGACCTAGGAGGTGGGGGTAAAGGGGCTAATCTGTACCTGGGTCCAGGGTCAGAAAGGGGGCCCAGGAGCCAAAGGAGGGGGCCCAGAAATTTCCTGAATTCTTACATTTTCCAATCTCATCCAGACTCACTGCCCATGCAGGGTGCTGGGGGCATTAACGTGGGCACATAGTGGTGACTACTGCCACAAGCCATACACATCAGTCCCAGAAATACACACATTCCTTAACAGTGTCACATCTGGAAGGAAACTGACCTGCTACAGGTTTGGTTTGTGAATCCGCTAACCATGAAGGAGTGTAGATGACTCAGGGACTGCAGCTGCTGCAAAAGTAGATTTTGGTGCACACAAGACACTTTCCATTCTAGTGTGAACCCAAATACAATGATACTAATTTCCTGTGATGATTTTCTATATTTGAAAGATTTTAGAGAGACTTTTAGAGCGTGTTTGGTTTTCCATATCTAGCTGCCAACGCCAGGCAAGCAGGTAGACTTGAGCTTTGCATTGCGAAAACTGGTAGACCTGGTCTCCGAAAACTATTCCAGTTGTTGCCACTTTTCCCCTTCCTCTTTTGCCCCCATTCTTTCCATCCCCATTGTCACCCCCCACTCTGTTTCACCCCACCCTCTTTGGGAAGAGGCCCAAAAGAAACTTGTACCCCCTAATAAAATTCTTCTCAGAGGCCCTGATGTTATGCATAAGTGGTTGCAATCTAAATGGTGCTGTGGTCAAGGTGACGTTTCAAAAACTAACATCTGTGTACAGGTATATGCAGGAAAAGTGGTGTTTCTAACTGATGGACTTAGGAACAGGTAATGAACAACACCCTGAAAGATGGTGTGTGATGCTCCTATTTATTGCTTTTTCACAGTGGCTGTGTAGCAGTTTCTATTTAAAATTAGTCTCATTTGTGTTATCAGTGCTATATTTCACTTTGATTTTTCTCAGTACTGGGAAGGTTCACAGTAAAGATTCCCTTTTTAACAGTGGTGTGTGTTCCAACAGTGCACCTGTCCCTTGTAAAAACGTTTTACTCTTTAGAAATGACTCTGTTGCAACCTGACCCATGCATCTTTGTAAGCACTTTGCAACCCAGTGGATCATCTTCTGTGCATCTAAACATTTCCTTTTGTGATAATATTTTGGGGATGTTTGGGACTAATGAGCCTCCCATGGTATTCTGCAGTTATTGTTTGTTTTGCAGTGTAGCTTCAGAGGTATTTCCAAGTCTTGCCCTGGGAGGACCGGGCTCCCAAGGCAGTTTATTTTAAGCAAGTTCAACGGCTCTAATTCGCTGCCTGGCTTAATCAGAGGCAGAGAATGAATATTAAAATGCAAGAATACAGTGTTTACAAAAGAAATTATTAAAATAGAGGAGTATTGCTGCATATTCAGTGCCAGACTGTAATATAATGGAATTGGAAAGAAGCCAATCTTTCAGCACTATCCTATGAACATTTACTCAGTCCCTTTATGTTTAATGGGCCTTACTCCCAGATAAGTATATATAGGTTTGCAGCTTGACAGCCCAGTCATATTCCCCGCCAGCCCAGATCATACAGCACCACTGATGGAGCACATGCTGTATGTGGAACAAGACTGCCTAGAAAAGTAAAAAACTTTTAAACTTATCTCTTCATAGGCCTCCTGGTCTCCACTGGCTTTCCTTCTATACATACTTACCCAGGAGTAAGTCCTATTAAATTAAATGGAGCTTAAGAACATAAGAGCCCCACTGGATCAGGCCAAAGGCTCATCTGGACCACCTTCCAGAAACAGGTAGTGTATTCTGGGGCCAGGCAGAGTACTAGTTCCCAAAACAGTAACCACAGACCAGAAGCATTGAAGGCAGGTAACATAGTCTGAGGGAGGAGACAATCCTCATTATTTTGAGTGAATGGGAGCTTCTTGTTCTTTGTGACTAATTGCTATGGCCTGTTGAGTGCCTTAAGATAAAGCATGGTGTGGGGAGGGGTTCTTAGAAGGGTTAGGTCTGCCTTAATGCAATGTACTTGGTAGGATACTAGTGGGCTGAGCATGAACGAGCCCTTGTGGAGAAAGAGAATACACTTGCTTTTTATGAGAGGCTGCTTCTATATCGTGTTCCACTTCCACAGTTCAGTGGTGTAGCTAAGGGGGTGCATGGGGTACCAAATGTTCCAGTCATCATACTTTAGGGGGGCAACAACCTGAGCTTGGCACTAGTGGCCAAAATTGTGAAAACCTTGGTATTTTCGATTAATACCATCAGTGGTATACCAGTGGTTCTCAAACTGGTGGATCGTGTAACACTTCCCCTGTCCCTTTAAGGGGTGGGGAAAGGGGGGAGGCAGCAATGCAACCCCCAGGATCGCTTTGCTAAGGGGGGGGAAGGGGATACTTTGTACTTACATTTAGCTAGATAGGACTGCTGGAGTCTGCAGGAGGTGCAGGGAGCCCTGAGCAACCTTCTGCAGCGCTCCCCGAGACTTGGAATGTTCAGAAAAAGCAGGAGCAAAGCACCTCTTGCAAAATGCTGCCCTAGCCTCTCCCCCCGCAAGGACTTACTGAGGGAGTAAAGCTCCCTCGAAGTTTGAGAAATGCTGTATATATGCCATTTGATGCAGAATTTAATTCAGAATGCATTGAAATAAACCACGTCAAAATACCTCTATTCTATCAAAAGTTATAGCCAAATAATTAGAAAATAAAAACACAACTGCATTATGTAACAAAGACTGGATTTTCTTAACTGAAAACTGACCAATGAGACTGATTGTTCTGAGAGCCAATTAGGTGTTGTTATGATACAGCAGGGAACCCATAAGGTGTTAATAGGGGGGAGCCTGGAGGGAGGTGGCAGAGGAAGTGGGCGGTGAGCTGCTGGGGGGAAAAGGCAGATTTTTCCCCATTCCCACATTTTTAAAAGCTCGGGTGTGACATCACTTTCGGGGCATCATTTTGAGCTTGGTGCGGGGCTACACAATCATTAGCTATGCCACTACCACAGTTTATAGGGTTGCAACCTTTGGGACTGCACAAGTTTGTGACACATCCTTAAGATGGTAACGTGTGAAGCAGTCTTCACTCCACTGCTGACCCAAAAGTTTCTGTTTTGCAGTACAGGAATTGAAAAGGGAGGCTCCAGTGAGAAAGTGCTGAACTGGAGTTTATCAGGACATTTGATGCGATTTGATTTGACTTGAACAATGATGAAGGCTTCCTATCTCACTACATTGTTAAATAACTCAGCCCAGTGGTTCTCAAACTTTTAGCACCAGGACCCACTTTTCAGAATGAGAATCTGTCAGGATCCACCCGAAGTGGTGCCATGAAGTGACATCATCAAGCAGGAAAGTTTTCTTCAACAATCCTAGGCTGCAATCCTACCCATACTCAGAAGTTAGTTTCATTTACTATCATTGTTAAAAGTATGTATGCATAGTACAGATCTGTAATATTTTCCCAAATGCAGTCACATACTATGGTAGCATCCAGTTTAATATAGTAAAAATAAAATACTGAAATGAATAGGGACCCACCTGAAAATGGCTCGTGATCCACCAGGTGGGTCCCAGCCCAGAGTTCAAGAAACACTGACTCAACCAGATCTCATACATCTGACCTCATATAGGAATAGTCACTGCATTTCTTGGATTTCGTGGTATAGGTGCTAATGGATAACTATTATTCCTCCTCAGCCCTCCTAATTAACTCAGTATGGGCAGGGTAATTGCTTACTATTGTTGTGAATTATCATTGTACTTTACATAATAATACTCAGTAATAGTGGTGGATACAGAAGCTTTTTGACCCTACCTAGTACAACTTTTTTTCTGTTTTTCTGGCTCCATATCTGCACATGCAGGAACACATTTGTGTTGCGCGCTGAGGAGTTCACTTCGTGGATCTGATCCAGTGTAGCTCATGAAAGCTTATGCTGAAATAAATGGGTTAGTTTTTGAGGTTCTACAAGACTTTTTGTTGTTTTAGATTAACTGACATTCTGGTGATCAACTGAATAACCACATGTCTTACTTTGTCATTTTTGTTTATGTAGGCACATTCCTTTCTTTTTTCCTTGCACATGGGCACACACCCATGCTGAGGTCTTCACTCTCCATTTAGTACACTTGCATGCACCACTATATTTAGGTTGCTGGATTCCACATTATGTTTTATAGTTCATGCTTTGTGACTTGATTGCAGCCATCCAGATTTAAAGAGCTCTTTGCCGTTGCTGTTATTGTTTCATATAGTATCATACACTTTTGCTTTTTTTCTTAATAACTCAGATTTGTTTTTCTGCATCATCATAATGTTTCAAGGGAAAAGTTAACCACTACTAACTGGATAAGAGGCACTGTGGGTGCTCCTCTTTTTAGCAGGGGAAGAGTAACTGTCCCTCCTCACCCCAGCAGTGTCTTTTCTAGTGGCTGTCTGCTGGTGTTCTTTTGCATCTTTTTAGATTGTGAGCCCTTTTGGGACAGGGAGCCATTAGTTATTTGATTTTTCTCTGTAAATTGTTTTGTGAACTTTTCTTGAAAAGTGGTATATAAATACTGTTAATAATAATAATAATAATAAAAGAGGCAGAGAACTATGGGCCAAATCCTATCCAATTTTCCAGTGCTGGTGCTGCTGTGCCAATGGGGCGTGTGCTGCATCCTTTGGTGGGGAGGCAATCACAGAGCCCTCCTCATGGTAAGGGAACATTTGTTTCCATACCTTGGGACTGCACTGCGGCTACACCGATGCTGGAAAGTTGGATAGGATTGGGCCCTGTGTTATTTGTTTTAATTTACTTTATCTCCTGCTTCTCTTGTATTTAAAAATTATTTCAGTATTTATTTTTTGATATAATTTTGTATGTTACTTATTTTTTGGAAGATGCCTTCTGGTCATAATATCCAGAAAGGCAAGATATAAATCTGTATGCTAAATACCTATCTTCAACCATTCGTTATAGTTTTGATAAAAATCCTTCAGTTTATTTTAATTCCTCTCTTTCCTGTTGGAATCCTGCTTTCGGTGAGAAAATTCGACTGTTCATTTGTTTCAATACAGAACCCCATGAAATTTGATTCTGTTAAAATTATTATTATTATTATTATTATTATTATTATTATTATTATTATTATTATTATTATTATTATTATTATTTTTAAACTGAGCAGTTGCTGAAAGAATTTCTAAGGCCTGGCAAAATATGTTTTGCTGTTGTACTACAGTCACAAGCTGTGTTTGTTGTAAGAGACAAAATGTCTCTTCTCTTTCTGACTGTGAACAACTGGCCGCTAAAATTACATGTGCTTTTCTCTCCCTACAGCTGTGTTGTTGATTGAAAAAGAGACAGAATATAGATGTCTACGCCAACGGATCCTGGTGCAATGCCTCATCCTGGTCCTTCCCCAGGGCCGGGACCATCTCCTGGACCAATACTGGGTCCTAGCCCAGGGCCAGGTCCTTCACCAAGTTCAGTCCACAGCATGATGGGACCAAGTCCTGGACCTCCAAGTGTTCCACATTCAATGCCCACTATGGGACCCAATGATTATCCTCAAGAAGGCATGCATCCAATGCACAAAGTAAGTACTTCTATCATTTTGTGCCCAAATATGCATTTGACACCACTGAAAAGAAGCAGCTATAGTTTTGTGTGCCAAAATATCGTATCAGCTTTATTGCATGTTGATGGATAGAGAATGCTTTTGAGATTTGAGTGTAATCTGATTTGTTTATTGAATGTTTTTCTAGAATAGCACTATGAGAACCCTGGCCCGGGGGCCGGATCTGGTGTTCAGGTGGATCAGAGCGAACCTTTTGGTTCCACCTGGGCACTGTGCGAAGTTTCCCTCAACTGGGGGACAGGGATGCTCTGGGCAGTTGTGTCTGCCTGGATACCTGGTTGCACAGCGTTGTAGGATGCCGAGTAGACGACATGACTGCCCAGAGCTTCCCTGTCTTCCGAATGAGTGGGACTTCATGTGGCACCTGGGCGGACTGCTTGGATGCGGTCTGGACGGAGACCGCATTCCAAGCACGCAGCAGTTCTGGGACGTAGATACAATTATAGCAAGCATTAATGCAATTAATTAAGCATTAATGCAATAGCACCTCAATGCAATTATAGCAAGGATTCCTTAATTTGGTCATGGGCAGCCCAATTGTATCCCCAGCCAGTCCATAACATGCAGGGCCGCCAAATTAGCCTACCTATAGTGGCGGGTAAACAGATGGACTGGGAGAGAGGTAAGTAAAAATATTTTGTACCTACCTTTTTGTAGGCTGCCTGGTTGTCGTTGGTTCTCCTTGGACCCATGCCAGCTCTTTTGCTGGTGTACGTCTGAGGAGGATCAGGGAGTGGGTCTGAGCAGGGAAGGGGGGATATAGTTCAACGTGCACTGTCAGCCTCAAAATCCACCCCTGAACAGCCCACGATCCGCCCCTGCTGCCACCTTACCTGTGGTCTGGGTGAGCCATTTGCGGGTGCTCTGGCATTTGTGACAGGTTGAATTGTGTCCAGTACTGTGCCAGCCAAATAAGTCCCATGTGGTTGGTTACAATCTTGAAACTCCATTGTCCACTGTTACAGAGTCTAATTCGAACTGTTTGTTTGGTTTTTAAAACAGTTTCAGGCCATAACTTTGGGGTGTGCCAGAACTGTTTAGTAATGTCAGCTAACTTGTTAATTTTTATCATCATTACAGTAAAAGTTTTGTTATCTGGCACTTGGTTAAGCGGCAAACTCAGTTAACTGGAATCTTCACCTATAACATCAGGCAGGTGGAGATACCAGTTAAACTAGTAGGCTGCTTGACAAAATGTTGGTTAAGCAAGCCCCCAGCAGCCTCCCTCACTTATCTGATAGGGCTCCCTCTGTGGTGCAGCTCTGCTGTCCTTCCTTAGTCCTGAGAGCCAACTATGAGCAGAGATGTCTCATAAGACCCATTTGAGGAAGTGGAAATCTCTACTCCCAAAGGTCCCTCGTGAAAGAGTAAGGAGGGTGGCGTGACACCACAGAAGGAGCCCCGTTAAGTGGTATATTTGGATAATCTGCAAGTTCTGTAGCCCATGTGTCCTAGATTACAAAACTTGTATTGTACAGTAGTACCTCCCTTCCTTTAGCTCTGTTTCTCTACCATGCTCTTTGTTCTGGCTGTGATTGAAAACCTTGGTAGCTAATGACAGCAGTGCATTCTGTGTACCAGAGACCCTGTCAGTGCAAGGCCTGACTCACTTGCAAATGTTTCCCTTATCACTGTTTTCTGCGGTGCTTGACTTTTGAGGAAAGTATTCCCCATGCTAGGAGGGATTGCTAAATTAAGAATATTTATATTTCGCTTCCTACTCCCCCAAAAGTTTGCAAAGAAGCTAAATAAATAAATAAGAAAATAAACAAGCAAATAAATAAAAAGGTTTGCTGTCCCAAAAAGGGATAAAAACTTCTACTGATGTCTTCGATGGGATCCTTTATGGTGGTAGTCATTGTGCATTTTTTTTTTTTACCATAAGCTCCATATGTATTTAGAACTGGAGACAATGTGTGTGTGACTGGGATAGGTAAAAATTCACATTGCACAATTTAATTTTTATGTAAATTACTGAAAATGCCATGTAAGAAATATCATGTTCCAACTAAAGTTAAACACTTTTAAGGCTGCAATCCTAACCACACTTTCCTGAAAGTAAGCCCCAATGAACAAAATAGGACTTATTTCTGACCTGGTTAGGATTGTGCCCTTTGTCACATTGATATCCACCCATGTGTGTGTTTAACTCTCACCACTTGAAAGCACTGGGTTTAAAAATTACTTAATGTTGCCAGCGTCATAGAAACGCTTAACAATTCTTCATGTGTTTTTACATTAACTAGTTTCTGAGATGAATTTTGAATTGAATTATTTTAGAAGTGGTGAAGTTTTTCCACAATGGGCAGACAGCCCCTACAAAATGGCAGAAAAAACGTAGGTAACTGGAGGTAACTGCAATAACTAAAGACAACCTGTCTTTGATGAATGCAGACAAACTTCAGCCTACAATTTGAGTGAAATTGGGTTTTGTGGCCTAGAACTGGTGCATAGCCAAATAAATGTTTAGGACTTGGCGTGCAGTATCACAGCAGTTTTTATAATGCATTATATAAGGTCAGGATATCAGGCTGTGTGACGTCCCTTAGGTTTTTGACATATTCACCCTCCCCTTTTAACTCTTTAACTGTCCTATCTGTGTTTATGACTGCTTAGTTGAAGAGTGTTAAGAAATGTCTCCTGCCTACTCCTATCTGGGATTGGCCTGGCACCTGTGGGGGTTTACAACTGCGGAACAGAGTTCTGCTGTTGCAAAATGCGTTTTGGTGGTATGCACATTTTGAGCATGCTGCCACAACCAGCAGTAGCATGGGAGGCCTCCCGCTAGACCAGCACAGGTATATGGCGGTCGGGGTGGTGCAGGGACGGGAAGGTTGTCCTGGGTGGGGCAGAGGATAGGAAAGGAGGTGGACTGGGGCAGTATCAGTGGCACTCGCATGTGTTGAAATCCTGACCACTCCCATCTCCCTTACTACAGTAACACGCCTTGGACGTATACCTGCTAAAGAGGCATGCCTCCATGGTGGCAATGGAGGCTTTCTCTAAGATGAGCATTACCCTGAGAGACCTTTCTAATTCTTCCCCCCCCCCCCCACAGACACAGAGTGTGCTGTGTTGGTGTGGCTGCATCAGTGTGGGGAATTTAGGTAGCATTGGATTACTATCTGCATTTATTTGTCCCCACTATGTACTCTGCAGGGTTTCCCTGCCTCCTTTTCAGTTCTTCACTGATCTGTTAACTGCCATGGAACGTTCTGAGCTATGAGGTACAAAATCATGGCAAAGAAAAAACCTTCACTTTTATCTCTTCAGATACTGTAAAAAGTCCATTCCATATCAAGAAGGCCATTTTCTGTGTGACTCATATCTACTTTTTGACAGGTGGTCAAAGGTCTGTAGAAGTCTAGTCCTGTACTTCAGAACACCTTGTCCTGGAGTCTCCTTTGGTACATCTCCATTGTAAGGGCCTGAAGTGCTGTTTGCCCTGAGGTCTTTCTCAGTTGTTTTCCTGAAAGCCACATCTCATCCTCAGATCTGTTTGAAGTACAAAAGGAATACAGTGTTTGCAAATTAGGAGTTCTTCAGCTTTAAGTGTATGTCTGTTCTTTGAGAACCTTCCAAAGGAAAGGCACTTGGAGTTGTGAGTCCATCCTCTCCATTTGGAGGGAAAGGCAGACTAGTTTCAAAACGCTGTGGTGTATTTGGGAAAGCTAAAAAATGTGTTCCATTGTTTGTCATGGTACCCACCCAATCTGGAATCACTTATTTGTATTTTTTCCTCACTAGGCCTCTAATTTTCCTCACAGCTTTTCTCACTTTAATCTCCCCCTCCCCCCAGCGTTCAGCACGTCTACATACATTATGAGATCTAAACATTGCTGATAGTGTGGACTGGACTGAGTGGAGATCTTGCAGACAAATGTGAGCACTGCAGCTATGCGTGCACATGTAGGGGAAAGACCCCCCCTCCGTGACACACACACACACACACACAGATTGAGAGAGCGCTCCCATTTTCGATAGTGCGTGGCTGCCAAATGTTTCTTCACCCTTAAATAGCTGTTCCCCAGTGCTGTGTGTTACAGCTGGCAAGTGAAGTAAATCTTTTATTCCGTCCATTGCTGCTGTGGCTGCTTGAAAATGTTTAGTCTTGTACTTTTAAGGTTTCCTTTCCACTGACACAACATCCTCCCCCCTCCCGTTGTGTGTTACTTTCTGCATGTAGTGTGGATTTCATCTTGTCCCCATATGGCAGTCTCACTGTCTCCTGTATCTTGTTGCCTACCTTCAGTTCTATTCTCATTGCTCCGATACGTCCTTCTCTTCCCCTCCCCCCCACCATACGCCTGCTATGTGCTGATTTTGGAATACAGCCCTTGTTTTCCATGCGGTGTAGGTTTGGCTGATTTGACATAATGGCACTGATTTCTGAGGGTAGGCTATGAGTTTATCCATTTCCCCTCTTCCCCCCCCCCCCGTCCATGACTCCTGAGGTAGAATGTTTGCATTCAAAGGAAAACTGCCTTTGGGATGCTCCTACAGCAGTTGCTCCTTGTAGGTGGAGGTTGGGCCTACTAGAGTAGCAAATTTTTTCTTCCTGTCCACTATTGTTTGCTTCTGGGTTATATAAAGGATCTGGGGACCCAATCCTATCCAATTTTCCAGTGCCAGTTGTTGTGCCAGTGGGGTGTGTGCTGTATCCTGTGGTGGAGGGGCAGTCACTGGGACCTTCTCAAGGTATGGGAACATGTGTTCCCTTACCATGGGGTTGCGTTGTGGCTACACCAGAGTTGGAAAGTTGGATAGGATTGGGCCCTAAGTTATGTTAATAACTTTACATTAGACAGACCAAAGCCAAACCCATTTGACTTTGTGTATAAGGGTTGTGATTTCAAAAAATTTGGCATGTCGTGTTGAACTCACTTCTTCCTTCACTTCGTGAACTTGAGAAAATTAATGCCTCTTGACTCTTAGTTTTTATTTCTCATTTTAGATTTTGAAAACCCTTCTATTCTTTATATGTTTTTAATTTCTTTGTAAAAGATTGCCATTTGCCACTGGGCTTTAAAACCCATTTCTGCCCAGCCCACAGGTGTACACATTTGATCCCTGTTGCATCTATGCAACATTGGGCAGAAATGGCTTAAGAGGGAGCAGCCTACAGACATATATGAATTTCTTTATATGAACATATGAATTTCTTTATATGAATTTCTTTATTTGTTGAACTTACAGCCTATTGATGGTTTGCACGAAAAAGGAATGGTCGAGGACCTGCATAACACTTCCATGAAGACTGCAAGTATGCGACCTCCTCATCCTGGGATGGGGCCTCCTCAAAGTCCAATGGATCAGCACAGCCAAGGTTTATATCAGTCGTGCTTTTGACATATTTGGGCTCACTTGAAGGTCTTTAAAGTTACAGGGAATCAGAGTATCAGTGGTAAATTTTGGTGTTGTCGCTTTTTAAAAAAGTATTTTGAAGACTAACTAAGATGTGAATACATTCATATTTCCATAGAGGCTGCTAAGAACTTGGGTTCAATAATAGATGTAAGGGATAGATGTTTAAGGGTTTGGGGATGGTTTGCTGTTTTCCCAAATCTATTGTCTTGGGTATTAACTAAAACTTAAGCGTTATAGAAAGCAGCACATCTGAACTTGCCTTATACTATTGGTCTGCCTAGCCCAGTGCTTATCTGCTTTGCTTGATAGCAACTTTTTTGGACTTTTCCAGCCCTGAGAATTCTTTGAAATTAGAGATCCCATGGATTGAACTAAAGATTGAGATTTTCTTATCTGTTTTTCTTAGTCTGGCAAGTGGCATTTCATATGCAATGCTCTCTCTGCTTTATAGTGACGTTTATATGTAGTAATCTGGTTTTGACATATACGTATTAATGATGATTGTATGATTGTTCTCAGAAGTGTGAGAACAATTGGTTGTTGCAACTTCCATAGGTCCCAAACCATTACATGCAGCATGCTCCTGTGGTTAGAGAAAACAGGTAGAGAAATGATCAGCAATACTGATGTGCATGAGAGGCACCAGTTCTAGACTGGTGGACAATGAGTCTTACTTTCCCCTGTTCTCAGGGGTTTCTCTGAAAATAAGTAATAGCTAACTTGTATATCAAAGAGAGCAAACAGCTTTATAAGAGAAGAAAATAATGTTCCCTATGCATCTTCCTCCTTGCTTTGAGACCTTTTCATTGTAATTCTACAAACCAGGAGTTTTCAAAGTTTCTCTGCCCACGCCTCATGATTTACAGTAGACAGCTGCAATTTTCTCCATCCAGCATCTACTTCTAATGTACAGTATTCCCTTACAGAATTCCAGTGCTAGTGCTTCTGTGGGTGAGGCAAATCCATTTATATGCATGGGCATGTAAATGGGCTCTATACTGATCTTTGTCATAGGGTGATTGCCTAAAAGTTGTTTTGTGGTATGTGATTCAACCCTTAGACTGAGCAGAGGGGCATCTCTGTGATGGTAGGATGAATAAATCATAGCTTTTTGAGATTCTGCACACTCCCAGAGGCATGTTTACTCTTTATATATTCAGCGCCAGAATGTACTAACCTCCAGTTAGTAGACTTCAGAAATAATAGACGTTGTCTGCTTCTTCAAAAACTAGTCATACATGTTTTTCACATGCGCATGTGTATTGTAATAAATGTATTCAGATTTAACAGACTTTCAGCATCAATTGACCCTTTCCCTCCAATTCCATTAAATTAAGAGGTCACTTTAATTGAGAGGTCAGTTGTTTTGGACCATATTAGGTAGATTCTCAAATATAATGCTTAAAGTGTATGGATTTGATTTTTTTTAGCAGACACTAAACAGCAAGGACATACAGCAGTCCTTGTGTTGCCCAGGTTTATGACATATTTAGTGTAAAAAGGGAGGGCAAAGGCAGTAGATATCTCCACTCAGATGCTTGGGAAGAATAGAAGTACTTATATCCCTAAGGCCTGATCTAAGACTCAGATAGCAGTAGTGTAACTGAATATTATTGAATATTGTCACTGATATTATTTGATAATCTATTCAAATTGGTCATTGCTGGTATATCAATGGTAATAACCAGTTGCAATATTGGAAACTGCAATGATGGTATTCTGTGATACACCTCTGCTTTGGCTGTATTCTTTGTATCTTTGCTAACCAGAGGGCAAAAGCAGAGATTTCTTTTTGCTCCTGAATCTCTGACATCCAGGGGGAGAAAACATCCTCTTTTGCAGATGAAATACCAGATCTTAGTTTTATGTCTCAGAAGTATTCTTTTAATTTGCTTTGGTTCATTCCATAATTCAGTGGGAAGTGACTATATAAATTTGTACTTTTAAAAATTGGAGTCAGTTCCAGTATAGTTGGTCCACATCTTACGCATGATTGACTTGCACAAATTCAAGTAGTTGCTCTTGGTTCCCCCCCAAAAGACAGAAAAACAACAGTTTAGTACAGGCAGATTTGCCATGAACAGTTTAGTACCATTCAATTTACTCTCTTTATGCCTTCAGAGTGAGCCTGAAATAAGAGAATGAAGTTGTAGTTCCTTCAGTTCCTGTGTTTCTCTTACAGTGATTTTAGTTCTTAGGCAATAGGTATTTGTTGGATTTAAGGGAGATTCAACTATACACGATGTTGGCTTTATGTACTGACCTTGGAACATAACCCTTGTGTAAGATGTGGGCCAATTATATTGTTTTATTTAATGCCTACACAAATTGTGAGATGCCTAATTAAACTACACAGTTGGATAAATCTTGTGTTTGCTGCCTGCATGGGATTTCAGAAATGGGAATTGTCAAATGTTTAGAGCAGGGCTGTCAAACATAAGGCCCATGGGCCAGATGCAGCCCACGGAAGCTTTTTATCTGGCCCTCTGACTCTCAGATGCTGAGCAGTTACTGCTGTAAGGGCAGCCTGCATGAAAATTGGGCTATCTCATATCGTGTATTTTCTCTTCTCTCATTTGCAGTGAATGAGCTCCTAAATGAGAAAAAGTGCTTATTTTCGGTTGTGATCTGTTTAGTGACATCACTTTCTGCCTAATGACATCACTTTCGGCCCTCAGCAGGCACCATGAATGGTATTTGGCCCTCGGTGTGAATCGAGTTTGACACCCCTGGTCTAGAGGCTTACAGCTTGGCTTGGTGGGTCATACGTTGTACAAGCCTGTTTGTATTTAAGGATTCCATCGTACTCTTTAAATTAGTGGTTCCCAAACTGGTGGGTTGTGACCCACTAGGCAGTGGAGCACTGGCCTATGTCCCTTTAAGGGGCGGGGGGAAGGCAGCAACACGATCTCCAGGATTGTGCTGCTGCCTGGGAGAGGAAAGGGGTTTTCACTTACCTCCAGTCAGCAGTGGAGTCCTGGGAGGTCCGGGGAGTATATGGGGAGCCCTTAGCAGGTTTCCCCAAGACTCTGTAAGTCCGTAAAAGAGAGAGAAAAAAGCAGCACTTCCAGTTTTGTCACAAAAACCAAAAGTGCCAATTTTTCTCTTTCACAGACTTACAGAGGCTTGGGGAGCCCATTGGAGGGCTCCCCAGACCCTCTGGACCTCCCAGGATGCCAGCACTGGCTGGAGGTAAGTGAAAACTCCCCTCCCCTCCCTGGTAGAAGCGTGATCCTGGGGATCATGTTGCTGCAATCCCCCTGCCCCAGCAAATACTTATGTGGTTCCCTCCTCTGAAGGAGGTCTTTGGGAACCACTGCTCTAAAAGAACAGTACTGAGGACAGAAAGTTGTTTGCTGGTCCAGATAGTATCTAAAGACAAATGCAACCTATCTGGATTTAAGGACTATGAACACATTCTCTGCTAGAGACATCCTTCCTGCAGCCATTCATATCTCTTGTTCTTATGTGCTTGCCTTCTCTGAGCCTTCGTGTTGGGTTATCTTGGCTGGCCTGTCCCCAGTTGTTTTGTTTTCAGATGCTTATAGAAGAGAGGGCAGGCTTCAGAAAGGTCAAATGTTAGTGTAGCAGCATATGTTGTATGATTAAGCTCTAAGAACAGAAGGTAAGTATAAAATACTGTTAATCTCTGGTGGTTTTTAAAACAAATGAACACTAACAGAAGTGCATCATTCATGGTCCTTTCCCCAATGAATTCACAACCGAAATGAAGTATTTTTTTTAATACAGTTTAGGTATTTATTTAAGATTTACAAATGTTCCACATGTCTGGCATTCCAGAAGTTCCATGGAATAGAATGAGTACTCCTTTCAGATAGTTACTATGTGGTTGAACTCGGTGGGAGGGTTACCACATATTGCTGTGCTGCCTTTAAAAAAATGCAAGCCTGCCATCTGAGTAGTTATTTAATGTGTATATATCCTCATTCTAGTAATGCAATGTTACTTGCTTTTTGTTCTGTTTACATAAAAATAGCTTCTGAATCTCATCTTTAGATGTGGTAGGCTAGTTGCATTTGCCACTTTATCACAGAGCCCAAGATCTCCTGAGCGAACAACTGTGTGTATGATGCAGGTAGAGTGCTGGAACAGAAAATGATGTCCAACCTTTGACATTATTCACACACCATCTGCCATATAGTTGCATACCTGCATTGCAAAGAATTCAAGCCAGATTGCGAGTTGATTATCTACAGTTATTTTCATCTCAGGATGCTGGGAGCAATGATTATGGTGGATAGCAGGACTGACCCAAGTCATTTTGGTACTTGGAGTGAAAAATCCAAGTAGTACCACCTCCTGCTAGTTAACACAGGATCCAGTCTACCAGGAACTTCTCCTGTGCAAGCCTCATTAAAATAAATGGAGGCTATGCAAGAACCCCACTGTGCTCTTGCACAGATTCTGTTCATTTTTAGTACATGCATACTGTGACCAGATGATTTTATAGAAGAGAAGAAAAAAAGAGAACAGAGAAAGAAACACACCAGGTGAGAATATTTTTCCCCATACCACACTGTAATAATGCCACTTTTCTGTAAAATCAAAAGTTTGAGTTAACATTTTATGTCTTGATTAAAATTTCAACAGTAAACTTGTTTAGAAGAAGGTTTGAATTGATGATGCTACTTGCAGTGGCTTGCACATTAAGAAAATAAAACAAGTAGGAAAGGCACACCTTGCCTTCCCCATTAACCAAGAGCATTACATTATAAACTACTTTTAACTAAATTAGAACTGTTTTAACAACACTCTGCTGGATTTAAAACAGTCTGCTGATCAAGTATTAATTCTTGTATTCATGATGTGCAATGCTATGGTAAATTGTTAAACTGCTGAATAGGTGAGTGCGGAGAATTTTTGGTGACATACTTTGCTTAAGCAGTTTCTGCCCAATGTTGCATATATGTGACAGGGACCAAATGTGCCTGTGGGCCGGGCAGAAATGAAAGAAGGAGGCACCAGCTGAAAGACTTGCGTATTTGTTATGCCAGTGAGATGATAGCAATGCAGAGCGATAGCAGACTAATACAAAGGGTCTGCAAGGCTCAGTTATAAAACTTGGCAAACAAGATTACTGCAGTGTAGCAGTGAAATGTAACGTAGGAATTTTAAGTGCACTGCCTGAACTTTAAGAAAGTGGGAGCATGTGTAAATGCTTTGGTGTTTAAACATAAGGTGTTTATAGTGGCAGAATATATTCAGTCTTAAAGATATGCTAGCCTGGAAGAGAGCCATAGGTTAGTGGTAGGGTTCATGCTTTATAGGCAGTAGGTCATGGGTTCAATCCTGGCATCTCTGTCTGAAGGATCACATAGTAAGTGATGGAAAAGACCTCTGCCTCAGATCTTGGGTAGCTGCTGTCAGCCAGATGAACCAATGGTCTGATTTGGAGTAATTAACAGGCGGTTCTGCATATTAAAAAACTGTGGCTACAATCCTATCCTCACTTACATGGGAGTAAGCCCCATTGACTGTAATGGGACTTGCTTCTGAGTTGACATGCATAGGATTGGGCATACAGTTTTGTGTTATATTAGCTGTAATTTTTTCTGTTCATTTAGCTACTGATTACTTTCTGAGTACCAACAGTCATACTTGAATAAAATAGGCTTACTTAGCTTATATCAGTCAGGTCATGGGAACTACTGATCATAGTTCTTATACTATTTGCAACCGGTGATAGTAACTTTGACAGCAGTTCTTCACTTAGGGTGCAGAACTAACCTGGACTTAAGCTGGTGCAAGTCCCTTGTGCCAGGCCAAGAGTGTTGTGAAAGTGCCGTAAAGAACTTTCATGCCACTCTGGAGGCAGTTAGGCCGGTGCAAGGGACGTGTGCAGGCCTCCCTGCATTGTCGCAGGCACTGGGGACAGTGAGTTTGCGTCAGACGAACTTGGCTGATGCAGGGATCTGGGGAGGGTGGGGAGGAGGCAGGAGGGAGGCTCTTTGGCGGGGGAGTGCGAGCAGTGGGTATCCTGGAGGCTGGCAGGCAGGAGCGGGAGGTGGAGCCAGAATCCACATGCCAAATCCTAACCTCATTCCTGGGCAACCTGGGCCAGCCCCAGGCTGCTCTGATTTATCACGAATTTCGGTGGTTCAGATCTGAGTAGCCCCATTGGGGCTACAGTGGCTTTCCCTGGGGTAAGGGAAAGCAATTCCTCTTGCCCTGGGCTGAGCCACTAAGCGCCCAAAACTTGCTCCGAATACAGTGCAGGCCCACCGGCCTGCCTGTTTCAGCGCAAGTTAGAATTGCTCTGATCAGCTGAAAGTAAAAGGTTTTCAGTCTACGCCAAAATGCTGGTAGGGAAGACACCAGCCTTGCCTCATGTAGCAGGATTTCGGCTGGTACGGGTCACCATATAGTTGTATATGTAACATTTCAGGGTAATATTGGCACACTTAGGACCTAATCCTAACCAACTTCCAGCACTGATGCAGCTGTACCAACGGGGTGTGTGCTGCATCCTGCAGTAGGGAGGCCAGGGAGGCCTCCTCTAGGTAAGGGAATGTATGTTCCTTTACATCAGGGCTGCATTGTGGTTGCATTGGTGCTGGAAAGTTGGATAGGACTGGGCCCATAACTTAGTAAGTGCACTCTGTATGGTCCTATTCATTTAGTATAGTATCTCATTCATCTTCATAGAATCATCATTATTCCAATTTTACAGATGAGGGAACTGAGGCTGTGAGATGATAAGCTTGCCCAAGTACAGATACCCAAGTTGCAGATGGCCACATCAACACTTTGCTGCAGGTGCAGTCTGCCTGTTGTGGTGTTTTTGCACAGGCACAATAGTGCTGGGCCAGCAAGAGCCATCTGTTTTGAGTTTGGTACATTCCAACTTCTGGACCAGGGGTGTCCAAAGTTTTTGGCAGGAGGGCCACATCAGCTCTCTGACACTGTGTTGGGGGCTAGGGAAAAAAAGAATTAATTTACATTTAAAATTTGTATAAATTTACATAAGTTTACATAAATGAATATATTAAAGATGAACTTATATGAATGAATGAAGGTCTTGCAACAGCTCAAGGTCTATAAAAGGCCTTGCACAAAGCAAGGCTGGCCTTTCCTTTGCTGCCACTGCTGCATCACAGATGTGAAAGAGCAAGCAGTGGAGGGAACTCTCATCCCACAGCTCACACAAGAGGTCGAATAGTCGCCCTCACGCTGAGAGAATTTGCGTTGGGCAAGTACAGGCTTCAGCAAATTTCCAGAGGGCCAGAGGCTCATTGGAGACTGGGGGCTCCCTGAGGGCCACATTGAGAGGCCTCAAGGGCCGCAAGTGGCTTCCGGGCCGGGGTTTGGGCACCCCTGTTCTGGACAAACCTCTGGAATGGAGCCAGTACATTACTTGGGGGCTAACAGCCCAATCCTAACACGACTCTCCTTCACAGCAATGCAGCAGTACCAGTATGGCTCCTGCTGTGTCCCCCAGGAACGTTTTGGCTTCCAGAAACCTCCTCAGTGAAAGAGAACATTTGTTACCTTGCCCTGGAATGAGCCTGTGCCAGGCACCAGGTCTGCCAGCTATAGTTGGTGCATGTCCATGTCAACTCAAGTTAGGGAACTGAGAGCGGGAAGGGGGGTTAGGGTTATTTTATTTTCTCTGTAAACTGCTTTGTGAATTCTTTGTTGAAAAGTGATGTATAAATATTCTTGATGATGTTGATGTGCTGATTTCAGATATTTTACTCATATATTGGTATGGCTTAATAGTTGGAAAATGACAGAATGGGATATTCTTTTGTTTTTACAGGCTATATGTCTCCACATCCTTCCCCATTGGGAGCACCAGAGCATGTGTCTAGTCCAATGTCTGGAGGAGGTCCGACTCCCCCTCAGATGCCACCAAGTCAGCCAGGACCCATGATGCCAGGAGATCCACAAGTTATGAACCATCCCAACAGAGGCCCTTCTCCATTCAGTCCTGTTCAGTTGCATCAACTCCGAGCTCAGATTCTAGCCTACAAAATGCTGGCTAGAGGACAGCCAATACCTGAAAATATTCAGCTTGCTGTACAAGGGAAGAGGACGCTACCTGGGATTCAACAGCAACAGGCACTTTACAACAAGCCATCTGGTAAAATAACTGTGTACTATACTATTAGCCAGCTCAGTTTTTTCTTTTGCCTTTCTTCTGACCAAGTTGTGGCCTCATGTATTGATTATATCTTTAGAAATATTTAAGAATCAAAGCGCAGCCACAAAGCACAGACTGGATGGGAGTATGGGAGGCATGCATAGGTCTTCCATTCTGTGTAATACCTTGATGTGCTGCTTTCATGCATGCATATGTGTGCGCACTGCTGGAGTAGATGGCAGGAAAAAACAGGGCTCAAATTGAGCCTTATAGTGACCTTTCTGTGCAATTATATAAAATAAAATAGAATTGTAACCTGAGTGTTCAGATTTTCACTTCAGTTGTATACATGTTGCAAAAAATTAAAACTCCACTTCTTAAAAATTCTAGAATCTTAAATTACTATCAGTATTTTTTTAATAGACAGCTGCATAAAACAGGTGTCCTGAAGACCCACAATGTTTCACTATAATAATAATAATTAATAACTTTATTTTTACCCCGCCTTTCTCCCCGAAGGGACTCAAGGTGGCCTACAACAGGTTAAAAACAGATTAAACAACATAATTAAAAAACAGATTAACAACATAATTTAAAAACAGATAAAAGCATATTAACACATATCATAAAAACAGTAGTCAGATAACAAGTAGTAAAAAGGTAAAAAGAGCATAGAGCAGCAAGTCATAAAAGAATCAGGCCTGTAAAAAATTAAAAGATGTTGAAAAGATGTTAAAAAGGCCGAGAACTCAGAAAGCTTGTTTAAACAGAAGGGTCTTCAGGCCTCGCTGAAAAGTCTCAAGAGAGGGAGCCATTCTTAAGTCAAAGGGAAGAGAATTCCATAGCATTGGTGCCACTACTGAGAAGGCCCTATTTCTAGCCGCCGCCCCACGTACCTCCCTAGGCGGCGGCACTTGTAAAAAGGCCTTCTCTGATGACCTAAGAGCCGGATTGTACAGAAGTAGGCGATCTCTAAGATACCCTGGCCCAGAGCAGTATAGGGCTTTAAAGGTCAAAACCAGCACCTTGAATTGGGCCCGGAAACGAATGGGCAGCCAATGTAGCCGCTGGAGAAGCGGACTGACTGAGTCAAACTGCCTACCTCCAGTAACCACACGAGCTGCCGCATTCTGCACTAGTTGCAGTTTCTGAACCGTCTTCAAGGGCAACCCCACATAGAGCGAGTTACAATAATCTAACCTCGATGTCACCGTGGCATGGATCACCGTGGCCAGGTCTGCACAATCCAAGTATGGCCGCAGCTGGCGCACCAGCCGAAGCTGAGCAAAGGCCCCCCTAGTCACAGCCGCCACCTGGGAATCCAGGAGCAGCTGCGAGTCCAGGTGGACCCCCAAGCTGCGGACCTGCTCCTTCAGGGGGAGTGCAACCCCATTCAGCGCAAGCCGATAATCCAGCACCTGCATCGAGGTTTTCCGAACCAGGAGAGCCTGTCTTATCTGGATTTAATTTCAGCTTATTAGCCCCCATCCAGATCCTCATTGCTTCCAGACAGCGCTCCAGGCCCTCAACCGCCACCCTGAAGTCTGGAGGAAAGGAGAGATAGAGCTGGGTGTCATCGGCATATTGATGGCACCCCACTCCAAACCCCAGATGACCTCTCGCAGCGGTTTCATGTAGATGTTAAATAGCATGGGGGACAGAATTGAACCCTGTGGCACCCCACACTTCAAGAGCCAGGGTGTCGAGCAGGCATCCCCCAGCACCACCATCTGGGACCGACCCTCCAAGTAGGAGCGGAACCACCGCAAAACAGTGCCTCCAACTCCCAACTTGGCCAATCGGCCCAGAAGGATACCATGGTTGATGGTATCGAAAGTTGCTGAGAGGTCCAGCAGGACCAACAGGGACGCACTCCCCCTGTCCAGTCCCCGGTGTAGGTCATCCACCAAGGCGACCAAGGCAGTTTCCGTCCCAAAGCCCTATCACTATCACTTTTTTCTTGTAAATGTTATTTTTCCTTGTCATTTCTTGCATTGCAGTAATCTTTTCTTAATTGTAAATAAACTTTTTAAAAGTTACTAATGTTTTACTGAAGGTTTTGAATAGTACAAACCTATTTTACAATAATGCTTTTTACTCACTTTAGTGGGCCCTCAGTATCTGTGGGGTATCCATTCCAGGAACCCCCACAGATACCGATTTCCTTAGATAATTAAATCTGCAGCTGGGTCTTAGAGAACCTCCCGGATGTGACTGGAAGTTTCTGGTGCAAACCAGAAGTGTCTTCAGTGCTGTGGGATCGGGTCCGGGAAGGGGATTTGGATCCACTGCTGCTGATGAACCTGCCCTGTTCCTGGAAGTTGCATAGCTAAGGCATCTGGCACCTGGGGGCACAAAACTGTTTAACATCCTCCACTACTAGATCAAATTTAACATCCCCCATTGTGTCCGTTTGTGTCAGGAGGTGGTACTCTCCATGCCTCAGAAGGCCTACTGGAGGTCTTAGAAGGGAACTTCTGGTTTTTGCCTCCCTGACCCTCAGAAGGCCACTTTTTTTCACGTTGGCTCCACCATCAGGAGGGAGTGTGTGGTTTGGCCCCCCCCTCAAGGTGTGGTACCCAGGGCAATGTACCCCCCTGCTCCTCTTAGCTACACCACTGTTTCGTGGACCTGATCTGTGCTCCTCCACCCCCTTGTTTCTGCTCTTCCTCTTCCTCCCCCCTTGTCCCGCCTCCCCTGCCATCCTTCCTGTTTCATTCTGTCTTTGTGGATCTACTGGTGTGTGGAGGAAGGCTCCATTGTTCCTGTCAGACTCCAACCTCACGTGACTCTGCTTGCTACCAAAGAGCTGTCTGCGACATTTGGAGTAGCATGACTGATGTGTCCACTGTTGTGAGCTCCATTTAGAATTGGAAGTAACATTGCAGTCAGATCTGGAAGGAAGAATCCCTTGTGTGATCAGAACACTCCTTCTGCTCATGGTGGGACTTCCATTCCCAGAGGGAGTTCCTGAATGCTCCTTTTGATGCACATGTATCTCATTATTTACTTTTCATGCAGCGGAATCCTCTAAAATACTCAATTGGGGTGCACACATTATTTACCACAAATATTCAAATGTGTGCCATATTCTAATAACTTCTTTCCTTGTTACTCATTGTAGTGATTGGGATGCATCCAATGAGTGTCCCACCAGCTGGACCAGGAACTGCTGCAGGAATGCCAGGACACACACCTGCCATGGCTCCTAAAACTTGGCCAGAAGGTAAAAGATGAAAGATAACTATCAGCCCTAATATACCATACAGCAGTGTTTCTCAAACTGTGGGTCGGGACCCACTAGGTGGGTTGTGAGCCAATTTCAGGTGGGTCCCCATCCATTTCAATATTTTATTTTTAATATATTAGACTTGATGCTGCCATGATATGTGACTGCATTTGGGGAAATGTTACCGAACTATACTTTTAATGAGCTACTATGTATATTCTTTTAACAATGAGGGTAAATGGTACTGACTCCTGGGTAACTGTGGGTAGGATTGCAGCCTAGGATTGCTAAAATTTTTCTGCTTGATGATGTCACTTCCAGTCATGACATCACTTCCGGTGGGTCCTGACAGGTTCTCATGCTAAAAAAGTGGGTCCTGGTGCTAAATGTGTGAGAACCACTGCCATACAGCATACAATTTACATAAAAATAATGCACGTCACAGGTTCTTAAAGTGGGAATTGCAAGTAGCTTGGAAGGAGGTTTCAAAGCTATGAGGAGCTGGGTTCAGGTTCTGGAATCTCCAGATAGGGCTGGGGAAGACCCCTATCTGTAACCCCAAGAAGCTGTTGCCAGTAAGTATAGACAGTACTGAACTAGACTGTCCAGTTGTCTTAATCAAGAGGTTCTCAGTGTGGGTTGTGACTAGCTATCATATGTGGGGGAGGTTGCATAAACATGTATTAAGTTTTATGGGTCACAGAAACATAAAGTTGAAGAACCCAGATTTACCTAGTTTACTACAGGAAAAAAAAATTGAGAAACAAGTAGGTTTAGTCACTTTTAAAATGTGTGTGTGTGGATACACGTGTGTGATTTTTCGTTGTATGCATGCATGTATGTTGCAAAAGCAGGATGTGGATCTTCATCAGCCAAAGTGAAGGTCAGAATGCAGGCTCTAGCAGTGACTTTGTTGCATTTTAGCTGCTCTTCTCACCATTCCCTCGCCCTCCCTGCTGAAATGTCTTCTGTGCCATGACTGCATGACACAGCAGTTTCCCAGGAACACATGTGCAGCAATAATAATGGGTGTTTGCTGCACCAACAATGAGGAATGAGGCTGAGTTGAAGAGCTGGTGCAAAGGTTAAGCTTTTCTTTCTGGAAGTGCACATGAGTATTGATGATAACCTTCAACTTTTTGATGAAATACTAAGACTATGTATCCAGGAGATTACTTATAATGTTATAATATTTAGAATACTACAATCTTTTCTTCTTCAGCTTGGTTTTAATAGCTTTCACATTGTCTTCTTCTTCCTCTTCCTCTTCCTCTTCCTCTTCCTCTTCCTCTTCTTCTTCTTCTTCTCTTCCTCTTGGAAAAAGCCCTTTAATTCTTCTGTAAAACGCCTTCTAGTATCATGTAGGCCCTTTGAATAAAATTTAGGAAACGACACACTTTCATCTTCAAAAATCTCAAGCAGTTTTACTTATGTATCTATGAACTGTGTGACTAGCAGATGGCTTATCCTGAAACCCAGCCACTTTCTTGTAATGGATTTCAGGGTCTTGACTCAGAAATAAGTTAATTGGTTAGCATCGAACAGAAGGTGTTATTTTACTTTTATTCTGACATCTCTGGGGCTTTACTTGTTTGCCCTCTCCCTTCCTGTGCTGCTCTTTGCATAAAGGGCAATACAAGAATAATTATGGGACAATAGTCCTGACAGGACATCAGTAAGAGAATAGCATTGAACCAATAAGACAAAATAAAATAAAAAGTGACAAGGGCGAGGGATAACTTTTTCAGTGCTAAGAGTAACTGTTTCCTCTTCATCTAAGACAGTGGTTCCCAACTTTTTTTAACTGGTGTGCCCCTTGGCATCCCATTTCCATGAACTGTACTCCTCATTTTAGTAAAATGTTTGTAATTAATATAGTTGCTGTTATTTCAAACTTATGTTTTTCAACTATTGATCCATATCTGATACACATTTTGATGACCAGAAGGTAGTGGTTGGTGAATCTTTTGCAGTCCGCTACTACCTTCCTTCCTGCCTTGTGAGCCCCACAAGGCATTCTCATTCAGACCTGCCTTTTTCCACCATTATTCAATTCTTTTTTGAGTACCCCTAAATGTCCTGGCAAGTATCCCTGGAAGTACACATACCTCAGGTTGGGAATCACTGATCTGAGAGGCTGCTTCTCTTGCTGCATGGTGTTTTGGGAAGACACTCAGACCACTGCAGCATTTCAGCAGTAGAGGAAATATTTATTAATTTCCTTAAAGCTCAAATGTTTACAAAAATGTTCTTTGTGAACCATTTCTATTCACACTGATGTGGTGGAATAATAAGTTTATTCATGCAATAATTTTATCAAAAGTATATATGCAAGTTTGAAAAACTATTTTTTCACTTTTCTGGACATTTCCTTGTGTTTCCTTGCATTTATTCATCTTTCAAAAAGGTATTCACCTTTCTGGATATCTCTTTGTGTTTCTCCTTGTGAATTGTGACAATGAGAGTGAAATGCAATAATTTGGTGAGGGAACTTGGTGGTTCCTGAGACAGGCAGGCAGACAGACAGATGTCAGAAATGATTGTGTTATGAGGTTTGTTTTGGACATTTACCAATGTACCCTAGTAAATGTCATCTTTTATCAGTTAAGGATGGAAATGAGTATGACATTTCATTATTAGATTGGTTTTCATATTTATTGGTAAATAGCAAAACTTTCTGAACTCTATTACTGACTTTCTAATATGTTGAGAATTACTGGTAAATGTCAATGTTTACATTGTGCAGTAGGTTTGCACATGCCCATTCAACACAGGAAAGTATATTACTTCATTGACACATTTACACTTTTTTTTCAGCAATAGTTTTGCATATCTCCTTCACCTGTACACCATCTACTGATGTGGCATTCATAGATACTAATGTTACTCATAGCATGTTTCTTTTTATATGGTCACAGTGCCACAAGAACAACCTATGTTCAGTGGATACATATATTCATAAACTATATGCATATAGATTTTGCAACCTTCAAATGGTAGAAACAGTAGTTTCAGGTATAAAAACCCAAATAAAACAACTTGTGAAGGATCATTCAGAGGTAAAGGCCAAATCACAATTTGGTCATCAAATCCAAGCTATGGCTGCCATCCTCCTAACATTCATTCTGATTCCTTCCCTGATTTCCTATTGCAGGCGAACCATAGATTGTCGGCACTTGTCTTCTGAACCAAAATCGGAAACCACAGTTTACAGTGGGTTTTCAGATCTAGTTTGGAGGACATAGTTAAACATTAAGAAAACAAAACCCATGCATTTGAAAACTATATCTTTCTGAAACCAGGACATTAGGAATACATCGGATAACAGAGGAAGGACAAAGAAGGGAATCCATGAGCCTGAGGCTTGGACTCAGTGGCCAAATTAAGCATTAGAAGGGATAAAAGGAAATATTTCTTTACCCAACATGTGATTAATCTGTGGAACCCCTTGTCACAGGATGTTGTAAGGGTACTTGGCCTACATGTTTTTAAAAGGGGATTGAACAGATTTCTAGAGGAATAGTCCATCGCAGGTTACAAGTCATGGTGGCTGTATGCAGCCTCCAGGTTTTAGAGGTATTCTGTCTCTGAGAGCCAGATGGGAGTGGCAGTAGGATACAGGTTGTCTTGTATGCTCTGAGAGGCATCTGAGGGGGCCAATATGAGATACAGGAAGCTGGACTAGATGGGTCCTTGGCATGATCCAGCAAGGCTCTTATGTTCCTATGGAGTTATATCTCAAGCAGCCATACCTAAGGAACTAGGGATTGTGGTGAGCCTGGATTCAGCCAGTTGTTGGTGCCTGAAAACCTGTAAGCTGCAGATTCAATGTTTGGCCATATTGAATACTGTATGTTTTTTTTCCATGCAGTGTGTGAATCTTTCTGTTGACTTTTTTGAATACTTTATCTAGGTGCCTAGCCAAAGGATATAATAAATAAATATTTGGTTTAGATATTTTGGCCATTTTGTTAAACATCAGTACCTTTTATTTTGCAGGGCAAAATGCAGATATGAGCGTTTCTAGTACACCTCAAAAGCTTACTGTTCCACCCCCTAGTGGAAGACCTTCACCTGCCCCTGCAGCTGCACAGCCTTCTGCAGTAATGCCTGGTCCTTCTGTACCACAGCCCACAGCTGGTCAGCCTTCACCTATTGTTCAACTGCAGCAAAAACAGAACCGTATCAGCCCCATTCAGAAGCCTCAAGGACTAGATCCTGTTGAAATACTTCAGGAGCGGGAATATAGGTAATCATATTGAGATGCATAAGATGTATCCATTTGCTTTGATAGTTTAATTCATTTTGTTTTAAAACTGTTAAGAACACTTGACAGCGTTCACTATGTTATATATGCTGGAGAAGAATTGTTTATGAAATGGCTATTACATAATTGTTGGGTAATTTAGGAAAGTGTGTATAAGTGCTAAACTATTTTAGGGCGCAATCCTACTCTGTGCTGGAACAGGCAAACCAGGAGGCTTGCGCTTTATCTAGCACAGGATGGGGCCAAAAGCGGCTCAGCCAGAGGCAAGGGGAAACTTTTCCCCTTACCTCTGGGAAAGTTGCCCTTTCCCCTATGGGTCTCCTTGGACTTGCACCACCTCTTGAGGTGGCACAAGTCTGAGGACAGCGGAGCGACTTGAAGCTGCCAGATCCCAGTCCCACCTCCCGTGATCATAACTGCCAGATCCCAGCCCTGCCTCCTGCTCCACCCCTGGGGCCATCCACCGCCCGCCCTCCCCTTGCCCATGAACACCTCCTTCCTGTCTCCTCCCTGCCCTCTCCCCACCTACCTTAGAGGCTTGCGTCGGCCCAGCTGGGCCAATGTAAGCCTCAGTGCCTTCGTCGGCGCAGAGGCTTGTTCCAGCCTCCACAGGCTGGTACACCTCTGCGCACCAGCCTAGCTGACTCCTGTTTGGAACCCTCCTGGGCTGGCGCAAGGGACCATGGCCAATCCCACCTCTCTCCTGGACCTGATCCGCATCATGGACCACTCTGCCCCAAAACACCCCCTCCTCGCCCCCGTCTTGCCCTCCTGTCACCCTGTCCCACCTTGTGTGCTGGCCTGCCCAGGCTGGCACAAACTTATCTTGTCTGGGTGGCTCAGGGATAGAATCTGACAGGAGCAGGCTGGTGCACATCTTTGTGTCATCTTGGCCTGTTCCTGAGTTGCTGCAAACATTCTGGTCAACACTTAGGAGCCTCCTGCGCCAGTGTAAGGTAAGTATACAATCGGGTACTCACCCATATTTTCATTGCATATGTTTCTCTTACAGTGCCGTCCTATGCCTGTCTACTCAGAAATGAGTCCCACTTAATTCACTGGGACTTACTCCTGCATAAGTGTGTATAGGATTGAAGCCTTAAACCCTTTATCTATTGGCATGGTTCTTTCTTGTGAAGTTTTATGCAGAAAGTAATTCCACTTTTCCTTTTAAGTTATAAAAATACAAGGAACATTTTATACTAGTTGGAAAAACTGCACTTTTGAGATTGCAGTTTGGCATAATAGCCCTAGCTAAGAAGTGGTTTTGATTAATGTGATGAAATGTGGTTTTGGTTGGACAGGCTTCTGAGGCTTTCAGAATTTCCTAGTTTTTCACACTTACTCAAACTCAGGGCAGACTCTTCTTGCTGAGATTGTAAATTGTGCTACCAAGGAAAGTCCTACTCCCCATGAGACTCCCTGTTCCAAGCCTGAAGCTATTGTGACTGTTTTGATCTGTGGCGAGCAATGCTAGCAGTTGTCACAGAATCCAACTCTGCTTGGAGCTTGCTGAAGCTCAGCTGCCTGGCCTTATTTATTATTATTATTATTAACAGTATTTATATACCGCTTTTCAACTAAAAGTTCACAAAGTGGTTTACAGAGAAAAATCAAACAACTAATCTCTCCCTGTCCCAAAAGGGCTCACAATCTAAAAAGATGCAAAAAGAACACCAGCAGACAGCCACTAGAAAAGACACTGCTGGGGTGAGGTGGGCAAGTTACTCTCCCCCTGCTAAAAAGAGGAGAACCCACTTGAAAAAGTGCCTCTTGCCCAATTAGCAGGGATACTTCCCTTATGGGGAAGTATCAGGGCAGTACAGCTGATTGTGGAGTGTGTCTTCCAATCGCAATGTTTCATGACAAACTGTTAACTTTTCATCACTTTTCATCACTTTTCATCATTCATTGTTTTCCTTAACCATTGTTAGTCTATGTGTGACTAACAAAGAGTGTAGTAAAAATGTATATTTAACATATCTTTAAATGTTTTGTTAAAATGTAAAGAACAGTTCAACTTACTTTGCTTTTTGAAACTGGGCCAGCATAATAAATTTATGCTATAATTCTTATAAAGCTTTCAATTTTTTAAAAATACAATGCTTCTTTCATCTTAATGAATAAGTTTTGTAAAATTAATAATGTGCAGTGTAATTTAATGTCATTCCACTGTGTGTAAAGCTTCTTTTCTTCTCAATCCTAATAAAAAAATTGCACATGCTATTGTCCTGAAATTATGAGCACAGGGGATTATGTCAAATGGATCCCTTTTATCATCTAACAAAAGTATCCCTGGTAGAAAGCTTTTCTGACTCTTGGAGTAATCAATCCTACTCCATGGCACCCATTCCAAAAATCTTGCAGCCTGTTAATGTTACTTTTGTATTCGTGCTCAGCTGTTTCAAGGGAGTGCCCTTTGCAAGAAGATCTTTATCTGCAGTTCCAATTCAAAATTCACTTTCTGCATGGATGGAGACAAATAACTGCACTGTGGAGATTAATTAAATGTATTTTGGACAGAGTAAGATGAAATCCCTGAAGCACTTGTAAATGGCAGCTTCAAGAAACTGCTTTCCTCTTTATACCTTTCTTATGATTGAATGACTTAATAGTCTTTAATATTTCCTCCTAAATGTAAATAGTTTTTATCATCTGTTCCAAGGATTAGGCAGTAAGCATAATTTGCATATTTGATGCATTTATTTTGAGTGGAAATTGGCTGTCATGAAGTCTTCTAAGATATAGCAGTAATTACAGTTTCATATGTAGGTATTGATGATGATGATGATGATGATGATGATGTGTGGTTTGCAGAGAAAATCAAATAATGAAATGGCTCTCTGTCCCACAAGAGGTCACAATCTAAAAAAATTCAGAGGAACACAAGCAAACAACCACTAGAAAAGACACCGGGCTGGAGTGAAGAGGGACTCTACCCCTGCTAAGTATAAGAGGAGCACTAATTGAAAAAGTGCCTTTTTTCTTAGCTAGGTAGTTCAGTTGTAAAGTTTAAAAAAAAAAAAAGGCAAACACCACACACGTGCACATGCATAAATACACAGAGAGAGAGTTAATACATGAAGATGTAATTAGTGCTATATTTTAAAATACTTTGACAGCCAACTGTATTAATCTGATCTATTACCTTCCCCCTCCCCAAAATCTTTAATTTTTGGGTGCAATCCTAAAGTGCCCTTGGGCTGGTACAAGTCCCTTGCTCTGGCCCAGGAGGGTTGCAAACGTGTTATAAAGCACGTTTGCGCCTCCTCAGGAGCAAGCCGCACCAGTGCACAGAGGTGTGCTGGACCACAGAGGCTGCATCCAGTCTTCACACCAGCTTGCCCCAGGTAGATTGCGTCAGTCGAGCTCAGCTGATGCAGGGGTCTGGGGACTGTGGGGAGGAGGTGGGAGGGAGGTGTTCCGTGGTGGAGTGTGGGCGGGCGGAGGGCAGTCCTGGGGAGGGCAGGGAGCAGGAGGTGGGGCTGGGACCCAGCTATTATACTGGATCCCAACCCGTTTCCTGAGCAGCACAGAGTGGCTGCGCTCCAGTGTCCTTAGGCTTATGCCACCTCTGGAGGTGGCGCAAGTCCGAGGAGACCCATTGGGGCTGCAGTGGATTACCTGGGGGTAAGGGGAAGAGTTTCTCCTTGCCTCTGGCTGAGCCACTTTGGGCACCTAACTTGCGCTGGACACAGTGCAGGCCTCCTGGCTTGCCTGTTCCAGCACAAGATAGGATTGCACTGCACCAGTCTTCCCCTTTTTAATTTTATGCGAAGGTCATTTGGCTATTGTTGTTTAATAAAACAAAGCCAAGCAAATATTTGTTTTAAACTTATGGCAGTATCTGCAGTTTGGTATATTTGGCTTTTATTTCTTTCCTTTTACCTGTTGATTTACATACAGTACAGGATGAATTACAGTACAGCTCTAACATTGGTAATTATGGTTAATAGGGAGCCAGTGCCAACTTCAAGAATGTTTATTCCCTTTTTGCCGCCCCCTTTCTTCCTAGAACAAATTTCCCCTCCTGCCTAAACTCAGTTAAACCTTGGGGACCTTAGTCTTAAGTTTACAAAGGGTTCCCATTTAGCTAGAATTTGAAAATGCATTTTGAATTTGTTCTCAGATCATGGAGTGAATGTTAGTTGCAGTTAATGGTGATGCTGACAAATTGTATAAGTGATGATAAGGTCTTGTGAGTAGGAAATATAGGTGAGGCCTCTTTATCTGCAGATCAGGCACCCACAGATTTGCCTTACTGAGGATACTGGACCAGATTTCTCCCCTGCAGACCTCCCAGACGCGACTGGAACCTCATTCTGGCCACGTCTGGGAGCCCTTCTGAACATCAGAGAGGCTGTACAATTTTGCGCAGCCTCTCTGAAACTCAAATTGTCACTTGGAGCCATTTTAATGTGACTTACAGTTTTCAACAAAAACCAGAAGTCACATTCTAAAGGCTCTGGGAAGCATTCTGAGCATTGGAGAGGCTGCACATGGTGGTGCATGTATAGCCTCTCTTAAACTCAGAAGGGCTGCAGACATAACCAGAGCAAGTGAAAAGAAAATCACAGATTTGATTATCCATTATTTTTGGTATCCATGGGGGAATCTGGGAATGGAGACTCTGCAGATACGAGGGCCCCACCTGTATGCCTTCTGAAAACCAAATACCAATTGATGCCACTACATCTCTTTTGTAATAAATGGAATGTGTTTGTTTTTCTGAAAGCATTTGGTTTGTGTATGCCCAGAGACTTCCCCAGTTTTGACTCCCAGGAGTATATTTTCATATGCAATTGGGCATTGAGATGTTATGGAAGAAAATTGTTTGGCTCTTCAATAGAACTGTGAAAACGTTTAAACCCACGGGATGCAGTGGATGTCACGCTGGATGGCAGTTAGGTGGGACTGGGCTGTTGTTGGCAGGAAATGTATGCTCTGTTCTTGATCTACAGAGTGGGATGAGAATTGTGCTTTTCCAGTATAGGGAATGTTTAGCTGTTGCCTCACCTGAGAAACCAGAGGAACCCCTGACTCAAACTTTCTGAAGTCTTTTTGTAGGTTTATACAATGTTTATGTATGTTTATACTTCATTTCAAAATTCCCAACTCACACTAAAGTAGTTCATCTGAACTTTACATAGGCTGGGTATGATACCATGCAGCTTAGAAAATTGACTGACAGCACTAATTTAGTAGGTGCCTTGGAAGCATCCAGTGATAACCATTAGTGAGAAGGTAATCAAAGAGAGCTAGCTACCTGAGGATTCAGATGATTTTTTTCCCTCCTGTCCTGTCTTGGCTGTTATGATACCTGCATTGTGCAACTATATAAGTTTTCTGGCCGAACATGCAATGCTTAGTAGCAGCTGCATTTGTTAGTTACTTCTCTCTTCGGATGCACAGAGCAGCTTTTATATTTTTTTGTAAAACTAGGATGTAGAGAAGGCACCAAACTTGTTAATTTTATATAAGAATTTTTCTTACCTTACTATTCTTAAATCCCATTTCTGCCACCCCCATCAAGCATTCCAATTACAGAGTGGCACACAATCATAAATTTTCTTTTTTTAGTATCGTAGAGCTCAAGGAACAATGTACCAGCATCATTTTCTGAAGAAATAACTCTCCTACTAGGAATCATAAACTTCTCCTCTGGACCTGAACAAATATCTCTTGCCTTTAATGGAATTCTTTCTTGCCAGAACAGTAACCTTTCCTGATTTACTGCTCAATCTGTATGAAAAACCTGTCTGACCTAATTCTGCTTCAATTTTCTGTATTCTTGAGGATATTAAATGAGAGTCCTGTAGTTATGTAGCACTGCATCCTTTTTTGTTGTTTCAGAAAGTTTAGAATTCTCAATTTACCTGCTGTATCTCATTGAAGTTAGGAGAAATTGTCTGGAGAGAAGCAGTACTTTAAATACAAACATATATTAAACTATCTACCAACCACCAGCAAAAAGCATATTAAACACTCTTTTGAATATGATTGTTTCCGATGCCTATGAAATTCTAATGTGCCATTGCTATTCCTGGTGTGTCCAATCAATGGCAGTTTATACATCCAGCTGAGTCAAGTGGTAAAGCTTTCAAGTGACTGGTGAATGCTGCATGTTCAAAAGCTCCCTCAAGGCAACTGAGAGCCCAATCCTGTGGCCAGCGGCATGGCTTCATGTCGCTGGCCACAGTTGCAAACATGCCATAAGGCATGTTTGCAGGGCTCACTGCTGGGCTCCCACCGGTGCTAGCCCAGCACCGGCTGGTGCTGGGTTAGTGCTGGGTGGTGGCCCAGGTTCCACGGCTCGGCAGTCTCCTGGACCGCCAAGCTGCAGAATGGGAGGCGAGGGTGTGGACGGGGGGCATGGGGGAGGCGTTCCGGAGAAGGGGGAGGCTGGCGGGGGCAGGGAGGAGGCATGCCAAGGGGTGCGTGGGAGGCGTGCCGGTGGGCGGGCAGGAGAAGGATTTGCGGACCTGAGCTCCGCAGGATCCAGGGCACTCATGCAGGGCTGCGCGCCCTACATGAGCGCCTTTACCACCAACCTTTTGGTCGGCGCTAAAGTGAGTAGCCCCATTGTGGGGCTGCTTACCTTACTTGGGGCAAGGGGACGAATGTCCCCTTCTCCTGAGGAGCCTCCTGTGGTAGCGCGGGAGGCACAGGATTTGGCAGGAGCCCTTTTCTGAGCCGCCGAGTCTGTGCGCTCCGGGCAGCTCAGGATTGGGCTGTGAGTCCCTATACTGTACGTAGAAAAATAGCTTATCAGGTTGATGGCAGTTTGGAATTCTGCTTTCTGATGTCCGGGTTTTCTGCATGCAGCTGTTTTGTCTGCTGTAACGCAACACTCCTCCTCCCCATACACCCTGAAGTTGTACTTCAGGATAATTTAAACTGGATTATACTACTTAAGCTGAATTCTTATGAATGTTTAAACTGACCTTCAGTGACTTTCCTGTGCATTACAATTACTACACCTTGGTATCCACTGATTTGATATCTACTGATTTGACTCACCACTGATTCTGAAGTCCACTTTTAAGTGACTTGTAACAAGGAAAAAATTCAAGGAAAAAACAAGCACCAAAATCCAATTTCCTATCTTTGTGCTGTTAAATAGTTATAATTTCATTTCATTAGATTCCATTATTCACCCCATTTAGTGACTGAATGCAGTATAGTGTCTATACCAATGCATTTTTGGGTGATAGTAGAGAAGCAAGAAACCTGGAAGTGGTTCTTTAAAGCTATTTTTCCACTGATTTAGTATCCACTGATTTTTTTTAATCCACTCCAATGGATAACAAGGCATGACCAATACTGTGCTTTTGCTTATAGCTGCTAATTTCAATAAAGATATACTTGTATTTGTGCCTAGCAGAATGTGCTTTGTGAAAAAGATATGTAATTGTACCCAATGCTCCGCTGCATTTCACATAGAAGCAGTTGTTTAAGCGGGGCCTCAAGACCTTCTTATTTAGGAAGGCTTTTAATTGATACTGGGGGGCTGGCACTTTTAATGTGATTTATTTTAATAGTCGTGGTCCTGGGTGTTGTTTTAATGTTTTGTTTTCAATATTATATTGGTTATTTTTTTACCTTGTTAATTGCCTTGAGTCTCCTTCAGTGTAGGAGATAGGAGAGATAAAAATCCTATAAATAAGTTTTCCCTTTCTTAAATGTTTGCTACATAAGTGATTGCTGTACAATAAATACAGAATCAGTATGTCATTTATAGTAAAAATTTAGTGACAGTTCATAGATAAAACCATTGCACCCATTGTGTCCAGACACTCATTACCTATTATTTATTTAGTCACTTTCTACCCTTCTTTTGCTTCCCAAAAGGGCCCCTCAAGATGGCTAGTTTGTCTGATACTTGTTTTTAATAAAAGGTAGAGTTGCATGTTGTCTGAGTACTTGCCATTCTAAAATGTCAGGAAGATGCTCTATTTTTGAATAAGAAATTGTGCCTCGTTTTCCCCTTTCCTGACTGTAAGAAGACTTGTTAATTTTGCTATGGAGAGTGTTCCAGGCCCTTAGCAGCTATTCGTATATTGTTGGCAGGCTTACTTTTTTCCCTTTTCATGTTTATTGCCTTTTCACAAGCTAAGAGATGTATTACGGTCATCGAATTTTCTTTTCTTCGTAAGACGGGGTGCAGATGCAAACACTTTTCAAGGAAATCGACCATGGCAAAAGCCCACTATCCAATACAATTCTGTTGTACAGTACAATTGAGGATGCAATACAATAGGAAGGTTTTTCCTTCTTCTCTCAAATACCATAACCAGAGTTCATCCAATAAAATGTTAGGCTTTAGGAGAGGAAAGAAAGTACTTCTTCATACAGTGCCTAATTACCCTGTGGAATCGGAGGCCTCAGTATGTGGTGATGGCCACTAGCTGGATGACTTTAAAAGGGAGAGTGGACAGGTTCATGCAGGACAAGTCTATCAGTGATTAGTAATCATGGTGGCTATGCACAGATTCCTGATTCAGTTGCAGTATGCCTCCAAATACAGGTTGAGCCTCATTATTCGCGTGGGTTCCTTTCCAAGCACTCAGGTGGATGGCAAAAAACGCACTATAGCAAATCAGTTTAAAAAATGAAGTTTCTTTGCTCAGGTGATTTAAAAACAGCCTTGCTGACCTTTGTGATGTAAGATAAGAGTCATTAAGAAGACAATCCATCAATCAGTCCTCCTCCAAGGAGCTTCACTCAGCCCTTCCCTTCACCAGTGCAAAATGATCACCTTTCTTTCACGTCCTCAGGGGGAAGGGAGGGGTCTGCTGGAGAGAGAAGGATTGATGGATTGTCAGCCAGCTGCCCTCTCTCTCTCATTAAGGAGGCTATTGTTCAGTTTTTTTAACTGTTCAGTTTTTTTAACTGATTTTAAAGGGATGCATTTTTCCCCTTCAGGGATCAGCATATTCCTTCTCATTTGCAGTGGCCATTCCTGTTGAGTCAAATCCGTGTATAAAAAAATACATGTATAAATAGGCTGGACCTGTACCAGCTGCAAGGAAGCAGTGATGAGAAATACTCCTTCTGTCTTTGAACTTCCAGAGGCAGCTGATAGGTCACAGTAAGAAACACCGTGAGCCTTTGACTTGATCCAGCAAGACTTTTCTTTATGTTCTTAATATGGCATACACTATACATTATTCTCCCTGAAAAACTGTGTAGTACAGTGTTCTCACACATTTAGCACCGGGACCCACTTTTTAGAATGAGAATCTGTCAGGACCCACTGGAAGTGATGTCATGACAGGAAGTGACATCATCAAGCAGGAAAATTTTTAACAATCCTAGGCTACAGTCCTGTCCACACTTACCCAGGAGTAAGTCCCATTTACTATCATTGTTAAAAGAATATATGTACATAGTAGCTTGTTAAAAGTACAGCTCTGTAACATTTCCCCAAATGCAGCCACATAGCATGGTAGCATCAAGTCTACTATATTAAAAATAAAATATTGAAATCAATGGGAACCCACCAGAAATTAGCTCGTGACCCACCAAGTGGGTCCCAACCTACAGTTTGAGAAACACTGGTATAGTACTCATGCAAATCCACAATTAATTGCATAATTCATATGCATTACTGCTGTTCTCTGCTCTTTACCTGTTTATTGATTGTGCTAGCAAGCTGGAATTGTGGTGTGGGATGTGGTTAGCAAGATGGTTCAATGCCAGAATGTAAAGATATGAAATTTACCAGGCTAGGCCTTCAGTTCTAGCTAAATACTGTTGGGTACTCCAGGAATTTTTATGGCAAAATTAATTGCAACAGGCCTTTGGCTGGTTTTTGTTTGGGCAGCTGGGCCTGCAGAATTCTTTGCTGGCATATGCCCATTTTCTCTAGCCTACAAATAGACTTCTGAGCTATGATGCATTTAGTTATGATGGAAGGAGAAAATCCTGTTTTAGTATTTTGGCTCTTTCAAGCTATGAAATCTCTGTGAAAATAAATGTCAAATGTAAAAACTGGAAATGGGTGCCGGCTGCTATTTTTAGCTTTAGGGAGGCTTGGGAACCCTGCAGAAGTATCCATGGGGCTCCCGGCATCCCCCAGAGGCTGGTGCTGACTTTATGTAAATGTGAAAAATGCTTTTCACCCTGGCAGCAACACTATCCTAGCAATTGTGTATCTGCCTTCACCTCTCCCCTACATGAACTTACCTCGGTTCTCAGACTCCCAGAGAGTTTGAGAACTTTCTCAGCTTATGATTTGTTCCTCTCTGTTCTTTTCATGACTGGGCACAGACCTTAGGGAAAGCTACTCCACCTGTTCTAACTAATGGCAGCAGTAGCAACAGTGGAGCAGCCAGGCCATGTGATATCCCAGTTCCCAGGTATGCCTGGCTTTTGAAGAGTCTTGGCTCCCTTCCCTGGCATTGGCATGAGGATGCTTCAGCACTCACCTTCTATATGTAATTCTAGCAATTCAGTTGACTTTTGGGGGTGTTATGTGCATCAGTAATCTGTATGGTGCCAGACTCCCACCGTTCTTAATGTTTTGCTTTGTTTACAACTTTTTGTATCAGGATAGCCAACTGCTTATCATTGAAATTAGTTCTTCTTTGTTTTGTGATAAAAGAGTTAAAAAGTTAGGCAAGTAACAACATAGAATTGGATGGTTATGTTATTAATTTTTCCCTTATTAATTGCCAGAATAATTTGTGTGTGTGTGTGGGCCTGTGGGCCCTGTGCCTAATTGTATTCTGTAGCTTGTTTTTCAAGACAATTGGACAGTTTCTCTGCCCCCGCACAATTTGGTTTTACTTTAAATTAAGTGGACAGGTTTAGCTAGATGAATAATTTTCAAATAACTTGTCAAGTTTTTTTTTGCTATAAATATCAGCATTTGAAAGCTCCATATTTTTCTGCATTGTGTGTGTGTGTGCATGTGTGTTTGTATGAAATGTGCAGTCCAGAGGTGTGCACATTTATCAGAAGTAAGTCTTGTTGAGTTCAGTTGATTTATTCCTGAGTTACTGTCCATGGAACTTCAGTCTTCGAGAGAATAGAATTGTAAATAATTTTTTCTTCTTTTCTAATTGTGTCCCTACTTATCTAGACTTCAGGCTCGAATTGCTCACAGAATTCAGGAACTAGAAAATTTGCCTGGCTCTTTGCCTCCAGATTTGCGAACTAAAGCCACAGTGGAACTGAAAGCATTGAGGCTACTGAATTTCCAGCGCCAGGTAAGTCATTTTTGTAAAATAAGGGTCCCCCCTAGTTAAGTGTTCTTAACGTTTGTTCCCACATTAGTTTTCTAATGTGAAGTACTATATTGACAGTTATGTATAAGTGTTGCATCTTAAAGACCAAAGAGTGATAAACATCTTAATTCTAAATATAGTCGGATAACACAGCTTCCTTTTGCACTGATTCATTACAACACTCTTTGTCTCAGTGTAATTGACAGCCATTCTACTCAATAGGAGTAGTGCACTCTGGGCCAGTCAGTGCTTGCTTCCTGCCTATTAGATCAACAATGTCTTCAATACTGCTGTTTCACATAGCACTCAACATTTGGGAACATATCCTGTGTGCTGTCTGGGGTATTACTGTACTTCTACTGTTGTACCTGCTTGTGATGCCATCCCTATAGTGCTGTTGTAATGCCATGAGCCTTACAAAATTAAGCCCTTCTAAGTTCTATTAATGTCAGTGGGAGATTTAAGGAATATACATATTTCTTCCATTGAAGCCAATGAGACTTAAAAATACTGAACTCTGGCTGATTTGGTGGCATGTCAGTATATCTGTTATGTTCATCTCTTTATTGGAACTTCTTTGCAGACACAGTAAGTCAGGTTGGGTTGTGTAAGTAGTGAACTTCTGGGAGAAGTAACAAGGCTTTTCAGTAAAAGCTATGATTGTGGCAGTGTGTCTTATTATACCTTTTATACTGGAACAGGAAAATCATAATCATCTGCAGAAGATGCAACATGTGTTCTTTTTTGCCTTCTTTGCTAACCTGAAAAGCATTCTGTGACCACATATGTATGGTATATGGGCTTGAATCCAATAATATTGTGTGCAAGCAGAAAGGCACTTATGCTCATTTAAAGGGGGGGGTGTTTTCTACTGCCTCCCCCACCTCCTGCAGCTGCAGAGTTTCCTCAGAAACGGCTTTGAGGGAATGCAGGTGTCTGCAGCAAGAGGAAGGAGATGGGAAAGCCACATTCTGCAGACAAAAGATGCCGCATTCTGCAATGCTGGAAAGATGGATAGGATTGGGCCCTTATTCAGTTGTATGAGTGTCCTCAAGTTGACCACTTGTTTTTTGTTGTTTACTGATTTGCAATATAAGAAAATAAGGGGAAATAAAAGAACAAATAGGTACATAAAAAGTCTATGAAATACATTATTTTTATAAGAATTATTATAAATTACTTGGAGTACATTACTCTCTTGTGTATGTATTTCAGACTCCAGTCTGGAACCTTGCGAGTTCCTGCAAGTCAGTGTAGAAAGTATGGACCAGTATGTTCAGAATGGAAAGCATAACATCTATTTTCTTTAAATTGATTGCTAATGTGATTATGTTTGCAGATTCAGACTATATTGGTTTACTTGATCAACTCAACAGTTCTTTGAATGTAGAAGTTCATATATATTTAGGGCACAGTCCTAACCTGCGCTGGTACAGCCAGGCTGCAGTGTCCTGCGCTGTATCCAGTGCAAATTAGGAGCAGGCTGGAGGTCACCCCAGGTAAAGGGATATTTTTCTATTACCCCGTATCAAGCCCCAACCTGCCCTTTGGGGATATTTGGATCTGCGCCAGCTATTATGCTGGCGCAAATCCAAACAGCCCGTGTAAGGCTGCCAGGCCTGAGAGAGGGCGTTAAGAAACGATGTGTGCTTCTACCACCAATCCTGCCTCCTCCTGGGCCCTATCCCCTGTGCCACCCTCCCCCAACCCAAAACGCCCTCACCCCAGAATGTCCTCCCACCAACCTCTCCCACTTCCAGTGCTGCCCAGCATAAACTCACCTTCACCTGCTGGCTCAGGGTCTACTGAGCCAGTGTGGGCCTCCACACTTGCCCATCTAACTCCCAAGTCAGCACAGCACAGCACAGCAACATGTTGACAGCATGTTTGTGACACTTGGGAGCTGGCACAGGGGACCTGCATCAGCTCAAGTGAACACTAGCATTGGGCTGTTTGATGATGTCCTAGTACACTGAGATGGAAATGGGAAATGTTCTTTGAAAATCCCAAGTTTTCTTCTTGGAAGATGATTTGCTTTCAAAGTCTATCTCTTTTCACAGTTAAGGCAAGAGGTGGTGGCCTGCATGCGTCGTGACACAACATTAGAGACTGCTTTGAATTCCAAGGCCTACAAACGCAGCAAGCGCCAAACTCTGAGGGAAGCCCGAATGACTGAAAAACTTGAGAAACAGCAGAAGATAGAACAGGAAAGAAAACGTAGACAGAAGCACCAGGTATTTGGCAGTTGGTCACACTATTTTTTGCATTTACTAACTGTTGATTGGTAGTGTGCATTGTGCTGTTGTAGACCTAGAAATCATTCTTGTTCAAGGCTGCCTGTTGTTCTGGTTTCTAGAACTGCTATAGGAGAACTGGCACAAAAGGAAAGACTTAACTCCTCTCTCTATTCAGAATGCAGGAACAACAAACCGGAATGCTCCCTTCTCGAGAGGAGTTCCCTCTCTGTTCTTGGCTCTGACTCGAAGCAGATGGATTAGCATTGTGGTCTCCACTTAAGTTTCAGACCTCTTCCCACTTACATTTCCTTTTTGGTTTCACAATTTTCTTCAGTTCCCCTGAAGTGGTCTTTGATTTGATCTCCAGTTTATTTCCTCTTCCCCTGATGGTAGGAGGCAAGCTGTTTTTCCAGGGCTCAGTCGTACCAGTCATTTTAGGTGCCTGCAATGCAAGCAATCGGCCCACAACACCTTGGCTTACTTCCTTGCTCAGTTCTGTGTGTCTGTGAGGAAGGGATAGCATACTTTGAGCCCATTAAGACAGGCCTCATGGAATGCAACAGAGACAGTGGTTTTCTTCACCCTCTGTGGATTAGTACCAGACAGAGGGATCATGAGGAGGAAGAGGCTATTAGCATAGAGAGTGCCCAGGAGACAGAAAGAACTGTGGTTCATAGACATCTAGTACCCAGTGACCTGCTTGTACTTGATTAACATAAATGCCATTTGAGGAATTGCTATTCTTGGGCCTGAATTGTGGAAGTCACTAATCCTTATTCCTTAGTTGCTGATAAGAGGCTGTCAGCCTGCTGATGACTCTGCAAATACATAGTGGTATGGTCTGGATTGCACCTATCCATAGGAATTCAGCATGGAGGCTTCTCCCATTTTTTAGATATATTTATATTGGAGTTTGAGACTTTTCACCAGAAGTACTAAAAGTCCATACTGTGTTCTGGCTCTTACTGTGAGCCAGTCTTACGTCTGGCTCTTACTGTGTTTTTAGCTGAATTCTTCAAAAGCAAAGTACCACTGCAAAAAAGTGCTTAATTAGAGCTTAAGTATGTGCCACTTCAGGATGACACATAAGCCTGCATTCTAAAGTAGGTGTGTGTTTGGTATCAGGAGGATAACTATGCTTGCTTAAAGTTCAAGTGCTATTGAGGAATTAAACGTCTTCATTTCTGAGGTAAGTAGATGCTCTTCCCATTTGTGTCATAACATTGCATCAGTAAAAGAGAGTGCACTTAAATACTCTATATCAGGGGTGCCCAAACCCCAGCCTGGGGGCCACTTGTGGCCCTCAGGGACTCATGATCTGGCCCACGGGGAGCCCCCAATACCCAATGAGTCTCTGGTTCTCCAGAGACTTATGGAGCCCATGCTGGCCCGACGCAACTGCTCTCAGTGTGGACATGACTGTTTGACCTCTCACATGAGCTGTGGGATGAGGGATCCCTCCACTGATTGCTGTTTCACATCTGTGATACAGCAGTGGCAGCAAAGGAAAGGCTAGCCTTGCTTTGTGCAAGGATTTTTATAAGCCTTGAGATATTGCAAGACCTTAATTCATTCATACAAGTTCCATCTCTAATACAGGGTTTCTCAAACTGTGGGTCGTGACCCACTTGGTGGGTCGTGACCTGAGGTCAGGTGGGTTGTGGAAAGATGGGCATCACCATCTTGGAAACTGGCAAATTAGGCAGGCGGCACCATCTTGGAAGCTGGAACTGTGTTTGCCTAAGCATGCTCTATGTGTGTGGCCATCTTGGAAGCTGGAAAATAGGCAGGCAGCGTCATCTTGGAAGCTGGAACTGCCTTTGCCTAAGCTTTCTGTGTATGTGAGATGCCATCTTGGAGGCTGGCAAACAGGGCAGGCAGCCATCTTGGAGGAGGTTTAAATAGGTTTAAATATGTGTCAAGGTTTAAATAGATTTCTTCTCCTTATGCTTTGCTATTGGAAAATGGCTGAGAAATAACTTTTATTTAAACCTCCCCTCCCCTCCCCTATCCCAAATTCAGGGATCTGCTGAGGTTTAAGTTCCTGGAGGGGGGAGGGAAGGGCAGAGCTTGGGCTGGATATGAGTCGGGGGAGAGGGGGAGCTGGATCACAAGGCAGAGCTTGAATTGGAAGGAAATGGGGAAAGAGAAAGCAAAACAAACAAGAAACATGCACCCCATTTGCAGGGAGAGGAGGTGTGAGAACCACTGGTCTAATATATTCATCTATGTAAATTTATTCAAATTTGAAATGTAAATTAATTAGGCCCCCGTCACAGTGTCAGAGAGATGATGTGGCCCTCCTGCCAAAAAGTTTGGACACCCCTGCTCTATATCAATGGTTCTCACACATTTAGCTCTGGGACCCACTTTTTAGAATGAGAATCTGTCAGGACCCACTGGAAGTTATGTCATGACAGGAAGTGACATCATCAAGCAGGAAAATTTTTAACAATCCTGGGCTACAATCCTACCTACATTTACCCAGGAGTGAGTCCCATTTACTATCATTGTTAAAAGAATATGCATAGTAGCTCATTAAAAGTACAGGTCTGTAACATTTCCCCAAATGTAGTCACATACCATGGTAGCATCAAGTCTAATATATTAAAAATAAAATATTGAAATGAATGGGGACCCACCTGAATTGGGCTTGCGACCCACAGTTTGAGAAACACTGCTCTATATAAACACAAGCAGAAGAGCTTTGGATTCATGTGCTTGAATTCAGTGACCATACTGAACTTGTGGGTTTTTTCCTAGTTGATCTTAATTTTTTTTTGCAGGAATATCTCAACAGCATCTTGCAGCATGCTAAAGATTTCAAAGAGTATCATCGATCAGTGGCAGGGAAAATTCAGAAACTTTCAAAAGCTGTGGCTACTTGGCATGCCAACACAGAGCGTGAACAGAAAAAAGAAACTGAAAGAATTGAAAAGGAAAGAATGAGGAGACTGATGGTAAGGATGGCATTTGGCAAGACACTGATCACTGTGGGTTTCAATATTCCAAGTGGTGAGAGCAACATAGAGGAGACACCTCCATGTTGCTCTTGCTGCCCAGAATGACTCTAGGGGCTAGGGGGATGGGCAACTTAGAGGGTGCATTGAGTGTCCTGAAAAATGTAGCGCTGTGTCAACCCCCCCCATGAACACCACTGAAGATATACTTATCTATTATCTCCACGTGTTGATTCCAGTGACTAGGAAAGATATTTTTCAGTGTCTGGCTGTGGAGCTCTCTGGGTAGGGTGAGGACCTTCTATTCTTGTGTGATGACCCTTGTTTTTGAACAGATTTTGATCTGAGAACTTAAATTTCTGTTGGTGGGCTTTTAATTAGTGTGCCAGATCTTGTCTGATCTTAGAAGCTAAGCAGGGTCAGGCCTGGTTAGTACTCGTATGGGAGACCTCCTGGGAATACAGGGTGCTGTAGGCTTATACCATAGTCTTTCCAGACTGAAGGTTGCCAACCACAAAGAAATTTAAGTTATCAAAAAACTGCCCACAGCTCAATCTGCCATTTTGTACTGTTTAATTTTTATACTGCATTATTGTTTTGATGATGTAAGCTGCCTTGAACATTTTATTGGAAGGGCCGGATAAAAATCCCCTCTAATAAATAAACAGGATCCAGGATTTCATCAAATAGTTCCCTGTCCTCACTGCCATGCACCTGTTACAAATTTTTCAAACACGAATAGAATTACAATAGGGGCAGTTTTTTTTTATTGTGGGTACTTTTAACACATTTGAAAGTTGATGCATCGTCATTTTTGTTGCAGCATATAAAAAAAATGATTTATAAAGATAATCAAGTGGAAAACAGGTGTGGCTGATTTTTCCCATCCCAGATATGGAAACCCAGACCCATGCAAATGATTGAAACTACCCCCTCCTTAGTGAGACAAAATGGGTATGTGCAGTGAGTGGTGATGTTACATGGGAGTCTAATTTCTCTGCATTGCTAGGCTGAAGATGAAGAAGGCTACCGTAAACTGATAGATCAGAAGAAAGACAGACGTTTGGCGTATCTGCTGCAGCAAACTGATGAATATGTGGCTAACCTGACTAATTTGGTGTGGGAACACAAGCAAGCACAAGCTGCCAAAGAAAAGAAGAAGAAGAGGAGAAGAAAGAAGGCAAGTATATAGTTCACCAAGAGCTTTTTCACGTATCTCCCATCATCCCTTCCTTTCTTCTCCAGAAAAAGTGGCATCTTTCCTGAAAGTGCCTCTCAGATCTTAACTCAACTTTTAAAAAATCCCACTGTGTATTACCTATACTGTAAGGTAAAGAGTATTCTGTTTTTAACAAACTAAATCCTGTTTTAATTGGTTGTTTTTTTTCCCCCTCCAGTTAAAAGCTTTTTTCGTTCTTGGCTGTTTTAGATGTGTTTTAGTACTACTAATTTTATGCATTTGAATTTATATCACATTGCCTCAGAACCAGGCTGATTCAATGAAGTTTGTTCTCTTTTCAGGTCAGATTCATACATGAATGTGGCCTACTACAGTACCTAGACCTTGAATTAACTTGCACACTTAACTCATTCACTTACAGTTCAATCCTAACCATGCAGTCTGCTGCTGGAACTAGCATTCTGGTGATGAATGCGCTTTATGGCGTCATAAAACACCTTTCATTTTAGTTTGTTATGTTATGCATGTTTAAATGCACACCTGGTAAAAGTGTGCATCCCTACCCCAAAACCTTCTTGTATAAGGTTTAAGTAGTGAAAGACTTGGTTGTTTTTTTTCCCCTGCACGTGCACCAGTGACGAATAGATTTGCTTGAACCAATCTTGGCTCTTAAGTTTAAATAACAGCTTTTTGGTATCATTCACACATGTGGGCTTAGGCTGTAATGGGAAGCAGGAATAGAAAACAGAAGCTACAGATCCTTAGTGAATAGTGTCTCTTAGCTAGGACCTTAATGTACAGCACTTAAGAGCAGGAAGAATGAAAGGAAACTACTGATGGTTCTCAAGAAAAAGCTTAACCAGGCTAGCCAGCTGCTGGAAATGTATATTCTTATAGATCTTCCATTTTCTGCATGTTGTATTTTCTTGCAATTCCTTCAAAATTTTCTGAAAATTCCTTTCAGAATAGAGGTAAGTTACAGTGCAGTCCTATGCATATTTACTTAGAAGTAAGTCCAAGTTGTTCAGTGGAGCTTACTTCGAGACCGACATGTATGGTTTTGTACTGCTATAAGTACAGAGGGTCCTAATTATCCACAGGGGTTCCATTCCTGGAACCTCTGCAGATATGGAAAACCGGGGGTATTGAAATCTGCAGTTTTTGGGACCCTCCACCCTCTGAATCCTACTGGAGGGTTTCTGAGGCTTCAGAGGCCATGCCCAACTGCCCAAAAAACAAAAAAAGGAGAAAAAAAACGCTACCTGGTTTTATCATAAAACTGGTAGTGATATTTTTATTGCTGTATAAGGCATTCTGAGGCCCAGGTAATCCCCCTTGAGCCTTCCCATGCGTCAGAATGTCTTAAAAACAAATAAAAACATTACTTCTCGGGGCTGGGAGGGGCCATTCAGCACCCACAGATAATTGAAATCCGCAGATGCCAAACCTGCAGATAATGCAGGCCCCCTGGATAGACAGGATAACTTTTCATATACTGTATCAACCAAAACTAGTTAGTAACAATGCCATAGCCTTAAGTATATAATCTGTGACACCTATCTTGGTGTCTCAGGGCAGGAAAGATTAAATTAACATTTGCAGCCCAGTCCTAAGCATATTTACCTAAAGAAGCCTCACTGAGTTTCATAGAACATTAGTTGTAATAAGTGTTTTAAGGATTGCAGCCACATTACCCTATATTAAAAAAAAAATAGGCCCAATCCTATTCAGCATGCACCGCTGGCGCACATTGTTGCAAACATGCCATAAAGCATGCTTGTGGGCCCTAGTGCCAATCGTCTGCCAGTGCCAGCCCTATGCTGGCTGGCACTGGGCTAGCACCCGTGAAGCATCAGAGCTCCGCTGTGTGGCGGTCATGTGGACTGCAGAGCAGCGAGAGGTAGGTGGGGGCATGGGGGGAGTTGGGGAGGAGACATTCCGGGGCAGGGTGAGGGAGGGAAGAAGGTGTGACCAGTGGCGCTTCGCTGTCCGCCCAACACAGAGGCTCATCATTCTACGCCGACCTTCAGGTAGCCCATTGTGAGGCTACTTGTTTTACCTGGGGACAAAAGTCCCGTTCACCCTAGGAGGAGGCGGCAGTTGCCTGGAGCATGCTGGATGCCATGGCAGCCATTTTCAGTGCCACTGCAGACCCGCATGCCAGGCAGCTCAGGATTGGACTGTTAGCTGCTTAAAACCTAGACAACAAATGGCTGCTCAGTCATAAATGATTGATATTTGCTTCTGGAGATGCTCAAGCTGCTAGGCAGGCATCAGGGATTGGGTTCCACTGATATGAAGCAACTATTTAGAATGCTTGCTGTATGTTCTTGATAGTTGAATTTGGTTCACCAATGGTATTGATAAGAGGCATTCTTGGTCAGTCTTAAGGTTCACAAGGGTGCGCACAAAGAATATTCTCTGTAAATTGCATTGGGTCCATGCAATTTAGGACCTTCTAAAATCCTATCCAGTTTTCAAGCACCAGTGCAGCTGCAATGCAGCCCCAAGGTAAGGGAACAAATGTTCCCATACCTTAAGGGGCCCTCTGTGACTGCTGCCCCACCACAAGATGCAGTGCATGCCCCATTGACATAGCTGCACTGGCACTGGAAAATTGGATAGGATTGGGCCCTAAGGCACAATCAGGACAGTATGTAGTGCCCGCAAGGTAATAATTGGCCAGTATGGATGCTTGAGCATGAACACAATGCATGATATGCATGATATGTGCATATGTGTGTGCAAGGACATATTCTGCACTCTTCAAATGGTTCTCTGAGAATATTCATATAGAATACTCTGGGGTTTGATTCAGAATGACTTAAATTTTTTTTAGTGCTGAGACAGTATTATGTTAAAAAGTTGCTATTGTTTTCTAATATGTTGTTTTAAATTATATTAGTATAAGACACTGAGCATTAGCTGGAAAAACTTGGAATACATCTTTTAATAAATAATAAATAATAAATAATAAAATAAACAAAAGGCATTAACATAGTCAAGTCCTTGAGGTTACAGAAGCACAAAGGAAGTTTCCCAGTCAGAGAGAAACTTTTTAGTCTTTTCTTTAGATGAAGTCGGTGAAAATAATCCATTTTTGAATGGTCCTTCTTACAGCACTGTGGCTTGAGGCAGGGTCCTCAACATGTTGTGTGTTTTTGAATCTTTATGATGCTGGAGGAAACACATTTAAATGGAAATGAAATTTTCTGTACATTTCTGTTTATATTCTCACTCTTCATTGGAGCCTGGCCATGGCTCATTTCATAAACCTCCTCAATTTGAGTGTGCTGTTAAAAGGAGTATTTTATTGTGTTATCGCTATGTAAAATAGATTAATGTGCAAAATGAGTCTTTTTACTCCAAGTGTCTGATGCTCTTCATATCAAAAGCCTGGAACTTTTTTAACTGAAGAGAGGTTTGCATAATGTGTCTTTAACATTAGATTGCAACAGGTCTTCTGGGCACTATGTGATCTGCTAAGCTCGGGAGAATGAGACACAAAACCATTTTTTAATTTAGTTCGTGGCATTAATGTCTTCTTAAGAAATTGTGTTATCAAGTCAGCTTTTTAAATTTATCCAAGAACTTGGGAGTAAAAACAAATATTGCTGTACTGGTAGCTTTCAAATTACACAGTCCAGGACTAGGGCTCGACTAAGTCCAGGAGGGTCCCCGCTTGGCTAATGACCCAAGTTAGAGAGGCTGTAAAGGGCAAGGAAGCTTCCTTCCGTAAATGGAAGTCTTGCCCTAATGAGAATAATAAAAAGGAACATAAACAGTGGCAAAAGAAATGTAAGAAGGTGAAACGGGAGGCCAAGAGAGACTATGAGGAACGCATGGCCAGCAACATTAAGGGGAATAATAAAAGCTTCTTCAAATATATTAGAAGCAGGAAACCTGCCAGAGAAGCAGTTGGCCCTCTGGATGGTGAGGGAGGGAAGGGGGAGATAAAAGGAGACTTAGAGATGGCAGAGAAATTAAATGAGTTCTTTGCATCTGTCTTCACGACAGAAGACCTTGGGCAGATTCCGCTGCCTGAATGGCCCCTCCTGAACAAAGAATTTTGTCAGATAGATGTTAAAAGAGAAGATGTTTCAGACCTAATTAATGAATTAAAGATCAATAAGTCACCAGGCCCTGATGGCATCCACCAAGAGTTATTAAGGAATTGAAGAATGAAGTTGCTGATCTCTTGAGTAAAATATGGAACTTGTCCCTCAAAACAGCCACCGTGCCATAGGATTGGAGGATAGCAAATGTTACACCAATTTTTAAAAAGGGAAGGAGGGAGGACCCGGGAAACTATAGGCCAGTCAGCCTAACATCTATACCAGGTAAGCTGGTGGAATGCCTCATCAAAGATAGAATCTCAAAATACATAGACAAACAAGCCTTGCTGAGGGAGAATCAGCATGGCTTCTGTAAGGGTAAGTCTTGCCTCACCAACCTTAAAGAATTCTTTGAAAAGGTCAGCAGGCATGTGGATGTGGGAGAACCCGTGGACATTATATATCTGGACTTTCAGAAGTCATTCAGCACGGTCCCTCACCAAAGGCTACTGAAAAAACTCCATAGTAAGGGAATTAGAGGGCAGGTTCTCCTGAATTGAGAACTGGTTGAGGACCAGGAAACAGAGAGTGGTTGTCAATGGGCAATTTTCACAATGGAGAGAAGTGAAAAGCGGTGTGCCCCAAGGATCTGTCCTGGGACCGGTGCTTTTCAACCTCTTCATAAATGACCTGGAGACAGGGTTGAGCAGTGAGGTGGCTAAGTTTGCAGATGACACCAAACTTTACCAGGTGGTGAAGACCAGAAGTGATTGTGAGGAGCTCCAGAAGGCTCTCTCCAGACTGGCAGAATGGGCAGCAAAATGGCAGATACGTTTCAATGTAAGTAAGTGTAAAGTCATGCACACTGGGGCAAAAAATCAAAACTTCATATATAGGCTGATGGGTTCTGAACTGTCTGTGACAGATCAGGAGAGAGATCTTGGGGTGGTGGTGGACAACTCAATGAAAGTGTCGACCCAATGTGCGGCGGCAGTGAAGAAGGTCAATTCTATGCTTGGGATCATTAGAAAAGGTACTGAAAACAAAACGGCTAATATTATAATGCCATTGTACAAATCAATGGTGAGGCCACACCTGGATTATTGTGTCCAGTTCTGGTCGCCACATCTCAAAAAGGACATAGTGGAAATGGAAAAGGTGCAAAAGAGAGTGACTAAAATGATTACTACTGGGCTGGGACACCTTCCTTATGAGGAAAGGCTACGGCGTTTGGGCCCCTTCAGCCTAGAAAAGAGACGCCTGAGGGGGGACATGATTGAGACATACAAAATTATGCAGGGGATGGACAGAGTGGATAGAGACATGCTCTTTACACTCTCTCATAACATCAGAACCAGGGGACATCCACTAAAATTGAGTGTTGGGAGAGTTAGGACAGATGAAAGAAAATATTTCTTTACTCAGCATGTGGTTGGTCTGTGGAATTCCTTGCCACAGGATGTGGTGATGGCATCTGACCTGAATGCCTTTAAAAGGGAATTGGATACGTTTCTGGAGAAAAATCCATTATGGGTTACAAGCCATGATGTGTATGTACAACCTCCTGATTTTAGAAATAGGCTATGTAAGAATGCCAGATGCAAGGGAGGCACCAGGATGCAGGTCTCTTGTTATCTGGTGTACTCCTTGGGGATTTGGTGGGCTGATGTGAGATTGAGGAAGCTGGACTAGATGGGCCTATGGCCTGATCCATTCGGGCTGTTCTTATGTTTTTATGTACAGTCTTAATTTGCATGTTTTTGAAAGTTTGCTATTTGCACATTTTCAAAATGGTGCAATTTGCAAATTAAGACCAGAAGTCTAATTTACTGTGGCAGTTTTCAAAATAATGATCTACTAATTAGATCAATAATCAAAATAATTTATCTGGCTTATTAACAATCCTGTTAGAGGCTGGCAGCTTCCTGTGGGGGAGGGGAGAAGGTCTGTAAAGCTAGAAGATAAAAAAGAGACACAAAATGCGTTCACAGAGGCCTCAAATTTTGTAAAATTCCTTCTGCTTTGTGACAAGGGTTTGAGCACATGGTGGTACTTGTAGGTAAGTACTGGGGACAGCAGCAAAAGGAGACTTTTAAGCATGTCTGCCAGTTGTTCTGAGACAGGGAACATTCTCCTGTGACTGCTTCTTACAACAGGAGAGTGATGAAGCAGAATGTGGGATTATTCTGAAAGATATATTTCTACTGGGTGGGTTGGGGCTCAGCCACCTGTGCTCATCTGTGGGGGCGTGGTCTGCATCTTTGTTTTCTTCATTCCTTTCTCAGCCATTCAGCATCAGTAGCCACTCCCACTCGCCTCCCTCCTCAACCTTTCTCCATGTTAGACCTCAGAAACCTTCTTTGATATACAGGCTAGACGTTGGGTGGTTGTTTCTCAGTGCACAGTGATAACATAATCACATCATTGCCAAACTTTGCCAAACATCCAGATTGCTCTGTGCTGTGCAGAGTTTGGCTTGGGTAGTGAAACCTCTTATCCAGTTTGCTGCGTTCCGGAAAGCAAGTGGCAGAATACCTGCTTAGCCTTGTGGAGTTCCAGTGCTGCTGCTGCTGCTGTCGCTACCATGTCCCAAGGAGAAGTACCACCCATCATTCCAGAACAGGCTAGAAACTTCAGGTGGTGGTCTGGATGCGACCCTCAGCCCGGAGATTGCTGACTCCTACTCTACACCATCTTGAGCAAGCAGAAGTTCCCAGTTGTCAACTTGTGTGTTAAATGACTTTCCCCCAATCCATACAAATCCCATTGTTTCCTATAGGAAAAATGTTATTTTTTTAACATGTTTTCCATATACACATGGATTTCCAGGCATGCAACCTTCACATAAATTTAGAGTTGCCAGTATATTGATTTATTGTTATATCAATTCAATTCCATGCCCCAAATCCCATTTTTTGTAAATAATCTTCCTAAGGGCACAATCCTGAGAAGGTCTACTCAGAAGTAAGTCCTATTATGTTCAATAGGGATTACTCCCAGGAAAGTGAAGATAGGATTGCAGCCTAATTCATTTAAATTACACTATTATCTATTTAAAAATGCAATTAAATGCTTCCTTCTTCAATAACAACTACATAACTGGAGTCCCTGGGACTTGTGCTCTTAAGAGAGCATTGATGAAATCGTTGGTGCTGCAATTCCCTTTTACCTTGCCTGTGTTTAATTAGGGAAGGAATCTTCTTTTCCCAAGGGACCGCATTGGTTATGAAGAATCCATTTCGTGTTTTTGAGTAAATTTATGTTCTGTCTCTGATTATAATTCTGTACTTGCCTGAATAGCTAAAACCAAGAATGCACTCCTTTGGGAAGAATATTTCTAATACAGACTCATTTGAACCTCTTTTACAAAAGTATTCCAAAGTATGGTGCTTCTCAATAACAACAGGAAGCTGGTGAGTCAGGTTCTGTTCAACTATCATACCTGTACCATACACATTTAGCATCGCATTTACCATCTCATTCTTTAGAACTAGTATGAAACCTGCAGATCAAGCTGCCACTACCGTTATCTATTTTTGTTTAAAGTGTCAGCAGTGGTTTTTTACAGGTCTTATGCTGCAGAACCTACACTATATCAAAAGGGGGAGCTGGATGCTGTTTCTTCTCTGAACTTGGTAGAACTATGAACTAGTTCCTATTTGCAAGGACAAGACAGGCAGGACCAATGTTATCATTGGTTTGCTCTGCTGTCTTAAATAAAGGAGCAGGTACAGATAATGTAGGGTTCGAAAACTGCTATTAATAATTCAGTGTCAAGCATGGAATGAATGAGGTTTACTTTTTGTGTGTGCAGCTTTTAAGACTTGTGGAACAATGAAAGATACACTGTATTATTTTGCTTCAGTTTCAAATAGGGTAGCCTGTGCTCATGCCCTGAAAATCACACTGCTGAATGTGTAAAATGTAGTAATGCTGTTTAAGGTACAAGCTTGACAGAATACCTAAAACTCATAACGTTTTTATACATTTGCATAATTTTCTTATCTGGAATAAACCCTTTTCTCTGTCTGTTGCAGAAGGCAGAAGACAATACAGAAGGAATAGGATCTGGACTTGGTCCTGATGGAGAGGTAGGAATTTTTGGTCTGCGCTGCCCCATGGCAAACTGAAAAGCATTTTGTGATGGCATAGCATAGCATTCCTGTCTTAGCTGCCATGAAGTGCCTTGAGGTACTTTTCTGATAGCCATTGCCAGGGCAGCTTGTGGGAGGCTGGCACTGCGCAGCAATAGGATCAGGCCTTTAAAATACAATGAAGTGTATTTGAGGTTTTTATACATGAGCTAGTAAAATGCCCTTTAAAAGCGTTTATTTTAAAGACTCAGGGCCCAATTCTAACCAGTGTTCCAGTGCCAGTGCAGTCATGCCAATGAGGCATGCACTGCATCCTTTGATGGGGAGGCAATCACAGAGGTCTCCTCAAGGTATGGGAACATTTGTTCCCTTACCTCCAGGCTGCATTGCGGCTGGAAAGTTGCTGGAAAGATCGGTGCTGGAAAGTTGGAGAGGATTGGGACGTTATAGTGTGCCTTTTGATCAAATGATCTTTTTCATTTTTGGTTTCCTTGAGGAAGAACCTCTCCCCTGGGGGCTGGGGATAAGAATAGGCCCTCAGTTTGGCTGTACTTGTCGTAAGAGGTGACTAAACAGCCACCAGGTAGATGGGACTCGTCAGCCTGGGAAGGCAGCTCATCTGAGAGAAGGAAAACTCTGATCCCAAACCTCCACTGCCTTGTGGCTACATCCAGTTATGGAAAAGGCTTCACCTCCACCTTCCCCCATGCCTCCATCTAACTCTTCACTGCTCAGCGGTCCATGTGACTACTGTGCAGCTGAGTTCGTGCTCACCTGGTGCTAGCACCAGTGGCGCACCGACGCTAGGGCACGCAAAAGTCCTTAGGGCACATTTGCGACAGTGCGCGCCAACGGTGAGCCGGCACGCAAAGCTTAGGATTGGACCCACAGTCAGCTACCTTTGATGGAGCAGATAAGCCAGCATGGGGGTCAGATTGTGAGTGAGGAAGGGGGTGGAACCAGGTCTTCAGGGGGAGGAACTGGGGTGGGGAGAAGTTGAGAGTAGTGGATCTAGCAACATTGGCACATACCAGATACCATCCACACTTTCAAAAACCTCCCTGCTACCTTTCCCTCCTTAGATACGCACAACCAAAATAGATCCAAGAAGTCCCATTGGCAAGCACCAGTGTTTACACGAGTTAAATGTAAAAATATTTTTACTTATCTCCCCTTTGCCTTCAGGTTGCCCCCTCACCATAGGATGCAGCGTGCACCTTTTTGACATGGCTGCATTAGCAATGGTGGAGGAGGAATGGATTGGGGCCTTACTCCACTTTAATTAATTGTATCCATCTCTTGAAAGCAGAAGTCATGGTTTTCTGGTTGTGAATGGGAGGAATTTGTTGTGTAAACAGACACTCTGCTACAGGCTATGGAGACCTGATTGTCTCATTAAGAGCTTGTTGTGCTTTGACCACTGCCCTTAAGCGGAAAGTTGTTAAGTGGCACACACTTGTAGTTTGGTTTGTAGGGGTCCTGTCTTGGGGTAGAAGGTTTTGCATAAATAAGTCCCATTCAGTTCTTTCCCTTTGATGTGTTAACCCATTTCTGCCCAGCCCATAGGTGTACACGTTTGATCCCTGTTGCATATATGCAATGTTGCGCAGAAATGGCTTAACTTGATGTTGACATGGATTTATGAGCAAGAAACTGGTACGTTTGTAACTTTGAACTTATTATAATGCATCTTCATTAACGTCTTCAGAAAGAAAGACATCCATGGCACCAATTAAGCTGAATATCTCTCCTTAATTTTTAGCCCATAGATGAAAGCAGTCAAATGAGTGATTTGCCAGTCAAGGTAACTCACACTGAAACAGGCAAAGTTCTTCTTGGATCAGAGGCTCCCAAAGCAAGCCAATTGGATGCTTGGTTAGAAATGAATCCTGGGTAAGTAGCAACATACAACCCCCCCCCCCCCCAATAGCTTACTACTTTTGCATTACATTTATACACTTTAAATGTATTTAAATGCAGAATACAGATTCTTTTTCCTTTTCTGTTCATACCTTTCTGAAATGTACTGTACATTTATTCTAAATTTTATAAAATTATTTGAAAAGTTGTGATAATTTTGGGCATGTTTTTTCTGTCTCTTACACTCTTCCCACCTACTTCTCCACCAGCTACGAAGTTGCTCCTCGGTCAGATAGTGAAGATGAAAGCGGCTCTGAGTATGATGAAGATGTGAGTAAATACTTCATCAGTTTTTACTTTATATGGTGAATATGCTGTCTGCTTGGATCAATTTTATTGTCCTTTAAATAAGTCATTTTTTTTTAAAGTGATGTCTTTTAGTCAGTCCTTCTGTGGTGATGTCTAAAATAGGACAGAAATCTAAAATATGGCTGTTAGTGTATTTTGCCACTTTACTAATCAAGCATGGATTCAGTAATAGGCAAAATTGTGTTTAAAGGCATTGTAAGTAACAGCTAGGAAAATTGGAGTGCATAGGATTGGGAACTGAATGTAATTTGATTCTTTCTTGATAATTTTTCAAAGGTGCTGGCTGTAAAAAGATAAAAAGGATTCTTCTAATGTATTTCAACTTGTCTTCCATCATTACTTTCCCTGTCCTCATATTTCTTTCAGTGCCCAAAGAGCACTTAGGCCCAAATCCTACTGGGACACTGAGCTGCCAGAACTAGTATTCTGGCAGCTCAAGGTCCTTTACAGTGGTGCAAAAGCTGGGCTACTGTCTAGCAGCATGCAAAGTAGGAGCTGTGTGGTGCATGCAGCAACAGTCCCAGAGGCTTCTGTTGGTGCTGTTGTGTTGATGGTGGCAGAAGCATGTCATGGGCGAGGGGGGGCAGGGGGGATTTTGGGGTGGATCGAGGCGGAGGTGGTGAATCTTGGTAGTATTATTGTATGCCAGATCTTATCCCCTCTTTCCCAGGTCACCCCTTTTCTCTCCTGGGACATACGTCAGCAAAATGGCTGATATATATCTAACGAGATCCATAGGTAGAGATGTGATTTTCCAGTGGTAACAAAATAAAAACACATAACACTGCTTTTTGCACTTCTCATTTTTGTGAAACACAACAACAGCAACAATCCCACCCCAAAATCTGCAAAAGAATAACCTGGGCAATCTGAAAATGGATAATGTGTCTGCATCTGCTGATACTATACCACTTATATCACCTACCTAGTGCTTTTTTAAAGCAATTATAATTTATAATTATAATTTTTAAAATGCACCCCTGGAATAAAAACAGCACTTTTTCCTTCTGGGAACAAATGAAATCTGTGAAAAAATTAAAATGTTTAAGAACACCTCTACCCATAGTCAATCAGGCAGCCTACTGGGACTGAGTAAAAATATTTTTGCTTACCTCCTGCTGGTTGTCTGATCACCTCCCACCAACTAGATGCAGCATGCATTTTGCCAGTGCAGCTGCATCTGCATCCACAATGGAGGATAGGATTAGGCAGTTAACCTCTTATAGCATAGTCTTATGTTGTCTATTCTGAAGTAAGGCCCATTGAGTTCAGTGAGTCTTGCTCCCAGGTAAATATGTATAGGATTGCAGCTTTACAGCCCAATCCTACTCATTACCTCCTGCTGATGTCGCGGCACCAGATTGGCAATCGCTGCATCCTGTGGTAGAGAGCCAGAGGTCTTCTCTGGGTCATGGAACTTTTGTTCCCGTACCAGGGGTATGCCTCCACGGTGTGGTGGGGCTCTGCTTGGACCTGCACTGGCTAAACAGCTGGAGCAGGTGCGCATGGAGCCACGCCATGGGATCAGGGCTGGGAAGGTGGACAGGATACTGGCAGCACATTTGGAATGCAGAAACATTTAGATAGCTGAATGAATAAAAGGCATAAATCAGAGGTACAGTAGTTTCAGGATTATAGTGCAGTATCTAAACATGCCAAAGGTTAAGGGTTGAAATTTTTTTAAAAGTGAAAAGTATGAAATATTTCTTGGGTAGAAAGTGTCATGAATACTTTCTGATCAGTGATCTCTGTGATATGGGTTTCTTTGGTATTTAACCTGTAAGAAGTTTTGCTTCCTCTTGGATTGTGGCTTGATATGAAGAAAAACTCTAGCTCTTACTGGGTATGTACTAAGAAATGCTTTGTTAATTCTTGATAAAGAATTCCAAACTAAATTCTAAACTAAAATCTTTCTCTTGTGACAGTGATAGCACTGGATGAATATTAGCTGTGAATGTAACTTTGTTTTAAGATGGAGGTTGTCATTTTGCATTTAGAAAGTTTTGATTGATAGCAGAGTACCCCTGTGAATTTGACACCTGGCCTTTTCTCTCTGCAGTATGATGAAGATGAGTCAAGTAGACAAGAAACAGATGAGAAGAAACACCTGGATCCAAACAGTGAAGATGTTTCAGAGCGAGATGCTAGACAAATAATTGAGTAGGTGTAATTTTGGATGCTTCCTTCCATGTAGGCAAACCATTTTGTACAATTAATTTTGCATAAGAGCTAAAATTACAAAGTGTTTTGTAGTGTCATGCTTCTCTTGACTTGCTTCGTAGGACAGCCAAACAAGATGTGGATGATGAGTATAGCATGCAGTATAATGCCAGAGGTTCTCAGTCCAGTTATTATACAGTGGCTCATGCAATTTCTGAGAGAGTGGAGAAGCAGTCTTCTCTTCTTATCAATGGCACGCTGAAACATTATCAGGTAAGCATCCTAGATGACGTTTGCTTTCACTGTCGAAGACTTCCATTTATGGTAAAACTCTTTTAGTAGATCTTTACCCTAGGTATTCTCAGACTGCTATAATGGGTCTCCTTAAAATCAAGACAACAGTTTCAGTCTCGCTAAAGAATTATCCTGGGATCAAGTGATTTTAGTTCTCATTTCCTTTGGATATTGAAAAGCATACAGCAGCAGTTCTCATACCTTTTGGTCTCTGGAGCCCTTTAAGCTCCTAAAGGAGGGAGCCCATGAACAGCTCTTACCAGCACGTGTGTGTGTGTGTGTGTGGGGGGGGGGAGGGCATTGCAGGACATATGGGGGCCACTTATGATGACCCCCTGAAGGGGTCTCAGGGAGTCGCAGGGCTCTTAGGAGCACACTGAGAAACACTGGCATACAATAATCTCTTCCTTTGTCCACTGAGCTGTCCAGCTCCACACATGGAACAAGAGTGAGTCCTCAAAGCAGTTTTTTCATGACAGGGAGACCAATTGTGACAGTGTTTGACAATTCCTTGCCCTTAGGATTTCTCTGTGAAGCTGGAACAATTTCATTGCCCATTCTGACCATGACTATTATGGTAGCCAGAACTTATGCTTCTGGTTTAAAGGTGTACCGCAAAGCTGCATGAAGTCTCTTAATTCCAAACTTTGCATACTTTAGCATGCTTCCATTCTGATGGGGTGATTTCACCTGACTAGATGCCTACTCTCAGAGTACATGCTCTTCTCAGCAGTTCACAGCAATGTTAACTCCATAATAGTATGTGATCTGGTACAGGTGTAAAGCTGGCTCCCTCCAAACCATGATTTAGAAACACAGCTTCATCTTCCCTTCTTTTGTATGAATCCTTCCTTCCCTTGTTGATTTAAGCTATGTTTAACAGTATATAAATACTGTTAATAATAATAATAATAATTTTAGCATCACATCCACACCAGTACTAACTATGTTTAATGCTCATCCAATCCATTTTAACTAGGGTTTGCATACTTTCTTCAAACTTAGTTTGAACTCTGGCTAAGACAAAAGTCCTACTTGGTAGTAAGCATAAATAGCATTGATGCAGATGGAACGTTTAGGTCTCATTTGGAGAATCAGGAACATATCATAGCCTGACACGCTCCCTTCTTCTCTCATAGATGAATTCTTACCTCCATTTCTAGTTTTCAGTAACCATAGTTTTACCATGATGTCTGAACCCTTCACTTTATTGTTAATGCTACTATCCAAACCATTATGGTTAGGGCTAATCAGTCAATTGGACATTACAGCAGATTATGGGCAGAGCAACCTTTAAATGAGGAAGAGTATGTGCAAATTTCTAGTATTACAAACTGTGATTTGAAGAATCATCCAGACTGATCCTAAAATACGGTTAAGACTGATAGAAAATTCCTGCTGGAGACGGAAGTGAGAGAAATCTCCCAAAGCTGGTTCCCATTTTGCAAATCATGATTTTTAAAGAGTCGGTGTTCCATCTGCATTGACTTGTTCATTCTAAACTCTTGTTCATTCAAAATGTCTTCATTTTCTAACTCTTTTACTAATCAAAAATTAGCAGTCAGTGATTTTTTTAATGTCATAATGTACTTATATTGAATGAATTCTGTACTTTATTTTATAATTTAATTCTCAAATAGCTTACAGGATAGTTTTGTAACCAGGTGGAAGTTGGAGAATAGGGACCATCCTAAAAGTAAATCCAAAAAAGTATGGTACCTTGGAAATTTAAATTTAGGACACACATGGCCTATTAAGAACCAGAAAAATGGTCTCAGTATGAGTATCATATGCAATGTCCAATCATCAATCAGTTCTGGGAGCAAAGGCATTCTAAACTTGGCCTACATAGCACCAGTTGATTCTTATGCAGGTAATTTTTGTGGGGGTTTTTTTCTTCATTGTACTGGCTGCAGCCATCACATCCTCTGCTGAACAAGCCCTGGCAGAGATGTTAAGATTCATTTGAACTCTGTGCACAGATTGTTGTAACTGAATAATGGAGTGATTCTTCTGCATTTCAGATCCAGGGCCTGGAATGGATGGTCTCCTTATATAATAACAATTTGAATGGCATTTTAGCTGATGAAATGGGGCTAGGAAAGACCATACAGACTATTGCACTCATCACTTATCTGATGGATCACAAAAGACTCAATGGCCCCTATCTTATCATTGTTCCCCTCTCGTAAGTAGATGAACTCCTTCTAATGATATTTTACTATGCTATGCAGATTGGTTCATTAACAACATGTACTCTTTTTTTCCTCTCACTTAATGTCTAGTTAAAGCATGCTATAGGAGTGTGCTCAGTGTGTACTCTAGATTTAGTCTTTGATTATCTTCCCACATGAATTGTCTGGCATTGGTAACCAGATAGCTGATAAAAGCATTCAACCAACAAGTTTTACTGTATCTCACTATAGTTTGTTCTTGCTGCTATTCAGAAGGGAAAAAAGTACCGTATTTTTCGCTCCATAAGACGCACCTGACCATAAGACACACCTAGTTTTTAGAGGAGAAAAAAAATATTCTGAACCAAATAGTGTAATAAAATATAACAGAACAACGTTTGAACCATGTAAAGTGAACAGTAGTCAACAGTGGCATTAAGAACCATTATCACTGTCATTAACAAATGGAGAGACTTAAAGGTTTGCGTACTCTAGTTTTCTAGAAACCCCAAGAACTCATCATTGCTAGAGTCAGAATTTATGAAGCTCACAAAAGCAGGTGCACACAAATAGGGGATCACTTTATCTTTCTGCTACAATGATGTTCTGCCAAATCCCAATCCACTGGGCCTTGTGCCCGCTTAAGGCTGATCAGTCCCCCTTGTGCAACTCACCAGTGCAGCAAGCAAAAGTGAGTCCAGTTCCAGTCCACAGATGCCAAGTAAATCAGTCCCATCAATCAGAGTTGCCAAATCAGAGTCCAGAACCAATAAGCCAAATTACAGTCCAAGGTCAGTCAAATCCATCAGGGTATCCAAGTCCACTCACAATCCACAGTCAGATTCCAAATTCAATAAACCCAGTCAGTCTCCTCTCCTACCTCCAACCTGCATTCCTTCAAAACCCACAAACCCTTTCTGCCTCAGGTACTCCTTATATCCCTGAGGGCCCTATTGCCTTCCAGTGGCTGCAGCTGTGCAGCATACTCTGCTGAATGCCCAGGCCTTACCCTTAAAGGGGCCGCTGCTGACACCACATCTACCTCCTCGCCAGTTCTTCCGTGATTCCAATACAAATGAGCAAGTGGAAAGTCCAACCACAACTTGAATTCTCAAGACACAACAAACCTCTGGATTTATGGTGAGAACCGAGCCTTACCTGGGGCTTGTGCAATAAGCAAACACTGGCATTCTGACCAAGGAGACAGTTTTTTCTTTGGGGGGGGGGGGGGCTTACATTCAGATGCTGGATGAGGTGAGTGAAAGCGCCCCTCCCCTGCTGTGTGAGTGTGTGGGGGGGGCAGAGCATCTGTGTGTGTAAGAGAAGGGGGCAGCCTGTGTGTGTGAGAGAGGGGGAAAGTGTTTGTGTTGCAGAGAAGTTGTGATGCTCCAGGCTTTGGGGGGGGGGGGAGAGAGAGAGGCTGTGATGCTCCAGGTTTAGGGGGTGGAAGAGAGAAGCTGTGATGCTCCAGGCTTGGGGGGGGGGGAGAGAGGATGTGATGCTCCAGGCTTGGGGTGGGGGGGAAAGAGAGGCTGTGATGCTCCAGGCTTGGGGGGGGGAGAGAGAGGCTTTCCTGGGAATAAGCCCCCCTGACTCTAATGGGACTTACTTCAGAGCAGGCATGCACAGGATTGGGCAGCCACCCCAAGGATTGGGGACTGCCACCCCACCCATGCTTTCCTGGGAGTGAGCCCCAGTGACTCTGAGACTTACTTCTGAGTAGCCTCTGACTGCCCGGGGAAGCAGAGCAGAGTGAGCGGGCAGGGGGCGGGGCCAGGGCTGGGGCAGAGGCTTTTTTTTGTTTTTTTGTTTTTGCAGTATTTGCTCCATAAGACGCACACACTTTTCCCCCCACTTTTTTTTGGGGGGGGGGAAAGTGCGTCTTATGGAGCGAAAAATACGGTATGTATTTTTATATGGGGTACACAACACTGCCCTTCAGTTTTTGTACTAATTTTTAAAGCTGTTAGATATTTTGGAAGGCAGCTTCTAAATGGCATCCCACAATTGCTTAATTGGCTATTAGCTTGGTTAATAATCTTCATTTATTCATTTCAGTCAGGAAATTCATTTTCTTTTATATTAGTACTGCCTAGTTGTGATCATTGCTGTCACTCCCTGACTCATCAACTTTTGCATATGCCCCATAAGTCTAAATACCTAAATACCTTAGAAATAGAAATATGTGACCTGAGTCTCATGGCATCTGTAAGAGAGAATGTTGTGCATAGAAACAGTTACCTTTGAACAGACTCTATTAATTCTGTTGGCTAATGATACTTGTATTAAGTAGCTTAAGACCCAATCCTATATCTTTCTTTGCCATAGAATGCAACTGCGCCGTAACAGGCCACACTACATGCTACGGAGGGGGTGATTCATAGGCTTGGGAGGTGAAAGGGAAAATATTTTCTTTGACCCCTAAGGTCCCCAACTGTCAGTGGGTCTCCTTGGACAGTACCAACTTTTTAGCTGGCACAAGTCTGAGGAGACAGAGGGACTGTGTCAACTGGCTCTGGCAGGAATAGCATCCAGTGCAGGTTTCTCGTACTGGGTGCCACCCCCTTCCGCCTCTAAAATATCCCCATCCTTCCCCATTATGTTTACTTCTGCCCTGTTACACCACACCTCCAACGTACTGAAGTCAGCGGGCCTTCTTCTCCTTGCCGCTGTCACGTTCTAGTGGCAGAATGTGGCATAGGACTGGGCTGTTAGATTACATTTTAAATGATAAAGTATATGTGCTGACTTTACTTTGGGTCCCCTAAAGTTTAAAAAAAGTTTGGAATCAAATTGTTCATCAAAATAAATGATATATTAATTGTACTATCAATTGCTTACAGTGCAATCCTAACTTGTGCTTAAACAGGCAGGCCAGCAGGCCAACAGACCTGTGCTGTATACAGCACAAGTTTGGGGCTGGCTGAGGCTCTTCCCGTTGCAAGGGGAAAAAGTTTTCCTTATCCCGGGTAGAGCCACAGCGTTCCCAATGGGTCTGCTCAGATTTGTGCCGTCTAAAGAGATGGTGCAGAGACTTAGAGATGGCAGAGAAATTAAATGAGTTCTTTGCATCTGTCTTCACGGCAGAAGACCTCGGGCAGATACCGCTGCCCGAATGGCCCCTCCTAACCGAGGAGTTAAGTCAGATAGAGGTTAAAAGAGAAGATGTTTCAGACCTCATTGATAAATTAAAGATCAATAAGTCACCGGGCCCTGATGGCATCCACCCAAGGGTTATTAAGGAATTGAAGAATGAAGTTGCAGATCTCTTGACTAAGGTATGCAACTTGTCCCTCAAAACGGCCACGGTACCAGAAGATTGGAGGATAGCAAATGTCACGCCTATTTTTAAAAAGGGAAAGAGGGGGGACCCGGGAAACTATAGGCCGGTCAGCCTAACATCCATACCGGGTAAGATGGTGGAATGCCTCATCAAAGATAGGATCTCAAAACACATAGACGAACAGGCCTTGCTGAGGGAGAGTCAGCATGGCTTCTGTAAGGGTAAGTCTTGCCTCACAAACCTTATAGAATTCTTTGAAAAGGTCAACAGGCATGTGGATGCGGGAGAACCCGTGGACATTATATATCTGGACTTTCAGAAGGCGTTTGACACGGTCCCTCACCAAAGGCTACTGAAAAAACTCCACAGTCAGGGAATTAGAGGACAGGTCCTCTCGTGGATTGAGAACTGGTTGGAGGCCAGGAAGCAGAGAGTGGGTGTCAATGGGCAATTTTCACAATGGAGAGAGGTGAAAAGTGGTGTGCCCCAAGGATCTGTCCTGGGACCGGTGCTTTTCAACCTCTTCATAAATGACCTGGAGACAGGGTTGAGCAGTGAAGTGGCTAAGTTTGCAGACGACACCAAACTTTTCCGAGTGGTAAAGACCAGAAGTGATTGTGAGGAGCTCCAGAAGGATCTCTCCAGACTGGCAGAATGGGCAGCAAAATGGCAGATGCGCTTCAATGTCAGTAAGTGTAAAGTCATGCACATTGGGGCAAAAAATCAAAACTTCACATATAGGCTGATGGGTTCTGAGCTGTCTGTGACAGATCAGGAGAGAGATCTTGGGGTGGTGGTGGACAGGTCGATGAAAGTGTCGACCCAATGTGCGGCTGCAGTGAAGAAGGCCAATTCTATGCTTGGGATCATTAGGAAGGGTATTGAGAACAAAACGGTTAGTATTATAATGCCGTTGTACAAATCGATGGTAAGGCCACACCTGGAGTATTGTGTCCAGTTCTGGTCGCCGCATCTCAAAAAAGACATAGTGGAAATGGAAAAGGTGCAAAAGAGAGCGACTAAGATGATTACGGGGCTGGGGCACCTTCCTTATGAGGAAAGGCTACGGCGTTTGGGCCTCTTCAGCCTAGAAAAGAGACGCTTGAGGGGGGACATGATTGAGACATACAAAATTATGCAGGGGATGGACAGAGTGGATAGGGAGATGCTCTTTACACTCTCACATAATACCAGAACCAGGGGACATCCACTAAAATTGAGTGTTGGGCGGGTTAGGACAGACAAAAGAAAATATTTCTTTACTCAGCGCGTGGTCGGTCTGTGGAACTCCTTGCCACAGGATGTGGTGCTGGCGTCTAGCCTAGACGCCTTTAAAAGGGGATTGGACGAGTTTCTGGAGGAAAAATCCATTATGGGGTACAAGCCATGATGTGTATGCGCAACCTCCTGATTTTAGGAATGGGTTAAGTCAGAATGCCAGATGTAGGGGAGGGCACCAGGATGAGGTCTCTTGTTATCTGGTGTGCTCCCTGGGGCATTTGGTGGACCGCTGTGAGATACAGGAAGCTGGACTAGATGGGCCTATGGCCTGATCCAGTGGGGCTGTTCTTATGTTCTTATGTTCTTATGCAGTTCTGAGCAGAACGCAGCAGCCGGAGCTGCTCCGCACCACCGGGGAACGGGACTAGGATGCAGCATAACTTCCTAGTTCCACGTCCCGCTTCCTGCCCGCCCTCCCACGGGCCTGCCCACCCGTCCACAGGCCTGCCTGCTGCTGCCCTTCCCCCACCCCGAAATACCTCCTCCCCGCGCCCCCAGACCCCTGTGCCAGCCGAGCTGGTGCAAACTTACCTTACCTCGCCACCATGGAGGCTGGATCTGGCCTCCATGGGTCAGTGAACCTCCATGCGCCAGTGTGGCTTTCTCCAAAAGAGGTGCACAGGAGGCTTTCGTCCATATCCACAATTTCAGGTATCTGCAGGGCATTTCAGAACGGAAGCCCTGTGGATAAGGAGTCACCCCTGTACCTGGATCTGCACCAGCTCTATAACTGGCACAAGTCTGCATGAACCAGAGATTGGAGGATTGAAGCTGGGAAGGAATTTAGGATATTGGTTTGTGCCACTGCCACCGATAATGCCCCCATCCCAGCCCTAATCTGCCCTCTCTCTACCCCTCAATTCCCTGGTCTGACTTACCGGTGCTGACAGTCTGCCTCAGTCCATTTGTATACGAACCCAACCACTTGCATCAGCGAGGCCAGGCCAAATGTCTTGTTGTCTTTTCCAACAGCCATAAAGGCCCTGCTGTAAGGCCCTGATTGGGCCGAAAGGTTCTGCCCCGTAAACATAAGGGCTGAAAATGTACAGTCAGTTCTTGTTATCCACTAGGGTTAGGTTCCTGGAAAACCTAGTGGATATTGAATTATCAGATACTGAATCATTGAGCCTGTGTGGAAAATTGGGTTAGTTTCTGAGGGACCCTCTTCACCATACACTCTATGAACTTTATGATCCTTGAAGGTTGCTGGCCCAACAACGGAACCTTAAGAGTTCAGCAATGCGGAGAAAGTTGCTTCACCCGTCCTCTTCTCCTCCACCTGTTTTTTGGTCCTTCACTAGGCTTGTCCCAGCCCCAGAGCAGCCCTCAGGTAGCCATCCAGAGACCTCTCATCATCACTAGGGTTGTGAAGGTTTAGCTGGAGTTCTCATGATGGTGCCCAAGATGGTGGGGCAAGTCTTGAACTGGACAAAATTATGTCCAGTGATTCTTCATAGGCCAATACCCTCATCCATTTGATGTGGAAAATTGACCCAATCCAGACAACTTTCAGCTTACACTGGCACAGTATTCGTGGATAACGAGAACAGAGCCACAGATAACGAGACATAGGTGACAATTCTGCCATTTGCAGATAAATGAATTCGCAGATAGTGAATTCGTGTATAAAGAGAATGGACTGTACTTTCTTATGAAAATGACACCTTGGAATATGTAGATATGCTTTTGCCCTCCTTGTTGTGCTGCCACATTATTTAACAAGCAAGAATAAATAAATGATTTATGCACTGCAAGAACTTCTATTTTAAGGATAAATTTTCAGTCTTTAGAAGAGTGCTAGGAAGCAAGGACTTGAAATTGAGGTGTCAAAATGATATAGATACTATAATTCTATCCCTACTATACTATCTCCTCTTTCAGTTTGTAAACTGGTGCCTTAAAGCCAGATTCAAATCTACCAAATTCATCCCTTTTCAGCAAAATGCTAAAATATATTCAAGCAGTTCGTTTGATTCAATGGGACTAAACCAATGTGACAATTTTATGCATACCTGCTGCAGAATGAGGATGAAGTCCTGAGCTAAAAGCCAGACAGCTTCTTCTGAAATGATTAGAGAAGGTTCCCCTGCAGCTGTTCCTTGTGCTTACAACAATGTAGCCCAACACAGTTTCATTTTGCTATTCATCCTGCATGTAGAGATTAAAAATGGAGCTGTAGTAGTTGTCTTTTTCATTCTTTCTTGGAAGAATTCTTTTTCCAATAAGGCTGCAGTCCTATGACATTTACATGAAAGTAAGTCCCATTGAATTAAGTGGGATCTCCTTCTGAGTAAATGTGCATAGCACTGCCCTGCATGTGTGTTCGAAGGCTTTTAATAAACTGTGTCTTCTTATTCTTTTATGTAGAACTTTATCCAACTGGACTTACGAATTTGACAAATGGGCTCCTTCTGTCGTGAAAATTTCCTACAAGGTTGGATTTCCTTTATACGTGGATATACAGCTGGCAGTATAAATATTTTTCTTATATTCATCTGCTCATCTGCTAACTGTATTCAGTTGTGAAGTTTTGCTATATACAAAAATGGCTTAATCAGTAAGCTTCCTGTAGCAGACTTACAGCCCAATCCTGAGCTGCCCGGAGCTGCGGGACCCAGCGGCTCCATGGAGGGCTCCCGCTGGATCCAGTGCCTCCCGCGCTACTGCAAGAAGCTCCTTGGGAGAAGGGGACATTTGTCCCCTTCCCCCGAGTAAGGGAAGCAGCCCCGCAATGGGGCTGCTTGCTTTAGCGGCGACTGTTTGGTTGCTGCTAAAGTAAAGGCGCTCATGTAGGGCGAGCATCCCTGTCCAAGCGACTTGGATCCTGCGGAGCTTGGCTCAGTGAATCCGCCTCTCCCCCTCCCCTTGACACGCCTCCCCCCTCTCTGGAACACCCTCCCACACCCCCGACCATGCCCCATCTCCCGTTCTGCAGCCCGGCCATCACGGAGACTGTCGAGCCTCAGAACCCGGGCACCTGCTGCGCGCTGGCTCAGCACCGGCCGGAGCCGGGCTAGCTCTGGCGGGAGCCCAGTGGTAAGCCCCGCAAAAGTGCCTTACAGCCCATTTGCGACTGTGGTCCGCGCTGCGGAGGCACAGCGTGGACCATAGGATCAGGTTCTTAGGGCACAATCCTAACCAGGTCTACTCAGAAGTAAGTCCTATTTTGTTCAATGGGGCTTACTCTCAGGAAAGCGTGGTTAGGATTGGAGCCTTACTTTTAGATATTGAAATGCCATCAGAAATTGTTGATGGTCATACTCGAAAGTGTTCTGGGGGGAGTACTACAGATGATACTGTCCATTTCTGTATTTTCAAATGCTTATAGTGGCAATAATTTGGTTACAGTTGTTCTTATGAAGGCTAGCTATAGGGGCACAAGATATCCTGGCACAAAACACCACTGAGGAGCAGAGCATTCTGCCCAGTAGCCATTTTCAAATGCAAAGTTATTGCCATTTTTTTTCCTCTTTGGCTTCTTCTGTAAAAGGATTGCAATTGTCACCAACATCTTGGTGTCATTTTGCTGTTCATTTCTAGACATCATACTTATGCATATTTCCTTGTTTCACTAAACTACGAAATATTTTTGTTTCTTTTTTCTTTCAGGGTACGCCTGCTATGCGACGATCGCTTGTTCCACAGCTTCGTAGTGGAAAATTTAATGTTCTTTTGACTACTTATGAGTACATAATAAAGGATAAACACATTCTTGCTAAGGTAATACTATATTTCTGACATCAATTCATGACACTTTCTCCCCTCCCCCCCCCCAGCTAAAATTGTACATAGTAAAGAGATTTCTGGTGCAATATCCATAATGGCTGTTGTTTTTAAAAGCCGGTTCCATGTTTTTATTTCCTTAGATTGAGGTGTTAGGCTTTTTCTTCCAACCCATTCATAGCTGCCTCTCCTGCTGTGGCACTTTCAGGCCTGCAGATGAGAGAGTGGTTTTGCTACCTGCAGATTCCATCAATACCTCATAGCCATCTCTCTACAGAGAAGCATAGCCATCTCTACACCATTCTGCCTAATAACGTTTATCCAGGAACCCTGCTATTCCATTTTTTTCCACAGCTCTTCTCCAGTTCTTTGTTTCTAGAAGAGAAGAACACGGTTAGAAAAGGAGTCAGGCTGCGAAATCACTTTCCAGATGTAGAAAGATAATAGAGACTAGATTGAAATGTGTTATGTTCATCTTCATTTGTGCATTAAAACCTGATAGTTTGAAATCACACTTTGATCTAAATATCTAATGAATAGTTAATAGTCTCTGAAACGTGGGGTTTAATCTTTGGAAACTGTTGCTTCAGTGGAAGTGGAAGCATTTATAGGTAATGGAGCTCATTTTAAGTTGTTATATAGCATCCGAATCTCATCTGTCAAAATTAGAACATGTAAATTTCTTAAAGAGATTTCATCTGTTTGCTGTAGTTACTTTTTAAAATTCAGGTACTGCTTTTGCTTTTTCCAGCCTATTTTTAAATTCTTGGGACATGAAGACTATGCTTTTACTTGATCCATGCTAAAAACCTATTACATAAAGTGACACACAGATAACTTCATAGTACCTGTAACATTAGATTCTAATTGAATCCAAATACAGTGAAAACAATGTGAAAACAATGGCTTTCTGTTATTAAAAAGAATAAACAGTAGCTACTACTGAATCTATTGATTCCAGTAACTACTACTGGATCCAGAAGATCCAATAGCTAGCTGGAGGTCATTTTGGGGTAAAGGGATATTTTTCTCCTTACCTTGTGTCGAGCCCTTATGGCATGTTTGCAGCACTCCTGAGCTGGAGGAGGGGGCCTATACCAGGACAAATGCAGGTTTAAATTGGACTGCCCATCATATTCTTCTTAGTTTTTTCCCCCAAAGTTAATTATTACTATTATGAATATTTATGCACAACCTTCAACAAAAAAAAGTTCACAAAGTGGTTTACAGGGAAAATCAAACTAAAGGGCTCACAATCTAAACAGATGCAGAAGACTTTAGAGCAGTGCTTCTCAAACTGGTGGGACGCAACCTACCAATTCGTGTGACACTTTTCCCGTCCTTTTAAGGAGCGGGGTAAGAAGAGAGGCAGGGAAGCGATCCCCACGATCGTGTTCTAAAGAGGAGTGAAGGGGTTTTTCCACTTACTTTAACATTGGTAGGGCTGCTCCAGGCTGCAGGAGGTGCGGGGAGTCCAGTGCAACCCTCCACAGGGCTCCCCTAGGCTAGGAATCTTTAAACAGAGAGATCACAAAGCATGCCAAGCCTCGGGGAGCCCTGCGGAGGGCTGCGCTGGGCTCCCCGCACCTCCTGCATCCTCCAGCAGCTCTCACTGAGTACAAGTAAGTGAAGGCACCCCCCTTAGGGACATGATTCTGTGGATCACTTCCCTGCCCTTCCCCTTCCCCCGCAAAGACTTACAGTCAAGCTTCCTCAAATTTTGAGAACCACCGCTTTAGAATATTTAGGGATAAAGCTTTATTGCCAGCTATTTTGTCTTTCTGTAGATTCGGTGGAAATATATGATTGTAGATGAAGGCCATCGAATGAAGAACCATCACTGCAAGCTGACTCAGGTGTTGAATACTCATTACGTAGCTCCAAGAAGGATTCTCTTGACTGGAACTCCTTTGCAAAACAAACTGCCTGAACTTTGGGCTCTCCTTAATTTCCTCCTCCCGACAATTTTCAAGAGCTGCAGCACCTTTGAACAGTGGTTCAACGCTCCTTTTGCCATGACTGGAGAAAGGGTACTGGATTAGTTTGTCTTAATTGAAACTTGCAGAGATGCAATAGAAACAATATGTAGAGGTGTTTCTGGTGAATAACTTAGAATAACAGCCTAAGGGCCCAATCCTGAAGACTCAGTGCTGGCCCTCTGCTGGCATTGGGTGTTGCAATCTTGCCGTAAGGCACACCTGCAACACTCAGTGCTGGGCCGGCGCCGGGTCATTGGCAGCCTGTGCTAGGCTAGTGCCAGCCAGAGGCCCGAAGCATGCCACCCAGACCGAGGGACAAGCTCCAGACAGCAGAGAGGTGAGTTGAGGTGGGCGGGGGAGGCGTTCTGGAGGGGAGCGAATGTTCCCTTCTCCCAAGGAACTGCCGCTGGCTGCCCAGCACACTCAGGATTCAGTGGTTGTCATTTTTGCGCCACTGCTTTTCTGGGCTCCGGGCAGCTCAGGATTGGGCTGTAAGTCTTACTGAACACAATGGGCTTACTTCTGAGTAAAATAAATAACTGTTTTGAAACACCTCTATCAATATGAAATTTATTTTAGCAGGATGGCCGTGCATTTTTAGTACATTTTAGTAGAAAGTACATTTAAAGTAAAAACATTTAGTACAAATGCAACATTTAGTACATTTAGGCTACAATCCTAACCACACTTTCCTGAGAGTAAGCCCCATTGAACAAAATAGAACTTACTTCTGAGTAGAGCTGGTTAGGATCATGCCCTTAAAGTTGTAATGTAATATTTGGGTTGGAAGTTCACCTTAACAGTGTATTTTCAACCCTAATATTAAAATGTTACAACTTTAAATTACTTAACAGAAACATATCTTTTAATTCTGTTTTCTAAACTGAATAGATACATGCTGAAATTTAAAAAGTGTAAGTTTATATTGAAAAATAATGAAACATTCAAAGCAGGGCTGTGGAATCAGCACTGACTTACTGACTCCAACTGTGACTCCACCCAAAAATGGCTTCCAACTCCACATCTCTGACTCCATTTCCACAGCCCTGCTCAGTTGGAGCTGGAATTGAAAGCAGTTTTGGTTGGAGTCGGAGGCAGAGTCTCTACCAACTCCACAGCCCTGATTCAAAGTGTATTTTTTAAGCATGTGCCATTTCCTTTATATTCCTGCAGGTGGACTTAAATGAGGAAGAAACCATTCTGATCATTCGGCGTCTCCACAAAGTTCTACGACCCTTCTTGTTAAGGAGGCTGAAGAAAGAGGTTGAATCTCAGCTGCCAGAAAAGGTTTGTGTAGGGATGGCAGTGCTGAAATATCATCTGCACTAAGGAGCCTAATCCTATCATGGCCCAGCGCTGGTGCTGGTTGTTGTAAATGTGTGGTAAAGCACATTTACAGCATTCACCATGTAGGGATTGTTGGTGCTGGGTCCAGTGCCGGATAGATGTCACCCAGAACATAGTAAAAGCTCTGGGCGGTGATGAGGGCCTTGGGGGTGAGGGAGAAGGCGTTCCAGGACGGGGAGAGGAACCGAGGCGGGGGGGGTGGGACCAGTGACACAGACTTGAGAAACCCCATTGCGGGGCTTGGGGCTTTTCCCAGGGGAAGGGGACAAAAGTCCCCTTCCCCCGAAGAGACCTCCGGCAGCCCTGGCAGTGCCACTGGATGATAGGATGATAGTGCGCTGGGGATAGGATTGGGCTGCAAATCCAGGTTCCATAGTGATATGACATGATTTCAGGATGATAGTGCGCTGGGGATAGGATTGGGCTGCAAATTCAGGTTCCATAGTGATATGACATGATATGAAATCATGAATTTGTAATAAATCTCATTTTAATTACAAAGCAGGTGAGTGGGTGCCAGTGGGGAATTTCTACAATGGTGAAAAGTGGTATGCCCCAACAATCAGTCGTGGGACCAGCGCTTTCCAATTTGTTCATGAATGACCATAAGTTGGAGATAGGGAGTGCCGCAGGATGTTGTGATAGCACCTGGCCTAGATGCCATTAAAAGGGGATTGGACATATTTATGGAGGAAATGTCAATCACAAGTTATAAGTCTTGTATTCAGTCTCCAGGTTTTAGAGCTATTCTATCTCTGAATGGCAGGCAGGATCTCTGAGTGCAGGATACAGGTATTTTTTTGTCTTGAGTTCTCCCAAAGGTGTCTGGTGGGCTGCCGTGCAATACAGGAAACTGAACTAGATGGGCCCATGGCCTAATCCAAAAGGGTTCTTCTTCAACATTTCAGGGTATGTGAGTCAAGGTTCATCATGCATAACGGGAATTATGAGTAAGCTAGATTTGTCTTATTGACTGGTTAATATTGACTGGTTAATAGTTGACTGTCTTATTGACTGGTTGCAGTGGCATCACAGGTTTGCAGTTTTATTGTGTTACTATAATGTTTCATCATCCTTTGTGAACTGCCCTGGGTGATTTTTAAACTTTTAAAATAAATAAAGGCCCTTTAGAGAAAGCTCTCTCTGGTGAATGATGGAACTGACCCCTTGCTGCATCATTGTCGCCTGAAGACAGACTTTTTGGGACATCATGAAAGTGAGTTAGCATTTAAAGTCTGTCTTGGTTAATACTAATCCATGCATTTGTCTGATTGTTTTCCTGATAAAGATACTTTGACAATTCTAGACAGTCAAAAGTCCAGCAGTCAAGAATGTCTTTTATTGAGAATTATTGAGAACTCTGCATTTTTTAACACTAGGTTGAATATGTCATAAAGTGTGATATGTCAGCTCTTCAGAAGATTCTGTACCGCCACATGCAAGCGAAGGGAATCCTCCTTACTGATGGCTCTGAGAAAGACAAGAAGGTGAGAAGACACTTAGTATTTAGAACAGAGATATGGGCAGCCCAAATATAATTATGCAGCAGCTTCTGCTGCATTCTGTGTTAGAATTTCAGCTGCTGGAGGTCTCCTTGAGGTGAGGGAACATTAGTCCCCTTGTCCCAGGGTAAGCCCCAGCAGCTGCAATGGGGCAACTTGGGCCTGCACCAAAGAAATTGCTGGCCAATGCTGCCAATTACACCCACTCCCAGGGCCAATCCACCCTCTGTCTCCACCCTCCCTGTCCCGTTCTGCCCCTCCCCATTCTATCCCCACCTTTCCCCTGCCCCTGCACTGCTCAGCATGGAGTTTACCTGCTCCAATGTGCAGTGCTGTTTATACTGGTGCTGATGGGATGGCGCATCAGCCATCCCATCAGCATCCCAAAGTTTGGTGTGGTTTGTGGACAAGAGGTTTCCTAGTTGGTGTGCTGTCGCAGCATGCTTTATGGCATGATTGCGACAGTCTGCACCAGCAGAGAGGCACTATAGGATTGTGCCATCAGACTTCGTACTCTTCTTCCCAAAACATGCCTCTTGTGAAGGGCTAGGCAGGTTTCCAGCCACATCGTGATCTCAATCACTGGTGCACTATTGTCCTAGCCATCTCAGTTTCCCTCAGGATTTAACCAGGCAGGACAGTGCCACATGGTCACCAAAAAATGGGACCAAGTAATGTCTGCCATACTGTGATGCACCACTAGTGTGAGTGGTACTGCTGGCTGAAAAGCATTGATCTTGGTTTTGGAAATGCAGGTACATTGCTATTGCATGTATTGTGGTGTCTATCTGTTTGTGTCTTTCCAAATGTTAACTTGAATGCAGGGCTAATTTTGTCTTTCTTCCTCAGGGAAAAGGAGGAGCCAAAACTCTTATGAACACCATCATGCAATTGAGAAAGATATGCAATCACCCTTATATGTTTCAGCATATTGAGGTAAATAAAACCCTGTTGGGGGGGGGAGGGTTTTGGTGAGAGGCTAATGGGATAGAAAACTGTTTGGGAATTGCACAGAAGAAGGGCAATCTGGCACTTCTGTTCACAAACGTTTAATGAGGGTTGTGCCAAAATGGAAGGCCCTTTTTACAAAACCTCCTCAAGCACATGAAAAAATACCCTCTTTGACAATCTTTTGGTATGCATGTGAACTGGGGAGCAAAAGTGTTCATGCATTCTGTGGAATTGGATGAAATGATGTTCTGATGTTCCCAAGGCAACTGGATGATTCTGTCCTCACACTACACTACCAGGGTAGTTTAATTGTCTCTCATGTTACATGGTGATAAGACATTGCACATTTTCTCAGAAACACATGAATGTTTCACATTTAAGTACACATTATTTTGTAATGGACAGTGAAATTGTACCCACAGTTCAGTGTGAGAAAATTCAAAGCATCAGTTATGATACAATCTTTCCCATGATGAAGTTCCTGTTTGTCTGGCATTATAAAGTGAGAGACTCCAGAAAAGCAGTAGAAAATGGTTCTGTAAATATGCTCTAATGTTGTTTCAGCAGGTTGTTTTTAATGGTAGAACACTGAAAGCTCTTGAAATGCCAAGGAAGAAATGAAACCTTTATCTGATCTTCATTCCAAAACATATAAACAGAACTGAAGTAATAGCACAAATTACAGCGCAATCCTATCTTGCACTGGAACAGGCAGGTCAGAAGGCCTGTGCTTATCCAGCACAAGATAGGGGCCTGAAGTGACTCAGCCAGAGGCAAGGGGAAACTCTTCCCCTTATCCCTGAGTAAGCCTCCACAGCCCCAATGGGTCTCCTCAGACTTGCACCACCTCCGGAGGTGGCATAAGTCCAAGGGAACTTGGGGAACGGGGTTGGGATCCGGCATAACAGCTGAGTCCCAGCCCCGCCTCCTGCTCCCCGCCCACCCGCTCCCAGAACTGTCTTCCGTGTACCTTCCCCCTGCCCCAGAACGCTTCCCTCCTGCCTTCTCCCCGCTCTCCCCAGACCCTTGTGCCAACCAAGCTCTGCCAACACAACCCTCCCTGCCCAAGTCAGCTGGGGCCGGCACGCATTCCTGTGTCAGCCCAGCCAACTCTTGAGGTGGCACAAACATGTCTTATGGCACATTTGCAACCCTCCTGGGCCTACGGCGCAATCAGGTTTGCACCCTTAGAAGGACAATGCTGTCATTGATATCCAAACTCCATCTTCTGCTTGTTTAATGCTTATGCACAGCAGGGTGTGTGTATGTGTGTGTGCATGCAATTTTTGTTGATTTCCCATTTCTTCTCCAACCCCATGCCACCTCAACAATATTCTCCTGAGGGTCAGTGTACTCCCAGGAGCAGATTTGAGTGTACATGCAGGGGGCCATAATCATTGAAAGTTGATGAAAGGGGCATCAGTGAAAATTGCACACATGCAATTTGTGTTAGCCCTAAAAAGTGTAAATGGAGGACTGCTAGCACTTGTGCAAGCTGGCTTTCCATATAGCTCAGTGTTTCTAAGCTGGAACTGAAAATAGCTTGGAGTACTATATTCCTTTGGCCCGTTTTGAGAGTGCGGTGCAAGTCTTATGAATTATTTAGAGCTTAACTTGCCATGGGGGTTGGTTCAATTAGCTATTACACTGCAACTGAATGTTTGGAATGGGTTTAACAACTGCTGTGCTGATGCACCTTCGCAACCTGTGGTGTTCAATGTTGGTGACTAACTCCAGGGTTTAAGTTGGTTCCACAGTATGAATCAATATTACCAAACTGATTTTCAAATACCATTTTCAAATACGGTATAGTACTCTGTGCTACAGAGTTACCATGTATTGAATCAGACCTTTGGTAGCTTAGTATTGTGTACTCTGACTGGCAGTGGCTCTCAGACATAGGTCTTTCCCATTCTTATCTGGAGGTGCCAGGAACCTTCTGTATACAAAATGTATCCTCTGTTACTGGGATATAATCCTTCACCTATGTGCTGCTAATATATGGTGCAGAGGAAGAATGGGGAAGCTCTCAGCTATATGCCATGCTAAATTCATTTTTGTCATCTGCGGTCACCTATATAGACCAGTTCTGCATTCCTCTTTGTTATACCTTTAAGTATTGAGATTGCAACTGACAGGCAGTACAGGTGGTACCTTGGTATCTGCGGGCTGTCCATTCCCAGACCCCCCACAGTTACTGAAACCTGCAGATAATGAAATTTGCAGGTCTTGGAACCTGTAGCCCTCCAAATGTGACTAGAGCAGACCAGAGCAGAGTAGAGCTCCAGTCACATCCTGATGCATTTTGAGGACTGGGGAGGCCACAAATGGCCGCCTCAGAATGACTTTTAAAGCTTTGGGGAGGCCTTAGAATGTCACCTGGCCCTCCAAAGGCCTTTAAATGTCACTTCTGGTTTTCACTGACGTTTTAAGGCCTCCCTAAGCCTTTAGAAATCATTCTGAGGTCTGTGGAGGCCATGCGCAGTCTCCCCGGCCCTCAGAATGCCCTTAGGATGTGACTGGAGCTCTGCTCCGATTGCGTTCAGAGGGCTACAGGTTGGACCTGATCCAGGCTTAACATGGGTCAGGGAATCTGCGTTGAGTCAAATCTGTGAATGAAAAATCCACGGATGTTCAGATGGTACCTGTATATATCTTGATGATTTTTGCTTTGTAAAGCTATGGAGCTCACTTTTTTTGGTAGAAGCTAATTGGTGCATCATTGCAGCTGGCCTTGTCTATAGGGTTAGCGTAGTAATTTGCCTCAAATTCAGATACAGAATTTTCAAAACTCTGGTGATAGTGCTTCATCTCAGATGGATTTGCATGATAATGTTATTTCCACTTGAAAGTGATTTTTTTTCCCTTCTGCTTTGCAGTGCTGTCTACCCAGAATGGTTATTAGTAATGATACAACATGTATTATAATCAGAAAATAATAAGTAGGCATTTGCCTGCAATGGAATTCTGTCTAGCCTTATGTTAATCTCATCTATTCCATCTGACATAATTTTTCATCTTCTGCTTTCTTAATAAAATTTGTTCCTTTTGCAAATATTTGCAAAGTTGCTTCTTTTAGGAGAATATCCTTTCATTAATGAGCCGTTCTTTCCTTTGAGATGTATTTACTGGTACATTGTAGAAATGTTCATGCATTATTAAAGTGAAATGATAAGTTACAAAGTAAGCCATAGTGGCTTTTTATTGGTCCTTTATTTACTAATCTAACCATTTCAATATTTTGGAAATAGTTCTGTCAGTTCCTTCACAAAAAATAAGAATATTTGTTGTAATATTGCCTATAGGAGAAATATCATTCCTAAAATCCATAATCTTAAATGACACATGTAATGCAAAGGGGGGCTTAAGGTTTATGAGTTTTGAAGAATACTGTTGGGTGTGTTTTAATCTAGAAGTGTTGAATAATTCACTTTTATCATTTTCAGGAATCCTTTGCTGAACATTTGGGCTATTCAAATGGTGTCATTAATGGGTAATTTTTTTTCTATGCTTCTATCCAATATTTGCCATTGAATATTGTTGGGGAACAACAAAAAAATGTGAATGTTCTCACTATAGTTTCACAAACTAACTCATTCAGAAAGTAATAGCTATACTTCACTGGTATGCAGGATCCTGCATGCCACCAGGGGGCCTCTCAGACTGGAAGAAGTAAGTAAAGAAAAAATTTACTTACCTCTACAGCCACTACCTGGTCCCGTATGAGCCTACTGTGATCTATGCTAGCTAGCACTTTTACTGGTTTAAGGAATAATCCGATGGGCTGTGGTGACTCAGGCTGTCAGAAAAGTGCTGTAAGACACTTTTGTGCCTGCATTAATGACACACCGCCAGCACTGACCCTGAGCACCTGAAGACAGACACCAAGAGCTCCCAGCGGTGAGTGCAGCCAGCGGCAGGGCTTTTGGGTTTGGGAATGTTTATCCCCTTACCCTTAGGAAACCTGATGCTGTTTCCCTGGCTCCATAGGATACAGTGATCGCCATTTTGGCACAGCTGTAGCCCTGGGCACTGGGGAAGGATTGGGCTGTTAGATCTCTTATGGAGAAATGGCCTTGTCAGGCCCAGAAGGGGGTTATAGAGTTTGTCCGCTGCCCTGTGCTGCTTTCCTCAATCTGCCCCCATGGCCAGCAAAACTGACACCAGTCAGTTTGAGGTGTACTGTCAGCTGCCCATACCCATCCCAGCCTTGCACTGGTAGAAACACTTCACAGACCAGCAGTAGGCAGATTTACTGCAGAGGTCATAGAACCAGTAGTCTGAATTTGTAATAGACATATGAATTAGTAAGTGATGAATCTGTATCTATTCTTCCTGCTTGTTGCCTCCCAGCTATCCAGACATTGGTCCTTTTTTCCTTTGGCCCCTGGAAGACAGATTCTTTGAAAAATACTCAGCTGGGGGTTGGCTTGTAAAACATGTTGCGCTTTTCCCCTAAGCCAGTATTTCACTTCCTTGCATATTGTACGTACAAGTGTTTAGCCTCCTGCTTGACCATAATGACTTTGGGGAAATGATTGCTGGGTGCCCTAAAGCTTGAGAAGAAAGTGCACTAGTTATTGGCTAGCCTTATTCCTGACCAAATGGCTAGTTTAGCAGTATATAAGCTAGGAGTGGACTATGCACAGGAATTTAACTTATAAAAACAATCAGGATTACTAGAAACTTACATACCTGTTAGCTTGTTAATCATTGTACCAATCTGGTGTTTTTTTCACAGAGCTGAGCTTTATCGAGCCTCAGGGAAGTTTGAATTACTTGATCGAATTCTACCAAAGTTGCGAGCCACTAATCACCGTGTACTTCTCTTCTGTCAAATGACGTCTCTCATGACCATTATGGAAGACTACTTTGCATTCCGAAATTTTGCCTACCTACGACTTGACGGTAATGTCTAAGATCACTGAGCCTGTGATCTTTTGCTAGACATTCCATTTCTCAAATATTTCAATTTTGGATGCAAAGTAGAACTAGTGAGTATAGTGACTTGCAATGTAAGATGTTAGGAAGTTCCTTGTTCAAATGTCACCTCAGACATAAACTCTCTAAATGAACTTTATTGGCAGACAATTTCTCTGGACCTCGGTCTCACCTCTTCAATCCTGAATGTATAAACCCCATAGTACTTAAAGCTGATGATTCTTACAGTCCTGTAAGGTTGTTGAATTTGTGTATGTAGTGTTAATTACAGAGATCTGATCAGTTTCAGTGGAAGTAATTTGTTTTATATCTTTAAACATTTCTTAGGCTGCAGTCCTATCCACACTTACCTGGGAGTGAGCTCCATTGACTATAATGGGACTTACTTCTGAGTAAGGCATAGGAGTGGGCTCTTGGTTATAACAGTAGATGGTGTATGTAAAGTAAAACCTATATATTTTTGCACAAAATAACTTAGGAGGATAAATGAATTAATGTTGGTAAAAAATATTTTATGATTCTTAAAGGAACACTCTTGTAAAAAGACCATATTTAAATAGGATTTTAAAAATTAATCACACTATAAATTACATATCTATTTCTTGCTTTGGATGAATTACTTAAAAAAAATTTTGTTTCTTTCTAAATATTACATGGAGATATATATATATATATAGTGTAATGGATTTCAGTTGGATTCTTTCCCATCCCCTCTGATGGTAATCACCTCTATTGTTTACTGAAATTTAAATTCTGGTTATTCATCTTCCTCTAGTGTCAAATGGATCTGTATTTTATAGAAATGGATTTAGCAAAACAAAATACTTCTAGAAAATAACAGTTTGAACCTTCTAATTAAAAGACTTCAACATTATTGAATGGCTTTGATCCCAAATGCATTTGCTTAGAAGTAAACCTCATTTATTTCAGTATGTACTTCAAAGTAATTGGTTCAGAATAACACATGAGTTTGCTTCCTCTTTCATGTAGAATAATGAATGACAGTTCTTTAGGAAAGAATTCTAACAACCTTTAAATGTTCCTTCAGTAATTCTATCAGAATAAAGTGTGAGGAAGAAAGTGGATATTGGATAACACTGGGCCTTCATACACTCTATAGTCAAAAAATCCATAGTCTCCTCTGAGTTTACCCAGATAATAATATCTATTTGATCAAACTCTGGGATCAACATAGCATAAGTTACTATCTTTGCCATGGGATGTAATAATAATAACAACAACAACTTTATTTTTACCCCGCCTTTCTCCCTGAAGGGACTCAAGGCGGCTTACAACAGGTTAAAACAGATTAAAAACATAATTTAAAACAAATAAAAACATATTAACACATATCATAAAAACAGTAGTTAGATAAAAAATAGTCAGGTAAAAAGAGCACAGAGCAGCAAATCATAAAAGAATCATGCCTGTAAAAAATATTAAAAGATGTTGAAAAGATGTTAAAAAGGCTGAGAACTCAGAAGGCTTGTTTAAACAGAAGGGTCTTCAGGCCTCGCTGAAAAGTCTCAAGAGAGGGAGCCATTCTTAAGTCATTCTTAAGATGTAAAGAGTAAAGCTAGGAAGAGTACCACCTACCAAATTACATTTTGTGTGTGTGTGTGTGTGTGTGTGTGTGTGTGTGTGTGTGTACTGACTAAGTAGCAATTGTTCTGCAGTCTCCTATTAAAATGTAGTTTGAAGAGGAGCCTTTTATGCCTTTTTTCAAAGTTTAATTCTTCCCTGTGCTCTCTGGTGTTAATGATTCCTCTGTCAGCCTGATTCTAAACATTTAGAGGTCCAACCTTGTTATACACAGATTTTTTATACACGGATTTGACTCAACACGAATGGCCACTGCAACTGAGAAGGAATGTGCTGATCCCTGGAGAAGGGGAAAAAAGCATCTCTTTAAAATCACAGTTTTTTAAAAAAAACTGCTTTTCTTACTGTTGTAGAGAGATAGTCATGCAAGTGATCATTCCATTCTTCAGCTGAGCCAGGCAAAGGCAGGGGGTCCTTTGCATTTCTAATTACTGACTGCCTCTCTACAATAGCAAGAAAAGCTATTTTTAAACCACAATCATAAAGGGACACACTTTTAAACTTTTTTAAATTGCTTTTATTTAACACATTTTATGGTATCAGCAGAGTCCCCCTGCAGATGTTGAAGCATGACCTTATTAGGAGCAATGGAAGGGCAAGAAACCTGGAAGTGGGTCTTTAAATCTATTTTTCCACTGTTTTCTTATGCACATATTTTTTTTATCCACTAGGGCAGTGGTGGTAAACCTATGGCAAGCGTGCCAGAGGGGGCACTCAGAGCCCTCTCTGCGGGCATGCGTGCTGAAGCTGCGGTTCCCCTCTCCCGCATGTGTCACTTTAAATAAAATGGAGGCTTTTTCTGAGCTTCTGTGTGTTGGGGAGGACGGGCTGCTTCCCTCCGCTCCCTGAGCTCACTGCCCTCCTCTCCCGTCGCTCCGTTGCTGCCCCGCCTGCTCCACGTTTTCTTTTCCTTTTGAATTTTGCCACTCTGCTCGGCTAAGGTTTTTTGTTTTTCTCCCAAATGGCTCAGGGCAGTTTACTGGCTGACTGCCAGCCAATCATGAGTGCCCTCCAGCAGCCTCGCCTCCTCAACCATTGCAAGAAAGAACCTCAGAGCCTTTGCAACTCACCTTCCCTGAGAACAGCTCCCCATTGAGCGCCGGCAGAGGCTTTCCTCCACAGCAGAGGCTGAGACAAGTCCTACATGTCTACTCAGAAGTAAACCCTAATAGAGTCTATGAATCTTACTCCCAGGAAAGAGTGACTGGGATTGCAGCCTTTGAGCCCGCTCCTGTGCGTGTCTACTCAGAAGTAAGCCCCATTAGAGTCGATGAGGCTTACTCCCAGGAAAGAGTGGCTGGGATTGCATAAGAACATAAGAACAGCCCCACTGGATCAGTCCATAGGCCCATCTAGTCCAGCTTCCTGTATCTCACAGCAGCCCACCAAATTCCCCAGGAAGCACACCAGATAACAAGAGACCTCATCCTGGTGCCCTCCCTTGCATCTGGCATAGCCCATTTCTAAAATCAGGAGGTTGCACATGCACATCATGGCTTGTAACCCATAATGGATCTTTCCTCCAGAAACTTGTCCAATCCCCTTTTAAAGGCATCTAGGCCAGATGCCATCACCACATCCTGCTGCAAGAAGTTCCACAGACCAACCACACGCTGAGTAAAGAAACACTTTCTTGTTCTAACTCTCCCAACACTTAATTTTAGTGGCTGTCCCCTGGTTCTGGTGTTATGTGAGAGTGTAAAGAGCATGTCTCTATCCACTCTGTCCATCCCCTGCATAATTTTGTATGTCTCAATCATGTCCCCCTCAGGCATCTCTTTTCTAGGCTGAAGAGGCCCAAACGCCGTAGCCTTTCCTCATAAGGAAGGTGCCCCAGCCCCGTAATCATCTTAGTCGCTCTCTTTTGCACCTTTTCCATTTCTACTATGTCCTTTTTGAGATATGGTGACCAGAACTGGACACAATCCTCCAGGTGTGGCCTTACCATAGATTTGTACAATGGCATTATAATATTAGCTGTTTTGTTCTCAATACCTTTTCTAATGATCCCAAGCATAGAATTGACCTTCTTCACAGCCGCAGCACATTGGGTCGACACTTTCATTGACCTGTCCACCACCACCCCAAGATCGCTCTCCTGATCTGTCACAGACAGCTCAGAACCCATTAGCCTATATGGGAAGTTTAGATTTTTTGCCCCAATGTGCATGACTTTACGCTTACTTACATTGAAATGCATCTGCCATTTTGCTGCCCATTCTGCCAGTTTGGAGAGATCCTTCTGGAGCTCTTCACAATCACTTCTGGTCTTTACCACTCGGAAAAGTTTGGTGTCATCTGCAAACTTAGCCACTTCACTGCTCACCCCTGTCTCCAGGTCATTTATGAAGAGGTTGAAGTGCACTCCTGTGTGTGTCTACTCAGAAGTAAGCCCCATTAGAGTCAATGAGGCTTACTCCTAGGAAAGAGTGGCTGGAATTGCAGCCTTAGAGCCCACTTCTCTTTTTTTTTAAAAAAGGGCTTTTAAAAAAAAAAATTCTTGTTTGAGAAAATGAGCAGTGGCAAGGTCTTGCAGCCATCCCCTCCCTGTCAATATTTCTTTACCCAGCATGTAATTAGTCTGTGGAACTCTTTGCCACAGGAAGCAGTGATGACAACTTGCCTAGATTCCTTTAAGAGGGGATTGGACAAATTTCTAGAGCAGGGGTGTCCAGCTTTTTGGCAAGAGGGCCACATCATCTCACTGACACTGTGTTGGCGGTCAGGGGGGGAAATAATTAATTTACATTTCAAATTTGAATAAATTTACATAAATGAATAAACTAGAGATGGAACTTATATGAATGAATGAAGGTCTTGCAATAACTCCAGCCTATAAAAGGCCTTGCACAAAGCAAGACTGGCCTTTCCTTCTCTACCGCTGCTGCATCACAAGACGTAAACAGTAAGCAGTGGAGGGAGCCCTCGTCCCACAGCTCACACAAGAGGTTGAACAGTTGGCTATCATGCTGAGAGCAGTTGTGTCAGGCCAGCGTGGGCTCCAGCAAGTCTCCGGAGTGCCAGAGGCTTATTGGAGACTTTGGGCCCCCTGTGGGCTGAATTGGGAGTCCTTGAGGGCCGCAAGTGGCCCCAGGGTTGGGGTTTGGGCACCCCTGTTCTAGAGGAAAAGTTCACTATGGGCTACAAGTAATAGTAGGTAAAAGATGTTAATGTATGAGTTGTTTTTTTCTAAACTAAAACCTCAGTATTCAGGTTAAATTGCCACGTTGGCACTTTGCGATAAATAAGTGGGTTTTGGGTTGCAGTTTTACTGCTGTTTTACAGCAGTTCATGCAAACAACTGATTGTACTGATTTTGTACTATGTGAATTGTCAGTGGTTGTGATAGGAGAAAACTGAAGTGGGACACTCCTTTGAAATGCCTGCAGATGGTATCTACATCCCTCATTCTTTAATGACTTCTCTCTTCAGGAACAACTAAATCAGAAGATCGAGCGGCTCTGCTGAAGAAGTTCAATGAACCCAATTCCCAGTACTTCATCTTCTTGCTGAGCACAAGAGCAGGAGGCCTGGGTTTGAACCTTCAAGCTGCTGATACTGTCATTATATTTGACAGCGACTGGAATCCTCATCAGGTTATTAACCAACCACTACTTACAGTTCATTTGTAGCATGAAGAATTCGTTAGTTTTGCTTATTGAAACAGTCAAAATTGTTCTCATTATACTCTCTCCCTTCTTTTATATAAATGCTAATCAAGACAAACAGTGTGCCCATCTATTTAGTCTTCTGTCAACAGTGGGAACTTCTGATCACAGTTCTGTGGAAGCTTTGACTATTATTTAACCCTGCAGCGACTGATAACTAAATAAGAAATGGTTGCTGTTAGTACTTACAGTTACCTACCCTATAATGATGCTTTACATGCAGAAGGTCCTAGATTCAATCTCCAGGCAGATTCCTCTTGCACCCTGAAGAGCCACTCTATGTCATTGCTGATAATATGGGCTAGATCAGGGATGTCATTCTCATTTCATATGGAGAGCCAAAGTTAGCATTCATGGCGCCTTCTGAGAGGCGGAAGTGACATCATTAAGCTGAAAGTAGCATCATTAAGCAGATGATGGCCAGAAATAAGTACTTACTTTTCACATAGAAACTCATAGCTGCAAGTAGCAGAAGAGAAAATATGCAAATCTTGTTCATATTTTCAAGGTATGAGAGAACCCAATTATCAATCTGGGAGAGCCCAGTTATAACAGGGGCTGGATAAATTACTTCCAGGGGCCGCATTCAGCCTGTGGGCCTTATGTTTGTCACCCTGAGCTAGATGGACTAATGGTCTGAATTAATATAAGGCAGTTTCCTATGTCATATGGGCTAAGTTAAGTGAATACATGCCACATACTGTTATCCAAGTGCACAATCAGGCTGTTGAGAAGAAACGTAGAGGCAGTCTACAGATTGAAATCCTGAATGGGAGCATAGACAATTTACATGCTGTGTTACTTGCAGAAACAACAAAGTAACCCATGAAAATCATATTGTGCCTTCTATTAAGTATTTTTTTTTTTTGGCTTAATTAAGTGCTTTTCCACTGCATGGAGTGGGCAAATAGGGATATGCTTGTTTATCGTAAACGATGGCCAGTGTTTGCTGAGTGAGTACCCAGTGAACATAGAAGTTGAGTAGAAGGAAGAATATAATGCTTTTCTGTTGTTTATTTGAAATATTTTGGTTACTCCTGAGGAAGCATATGCTGAAAGGAAAATTCAGTTAGGCATTAGATCACAAAACTTATCAGACAAAATGCTTCTCTTCTCTGTGTAATCTGTTAGTGCTTCTGTGCTGGCTTCACATTTGGTCTTTGCTCAAAGTTACTAATGTAAACTATGGGTTTGTTTTTTTAACAAATCAAAGTTTGCAGGGGACATTGCTGCTCTGTTGAAAACTCCTGCCTGCTGCAGGCATGTTTTGCTTTTGAAGAAGCTTTTAAAAAAAATTGTTGCTTGATGCCAAGTTCATTGATCCATCACCTAATTTTGAGTCCAGTTTCTTGAAGCTGATCAAGGAATAATAGCACACCAACAGCATTATAATGCACATTTTTCTTCCTTTACGCCTATGGAAACCTTTAATATTTTAAATTATGTCTATCACAACAGAACTTAAAGGAAGTTCAGAGGATGGGGTCAAAGTTCAACTTTGAAAAGCACTATTATATGGTCTTACAACTTCTGTGCTTTTGAGCAGGTTGTATTTTATTGTTGAGCGAGACTGGTATGATATTGGAAACATTGCAGCCCTATTCAGATGTTATCTCTCCCATGGACAGGGAATGTATCAGTGGCTGTGTGGGCACAAGTATGCTAGCTCTGCTTCTACAGATGACTTTCTATCCCCAACCCTCCTCTCTCCAGGTTTAGTGTGCAGAAATGAATGCTGAACGTGGGGAGAGTTTTAAGGCTTCGAACACGGAGATGGACTCTCTTTACATTTCAGTGCTGCTTGTTTCTGCAGACAGTCTCTGAATGTGGGGAGAGCAGATGATGAGACAAGAAAATCATCAGTGGGAGCAGGATTAGTGTGTTTGTCTCCACGGAGAGCCATTCACATGTCTCCTCTCCATAGGAAAGGGAATAGCTAAAGTGGGTCACAGGGTTTCCAATATCATACAAAACCAATTCAACGATAAGATACAAACTGCAGACAATTGCTGAATGGGGGAGGGGGTCTAGCACATATGTCATGTAAAGGAGCCTCTCCCATCTCTGCTCTCCACAGAGAGCAAATATGTGAAAAGAGCTTAGAAGGGTTTGGTTATTATTTGTTTATGCTTTAATAGAATCTAAAATAAATGGATCCCTGACCTGTAATACTCTCTTGAATGAATAATATAATTAGAATTCTAGGTCACAAAGGATAGTTAGAAACTACTTATAAAAGCATGAAATTCCTAGAATTAGGCACTAGAATTTGATTATTTCTATCAAGGTTGTAAAGACACACACAAGCATTCCAAGCCACTAAACTGAGCCCTGTTCTTTAAATTCACATTAACTTAGGACCCAATCCTATCCAACTTTCCAGTGCTGATACAGCTGTGCCAACGGACATGCATTGCATCCTGCAGAGGGGGGTCAGTCATTGAGACCTCCTCAAGGTGGGGGGACATTTTTTCCCTTATCTTGGGGCTGCATTGTGTCTGTATCGGAGCTGGAAAGTTGGATAGGAATGGGCCCTTAAATAGTTGAGCTTTAATAAACATGTTAATTAAATTAAACATTAATTTTACATACTAAAATACTCTTGTATATTGCTTTTGAGTTTAGGATTATGATTTGTCTTTTGTATCTTACCTTTGTGGCTATAAACTGTGATGGTGTTCTGTTTGGCTAACCAGTTTTCAATGAGACCAATAAATTATACCCATTACATGTTTAACAGGACTTGCAGGCACAAGACAGAGCTCACCGAATTGGACAGCAAAATGAAGTTAGAGTCTTACGACTATGCACTGTGAACAGTGTAGAGGAAAAGATTCTTGCAGCTGCCAAATACAAATTGAATGTGGATCAAAAGGTCATTCAAGCAGGCATGTTTGACCAAAAGTCTTCAAGCCATGAACGAAGGGCTTTTCTCCAGGCCATATTAGAACATGAAGAAGAAAATGAGGTACTCTGCGCACTTGCTTAAGGGCAGCGAGCATCTGTCCCGTCTCCTCACCCAACCCATGTATCCTAATGTTCATTATGTGCAAGAGTTCATTTGCAGCAACTGTTACCCTGCATGTGCCTGATCTCAGAAGCTAAGCAGGGTCAGGCCTGGTTAGTACTTGGATGGGAGACTGCTTGGGAATACCTGGTGCTATAGGCTTATACCATAGTCTTTTGAGACTGAAGGTTGCCAACCTTTATGTACAAGGCCATGTACGGATCGTGCTAAATGCATTTTGTGAGCAGTATTCATTTGTACATATGGCAAATTTGCACAGTTTCTCTCAGTAAATTTGCATAATTTACTCCAGTCATGGGAGGGGCAAGCACTCCTGCCTGTAACCACTGGGGATCTTATTTAGTCACCCCTCTGACTTCTAAATTATTTTCAGTTGTTTCACTTTCAAACATACTGTTGCATCCATAAAGATTAACAACCTGGGGGAGGGGGAGTTTCTTAGATAAAAACTGAAAGAATGGAACTTAGATTCTGCTTTTACCATAGCCCCACAGAATTGCAAAGCATAGCCTTGAGATAGTTATTGAGGTCATAGTCTTAGTAAATATAACTGGTATGTTTTATTTTTGCAATCTAGCAAAAATAAAGTGGCATGACAATGAGCATTTTAGGACTGAAGTCAGGATTTTGCTTCCTGATGCTTATCAGATTCTTTCAATATCAAATTAAGAAAGTAACATAATAAAAATTAGTTTGTTAATCCATATCATAATGCACTGGCATTCCTGGAGGGGAGGCAAACACTTCTTCAGACACCTGGCTTCTGGTATAAAGCAGCCCTCCTCTTTGTCTTCAGAGTCAGTTGCAACTGCAAAAGCAAAAGGTTTTGCAGTCACACCTGGCTCTGAACGTGAGGATCAGGGACTGCTTTACATGAGTGGCCAGGTGCCTGAAGAAACTTATCATTTTGCCCCCCTCCAAAAATGCCAGTGCTACACTGAAATTTCATACACTGTTGTGACATGGGAACACTTTACAGTCATTTAGATTAATCTACCAGCAAATTGGCAAATATTTAACTCTCTACCTGCACAATCCAAACCAGATGTTATGCCAGCGCAGTGGTCCCTGCGCCAGCTGAAGGTGTCGCAAATGTGCCGTAAAGCATGTTGCAACACCTGGAGAGTAAGCAGCACTGGTGGGGAGGCCTGTGCCAATCCACAAATATTGCATCCAGAAGATCAACTGCTGGCAATGTAAAAGAAGCGCGGGGTGGAGGCGGGGCAACAGGAGAGTGGAACAGAAGTGGAGAGGGTGTTTCTGGGTGGAGGAGAGCAGAGCAGGGGGGGTAGATCAGGCCCCGGGGGGGTGGGATTGGCAGAGCAGGCCTCTGCCACATCATATCTTCACTTCCAAGTCTGAATGCCCTAGACAGAGCTGCTCAGACTTGTACCAGCTAAATAACTGGCACAGATCTGAGTAGCCCCATTGGGCAGGTTGGGGCATTACTTTGGGTAAGGGGAAAAATATCTCCTTACCTGAGAAGACCTCCAGCCTGCTCCTAAGATGCTCTGGATACAGCATGTTCATGCAACCCCACTATGCCAGCACAGATTGGGATTGGGCCGCTCATTTTTCCCTCTCTCCCTACCCCCAAATTTTTATATAAATATAACATTTTCCCCCACTCCCACACTGGTCTCATCAACTTCTATGCATTATTTTATATAAGTACATGCAGACAAATTCTGTGTGTTTTTCCCCTCTATCTATAGGAAGAAGATGAAGTTCCTGATGATGAGACTTTGAATCAGATGATTGCGCGACGTGAAGAGGAATTTGATCTTTTCATGGTAATGATGCTATATGATCTTGACTCTAGTTACTGCCTTTGATTACCTTCATAGCTCATTTCCTAGCCTAGTCCTTTGATGATGTTCTGTTTAAATGTTTCTTGAAATTCTGAAAATGATAACACAAGACCACCATTCATGAACACTTTTGTTCATTCTGTGCCACTCTCTTCTGCAATCAAGCCCAATAACTGCCTTTACAGGAACCAGGTGCCAAGCATGTGCAGGGTTTGGAGCAGTTCTGAGAGACCCTAGAGTGTCACTGTGGGAAATATATAACTGAGCAAGTAAAATATTGAGCTACTGTTCTTCATATTGAGCCTCAGCCTCCATGTTGCCTTGAAATGTGGGGAGACAAATGGATTTCTCCCTACCTACCCAACGTATCTGTCACACAGTGTGAACTGAATTCATTGTGCCTTCCTATAATCCAGCACAAAATAAAACACTCATCTGTCCTTTAGATTGCTAGGAAGTCTGGGAATGCATTTTTTCCTATGTGCCACAAGAGGTTGCTGTGCCACCTGTTCGGTTGATAGCCCAAGTGGTTACTCTTGTACATCTGTGTTGCCTGCCCCTGCCACTCCTCTGTTGGTTCTCAGCTGCAAACTTGATCACAGAGAATAAAAGCAACAAGCTCTAAACTGACAAACAGAATGTTTACTCGTGACTTGTTATTTCTTGATTTATTTTACACAATTTTATGTTGTTCTTATACAGCAGTGAGAAAGGCAGCGTACTGATTGAAGCCAAAATTAATGTGGTCATCGAATCATAAGAACATAAGAACAGCCCCACTGGATCAGGCCATAGGCCCATCTAGTCCAGCTTCCTGTATCTCACAGTGGCCCACCAAATGCCTCAGGCAGCACACTAAATAAGAGACCTGCATCCTGGTGCCCTCCCTTGCATTGGCATTCTGACATAGCTCATTTCTAAAATCAGGAGGTTGCACATACACATCTTGGCTTGTAACCTGTAATGGATTTTTCCTCCAGAAATTTGTCCAATCCCCTTTTAAAGGCATCTAGGCCAGATGCCATCGCCACATCCTGTGGCAAGGAATTCCACATGGCAAGACCAACCACATGCTGAGTAAAAAAATATTTTGTCTGTCCTAACTTTCCCAACACTCAATTTTAGTGGATGTCCCCTGGTTTTGGTGTTATGTGAGAGTGTAAAGAGCATCTCTCTATCCTTCCAATGCATAATTTTGTATGTCTCAATCATGTCTCCCCTCAGATGCCTTTTTTCTAGGCTGAAGAGCCCCAGACACTGTAGCCTTTCCTTGTAAGGAAGGTGCCCCAGCCCTGTAATCATTTTAGTTGCTGTCTTTTGCACCTTTTCCATTTCCACTATGTCCTTTTTGAGATGTGGTGACCAGAAGTGGATGCAATACTCCAGGTGTGGCCTTACCATCGATTTATACAACGGCATTATTAGCCATTTTATTCTCAATACCTTTCCTAATGATCCCAAGCATAGAGTTGGCCTTCTTCAGTGCTGCTGCACATTGAGTCGACACTTTCATTGAATTGTCCACCACTACCCCAAGATCTCTCTCCTGATCTGTCACAGACATCTGAGAACCCATTAGCCTATATGTGAAGTTTTGACTTTTTTTTGCCCCAATGTGCGTTAATTTGTACTTACTTACATTGAAACGCATCTGCCATTTTGCTGCCCATTCTGTCAGTTTAGAGCGATCCTTCTAGAGCTCCTCATAGTCACATCTGGTCTTCACCACCTGGTAAAGTTTGGTGTCGTCTACATACTTAGCCACCTCGCTGCTCAACCCTGTCTCCAGGTCATTTATGAACAGTTTGAAAAGCACCGGTCCCAGAACAGATCCTTGGGGCACACCACTTTTCACTTCTCTCCATTGTGAACATTGTCCATTGACACCCACTCTCTGTTTCCTGGTCTTCAACCAGTTTCCAATTCAGGAGAGAACCTGCCCTCTAATTCCCTGACTGTGGAGTTTTTTCAGTAGCCTTTGGTAAGGGACCATGTTGAACGCCTTTTGAAAGTCCAGATATATAATGTCCACGGGTTCTCCCGTATCCACATGCCTATTGACCTTTTAAAATAATTCTAAAAGGTTCATGAGGCAAGACTTACCCTTACAGAAGCCATATTGATTCTCTCTCAGCAAGGCTTGTTCATATATGCATTTTGAGATTTTATCTTTGATGAGGCATTCCACCATCTTACCTGGAATAGATGTTAGGCTGACTGGCCTATAGTTTCCCAGGTCCCCTCTCCTTCCCTTTTTAAAGATCGGTGTGACATTTGCTATCCTCCAATCCTCTGGCACTGTGTCCATCTTAAGGGGCAAGTTGCATATTTTAGTCAAGGGATCAGTACTTCATTCTTCAGTTCTTTCATAACTCTTGGGTGGATGCATCAGGGCCCGGTGACTTATTGATCTTTAAAATTTGTCAATGAGGTCTGAAACATCTTCTCTTTTAACCTCTATCTCACTTACTTAGTCAGGAGGGGCCGTTCAGGCAGCGTTATCTGCCAGAGGTCTTCTGCTATGAAGACAGATGCAAAGAACTCATTTAATTTCTCTGACATCTCTAAGTCTCCTTTTTTTTCCCCCCTTTCCCTCCCTCACCATTGAGGGAGCCAACCACTTCTCTGGCAGGTTTCCTGCTTCTAACATATTTGAAGAAGCTTTTATTATTCCCCTTAATGTTGCTGGCCATGTGTTCCTCATAGTCTCTCTTGGCCTCCCGTATCACCTTCTTACATTTCTTTTGCCACTGTTTATGTTCCTTTTTATTCTCCTCATTAGAGCAAGACTTCCATTTACAGAAGGAAGCTTCCTCTAACTTGGCTGGTTAGCCATGCAGGCACCCTCCTGGACTTAGTCGAGCCCTTCTTCCTTTGCTGTATACACTTCTGCTGGGCCTCTGTTACTGTTGTTTTAAGCAGCCTCCATGCACTCTGGAGAAATTGGACTCTTTTTACTTTCCCTTTCAACCTCCTTCTAACCAGCCTCCTCATCGGAGGGAAGTCCGCTTGTTGGAAGTCAAGAGTTTTTGTGACAGATTTACCTGGTATTTTTCCCCCGACATGCATGTTGAAACGGATCACAGCATGATCACTGTTCCCCAATGGCTCAGTAACATTTACATCTCTAACCAGGTCCTTAGTACTGCACAATATTAAATTCAGAGTCACCTGTCCTCTGGTGGGTTGCATGACTAGCTGCTCTAAGGCTCAGTCATTTAGCATGTCAGGAAATATGGTCTCTTTTTTGTGACCAAAACACAAATTGACCCAGTCAATGTGAGGATAATTGAAGTCCCCCATGATTACAACCCTATCCCTCATGATTACAACCCTATCCCTATCCCTCACGATTACAACCCTATCCCTACCCTATCCCCATACCTCCCTGATCTGTTTCCTCATTTCAAGGTCCCCTTCAGGTTTCTGGCCCAGAGGACGTAGTATGCCCCCAGTATTACATCACTCCTCAGGCTTGGTAATTTAACCCATAGAGATTCTTTTTGTTGTTGTTGTTGTTAAGAACTTAGTTCAACAGTGTAATGAAAATAAATAACACAAAATTTTAAAATACTTCCACTTATCTCTACTACAGGCTTACAAACATACATAATAATATCTATCTTTATAATATTTGATACAATAAAGATTAAACTTAATATTAAACCTCTTTTATAGCTATCTCTTCTATTCAGTGTCCAAACCCACAGGTATATAATTCATTACAATCTAAGCTCTGCAGGAAAATCACAAATGGCTTCCACTTAGTCAAAAATGAATCTATTTTCTTTTCTCTAATTAAGGATGTCAACTTTGCCATCTCCGCAAGCTCCAGCATCTTCGCCAGCCAATCTTCTATTGTTGGTATACTGAGACACTTCCATTTCTGTGCATAGAGTAACTTTGCTGCCGTTATTATGTACAGCAATAATACACCATGTTCTCTTTCCAATTGGTTGCCCATCAAACCCAACATGAAAAACTCCAGCTTCCGCTGTATATTAATCTTTAAAATTTTCTGAATCTGCAAATGAATTTGTATCCAAATTTTTTTTGCAAATTTGCAGGACCACCACATATGAAAAAATGATCCCTCCTGGTGTTCACATTTCCAACAATGTCCCGTTGTATTATAAATTTTAGCCAATTTCATGGGAGACAAATACCAACTGTACATCATCTTATAAAAATTCTTTAAGATTAATATTTAAAATAAACTTCAAACCTCTTGTCCACAAACCCATCCATTTTCCATTGAAATATTATAACCAAAATTTTGAACCCATTTTATCATGCAGTCTTTTACTTGTTCTTCCATTTCAAGTTTTAATAAGAGTTTATAAATTTTAGCGATAATTTGTTTATCGTTTAAACGTAATTCCCTTTCAAATTCTGATTTGTGTTGTTCAGTACCAAAGGTTCTTTTGTCTATTCTAAACCTTTCCTGAATTTGCAAGTAATGAAACCACTGACACACATATCCTTCATCTAATATTTCCTCTCTTGGTTTTAACATATTCTCCCTGTGAAAATTTTAACACATCCCAGTAAGTCAACCAAATATGTGTAGTTAGATAATGGGTAGATGGAACTCATTAGCCTGGGAAGGCAGCTCATCTGAGAGAAGGAAAACTCTGATCCCAAACCTCCACTGCCTTGTGGCTACATCCAGTTATGGAAAAGGCTTCAGGAGTCAACTTCGAGGCAAACTCCAGAGCCGGAGTCCCTGAGGCAGTTCATGGCTGAACACACTCACGTTCTGGCAACTCCTGCGATGCCGCTGGAATCAACCATATTGGCTTCTGCCTTTCCATTGGACCATTTCAGTGACGTGGAGAGGGGGGATTTGCTGCATGGGTAACAGCCTATCCTCCATACCTACTTTACCCAGGCTTTGCGCACTGGAGAGGACATTGTTCCAGAACTACCATTCAGAGCGCGATACCATAGTCTTCCGAGACTAAAGGATGCCAACATATGTGTAGTTATCATTTCTTTTCTGTGCAAAGCTTCTTGTGGTGATAACCACAATGGAATTTTTGGGCAAAATCTACCTTTATATTTATTCCAAATTCTCAAAATGGCACGCCTAACAGAGAACCTACAGAGATTCTGTGTTGGAGTCAGACCCACCTTCAATCTCTACTTTACTGGATTCTACCCTTTCTTTAACATAAATGGCCACGCCACCTCCAGCACGCCTCTCCCTGTCCCTCCTGTATAGTTTATAGCCCAGGATTGCGGTATCCCACTTATTTTCTGCATTCCACCAGGTTTCCGTTATGCCCACTATATCAAAGTTTTCTCTAGTCACCAAACATTCCAGTTCTCCCATCTTTGCTCAGTGACTTCAGGCATCTGCATAAAAGCATTTGTACAGGGAATCCCCCAGGATGGGCTGCTTATTAGCTCCTGCATCCTCTCATTGTGCCAAACAGTCTATAGCATCCCATCATGCCTCCATTCCCAATTTCTTCTCCTACTCTGTCTTTACCTTGTTCTCTTACCTCCCCATCCTCGTCCCATAGGGATGAGGAGTACTGAACTGGATGCCCCTTGGTTCCTGTCAGCTTTCCCCCAGGGATCAGTTTAAAAGCAAACTGAGCAGAAAAAAAAGCCTTTTTAAAAACATTAAAAGAAACCATAAAATCATGGACTAAAGCTTAGGAATTGTACAATTAGCTTTGAATGTTAGGAAGGGCTAGAAATGGTGAAGTGATTAGGACAGCGGTCTCCAAAATGGACACCTCTAGGACACCTCTATGTCCCAAAAAAGTGCTCCTCGTCCTGAGCGGTGCCTACCATTCCGCTGCAGTGCTGCCTTTTTTCAAGATGATCTTGGCACATGGATGCTCTGGGAGGTTGCATCTATTGCCCATCGTCACAAAAGCCTGTGCTGATGCGATTGTCCAGAGCGTCCCTGTGCCAGGATCAGCTTGAAAGAAACATAGCACCACAGCAGAATGGAAAGCACCACTCATAGGGGCAGGAGGGCTTTTTCCAAATCCCAGATCTGGCTCGTGGGCTGGGGTTTGAAGAGCCCTGAAATAGGATGAAGAATTGACGATGTATAGATGAACTAAGAAGAGAACAGGAACTGTTTGGAAGTGGATGAGTCAAGGAGCAGAAGCTTATCAGGATTGGGTCTGACAACTTCTTTCAATACCTACTACATTCCAGCAGCCTCACAGTCTTGAAGCTTTCTCAGCTAAGCTCCCACTTGAATGTCCTAGAGGCACCTTTTAGAGTAGTGGCTCTGTTATACAGGTGTATGCCCCTTAACAACCTTCTGGCCAGCAACAGGTTGCATAAGTGATGGCTGCCCTGGTCAAGAGATTGCACCCCCAAGCCTCTGAAGCTGAGTGAAGCTCTGCTTCCCTCACTTCTGGAGGCTTTTCTGGGTTTAGGCTTGTTGTGACTTCCTTCCTCCGCAGAGGCGGGGGGGCCGTTTTCTATGGTCCGCCCCCGGAGGCTAATGGATCCTGAAGGTTTCCTGAGGGCCCTGGGGGATTTTCCCACTGCCAAGACTGGCGCCTCATCTGTGGCCCTGGTCAACCTCTGGAACGGGGAAATGGCCAGGGCTCTGGATGAGATTGCTCCGGAGCGACCTCTGCCACGTTGCAGACTCGGAGCGGCTCCTTGGTTCACTGAGGAGCTGCGAATGATGAAGCGGCAGGGCAGGTGTCTAGAGCGACGGTGGCAGAAAACTCGCGATGAATCCGATCGAACACGGAGTAGAGCTCATTATAGAGCCTACTATGGCAGTGGTAGCAGCGAAGAGATTGTTCTTCTCTGCTACCATTGCGTCTGCTGATAGCCGTCCGGCAGAGCTGTTCTGTGTGGTGCGGGGCCTCCTTCATCAGGCCCCTCTGGTAGTCCAAGAGGAATACACGGTCAGCCGCTGCGACGTGTTTGCCCAACACTTTGCAGATAAAATCGATCATATTCGTCGCGACTTGGATGCCACATTGACAATGTCTGATGATGTCCCCTTGGCAACTGCTTGTCCAGTGTTGTGGGATTCTTTTCAGCTTGTGCAGCCTGAGGATGTGGACAGACTCCTTTGGAGTGTGAGGCCATCTGCCTGCCTGTTTCACCCTTGCCCAGCTTGGCTGATTAGAGCTGCCCGGGGGGGACTGGCTGAGTGGACGGGGAGGGTGGTCAATTCTTCCTTGGTGGAGGGGACGTTGCCGCTCGCCTTGAAGCGGGCGGTGGTTCGCCCTCTCCTGAAAAAACCCTCCCTGGATTCCACTGTGATGAATAACTACCGGCCAGTCTCCAACATCCCGTTTCTGGGCAAGGTAATTGAGCGGGTGTTGGCGACCCAACTCCAGAGGGTCTTGGATGAAGCGGATTATCTGGATCCTTTTCAATCTGGTTTCAGGCCGGGCTTCGGAACGGAAACTGCCTTGGTCGCCTTGGTGGATGACCTACGCCGGGGACTGGACAGGGGGAGTGCGTCCCTGTTGGTCCTGCTGGACCTCTCAGCGACTTTCGATACCATCGACCATGGTATCCTTCTGGGCCGACTGGCCGAGTTGGGAGTTGGAGGCACTGTTTTGCGGTGGTTCCGCTCCTACTTGGAGGGTCGGTCCCAGATGGTGCTGGGGGATGCCTGCTCGACACCCTTGCCTTTGAGGTGCAGGGTGCCGCAGGGTTCAATTCTGTCCCCCATGCTATTTAATATCTACATGAAACCACTGGGAGAGGTCATCCGGGGGTTTGGAGTGAGGTGCCATCAATATGCTGATGACACCCAGCTCTATCTCTCCTTTCCTCCAGATTCCAGGATGGCGGTTGAGGTCCTGGAGCACTGTCTGGAAGCAGTAAGGATCTGGATGGGGGCTAACAAGCTAAAATTAAATCCGGATAAGACAGAGACTCTCCTGGTTCGGAATTCCTCAATGCAGGTGCTGGATTATCGGCTTGCTCTGAATGGGGTTGCACTCCCTCTTAAGGAGCAGGTTCGCAGCTTGGGGATCCTCCTGGACTCGCAGCTGCTCCTGGATTCCCAGGTGGCGGCTGTGGCTAGGGGGGCCTTCGCTCAGCTTCGGCTGGTGCGCCAGCTGTGTCCGTACTTGGATCATGCAGACCTGGCCACGGTGATCCATGCCACGGTGACATCGAGGTTAGATTATTGTAACGCGCTCTATGTGGGGCTGCCCTTGAAGACGGTTCGGAAACTGCAACTAGTGCAGAATGCGGCAGCCCGTGTGGTCACTGGAGCTAGGCGGTTTGACTCTGTCAGTCCGCTTCTCCGGGGGCTACATTGGCTGCCCATTCGTTTCCGGGCCCAATTCAAGGTGCTGGTTTTGACCTTTAAAGCCATATACTGTTCTGGGCCAGGATATCTTAGAGACTGCCTACTCCCGTACAATCCGGCTCACCCTCTCAGGTCATCAGAGAAGGCCTTTTTATAAGTGCCGCCACCCAAGGAGGTCCAGGGGGCGGCTGCAAGAAATAGGGCCTTCTCGGTAGTGGCACCAACAATATGGAACTCCCTTCCCCTTGACTTGAGAATGGCTCCCTCTCTTGAGAGTTTCCGGCGAGGCCTGAAGACACTGCTGTTTACTCAAGCCTTCTGATTCTTTGGCCTTTTTAACATTTTTTTACACATTTTGTAGTTTTTACAGGCCTGACTCCTCTGTGACTTGCTCTTTTGTACTCTTTTTATTCTGTCTTTTAATCTGACTACTGTTTAATGTCGCTGTTAATGTGTTTTTAATGTTTTTATCTGCAATTTGTCTTAATCTATGTTTTTAAATGTGTTTTTTTTTACATGTTGTTAGCCGCCCTGGGTCCCTTTAGGGAGAAGGGCGGGATATAAATAAAGTTTTATTATTATTATTTTATTATTATTAGCACACGTATACATATATATAACAAATGCTTCCTCTCCCTTTTTGTCACAACAAATGCTACCGCCTTCCCTTACCCAACAGCCATCAGCCTAAGAACAGGACTATTGCCTCTCACTCCCAAAAAATGAGAGGAACTAAGCAGAAGAGGAAGGAGTGGAGACTAGTGAGCGAGAATGTCAAAGGCTTCTATTCACCACCTGAGGCAACTGCCTTAATGGGACCTGCACATATGCACTCAGAAAAGATTATATACAAGTACCGTGTTGTGACATAGACTTAGGGCCAACTCCTATCCCATTAGGGAGAAGGGCGGGATAAAAATAAAGTTTTATTATTATTATTATCCAATTTTCCAGCACCACTGCAGCGACAAGCTAAGGGAACAAACATTCCCTTATCTTGAGGTCTCCATGACTGCCCACCCCCACTGCAGGAGGTAGCACACAACCCATTGGTAGGGCTGCATCACAGCTGGAAAGTTGGATAGAATTGGGCCCTAAAACCCAGAGCTTTTGGAGCATTTAGTGTGGCAGCATTGTGGCTTTCATTATTTCATGAAAGATATTTTTCACAGCTGTCCAAGAACTTAGTACCTTGCTCCAGCTTCATCAATCTTGGTACTGAAGTGTTTGTAACTGGAGTAGTGTATTGGCAAATACAGATACATTCCAAATGTTTCTGTGAATTGCAAGTGTGGATTCATACATTTTAATTTCTCCCATACGTGCTTAATTTTGCTATTTTTAGTTGTCTGAATTCTTTCCAGTTACTACAGAATGGCAGAACCAGAAGAAAAATACAGATCTTATTTTTATGAAATGTTTCTACTTGCTAGACACTGGTATCAAATATGAAATGGCTCTGGTATTTCATAACTCACATTTTGGGTAAATGACAGTACAGGTGCACTTTGGTGACTATCATAGCAACAAAACCACAGCTGGCTGGTTTTAGGGGAAACTAGCTCAAGTTTAACAAGTATTGTATGCTAGTCGCTATTTCTTCATGATTTCAAAGACGACCAAGTACCTGAGTTTCTCTTTGAATTCTTAAAAATCTGTTCAATTTCAACCAAGTTTGGTCATAACACTCCATTGCAAATAAAATTTTGCTGAGAAAGAAGATGGTTGATGGCAGAAACTGTACAGTGTGTATTACTTCAAATTGTTGCAGGGATCTAACTTTCTAGACTTTTTTTAACTTCCGATTTATTGCTCTTACAGAGAATGGATATGGACCGTCGCAGGGAGGATGCCCGAAATCCAAAGCGCAAGCCACGCTTGATGGAGGAAGATGAGCTTCCATCTTGGATTATCAAAGATGATGCCGAAGTTGAAAGGCTCACATGTGAAGAAGAGGAGGAGAAAATATTTGGACGAGGGTCTCGTCAGCGCAGGGATGTGGACTACAGTGATGCTCTGACAGAGAAACAGTGGTTAAGGGTATGTGCTATATATTCTTTTCTAAACTGGATGTGCAGCTTATTTTTATTTAATTGTTGGTGTATTATGAGTTCAGAATTAGTGGTGATTATGTTGACTGCCCATATTTATCAATAGCATTAAATCCTCATCTTTTTGCCTGTAATGTACAGGGAGTGGGCATTGTGGCAGGGTGATGATGTATGTTATCATAGTATTCATCCTCAACCCTAATTTCATTCTTCCTTCAAGAATACTGTAAGCTGTCAGAGTCTACCCACCTGCAAAAAGCACTTTTTCACTTGTTCTAATTAATCCATCTACTCAAACTCTTCTAGCTTCAAAGTGATCAAATTCCTTAAAGCATACAGAATACTTGACTGGTGGGACATAGTACAGGCATACCTTGATTTTCATTCATTTTCTTTGCTTTGCTCTTTTGAAATTTCTTTCACACACTTTCTTCTTTTGTTAGATTTCATTCAACCTTCCATGATGTTCATCAATGTTCTTATGTTTATTTTTCTTTTATTTCTGTTTATTTAAGTTTCACATGCACTTGCATGTGTTATATAGTAGTTATTTCATTTTTCACTGGCTAGAATAAATTTACAAGCTAAATAAGGCTACACTTTTGACATTCTTCCATTTTTGACTTTTATCCATGTTGTGGTCATCTAATCAGATGAAAGAGCAAGGTATTGCTATATGCCCCCTCCAAGATACTGTAAGATGTTGATTAGACTAACAGCCCAATCCTGAGCTGCCTGGGGCACCCAGCTTCAGCGGCACAGCAGGATCCTATGCGCCTCGGGCTACCGCAGGCGTCCTCTTCTCCTGGGTAAGTGAAGCAGCCCCGCAATGGGGCTACTCAGTTTACTGCTGACCAAAAAGTCAACGGTAAGGTAAATGCGTTCATGTAGGGCACCGAGCCCTACACGAATGGACAGGATCCCACCTCCCGACAGGATTCCCTGCCTCCCTGTCTCACCTCCTCCCTGCCCACTCTCCACCCTCCGCCTGGCACCCCCTCCCCAGAACTCCTCCTCCCTTCCCCCCTCCCCACCCCCGCTTACCATGCCACAACTCAGTGGTCCGTGAGACCGCTGAGAAGCGGAGGACAGGGGCCCGCCCGGCGCTAGCCCAGCGCTGAGCCTCACAGACATGCCTTACAGCATGTTTGCGACAGTGTGCTCCGGCAGAAAGCTGGAGCGCCAAGCTCAGGATTGGTCCTTAACAGCCCTATCCTACTGAAATACCCCCACACCGATGCAGCAGGGCCAGCACAGCTTGTGATGTATTCCACATGGGAGTTTAGCAGGCTGGAGGTCTCCTTGAGGTAAGGGGACAAATGTCTCCTTGGCCTGGGAAAGCCCCAGTCTATGCACCAGGTGTATTTGGACCTGCACCTGCTAAATCACTGGCATAAGTCTGAGTAGATCCGCGTCAGCGGATCTAACTTGGGAATGGGGATAGGATATGTTGTGCACTGCTGTCGCTGATCCTGCCCCTCCGGGTCTGATCTGTTCCTTCTAATGTCCTGGAGTAAAATGTTTCAGTGTATCACTAACTTCTGTTGATTGCTACTTTTTCAGGGCTTTTACCTGGAATATGATAGCACTGTTTAAAGCAGTTGGGGAAAGGAGTTAAGAGGGGGTTTCCTTCATGAAACCTACTCCCATTTTCTTATATAGTGCTGAATGGATCAGTTTTGGGGCTTGAAAGGGGGACGGTTCTGGAGATTGAGAAAGCAGAAGGTGCCCCTTTTCTTTCTTTCTTTCTTTCTTTCTTTCTTTCTTTCTTTCTTTCTTTCTTTCTTTCTTTCTTTCTTTCACAATACATCTGCCCAACTTTGACAAGCATTTGCCTCCTCCAAGATACTAGAAGCTCTTAGGAACTCAAACAAATCAATTCTTCCCCTCCTTTTCTTTGGGCGGGGGGGGGGGGGGGTTAGTTGACACTCTCAACATTCTGTAAGCCCCGAATGCCACTGAGCACAGGTCCTTGTCAGGCCGTAGGGGCCTTACCTTTCTTTTGTTTTGAATTTACAAACTGATGAACTGCTTTATACCTGTGGAGTTCTAAAGTATGCAGAAATCACTATCTCACACACACACATTCCTCCCCCAGACTGATCACATAGTTGTTCAACAATTAACAAGAAAGACTTTTTGCTAGAACCTAAATTGTTATAGTAATGATCTCTGCATTGCAAATGTTTCTTTTCTTGGCTCTTTCTCCATGTCACTCATGCAATTCTAAACATTTCTTAATTGGATACAGACAGTTTCTTGCAGTATAGTAAATCACTAATTACTGTGTGTCATTTATCTGGTTGGAGAAATGATTAAAAATCTCCTTAGAAGAAGGCACTCTCTGTATTTTCATTGTCTTGTGCCTTTTAGATAAAACTGAGATCCAAAAGGCTGCTTGAGTATGAGAGCCTGTAATAAACCATTCTTGTCCATCCAGATGTTTTTAATTCTTCAGAGAATTCTCATTACAGTTTTCCCAATAGTCTAGCTGTCAGTCTCTTATGTGATGGAACATCTGGTTCTTCCTTGCTTGGGATAGAGTGGGCATTTGACCTCTTGAAAGTTTCAGAACAGTTGCATTCCTATTTAGGAAAAATCACTTCCTACAAATGTACTTGTGCCTTGACTTCTGTGTCAGAGTTGTTGTACACTCTGTGGAACTGAGTGTCAGCCAGATAACTCTGTTTTAATAGCTGGCATTTATCAAAGAAAGATGTATTTGTAAAAGTTACACTACTGTGTGTTTTCACTAAGTGAAAATAGTGGATTGACTCCAACGAATTATAAGTGAAAGAAAAGTAGCCATTCTGTTTTTGATATCCTGAACAATAGCCACTGTTTTGCAAATGTTTGCTCAAGAACTTTGAATAGGAACTCTGGTGAGTACTCATAATGCTGCCACCACCCACTTGTTATCTCTGTTACCAATTGTTCTGCCAAATCCCTATCCACTGGGCCTCGTGCCCACTTAAGGCTGATTAGTTTCCCTTGTGAAACTCACCAGTGCAGCAAGCAAGAGTCAGAGTCCAGTTCCAGTCCACAGATTCCAAGTAAACCAGTCCAATCAATGAGAGTTGCCAAATCAGAGTCCAGAGCCAATAAGCTGAGTTACAGTCCGAGGTCAGGTAAGTCAGTCAAATCAGTCAGGGTATCCAAGTCAAAGTCCAAAGTCAATATGCCAAGTCAGTCTGAGGTCAGATTCCAAAGTCAATAAAACCAGTCAGTCTCCTCTCCAGCCTGCACTCCTTCTACAACCCACACCACTAGTTCTTCCAGGTTCACTTTAATCTCTAGTGGCTGCAGCTGTGCAGCACACCTCCAGCTACCACCTGGGCTTTAATCCTGCATTTACTTAGAGCAAGGGGCACTGTGGACACCACACCCTATCTCCTCAGTAATACCTTCCACAATTCCAATACACCAATAGAATTTTCTTAGTATGACATTTTGATGGTCTTTGCTGGCTGCAATGAATTATCATTTGTTTGATCAACCCAGCAGGATGGCTGGCTTAACATTTTAAGGTCTGACTATGGAATGGAGAATATCTCCATTCCTCTTCATTCCCAGTAAATTATCCACACTGGGAAATAAGCAGAGATATCTGTGACTTTCAGTATCACTGACAATGGGTTCCATCTGGATTTTCTGGCTGGGGCTGGGTTTGGAGGCACTGTTTTACAGTGGTTTTGGTTATTCTTGGAAGGACACCAGAAAGTGGTGCTGGAAGACTCCTGTTCAATGCTTTGGTTTGTAGTCTCCCATAGCATTCCATCTTGTTCCCCAAGCTACTTAATACCTGCCATCCCCTCACTTCCCTTGCAATCTGCTACTGATGCGTATCAACCCCATTGTTGGGCCATCTCTGTGTTAATCTTGACTTCTAAAGCTATGTGTGTGTGTTGGTTGGAACTGATTCATCTAAAGGACCATCTTCTCCCACATGTCCATTTATTACCACAAAGACTCTTCTACATTCCTACCAACCTTCATCTCTTTGCTCAGGATATGGAAAAGTATGGTTGACTGCATCTAGGCTCTAGAATTCCCTACCTCAGTAGGTTCACCTTGTTCCCTCTTTGAAGGCCTTCTATTGCTATTTGAAAATGTTTGTTTCTAGTGGCATTTACAGCTATTAATTTTTTTAGCTGCCATGTTGATTTTTAAATTGGTGTAAACTTTTTATCTGCAGTCTATGTTTCCAGTATTAAATATTATTTCCTGTTTTATTGTATTTTAATATCCTTCTGTCCAATCCTATCCAACTTTCCAGCACTGATGCAGCTGTGCTAACGTAGTATGCTCCACATCCTGTGGTGGGAAGGCAGTCATGGAGATATTTTAAATAAATAAATAATATTTATTTACAACAGAGCATGCACTGTATCATGTGGTGTTGAGGGGCATGACAACCAGTCAGTCCAGAAGTGAAAATATTTTTTACTTAACTCCTACCTGGCCACTAATGATCTCCTCAGATCTAAGCTAGCTGTTTAGCTGGTGTAAGTCTGAGGTGCCTCAGGGAGTAGGTCTTGGCCAGGAAAGAGGGATAGGATCCTGGTGTGCACTGCAGCTGCCAGGAACCCCTAAACCTCCCCGCCTCGATCCTCCCCCACGATGCCCCCAGTGTACCCCTACAACCACTTTACCTGCTCAGTGCAGCCTAATGGACCATTGTTGTGGGCTGGGCCTTCAGCCATTTGTGCCGGTGGTCCTGCAGCACATGAAATCAGCATGCCTTTTGTGGCACCGTAGTGGCACTTATGGCAGTGAATCAGGTGATCTACCACCGTAAATGCCCAAGTAAGATTGGACTATTACCAGTCAAAGAGAGACTATGCTAGCAAATGAAACCACAAAACTTGTAGATAAGGGAAAAATTGTTTTGCCACATTTTGCCCAAATTTTGATTTTAAAAAATGGAATGAATTGTGTTCCTGAAACCTCCCCAAAGAATGACTGTAAGTGACCTGGCTTCAGCTGATTAAAATTAGTCTTCACAGGTCATTGGCCCAGTTGTTCAGGTGCTATGGAATATTTGTTTCTGGTGTTCAGAAACTTTGAACACTGTCAGTACCCAAAGCCTAGTAGATGAGGCAGTATGTTGTGCGTGGAAAGGGGATAGGCAAAGAGGGAGTAATGTTGCTGTAGTAATATTACTATCATAATGTTATGAATTTTTAGGCTTTATGAAAATGTTGTGTATGTATGTGTATATTAGTCTTATGGCATGTTTTGAATTCTCTGTGCATACAAATGCTGTGAGTGAGTGAGTGAGTGAGTGAAAAGTGAAGGCACTTAAAAACAGAGTTTTATGCATATGGAAACATTCACAAATGTGTTTTGTATTTTCTATTTATTACATTCCTTCATCCTCTACTCTTTTGTATAATCACTGTGTGTGCCATTTTGATATCATAAGGCATGCTTAATTCTTGAGTATGATCAATGTTCCCTAGAAGAGACATTTCAGTGTTACTTAGAACATGACTATAGCCCAATTGAAATGTGGCTACTTTTTTTTCTGTTTTCATCTCAAAAATGTGCGATTGAGGAAGGAAGGAATATTGCTTCCTAATATCCCTGCTGTCTCAAAACATAATTTTTACAATGCTAGTATTATTCTACTTGGTTGCCAAATTGTCAGTCTGTTGAAAATCCAATATTGATTTACTTTTACCGTTTGAAAGAATGGGTTCATGTTGTAAGTTGCCTTTTTCTTCATGAAAGCTTTTTTCCATTTTGTTGTTCCAAAAGGAGATAACACAAACTTTATTTCAAAGTGTATATGGACTCCAAGTTGTTGGTTAAGAATGACTTCAGTTGAAATACAGTGGGTCCTCCATATGCGCTGATTTGAAACCCGCGGATGTCATCATCCGCAGGTTCAGAGCCCTTGGCTGGACCCCACTGAAGATCTTTCAGATGTGACTGGAACCTTGTTCCAGTTGTGGCTGGGAGGCTTTCTGAGCCCCACCAAGGCAGTGTACAGCCTCGTTCTCTCTGTGGACTTCAGAATGCCACACAGAGACTTTTAGCTTTCAGGAGTTTGCCACCTAGAGGTTTTGGTATCCGCAGGGGTTCCAGGAACAGAATCCCCGCGTATTACAAAGCCACCCTGTATATTGTATTTCAGGAACTCATTTTTAAAAGGGGACACGTTTATGTTGTTAGCTCTACATTGCAATAATGTTAACAGGCTTCCACTCCCAGCTAGTAGCATAGCTACAGGGGGGCACAGCACTAAGTTTTGCACGGCCCTTCAATGCACCGTCCAAGCTGCCCTTCCCCCTTACTGTTGGAGCCATTCCCAATAACAAGAGCAAAGCAGAGGCATGACTTCACTATTGGTCCCAAACTCCTCTCTTTGGTTCAGATTCCTCCTACTACTACTTCTCTACCAGCCATATACAGTGGTTAAGCTTTATATCAGTGCTTAACTGGTTTACAGTGAACTCTAATGAGTCATAGTTAAAGCTTGTGCTGATATAAGCCTTAAGGACTGTGGGCAGAGGCAACAGACAGAGAGGGAAGACTTGTGTGTGAACCCTTAACCATCATTAAGGGGTTAGGAATACTAAGAGAAGCAGCCGGAGGCCTCCTCAGGATAAGGGAACATTTTTTCCCTTACCACATGTCGAGCCCTAGCAGCTTCTATGGGTATGCTCAGAGCTGAGTAGCCCCGTGTAGGACTTTCAGGCCCAGAATGGGGGTTAGGATGCTGCAAGGGCTTCCTCAACCATCTTTGTTCCCTCCCAGGCATGAACCACCCTACTCTCCATTCTTTTCCAGCCCTGAAACACCCCCAGCCCTACTTCCATTCCACCCTCCCCCTGCCTTCTTGCCACCCTGTGTTAAACTTACCCTGGGCTGTGCGCACTGCTCTGATGCTGACACAGGCCTGCCAATGCAGGCCCTCTGTCAGCAGCACTGGCCTTCACTCTGGTGCTATGTCCTTTATGTTACATTTGCAACACGAGTGCCCATCCCACCAGCAGAAGCCAGTTTAGGATTGCGCTGTTAGTCTGTGTACAAATATGAACAAGGAAGAAAGAAACTTGCAAAGGCTTTTATCTGCATATATTTAGATTACTTTCCACGTGAAGCTTGTCGCAAAATCTTTATGTGTTTTAGGAAACTCTGTATGTTCAGAGTCCCTATACACTCTATACAGTTCTTGACAACAGCTCCTTGCCTGTGTCTTGGGATCTTGAGTCAGAGCCTCTCTACTGTAGTTGCAAGTGATCTGATTATTGGAAGAGTTAACACCATAGACTGAGTTCCTAGTTGGAGCTGCTGGTGACAACTGTAGCCATTTACAGGAACTTTGGTATACTCTCTGGTTGGTATAGTGATCAGGGTGCATATTTGAGGAAAGGTTTCTTAATACAGCCTAGAAAGCTTGAACTTTCTAGCTGCCATAGTAATAAATGAGTTCTGACTGTATTTTTCAAAAGATGGGCATGAAACATAAATTACATCAGTCTTCCATATGTCTTCCAAACAACTTTTCATATGTTCATCCTCTGCTGTTGGTCTCTCAAATTCATTGTTCAACTATACACCTACAGTATGAAAGATACTGTCTGAATTCTCAATTTTACAATGGATAAAGTGTTTTGATTAGAGTCTCTGCTTTTGAAATGTTCTGTACCATATATTCATGTGAGCTCAACTGCCTTTGAAAAATAGGTCATCTTTCTAGAGTTCAGTGATGAATGAAATTTTCGTACAGCCCAATCCTATTGGGCTCTACTGCTGTTGGAAATAGTGTTCCATATTTAGTATATCATATTATTAGTAGTATATCAATATTATTATTTAAAATATTTATATACCACTTTTCAACAGAGTAGTTCACAAAGTGGTTTGCATAGCAAAATAAATCAATATAAGGTTCCTTGTCCCCAAAGGGTTCTCACTTAAAAAAAAATACAGAAGAAACCAGCAACCGCTATTGGAAAAGATGCCATGCTGGGGTGAAGAGGGTTAGTTGTTCTCCGCCTGATAAATATAAGAGGACACCACTTTGAAAGGTGCCTCTTTGTCCAGTTAGCATGCACTTTATAGCATCACAAACACTGATGAGGAAGTGCATGGAGTTGTGCATTTCCAGACCACTCCTACAGATGGCAGAAAGGAATCCATATGTGGTGGCAGCAGAGTCCCACCAGTGCCAGTAAGTTGGAAGGGTGAGTGGAATGGGACAGGTCTGAATCTGCGGGAAGGTAGGGGCATGGTGGGGGAGGGCTGGGAAGTGTCGAATGCAAGAGGGTGTTGCACCTGGCAAGAGTGACTTGTGCCAGATGCTCCTCTTATGCCAGCCGTCATGCCGCCTTTGTCTCCTTAGACTTGCACCAGCTAAAGAGCTGGCACAGGTCTGAGGAGATCCATTGAGAGGCTTACTAAGGAGTAAGTGACAATATTTTCCCTTTCTCCTCCCAAACCTCCTGATGGGGGGGCCACCATAGCATGGAGTACAGCCTGTTCGTGTGGCAGGGAAAAGGATAAGGTGTGGCTGTTAGTCATCTTCCAAATATACAGATAGGCCCTTTATAGCCATGGGTTTGAAATCCGCGGATTTGATTCAGGTGCTTCTGATTGCATCCAGGAGGTGTACTGAGGCCCAGGGAGGCAGTGCCTGGTTCTTCAGGCCAGATAATACTCCAGAGGAGTCGCAAAGGCACTTCCGGGTTTTCCAAAAAATCTGCTTCCAGAAGTGCACCTCACCATGCTCACAACTCCATTCTTGTTCACCTCACGTGCGCAGAATAAGTTGAAGTTCAGAGATGCAACTGGGCTGTCCTGCACACTTGGGCTAGGATTTTTTTCATTTTTGTGCTGTTCAAGGTTTGTAAACATAACCTTAGGTCTCATGTCCCAAGGAAGAAATCCCTATAAACCAGGGGTCTCTAAACTGTTTAACCGAAGGGCCACATCAAATAGTTGGCACAGTGTTGAGGGCCAAAAAAAATTAAATATAAATACATTAAATAAATACGTTAGAGATGGAACTTAGATGAATGAATAAATGAACAAATGGGCTCAAATGTCCAGGATTACTCCAATCACCAACACAGCCCAAGAAATAAAGCATATGCTTAAATGGACCCCCATTCCCCCACCCCACAAGCACAACTCCAGTTGTGTTTGGTCAACTGAGCCAGAGGCTCTCAGGGGATCAGAGGTTGGCTGCAGGCCAGATAGAGGCTTGCCGTGAGCCACATCTGGTCCCCGGGCCGGGGTTTGGAGACCCCTGCTATGAACCATAATGAACCATACAAACAAGTGACACTTTGGCATGAAACAGAATATAAAGAAGCAAGACAGGCATGCCCCGGTATCCACAGTTTCAGTTATCCATGGATACCAGGGACACCTCTTAAAAAGATATGGGAACATTTAAAAAATATTGTTTTACCTTATTGCAGCAAAACCATTGTGTTTTCAGGTATAACCTCTTCCTGGTTGCTCCAAGGCTTCTCCATTTCTCCAGTGTCACTCTAGAATGCATAGCGACCAGGAAGAGGATGCATTGTAATGCATTCTGGGGCAACATTGGAGGAATGGAAGAACATCGGAGCGACTAGAAATAGACTACAGGCAGCTGCCTGAAGCCCTAAAAATGCAGCCATTTTGCTGTGATAAGGTAAAACAAGATTTTTTAAATGTTCCCCAATCTTTTTAAAAGGTGTCCATGGTTTTGGGTATCCATGGGGGAGTCTGAAACTGAACCCCAGTGGTTACTGGGGCAAACCTGTAGTGCTCAGTCATACTAGCTACATACACACAGGCACACAGTTTGAAGTTGACTGCAATGAACAAAGAATTAATATGCCATTTAACAAAGTTAGGTGTCACCTACTATTAATGAGATTTGTGAATATTTCCCTGTACCTGACACACAAAAGCTTTACTGTGGTGGAAATAACATGTGAACTTGCACATGTTAGGCAAGAGAACAACAAAAGGTAGCAAACAAAAGGCAGAGAACCAACGCTAAAACAATATTTAATTCAGATAATTGCAAAATCATTTTTTTAAATATTCATATTGTTATAAGAAATTTGTCAGCATTCATTTGTTTGCCACACATTTATAACAGCCATATACTGTAGCTGTATATATCTGTGAGATGGGGAACTGGTAATATTATCAGTTGTAATATTATTTTTGCTCATTTCTAAATCTTTTCTAAATCCTACTAAAGAAGGAATCAGCAGTTCAAGTAGACCTGCAGGTGTGGCTTATCCAGATATTAGGGAAGTGGCAGTGGAATTTATTGTCCTGTATTTGATGGGGGGAAAAATTACAGAAGTATTTCTTTCCTTAAAACACAGGGTCACAAGCATATTAAATCAGAATGTTTAATTTTTAAATATATACATTTTTATAGCAATCCCAAAACATGATTTTATAAGAGCACAATAGGGAAGCTGTGTGTGTAATACAGCTTTAAAATGCACACATTATTTGGGGGTTCTTTTTAAACAAAAGTGTACGTTTATTCATTGGGTTTTTTTAAATATTGATACTATAATTAAAATGCTTCTAGAAATCAATAACTGCCCAGCAAAAAAATTAAAAATCCTGATTTGAGTTCCTGGATTAATAAGGGGAAAATATGATAAGTAGTTGTCAATATTAAAGCAGGCTGAAGGAAGAAGGCTTCAGGCCTTGTGGTAGGTAGAATGAAACAGCAGATTTGAGTATCTACAATCCTTCCAGTATTACATTTTCAGTAAAATAAAATTACTTGTATATGAAAACATAGCCTTTCCCCAGCTCTCTTTTTTTTCCTGATCAGCTGATGAAGAGACTAGCAGCTCGCTGCTTTGCTGGCTTGTTAATTTTATCCCCACTAACTGTGATTTCCGATAGCCGGCCTGCTGATAGTGGTAAGGTAAATATCCTTTTTCGTTGCCGTCTTGAAGATTCAGTAGAACTACATCACAGGCATGTGTAGGTGTGTAACACATCAAAAGCTGGTGTTCTCTGTTGTCTGTGTACAAATGAGTGCTTAAGGAGAGCAATAACATTAACTGTTGACAGCCTTGCATGCTGTATTTATTATTAGCATTTCTAGCTTCCAAGATTTGTAGAACAGTTTCTTTTGCTTAATCTTCGCTAGCTGCTGTGGTGTATCGTGGGTGTCCTGCTTTAGCCAAATGAATATTAATGAATTTGTGTGCAGATTTTTTTTTTTGCTGCTTTCCTTTCTTCCTCCTAACTCATCAGATCTTCAGCTCCTTCATAGTGGTTATCTGAATGCTGTGAAAGCATGATGGAAATTGTCTTTTGATTATTAAGGCCTGGGTTTCAGGCTCTCCCTCAGGATTGTATGTTCATGTTTGTTCTGTGGTTTTGCACATCGGAGGATGAATAGGAAACAGATTCTGAAATCTCACTGGCGTTTTTAACATGCCAGCCTGTTTTGTGTAGTGCACCAGGTTTTATGCACAAAACGTTTCGCGAGAGACATTGTACCCAAGTGAAAGAAATTATGTCTAGGATGTAATCACTCTTTGTGTATTGATTGTTACACTCACATGATCATAAATATTAGCCATGTTTGGTGCTGTGGAAAAATGAAGGTAATTGCCTTATGATTAGAGCTCTTTCAGCTCTGAGTAAGGATTGATTAGCATTTGCATGTATTCTAGGCTGTACAGAGAAGCAAAAAGGACAATATCAACATTTATGTTTTGAGAAAGCATTTATCATAAGGGCTGATGTAATTTATATTTAAAATCAGGAGCTTTTTTTTCCTCTAATGTATTTTTTAATTTTAAAATTCATGTAATATTGAGCTGCTCTGCATCTCTGGGTTTTTTTTCTGTTTTAAATCCAAAGAAAGTTCAGCTTCTCTGATTGTCACATGGATTTCTTAGACAGAGTGTGAACAGATTTCTTTTAAACAAGGTTTGTTTTTGTAGCAATTTTCATTCTCTCACTGCATAGTGCTGTTGGCTGTGGTTAAAAGCACACATTTACAGGTAAATTTTGAACTGGTATTTGTTACTTAAATGTGTTTGAGTTGTTTCATTTTTAGTGTCCCATAGTGCCAGTATTCTTTAATGTACAACAATGTATTGTCCACCACTTCTGCATTTTCAGTAGTTTTTATACTGGGTTAAAATTATGTGGTATGTTAGTACGTATTGTTTTTAATCTTAAGTGATTGTGAAATTCTGCAAAAGTATTTGGCCTGTTACGCCTTCAGAGATTATGGGTGTGCGAAATGGGGGTATGTATACAATACATGTATGTGAGTGAAAGTGTTTTGAAGGGGACTTTATGCCTCAACAATTGCCTTGTCTGTAAGCATGCCTTATAAGGGATATATGAATGCTGCTATAGGCATATTGATCATGTTTTGAGTGTGTATGTACACTGTTGTAGCATCAAAGGCCTTTTGGGGTGTGGCCTTGCCACTTCACTAGATATAATTGAATTAGTTGGGACAATCCTGTTTCTATGCTTTTGAATTTAGCCCTGTCAGTTGTGCCTTGCTTAATATTTTGTGCTGTACATGTGCTTATAAATTGATTCAGCTTATATTCAAAGGTTATTTACACCTTGCAAAGTTTTTAATGTATATCTTTTGGCGGCATCTTTGATTTTTTCAAATATATTTTCTGCTCCCCTAATTAATAGGCAATTGAAGACGGCAATTTGGAAGAAATGGAGGAGGAAGTTCGGCTTAAAAAACGGAAAAGAAGAAGAAACGTGGATAAAGATTCGGGCAAAGAGGATGGAGAGAAAGCAAAAAAGAGGAGAGGAAGACCTCCAGCAGAGAAATTGTCACCCAATCCCCCTAAGCTGACAAAGCAGATGAATGCCATAATTGATACTGTGATCAATTACAAAGACAGGTAAGCTCATGTTTACCTACTTCAGCTCTTTGCTTTCTCTACATAAATTTGCTTCAGATGTCCATTTTTAAGTTTTCTACATTGACTTGAGATCCAGGGACATTGATATACATTGATTTATGGTTCTACATATGGTTCTACATTGATATATGGTTCTACAAATGTCTTGCATATGTAACACGCATTAGTGTCAACGAAAGAACATCTTTGAAATGTTAAAGGGAAACTCACACATGAGTATATGAGTGTATTTGTAAAGAACTGTTTTTTTATTTTATGTTACCCCATTTTAATTATTACTTACAGATGCAAAATGAGGATGTAATCTATATCCCAGAATTATAATTGCCTCTGAACCATTTATGTGTTTGATCCAAAGCCCAAGCCTGATGAAACACCACTGAAATCAGTGAGAAAGGTTAGACAGTACTAATTTATGTCCCATTAGTTTCAATGGGATTTAGTGAGTCCTGGCTTTCTTACAGCCCAATCCTGAGCTGCCCAGGCTCGGCAGCACCGAAAAGGGCTGCCGCCAGATCCTGTGCCTCCTGGGCTCCCACGGGAAGCGCCTCCGGAAAAGTGGACTTTCGTCCCCTTCTCCCGGGTAAGGTAAGCAATGGGGCTACTCACTTTACCGCCAACCAAAAGGTCGGTGGTAAGGTAAAGGCACTCGTGTAGGGTGCATAGCTCCGCTGACCCACCTTCCATCCTTCCCCCAGGCATGCCTCTAGCCCACCCCCTCCCCGCGTCACACCTCCCCGTCACGCCTCCTCCCCACCCTCCTGCTGGCCTCCCCCCTCCCTGGAATGCCTCCTCCCCATCCCTGCTTACTGTGCCGCTGCTTGGCGGTCCAGGAGACCGCCGAGCTGCAGAAGCTGGGCAACAGCACCGGCTGATGCTGGGCTAGCACCGGCGGGAGCCCGGTGGTGTGGCTAGCAGATGTGCCTTATGGCACGTTTGCGACAGTGCTCAGCGGCACGGAGGCGTGCCGCCGAGCACAGGATTGGGCTCTTAGTCTACAGCTTCGGTGTCTGTTTATAAACATATGGGAAATGTTGCTAATGACTATCCCATACTTTTTCAAAAGAAAGAAGGGTTATCCCATTATCCCACTGCCTCCTGCATATACTATTATAATAAGAGGGGTCATATTGGGTTCAGTGAAATAAGTTGGATAAGCCAATTGGGGACAGGATTATTCACAATCGCTTTAGAACTATCATTATCTTGCTAAGTGGGTTCAAATAGCATCACTTCTCCCTGCCACAAGGAGTTTAGGATTGCAGTCCCAAAGGTTTCTGACAGAATTTTAAGAAACTCATTTTGCTGTGTTCTGTTAAGTAACATGTTATTATTTTATTCAGTTTATTTCATAGAAAATAATTCTGATTTTAAGTGGTCTAGATTTGAGGGTACATTATAGACCACAGGTGTTCAACCTTTTAACTTTATGGCTTCAGGACCTTTAACAATCTCACAGATGACAAGCTGCACCTGCTAAAATTCTCTCTTCTACTCTTTTGTTAAAGGTCCAGGATCCATAAAGTTGAAAGATTGGTCACCCCTGTTACATAGACAAAGGATTCTCACAGCTTTATTTGTGAAAAGATGTTGTAGTTAAGATGGCTTACTTAAGAAGAGGTTAGAGGCCCATCTATTCCACTTTCTTATTTCCCACAGTTGTCGCTAGAAAGCCCCCAAGCTGCAGATGAAGGTATACCCCTTTTCCACTGTAGCTCCCTTGCAACTGGTATTCAGAGATGCACTGACTCTAAATCTGGAAGTAGCATATAGTCATCATGACTAGCAATCAGTAACAGACAGCCAGACAATCAGTGACATGAACTTGTCTAATCCCCTTTAAAGTAATTTAAACCAATGGCTATCACCACATCTTGTGGCAATGAATACCATGGATTGATTGTGTGCTCAGTGAAAAAGCACTTCCATCTGTCCATTCTAAATCTCCCACCAGTAATTTCAGCGTACACGAAGCTCACTCTTCTACAGTTCTCGGATGTAGATAATAGCGGCATCCAGCATACAAGGGTTATACAGGGCCCAGTTCTAAATTGGGCCAGCGCTGGTGCTGATCCCTAACGCTGGCACTGGGTGCTGTAAACATGCCATAAAGCACGTTTATAGCACACTGTGAGCAGGAAACACTGGCACTGACCTTGCGCCAATCAGGCACCGGGCCCTGCGCTAGCATGAAGAGGACGTGCCACTACTGGGGGTAAGTGCTATTGCCGGGCGGTGATGCGGTCTTTGGGGAAGGGTAGAAGCAGGCTTCCCAGTGCCTGCTAGTTACAGTGGTAGCCACTTTGGCACCGATGCTCCAGCGAGCTCCAGAAAGCTCAGGATTGGGCTGCTCGAAAGTAACCTCCGGTAGGCTGTTAAGAATGAAGGAAAACAATTATATTATGCACAAAAGTTACTTACTATACAACACTACTTCTCAACGTAATCACCACCCAAATCGTTGTAAGGGCTTCTGTATGCCCTCATCAAAGAACGCAGACTTCGTTCGCTGTTTTTTGTGAATGTCGATGAGATTTTTGGGCACTCACCTTGCACAAAACTTGTGATGGTCTAGTTTCTTATAGAACCATCGTGTGTGCTCCCTACATTATTTCTGAACTTGCCATTGAATTCCCTCGAATTTCATGGACAATTGAAAATTCAGAAATTGTAAACCGACAGCACTCGCGAATCGCTTTGTCAACTTGTTCAACTAGATCATCTGACACCACTGTGGCAGGGGAGTACCAGGTACGTTGTAGGGAGCATACATGACTGTTTTGTATGAAACTGTAGCTAAGAAACTAGGCTATCACAAGTTTGGGCAAGTGGGTGCCCAGAACCTTACCAATCTGGAACCAGATTGGTTGGTTCAGAGTGATACAATTTTCAAATAAATGTGAAATCGCCTGGTTTACTTGATACTTTTTTCTTTGGTAAGGGGGTTAATTTTCACACACTTACTATTGTAAATAATAACCAGTGACAAACACCAAAGAGCAGAAGCAGAAAGATTTTTTTTTTCCATGTTTTATCTTTATTCAAGATATTTTTCATTGTCTTTTCATTACTCGCAAATCCATGGCTTCCACAATGCCTTCAAACCCTTATGGTAATAAGAAAACATTCACCACTTGCTTATCAAATTAATGTTATAAAAAAGAAAATGCAACTGCTATGTTTTTAATCTGATCAAATTAATTTTCTGATTTTATTGGATTTATGTCATTTGTATCCCTCCTCACAACCCTGGCATACAAGCAAGTGGTAATCTAAGGTAATTCACACATTACAAGGAAATCACTGTATAGATTGCAAATGCCTCGTGCAGTTTTTCCCCCAAGCTTACAAATATTGTGAACAGAGAAACTCATACACCTGTTCCAATGGGAAATACATGTGAACACAGTTCCTTCTTTCATCTTTTCCTCATAACATGAGAAGCAGCCCTTGTAGCACACTTCCTTCAGTGGTAACAATGGACTGCAGAGTGTTCTCTTTTGTTTTAGGGCTTGTTTGCTTTTGGTCTTAGGTAAATGCATGTTGGAAAGACATTGCCAATAAGCATTATGTACAGCCACCAAGACTTTAAAAAGTTTACAAAGTACAAGGAACTTTTTGTTTTGAAACTTCAAAATAACCCCAAGTATTGCCAAATTCTTGTTACATCTTCCAACATGCTTCACTTGCATACTGTAACATTGTATACGTGCAACCCTATGCATACTGTACATTCCCCCCCCCCCCCCCGCTGATGCAGCCACACCAATGGGGAGTATGCTGCAACCCACAGGGGACTTTTGAATCCTGGAGGTCTCTTAGAGGAAAGGGAATATTTTGTTCCTTTTCCCTGGCTTAAGCCTCCACTGCCCCAATGGGCCCATTTGGATCAGCACCAGGTATTTCACTTGCACAAGTCCAAGTGGACGTGAGTAGATGGATCAAGGCTGGAAAGGGGTATAGGATATCAGCGGAGCAACTGCTGCTAATAGCTGCCTCCTTTCCACCATCAACTCTCCCTGATCCCCAACTTACCAGCACCTGGGCTTCCACAGAGGCTGCTGTCACCTGGCCGCCTCTGGTTAATATTTGCAGCGGTGGCCAGGCTGCTCTGTGGTACATTACGTTTTGCGACAGTTGCAAAACACACTGTGCTCCAGAATATGAGTTCTGGCAATGCAGCAAGCCCACAAGATTGGGCCATAAGTCTCATTGAACACAGTAGGCCTCAGTTAACCTGCATAGGATTTTGCTGTTAATAAGTTATTTGTTTTGACTCCTTGGTACACACACACACACACACACAATCCAGCCGCTCTTATTTTAGTTTGACATACTGTACAGTGGAGACAGGTGCCATTGATCCATTTGTAGAGTAATAAAATTCTACATAATGGGAAGTTGTTCTTTCCAAAGAGGATAAGCAGATTTATTAACCACTGAATCACAGCAAAGAACAGAGAATATAGGTAGTGTACTATGCAAGCCAACATAATAAACTTGGATCATAGGTCGCATGCAAGATTCAGAAGAATAGTGTTGATTACTTAAAAAATGAGGATTTTTGTAGTCACATAGCTAGGAGATGCGAGAGTTGATTAATAATGTGGTATGGACTAGTTCACTTGTTACTTCCCATGGTGAGATAGTAGGGTCTGTAGAGCAGAGAGAAGAGTGATATCCATTTGAGATTTCTCCCCAGAAAGTAATTGGTAAATAGACGCAGGAAAAATGTTGATCTGGATCCCACTCAACTCTTAAGCTTCCAGCGGGAATCAGAAGGCATCTTGTACTTTTATTTTCTTATGAAAACAAATGTCTCCCATGAAGAAAACTGTTTCACTTACTCTGTCCTGATGAATTTTTCATTCATTTGTTCCTCAGGCCAGTTTTGGTCAGTTTCAGCTGATTTTCTTCACTGAAAAACAAAACTTAATTCAGTGAGATGAACCAACTAGCACTTCAGTGACAGATTTCAAAGACATAGCAATTAGTTAGACTATCATTAGCCCAATATATCAGACATGGTCTTGATATAAGTCATCCATTGGAAGGGGTTCCCACTTACCCAATCCTCCTTACCCATGGAGGATAGGCTCTTCCTCCATGATAGAGGACTGGGAGTCCAGTAAAGTCCTCAATATGTTCAAATTCCCTCCTAGTGAATAGGACTGGGAAAGAATATTTTTAGGCTCCGATTGTCAACTTGTGTGTGTGTGTGTGTGTGTGTGTGTGTGTGTGTGTGTGTTCCCAGCCAAGGCCTTTGTAGCACCATATTTTAAGTGGGGAGACAAGTATGCCTTTTCCCTGTTTCCCACAGAATGGGCAGGTTGCATTTTTGGTACTTGGTGCGCCTGGCTAGCCCCAACCACCCTACCCCCCCCCTTTCAAAGCACCAGCTTTGCTCTCCCACACAGCAGGAAACAAACTTCTGTGACACGCTTAGCCAGTTCAGATGGTTTTCAGAGCAACACGCTTCAATTTTACCATAGCAATTGGCCCTTCTGATACTTCTGAAGTGACTAGCTGCTCCAGTTGGAACTCCCACAGCCCCATTAGATTGACTGGAGGGCTGAATAGTCCATCTGAGTAACTGGTGTACACTCTATCATCCATTCGCTCCCAGTTCCATCTCAGTCTCCTCTTGACCCAGTCATTCTGCCATAGATTGTAACCAAGGAGGTTTCAGAGACTGGCTATGTTTTCCACAGCTGTTCCAAGAAAAAAGTAGTAGAAACAAAAGATGGGACACAATAGCAGATCCCATGGCCACTCTTGCTGCAAAAATAAATAGTCCCATAGCCACAACAGGTCAGCTTTTCATTTCTTCTTTAAAGGGAGGGTTGGGGTGAAGCTGCTTTTCTAGTGACAGTGATCAAAGGAAGTACAGGAAAAAGAAGAAACTCCTTTTATGTTTTATTCTTTTTCTTTCATCTCCATCCTTGAGAATAGCTTTCAGCTCTCGGGGAATCCTCACAAGCTCTTAGGGGAGGGGGACGAGGAGCTAGTGATAGTTCTCATGTTGCATGTTTGAGGATTCTTCTAGTCCAGGGGTGTCAAACTCATTTCATATGGAGGACCACATAGCATTCATGATGCCTGCTGAGGGCCGGAAGTGATGTCATTAGGCAAGAAGTGATGTCATTAAACAAGTCATAACCAAAAATAAACACTTTTTTCTCACTTAGAAACTCATTAGCTGCAAATAACAAAAGAGAAAATATACGAATCTTGATCATATTTCAAGATATGGGAGAGCCCAATTTTCATGTGGGCTGCCCTTTCAGCAGTAACACCTCAGCACTACTCAGCAGCTGAAAGCCTGAGGGTCATATAAAAAGCTTCCACAGGCCGCATCTGGCCCCCGGGCCTTATGTTTGACACCCCTGTTCTAATCTCTGTTCAAGCCTGATTCTTCTGAAGAATGGAAGCTTTCAGAGAAAGACATTGCGCAATCTGAGCCAAATAGGAATATCTCTCCACTTATACCCACGTCTTTTCATTCTATTCAGTTAGAATCTGTCACTCCCAATCCAAGCACTTCTCAGCCAGCCCTGCCTGGAGGAGCAGGTATTCCCTCTGTTTGAGACCTGAATCTCCTTGGTTCGCTTTCTGGAGTTCTTTGATGAAACAGTTAAGGAAAAAAACTAACCACTCCAGTCAAGGCTAGAATCCCTCACCATTAGCTAACACATGTTACATGTTTTCTTGCCCTAGAAATAATAAAGTATTCAAGTGACACCTTCTAAAAGGTTGTAAAGCATAGCTGATATTATGACAAGCTATGCAGTTCTGTTGACTCTGCCATTGTTTTTCAAACCTTTCTGGTCAACTCATCTGAAGAACTTCCTGACAGCTGCCACGGAACCATGATATCGTTTGTGCAGTCAGGGGCCAGAACTGTTGAACTCACTGCCCTGCTTACACCTTAAACACATCCAATACTATTTTAAATCTGTGCATTGTTGGGGAACATTGGTAATAATGGTAATTGTCTTTCACAGAAGCTTTTTACTAATTACAAAACTCGTTGCTGATACGATTTTGCTAATCACATGGGAGGAGCAGTAATCGTATTCAAAGGCCCTCCTCCATTACTACAGTATTCATTGATGTAGGCCACTTGCACAAGTAATTATTTGCCAGAGGCAGCTGACTGAATTATTTGAACCAGTTCTTATTCAGGATTCTCAAAGATCTACCTTCATGGAAGAGCTACATTGATAAAAACATATAAAAATGTTTAAGGAATTGATATTCCTGCTCTTTGCAATTTTTTTGCTTCTCCAGATAATCTTTTAAAGATGATACCTTGCTGAGCAGTGTGTGGGTCCAGGGAAATTACTTGTGAGTGAAATGACCCATTCTGTTGTGCTGACCAATCAATAGTAACAAAGTCCTTACCAGGGGATTTATTCTGGTTTCCATGAGAACAGAATTTTGCCCATTGCATTTCTTAACTCTGTTACAAATCAGGGTAAGTGTTTTTTCAGATGAGAACCTGTGGCCAAAACCTTTCCAGTGGTACTGTGTGGTGTGAGTGCCTAGTAGAATATCTTGGGTAAAGGCAAACAATCCCTTGAAATTATGATCTATATTGGTGTATGATAATTTACAATACCGTGGTTAACAAAGTGATAAATTAGACTGTGGTCTTCACAGGCTGAAAGATGAGTCCTAAGTGATCTGAGAGTAATTGAGGCTACAATCCTAAACACACTTACAAGGGTGTAAATTCCATTGATTTTAGTAGGCCTTCTGACTAAAATATGGTTAAGATCATGCTGTACATCAATTGCATCTCTTACTGTCTTCATTACATACATGCCTGGAGAACCAATCCATCAGTGGCATTAGGTATTATCCGCCAAACACATTGGCAAAAGACTACTGCAGCTTCAGAGAAAATAAAATTCCTTTTCTTTTTCTGTGCTGCTTTGCCAATAGCAAAAGTTACAGAGTTCCTTGTACTTTAAAAAATAGTAATAAAAGAAAAATCTGCTCCCAGCGACTGCTTTAAATTTTAATTAGGTTGTTGTTGACATTGATTGCCCTTGCAAAAAGCAGTGAAGCTGCAGGTCCCTGTTACAGACAAGTTCCCTCGTAAAGAAGTTTGCAAAGGATGCTGGGAATTTTGTTTATTTTTACTTATGGCTTGGGAGTTTAAATACCTCAAGCTCTATCTCCATTAATTTCTTTAGGACAGGGGTGTCAAACTCGTTTCAAACCAAGGGCCGAACAGCATTCATGATGCCTGCTGAGTGCCGGAAGCAATGTCTTTAGGCAGGAAATGATGTCATTAAGCAGGTCATAACCAAAAATAAGCACCTTTTCTCTCTTAGGAACTTATTAGCTGCAAATGACAGAAGACAAAATATGCAAATCTTGATCATATTTCAAGATATGGGAGAACCCAATTTTCATGTGGGCTACCCTTTCAGAAGTAACATCTCAGCACTGCTCAGCAGATGAGAGCCTGAGGGCCAGATAAAAAGCTTCCGTGGGCCACATCCGGCCCCCGGGCCTTATGTTTGACACCCCTGCTTTAGGATATGCATTAGAAAAAAACTCTGTGGATCAGACTTCATTGAAGCAGGGCCAGAGGTGGCATTGTATTGGTATGTTGGGTGAACAGCCAGGACTTAGGTTCCTGCAGGAAGAGGACATTAAACAGAGAAATTTAATATTTTCATTTTTGCAACTCCGCCAAAGCAGTTTGTTACTAATTAGCACTACAGAGTTAAAAGACTTCCAGTACTTGGCAACTAACACACCTTCCAACGTTTTAAAAATAAAAAACGCTGTCTATTATGGCTGTTGTGATTGAGTTTTTTCACAATCTAATATAAAAGTAACTTTAGTAACTTCTAGAAACGCTAGAAGCTTGATGGTTTGGCAGTGGCACCAATACAGCAGTTAGATAAACCTATAATACAGGTATTTTTTCTTGGTCCTCAGATTTCTCCTTAGACTTTATTCAAGGCAGTTTACGTAGGCAGGCAAATTTAAATCCCCATAGGGATTTTTACAATTTGAAAGAAGGTTTCTATCTTTCAAGAAACCACAAAATTCAGATGTTTCATTCTTGATCTGGTTGCACATTCTGGCCTCCATCCTCCCACGCTCAGAGCAGATGGAATAGCTCGGCTCAGCTTGTCAGCTGCTTCAAGGTCGCACGGTGCCAGTGGCCTCGAACTGGCGACCTTCGGATGTTATCTTCAGGCAAATGGAGGCTCAACCCTCTAGACCAGACCTCCTGCCTGTATTACCTGTAAGGTAATACATATACCTTAGTGTGGTGCTGGAGCTGGTTCTAGATTACCAGATAATGTCTTTGACATAAAAAGTGATATCTTAGGCCTTCTTACAAAAGATACCCTTCATAAGGTAGCATAGTATAATTGACTGTGTAGCTAGGTGTCAAAAATCACTGTTGTCTTTACATGGGCTTTCCACTTTCCTAGATATTTATTGAGGCCACATATTACAGAGGCAACCAGCAGTCATTTCCACAATCCCTGCTGTTCATTTCTCAGCCAACTGAGTCTCAGGAATTCCTGCAATTGTCTCTATGTACCTAACAGTTCATACCAACATTTCTCCATGTAATGGAGCTACACATGAAGAAAATAAATTGTGTGTGTGTGTGTGTGTGTGTGCGCGTGCGCGTGTGGTGGCGGCGGCCCTTAGTTGTTATGTCTGACAGCTGTCATGCCTGACAAATATGGGGTGCCTGGAAATAAATAAAATTTAAACAGAGCGTTCTCAGAGCAGTTTCCTTACCAAAGGAATGAGACAATTCCAAAGGGCTCACAGTCTAAAACAGGAGGTAACTTTCCTTTGATAGCCTTCCATTTCACCCAGCAGTCAAACAAAACTCATGAGCTGGACAGCACAACTATTTCCTAGCACAGGATGGTTTCCAAGGAGGTCAGATACATACTTATGAGATAAGTAAATACATTCAGATTTGGTTACCTTGAAAGCAACATTTGTGTTACTACTGGAATGAAGATTTGAGAACATATCTGAAAAATATCAGATGGTTTGCTAGTTGTACTCGCATTGCTACAATGCAATACACATTGTTACATAACAACCATTTAGATGTTATAGATCTTAGTGGAAATTTGATAGATTAATAAAAACATTTTTAAAAAATCCCAATTACCCTGGAATACCTTCCATCCTGATTTGAAGATACCTTTTACTTCATTGAAGTGCAAAGTTTGCAATTTAACAGTAGCAAAACAAGCCTCAGGCTAAACCACTTCTTGAGTTTGGAGTTTCTTTACTTAGGGATCATTTCTGTCTCTCTTCCTCTCATACCTGCCCTCTTAGCATGGTGGGCAGGAATGAAAGGTCAGGTTTTAGACACGCAACATTCCTTTTAATCATGGAATGTCTGCAGTGGAACAATAATTCCTTGCTGCACACCACCCTCTGCTGCATTTGCTGCTTTATTAAGCATGCATGAAGAACAAGGATTCACTCCTGCAGGGTCCTGCTCCAGTACACACCTGCCAAATAAAGTTGTGGGTTTCTGTCTGTTCTGGTTTTGCCCTTCAAACACTGCGCCAGACTTTTTCCTGACAAAGTAACAGATTGATTGGGAAGCTGAAAGCCTGGAATCTACAGCATTGTCTGGTGGTCCTACTGGTGCCTGAGGCTTTTAGTATCTTGTTGTGAGCATAGTTTCACTATTGTCATTTTATTTATTTATTTATTTAAAATGTTTCTATCTCACCTCTCCGTACAAAATTTTCAAGGCAACCAACAACAGCAATGAAAAACAGTAATTTGATTACTGATTAAGGGCCCAATTCAGAGCCCTGCACACCTGCTCACAGCCAGCACACACTGATGCAAACATGCCGTAAGGCCCAGTGGCGGAGGTTACCACAGACCCAGCGCCAGAGCTAACCCGTGCAACTTATTGTTGCGATTGCATTTTAAAATTTGTTGTAAGCTGCCTTGGGGGTCCTTTAAATGAGACTGAAAGGTGACATATACGTGTTTTAAATAAATACATTTTCAAGCATGTCCTTTTTATATAAAAAAATTAAAGAAACACAAAGCATGTTGATTAAGCATACTTTTACGAAATCTATCAAATGTATATGTGACTGTAATTGCAGAGTTTGAACATTGTGGTTGTAGGATGCAGAGAGCATTTTTTAGTGCAGAATTCTAAAGCCTTCTCATTTAAAAGATAAACTTGTAGTGGCATAATTACAACAATGGGGATAGTACTTGGTAGCCACTTGACAGAATCATTTTCTGTCAAAATTCCTCTGATCCACAGCGTGTTGTTCCTGTGTTGTTTTTTGAAAGCAAAAAGTTGACATACTTTTTGTGCATCACTAGAGGCTACAGAATTGGGCAGGCGGCCCTCTGGACCTTCTAGATTTCTACTTTGTACAGCTTCTTTAATTGTTACCCTCTATATAGATGGTGGCATTCCATGCAGAAAATTACTTTCCACCACTTCCCGGATGTGATGGTAGTAGTGGAAATTTTGTTTATGAGCTCATTTGGACCTAGATCCCAGGCCACAGTGAGTAGGTATAGGCAGATTGTTCCACATTATAGTTGGTACATACGAAGAACATATAAGGCATGGGACACTATGCTATGCTGATGAATGTGCAGCTGGTCAACCTAAGGGTAGGGTTTTCAGTTGTGGTGACAGCATCTGCCCACTGTTAGGCAGGCTTTGAAGACAAATCTTTACTGATGGCCATTTTTGTTACATGTTCTCTCTAAATGTGCTTCTATTTGCTTCTGTCTTATAATATGTGATTGTTTGGCTTATTTACATGATATTTATATCGTATTTATGTAATTGCTGGCACAACCCTATTGTGCTTTTGCACTGGCAGTGAGTGCTCCACTGGAGCAGACTGCTGCAAAGCACATTGCAGCAATGTTGGAGTTGGCGGGAAGGCCTGTGCCGTCCCACCAGCACAGGACCCAGCACATGCCAGAGCAGGTAAGCTCTGTGCTGAGCAGTGGAGGAATGGGGAGAGAGGTGAAACAAAGCAGGGGGCAGGAGTGGCTGGGAGTGGGAGGGGTTGGCAGTGCTGGCATGCACCATATACTATCCTCCTCTTCTTGGGCCAGACCTGCCAACATGGATCCACTCAGATGTGCACCAGAGATTTAACAGGCAGAGATCTGAGTAGACCCATTGAACAGCTGGGCTTTCCCCGGGCAAGGGAACAAATGTCCCCTTACCTCGAGACGACTTATAGACTGCAAAAGTCTGTGCAAGCCGCAGTGGCCCTTCTGTGTGGCGCTGGGGAATTTCAATAGAATTAAACTGTCCTCTTGATAGTTAACTATGAGTCCTGATTATATTTTCATAGATTGTAGAAAAGCAGGATATATAAACATTTAGAAGAGTCCATATGACACAGACAGTGTTGCCACAGCTGCTCTGCTGCAGAGTTTTGTGCTCCTGTTCTTTAAGCAATATCTTGTGCTGGACGCTGTCCTACATGCCATTTTGCTAGTGCCACTGTATTTTAGGCACATATGTACTACTGCTATTGAACATCTGTTTAGTGTCAACTCAGTGCTATACAGAGCACAGAGATGATCTGGTCTCTAGAGGGCCAGTGGCCCTTACTACACCTGTGTCTTGTGACATGAAAAGCTACCCTCAGTGAGGTATCTGCAAAATCACACCTAAATCACTGCACCTTCCTTCTAGAGACAAACCCATCTAGTGAGTCTCTCTAGGGAAACATGAATGCTTCACTTTTTGTGTGTGTGATTTTTTCCGTTTGGATTTTAAATTGATCTGGCATGGAATAAATTCATGAAAGATTCTTGCTCTGTTTTTCAAAGAAAGGAAGACTCTGGTAGCACGTTGCCCAGCGAACGCAGCTTGTCATTGCCTGTTGATGCCACTGAAATGGAGCACCATACAATGTTTTTAAAACATAAGGAAAGCATCTCCTGCCAGTGTAGCAAGATATTGTACACTCGACAAAGCGAGGTTTTCATTTTTAAAAAATTGTGTTATGATCTGTCTTTATTTGCTTATGTGCGTGGGAAAATTCCCCCAACGTAAGCTAGTGCAGTCATAGTAATGAGATGCCACTCATCTTTCTGTAGATTCTATTAATTTATGCAGGTCCTATTGCTCTTCAGCATATAGCCTGCTGGTTGCTAGGCAACCAGAAGAGAAATAGTGCGCATGCTTTTTATTTTTGGTAGATCTCTCACTTATTTTTTTAAAGATATATATGAAACTGAGAGTATTGATAAAAACCAGGATTCCATATTCATAAACAACAATTTGCTTTTGTCATACCCAGAGTTTCAACCACCAAAGAGATTTTTATTAGAAAAGGACTGCTTTTTAGTTGTGGCTTTTTTTTTTATACTGAATTCGCTTATACTGTACACACCCACAAAGGGACAAAGAGATGGAATCCTTCTGTGAAAAGGAGGAGTCAGGTGTAAAACTATTGCTGTTCTAGGAATGTAAGCAAGATAGTCTGCTGTGTAATTTGCACATCCTTGTTCTCCTCCCAATGCTTCATTAATGCCATTATAAGTGAGTACTCTTTAGTTAGTCCAGATTCCTCCAGCAAAGGGTTCTATTGGTAATACTGCATACATTGAATATTCTTAATTAAAATTCATAAGTATCTTATTTTCAAAAATGCTTTCTACTGCATTTTATTTATCCACAATTACAAATTGTAATTTGTATTTTTGTGTTCACCTGCAAAATGCCCACAACTTGAATATCTGCAGTTCAAGCTCCGACCAGTTTTGACCATTCTCAAGCACCTCCCCCCCATTTCTTTTCTGTTTCATACTACTTGTATGCCACATTTTATCCATAATGGTTTCAGTGGTTTGCAATAATACAATCAGATGTATAGATTAATTATCATGCTCTCTCTTTTTTGGGGGGGAGGAGGGATATCAGGTGCTGGCATCAAATGAATCACACTCATGTCCAGCTGCCATGACTTTGCTCCCCTCAAAGTCTATGGCACCAAAAGAGGCTGTCTGAGCAGGCCTTTTCCCCAGTCTGGTGGGTGCTACTGATGCCCTTGTTGCTTCTGCAACTACTGCTGCTGCATTAACAACTCCCAGCCCTCAGACCTCTAATGGGGAGCAGATGTTGGAAGCACTGGGAAGGACAGTAATGCATAGAGTCTTCTTCACAGTCCTGTTGATGTTGCTGCCTACCAGGTCTGGAACAATGACCGCAAACTATCACCACCATCCATCCCCCCCATAGGGTATGACGTCTATGCTCAGTAGCCAGGTGTGTTCAGGCTTGATAGAAGCAGTTTCCATCCTGCCATCTAAGTGCCATAACTCTCAGCTATACGCCTTTCAAATGTAGTTTCAAAAGGGGGGGGTCAAAGTTCTTTGCACTCCCCAGTCCCAGGTGTTACTGCTGTTACTACTGCTGGTACCATTGGTCTGGGCATATAGCATCAACTGTCAGGAGCCAGTTGTTTTAATCTAATTCACACATGCAGGTTCACGTGTCTGCATGTGAGTGGCTCAAGTGCATTGTTCTCCTTAAAGCTCAGAACTCACCTGCAAGATGCCAGCCTAAAGAAGGGCCATTGGAAAGTTTCCCTGAGCAGTAGTTAGGCTGTGAAGTCCCTCATGCCCAGGCTCATGTTACATGTAATCTGTAGTTTGTATTACCTCTGTAAACGTGGATGGAAGCTGGAGAATTGCCAATGAAATACATGACTTATGAGCACATGCTGCCAAAGTAGGAAAATGTTCAACTTACAGTTCGGCTCTCTATCACATTGTGGCTCATTAACAGTATACAGCTTCTGGACAATTTGAGTGTGACTCTTCACCTTCAGAATGAGGTTTGTTTCTGTGAAGGCACAAATTCAAGATACCACACTTTCTAGCAGTTACAGACCTGGCCCCTGGGGCACAGGTCCGCAGTGCTGCACCCCCACATAATGCCACTCCCCCGTCTTCCAGCCACACGGAGCCTCATGTGGTGTTCAGGACTGCTTCAAAAGCCTTCTGAGACTTCCAGAGCACTCTTAAACAGTTTCTAGAAGTACTGCTTAAGAGTGCTCTGGAGTTCTCAGAAGGATTTTGGAGCAGTCCCGATTGCTACACAGGGCTTCACCAGCCTGCGGAACAGCTCCCAAGGGGAGGCAGCATGGCGGTGCTACCCCCGCAGGCACAGCACCTGGGACTTTTGCCCTCCCAATCCACCACTGCTTTCTAGATCACAAAACACCCTGAGTCGCCTTTAATAGTCAGAGCAGTAGACATGTTCTAGTTTTTTTCAAAAGCTGTGAACATAAGAATAGCCCCACTGGATCAGGCCATAGGCCCATCTAGTCCAGCTTCCTGTATCTCACAGCGGCCCACCAAATGCCCCAGGGAGCACACTGGCATATAATGGACTGACTTGACAAGTTCCCAAGAAATACTAGGTTTGAATGGGCCGTTTCATTGTTGTTTTTTATCTGGTTAATCTCAGTATTTGCCCTGGTATTGACCTCTGCTTGTGAGGGCATAGCTTGAGAATTCCTGGGGGAGGAAGAATGTACTTAAGAACATAAGAACAGCCCCACTGGATTAAGCCATAGGCCCATCTAGTCCAGCTTCCTATATCTCACAGCAGCCCCACCAAATGCCCCAGGGAGCACACCTGATAACAAGAGACTTGCATCCTGGTACCCTCCCTTGCTTCTGACATAGCCCATTTCTAAAATCAGGAGATTGCACATACACATCATGACTTGTAACCCATAATGGATTTTTCCTCCAGAAACTTGTCCAATCCCCTTTTAAAGGCATCCAGACCAGATGCCGTCACCACATCCTGCGGCAAGGAGTTCCACAGACCGACCACACACTGAGTAAAGAAATACTTTCTTTTGTCTGTCCTAACCCTCCCAACACTCAATTATAGTGGATGTCCCCTGGTTCTGGTGTTATGTGAGAGTGTAAAGAGCATCTCTCTATCCACTTTATCCTTTCCATGCATAATTTTGTATGTCTCAATCATGTCTCCCCTCAGGCGTCTTTTTTCTAGGCTGAAGAGGCTCAAACGCTGTAGCCTTTCCTCATAAGGAAGGTGCCTCAGCCCAGCAATCATCTTAGTTGCCCTCTTTTGCACCTTTTCCATTTCCACTTTATCCTTTTTGAGATGTACTTTCTGCACTCTGTCCCATCTTATTTCACAGCTATGTAATAATAGTGATTTACCTTGTTTTTGTCTTTATTAATAGTTCAGGACGACAGTTAAGTGAAGTCTTCATTCAGCTGCCTTCCAGAAAAGAATATCCAGAGTACTATGAATTAATTAGGAAGCCAGTGGACTTCAAAAAAATAAAGGTGGGCATTTTTTTTCTTTTATACATGAATGTGATTTTCCAGCATTGATCCTAGTCATCATTATTTGTAGTTTACATCCTTGAGCACATTTTAAATATAAAATACTACTCCTTGTGACTCTTCCACCCACTAAATATCTCACTGTCAACAGCTTAAACAAATTCTTGAATACTAGCTAATCTATCAGCAAGACAGCTGGCTGAACTCAGGACATTTGCTAGACATTGGTAACTTATCTGGACTGGACTCTTAAGATTTCAAATAAAGCTTTATTACAGTGACTTTCTTGCAAGTTCAGTTAGATAGAGCACAAAACCAGGAAGAACTTTGGAGAGAGACTTCAGGAGCTGCTGTTGAATATACGTAGAATAATACGAGTTAGGATGCAATCCTGAGCACCCCTTGGGATAACACAAATCCCTTGCCACTGGCTCAGTACTGTCGTGAAAGTGCTGTAAAGCACTATCGCACCAACTTATGAGTCAGGGAGGCTGGCGTGAGGACGTGCACCGGCCTCCCTCCGTCAGACCAGGTAAGTTCGTGCTGGCCTTTCCAGGCTGGCACGGGGTCTGGGGGCATGTGGGGAGGGCCAGAGGGAGGTGGGCTGTGGACAGGTGGTGGGATAGCAGGGGGCAGGGCCAGGATCCACTTATGCTGGATCCTATCACTGTTCCTGGGCAGCCTGGGGCAGCCCCTTGCTGCTTGGATTTGTGCCACCTCTTTATGTGGTGCAGATCCAAGTAACCCCATTAGGGCTGCTACAGCACGACAGGGCGTAAGGGGAAGCACGCCCCCTGGCCCCGAGCTGTGCTGCTTTTGGCCCCAACCCTGTTCTGGATGCAAAGCAGGCCTGATGGCATGCTTGTTCCACAGCAGGTTAGGATTGGGCTGTTAGACACTTACCTTGGACCATTTTGTATAATCTGTTTTCTCCCATTGCACTATGTCTGTGCGGCATAATAGTAACTAATTTTCTTTCTAAGGGAAACATAGCTAGTGTCAGAGATACATTGGCACAAATACTGTGACATATAGTCTTCAGAATTGCTAGTAGTTTGAGGTGTAGGCAGTAGCATATTCACAGGATTATTATATTGAACCTATAGTAGCTTTAAAATGTGTGTGAGAGAGAATTAGCCCTGAACTGGTCACAGAGCTTCTTGTTGCAGTACCCCATTTTCATTCCTCTGTTACTCTTGAAACACTTGAAACTGATATCACTGTGAGGCAGCCATTCAGTACCATCCTCCCCTTCCATTCAGCTTGTAGATAGATTTACTCTTACTTTATCTGAACATGTCTTTTATGTTTGTGATATCTAATTAACCTACATTAATAGCACTTGCTTTTATTTTGGATGTAACTGCATTTGTTGTGCTCAGGATTATACTACATTTATTAACTAATTATCCTGTCTTTTATTTTCTTCCTTTCAATCTTTTAAAAAAACTACTTGCACATTAGGAAAGAATTCGTAATCATAAATATCGGAGTGTTGGTGACTTGGAGAAGGACGTCATGTTGTTGTGTCACAATGCTCAGACTTTCAACTTGGAAGGATCACAGGTCTCATTCAAATTATTTACTTGTTAGCATTAAGGATATTGATGTATGTATTATACATTAAGTAAATTTATACTGCATTCAATCATACAATCATATATTTGAATGATACAGTGAGCATTCAGTCATATGTGTGAACATGTAATTATTTGTGAAAATGTATTTATATGAAATAACATGCTAAAGCCATTTGTGTAGCTTTATGGCCCAGTCTTTTCCAGGGCTGGCCCAGTGTGTGCTGATGTAGCCTTCATTGCATGCTGTAGGCCAGCTGTGGACGAGGCAGGGGTGGAGTGGTAGGTAAGTAAGTAAATGTTACACTTGCTTACTCCACTGTTCCTTAGTCCCAAAGAGGCTCTTTTGTTTGGCTGCTTTGCTGGCTTAAAAGTAGGTCAGTGTGTTGGGGCTGGACCAGGAGTATAACATTTTGGTGCTGTCAGTACTTCGACACACCCCCAGCCCAATTCCTACCCTGATCTTCCCCCTCCCACCCTCAAACGTCCCCCACCACCACCTTACCTGCACTTGTGTGGCATCCCACCTCAGAACACCTCCAGATGTGACCAGAAAGCACTTCCAATATCCACGAGGGGTCTGGGACAAGTTCCCCCTAGGATACTTAGATCCAACTGTAATGCATTTCTTTCTGCTTGAATGTATTAATAAGCAAGAATATAAATTTTAATTAGAATTTCCTATTGATGACTCTAAAAGCATTACAAATAAAAATATTAAAGAATTCAGACAAAAGCCAGTGGTTCTTAGAAAATTGAAAACTAATATATAATACAGACCAGACCTTCATTTTGGGCTGCGTTGTTACCGTTGGGTTTTTTACCTTCATTTAGTGCATGAAAAATTAACATTGACATTCCCTGTAAAATTCATGCAACAAGACTTATGACTTGTAATGGGGGAGAAAAGCCATGCTCTCTGTGGGTTTGCATAGAAAATATCGTTTCATGCTGTGAATTTTTGATGAAGCACAGCTTGCAGTTCTCATGCAGGTTTGCTTTCATGCCACAGATCTACGAAGATTCTATTGTTCTCCAGTCAGTGTTCAAAAGTGCACGGCAGAAGCTTGCCAAAGAAGATGAAAGTGAGGAAGAAAGCAATGAAGAAGAGGAAGATGAGGAAGATGAGTCAGAGTCAGAATGTAAGTCCTTCATTCAAAACTGAGTGAAACAGTACTGATTTGGTACTCAGTCTCTTGTTGGGGTGGAAGGCTCCTTCTTGCTTGCTTGCTTGAGGAAACCAATCCAGTTCTGTTATCTCTCCTGACTTTGTCCTTAGTTCATTGCCACCAACAAAAGCTGTATTTTAGAGAGAGCCCACTTACTGTATTTGTTCAATACTCTTTGAACTCTTTGAAGAGTACGTACACGTAGTCTTTGTTAAATATATTATAAAGATTCCCCCTTCCCAAGCCTTTATTGGAAGACCCAGAAAAGAAAGGGGAAGGAAAGAACTCTTAAAGGAAATGTATTTTCAGTTAATTTCAAACAGAGCAATACAATTTCGTATTGTATTGCCTCCTTTGTAATTGTGTGTTGCTATGTCCCCAAGTCATGGTGAGGAACGCAGATGGGATTCTTTTCAGGAGAGAATGCACGTAACTGCTTAGTTGATATGAAATGGCTGAGAAAATCTAAACATTAATTTTAACCATTAAATTTCTCTGAATTTTTATTCTTTCCAGCCAAATCTGTGAAAGTCAAAATCAAATTGAACAAAAAGGATGAAAAAAACCGGGACAAAGGGAAAGGCAAGAAGCGTCAAAGTCGAGTAAAAGCCAAACCGGTTGTGAGTGATGATGACAGTGATGAGGATCAAGATGAAAATGTAAGTTTTACTTAGAGACACAGTAAATATTTTCACAATGGTTACCTCTGTTATACCTGTACTTGCAATCTTCATTGCAGCAATACCCCTTGTATGCTAATCACCAAGGGTTTTCCCCTTGTGCTGAATGGCTCAGGAAAGTTTCAAAAGTAATTTGTGATATGGCACAGGAAGTGAGCCTTGGGCAGACCTAGGGTTGCTCTTCAGATCCCTGCCAAGTATTTTTAGTGTTACTTCTAAAGACAACCTAAGGTTGCAATCCTGTACACATTTGCATGTGAGTAAGCTTCCTCTTGCTAAAAGAAATTCATTTATTGCACAGTGAGCAAACCACACCTGTAGCCCTTAATATTGTGACAGATGCCATATGCAGTGGTTTAATCATCCTCCAGTGATAACTTGTGACCATTGGCCTGAGGGTCACAGAAGGAAAGGGAGCATATCTGGGTAAAAAAGTTACCCACATCCAGCAGACACAACTGCATGCAGAAGCTAAAGATTGGTGATCTCCACCCATTTTGATTAGAAACTGGCTTCCAGCTTCCAGCCCAATCCTACGGACCATTTATACCAGTGGGACTAGTGTCCTGCTAATATAAAAGGCCATGCAAAGGCATGAAGATCATGCCCAAGGCTGCTGTAGCAGTGGATTTCTGCTGCTGTGGACCATGGATGGCACCAGAGTAGGTGGGCTGACATGGGGCACAGTTCATGGATGAGAGGGCAGAGAGGGGGAGGAACTGGGAGGCATGTCAAGGGCAGGAACGGATGGGTCTGGCAGCAGATCCTATCTGTGGCAGATTTTGCCAGATCCTGTCCCCCATTTTGCAACCTCCCGCTGGCTCTCCTTGAACTTGTGCCAGCAAAATGGCTGGTTACAGGTCCAAGGCGAGCCACAGGCGATCAGCCAGCCTACCATGAGATAAGTTTGTAAAAAAAATTTCTTTACCTCTTCCAGGCTGTCGGATTGACCCCACCCCCAGCATGCAGCATTTGTTCCATTAGCAGGACTGCATGCTATAACATGTTGTGGGGGTGGGAGTAGGATTGAGCTATTAGCCTCTCCAAGCTTTATCTGAGGATTCTTTAAAATCTTGGAAAGAGCAGTCCCATTCCAAAATCTTTTCTGCTAACTCAACCCAGTCTTCATTTTTTCTGCACTTGCCCCCTTCCTTTCCTAAAACTTCCCTTCCAGCAGTTGTATTGAGGTAAGAAACAGAAGAGAGAGCTGTTCCTCATTGAAAAGTCCTTGGAGTCTGGAGTTTGCTAGGGCTCGGGCCCCAGGCGTCCAAACAAATTCTCATTCCCAAGGGACTTTATCGTGAAGAGCTGCTGGACTTATGTATTGCTAGAAGGACCAGTGGCCTGGCTCAGTAAAAGGCAACTTCGTATGAATCCAATAAGCTACTTACTTCTAAGTACATGTGCACACTGTCAGTTCTTTGCATTCCCCCAGTTCTAAAAATTGGCACTCATAGGAACAGGTATCTTCTTTTAGGTCAGCTGTACCAAGTACACAGAAGCCCTGTTGGGGGAAGAATTTCAGCAGCACTATAATTCATGTGTACTGCCACTTATAACGACAGCCTACGCTTAGGCTTGCATATTGTTTATCCACAAACACAGCCACATGTATATAATCTTCTGCTGCTTTCCACAGTTCTCTGGTCTGGGATGAATGCATACAATCCAGAGACATGTCCAGCAGCCCAATCCTAACCTTCCTTCCCAGCTACAATGTAGTGGCGCCAAAATGGCACCTGCTGCATCTGGCATGGAAGGAGAGGTTGCTGGAGGTCTCCTTGAGGAAACGAATCTCCCCTTTCCCCAGGGTAAAAGCCACAGCAGCCGTTATGGGGCTACTTGGGCCTGTACCAGAAAAATCACTGGTACAGACTTGACCAGCCTCATGTCAGTGGATCAGACCTGGGAGGGGGAATAGGAACCAGCAGAAGCCTTTGCCACCATCCACACCGCTACCTGGGCCTGGTCAGCCCACCCCAGCCGTTCTTGCTAGCTTCCTCCCTGCCCTGTTAGACCCCCTTCTCACCCCTCCCTCCCCTGCCCCATTCCACCTCCATGCCACTCAGCACAGTACTTACTGCCCTTGGCACCCAGTGCAACCTCCAAATGGCCATCGCAAAGTGCCTTCCAGTTCCTATATATACTTATATACGCTTTCCTGGGAATAAATCCCACTGAACTCAGTGGAACCTTTTTCTGAATAGACATGCATAGGATTGGGGTGTTTATCTTATTGTAAATGCTTTAACTGCATTTATTCCAGTGGGATTGAATCCCCAGTTTTCTCTGAACAGCACCAAGTTTATTATAGTTTTAAAATATCAATTGTAGTAATTTTCCTGTTTGTCTGTTATATTTTGATAATGACAAAAAACAAACCTTAACCTTTTTCCCCCTCACCTCTTACATCTAGGATCAGTCAGAAGCAAGTGGAAGTGACGATGAGTGATCCGTATGGTCAAGTTTCTTACCTGAAAACCCTTCTTCCCATGTTTCATTTTACACCCAGTGATTCATTTTGTCAAATAGGCATTGGGGTGTTTCTGTATTCACATCATCTATAAACTAGCTTTAGGATAGTGCCAGACAAACATATGATATCATGGTGTAAAAAGGGGGGGGGGGAAATGTAACATACTGTGACCAAATGGGCCTCAAAGATAAAATAACAAAAACAAACAAACAAAAAAGCTTTTGATGGAAAAGAAAACATGGGTTGATAGTATATTTCTATGGGTTGGGTTTAGCTTACTAATGGTTTGACTGTTCCTGGTTTCAATATTTGATTAGGTGCTATCAAGTGGCATCAGAAAGATATAAAAACTATGTCTTTTGTAGCATTGCTAACCAGGAGAAGCCATTAAAAGCAACTGGTGATTTTATTTTTCATCAGGCAGTTTTCAAGGCTTTATTAGTTCTGTATTCGTTTTTACACTGTGGTACATATATGCAATTTTGTTTAATAGCTTCTAAATGTACAGTAGCTAGTCCCTACCCTGTCCTGTCCCATTCATTGCTTCACTTGATGCTCAATGAAAAAGAAATGCTTTCGGAACTGTATACATGAAAAATTTGTGTCTATTCTAAACTTTACTTTTTTCTTGATTTCAAACAGTTGGGTTTAAAAAATGCTATTGAATATTGCAGTCTATATAGTATAATGGATGGCTTCTCTCATCAGATTATCTTTTGTGTTACCAATGTGGTTTGCCACCTTTCCCCAAAGTGTACTTAATCTTTGCTTTCTTTGCACAATGTCTTTGGTTGCAAGTCATAAGCCTGAGGCAAATAAAATTCCAGTAATTTTGAAGGATGTGTAATTAGTGCTTTCTTAACAAAAGAAATGTTGCAGTTTGTTGGACTTTATCTCTGGCCCAGCGCCTCTTGAGGATATCTTGAGGCTACACCCAAGGGCCTCTGTGCTTCTACAGTGGTGCCCATTTGATTACTTCCTTTCTAGGTAATCCTTTGGAGTTTAATAGTTTAATATTAACTTCTAATAGTCACTTACATATTCCCCCAGCAGTTGCAACCACGTAAGGGCAAGAGGATACATTTCATAGAATTCACCAGTGTTTATCCAAGGCAATCCATGATTCATTGCATGAAAAGGAACAAGGGTGACCATGTGCTTCCTCCAACCCACTCCATTCAATGAATGAAACATTACATTTTTGCAAAATATATACATATTGGCCCTCTTTGCTCAATTCTTCTCTCAGAAAGGGTGGTGGGGAGGTATATTGTATGAAAGCTCTTTCTCAGACATTCATTTCTTCTAAAATGAATTTGGGATACATACAGCCCAACACAGGAAGTTCAACATCCAGAATTTCTGCACATGTAAAGGTCTTCCTGTTAATTTCTGTGTCAGGGTCAGCTCCACAGACATTATCTCATTCCTGCAGACCTTCCCCAGATATTGAAGAGAGAAATTTACTCATATAGGAACCCTGCATGTACAACAGACTACACACAAAGGCTGAGGTACTTCTGAATGCTACAAAAAAAAAATTTCAAATTCCATTTTGGTAGGTTGTAGTGGAGTCAAACATTTCATCTGTGGTCTGTAAACGATGTGAAGAATGGCTTTTAGAACAAAACATGTTTTGGATGATGTGGGTGATAAGCTATCAAAAGGATTCTTATTCCATCTATCATATAAGAAACACTGTACAGTATTGCATTAGATCAGATGATTGGAATTTTAAAAAATATCTGAATCTGTCGATATTTCTGCCACCCACAGAAATACTGCCCAGACCAATGCAAAGCCATTTGCTTTAATAAACATGTGACCAGCCACGAGAATATCTTCAACTAGTCATGAGCAGGCCTATCATGGGTCACATTGGTATCACAGCTACTTTAACTTTTCTTTTTTAAAGAACTAAATCTCTATTTGGGAAAAAAGTTTCCTGTTTTTCTCCCCTATGTACTATTTTGGGTTGAATTACTGACAGGACGGGCAGGTGAAATTGCCATTTATCGAACAACTGAAATTCAGCTTTCTAATCTATTGGCAGATCACTGGCAAAATAATTAATACATTTGGAACAAGTATGTGCTGTTTCAGTTTGATCTGAGTGGAACTGCTGGTGATCAAGAGGATAATTACACCTTGAGATGCTGAAATGACAGGATAAGGAACACACCATCACTGATAACCACCTTCCAGACCCACACAACAACCATTAATAGCTCCACAGACCTGCTATGGGTGCCTTACCATCATTCCACCTTCCTTCATCTCCACAGCAGTGCTTTCTCTTAGGGGCCACTGGTGGGCTGCCTCTGGGCACTTCAGGACTGTAGGCCTCTTGAGGCTCCTGGACTGGCATGGATACAACAGGTGGAGATCAACATTTCCTTCTTGCCTCCAGTTGATTCCTGGTTTTGAACTGCCTTACCCGTTCCCTAGAATATATAATGGTGCAGAAGAGTGTCTTGAACATGGGCAAAGTGCTTTACTCTCAATATTGAGCAACCACAATTATGTGGTCAAGTAGAAAAATTAAGTGGATCACCGCTGCAGGTTAATATGAGGCCTAGTTCTGATTGGAAAGTTTAAAGATCACAGTGCTAAAATGACATTTCCGCTCCACCTTTGCATGAGAGCCCTAATGTATCTCATCAAGGGCTCATCTGTGCCAACACTGTAGAAACACTAATATTGGCCAGTCAGATGGCTCTGGGAATGCCCCAAGGAGGACATGGAGGCAACAGCCCTCCCCATTGTTTGATCCAAGCCTGGCACTGAGAAGTATACTCCCGTGATTGGGTTTATTTGGTGAACTGTTTTGCTATTTGTCACCTTCCACCACTGAAATAGTATACCTCTTCACAGATCAATCTCCATGTGTGCCTGACATTCTAATTGGTTCTGCTTTTACTTGGGTTTACAATATAGCTGTCACCTGAACCGAGAACCAGTGTGGTTTACAGACTAGAGAAAGAATGACAAAGTATACATATGCTACCGTGTTTCCCCAAAAATAAGACCTACCCAGAAAATAAGACCTAGCGTGTTTTTCTGAGAATTGCTGAAATATAAAACCTAGCCAGAAAATAAGACCTAGTTGTGATCAGGACCGGGGTGGGGGGGTCCTCGGGCGGGGCAGGTGGACAATGTGACCAGGAACAATGCACTCCTGCACGCCACCTAGAAAGTTCCTGCTGTGCTGCCTTGGGCAGAGGATGCTGAGGAGGAGCTGAGGCGGGAAGCAGCAAGCGAGGCAACCCTGCCTACCGGGCTCTGAGGCTCTCCACACGTTTCAGGGAGTAAGTCCCATTAACTATAAAGGGACTGACTTCTGAGTAGGCAGGCAGGCAGGCATCTCTCACGCACGTCACCTAGAAAGCACCTGCTATGCTGCCTTGGGCAGAGGACACTGAGGAGGAGCTGAGGCGGGAAGCAGTAAGCAGGCAACCCCGGGCTCTGAGGCTCTCCACACCTTCCAGGGAGTAAGTCCCATTAACTATAAAGGGACTGACTTCTGAGCAGACAGGCATCCTCCTGGGTGCTGAGGGGATATTTTTGTAAGGTATATTTTTGTACATGAATGACTGGATTGTTGTACATAAAAAAAATAAGACCTACCCCGAAAATAAGACCTAGTGTGTTTTTTTGAGCCAAAAAAAATATAAGACAGTGTCTTATTTTGGGGAAAACATGGTAACCACATATGTGGATGGTTGTGCAGAGGGGCCTCTTGCTTGCCTCTTCTCTCCCCTTACCCAGTCCCCTGGGACTGTCATTGCTAGCAACTTATGGGCATAACACTTAAACTGTGTCTACAGTATATCTGTGCCTACTCAAATTTAAGACTGTGTTTCTAATTGCTGTTGTTTACAAAGGCCCAGTGAACATTGTACTTTATGCTCTGATCCTCCATTCATCAGATTTCAACACAACACAGTGATACTGAGACTGGACATTCATCACTCAGCTGGTCTTAACATTGCCCATCAATCAATCAATACTTAATGTTGCCAGTTTTCTTTCAAATCTGGCTTCAGAAGAGAAAGAACACTATAAATACTGGATGATATAAAAATTTCTGCATTCATTGAACTGCATCATTCCAGGCAGACAACAGACTTTATCTTCTAGTAGGGGCCTGAAAGGGGCAAAAATTACACCAGCCAGTGTGGCTGACTAGGTGCCTAATATACATGTTTACTTGAAAGCAAGTTACACTGGTTTCAATGACATTTACTCTCCTGATAAACAAACTCTGGGTAAGCAGTAGGCTTCCTGATCTCCACTACGTGTCATTTCACAGAGATCATGACAGAGAACAGGTTGCTTACATGTAACTGAAGGGTCATCTGACATATTCACTGCAGGTCTGGTTCTAATGTTTGAACCTCCCTTCAAATGTACATGGGCAATTTCAAAGGACCTGAGCAATTGGATATTCACACCCTCAAGACATATGTTGGCACAGGATTTCCTCTGCTCAGGAGCACAGGTAGAATGCTTGACAGCTCTGAAAGCTTCTGAGATCAGCTCTGCAGATGCACAGAAATCCACTAAGTGTGTCTGCACAGATGACCACTTGAAGAGCTATTGTTTCAGGTAAGCAACCTGTCCTTGTCTAAATCAGACATTTGGGCAGTACATCCAGACCCTTTCTTTGACAACATGGCCCTTTACTAGTAAGTTGTTGATTCACTAATCTATACATTAAATATACTTTGGAAAGAAATTCTTGACTGCTTTACACTTTCAAAACACTTCATAGTTTTAAGAAGACTGAGTACAAACTTTAACTCAAAGGATACAGTGTGTTTTCCCATACAAACCCAACCCTCTAACCAAAAGTGCTCAAATGCAAGAGAGGTTCAGCTGAGTTAATAGCAAAACTCAGTAAAAAAAAGAAATAGCAAATTCAATGCAGATTTAAGTTTGTCCAACTTTCTATTATATATAGAATATATATTTAAAATGTACATCCATATGTATAAGTTTTGAATGATTGATGATGGGTACTGTATTCCTAAAGAGAATTCCCTTTTTTCTTGACAATTTTGCCTCCTTCTTTCCATTAGGTGGAGTCATAACACTTCGTGGTTTCTCCCATGTTAGGATTATGAGAATTAGAATAAAATTCAGTCTCAGTGTAGTCACTTTCCTTCCCACCCCACCCTCTTTTAAAAAAAATGAATATTTTAGTTTCTCTGCATTTAAATGAATTTGAAATAACAGATTTGGGGGCAGGGGATTTTGAGAAGTTGCATGTCCCGCATTCTCTTTTGTGGAAGAAGATGTGAAGAAGATTGCACTTTTTGGATGCAAGTAAAAAAGAGGTAACTCTGAGTCAAGAGCTAATCTGGTGAAGTAGTTTATGAACTGTAAGAGTGATTTTGCTGCAAGTTGTACACCTTCATATTTCATTAGTATCAACACAAAAGAAAACCAAACCACAGGAATGGAATGATGAATTCCAGCATATACTTTGGAGAAGGTTCTGAGTTTCAAGGAGGTTTTGGGAGGGCACTAAAGTAATCACAGACAAGAACAGAGCTTTCCCATCTTTGCGACTCCTTAATCCACCTATTTTCAACTGGTGTGCCATGAGTGGTCCATAGGTGTGCTGTGGGAGTTTGGGGAAGGTCATTTATTAATAGGGCCATTGGGGAATATGAGCCCTTGACAGCAGTGAGGTGTGCCTTGTCAATTGTCCACAAACCAATGGTACGCATTGACAATTTTAGTGCCTTCTCAGTGTGCCATGAGATGAAAAAGGTTGAAAATCACTGCCTTAATCTGTACAGAATTCAATCACAGTTTCCAGTCTAAGAGGAGGCAAAGTAAATTATGAAGAGAAGCAGACAGAAGTGAATGGACATAATTGGCCTAATTTACATATGTGGTAACATTTAGCTTTCCTTGGCACAGAACACAAGTGTAGTTTTTTTTAACTTTTAAAAAATTAAATCCCATACAGGGAAATGTCCTGCATTTCTTAGGCACCAATCCAATGCACCTTTATATAGGAGGCAATTGAACTTATTGGCACTCCCTCCCTTCCAAATAAAAAATGAATAGGATTATGCTGTGTGTTCAGGGAGCCCAATCACTGCCTCAGGGCATCAACATGCCAAGCCCCATTGCACCTCTCTGAAACCAGGGGTGCAGATGGATCCAATCACACAGAGATTCTCTCTGAAGGGAACCAGACCAACATACCCATTATACACAATACCTTGGGTTCAATCTTAAATAAGCTTGGTCCAATGAGTAACAATTGCCCAGTTGGATGGTTTGTGTCAACCTGGACATCCTTACCTCTGATGCTGTTAGGTGGGCTGGAGTGCCCAATGACTCATGACCCAATGGGCTGGAGTTTGACTCATGCCAAACTCAGCAGGTGAGCTGACCAATGTCTATTTTTCTTTGGATGGTAGCCAGAAGAGACAAACAATACCCAAAACTAACTGTCTGCCTGGCCATCTGCAATCTTCCTGTTCCTGCAGTGGCAATTATTTCAGAGTTGAACGAAAGCCTTTAGTGAACCTTAAATTGGGGCTTCCCTTCAGTGGGATAGAAGGGGCAAAGAGAGCAGCTCAATCACCACAACTTTTAAAAACAGATTTTATGTAGAATTAGACACATCTAAATCCACAGATTTCATTGGATTTAGGTGTGCCTGTTCTGCACAGTTTCTGATGGTGGTTTGAAAGAACTCAAGTCTTGGGGACAACAAAGGTAAATCAAAGATCCATAAAACAGGAATGCATGGAAGCTCAAAGAAACCATGGATGGACTAACACATTTATGGGACTAGCCAGTTTTGCTTGCGCTCTGTATTGAAGCATATTTCAATATCCTAATAGATGTAATTTTATTTCAAATTTTTCAGGACATTTAAGGACCCTCCCTTGGCACCCTTTTTAGTTCCCAAACTGACTGAAGGGTGTCTCTTGCCAGTTTCTGATCGTTTCTTTTTCACTTACAAGTTACATTATCCTAGCAGGATGGAAAAGACAAGGGGGGAGAAAATGCTTCCCAGAGCAATAAAATGTGGGGCTTGAGGATCATAAAAGGGATAATGCTGAAAAGACCAAACTAGATTGAGCCCTGGGAACACAATGAGCTGGCTGACAGATCAAATGGCATGAAATCCCTAAGGCACTTTGTGCTAGTTTTAATTTCTGAACATACTTCTATTTTTAAATGCAAGATCAATCTTATTTAAACTTTCTGCAGGCTAGAGCTCCACTCCTAAAGACATTTAATAATTATACTCAGCACTTTCTTAGAATCATAGAGTGGGAAGGGACCTAATAGGTCATCTAGTCCAACCTCCTGCCTTAGGCAGGAAAACCTCTTAGAGCATCTCCAACAGGTGCTTGTTGAGCCTCTGCTTGAAGTACACAAAGTGCATCCTTTGAGTGCACAAAGAATGTTATTTGCATCTGCTACGCATATATTATCTTGATAAAGTCCTCACAACATCTGTCAAGGTAAGTATTATCCCCATACTGCAGATGGTGAGCTCAGCTTAGGCTAAGTAGTGTGTTCATGGGAAGATTTGAACCGGGGAGTCCTGATTTCCACTGCATTCTCTTAACATAATGCACCACTAGCACTTTGGTTCCCCAGAAAGTGCATTTAGGATCACAGCTTGAGCATCAGTACAAGGAGTCCCATGATACATCCATGATACAGGTACCAGTGGTTGTCCTGGCCATGGTGGCATCCAGGCACACCTGGAAGTGCTGCTCCCCCTTCTAAGGCCTCTGCTGGGCCTTTAAATGTCACTTCTGGTTTTCAGCCAAACACACATCTGGGGGAGACAGTGGGCATGGACGGCCCTCAGGGTGCCTCCAGCCCAGGTCACTTGAATCCACAGACCCTACCCTGGTAATGCCACTATCAGTTACCTTTATGTTTTTGCTTTGGGACCACCAGCAGCAGCTGGAGGGGTGGATTAAAAGCAAAAGAATGGCATGGGGGGTTATATTTTAAAATAATTTTTAACCTTCATTTCCAAGCCCAACAGGCAGCTAAAACAAACTTACAATACTGGAAATAAAAACAAAATATAATTAAGCCTTCTTAATGTAATTTGTCAAAAATGTTGATATTTTATGTTGAACTGTAAATGTTTTATTAGTAATTTAGTATCTTAACTCCGTTTTTGATAAACGGGATTAGGACTAATTATGTTTGCTTTTATGATTTCTCTATCTATGCCTAATAAAGGTTTATTCATTCATTCATTCACAGTATATAAAAATAATAAAGAAAAGTTCACCACCACCACCACCACCCAACATCACTGCTTTGATCCAATTTGGGACACTCTACAGTTTCTTTTAAATTTTTATGCCTGGAGATCCAGTGGTAGATTACCTGGGTCTCATCTGTTTTCATATTGTCATTGACCACGTATAGCATAATTTCTTTGACACAAACAAAATTCCCCATGATATTTTACCGGGATGCTACACATTTGGGCAGATTTTCATAAATTAGATAACTGTTTTAGTTCTTGTAGGTGTTTTTTTTTCATTTTTGAACATGCTTTTCCTTTGCCAAGGCAAATACCCAAGGCCAATGTTGGCATTGGTATGGTTACATTATGGATATTTGTCCTCCACTAGTTTGTTATACATAAATCACAATCCATTTATCAACTTAAAATTGAAAATCATCTCATGGCGTTTTCCATCAAGAACTAATGAAGGGTCCATTACTATGACAGGCTTTATTAATTTTCTCCACCAAAAGTGAAAGGCTTCAGGGACTCTTATGGGACAAAATAAAGCTGCTGCAATCAGAGGAACAGTTGGGTGGTGGCAAAAATCATCATTTGCTCCAGACAGTCCAGTGTTGGCCTGCCGTAGGGATTTGCCTCCATCTCAGCTCAGCCTTTGAGTGCAGCCATTTTACTTTCTCCCAAAGTAGTCAAAGGTGCCCATCAACACTGATGGGAGAAAGTAAATAGCCTGCCTTAATTTCAAGTGCTTCATTAATATCGTAGATGTGACAGAATTGTTCTGTCCCCGTTCTAATGCCGCCGCCCCCATTATGACAGGGAGAGTCTCCTCTTGGCTTTCCTGTCATAACTGTTACTCATAGGTGGGGTGATTTTTTTCCTGACCTTTTCAGCTTGAGCAGTGCCTTGATGTGTTCTCCTGACGTGACAAAAAGGGCTGGTAATAATGCACAAGTTCAATAGGTCAGGTTTTTCCATGCAGTCCTGGAAACTCTTGCTGCTTCGGTCCTCAGTCTGGTCTGACACAGAGGTCAGCAATAATGCTGTTTTTCAATGAAATAAAATGCATGCCCTATAGTCATCTTCCTTGAGGTTATCTGTGGTGATTGGGGGGGAGGAGAACAGCAGACATCAAAAACTGGGAAAGGTAAATGCAAGGTATGCCACAGTGAGCCTTGCAATGAACAAACCTCTGCCTATCAAGGCTCCCCTCCCCCTCGCACACAATTGAAATTTAAAACCACCCTTTCATAATTTGTAGTCTTCCACGTTTTCTGTTTCATCTAACTATCATGGCTTGTTATGTAACAGTGCAATCCTAAGCCCTGCTTGTGCTGGCAGAGTGAGAGTTCCACCAGTGCAGAATGTCATAAAAGCTCCATAAAGCGCTCTGGAAGTTAGTAGCACAGTCAGGAAGGCCTGCTCTGTCCCACTGCCGCCAATGCAGGCAGGAAGCAGACACAAGAGCAGGCAAGAGCTGTTCCAGGCAGCACAGGGATAGGGGAAGAGTGGGTGGAAGTCAGAGGGGGTGTAATGGGGCAGGGATGGGCAGACTGAGTCCCAGGAGTAGGTGGGATTGGTGTGCACTGTCCGTTCCCTAGACAGAGCCCAATCTGCTGATACAAGATCTCAGATACTCCAAAGGGAATCGGACAAATGCTGGATCAGGCCAAGGGCCTATCTAGTCCATCTGTATCTCTCAGTGGCCCATCTGATGCTTCTGGGAGCACACAAAGAAGCAAAACAAGATGCATGTGTTGCCACTTGCTTGCAATAGGCATTCAGAGATAGATTACCTCTAAAACTTAGACGTTGCATACTGCCATCATGACTTGTAACCTACCTTGGACTATTTCTCCATAAACCTTTCTAATCCCCCTTCTAAAGGCATCTAGGCCAGGTGACATCATTACATCCTGTGGCAAGGAGTTCCACAGATTTATTATCGCTGAGTAAAAATATTTCCTTTTGTCTGTTCTGACTTGCCCAGCAGTCAATTTTAGTAGATGTCCCCTGGTCCTGCTTGTTGTACAAGAGGAACAGAAAGAACTTTCTTCTATCCACTCCTTCCATCCCATGCATAATTTTATATGTCTCGTGGCCTAATTCTATCCTAGACCAATGCATGGTGCAGGGGCACTGATGCAGCATATGCTGCATCCTGTAGGCCATTTGGGGACAAGCCCTGCCACAAGAAGTAAGCAAAGGAAATTTTTATTTACCTCTCTGGATACTCTGTGGTTCTGGATGGACCTACTCAGATCTACACCATCAAATTTGTGGAAAGGGATGCATCAGGCCCAGGATGGGGGCATAGGAATTGGCAATCCACCCTGCTCTGCCCCTGTCCATAATTGGCATTATGTCACACACTGACTATATCTGTACAGCACTGACTGTTATATCAGTATGGCAGAAATGAACATTGGAAGCTGGCTTCTGCAGAATAAGAAGCACCATTTGGTTCGTTTTGTCTGCACAGACTGTCAGCAGCCTTCTTGGGTTTCTTTCCCAGCCTTACCAGAAATGCAGGCATTGAATCTGGGAATGTTTGTGTGCAAAACAGGTGCTCTGTTAGGCTTTAAAACAAATTATGTGGCTCACTTTTCCAAGTATCATAGCAAGATGATGCTACGTTAGAGCTTTAATACTTGGTACGCAAAATGAATGGGCAGGAAGTGCATGCAGCTGGTTAGCAGAACAAAATATTACACAGTAGAAATCAAATTCTCTCTCTCTTTCTCTCTGTCTTGGGTTCACCAAGCAACTACTGCTGCTTGTCTAGTCAGCCTCCTCTAGCAGTTTGTGTAACTTAATTTCCTCCCATGGGAATATGAAGCTTCAAGCCCCCTTCATGACTTTGTAGTCATAAAAGAGACACCAAAGTGCATTAGATTCAGGCATTTTGCATTACCATAAATGTAATTTTAATTTCAGCTGCTAATTCATTAGGGTGAGCTTTCGAAAGGAGAAGTTGCAGCAAAATGAGATTAAATGGTTAAAGAAAAAAAACAAATATGCGTTTTCCAATTGCCCCAGAATGATATTATCATTTCAACATAAAAGTCAGTTTAAAGTATATCCACAGTCTGCAGTGGAGTCCTGCAGTCCTGTACCTACAGGACTACCACTGCAGAAGTAAATTTTGGTACACACTTTCCATTCTCATGGGAGCCTAACTACGATGATGCTCATTTTCCAAAATAATTTTCTATATTGCCAAAGATTTTAGAGAGGAGTGTGTTTGGTTTTCTGCGTTATTGTATGTAGCTGCCAACACTGCATGGGCAAGTAGACCAGGGCTCCATTTCTGGAAGCCCGATAGACTTGGGCTCCAAGGACTATTCTGCCACCTCTCCTACCCTGTTCTGCCCCCTCCATGCCTCTGTTCTGCCCACCCCATTGCTACCCTCTCCCACTCTATTTTGCTCCTCCCCTCCCCCTTTGGGAATGACCCAAAACAAATTTGTAGCCCCTGACACTTTCCTCTCAGAGGCTCTGTCCCCCTCATTACAGCAGACCCTTACAAAAATCACTTTCTTCAAAATCTTTGAATTGTTCTGAGCATTTAGAGCCAACCTACACATTACATTGATTGCATGTGTTGCCCTCTTAATTTTCTTTAAAAAGAAAATAGCATGGGGTGGGCTGAAATATGGTGAAACTTTGGCTGGCTTTAAACGCTTTGCTCCTGCTGTGGTTCTGATGGGGATCGAGCTCTCTGTGCACTATTTAAATTAGAAACAACATCCATTGAACACTAATGAAATCTTTGTTTCTAACCTAAAGAGTGCAAGTGGGTGCTTAATCCCCACTGTAGCCATGGCAGGGACAAAGCCCCTGACCTTTGCACAGTTTCATGATGTTTCAGTCTCCCTCATGTGCTATTTCCAATGGAGCCAGGTGGGTGAAGAGGAGGAGGCAGTGGCAATAACAGCAGTGATTGGCTGCACATGCATTGGCTGCAAATGTGCAAATTCTTTTGGGGGGTCAGGGTGCATAGGCAACAGATCTGCTCCAATGGAGGTGAAAGATCTGCTCCAGCCACTCCTGAGTATAAAACAGACCTTCTGCGTACAGAAAACTCTTTGCACATACAGAACAGCACCATGCAATCAGAAATGTGTTAAAAATCTGGGGAAGAGCACTTAGTCATTCTGTAAGATACAATACTCTGTAACAGCCATGTTCAACCACTGTGCCGTGGCACACTGGTGTGCCGCAAATGGTCTGTAGGTGTGCTGCGGGAGTTTGGGGGAGGGTCATTTATTAATAGGGTCATTGGGGGATGTGAGCCTCCCACCAACAGCATGGTGTGCCTTGTCAATTGTAAAAAAAACTGATGGTGTGCCTTGGCAATTTTAGTACCTTGTCAGTGTGCCATGAGACAAAAAAAGATTGAAAACCACTGCTCTACAAGAAAACATAATTCAGCTAAACGCTGAAAAAAGTAGACATGCCCCAATTCAACAATCTACTTTGGAAGAGGCAATTCAACTTCTGATGGACAAATTGCCTCATGCAAGTGCCCCTTCCTTCATTTTCATGTAGGAGAAAGTTATACACATGTATTCCATGTGCACACATTAACACTCGTAAGGCTCTAGATCAGTGCAAAGATATAGATAATGCTACGCATTGTTTGCATTTTACATGTCAATCAATGGAAACTTGAGATGTTACTTAAATTCCATATACGGTTTTGTATATGTTTTTAAAGTTTCCTATCTCCATCTTTGTGAACTGTATTAGTTTCATTTCACCTTAAACAACCTTTTAGCTCATATGCCCAACATACAGGAAATATAATAACCATCAAATCAAAGGTACCTGAGGCAGAACTGATTTTTAAAAAAAACAACAACACAAGATTAGGGTAACTGTGTGAAATATTATAGAACTAATTTGGAAGACATGCATTTTCATTTAATTAGTTCCGAATTCAACTGCATATGAATAGAGAATGTCTTATGTGCATTTACTGTGCGTTTTACTGTGCTTTTCTAAAAATTGCTGATTGCTCTGTATTTTTATCTTGTTTTTAATTCTTTTTATTTTTTATGTTTATTTGTTTTTTATTCTGTATTTTAATGTACTTGAATCTTTTTATTGTTAGCCGCATTGGGTGCCCTTTGGGGAGAAAGGCGGAATACAAATCGAATAAATAAATAAATAATGTGTAGTTACAGCAGTGGCGTAGCTAAGGACGTGCAGGGGGTAGCAGTTGCACCAGGCATCAAGCTTTAGGAGAGCAACAAACTGAACTTGACACTAGTGACCAAAATTGTGAAAATCTTGGTATGTATGAATAATACCATCATGTTATATATTATTAGAAAGGTAATTTTATGTTGAATGCAATGAAACAAACAGCATTGGAATATCTGTATTCTATCAAAAGTTATGGCAAATCAATCATAAAATGAAAACACAACTGCCTTATGGAACAAAAAGTGGATTTTCTTAACTCAAAACTGACTTATGAAATTGATTGTTCCGAGAGACAAAGACATGTTATTATGTTATTGACATGTTATCATGATTCAGCATGAAACCAATAAGGTGTTAATATGAGTCAGCTCTCATTTCCATGCATCATAATACAGTTACCCCTGCTAACTGGGTAAAAAGGCACTTTTTCAAGTAGTGCTCCTCTTATATTTAGCAGGGGGAGAATAACCATCCCCTCTTCACCCCTGCACGGTGTCTCTGATTGATATGGGGCATACTTTTTATTTACTTAATTAAATTTGATTGGGGGGGGCTACAAATCTTCTTTGACCCCAGCTAGCAGACAGATGTCTTAGCTATGCCACAGAAAGAGGGGAGGCAGCAGATGTGTTATCAGGTGTGTTCCCTGGGGCATTTGGTGGGCCGCTGTGAGATACAGGAAGCTGTACTAGACGGGCCTATGTCCTGATCCAGTGGGGTTGTTCTTATGTTTTTAGGGTTAGGAAGACTCTTTATTTAAAATAAATTCTGAGTCTCATACTTATTGTGAACTTTTAATTTACTTAGATTTAATTTTGTCACATGGAGGTTTAAAAAAAAAATTCCTTCTTGATGTCACTTTTGGCCATGACATCACTTCCAGTGGGTCCCAATAGATCACCATTCTAAAAAATGGGTCCTGGTGCTAAAACGTTTGAGCACCACTGTGCTAGGCTTTCATGCTAAATCAGACAGAATCAAGATGATGAGGCATCCAAACTATCTGCTGGTGGAAAACTGACAGCTGAATCCAGCCTGGACCAGGTGATGGCAATGAGCCTCTTTTGCTAGCATAACTGCCATAAAGCAGTCAGCACCAGTCATAAAGGTGATCCAGCAGTGCACTCAGTAGCAAGCTGCAGGGACACTGGTAGAAAGGCCAGCACCTTCCTGCTAGCACCTGCAGATTCAGAGCTACCTGGTACCAAAGGTAAGGTGGCAGAAGAGGGTGGGGGAGGGTGGAACAGGACATGGAGGAGGAGGGGGAATGGTGTGTTGACATAGGTGGGGGATGGGTGGATCAGGTCCAGGAAAGGAGCAGGTTCAAGTGGCAGCAGTGACAGTCAAATCCTAACCCCCTTCCTGGGGTTACCTGGTCCCATGGGGTGTGTCAACATGGACCAGTACCAGCAATTTAGATAGTGCAGGTCTGAGTAGACCCTCCTCCATGCTGCAGAGGCTTATGCCCGGGTAAGGGATTGTTCCCTTACCCAGAGGAGACCTCTGTAACTGCCCCCCCCCCACTGCAAGATGCAGTGATAGACATTCTGGTGCCACGGCAGCAGGAGGAAGGGAATAATAAGGTTGGGCAATGAGTTCCTTAAATGACTCTTGATACAGAATGAGGATGAACCCTACACATTTTGGTGACTGCACACACTTCAAAACTGCAGGTGTATGCAGATGGTGCTGGGGCAAATACTTTCCTGTGCCTTTGAAGTGACTCCCAGTGGAAACTCTATAGTTTGAAAACTGATAGTCAAACTAGATGTGACGCTAAATAGGTAAGTTACATCTCCCCCACCCCCCACCCCGCTTTAAGGAAATAGGATGGGGGGACTCACAAAACAGTCTGAAATTACAGTAGGGAGGTGGGGGGGGGGCTTTAGCTCTTTCCCTTGCATGTTATTTTTAATTGAAAAAAGCTTCCACTGGCTTGCAAGGAATGCTTTTTTCATTAAAAAATTTTATTTGGAGGAGGTTGCAAGCATCATTTTGTCACTCTTCCCTACACTATTTCCTTTAACAAAACATGGAGGTGTAACTTACTCCTCCATGATCATGTCAGATTTGACCCAGAGGCGTTATACAGTATTCTGTTCCTAGTAACTTGCTTGTTCAACGCTATTGTTCTTTCATCATTTGGCTCTTAACTGTACTTTAAACCCATCATTGCAATTATCAAGGGTATTAAACAGTAAACTCCTTCCAGTGGAACTATGCTCAGAATCTTCAACAATCCAGTCTAGACAACATTGGACAATTTATTAGCAAATAAGACCAGGATCTTATCTGAAATCTAAATTCAGCCTCTCATACCTCTATTGATCTTCCCCACTCATCTTACATTTCCATCTCATCAATTCATCACTGCACTAGATTTGAAGAACCCTGATCAAATTGAATAACCCCCTTCCTTCTGCTGACTTGCAGGATCACTTGGTGAGATTTGGCTGGACAGCAGGGACATGCTGTGAGGGGGGGGGGGTGGCAGGTGAGGCAGAACTGCCCTGCCATCCATGGAAAAGTACCACAGCTGCCCTGCTGTTCACATCTGAGGAGACTCTCCTTACACCCAAGGAAGCTGGTATAAGGAGAGCTTTCTTGTGCACAAGGAGAACTTCCTCATATGTAAGGAGGTGGGCCGGCTGTGGCACTTTTCTAGTTCTGCCCCACCTGCCACCCCTACACTGCACATCCCTGATGGAAGATAGTGGCCTTTAATTGGAGAAGTGGACAGAATACAAAGATTTGTGCAGCCATCTTCACCTCTGCCAGACAAGCTGCACTAGCTTACTGAGAGTCCCTCCTCCATACTACTAAAGGAACCAGACTGCTGCCTGTCTCCTTCGCAGCTCAGAATGCCCCCAATTTACATGGGCCGATCCTGTTAAAGTAGTTGCTTGACCTTTCCTGAAGTCTCAGGCATGGCAATAATAGATGAGATGCAAGATGCTCTCTTTAGGTACCACACAACATTAAAACAGGCTGCTTATCTGAAGAAGCCAGAGCACAAAAGCAACACTTTAACATTACCAAATGTTTAAAGCCAGACCATACCTGGCCTTTAGTTGCTAACTGGGCCAGCCAAACAACCCAGGAGGCCACTGAAATGTTGCTCCAAGCTAGTAATCAGATCCTAATTACCCTGATAAACAGTCATTTGCTAAAGACTTGTCTGCCTCCTCTCTCTCCCTCTCTCCCACCCCCAAGTTCTTAGAGGAGGATTGCCTGCAAAGGCTGACTTTGGATCCTATTTGTTCAGCTTCTGCTGTGACATTTTATTCCAAATACATGCACTTTGCATCTTCCCTTTGCACATGAACAACGCAAGTTATGTATACTACAACTTTAAAAGAAATGGAGAGAAAAACCAACAACAGAGTTTGAAGAAAATGTCTCTGATGTATTGTGTTTATCCCCAGACCAGAAATTATTTTACAGGCACCAGTGCTGTTGCCATGGTTTCCAAGAGGCAATAACTCCACACTCATTTCCTGAAAGTCCTTGACTGCTGATGTCAGCACAGTGATATCCTCATTTGCCTCACTGTTCTCTTCCAGCCCTCTATGGCACTGTGCTTACCAAGGATCAACCACTCAGGTTCACCCTCTGCTTTCAGAATACTTTCTGCAAACAAATACACCAGACAGAAGCTTGCAGGCTTTGACATTTCACTAAGTTGCCCACCAAATTCTGAATGTTTCTTGATATGTTTTGGAAAAAAAATCAATCAAAATTTGATTTTCCAGATGTCCCATCTCAGAGATAGTGTTACCACTTGATAATTCGAGGCCATTTCCTAGAGCAGCAGTTTGTGTGGAGGCAGTGTACTTGCTGCCACAGAAAATGGCACTATGGTGTCCTTCCTGCCTTATGTCTTCCTTCCTTTTGTGCTTCTGTGGCCCAAGAACAGCAGAAGAGAAAGAAAGAAAGAAAGAAAGAAAGAAAGAAAGAAAGAAAGAAGCAACTGATAGCAACTGATAGAGGCAAACAGTGCCCTACAATAAACAGGGCATTTTAGCTGCAGAACTGGGGACACGTGAGGGTCCCAGTAGCCTTCAGCCAGGTGAGAGAAGGAGCAGCAGCATGCATTTGATGGTGGAGCCAACTAAAGGATAAAATACACCAGCAACATGGAATAGCATAATATTCATTAGCTTTCATTTTGGGGAGACAAAAATACACTTTTCTGGAGCAGGGTAGAAAGAACAATTCCTTATTTTGGTGGTTCATTTTATGGATGCCTTCTATTGCATAAATTGAACTGACTGATGTCTGTCTAGGGAAGGGGAGGTTTCAAGAATTATGCAGCATTCCTTCCCAAGGTCTTGCAGTATGGTGATAGGCTGCCTTTCAGCCAATGTGGGTTCACTCCAGACATCTCTGTCCGCAATGTCTTCAGATCAGTCAATGACAGCAAGAAATCAATGGCCTCTAAGGTCTTGTTAATTTCAGCCGCTGTCAATATGGGAGATGTATGAAAGATTGAATGTGACCCAGGAAATACATGTGCTACAGCAACAGCAGTAACCACCTGCTATGGGTCACAGGTTGGAACAGAGTGCATCCTCCTGAAGGCTGTCAGTATGCAAACTAGCAGTTTAACTAGTATCTCCCAAGATCAGCAAATTTCTTAACTACTGAGCTAATAAGTACTGTCTACTAAGTATCTTGAAGATTAGGCAGAAAGAAACCTGACAAAAGACTCTTGTACAACATATTTCAGCATCAGTTTCAAATTTTGTTGTTTGTTTTAATTATCAAGTCCAGATCAGACATTTTGTTCTTACTGATGAGCAGGGCAACTTATACATCCTTTTGACTGGCAGCCAACTGATGCTGAAGGTGGTAGGAACCATAGTAACATTTTCACCTTTTCTACTCAAGTGGAAGAGATTTGTGTAGGTGGGATGATGCTCCAGAACTAGCTATGTTATTTTAAACTATGAAATATCTAGCCACCCTAAATAACCATTGCACTGGAAAACATTATAGGCCCACATTCTCTTTTGTAGATTTGGTAAAATCATCTTTTTAAAAATTGCTTGTAAATTAAACAATGTTTTAAACAACATTCAGGATTTTTTTTTTCTGTAATTGCTTTTTTGTAATGTTACCAGGGATGGGAACTCAAGTCAGGTGACTTGGACTCAAGTTGTGAAAATGTACATTTTTCGCTGACTCTTGAGTCACACATATGGAAGACTCTGAAAAACATTTGAGTCAAGGGCCCCCTGACTCGGCACTCATCCCCACACATGCTGACTCAAGTCTGGCTGTGTCTGGGGGTGCTTGCTTATTGTTTTTGCTGCATGAAAAACCATGGGGGGACATCGTTCTGACTGGGTGAGGAGCAGGGAGGTTCCAGCCATGAGGCAGGGAAGGGTTAATGCTCCCACATCTCCCCTGGCTCAGATGCAAGATCTTTTGCCCATCTCTGATAGAAAGGAAAGAAGCAATGATAATTAGAAAAAGGATGGGTGTTCTGGTATTTTCTTTGGCTGATGGAGGGCAGGAGGAGGAGTCCAATGGGGGTTCTTGCCTTGTGATTGGCTGTGGAAGCCCAGGAAGGGGGAGGAGGCAGGGGAGGAGGCATTTCATAGCAATCCTGTTTTCCACCACATGGCATTGCTGCTCTGAGCTCCATAGATATTTGGTGTGTGTGTGTGTGTGTGTGTGTGTGTGTGAGAGAGAGAGAGAGAGAGAGAGAGAGAGAGAGAGAGAGAGACAGCTGCTGCACATGACTCTTTTGCCTCTTGCCGCTTCTCTTCAGCTTCTCTCCCAGCTCTCATGGTGTCCCTTGCAGTCCCTCCTGCCCTGTTTACAGATAGGCAGGGACAGCAATGGAGGTTTTTAAAGAGAACTCTGACTCATACACCCCCCCCCTTGACAGCGGCCTTGTTTTTTCCCTGCGGCAGACTTTTTAAAGGGGGGGGGGCAACTTGACTCGAGTCCTTTAGAGTTATGAAAGGGAGACTCAGCAAGTGCTCCTGTTTTGACTTGTTTTTGAGTTGAGTCACGGGGGGGGGGGTAAATCTAGACTCAACTCGAGTCAAGCCACACTGGGTTTTCCCATCCCTGAATCTTACTGCATATTTCTAGAACTGGACAAATTATTTTAAATTGCCTGCTGTGAATGAGAATGGAAGCACCCACTGGTAGGACAACTGTATTTTCCCCATATTGGGAATTAAGGCTCAGATGCACTTGTTTTCCTAGAAAATCCAACAAGTTCACGTTTGGGCAGATTTCAACCAAGACTCATCCTTTTAACTGCTACACTACACCAGCATTTGCACTGATTGCCATGAACAAACCATGCAAACATTCATCATTGCATGCCTGAGACAATATTGTGAGTCTACAACACTTCATCTGGACAGAGCACTTAACAAGGGTGCATGGCAACTCTCTCTTAAAATGGCATATTCCAGGAATAGCTCTTAAAGATATCATTGGCATGCAGGGTTGTAACTGAAAGAAAAATTTGGCTCACACCCTTTCCATTCTATGGAACAACCTCTCTGTTACAACACATGAATGCTTTTTTAATGAACCAGGACTCACTCTCTCCATTTGACTTGAGTTGAGTGCTCTAAAGTATGGAAGAACATTTTTCTTCTAGTTGTATTATTCAACAGTTGAGATCCTGGGCTCTTCTTCACCCCATATCTTATTTAAAATTGTATATTTCATTTTAACAGCCTTAGCAGGTTTAGTGGCTTAAAATACATAAGAGATGTTGGTCCATCTCAAAAAGCACAATCCACAAGGAAATTTTCTTGTCCACACACCAATGGACTGAGCCAAGGGTGCCCAAACCCCAGCCCGAGGGCTACTTGTGGCCCGAGGGGGCTCCCAATCAGGACCTCAGGGAGCCCCCAGTCTCCAATGAGCCTCTGGCCCTCCAAAGACTTGCTGAAGCCCATGCTGGCCCGACACAACTGCTCTCGGCATGAAGACGACTGTTCGACCTCTCACCTGAGCTGTGGGATGAGGGCTCCCTCCACTACTTGCTGTTTCATGTCTGTGATGCAGCTGTGGCAGCGAAGGAAAGGCTGGCCTTGCTTTGTATGAGGCCTTGAGCTACTGAAAGACCTTCATTCATTCATATAAGATTCATCTCTAATAAATTCATTTATGTAAATATATTCAATTTTGAAATGTAAATTAATTTTTTCCCCAGCCCCCAACACAGTGGCAGAGAGATGTGGCCCTCCTACCAAAATGTTTGGACACCCCTGGACTGAACAAAAGCCTCCTGGTCAATTATCCACATTTTTGGAGAAAGTTCCATCTGTCTGTAGACACTCGTTATTGGAATTAACAAGTCTAGTTTTATTTAAATAATATAACTTAGGCAATTGGGGCCTTATGCTGCTGGAACTAGTGCCAGTGGACTTGCAATGACCCTGACCAGTCAGTGCAGGGAAGGGGGTGGGTGGGGAGGATCAAGGTTGGAAACAGGGCAGAAGTAGCACCATCAATGTCCTACCCCCTTTCCAGCCTCCATCTGCTTTCCCGGGTTCACTTGGACTTGCATCAGCTAAAACTGCTGATGTTGGTCTGAGTAGACCCAGCAAGACAGCAAGGGCTCATCTCTGGGAAAAGGAACAAATGTTCCCCAACCAGGAGAACTTCAGGACTGTCCTTCCACCTGATTGGATGCAGCTCAAGCTCTGGTTGCACAGTTGCATGGGGGGAGGGGATTTAAGTAGGATTGGGCTATGCAAGCAACTAGAGGTGTCCATGATTCATATTCACATTTCAGCCTTTCAGAATCCTAATAAACTCTTGGTTCGCACACTACTTAATATTCATGAATTATGCTATTACCAAATGGTCTCATAAAGTACAGCCATTCCCCCAGTCCAGCAATTATTTTAGGCAAACAGTAGGAGCCTTGAGTTAGTGTAACTGTTGAGCCACATAGGCAAAGATGCATCCGATCCAGGGCAGAGCAGATCCAGACACCTGTCTATCATGTGCCTAGTTTGGGATAAGCCCCTGTTATGCACAGGTAAGCAGATCAACAAGCACAGATGTGGAGCTCAGATCAGTGGGCCTGCAAATGTGTGCACTGCATAGGGTGATGTACATTTGAACCAGTCCATATAATACCCTTTGACCATTCCCAGTACAGGTGTGTATTCCCAACAGTCTCTCAGCAACAATGGGAAACCTTATTCACATACGACGTATGTGAGCCACGTGGGCCCATGTCCATTGATTGTTGGTTGAAACAGAGAAATGCAAGTCCTAAAGAAGAACTGGGGACATTCTGTTATGGTATAATGGGAGATCTTTTGATGTCTTGCTCACAAGTGCAACAACTTTTTCACACATATAGACAGAGCACTTTTTACCTAGTTTAGCACTTCTTGCCATGTTGTACTGTGCCACCGTAGACCTTAGCAAGCATTCTGAAGACAGAAATACATTATAGAAGCCTGAACATCTCCCCCTTGCCTTGGGTGCTGCCAATGAAGATGTGACCAGAAGCTGCCTAGATATCCTCCAGCAAAACATCAGCCTACTGCAGGAGTTTTAGGCACTGAGGCACTTGTCATCCCCCCCCCCCAATAGATCTTTCAGGCTGCTTTATCTATTTTCACAGTGGTTTCTATCCATTTTCATAGCACTAAAAGAAGGAAGTGAGTGCAGATGGAATGCCCATGAAAGTCCCCAGTGTTCTAATGCCCATTATTATTAATTATTATTATTATCATCATCATCATCATTATATTTGCCAGACTCAAAATAATGGTTAATGACAATGCTTATTTTTTTAGGAAATTGATTTCAGGGGCAAATTGCTATGCCGTGTGGGAATTTTTCAATGGGAAAATGATGCAAAGAGAAATAATTTTCTGCTTTTTGATATTTCTAGTTGAAAGCATGCTCCTATGGGATGCATGTCTAGTTTGCCCCTAAAAGCACAAAAAGTTTTTGTTTACAGTAAGGGGATCTTAGGCTTTCATTGGAGGCATGAGCCCCATCTCCCCAAAACACGGGCATGATGCAATTAGATGCTTTCATAGTAGTTCTCTCAAAGGCAATGAAAACTATTTCTGGACCCAAGTCTGAGCTTCAGGAAATGTTTCATCCTTAAATAATATTGGCAACCTTCAGTCTCGAAAGACTATGGTATCGCGCTCTGAAAGGTGGTTCTGACACAGCGTCTAGTGTGGCTGAAAAGGCCAATCCGGGAGTGACAATCCCTTCCACACCGGGAGCAAGTGCAGTCTGTCCCTGGTCTGTCTCCCTGGCTATGGGCCTTCCTTCTTTGCCTCTTAGCCTCAGACTGTTGGCAAAGTGTCTCTTCAAACTGGGAAAGGCCATGCTGCACAGCCTGCCTCCAAGCGGGCCGCTCAGAGGCCAGGGTTTCCCACTTGTTGAGGTCCATCCCTAAGGCCTTCAGATCCCTCTTGCAGATGTCCTTGTATCGCAGCTGTGGTCTACCTGTAGGGCGCTTTCCTTGCACGAGTTCTCCATAGAGGAGATCCTTTGGGATCCGGCCATCATCCATTCTCACGACATGACCAAGCCAACGCAGGCGTCTCTGTTTCAGCAGTGAATACATGCTAGGGATTCCAGCACGTTCCAGGACTGTGTTGTTTGGAACTTTGTCCTGCCAGGTGATGCCGAGGATGCGTCGGAGGCAGCGCATGTGGAAAGCGCTCAGTTTCCTCTCCTGTTGTGAGCGAAGAGTCCATGACTCGCTGCAGTACAGAAGTGTACTCAGGACGCAAGCTCTGTAGACCTGGATCTTGGTATGTTCCGTCAGCTTCTTGTTGGACCAGACTCTCTTTGTGAGTCTGGAAAACGTGGTAGCTGCTTTACCGATGCGCTTGTTTAGCTTGGTATCGAGAGAATGTGTGTCGGAGATCGTTGAGCCAAGGTACACAAAGTCATGGACAACCTCCAGTTCATGCTCAGAGATTGTAATGCAGGGAGGTGAGTCCACATCCTGAACCATGACCTGTGTTTTCTTCAGGCTGATTGTCAGTCCAAAATCTTGGCAGGCCTTGCTAAAACGATCCATGAGCTGCTGGAGATCTTTGGCAGAGTGGGTAGTGACAGCTGCATCGTCGGCAAAGAGGAAGTCACGCAGACATTTCAGCTGGACTTTGGATTTTGCTCTCAGTCTGGAGAGGTTGAAGAGCTTTCCGTCTGATCTGGTCCGGAGATAGATGCCTTCTGTTGCAGTTCCAAAGGCCTGCTTCAGCAGGACAGCGAAGAAAATCCCAAACAAGGTTGGTGCAAGAACACAGCCCTGCTTCACTCCGCTTCGGATGTCAAAAGGGATGCCAAAAGGGATGTCAAAAGGGATGTCAAAAAGGATGCCATCCTTAAGTACATGGCAGACATTTTTATGGAAATGCTATTGAGATGAAGTCACCCATCTTCCTTCTCTAGTTGAGACTGCACAAAGGAGCATTCATAACTAATGAGACACCTGAGGATTCCCCTTGCCAGTGGCATTGCTAGGGGTGTGTGGGCCGCACCAGGTGACACACACAGGGAGGTGACACACACTGGGGGACACATACACTAAAATCACAGTGCTTAGGAGTAACCCCATCATATTATATACCGTTGGATGTGGAATTTCCAGTAGAACGCAATGCAAAAAACCAGAGCGAAATATCTCCTTTCTATCAAACATTATGGCCAAAAACCAGAGAACAAAAAATGCAAGCAGCCCTATGGAATGTGAAAGTGAGCAGTATCGTGCAATTACTCATGAGTAGGCAAACTTGTCTTAGTCCTTCGGAAAGGGCAGGCTGAAAGGAATCCAACAACATCAGAATGGTCCTGATCCAATGAATGCAGCCCCCAAAAACACCTGAGAAGGAGGTCCCTCCCTCCAAGCAGAGGAATGTATTGAGCCCTATGGAAAGTGATACTAAGCCCTGCGGTCATGTTTACTCATGAGTAATCAAACATGCCTTGGCTGGTGTGGAAGGTCAGGTGAAGGAGAGCGCAAGGCTACCAGAATGGTTCTGATCCAGGTCCAGAATGGCACCTGGAGCTAAACAAGTGCTTCAGAATGCAGCCTCCCCCCACTAAAAAGGATCAAAAGAGGCTTCAGCTGATAAGGTGAACCTTTTTGCAAAGCCAGGTGGATCCTGACAGTGATCTGGTTTAAACAGAAGTTCTTAAATTGAACTGGGCACTGGGTAGGGCTGAAATCCTTACTGATTTTGGAAGGGGGGTGTTATTGCAGGCAGACTACAGAGGAACTTCACTTGGTGGACCAGGGCTGGCTTCTGCTTATTTATTTGTTTTAATAATAATAATAATAATAATAATAGAGGTATTTATATACTGCCTTTCTTGGTCTTTATTCAATACTTTATTCAAGGCAGTTTACATAGGCAGGCAGTTTAAATCCCAGTAGGGATTTTTACAATTTGAAAGAATGTTCTATCTTACAAGAACCACAACATTCAGGTGTTACTTTCTTGATCTGGCTTCACATTCTGGCCTCCATCCTCCCACACTCAGAGCAGATGGAATAGCTCAGCTCAGCTTGTCAGCTGCTTCAAGGTCGCACGGTGCCGGTGGCCTCGAACTGGCGACCTTTGGATGTTATCTTCAGGCAAATGGAGGCTCTACCCTCTAGACCAGACCTCCTGCCCTTTATTTATACTTATCTATTTTAATTTGCCTGATGATGTCACTTCCACCATGACATCGCTTCTGTTGGGTCTTGTACAGACTGTCATTCTAAAAAGTGGGTCCCAGTGCTAAAAGTTTGAGAACTGCTGCCATAAGGTGTTAGTAAGTTGACACTCGGGGGGGGGGATGTGACACTACGAGTGACAAAAATGATTAAAATCACAATTTGAAAGAATAATACCATCATGGTATATATCAATCAACGCATAATTTCATGCAAAATGTGTTCTATCTTTGTTCTATCAAAAGGTACAGTCAAAAAACCAGTGGGGGTGGGGCAATGGTACATCACCACGCCTACCACCTGGGGTGTTGCCCCGCCCACTGCATGGGGGTGACGCGCTAGCATCCTGCACCGGGTGACGCAAATCCTAGTGACGCCACTGCCCCTTGCATCAACGCAAGTTCTCAGTCTGGCTTCTCAGAGCTATTTGCCATACCAGTGTGAGGGATGGATCTGTGAATGTGTTTTGGCTTCACTGTATATGAACAGGTGACTACATATCAGAATCTTTGCCTTGCTATGCCTGAGCCACAGAGATGTATCTGTGAAATGTGACTGTATTCCGCCAATATCTACGTGTTAAAGATAAACAAGGTTTTGTTGTTTTCATTGTACAGGAGCCCATGAAAGGCAACTCAGTGAAGACATCTGAAAAAGCAAACATCCTATCTATTTGGCAGCTTTGCTTCTAAAAGAGGGAGTAAGCCCCACTGAATATAATGGGACTTACTTCTGAGTAGATAGACATAGGATTGGGCTGTCAAAATATTGTATGGTACAAGCATACGAAAAGGTTGAATTTTCCAAGAATTTAAGGCTGCGGTCCTATACACACTTACCTGGGAGTAAGCTCTATCGAACACAGTCAGAATTCCTTCTGACATGCATAGGACTGCCCTGTATGAAAACAAAGGACCTTTTAAGATGTCCTTTTATTTTTCGTATATTAGGTATGACCATGATTTTTGTATTATTCTACTCATGCTGGGCATCTAAATCTTCACCTATATGATAACTATTTTAGATAACCATTTAAAGTACATTGACAATCCAAGAGGGGATTTCTAGTGCTGTGTCATTTTGCATGGAACAACTGAAGTGAACTGAAAGTGAATGCCAGGCAACAAGCCTCGAGAGACACCAGCAGTGGGCTGCACACTGAATTCCTTGTCATTCTGTATAAAGATTAGCAACTCAGTCACTTCTGCTGGAAAAACATGCACCGAGGTCACACACTAGTTCACTGGGTACTTTCTGCTACAAGGAGTTTGTACTTGCAAAATGTATCGTGATTTCCATGCCAGAAAGGTTGGAATGTGCAGTGTGCTGGTGCAGAGATAATAACACACACAGTTTCTTCATTCTCACATCCGTTATGGCATATACTGTATTTTGAAATTGAACATGCATCTAGGGAGACAGTAAATGACACGCTCAAAGCATTCATGCAATATAACTTACATGCAAGTATTATTTGGAACGCAAATTAATGCCATTATCAGAAGTGGGCTGAGTGAAAAGTACTGCCATTCCTCCACTGTCTTTCCCAGTATAGTACAATATCTTTATCTCACTATGTGTCCTTAGGTTACTCAGATGTTCCAGGAGATACAGCACCACCCACAAATTGCATTTTAAGTTGCAAATACTTAAGAATGAAAGGCCCAGAATAGTTGACCTGTCCCAAGTCTGACTTGATCTTTAAGAACATGTAAATGACCAATTCATTCAATTTGATTATTGCATTTTCTTCCCTTCCCTCCCTCCTTCCCTCCCTCTTATTTTCACAACCATCCTGTGGCTAATGGTCAAAACATATGTCAATCACATTTTTATTTTTAGGGTCCCACTTGAGCAAATAACCATCTGGTTCTCTTGTTACATGGTACCTCTGCTTTTCTCTACTGTCAGGTGTGATTTGTCTCTTTCTGCCATTTGGCCAAAGGTTCACACCTTCACTGTCTTGTCTCAGCCAAGAGTACTGCATTCCTAAGGCTCTCTATAGCAATTTAGGGGTATCTGTGGTTAAATGTTCCTTAACTGATAGTTTCCAGTCTACAACTGAAGAGTCAGCAGGGAACTCAATATGGAATACACTCTGCATGAAATATGTTGCATTTGCTGACAAAGAATAAAAAGCTTGCAGAATTAAAAAGAAGAAAGAAAGAGGAAGCATAGCAAACATGCATTTAATGTCACATCTGTTTAGATGTAGAGTAGGATTTGAATCTGTGTCCTCTGAACTTATTCCAACACTCTAACCATAGTGGCTCTAAAGATAATTTGAAATAATTTATGGTTTGGGATGCAGATCTTTAAAACCAACCTCCTCCCATATACTGTTATCATCAGAGGAGGTTGTTTTGCCAAATTCCTGATATGAACTTGACCTAGAGAACCTATGCCCACTTTAAGGCTAATTAGTGCCCCCAGCATAACCACAGCCAGCTCTAGCAAACACTACCACTGTACCCCAGCACCAGTGAAAAAGGTAGCTTACCTGTGGACCTACAGGGCCCCTCCTCCCAGTTCCTGAGGCAGCAGTCCTTCCAGGCAGCCACAGACCTCTGCAGCCCCACACCCAGGGCAAAGCTCCACAATGGCACCCCTCACATGCTATCACCGCCACTCCTGGGCAGAAATCTACCCCCCCACACACACACATACACACTCACCTGAGGTTCACGTGACCTCCTCCCATGCCGGAGAAACCTCTGTGAGGTTCCCCAGAGCTATAAACTGTGCTTCCCGCAAACTGGAGGCACTGTTTCCACCCCTATCAGGAGCCTCAGAGAGGCTTTCGCAGGGTCCCAGCAGCTGGCCCCTGGGGCATTTGCCCCATCAAACCCTATAGTAGGCACGCAACTTTTTCCAGGTGCAGTAGTGCCCCCTCAGCTCTCTACCACCTAGCAATCTCAGTCCAGGCAATCTGTTCATTAACCAGTTGCATAGTCAGTTACTTAATCCACGAGTCAGTCCACCAGTTTGTCATGCATCCACCAGTCTGTTGGTCAGGTTGGCAGTTAATCAGTCCAATAAGTCATTAGCCAGTCCATTGGTCTATTGGCAAAGCCACATGCCAGTCCATGAGTTAACAGCCAGTAAGTCAGGTAGCCAGAGAGTCAATCCAATAAGCAGAGCCATGAGTCAGTTCATGAGTTAACAGGCCAGTTAACCAAAAAGTCTGTTTGGCCATCAAGTCTCCAACTACAACCCACAAACTCTCTCTGCTCCAGGTGCTCCTTATATCTTGTAATAGCCTGACTGCCTCTAGTGGCTGCAACTGTGCAGCACACCTACTGCTGAATGCCCAAGCTTTAACCCCATGTGTCCCAGATTCACCAGAGCAAAGGTCCACTGCAAAGGTTCACATCCTATCTCCTTGCCATATCTTCCACCATTCCAATACAGAGGTCCATGCTCCTTCATGTATACTGTCACATGAAGTGGGATCACTGATGATGCCCTCGCTCTGGAGCTGATGAAACCTCTTCCTTTTGTACTTTCAGGCATCATTGTTCTGATGAGAATTCTGCCAAGGTGTTCTTTATTCGATTTTGGCTGCAGTTTGCCAAATGATACCGGGCCCAATCCTATCCAATTTTCCAGCATTGATGCAGCCACAGTGCAGCCCCAAAATAAAGGTACAAATATCCCCATATCTTGAGGAGGCCGCTGTGACTGCCCCCCAAGTGCAAGATGCAGCACAAGTACCATTACCATGGCTGCACTGGCCCTGGAAAATTGGATAGAATTGGGCTCGCGGTTTGCTACCAGAGTTTTGTTTTTCATTACAGTTAATTTTTGTGTCATTTGTGGTTCATTATTTTATTATTTATTAGTCCTTCTTGAGGGTTCCAGGTAAGACAAAAGGATGGAATACAAATATTTTAATAATGTAAACAAACTTATACATTGATGATGAGGGAGGGGAGAGTGTCCATTCTACATTGTTTGCTAGCTTTCATGCCCCAGGATAACTCCTGCTCCTTATTTATAGTACTTGAAGCCAAAAAGAAGACTCCTATGAAATCATCTCCTCATGCACTTCAGTGCTCATTAATTACTGTAATGATTTTGGATGAAGATGTTTCAAGTCTAAAACTGTCAGGGGAGAAAAAAACCTGGCAAGCAGCCACACTGAAATACACAAGTGAATCAGTGCATGGAGAAAACTGTTTGACTTTCTGAATTGTCTTCCACATACTGGATAGAGGGGAAAAATACTGAAAATAAAAATCTGTTCTGCAATAAATCCATTCCACATGCATAGGCTAATGCCAGAGAGAGAAGCATCTGTATGTTTATCAGTTTCCTTCTAAGTATCGGATCCGTTTAATTTAATACTTTCCTGTGGCTTAATCTTTTTGAGACGCCAGCATTTGGTTGTCCTTTATTACTTGTCATGAAATATTAATGCTGCAGCCGTGAGTGCAAAGGAGGAATGCTGGATACACGTCTCTTGATGGGGCCACCGAGTGACGGGAATGAATGATCAGCTCTTGGGAAAGAGGCTGAAAATGGGCAGTTCTCATCCTGGGGGAACGGGATTATCCAAGGAGGGTTGCCTGGTGACTAATCTTTAGTCAAGAAAAGGACCTGTAGGGTTTGAGAGTGAATTGTTGAAAATGAAGACTTAATAGCATCTGAGAATTAAGGTGGCATCACATGTTTACAGTGAGGGCTGACCGCACAGTCTTTACATCAAAAGACCCAATCCACACATGAGAATGAACTAAGACTACAATCCTATCCACACTTACCTGGATAATCAGGTAATCAAACCCCAATGGAACTTACTTCTGTGTTGACATGTATAGGAGTGGGCTCTAATTCTATTTACAGAATATGTATGAATATGAATCCACTTGATACTTGTTTTTTTCTGTTGTAATCTGCTTTTCTTCCAGGAGGGCAGAGAGCAGCCACTGTGGGTTTTTTTTTCTTATTTTATCCTCAGAACAATTCTGTGAAGTATATTAGGCTAACATCATAATTCTATGCATGTCTTCTCAGAAGTAAACCCCACTGCATTCAATGAGATTTCCTCCCAGGAAAGTGTGACTACGATTGCAGCCTTAAAAAGATGCTAACTGTACAAGCCTATGCATGTCACTCAGAAGCAGACTCCTTAACGGGGAGTAATTGCCATTGAACTTAATGGAGCTAATTTCTGAGTAGACATGCATAGGATTGAATTGCGAGTGGCTAGATTCTTGGACTGGCAAGCATTTTATCAGGCATTTGAGGTCATATCTTCCCAATTCACCTACAATACCTACCAGACTATAGTGGGTTCAAAAACCTTTATCAGGTAAAGCTCCACATCCAACATTCTGGTTTGCAACCATAATGCCAAATGCCTCTAAGTGCTGCTGCCAAGAGATGCTCCATCTTTCTTTGGCTTTCATCCAAAAATCTTTTGATACCTTTGTCTTGGACCTCTTGGAACTCAACCACATTTTCCCCCAGACACATACATGGACTAGCAGCAGATTACTACCTCTTGTAAAGTCTCTGGAATTCAAGGTCTCTATTCAACATGTTATTAGAAATTGAAATACTCAAGGAAGACTTGTAAAGTAACACAAAAATATTTCTACTCTCTCTCTCTCTCTCTCTCTCTCTCTCTCTCTCTCTCTCTCTCTCTCTTCCAAAATAGGCAAATAACTTTATTAGGACCAACTAACAGCCCAATCCTGAGCTGCCTGGAGCACCCAGGCTTGGCGGCACCAAGAAGGCTCCCACGCTACTGTGGGAGGTGCCTCGGGAGAAGGGGACGCTTGTCCCCTTCCCTCAAGTAAGGTAAGCAGCCCCGCAATGGGGCTACTCACTTTAGGTAAAGGCGCTCGTGTAGGGCGTTCAGCCCTTCACAAGCGCCTTGGATCCTGCAGAGCTCCACGGATCCTCCTCCCTCCCTCCCCCAACCTGCCTCCTGCCCGCCCCCTGGCATGCCTCCCCCCGCCCTCTCTCCACCGCCCACCGGCCTCCCCCCTCCCCGGAACGCCTCCTCCCTGCCCCCGTCCATGCCCCCGTCTCCTGTTCTGCTGCTCTGCGGTCTGGGAGCCTGGTGGTGAGCCCCACAAACGTGCCTTAAGGTATGTTTGCGACTGTGGTCGGCGGCACAGCTCCAACCACAGGATTGGGCTCTAAATCTATTTTGATAAAGACTGGGGCTGGAACTGTGATCAGCAATGCAGTAGGTGCTTGAAAATGCATGTGGAGGCTCTTCCATGTGAGTGACAGTGTGCTTTGGGGGCTATCTCTGGAGCCATGTGGAGAGATGCTTCTCATGAAGAGCTTGCTACATGGAACAGTCTCCATGTGGTTGCTGTGATCAAACAGCTACCATGCTGCTGCTGAAGTAAGCACATAAATTCATCCATGGCAAGGAAATATCATGAAAGGAACTCCTTCTTTCCTCTGTCGTAACTCGTTTGTCATGTCTGATGCTTCACTTATTAAGTGAAAGCATTCTAGATGGCCTGCTTTAAGTCTGCTTTTCAACAGAGGAGCTTCTGTAGCCCTGTTTGAGAGTGCCTGAAATTACCTTGATGCTACATCACCACGATTCATTCTGTCTTTTACAAGCTACTTTTAACCACAGCTTTCCTGCCCGAATCCCAAATTTAATTGCATTTGGAACCTTTGCAATGTCTATGACATGTCAAAGAAGAATCATCATCTGTGGATGCAAGTGTGAAGAAGAGAAAGATTGCCCCAAGCATATCTTTGAGAAAGTGGGACGCATTGCGAATATTGTTAATTTCAACCCAAGCCTAAGAGAGGCTTACTAGTTCAACCCTGAGCCAAAGTTATATTCAAAGAGACAGTGTTACTATTCCATACATTTGAGCTATGACTCTGGGTAAAGGCAGTGAGTTTGTCAAATCTTTCATCAAATACTTTTTTTGAATAATTGTTTCTAAGCCAATAGTAATATAGTCTTGCCAATGTTCTTGTTCCAAGCAAACTCTTAATCACACTGCCAACTATTTTAATCCAAAATCTGCTTTGGACATCATACAAATCTAGGGCACCCTGCAACCAGAAGACAGAGCTGGGGCTTGATGTAGAAAAATATGCAGGAAGTTCTTGACCAGACAAGGGCAGCTGGGCACATTCCACATGCTGGCCACATTCTGTCAATCACAGAGCTGACACTGTACATTCCTAGTGCCTTAGGTGGGCCCTCATGTAGTATAGTGGCTAACGGCCCAATCCTATGGGCCATCTGCAACAGCAGGTACATTGTTCCACTACTGCAAAACATACAGCAGTGGTCAGTTCAAGCCACTGCTACAAAGTGGTGGCAGCATTGGAGTCGACTGCTGTGGACACCGGGCTGTGGGCCTTGATAAGTCAGCAGGGGACTGCCTTTGTCTGGTTCGGAAGTTCCACATTGTTCTTTCTTTCTTCTTTATTGCTTCAAGACACTCGGCCTTTGAGTGAATGATCCCAAGAAGGATAGAAAAGAACTTCATTTGGGCCTTGAAGCAGGAAATTTTCCAAAACAAATGTGGCAATTGCACTGACCAATCAACTTTTCTACTTCCAGAATCTTTTGAGGATTTAACTCCTTTGTTTTGTTTCCATAAGAACTCCCAAAGGCTACTAATCTGCCTATCAGCCAAGCTTCTGCTGCTATTAAAACTCCGGATGTGTGGCGCAAAATGCTGTATGGTTTATTTTAGGTTTCACAGAAAGCATGAAATATTCAAAATAGCAATATTCAAAATAGCTGTAGCACTTTGTGTACTGTAAGAATGCAGAGCCTGCACTATACTTTCTTTCTTTCTTTCTTTCTTTCTTTCTTTCTTTCTTTCTTTCTTTCTTTCTTTCTTTAATGCTTTATTTATTTATTACAGATACAGGTAAGGAAAATTGGATAGACTTAGGGCTAGGACTACATAGGTTACACACAAGGGTGGTGGCCATCGATTACAACAAACATTAATCCAAACGAAATTAATAATCAATACAAAACTTATCATATTCTTTAACCCAACTGGTTAATACTTTAACATTCCATATTTTTCCTCTAACCTTATCTATCCCATCATAAAAAAAAACACTTCAAACTTTTACTTATACACTCTTCTTACCACTAAACTAGTCTCTAAAATAAAATCTTTCTTATCTAATTCTTAATTTCTAATATGACATTTAAAAAAAGAAGTCTCCGATTACAATGGTATTACCTCCTTCAATATCTCTTATAACATATTATACATCATTTTCCATAACTATCCAATCAAAAAAGGCTTCAAATTTTTACTTATAGACTCTTCTTACCACTAAACTAACCTCTAAAATACAATATCTTATCTAATTCTTAATTTCTAATATCACATCTAAAAACAAATATCTCCAATTACAATAATATTATACTTCGCTTATCCACTACATATTTATTAACCCAAAATACAGGTTTAATATTTTCTCCAAAATAGATTGACATCTATAATTTATTTTATTTACCTTCTTTTTTTTTTATAAAATAACCCTTTTATTTATCTTAATACCACTATAATTTACACAATACTTATATTCCAAAATTACAATTCCATCTAATTTATTTCATATATTTATCTGCACTGTACTTTCTTTTGTGGTGTCCAAAGGTGAGAACATATGCTAAAGCAGGAGTGGCCAGCCTTTCAACTTTAGGGCTCCTAGACCTTTAACAGTTGTGTAGAAGAGGGGAATCTCAGCAGGTGCAGCTTGTCATCTGAGCTAAAGCAACAGGGATTGTTACTGGACATTTGGTTGTACAGGAGTCAAATCTTCTCTCCTTCAAACAAAGCCTGGGTTTGGTTGTCAGCATGGATGCACTGAGGAAAGCCAAATAGAATCAGCTACTGTGAAAGGGCTTTAGGAAGGCAAACAAACACAACTGCTGTCAATTTCAGCAACAAATGTATTTGTAGATCTTAAAAAATGGTTTCAGGTCAAAACATTGTGACTATGGGCCAAATCCTATCCAGTTTTCCAGTGCTGGTGCAGCTGTGCCAATGGGGCATACACTGCATCCTGTGATAGGGAGGCAGTCACAGAGGCCTCCTCAAGATATGGGAACATTTGTGCCCTTATCTCGGGGCTGCATTGCAGCTACACCGGTGCTGGAAAGTTGGATAGGATTGGGCCCTAAGTTATTTTGTGCTCTGCATTAGCAATATTCAAAATAAATTAATATGGCGAAGGCTTGGAAATAGCTCATAATTAGCAATGTCAATGCAAATATTAGCCCTAGATTCAAATGTTGATTCCTACCCCTGAAAACATGTTCTGGAGCTAAGCCCTGATTCAAATGTTTAAGTGGTATTAAATAATAATAATTAATTATTATAATGATGTTGTGTTAAAGGAAGAGTCCCTGAGTGGCAATCAAAATTTGCAGAAAGAAAGAAAAAATCAGCCATTAAAATATCTGGCCAACTGAGAGCAATCCATTGTCTCCTTATCAATGACAAATTAGCCACACTAATCCCTAGCAAAAAGGAATCTAGATGACTCAGCAGTTGCTATTCCAGCGGATGAAACAAACAGCAGATGGGATGAGTGGAGCAGCCACAGAGGTGGTGGGTATTTCTGCATCATTTGCCTTATCGGCCTTCCTTAGGGAAATGGTAAGATAATTATTGGATCCCAGTCAAAGCAGAATCTTCCAGGCACTAATGCATTTTCAAGGTATTGCATGGGCTAGGAAGACGTGGGAATTATGTGCACTTTAGTAGTGTGCAATTAACATCATTTATATATTGTCATAAATATATTCATAAATACATGCCATGGAGGTGGGCTTCCCCCTCTCCTGTTACAACTTCTCAGGAGTGAGTGGGGAAATGTGAGAAGAATGCTGGGGATACTGCACTTTGATGCCCTTTCTTTAAGATCTGCATTGAAGGAGAAATGTCCTTCCTGTAAGATCCAGATTGAAGGGACATGTGAGAATAAAACTGACCATTCAGGGCCCAATCCTATTCAATTTTCCAGTGCCGGTGCTGCTGTGCCTATGGGGTATGCACTGCTTCCTGTGTTGGGGATAGAGTCACAGAGCCCTCCTTAAGGTTTGGGAACATTTGTTCCCTTATCCCAGGGTTGCATTGTTGTTGCACTGGAGCTGGAAAGTTGGGCTGACAGACACCTGGGAGGAGAGTTACTGCTCTGGGAATGAGAAGGGAGTAACCCATCAGGTGGCCTGTTATGGGGGGGGGGGGGCTGCCAGGACACAGACCAGGTGCTGTCAATTTAGAGTAATGACAGATACCTGGGACTTAGAGGCTATGGCCCATAGCTATGGGGAATCATAGCTGAAGCTTTCCTACTGGTGCCAGCAGCTGCCTGGATGCCTACTAGAGCAGGTAATTGCAGCGCAGGGGAGGGGGGAAGAGGTGGAACCGGGCAGGGGAGGGCAAGGTGGGTGGATCAGGTCTTGGAGGGGGGCAAGATTGGCAGCACTAGCACATATTGTGTCCTATCCTATCCTCTTTCCAAGCCTGTTCTGCCAATATGGATCAACTCAGACTTGGCCACCAATATTGCTGGTGCAGGTCTTAGTTGATCCATAGCGGCTGCTGGAATGTCCCCTGGAGCAAGGAGTCAGATGTCCCCTCACCTCAGGAGACCTCCAGCAGCTGAAATTCCCCCATGGGATGCAGCCTAGCCCATGCTGCTGCGTTGACACACAAGAATTTAGTTAGGATTGGGCTGCCCCTTGCTGTTTTTAACCCTCTCTTTAGAGCTCCAGTATGTGGACTGGAGGGATTGCTTCTTAATTACTAACTTGCAAAAGCTTTAGTAAACTTCTTAAATAAATTGCTGGAATGTGTGTCCAGAGGGAATTGAGCTATCCTGAGGAAGCATTGGAAGTTTGGGCGAAATACCTGAAAACCCAGTGATCCCCCTCCTTTTGCTTACAGCCAGACCCTTGGTGGGGGGATACACTCAGCACTTTTTAGAGCAGGTGTTGCTAAGTGGTGGGGTTCCGGCACATAAGCTTGGGGACTGTGTAAACTGCAGTTGCCTGGGAAACCCTGGATGCCTTTGACCCCTTGGGGCAAAAACATAACAGTACACATATTTATAAATTGACTGACTTATTACATATTTCAGCCTCCACGCTGCGGCAGTTGCTAGCAGCAGCTGCTCACCTCTGATTGGGCAAAAGCAGGTGCTGCTAAAGGAAGCAAGGAACTGTTGCTGTGGAAAAGGAGAAAAAGAACACAGGTGTTGTGACTGCTGCCAAGGACAGGCAAGCAGAAAGGCGAAGTTAGTCAATGATTTCACATGTGGCAGCAGCATCGGGCCACATTGCCCCATGCTTGAGATGGTGGTTCCGGCAGTCACTTTTTAATCTGGTCAATGCCCATGGAAAACTGTCTTTTGCCTGTAAATAAATGCCACTGGTTCTCCAGCTCTTAAAAACAGGACAGCAGATGAATGAAGGGCATCCTTCAATGAAGGGCTGGTCACTTCTATCGCTACCAGTGATCCCCACAGAGGGAAGCTGTGCACAGGAATGGGTGACTTGCCCTATGGGTGTGGTTTCATTCTGCACTCTCCAACCTGTGCCTTGGTTTTGAAGAACTGGTTGGCTCAGACCCTTGGAGGGGGTGGGGGATACACTCAGTACTTTTCAGAGCAGGTGTTGCTAAGTGGTGGGGTTCCTGCACATAAGCTTGGGGACTGTGTAAACTGCGGTTGCCTGGGAAACCCTGGATGCCTTTGACCCCTTGGGGCTCCTTGGGGAACTGGTTGGTTCTTCAAAAACCAGTGACACAGCCATCACAAATGGTCTCCTGGTGTCCTGCTGCTCTAGCCACTACCATTCCAATAGGAACACACCAGATGGAACAGAGCCAAATAGGCACCATGATAGTGGGGTCAGTGCCAGCTGCTATACTGTGAAATGTCTGAGGCTGAGTTGCTGGTGAAAGAGGTCAACCCTTTCTTATGGGTGCTTTGAGTCAGATGGATTGTGGACAGCATAGCCAACAAGCATGGCACCACCAGGAGTGGAGCAAGCAAGCATAGTCCTGTTCTCTCCTTATGCATTAATTGAACATGTGTAGGAAGGGTTGCACCCAGCCATTACTCAGAGGCCTTTTCTCAATAAAGCTGTATGTGTAGACATTGGAGGTGTGGCCAAGAAGCACACCGGTATCAAGAGCTCGTGAGCATGGTCTCATTTTCCACATTCACAGAGAGTACGGGACCTTTCTTCAGCACAAAACTACTTTTTAAACCAGGGGTGGCCAGCCAGCAGCACACCACATGCCACTTTTTATGTAGAGAATCTTGAATGTGCCATTCCACCTTAAAGTTGCTTTTAGCAATTGCCACAGTAGCTAAATAGAGCCTCCAGAGTGCCAGAAGGTACAGAGCAGGGATCAGCAGAATGCTGTTGCCTATTTGGATTTTTTCCAAAGACACCTGGCTGTCTGCTTACGAGGCCAGAAAGGTGGCCTTTAGTCCAGCCAAGCAGGACTCATTCAAGGTCCATATAAGGTGTGTTAGTTTTCCTTCTGCACAGTATAACCCACCTTCTCATCCTCAAAGATGATCTTAACCAGAATCTCTTTGCAGATGTTTTTTCTGAAAATGGTATTTGCGCCTGGACTTTACTGACCTAATTGGCCATCTCCGTGCTGCCCCGCTCGGCTCTTGCCACCTTCTACAGCCTGCCTCTCACTTCATCAGCCTGCTGCTAATACCTGCCTTCTCAGGTAAGTGAGTGACCTACCAGTTAGTGGACTGCTATGGTTGGCAACCTTCAGTCTCAAAAGACTATGGTATAAGGCCTACAGCACCTGGTATTCCCAGGCGGTCTCCCATCCAAGTATTAACCAGGCCTGACCCTGCTTAGCTTGTGAGATCAGATGAGATCAGGCATGTGCAGGGTAACAGTTGCTGCAGCTCATGAGAATTTGCCCTCTTGGCTTTCTCTCCTGTCTATCATTCTTTTCCCATCTTTCTTTCCATTTCCTAACAGAGCAAATCAACAAGTTGGCATGGTTGCCCTGAGTGTGCCCACTGCAGCATTAGTTGCGTAAGGAGTAGCAAAGAAATCAAGCACACTGTAAATTGCTGCAGTGCTTTCTTTGTTATTATCTAAATCTTTTTCAAAAAAATATATGGCAATTCTGTGTGTGCCACTTAGAAACTGTCTGCATGCCAAAAGTGGCACATGTGCTGTGGGTTAGCCACCTCTGATCTACCTCAGTGTTCACCTGCGTGTGCTGGCTGCAGGACTCTCCCTTGCATCGTGGCATCTTCAGACATTTTCCTTCCCCACCCTCTTACACATGCCATCAACACCATACACCTCAAATATACAAACTATTTTTGATGGCCTTTAGTGCCCTTCTGGTAGTAAAGCAGTGTATTAATTCCTTTCAGGGGCGTTCAAGAACTGCAGCAGTAATGAGATTAGCTGTGGAAGATTGAGGTGTGACCAGGCAGCAGCTTCCCACACTTTTCAATTTGTGTGTTCAACCAGAAGCGAACAAAACAGTTGCCTTGAAGAAAGAAAGCGGGTGGTAGAGAATCATACCTTTTCTCTTGGCTTGTTCTGCAACCCTTATATGTAATACAGACCAGGCATGTGCATTGCGGGGATGGCAGGTGAGGCAGAACTGCCCCATTGTAGTTCTTGGTAAAACAGCACAGCCTCCTTGCCCACTTACACTCCAGGAGGCTCTCCTTAAACCCGAGAAAGCAGGTTGGGTGTAAGGAAAGCCTCCATGAGTGTAAGTGGATGAGGAGAACGTAGTGCTTTTCCATGGACTACGACAGGGCAGTTCTGCCTCACCTGCCGCTCCCGCACTGCATGTCCCTGATACAGACTTCACAAGATTCCTGCATGCAGCATTTCCTGGCAACCACTGAGCTTTATTTTAGGGTAGGAATGATAGAACCATCAGTCAGATCTGTTGGTGATAGAGGATAGACCAGAACAGGTCATGTTACATAGCATGACTAGTGTAAGATGTTATTGTGTCACCCCATGATGCATTTCTGAGGTGCAGGGAGCCCTGCAGAGGGCCGGTACTGCTCACTGAAAGTTCAAAGTAGCCTCTTTTCCCCAGCAATGGCACAATTCCAGGAGCAACGTCACTCCACCCCTTAAAGGGGCAGTGACAGGGCCTCCCTGGTTGGGCATTGTGATGCCCCAATTTGAGAACTTCTGAGTTAAGGAAATCCACTTTTTGTTATGTAAGGCTGTTAGATTTTCTTTTCTGGTTAATTGGCCATAACATTTGTTAGAATACAGATAATTCAACATGGTTTGTTTCATTACATTCTGGGAGAAAGTGTCACCTGGTGTGGTCTGCACCTTCCTAGTAACACCACTGACCCGACTCTTATATAGTTGGCAACCTTCAGTCTTCAAAGACTATGGTATAAGCCTACAGCACACTGTATTCCCAGGCAGTCTCCCATCCAAGTACTAACCAGGCCTGACCCTGCTTAGCTTCCAAGATCAGACGAGATCGGGCATGTGCAGGGTATATGACGTTGTAAGTAAGGCCTGCCTTTTTTTTTAGTCCATACATGTACAGCCAGTACTAAGGGAGGGAAAAGTGGCTTCTGGTCTAGTAACTTTACAAGAGAATAAATGGACTGAGAGTGGGACATAGCCTATGACTGAAAAAGGCGCCCAGTTATTCCCTCTCTGGTGATTGTGTTTTGTAATGCATATGTGTATAAGAAAGAAGCTTGGGAGAAAACAAGATACACACAGGAATTGCCTGCATTAAGCTAGGCTCTTAAAACTTACCAGTGAGTCCCACGCAGTAAACCAGTTCTGGCACCAGGCTGGCAAAGCTCAGCACTGCGCCCCTGTGTTGCCTCCCCATGGACCTGTGATGGTATATTGGGTGCTATTTCTACCACCTGAAGTTTCAGGGGTTGGCCAAACTGGGTGGGACCTATGATGGGTATGGGACCTCAGCCAATGCCTGACTTGGCCAGCCTCTTCTTCCAACCCCAAAATGAGCCTTACCTCCAAGTATACACATATAGATTTGTGTTGTAGGATTACCAATCATTGTCAAACAATGAATGGTAATACATTCAGTGACTTCTGTCATTAAGCAACAACTGAGCAATTCGCTCTCTCGCTCTCTCTCTCACACACACAAACCGATACTGTTTCAGGACTTGAAAGGAACTTGTTCGGTATTCGAAATAAGCTTGTCAGCTTCTTTCAAATCATGGCTGAGAATGGGACAAAGACCAATTCAGCCCAGTGCCCCTGGATTAATGATGGAATATGATTGGGCTGTGGGCGACACACAATGTGTAGCTAGCTTGTCATAAAGCAAGGCCTCCTAATACAGGTTCCTGGAAGGATGGGTGAAATGACTGGGGCTACTTCTCCCCCTGCTCCTTTTTCTGTGCTTGGCCGTGGTCTCCCAATTCAAAAGACAATTTTAATCTCAGGAACTGCCAGTTTCCTTCCACATGTATGGACAGTTCAGAACCATTGATGGGATTGTCTTTGATTTCTTTCTTCTACTGAGTGTAATACTGAAAACATTTTGTGCAGTCTACCGTAAGCATTGTAGAAATTTAAACCAAAAGAAATGGTTAAGAATATAAGAACATAAGAAGTCCCATCCAGTCCCAGCTTCCTGTATCTCACAGCAGACCACCAGATGCCTCGGGGAGCACACAAGACAACAAGAGACCTGCATCCTGTTGGCCTCCCTTGCACCTGGCATTCTGAGGTGGCCTACTTCTAAAATCGGAAGGTTGCACATACCCATCATGGCTTGTAACCTATGATGGACTTTTCCTCCAGAAATTTGTCCAAGCCCCTTTTAAGGGCCTCCAGGCCAGATGCCATCACCACATCCTGTGGCAAGGAGTTCCACAGACTAATTACACGCTAGGCAAAGAAATATTTTTGTTTAGAGTTCTAACTCTCCCAGCACTCAATTTTAGTGGATGTCCCCTGGTTCTGGTGTTATGTGAGAGTGTAAAGAGCATCTCACTATCCACTTTATCCTTCCCATGCATAATTTTGTATGCCTAAATCATGTCCCCCCCTCAGGCATCTCTTTTCTAGGCTGAAGAGGCCCAAACGCCGTAGCCTTTCCTCATAAGGAAGGTGCCCCAGCCCAGCAATCCTCTTAGTTGCTCTCTTTTGCACCTTTGCCATTTCCACTACGTCCTTTTTGAGATGTGGCAAGCAGAACTGGAGCAATACTCCAGGTGTGGCCTTCCCATTGATTTGTACAACGGCATTATAATATTAGCAGTTTTATTCTCAATACCTTTTCTAATGATTCCAAGCATAGCTTTCTTCACCACCTCCGCAAATTGGGTCAACTCTCTAATTGAGCTGTCCACCAGCACTCCAAGATCCCTCTCCTAATCTATAACAGGCAGCTCAGAACTCATGGTTCATGGTTTTTAAAATGCATAGCAAGTCAGTGAATGTCAAGAAATGTGTTTTATTTTGATCAGCCAAGGATTTTCTATTTTCTAGAGATATATGGATATCTACAGAGAAATAGGTCGATACCTTTTTAACAGACCTGTGCCTTTAGTACTAGTCTGACACACAGAGATGAGAAGATGCACTTGGAGATCATGTGGAGAAAACATCACTTGCTTAAGCCATTTCTGCCCAATGTTGCATATATGCAATAAAGACCCATAAGGACCCAATAAGGCTTGTAACCCGTAATGGATTTTTCCTCCAGAAATTTGTCCAATCCCCTTTTAAAGGTATCCAGGCCAGATGGCATCACCACATCCTGTGGCAAGGAGTTCCACATACCAACCACATGCTGAGTAAAGAAATATTTTCTTTCGTCTGTCCTAACTCTCCCAACACTCAATTTTAGTGGATATCCCCTGGTTCTGGTGTTACATGAGTGTAAAGAGCTTCTCTCTATCCACTGTATCCTTCCTGTGCATAATTTTGTATGTCTCAATCATGTCCCCCCTCAGGCGCCTCTTTTCTAGGCTGAAGAGCCCCAGACACTGTAGCCATTCCTCATAAGGAAGGTGCCCCAGCCCTGTAAACATTTTAGGGCACAATCCTAACAAGTAAGTAAGTTCTATTTTGTTCAGTGGGGCTTACTCTCAGGAAAGTGTGGTTCGGATTGAAGCCTTAGTTGCTCTCTTTTGCATCTTTTCCATTTCCACTATGTCCTTTTTGAGATGTGGCGACCAGAACTGGATGCAATACTCCAGGTGTGGCCTTACCATTGATTTGTACAACGACATTATACTTGTAATATTAGCTGTTTTGTTCTCAATACCTTTCCTAATGATCCCAAGCATAGAGTTGGTCTTCTTCACTGCCACGGGACACTGGGTCGACACTTTCATCGACCTGTCCACCACCACCCCAAGATCTCTCCTGATCTGTCACAGACAGCTCAGAACCCATTAGCCTATATGTGAAGTTTTGATTTTTGCCCCAATGTGCATGGCTTACTTACATTGAAATGCATCTGCCCTTTCCCTCCCTCACCATTGAGGGGGCCAACTGCTTCTCTGGCGGGTTTCCTGCTTCTAACATATTTGAAGAAGCTTTTATTATTCCCCTTAATGTTGCTGGTCGTGTGTTCCTCATAGTCTCTCTTGGCCTCCCGTATCACCTTCTTACATTTCTTTTGCCACAGTTTATGTTCCTTTTCTCATTAGATCAAGACTTCCATTAATGGAAGGACGCTTCCTTGCCCTTTACGGCCTCTCTAACTTGACTCATTAGCCATGTGGGCACTCTCCTGGACTTAGTTGAGCCCTTCTTCCTTTGTGATATACACTTCCGCTGGGCCTCTATTACTGTTGTTTTAAGCAGCCTCCATGCACTCTGGAGAGATTGGACTCTTTTTACCTTCCCTCTCAACCTCCTTCTAACCAGCCTCCTTATGACAGGAAAGTGAATATTGGTGAGCAGGTAACATTTGAATAAGGAAAGCTTCTGCATGTAGCCATGTTGCCAGGCCTGAGTACAAAGCCCCAGCTGTAACCAGCTTCCAATTAGTGCATACCAGATCTGGGAGAATTGTGGAGGAGGCCGATTCACAAAGCCTCAGATACTGTACCAAGCGGGCTTCAAGGCCAACTTGATTAACAACAAGGTACAGCTGTGAACTTCTCAGGTTGGGAGGGGGATTCCACCATGAGCAAGGAGGTTTGTGGCACATCCAGCCCTAGAATGTTTGGCAGGATCCGAGTTCTGTTTGGTGGTGGGGTAAGGAGACCTATAAAGGTGAAGGGAAAGGGCTTTCCTTTGTTCTAGCTTTGTCTCTGGCTAAGGAGGCCTGAGCTTTGACCATTCTGACAAGATAGACCCACCTTGACTGCAGCAGGGATGGGTCAGACTGGACTTTGGAAGTGTAAGACTTTGGTGAGTGATAGTTAGTTAGGAGTTAGCACTACTAAAACAATAAAGAGCTGAGTATTGTATTGATATGCTCTACCCTAAATTCTGAAACCTTTTACTGATGCAGTGCTGTCTGTATAACTATTCTTTAACTCTATATTCAATAAATCCTATCTATTACAACTGCCTGGATTATTGGGACTGATGGAACAAAGGGGACTTGGTTGTGGGAGCTAATCCAGTGTGATTGAGTTGGAACCTGGAGACCCCAGTAACAGGAACCTGCTCCTGGGTTCAAGCCGAGTCAGAGGGGCTCAGGTTGGAGCACGGTTCAGGGGAGGGTTCCCCAAATTGGCCTGGCTACCAGGATTGAATGCTCTTACAGTTAAAGAGCAATTAATAACTGAAACTGGAGAGGCCCGAGGGGTGTTAGGTGGCTGTATGGGTTTATGGCCACCTAATTACCTCTAAGGGCAATAAACTGATTACACAGCCCTCAGGGAGGAGGGTCACGTTGGATGTGCACTCCTCATTTGAAGGAAGTCCACTTGTCGAAAGTCAGGAGTTTTTGTGACAGATTTGCCTGGTATTCTTCCCCCAATGTGCATGTCAAAATGGATCGCAGCATGGTCGCTGTTCCCCAAGGGTTCAGTAACATTTACATCTCTAACCAGGTCCTGAGTACCACACAATATTAAATTCAGAGTCACCTGTCCTCTGGTAGGCTCCATGACTAGCTGCTCTAAGGCACAGTCATTTAGGCTGTGAAGAAATCTGGTCTTTTTCATGACTAGAACACAAATTGACCCAGTCAATGTGAGGATAAGTCCTACAATATCCTGCAATACTTGTTAGGATTGTAAGAAGAGGAGGACTTGTTAGAATTCCCCCATGATTACTATCCCTCCTTGACACCTCCCTGATCTGTTTCCTCATTTCAAAGTCCCCTTCAAGTTTCTGGTATGGAGGACAATAAGAAGGGCTAGAGAGTGTCTTCCTGGAGAGAAGGGAAACAATTCCCTTGGGGGACCCCTTCTTCAGGGGACGGGCCCGTATCCAAACGCACTCAGGATACTCCTCGGCGGGAGGGGGGTCAGGGGCTTCTTGTAGTAGGGAATTCAATTATCAGAAACAGAGAGAGGGGGGTTTGCGACAGATGTGAGGACCGCATGGTGACTTGCCTGCCTGGTGTGAAGGTTGTGGACATCACTTCTCGTCTAGACAGGCTGGTAGATAGTGCTGGGGAGGAGGTAGTGGTTGTGGTGCATGTCGGCACCAACGACATGGGGAAGTGTAGCCAGGAGGTCCTGGAGGTCAAATTTAGGCTATTTTGACATGCACGTCAGGGGAAGAATACCAAGTAAATCTGTCACAATAACTCCTGACTTCTGACAAGTGGACTTCCTTCAAATGAAGAGTGCACATCCAACGTGACCCTCCTCCCTGAGGGCCGTGTAATCAGTTTATTGCCCTTAGAGGTAATTAGGTGGCCATAAACCCATACGGCCACCTAACACCCCTCGGGCCACTCCAGTTTCGGTTATCAATTGCTCAGTCATAACCACTGTGAGTACATAGGGAAGGAAACATAGGCCCAGAAAAAACAAGAACATAAGAAGAGCCCTGCTGGATCAGGCCCAGGGTCCATCTAGTCCAGCTTCCTGTATCTCACAGCAGCCCACCAGATACCTCAGGGACCATAAAAGATACTTGCATCTTGCTGCCACACCCCTATATCCATCATTCTATTTACTCTTACACCCCCAATGAAAACACCAGTCTGAGACTTGGGTTTAACTCTATTTATATATATAAATAGAGACTTGGGTCTCTCTCTCTCTCTCTCTCTCTCTCTCTCTCTCTCTCTCTCTCTCTATATATATATATATATATATATATATATATATAGAGAGAGAGAGAGAGAGAGAGAGAGAGAGAGAGAGAGAGATGAAAAGTCTCTCTCTCTCTCTCTCTCTCTCTATATATATATATAGAGAGAGAGAGATGAAAAGTCTCTCTCTCTCTCTCTCTCTATATATATATATATAGAGAGAGAGAGAGATGAAAAGTCATCTCTCTCTCTCTCTCTCTCTCTCTCTCTCTCTCTCTCTCTCTCTATATATATATATATATATATATATATATATATATGACTTTAAATGGCCCCCTGGTATTACTAGAAATGCTTCAATACCTACCTTTTAATTTCCCAGCAGTGCCTGGAACAGTGTTGAGCAAATCAAGCCCTATAGAATAAATCACACTTGCAATTCATTTTGCAATTTGGAATTGTACTGGATGAAAGGATTTACAATTTGGAAGTCTAAAGTTTAATTGTCTGCTCAGTTTTTTCAAATAGTTCTTAAAATGTCTGTTTTCTGACATGTATATCCAGTCACTTGGATTGCTCACTGTTCATGCATGTGGCAGTATTAAAGAGGGCATGAAGTTAAAATTGAATGAGCCTTAGTAGGGAATGAAAAGTAACAGTCAGGTAACAATACACAGAATCTCGTTTTCAAGAATGTCAACTTACAGACCCTCAAATGTGATAAATTTTGTGATGTGCTCTTATTCATGCTTTTCAAATGACACAAAGAGTTGCTGCATTTTTTTGGAAGGAAAAAAAAAATCAGGTCCTACTCTTGTGCCTACAAAAGCAGCCTAATCTTACTTATTTCCCTGGTCAAAAAAAGTGTCACCTGCTAAACTTCCAGATTGCTCTTAAAGGTCCAGGAGCAGTATCAGTAAACAGAACTCAATACTATTTACACTACTCACCAATAATATCAGATGGGATAAACAGTTAATGACTCTTGATGCTAAGTGTGCAGTGAATTTCCAGAACTAGAAACGTATTTCAAAAGGTGATTTTTTTAAAAACAAAACCACACTTGAATCAAAAGTACAGCAGAAAATTACACTTAAACAATCGTGTTGTTGGCATCCTTCAATCTCGGAAGACTATGGTATCGCGCTCTAAATAGTGGTTCTGGAACAGAGTGTCCTCTCCAGTGCGCGAAGCCTGGGTAAAGTAGCTATGGAGGATAGACTGTTACCCATGCAGCAAATTCCCCCCTCTCCACGTTGCTGAAATGGTCCAATGGAAAGGCAGAAGCCAATACGGTTGGTTCCAGTGGCGTCGCAGGAGTTGCCAGAACGTGACTGTGTTCACCCATGAACCCATGGCTGTGTTCAATCCATGCCTCCGGGACTCTGGCTCTGGATTTTGCCTCGAGGTTGACTCCTGAAGCCTTTCCCATAACTGAATGTAGCCACAAGGTAGTGGAGGTTTGGGATCAAAGTTTTCCTTCTCTCAGATGAGCTGCCTTTCCCAGGCTAACAATCGTGTACACAGTGTTAATACAGAGATAGCATAGAACCTCTTCAGAGTAGTTTTTACCAAAATCCTATCTCCTACCTTCACACCGTTAAATGATTATGATTTCATTCCATTTAGATTCCATTATTCAACCCATCTAGTGGCTGAATGCGGCATAGTGTCTGTACCAGCCATTTTCAACCACTCTGCCATGCAGTGGTGTTGCTAGGGGTGTGTGGTCTGCACCGGGTGACATGCACAGGGGGGGCGTGATGCACACTAGTGACCAAAATAGCTAAAATCATGATTTGAAGGAATAATACCATCATATATCATTCGATGCACAATTTATAGCAAAATGCAATGAAAAAACCATGTTGAAATATCTGTATTCTAACAAAAGGAATAACCAAAAAAACCAGCAGTGCAGGGAAAGGGTATATCACCATGCCCACCACCAGGCTCATTGTCCCACCAACTGCATGGAAGGAGGTCCATCATGGGGTTGATGTGCTGGCTTCCCTCACCAGGTGATGCAAACCCTAGTGACACCATTGGTGCCATGGCACACTCTGCGGGTGTGCCATGGGAGTTTGGAAGAGAATCATTTGTTAGTAGGGCCACTGGGGGATGTGAGCCCCTGCTGTCAGTGAGGTGCGCCTTGTCTATTGTCGACTGATGGTGTGCTTTCACAATTTTGGTGCCTTGTCAGTGTGCCATGAGATGAAAAAGGTTGAAAATCGCTGGTCTATACCAATGCATTCTGGCACCAATGTAGGAGCAAGAAACCTGGAAGTGAGTCTTTAAAGCTATTTTTTCACTTATTTGGTATCTACTGATTTTTTTTAATCCGATAAGGGTTCTGGAATGGAACCCCAGTGGATAATGAGGCATGACCGGTATTCTTGTTTCTACCTGTGTGTAACAATGACTGCAGTTTTGTCTTTGTCCCTGTAAAGTTCTTAACAAAAGTCAGTTTGCTGTGGGCTGCTTAATTTCTTTAGCTCTGTGAACAGTAATGATATTTCCCAGGCTTTTTGAGTTGGGTCATGATTTTTATCCACTGCTGTGTTGCTTGTTTAACTATTATCATTATTTTGACTTTTTTAGATTTTTAGGCTCCCTATGCTAAAGAGCAGGGTAAAAATTGCTGATATAAAACTGTTGTTTTTGTTTTAAAGCAGCAGCAGTCTGGCAGAAGGAAATAACAGGAAGTAAAATTTAGGTTGCAATCCTATACACGCATTCCTGGGAATAAGCCCTATTGAACAAAATAGGATATACTTCTGAGTAGACCTGCATAGGCTTGTCTTGTTGGGATGGTGGATAATCTGAGCCACAAAAAGGAAAAATAGTGACACATTTTTTTCCTGCTTTTGCATTATTTAGGACCTGACAGACCACACTGCCTTTTCACATGAGACATTTTCTGTCAGAAACAGATCCTGTGACTACAAATGACCTCTTTTGGCACAGGGGACCCTTTGATTGCTTCATAGCCTCTTGCTGAGATGAGATTGTCCTTTCACCGAACTGTTATGCCATTCCATCATAAAAAAATTATTGTTGTGTTCAGGGATGAATAAATTCCTCATCTCTTAAACTGCATTTACAGGCAAATTGTTGTGAACCAATCCAGACATACCCTGTCTCTTTGCAAATTGCCTGAAACAATTTTACCTTCTGACATGGGCATCAAATGGTTAATTTAGCTTTTAGCTATAGTGTGTGTGTGTATTTTTTTTTCCCAATGATTTCAGTTCCTTAGCAGAAAGAGTCTCAGAGGAAAGGAATTCCTAATTCTAGCACATCTCATTATCTGGAGATTGTTTGATACGAATCATAAATTAATAATACACATTCACTGGCTCAGCATCACCTCTGTTGTAGTTAATTGTGAGCTTATTAAGCATTGCTGGGAAAACCTGATAATTCACAGCACTCTATAAAGTAACTAACTAGGCAGTGTGTAATCATTGCACATCTATTTAAGATGGATCCATTCGAGCTTGGCAGATAAACAAATTAAAGAGGGATGGGCATTTCATAATAGGATTGCCAACCGACCTGAAGAAACACTCACAATATGGCTCATTTGTGTTGTTTAATTTGGGGGCCAATTGGCAGAAAAGCCAGGGGCAACACCATTTCCCCATCTCACCCCCAACTGTTTTTAAGGTATACCTTTTGACTGACTGGTAGCTGTCTCAAACTTTAATCAAGAATGTGGTTACAATACTATATAAGGAATACAAAAAAGAGAATGAAAGGCTTTTCCCCCCATGTTCAATTTCAAGTATTGCATCTCACTTTGACTGTTGTATGCAATGTATCAGCTAGGACTGGGTGTATATGCACCATGACTATGAAGCCTGAATCACTAGATGGCACCAATATTGTGTGGAAGGGATTGTCACTCCCGAATCGACCTTTTCAGCCACACTAGACGCTGTTCCAGAACCACCTTTCAGAGCGCGATACCATAGTCTTTCGAGACTGAAGGTTGCCAACTAACCAATATTGTTATACAGCTAATTCAGTCTTGATGGGGCTGGGCTACGTGATGAAGTATACATCAGGTTTCCAGGCTGCTGTCCAAAGAACAGCCTCTTATTATTATTAATTTGAACAATTTATATGCCAATTTTCCCATGCTGAAACAAATACCTAAGGCAGCTTACAAAGTTTCACAATAAAATGTGCAATGCATAAAAATTATAAGTAAAATATTAAAAAATCACATACATAAACAAAACAAAATAAAACACCATAGAGCCATGGAGGAACTATTTTCACAATTAAAGTAGCTAACTCAAACCAAGGCTTCAATTCTAAACACACTTACCTGGGAGTAAGTTCCATTGTACACAATGGGACTTACTTCTGAATAGACATACCTAGAGAAGAAACGCATAGACTAGACGTGCATAGAAGCTATTCCTGGAGGCATTTTTTCCCCAAAACATAGTATAATTTTGAGAATTATAGTATATAATAGTATAATTTTGAGAATGCAGGATGCTCTGTTAAAATCTCCAGGTTTGCTTTCAGCGATTGATGCTGATTGGTGGAGGCTCTAGGGCAAATCTGGAAGTCTGGCAACCCTACAGAGCAGTGGTTCTCACACTCATAGCACCGAGACCCACTTTTAAGAACAAGAATCTGTCAGGACCCACTGGAAGTGATGTCATGACCGGAAGTGACATCCTCAAGCAGGGAAATTTTTAACAATCCTAGACTGTAATCCTACCCACACTTACCCAGGGGTAAGCCCCATCAACTATCATTGTTAAAAGCATATACATAGTAGCCTGTTCAAAGTACAGATCTGTCACATTTCCCCAAATGCAGTCACATACCATGGCAGCATTAAGTCTAATATATTAAAAATAAAATATTGAAGTGAATGGGGACCAGTGGCATCACTAGAGGGGTGCGGAAGGGGTGCGGGCCACACCAGGTGATGCGTGGGGGGGACGCACCCTGGGGGGAGGACGCGCTAACTTCGTGGCTTTCAGAACTACTCTGTGCGGAATACACCATTGGATGCGGAATGCCCAGCGGAATGCAATGCAAAAAACAATGAAATAGCTCCTTTCGTTCAAAAGTTATGACCAAAAAACCAGAAAGAAAAAATGAATAGATCCCTATGGAAAGTGAAAGTGAGCCATATTGCGTATTTACTGGCAAGTAGGTGAGTAGGCTTACTTGCCATAGTCCGTTGGAAAGGGCAGGCTGAGAGGAATCCAAAGACACCTGAATGGTCCCGATCCAGTGAATGCAGCCCCCAAAAACACCCGAGAAGGCGGTCCCTGCCTCCCTCCCAGCTGTGAGTCTATTGAGTTGGAAATGAAGCCACGTGGCAGCGTTTACTCCTGAGTAGGCAAACTTGCCTTAGTCTGTTGGAAAGGGCAGACTGAGAGGACTCCAACAACATCAGAATGGTCCTGATCCAATGAATGCAGCCCCCAAAAACACCCGAGAAGGAGTTCCCTGCCTCCCAGCTGCCCTATTGAGCTCTATGGAAAGCAAAGCAGCCTCACGGTCGCGTTTACTCGTAGGCAGATGAGACTTAGCTGGTGGTCAGGCCAGGCAAAGGGGAATGTGAGGACACCAGAATGGTCCCAATCCGATGGAGCTGCTCCAGAAGGCAACTCCAGAAGGCAGCCTCCCCCTCCCCACCTAAAAAGGACCAAAATGAGGCTTCAACTGGTAAGGGGAAGTTTTCTATTTTGCACTTGAAAAGCCAGGTGGGTCTTATCTTGATATGCCTGAAATAGAAGAACTTTAAACTGGGCACTGGAAGGGCTGGAAATCTCACTGATTCTTTTTGGGCGGGGTTGTTATTGCAGGCAGACTACAGAGTAAGCTCCTTTGACCACTATGGGACTTACTTCTGAGTAGACATGCATAGGATTGGGCTCACAGGCTGCAATCCTACCCACACTTTCCTGAGAGTAAGCCCCATTGACCACAATAGGACTTACTTCAGAGTAGATTCACTTGGTGGAACAGGACTGGCTCCTCCTTATTTAATTATTTATTTTATTTTAATTTAATTATTTTATAATTATTTATTTTAATTTGCTTGATGATGTCACTTCTGTCCATGACATCATTTCCAATGGGTCCTGGACAGATTGTCATTCTAAAAAGTGGGTCCCAGTGCTAAAAGTTTGATAACTGTTGCAATAAGGTGTTAGTAAGTTAACAGGGTGTGTAAGAGAGAAAGAGAGATTCTACAAGTTTTCAAAATCACTAAAATCAGAATTTGGAGGCATAAGACCATCATGTTACATATCAATCAATGCGTAATTTCATGCAGAATGCAATGAAACAAACCACATTGAAATATCTGTGTTCTAACAGAAGGTACAGCCAAAAAACCAGTGGGGGCGGGGTGATAGTACATCACCACGCCCACCACCTGGGGCGTTGCCCCGCCCACTGCATGGGGTGATGCAAAGGCCTCCCGCACCGGGTGACGTGAATCCTAGTGATGCCACTGATGGGGACCCACCTGAAATTGGCTTGCAGCCCACTTAGTGGGTCACACAGTTTGAGAAACACTGCTTCAGAAAATACAGAAAGTTGCTAGCCCTGCCTGTCAGAATCCAGTGAACAGACAGCACTGGGTCCCCACTCCTGGATTCATCAAACTTTAGACTCTGCCAAAATACACACACACACACAATCCCTCCCTGAATTTCTGTCTTTGCCCTAGGGGCAATGGTTCTTTCAGATATGAAGGCAATGAACACAGCAGTGGGTGAGGAAGAACTTCTGTTTACTAAAGCAAGGCATTAATAACTTCATGTTATCAAAGCAGGTTATTAATACAATATTAAAAAGATGAGCAATGCCTATGCCAGTTACCCCATGACTGTTATCCCTCTGAGCACTTCCTGACTCTTCTCTGGCAACAAATGTACCCCAATGACCATGAGGGTATGTAACTTCTGTCCTGCATCTTAGGCTTACACCAAGGTGTCCACCAGATAAAGATCTCAGAAGGGTTTAAATGCCTTGAAACTACTGTATGTGTTTACTGCTACTTAGATAGCTACATTTAATGATCATAATTTAATTTACTAGCTGGAAAAGGCATACTCATTTAGTTCTCGGGCCCGCATGCTTCCCACCCACAGCTGTCTGGCCTTGAAATGGTGCCCAGTACTTTCCAAACTCTTCCAGTTGCCCAGTCCTTCCTGAGGAACACTAAAATGGCTTAGAAGATGCACCCCACTGAGGGTTAAATAGTACTCTTCAAAGATTTGTACAAATTAATGAGAATATATTCTAACAGAATGTTGTAACAGGCTTTTAACCCCTGAAGGGTCCAAAATGATTGAGAGGGACTTGGCTACACCACTAAATCCTTGAGATACAACAGTCTTCTGCCATATGCCAATATAGTTTCATCTGAGATGTGGCAGCCTCTGAGTCAGTGCTCAGACAATGGGGAGAAGAGGGTATTAATGTAACCCACAAACCTCACCCCGACCCTTAATTCCCCCCCCCATTTTACCCAGATCATGCCCTCCATAGCCTTGTAAAAGCAGTATATGAGAAGCAGTTATTTGCTTTCCCTGTAATTCAAGCACTTTTCTGGATTTAACCCCTGATCATCTGCCCCCAAACCCTTTCCTGGTACTGTAATTGTTTAAAACCATATTTTATTTTGATTTAAATTCATAAAACATATACAATTACAATGTAAGTTTATTACCTTGGGATGAAAACAATGATTAATAGAGCAAACATTAGAGTGGTAACCTATTACATTGTTTTAAGTTAATCTGAAATAGACTGAAACTTAATGACTAGGATAAAGACAGAGTGCTGGAAGCTTTAAGAAATAATCTTAATTATGTGATATTTGTCTTGATTGTACTTTAAAAATGGAGGTTAAATACATTCAGGTTTATTATCAACTGCTTTTATAATCTATTTTATTATCTAGATTCTTTGTAAGTGAAAAAAGGATTTGATTTCAGAAGGAAATCTGTGTGATTAGCAAGGTCTGTTTCCTCCCCTGGGTGAGCTGTACTTTGACTTAAGTTCTTTAACTTATTTATGTTCTCCCACCACTGGAGGTTGTAATAAATGTCCTGTTTTCCTCCTATGTTTCCTTATTTTTGGATGTCTCTGGCCCTGCTATAGCAGGAGCCATTACCCTGAGATGTTCCTCTGAGGTTTTTGTTTGAAATTACATTCCCCAAAAGCCACCTGTGTAAACAGGTGGCTTGATCTGTCATCCTGTCTCAGTTTTCGGGAAGATGCTATAGCTCCTAGGCAACCCTTCTGCTGAGACTGGTGTGTGTTCACCAATACAGCAGCCAAGGCCATCAACCTCAGTAAATGGGTGGGATGGAGTGGCCAGGTTTCCTTTTATCTGATTAGGTAACCCCATAACATAAACCTAGGTTTCTTAAGCTCAATCATAAGGATGCTTATATGTATGTTTTTCCAGGTGTGCCTTGGGAACTAGCTGCTGGTTCATAGGCAACACACCTGTTTACTCCCAGTAAGTGCAGAAGGCCAGCATTCTTAGGCCAATGTAACTTGGACAATGTAAATAGGACTGTATTTCTAGATAGATATACCTCGTACTTAGGTTATTAATCTAGGTGATTAGATAATTAATGGCCCAATCCCTCATTGCCGCAGCCAGAACTAGCATTCGAGTGACAGAATTCACTTTTTTTGCTGTTGTGAAAGGCACTCTGAGAATATGCAGAGTCACATGTTTTCATGCTGCCACCAGAGAGGCCATGGAAGTCTGGCATGCAGTGGCAGGATGAAGAGTGCTTGCTGATGATGGTGAGTCAGTGGCTGGGACAAAACAGGGGCAGGGAGAGGGAGAAATGGAGTGGTGGTGAAGCTGGGGAGGGGATGGAACGAATCTGGTGGCAATGGCATGTGCTGGATCCTATCCTCTCCAGCATCAACCCCCTTCACGGACTTACACTACTGAACTCGCTAGCACAGGAGACCCATTGCGGAAAGGGAGGCTTACAAAGGGGTAAGGGGATTTAAATTCCCTTTCCTCTCCAAAGCCTCTGCACCCCACCCACCCCGCTGGATACAGCACACTCATTTTTGACACAGCTGCTATGGGGATGGGGGGGAGGATAGGATTGGGCTGCTAAAGACTTCTGGTTATTGTTTATGGTGTGTGTGTCCCCCCCCCTTATTTGCAAGCTCTGTTTTCTGCTTCCAGAGTTCTTTATTTCAAGAACTGGCAGCCCTGTTTAACACCTGGTCACATAGGAAGTGAAACACTCCAAAGGCCTGCAAAATACTGGAACTGAGAATGGTAGAGCGCAAAATGTTCAGTGAAAAACTAAAATAGGAGTAGGATGCAGCAACAGCAAAGCAGAGATTGATGAACTGCCTGGGCAGACATCAGATTTAATATTTTTGAATCACCTCATATCCTATCTCTCCCCTTCCATTCTCCTTGAATTGCTTTTCAGTAGCTTGGTTTCTGACATTTGTGTAGCTCCCAGCAGGTTCAGAATTCTGCTCTTCTTTTGACATCAGAAGTAAAGTGACTTTTCATCAACAAAACCTGATAATATCTTTTGTCATGACTATCACAGTTTTTCAGCCTAGAGTTTCTGCCGTGGCCACTAAAACACTTGTTTATGACTCAAATATGGAGGGGGCCATATCTGCAGATCCCATATCCACGAATTCACTTATCCATGCATCAGGTCCGTGGCCCTCCCAGCATGTGCACACTGTCCCCAGCCTCTGCTGAACTCAGACTGAGCTCTGAGGCAAAAAACAACTTTTGGTTTCACGGAGACCCAGAAGTGATGTTTTTAATGCTTTATAAGGCATTAAGAGGCCTTATAAAGGGGAAGGGGGCATTTACCCTTACCTGTGGTTTCAGCTATCCATGGGGGTTCCAAAATGGAACCCCTGGGGATAAGGAGGCATGCCTGTATTCTGGCACTATCAGTGCATTTGTACAGCTCTTGAAGTTGAGGAGGGACAGGGGGATGGAAAGATTAGCAAGTGCAGAGACCAGTGGGGGGGGGGCAACCCGAGGGTAAATAGGAGGTAAGTAAAATTAATTTTACTTAGCTCCACTTACATCCCGGAGCCACCTATGGGTCTGCTTGGTTATATGCCACCTCTTTTGGTGGCATATGTCTGAGTTGAAAAAAGAGGCAGCAAGGTTTAAAATGGAGAGGATAATATGCTTCATGTGCCATTGCCGCCAGATGTACCCCTCCGATGTCCTCCCCACCCTGGTTCCTCCTCTCTCCTCACCCAGTTATGCCTCCAGGCCTCCCATTCCCTCCCTTTCCCTGCCCACAGCCCACTCCCCCCGCTGACTTACTGGCCCCAGGAGGCTCCAGGAAGGCTGCTGCTGCATGGCCTTCACCACTGGCTGTTTCCAGCAGCAGCCTGGTTATGCACTACATGGTGTCTCATTTTATGACATAAGAACAGCCCCACTGGATCAGGCCATAGGCCCATCTAGTCCAGCTTCCTGTATCTCACAGCGGCCCACCAAATGCCCCAGGGAGCACACCAAATAACAAGAGACCTCATCCTGGTGCCCTCCCTTGCATTGCCATTCTGACATAGCCCATTTCTGAAATCAGGAGGTTGCACAAACACATCATGGCTTGTACCCCGTAATGGATTTTTCCTCCAGAAACTTGTCCAATCCCCTTTTAAAGGTGTCCAGGCCAGTCGCCATTACCACATCCTGTGGCAAGGAGTTCCACAGACCAACCACACGCTGAGTAAAGAAATATTTTCTTTTATCTGTTCTAACTCTCCCAACAATTTTAGTGGATGTCCCCTGGTTCTGGTGTTATGTGACAGTGTAAGAGTGTGTGTGTGTGTGGGGGGGGTCACTGTAGGTCAGGCTGTGCTGCCAGAATGCTAGTTCTGACAGTGCAGCCCAGTCATGTTATTGGCTGTTGGTGTATTTTATTCTAGTTTTTGTGTAGTGTGGAACACACACACCCCCAAGCACTTTTGCCTTGTGACATCAAAATAAATTCTACACTTATGTTGTCATGGCCACCTGCCATTGCGTTGTGTAGTACAACTTGGATATGTTTGAGGTCCTGTTTGGAATGCAACACTATTAGAATATGTTGTGCTATTTGTTATAAATGTGCAGTTTCAGCGAGCATTCCTGCCAGCAGACCCACTCACCACAGTACTGGAGGGAGAGGCACATGCAAAGAGAATTGTGAGACACATTTCTCTTATTTAAAAAAAAAAAGTGGCATGAACGGTTTTGCATCAAGTACTGAATAAAGCCATCAGATGCATTATCAGCAAGCTAAATGATCTCTGTATCTGCCAAGCACAGTCTTTCCCATAACCTTGGGGAACCGAATGAGAAGTTTGAAATGTGTCTCTTGTCTTGTGAGATGTGTGCATATGTTTTGCAATCTGTCTAGGAAGGCAAAACATGATGATGCAGCACAAACTCTAAAGTGCCAACCCCAAAACTTGCTGAAATGCACTTGGGAGTGTTTCTGGTGACATAAGTAGATTTTCAAAGCGGATCCAAATAGTTTGAAATTTAATTTGAAATAAGGTGCAAACGTCAAAAATGTCTATTCTGGTAGGATAAGATGACACCACTGGTGGACAGATTTCCATGTGTCACCTACAGATTGCCGTCCATGTAATATTTAAAACCTGGACTTTTCTTTCCAACAGTATTACCTTGGTTGCCTCTCTCATTTCACACCTGGACAATTGCAGTCTTCTGTGTACTGGATTCCTTATTTCCCATCTCTAGCCTCTCATTTCTTTCTTCATTCTGCTCTTTGGTTTCTTTTTGCTATCCTAAAGATGTGCTCTGGTCACATGTCTCCTTTCTTTCTCCTTGTAAAATGGCTTCCTCATCCTTTTCATATTCATTCTAACATTTTTCTTCTTTCAGAACTCAGCCTGCATTACAATTCCCTTTTTTGTGCTTCTACATTACCCCTTTCTTCCATATGCAGTTAAAAGTTCTCTGTGTGTGTGTGTGTGTGCACGCGCGCGTGTGTGTATGTGTTCTTCCACCCACCTGATGTTAACTTAAACCATGCACACACATCCAAAAAAGTCCCCCCCCCCCCACTTCCTGGGAACTTCCTTTTCCCAGCTGTTTTGCTGCTCTGTCTGGAAACACAGAGCAGCAGACCACATAGGTGGCAGGTAAGTGGGGGCAAGGCAAGGCTGCCATTTTTGCCCATCCACCACTTGAGGCAGCCCACCTTCTCTCACTCAATGGCTGGGCCAGTTTTGCATGGAATTGTCTTTCTGTCAATATCTGGCCTGCTTCACTTGTATTCATCTTAATACTAGAAGATGGAAGGACAGAAGGCTTTATAAACAAATCACATCTCCTATGTTTTCTAGGAGCGACTTTTGCAAGGGACAGAAGGATGAAAAGAACATGGTTAAAAGTACTGTACAGATCTTGGAAAATGAGAATTTTTTTTTTAAATTAACATTTTGCAAAGTTCCAATTTGGCTGTGACCTTTTATTAATTAATTGGTGCAGTAATTAACTAAAACCCTTTAAATATCAGCTGAATAGGAAAACTCATCTTTTTTAATGTTAACTGTTATAGGTGTTTTTGAAAACTGCAAGTAGCAGACATCACCTTTAAATTGGCATCTCTTGATTTTTAGAATTATATATTCACAAATACATATTCAGAATAGTAAATTCAGTGTCATTGAGTGAATACATATACATATTTTCACTCAGAACATTATTCATTTGACAAACTCCTGCATGTATAGAAGTCTACAGCCAAACTTTCTACACACCCACTTTATGTTCACATAGGATGGAAATGCCTATTCTACAACCTGATGCAACATATAGGTCCACCACCTGAAAACAAGGAAATATTTTTTTAATATTATTAAGGATATTTAGATACTTCTTTTCCACAAGAGTTCACAAAGCAGTTTACAGTGAAAAGCAAATGAGTTAGTGGTCCAATAAATAAATAAATAAATAATACAAAATAAAAAAAAATGATTGTTTTAATTATATGCAAGCTTATGCATGTCTACTCAGGGCCCAATCCTATCCAACTTTCCAGTACCAATGCAGCCCTGACATAAGGGAACAAATGTTTTCTTACTTTGAGGAGGCCCCTGCCTCCCCATCAAAGGATGCAGTGCATGCCCCATTAGGATGGTTGCACAGGCACTGAAAAATTGGTTCCATGGGACTTACTCCCAGGTAAGTGTGTAGGGTTGCAGCCTAAGATTTCTTTAATTGGATAACAGCCTTGCTCCAGTTTCCAATTTTTCCTAGTACATTTTCGCAGCCATTTATAAATATAGTTTTCTATAAATGGAGGAAGGAGAAGGAGTCTATAAATGCTAAAGTTATCCCAGAGATCAGTGGGACAAATTCCCCATGTGTCCTTATGCAGTTTATACATGAACATCTGCAGCTTTCTAAAAAAGTGAGAGCAACCCAATGTTTCGCCATGTGTATCTATGACTTGAACCTCCTACTTTGTTCATTAGTGGGTGGTTCTGCAAAGGCTTTCTGTTACCGAGAAATCATCCTTGACTTTCTACAACTGCAAAAATGGATGATGCATTTCTGTGGCCATTGAAAAGAAATCAATGCATTCCACTATGGATTGCAAGGTTCCTTTGCATCCTTCTTTTCGTTCTCTCTAAATAAAGCACAAAGTGTCTCAGGCTCAGCTCAAACATTCACCAGGCTGGCAAGAATATTTGTGTGATGGAAGATAATGCATCATGTGTGAGCCAGAAGCTCTACATAGGTAGTAGTAGTAGAACTTTATTACGGTCATAAGACCAGCCACATATAAAATATCAAAATATATAAGTATACAAAAGTATGCAATATATTATGATTAAGTTTAAAACAATAAAACAGAATCTCTTTGGCAAGATTCAATGTGTTTCCATCCAAGGTCACAGAAGGCAGATATAGGCAAATACCATATAAAGAACGCCTCTGCCCTTGTAATTTGGGGAATGTTGAATCAATCATACACATTCTTTTTTATTGTCCTCGGCACACTAGATCCCGCCACACTTACATGACTCCACTTCTCGGCAAAATGAATGGGCTTTCGGATGAGGCAAAACTGAAGTGTCTTCTAAATGACTGCTCACCAGATGTGCTAGAGGGAATTTTTAAATTTTTACTTTTGGTGATTTTCAAGCCTTCTTAATGTAATTTGTCAAAAATGTTGATATTTTATGTTGAACTGTAAATGTTTTATTAGTAATTTAGTATCTTAACTTTGTTTTTGATAAACGGGATTAGGACTAATTATGTTTGCTTTTATGATTTCTCTATCTATGCCTAATAAAGGTTCGTTCATTCATTCATTCATTCATTCATTCATTCATTCATTCAATAAAACAGTTTATAATTATATTTAAAACAGTTCTGAGGTAACCAGCAACAGCTTCCAGCCATCTTCCCTAAAGCAAATCCAATATATCTATGCTCTAACTACAGAGGTTCATCCATATTTAAAATCCTTTTCCTAATGCTCATTGCAGCAGTAAAGAATTTAGCGACACTATATGTAAACATAGGATTGGAAACAGATAACAGTACGTACATACATTGTTGCTCTGTGCAACCAAAAAGTCGGCCAATCAAGGGAGAAATAAGTTCTTCACGTATCTTCTTGTAATATATACACCGCAACAGAATGTGTTCAGTTGTTTCTACCTGTTCCATTCCGCATGGGCAAAGGCGCTCTGCCCAGGGGAGCTCTACATAGGTACTGTACAAGTGGGGCAGTTAGTGTGACAGAACAAATAATTATTATTCACACATATATCTTGCCCTTTCCTCAAGGAGCTCAGGATGACATTCAGATGTCATCACCCCTCCCAATTTTATCCTCAAAATAACACTGTGAGGTAGGTTAGGCGAAGGGATAGCAATTGACTCATGGTTACCCAGTGATCTTCATTATCTTCAATTCCAAGTCAGAGTTGGATCTCGTACTTATTCAACACTGTAACACCACATTATCAAACACTCTATACATGATGCCAATTCTCAAAAGGGACTTGACTCAGGTTTTTGCTTGTAATGATCTGAGAACATAAGAACATAAGAACAGCCCCACTGGATCAGGCCATAGGTCCATCTAGTCCAGCTTCCTGTATCTCACAGCGGCCCACCAAATGCCAGAGGGAGCACACCAGATAACAAGAGACCTCGTCCTGGTGCCCTCCCTTGCATCTGACATAGCCCATTTCTAAAATCAGGAGATTGCACATAAACATCATGGCTTGTAACCCATAATGAATTTTTCCTCCAGAAACTTGTCCAATCCCCTTTTAAAGGCATCCAGGCCAGATGCCGTCACCACATCCTGTGGCAAGGAGTTCCACAGACTGACCACATGCTGAGTAAAGAAATATTTTCTTTTGTCTGTCCTAACCCTCCCAACACTCAATTTTAGTGGATGTCTCCTGGTTCTGGTGTTATGTGAGAGGAGCAGTGGAGGATGATCCTCTGCCTGATGCCTCCAATGTCTCTGTCATGCACCCCCATCCACTGCACAGAAGACAGCAAGTTTGACTTCAACCTGCTTGCCTTTCTCCTTAAGAAGAGCCCTGCTGGATCAGGCCAAAGGCCCATCTAGTCCAGCTTCCTGTATCACACAGTGGCCCACCAGATGTTTCATGGAGCACACAAGACAACAAGATACTGCATCCTAGTACCATTCCCTTGCACCCTTCTTTTCAATCTCTCTAATTAAAGTACGAAGTGCAAGGTGAACAGAGAGTGGCTCCGTCCATGGCAGGCTGCTGGGAATCTTTTTGCCGCTCCCTGTAGCTCACCCCCCCCCACTTCAAATCATAACAGTTGGGGACACTGATAGGTCTCTGTATGGAGCACATATGTCACATATTATGTTGTGTGCATCATGAAAGGAAGGGTTATGTGCCTGCTCTTCCACCATAGCAACAGAAAGACTGTTTCCACCCCGAAAACCATGCCAACAATTATACTTCCAAAAGTGAGTTGTGTGATGAAAAGTCTTGTCTTAATTTTGCCGTACAGAACCAAAGATTTCATGACAACAGATTCCCCCATATGACTTCCTGGAATCCATTCCTCCAAATGAATCCAGAAATTGCCTAGAATAACTCTCTGCTCCACATGGTGCTTTGGAATATTAGGAATGCATCCAATTCTTTGCCTTTTCAAGATCAAAAATTATTTACAAAATGTTTGTTTAGCTACTGTTTAATTTCAGATCTGCAGCTGCTTGAAGAGAATTGCTTACAAATTGGCAAAATCAGATAAACTGGGAACAGAACACTAAAAAGGAAATAAAAACCCTGACACAACACTCTTTTTGATAGTAGTCTTTTAAGTCTATGATTTTCTTTTTGTCAATTATTCATACGTCATATGAAGGGGCAATTTATAAACAATGAAATATATATGAATAATGATAAAGAAGTATCTCTTAGCATAACAAAGGGAACAACGCTGCCTCCTGCCTCCTTTAAAATACACTCCTAGATCAAAGTTGATAACTAATCACATCGACAACCTGATCCACAAACCGGATAAACTGGTGTACTTGGATTTCAGGTATTGCGTTGTCCTGCGTTGTCCTTCGTTGACATCAGCAGGAGTTAACTGGCTTCATTCGAAGCCCTTTAACTATTGATTACAAGCTATTATAGAGTTAAAATGATAAATACTTGTACACCTCATTAATTAATTTTTCAAGGTGCTGACTAAGGGCTGGCCCATCCATGAGGCCAAGTGAAGCAGAGTGGCAGCGGGGTGCTCGTGTCTGTCCGCCAACTTGCCCCCACTGCTTCTTCTCCTCCTTCCATTCACTGGATTGGAAAAGGAAGAGGGGCCCAGGGATGAAGAGGAAATATGGGAGAAGAGTGCTGAGCAAGAATATTGGAGAGTGGAAATAGCAGAGGATGGCACATCATCCGGGAAGGGTGGTAGCATTTGGCTTGCCTCCTCAGACATCAGGAAGTCTTGTGCTGAGTAGTCTTCTGGTTCCAAATAATTTCAGAGCTGGTCTCCACAGCTCCATGTTGTAATCCTTTATCTTGCAAAGTTGTTTCCTTATCATTCTTGCTGGAAATTTCCACTGCCAAAGAGACAAGCCACAGTCAGGTTTTACTGGTGGCATGCCTTGGTGGCTGTGCGGCTTGCAGGCATGCAAATTGAAAATAAAGCCCGCTCCCTTTATCAGTTCTGGCACAGAACTGTGCAACCTGGCACATTCGAGCTCCCTCTAGTCCAAGTGTAAATGCCCAGCTTTGTCCCTCATCTGCCAGTTTAAAGGGATAAAATAATTAGTGTCTCATGTCTAAAATGTGCTGGACCTGATTATTTTTTTTTATTTGTTTGGTTTAGAGATTTATCCTCTACCTTATTTAAAAAGAAAATTCAATTAACTTACCATGAAATAAAAACATAATAAAACCAGATACAAAACAATATGATACAGCAGCTAAAATATGTTTAAAATACCATGGCCAATTGAAACAATTGCATAGGCAAAAACAGAAAAAAAAAACCATGTCAAAAATGTCTTAAAACAACAGGACCTTGTGCATTTTGTCTGTTATTGTGTTACTGATTGACAGAAGGGCCAGCCAGCTAATCAGTGCTGTGCACAGTGGCCACTGAGCTTAATTGGGGAAGAAGATGATACATGTGTGAGTTCCCTTCCCTGTCTATTATAGTTATGCTGTGCTTCATGAAGTTATGCTTCATGCTGTGAGATCATGATCATGTGAGATCATGTATATACTTCCAGTCTCCCACACTACACGATTGGCTGCTTTTATACAGAAGAGGGAGATATCAGAGATAGGCAAGTTCAGCACGCTTGACTCAAGTTGAGTCATGAGTCTCTGCCTCCCCCACAACTCGAAAACGAGTCATAATGGGGGCACTTTCACCCACAGTGTTTTCACAACACAAAAAGACTTGAGTCTCATTCCCTTTGAAAAAACAGCTGCTGCCAGGATGTGTGTGCATGTTGAAGTTCTCTTTAAACACTCCCCTGATGTGCCCATCCCATCTGTAAACAAAGCAGGGAGGGGGTGGGACAAACAGCGAGAGAGTGGGGACAAAAGTGGCAAGAGGGAGGAGGGTTACATGCAGCAGCTGCGAGGCTTACTAGGATGACCCAATCCTTTGCAGCTCTACGCAGAAGTAGTCCTATTTGTGCCGGTTGTTCAATGAGGCCCCCCCCCTTCCAAGTAATAACAGAGCCATGCGTTTAGAAAGCATGATCGCTATGGATCGCCTCCTCCCCTTCCCTGGGCTTCTCCTGCCAATCTGAAGACAAGAACCCCCTTAGGTTCCTCCTTCTGCCCTCCCTCATCCAAAGGAATAACCAGACTGCCCATCTTTCATCCAATGAGCATTGGTTCTTTCAGAGATTGGCAAGGGAGCCTACTCCCGTCTGCTACCTCCTCTTTGTTGCAAAAGCAAAATATCAATCCTTCCCTACGTCCAGGCTAGAACTTCCCTGCTGCTCACCCCGGTCTGAATGATGGCCCCACAAGGACTTTCATGCCACAAAAACAGTAAACAAGCACACCCAAACACAGACAGACTCGAGTCTGCATGCATGGGGATGAGTACTAAGGAAGGGGCCCTTGACTCGAATGTTTTGCTGAGACTTGAATGTACGTGAGTCAGCAAAAAATGCACATTTTCAAGACTCAGGGCACAATCCTAACCAGGTCTACTCAGAAGTAAGCCCTATTGTGTTCAATGGGACTTACTCCCAGGAAAGTGAGGTTAGAATTGCAGCCTCAGACTCGAGTTCACCTGACTAGAGTTCCCATCCCTGGGAGATATCTGCGACGCTCTGATGTCATAACGCAAAGTAAGCTCTACTACTAGACATGCTAGGGGGCAAAATAAACAGTTGCTGTTTTCGGTGACAACTGTTTGTTTAGTGTAACATCTAGTTTAACCCTATTGACTGTAGCCAGTATGGATCATACTAGGGTCCCCAGGAGGAAAACCTGACCCTCCCCATCCTCCATGACTGCAGAGACATAGTAAGTCTCTACACACATATCCAGTGCTACAAAAGCCATGACAGCTGAAATAAAAAGCCTGACAGCCTGGATAGATCAAGGCACAGGAATAGGATAATTGAATTAATTTAGACAAAGTGGGACAGCTCCCCACCTATCTGAACAAAGAATCCTCAAGACGACTGGTATCTGAGATCTCAGAAAGAAGTGTTCACAGGACTGACAGGCTCTGTAGCTTAGATACTAAATATTCAGTTTGAAGAAAAGCTCTCTGGAGCTTGAAAAAACTTCAGCATTCTCACTGTGACAAGTTGGACCAATAAAAGCTATCCATTTATTTGGTTTAACCTGCACTAACAGGTCTCAGTGGAGCTCTCCTCAGTAGTAGTAAGAATAATAATTTTAATATTATCAAGTGCCTACAAAAATGAGGAAATGTTACAAAGAACAATTAGTAGACACATGATTATAAATTACAGTCTAACAATATTATACGTGATGTGAAGGAAGGAGGGGTCAGAACGTGAGCAAAATTGAAAACAGGAAATAAAATGCCGAGCTAAAAGGAAGAGAAGGAAAAACAGTCAGGAAAAGGTGTGAGGCAGTTTTTTGAAAGTAATAAAAAGCAGAGGAAGGATTTCTAGTCAGAAGAGGGAGATGCCATAATGGAAAACAAACAAGTACAAGCAAGAGCTTTGAGAAGATCTGGTATTGATCCCTACTACTACTCCCTTTGTATGCTGTGCCTGGGCGAGGTCATCAAACCCTGTGGCTTTTTGTACCTCCTAAATACTGATGACACTGTCTCCTTTAGATTCAGCATCTCTAACATTTCTGCTTGAATGTTTCATTGCTGCCTTAAGCCCATTATGCCCGAGATAGAACTTCTCATCTTTCCTTTCAAGCTCTCCTCATGCTCTCTGCTTATCCATTGATAATGTCTCTGTCCATCCCATTTAACAGGCTCAAAGACTTGGTGTCATCTTTGACTCCTTACTCTTTTCTTTATTCCTCCTATCGAGTCTTTAACCAAATCATGTCTATCCCCTAGCTAGCCCAAAACCTCCTGGCAGCTGTGTGCCAAATGCCTCCCCTCTTTTATCTGATGATGGGCTAGCCTCTGCTCTTCTGACTTTCTGAATTTCAAAAGGAAGAGTGGAACGAAGTGGAAAAGCAAGTGTGGATGATATGAGAGTGATCTGATCACTGATCTGTCTAGCCCAGCCATTATCAACCACTGTGCCGCGGCACACTAGTGTGCCGTGAGTGGTCCTCAGGTGTGCCACAGGAATTTGGGGGAAGGTCATTTATTAATAGGGCCAATGGGAGATGTGAGCCGTTGCTGCCAGTGTGGTGTGCCTTGACCATTTTAGTGCCTTGTCAGTGTGCCATGAGATGAAAAATGTTGAAAATCACTGGTCTAGCCTATTAATATTGACTTGGACTAGTAGGAACTTGGGTAGAGGACTTTGCCAACTTCTGCTACCCGAGATCCTTTAATACCTGAAGATGTTGGGAGCTGAATCTGGAACCTTCTCCATGCAAAGCATGCACTCTGGCACCAAACTATGGCACATCCTAAAGCTTGTTTCCTTCAGGTGGACACCATTATGAATGTTCTATGTGTAGTCAATTAGCATCATATGATAAAGTCACGGCAACCCATTGAGTCTGGAACTTTCTCCTGGGAAATACAACTGGTATCAACTTGCGGGGGGGGGGGGCATGGTGCCCTGGGACTGAAGGTCAGGGATTGACCTAGCCTGCTGGGCCCTCAGATTCATGTGGTCCCTCAACAAATGCCTGACCTGGCAACCCCTAACATTGCCCCTGCTGGGACGGCTCTGGATTTTACAGGCAAGACTTCTATGGAAGTTTCCATTTAGGAGTTCACCTTTTAATAGTGCCTCTTCTCAGAGAGAAAAAACAACAACAGCTTGCTGTCTAGGAGTGACAGACACAGTGCTGTCTTCTTAGTGGCCCCAGTGAGATGCTCATGTTGCTTCCTGTTTAATTATACTATAAAAAAAACACGAGCTGTTTTGGACAGCAGTAAGACATGACACTCAGAATGGGAAGCTCCATCTCTATCCTGCCAGCTGGACAGAGGAAGGCTGGCATTAGATAGCAAAGAGAAGCCTCTTGCACTTTACATCAAGCATACAGCAAACCACGGGAGAGAGCAGGAAACGGCAGCTTGCCAGCTTGCCTGCTGAAAATATTTGTATACCAACGAGTCCTTGCCATGTTGTTGTCAGCTGCACCAAACGGTTCTTCCCTGCTGAATTCTTAAAATGGTGGCAAGAGAACTAGAGAAGCAGGAAGAGAAATTGCTCCAGCAACTCCAGAGTTGCTGGCTCCTATAACGGATGACAGAGAAGCACAGGGAGTGATGTTGCATGCTGCTGTTACTACAGTTTTGGAATGTGCCTCCTTTGCATAGAGTGAGGTCAAATTCCCCATTTCATTCAGAATCCAAGAGTATCTGAAAATATGTTCTAAGGATTGTGCCTTGCTGGGAGAATTAAGTAGTATTAAGTTTGCAATCTTATTCATAATTTATATTCACACTAAGTGGGGCTTACTTCAGAGTAGACATGCATAGGATTGTGCCTTAGAGAATTTCCTCTCTTTACTAAGCAGGATGACTGCTAATAAGAGAAAGGGAAAAACTTCAGGACTATTGACAGGTGGCAATTTCCCTTGCTGCATATTGAGGATGTGTTATTCAGGGCTGTAGTTGTATCAGCTGTATATCTGTGCATGTCAACCTGAGTCTTCCTTGGTACTGAAAACAGAGGAAGTGGGAGATTGATTTTAACAACCAAATGAGCTGCTAGCAGCCCTCCTCCCCGCAGCCTGTTCTGAGGGTTCCTCCTCAGCTGAGCTCCATAAACAGAGCATGTTCAACTGAAAGAAAAGTACTTTGAAAGAAAAGTGCTACAGGGAGATAAGAGATGTTCTAAGAGTGAGTTTCTTGGCACACTTGATCTGTTCTTCTGCTGTTAAAATTGGAGTTTCACCTGCTTCTATGTACATAACTGGAACAGAGCTGGGTTTAAGCACACACCTACATTCTTCATATCTAGCTTGGCCTTTGATAGGATGAAGCATCCATCTTGAACATTCTTTGGAAGCTTCTACGTATGCCAGCAGTGTGCTTGAGCAGCTGTTCATTATGTCACATTCATCTGAATTACCTGCCAGATGTGTTACTGGGGAAAAAGAAATGGAGAACAAGCCTCTGTGGAGAGGAGCCTGCAAAGTGAATCATTCATGAGCAGACCAAGTGTGGTTGGATGTATTTCAACATACTTATGCTTCTTGGGCCCAAACCCTATGGAACTAATGCAACTCAGGCAGCGCAAGGCCCTTTATGGCAGGGCAGAAGCTGGGCTGCCATCATGCACTTCTGGGCTGCGGCTGCAAATGGACAACAGCACAGCAGTGGCTCCCGGAAGCCTTCATTGGCACTGGTAAGTTGGCAACAAAGGTGTGTCATGGGTGGGGAGGGGGAGGGCAGGGGGTTCACTAAACCAGTGAGATTTACTCCACTGATCATGTTAGATGAATCTTGTGTTGTGCATTTCTATCCAAGGCCAGCAATTGTTGCAGGTGCCTATTTGTGCGTGATTATGCATGGCAATATTATTTTTTGTTCTGGGATAATTAAACCATATTCCTATTCCCCATGCAAGAACCTCTATTATCTCTGTGAATATTCTGAAAGCGCAGTTGCCAGAGGCACCCTCTGGACAGAGTCTGGTGACATCACTTTGATCTTTTTAAAACATTTGTTTCAAAACCTTGGTTTGCATATTGATTATAGGTTGAGCAACTCTCACTATACCATTTCCTGTAAAGCTTCACTGTTGTAAATATGCTGCTCGGTACCCTTGACTGCTCTCTGCTGCCTTGGGAAACAGAAAAAAATCATCAGGAAGCTGAGGTAAAGGTACTTGGCTGTGTTGGAATGTCCTGTGACTTTTCACTTGGACAAATGCCAACTGTCCGTTATCCCTAAGAACCACAGTGGTGGAAGCCATTGGAAGGCTATCAGAGAATGCAGGGTTTCAATATGTTTGTGACATCAGTATCCAGTCCTCCTCCTTCCCACTTCAATTTGCATCATGAGAAACTCATAACTAGCCAGCTAATGCTGGGCCTTCAGTGCTGTTGATTGAAAAGGGTTGCCCAGCAACCTACACCTCGGTCTAGCAACTAGTCTGTTGGGGGCCTAAGGCCAATTCTGCAGCACTCAGAATTATGCGGCTTGCAAGATTCGTATTCAGAGGAAGAAATACAACCAAAAAAGGTATAGGAAATCTGCCCCACAAAGTACGTGCAGATTTCAAGTACAAGTTGGGCGTGCCACCTGTGCTATTGAGAACGTGAATCAGAAAGAAAGAAAAGAGAAAGCCTTGCTGCTGTTAACTGAGAGATGCGTGAAAAGGGGAGCAACTGAAAGTAAGCAGAACAGAACAAAGAGGCTCGCAGATGATGCCAGAAGATTTGGTATGAGAACAAAAGTGAGCGAATACTGCATACTGAAAATGCCCACCAAAAGACATGGGCTGTACCTGTTTTATTTCTCCTATTGGATTGGACAGGCCTCTTTACAACTCCTTACACAAAAATATATACAGTCAGTTCTCTTTGTATGCAATCTCGCTTATCTGTGAGGGGCAGAATTACTACCTTCTCTCATTATCCACTCCTTGTTATCTCTTACACAGAGACCTTCCAGAGGCTGCAAAGATCTTCAGCATGGTGACTGTGACCAGCGCAGACCCCTTTCAAATGGCCAGTGGAAGTTTCTGAAGGTCCCCTGCAGCTCTAGAAGTTCTCTACAGAACTCAGAGCTATTTTGGCACTTCCTACTGCACACTGCTGGCTTCCGGAGGGATTCTTCTAATGGCACCCCTTGTACCTAACCCCATCGATCCCATAGGATCAATGGTTTGTTATCTGCGAAATTGCTATCCACTAGGATAGGAACTGAGGCTTCTGTGGTCAGAGTGGTCATGGAGTAAAAAATCCTTTTCATGGGTTTTAAGCTTTAGCTGAATGTGTTCGTAAAGCCCATGGAAAGGATTTTTTACTCCATGCTATCCAGGAACCTAACTCTAGCAGATAGAACTGACTGTATATCAATTATGTATTTCAAACGGTTCAATTAAAGGAAGAGAGTTCTTGGCATGTTTGGGCATATGTACATTAAACTGCGCACTGTTTCTGCTTACATCTGAATCTTTTTTCTTACTTGGAAAGTGCCAATGGAATGTACACTGCTTCAGAATAAGAATGATGGTGGTTTTGCATCCTGAATTAGGCTTTGAAACTTCAAAGTATTCCAGAAAAAGATACTAAGTGGCAGTTAAAAAAAAATGACTGGCAATTTGCAAACTAATTGGAACACATATCAACTTAGGCCGCAGTAGTAGTATCCCCTACTCCCGCCGCCCCAATTCTGCTATACAATTATATCCATCATTCTGTATGGATTGTGCTTGGAAAGTATAGACCAGGTTTTATCAAAACTAGCCCAAAGATGTGATAAAACCTTGTCCATACCTTCCAAGCACTAACTTGTTGGCATCTTTCAGTCTCGGAAGACTATGGTATTGCGCTCTGAATAGTGGTTCTGGAACAGAGTGTCCTCTCCAGTGTGCGAAGCCTGGGTAAAGTAGATATGCAGGATAGACTGTTACCCATGCAGCAAATCCCCTTTCTCCACATCGCTGAAATGGTCCAATGGAAAGGCAGAGGTCAATATGGTTGGTTCCAGCAACGTCGCAGGAGTTGCCAGAACGTGACTGTGTTCAGCCATGAACTGCTTCAGGAATCCGGCTCCGGGTTTTGCCTCGAGATTGACTCCTGAAGCCTTTTCCATAACTGGATGTAGCCACAAGGCAGTGGAGGTTTGGGATCAGAGTTTTCCTTCTCTCAGATGAGCTGCCTTCCCAGGCTGATGAGTCCCATCTACCCGGTGGCTGTTTAGTCACCTCTTGCGACAAGTACAGCCAAACTGAGGGCCTATTCTTATCCCCAGCCCCCAGGGGAGGGAAGCACTAACTACTCCAAAGATAAACAGCAGAAAAGGGGAAGATGAACTGTGGATTTATCTGTAATGACAGCTGTTGTTTCCTGTGTCAAAGGAATTTGAAGCTCCAACTCGGTTTTGATCCCATTATTTTGATTCACTCTCACTCTGACATGGCTAAGCTTGAACAATTGCGATGAGAACTTGAAGCCTCTCAAGACGAACAGCAGTATCCTCTACTGCTAACTGAACTCTATTGCTAGAGTTCCTCAGGGCCAAATTACAAGAGCATGTAAAGTATCCTCTGGAAGTGCACCCTTTTTTCCTTTAAAACTGCTATACAGGGCTGCAATCCCAGTTAGAACTGGACTGCGCAGGGGAGGTTCATTCTCTTCCTATATGCTGCTTTCCCTCCAAAATTGTCCTACTGAATTACAGCAGCAATTTTGCTTCAGGATCAAACTGTTGCTTCAAGTGAGCCATTTAGTTATTTGATTTTTCTCTGTAAACCGCTTTGTGAACTTTTAGTTGAAAAGCGGTATATAAATACTGTTAATAATAATAATAATAATAATAAATAACTGATATTTGGGGGGGGGGGAGAGACTGAATCTCTCCCTCTCCATGCACTGTGGTTCTAATCAGGATCACTGTTCCAGATGGCCTTTTAAAGTGAAAAGGATGCTCTACTGATAGAAGAAATGGCTCCAAAGCACACGTTTACACTCTCATGTAATGTGACTCTCAGAAAACATTTTGTCTAACTGGAAGCACCCTAAGAAGAAGAGGTGCCAGGATTTGACATAACATTAGGACTTTGGTCCTGGAGAGCTTATGCTAAAAGAAATGTGTTATTAAAGGGCCACATGACTCTTTGGTGTTTTCAGTACAATGTGGCTACCTCTCTGGAACCAGTTCAGTTTGTTTGCTGCTAAGATTTCATATGACGTGGAGGGGTTGGGGGGCAAGTACAATTTGTGTGAGAAATATTATAGTGCCTGAAAAACTGTTCTTGAGCAAATTCATTAGAGCCGATCATTTTGTGCCCCAAGTGAAGTGGATATAAAAATCAACCTGAAAAGAAGGAACTATCCAAAAGGGAATGGCCATTATTAGCCATTTATGTGCGATAGGAGATTGTGTTGCTCTTTCTACCCTTGCCCTTGTTGTGCCTTTAGGAGATTTCTTCAACTTCATTTTAACACTCACTGGCCACCCTGGTATCCCTATTCATGAGAGGAGGCCAGTGATAAAATGAGGTCACCCGATTTCTGAAATGCAACTATCCTCCAAAGTACTTGAGGCTGTCAGGAGTGAGGCTGTCAAACTGCTTTCTAACTAGAAATGCTTATATTGGGGTCATGCAGCTCAGCCTGGAGGCCTCCATTAAAGCCTTCTCTTCACTCTCCTCTGAAAAAGTTGCCAGCAGATTTGCAAATATTTTTAAGCTAAGTGAGACTCCACACAACCCATGGTTTCCTAAGAAAAATCTCAACCAAGAAACAGTGTTGAAGTTGTGTAGTAACAGAAGCTTCAGTCAACAAAACCTTTATTAGGCATAAACATTTGGTAGGTGAAGACTCTGTACGGAAACCGTAGAGAGAATATAAACCTAAGTAGTACACAAATATATGTATATGTGCGCACTTACGTGTACACACAGATACGAGCGTACATTACATTTTACATACATACACGTATTATTTAAAAAACAGAAAACAATCAGTTACTCTGCAGATATTGCCAAGATGTAATCTACTCAGTGATTACTTGGTACGAGAAGCTTCAGGTGTAATGAAAGCACATGGGACAGGAATAGAGTTCCCTCTAGCCAGAAATCAAAGAGCTTTTTTAAGAGCTACTAAAATTGTGAGGAGAATGGTGCATTTCTCAGTGAGGGTCAGTGCAATGTCTATTCCCTATTTTTATGTCACTAGTAGGCATAGTATCCTGGTCCTGGATACTGTTGGGATGTAGATGTGTTGAACTCCCATTCAGTTAAAGAACTGTCTGACCTTTGGTATGTTTACATTTTTGACCACTTTCTGCTCTTTTTTCACTTTCAGTCACGTGCAGAATTGCAACTTCCCTTCCACACTGCATATTTTAGGGATTCAGTAGACTGACCCTCCTCACATTAACCATATGTTTTGGTGTGCTTTGTTGAACCTAGACATACACCTACTAAACAAGATGGAGCAGTAGTGCTGACTCTTCCCATCTCCATCACAGACTTATTTCACCCCCCTTCCCCCACTCTGTTCCACACGCTGCGTGGTCTTACCTGCTCCAGTCATCTGGTCTTCAGTCATCCACCAGCACATGGAAGGCCACTCTGGTCTCCCCACCTGCAGTCCAGCCATGCACGTCAGTGGAGGCTGTATTGTGACTGCTGCAAAGTAGCCTCTGCCACACTGTATGACATTCAGCTGGCATAAAACTGGGGCAACTGCTTCTCAGGAGCTTCCAAGTTTCACTCTCCTCTGACAAAGTTGCCAGCAGATTTGCAAATATTTTTAAGCTAAGTGAGACTCCACACAACCCATGATTTCCTAAGAAAGATCTCAACCAAGAAACAGTGTTGAAGTTGTGTAGTAGCACATGATTTAGTATTATGATTTAAGTATTAAGTATGATTTAGTATGATTTGTGTAGTAGCACATGATTTAGTATTAATGATTTCATTTTGTACCATTCACATTGACCTTTTGGTGACATCACTCTTCCTCTTTGATGGATAGTATAGTGAAGGGAATAAGCAACCGAGCTGTGAAGTAAGATGTTCCCAGCTCATGTCACCTCTCATGCACTCACTAGGAAGCCTTAGGCAAGTCACTGTCTGTCATCTTCAGTCCTGTCTCTCAATCTGTAACAGTGGGAAGATCATACTCCACAGAGTTGTTGAAAGGTCTACTGAGAAAATGCGGAATGCTTTGGACACTCAAAATACTCGATTTATATGCGAAGTAGTAATATCATATCCTTTGTGAGCATGATACTCAGGGTAGCGGCTTCTCCACACTCCCTGCTACAGTGTTGTCCTGGCAAAAATCATATTGCCAAACCTGCTATTAGCCTGAGGAAGGCAAGTTTTATGGGCATCTATAGAACAGTTCCTCCTCTAGCTAATTGCATACTGGGGGCCACAGTTTGCATTGGCGCTGTAGCACAACAAGAAAGAACAAAATATTCCTTCCCAAGCATCACAGTTCAGATTCCTCATGGCTCTCATTTACCTTACAAAAAGCAACCACAGAAACTAGTTTGACCCTTCGATTCTTGGCTTGCACTGGCCAGTGCTGCCTAGCTGACAGTGCCTCTCAGGCAGAGGTCTTTCTCACTCAATTCTTTGAACAGGAGATGCCAGGGATTGAATCTGGCACCTTCTGCATGCAAAAGATAGGCTCTACCACTGAACTGTGGTTCCTTCTCAGAGAAACCAGATGTACTTAGTGTACCTTTTGCAGACACCTTTCTGCCTATTGAGCAGATGGCAATCACTGGATCAGACATGAGATACCGCCTCATCACCTTTGAGCTACCATACGATAGCACAGGCTCAAGACTGCGATGACATCTCACTCAACTGGGATTGGAGCAAACAACGAATTTGCAACAGTGCTGGAAAGCAATCCTTTCTGAGAGTGTCCACATCATAATTTTCAGTTTATTTAGACCAGTGGTTCTCAAACTTTTAGCACCAGGTCTCACTTTCTAGAATTGTCAGGACCCACAGAAAGTGATGTCATGACCAAAAGTGACATCATCAAGCAGAAATTTTTAGCAATCCTAGGCTGCAAACCTACCCACACTTACCCAGGAGTAAGTCCCATTGACTAGCATTGTTAAAAGCACATAGTTGTTGGAGGAAATTAAAAATAGTTTCCGCTTTGGGGGGGGAACAGAGTAGCTTAAGCAGCGGACCCCCCTTTGGTTATCACCCAAGGGAACCTCCTTTACCTGGTTGACTACTATTCAATAAAAAAGACAAAGAGGCAATGGCTTGTTAAAGTTGCAAAAAAGAAGTTACTTACTTACAGTTCCATTGAGTGTATATTTACAGCATCTGATTAGGATCAGAGGTTCAGCTAACACTTAGAGATAGCAAGGCCCTGGAGCTGCCTCACCCTGCATCTCTTGTGCTCAAGATGGCCTAGGCATCAGAGCCCTGGTGTGCGCCATCTTAACAGGTCAGTGGTCAGAAGACCAGAGGAAGTGCTCAGAGGAGAAGGGAAGGATAAAGGGTTAGGGCCACACCCCACAAGGATCACAGAGAGAACAGGTAAAAAGGTGAGATTCACTGGGCCATAGCTTGACCCCTTCTGGACAGCATTTTGCCCCCTCTGGACAGCAGACAGAGTTGCATCAACTCCAACAATAGTAACCTGTTAAACGTACAGATATGTAATATTTCCCCAAATGCAGTCACATACTATGGTAGCAGCAAGTCTAATATATTAAAAATAAAATATTGAAATGAATGGGGACCCACCTGAAATTGACTTAGAACCTATCTAGTAGGTCCCGACCCACAGTTTGAGAAACACTGATTTAGATAAAATGATAGGGCTCACCTAAAAAGACATAGGCAAGGTGAAACTAGACAGAAATACGTTTACTGTGTAAATAACAAGGTTCCCCCTCCAACCCCTCCCCCCCCCAAAAATCTTCAAGACTTCAAAAGCAGGAAAATAACAAATGGGTTGGCCAGCCTCATGCTAAGCCCTTGTATGAATGTGAAAACAAGTCCTTTCTATATAGTGAATAATTTCTATATAGTGAATCAATACTTTTTAAAGAATCTCTCTCAAAGCAACTATACTGTTTCAAATATTTGTACAGTACTGGGTGTATTTTGCAGCACAGACAGCTGCTAGCCAAAGAGAACAATAAAAAGATTATCGCTACAAATACTGAAGTAATTATATTTGGCAGGGTAAATGATAGGCTGCAAAGATCTTCTCGCTTCCAGGGAAGCCCTGACCTTCTTTGGGCATCGATGGAGTCCCACAACATAAAACTCACTTGTACTAACAAGAACATAAGCTGTCTTGTCTGCTACCATCTTTAGAGCAGGAAGTAAGAATAAGCTTTATTGTCAGGCATCCTACTGGCACGCACAAATTTCTCCTCTCCAAAACCTCCATACCAGCTTCAGTAATTACAGGTTTCTTCGGGTAAAGGGAAGGGATTTTTCAGACTTAAACTCTAGGCTGTCAAGGACAGTCTCTAAGGTTGGAAGAGATGAAAATTCCAAAGAACTTCATCCCATTGAATGTCTTGCATTGATGTTAAAAGCTTGCTTTGAGCAACTAGAACCTAAAGTGCCTTTCTGAACAATTTGAAATTAACAGATCTCCTTGTATTTTGTCTACATTTCTTTCCATATAAGCGCTGCTTACCCAGTCCTTCATGCATTTGGTCATCATGTGAGGGGAAGTGAGATTGTGCCACAGCAATAGGCCCTTTTATGTCGGCATGTGTTATGAATAGGAAAATGGCCTTGTGTGTATGTACACATATAGTGTACCTTTCAGACTATCCCCAAATGTGTGGCTGCTGGGGAGGGGAGTCTGACCATTAGGCACCTTTGCACTACATGAGCATGGCCAGCAAGTATAGTTCCAACACTTCCTCCTTACATGCTCACCATATGAATGAATGAATGAATGAATGAATGAATGAATGAATGCTTTCTGAAATAATAATGTACAGTCCATATACTATGAACTAGAGCCAAAGATGCAGTTATGCATGCCCTGTGAACTTCTTCCTTTTAAGTGACCGATCACCATGCCATACCACAAACAGATTGAGGGCCAAATCCTATCCAATTTCCCAGCACCGGTGCAACCATGCCAATGGGACATGCACTGCATCCTGTGGTGGAAGGCAATCATGAAGGCCTCCTCCAAGTTAGGGAACATTTGTTTCCTTTCCTCAAGGCTACATTTCAGCTGCACCAGCTCTCAAAAGTTGGATAGGATTGAGCCCTCCAACAGTTTCCTTGAAGCTTAAAGAGCAGTTTGTAGTAAGGCATGCTGATCCATCACTCAAAAGGAAGAAGTCAGAGATTCTCTTGTACATACCCAAGCACAGCTTCAAATACAAAGGAAGGTCTAGATCCAACCCCATATCTATTACAGAGATCAGGTCATTGTTACCATCCTATTTAGTATTTATAAAATGCATTTTCTAAGATGAACACTATATATATATATTGTGTGTCTATAAGAACCAGTGTAGCACCATGCTTATATACATTAAACTGGGACTTGAGTTTGCTCACTCATGAACTTCTGTGGCTGATCTAGGGCCAATCAGTAGGCCTCACCCTAACCTGCCCCACAGTTGTGGTTAGGCCACAATGGAGGAAGAAGATAATTATGCATGCTGCCCTGAGCAACTTGGAAGACGAGGGGGGTAAAAAGAACCAAACAAAATTGTCTCCAAGTCAAAACACTTGATTAGGTAATCTATCATGGTTCATTGTTAGACTGTACTACTTCAGACTGAAGTGGGGAATCAAATGTTTGAATGCTCCCTGAGTATTAAAAAAAAAAATCCTTACAAAGCTAAAGTGTAAATTAGGCCCCTTCTTCCGACGTACTAGGTTTTGAATCTGCAGGGTGGTTCTACCTCATGAGAGAACATTGAAACATAGGAGAATGATAAACTAACAGCACAATTAGACACATGTTTCTCAGAAGAAAGTCACATTGTATTCAAGGAAATTATTCTCACATGAAAGTGTTTAGGATTTCCACCTAATCAGGAATTTCTGCAAATTTAGCCTTTCGGTGGCTTTTTGTTTTTAATTCATGAGGGAATCAGCCACAGAACTTGGTGTGCGCAAACAGTACAGGGGGAAGTCTCCTTGTGACTGTTTTTGTTGTTCTGTACTGTGGACATCCACTTCCATCTGGTCTATAAAACAGATAATTACCTTACGAGGTAAATCATTCATGGTTGGTACTGGTTATTGATAAACTCTGTGAGAAGCCATGAGAGCTCCAAGTAGGTGAAGGCCCCAATGCTGAACAAAACAGACAGTCAAAAACCAGGTTGCTCTTTCAGTTTGCGTTCTTGAGCATGTAGCGTCCACAAAATGCAACTTGCCGAGTTTGTATTGAAACAGTTCACTGAAACATTGTTACCTGTTTTTAAGGATGGAAGTGACAGTGTTTACTAGCCTCTTTTCAAGCCTGAACTTTCACTTTACCCAGAAATGCTGTTTATTATTGGGGGTGTCTGCAGAAAAAGGAAGATTTCTTGTTCTTGTTAGTTAAGGGTGTTGTATTTAGATGGCAGGTAGCTGAAGGTATTGAACAAATAAACAACATGAAAAAACCATGGCAAGCTTTCATGAGTTTGCCCTCTTAGCACATGCCAATTAAAACAAACCGTTCTGAATTGTATTTCAAGTTGCAAAGTCACTGACTTTCCCTTTCTATTCACTCTTTGACCTTGGTCAACAAGAGTGCAAATAGCTTTTGGTGGCTTTTTATGAAGTGAGCTTTTGTTCATCGGGAAATGAACTGGAGCTAACAGAGGTCAGTGAACAGACATCTGACCTTAAGAACTCTGATGGTTGTTGACATAGGTTGGGTTTAACCTCTGGAGGGCAAAGGTTCTATAAATCACCCCCAATCACTTTGGTTGTTCACTGCTATTAAGAAGAAATTGTTCACTGACCTGCTGACCAGGGACAACATGGGACATGAGCATACTGTTGAAAGCCCATGGATTTTTGTATACACAATGCTCCTCATCACATGCAAGCATGCAGATGTGAGCCCTTTCCAGTCAGGAAAGGTTGTGTACTCCACAATGGAAGCTTGCATATATACCAGGTCAAATGTGCTCCATTCCTCCCTCCCTGCTGGCTTTTTTCATCACTGTATTAAAATATTTTTTTTGTTTCCACTGGCTGAGTAGTCGTATATTTTATACATTCTTCTGAGTTGTCTTTCAGTGAATTATTTTGATGATTTTATTATTAACTGCTATTCTTTTTTTTTTTTTTACTTTATTGGGTGTGTGTGTGTCTATTTACTTCTATCCCACTTTATTGAAAAGCCTCTTCAAAGTGAGGTTCTGAAGTGCTCATAAAAACATACAAAATCAAGACTCAGTAAAAAGTTCAAGAACTCTAGGACAATTCAAAGATGACAGAGCCAACCATAAAAGGATAATGTAGTCAGTTAAATTTTAAAAGTAGTAAAGCAGCATTTATAAAATTACAACTCTTGGGGAGGGGGGAATGATGAAGACCGTATAGTCGTTCTTAAAAACCAGGAAGCTGAGGCTAAGAATTATAGACGACAAGCCCCAAACTGAAAAACCTGTAAACTGACCCTCGGAAGATCTGACCTTTATATCTGGCAAGCTCTTTGCAGAGAACTTCTTTCCATTCAAGTGATTCATTTTATTTTATTAATGGGGTAGAAAAATTTATAATAAATAAAGATACAAACAAAATAAACAAAAATTCTGCACTCCAAACTCTTGTGACAAGGAAAGCTGCAACCTGTGATAAATTATGCAAATTGAACAAATCTACAAAACTTCTTTTGCATACATCATTCTGAATTTTTAAAAACCTTTTTTGCATTATTTATTCTGATTTCACTAGTCACAGAGCGAAGCCAAGAGCTAAATAGGGCATTCAAGCTCTGCCTTCAGCTCTCCTTCTGGAGTCTGAGATTTCAGAAGGTACTGCTTACAAAGAGACTTTAAAGGTATATCTTTACAGCCTTATGAATGAAAATGAAATTCACAGAATTTTGCTTATTTCTTCACCCAGCATATTTTTCCTGTACTCTCACACAATCATGACATATTCAAAGTCCTGCTAGTAATATACTTAAAAGAGTGCAATCCTAAGCACTCATTGGGCTGGCACAAGTCCCTTGCACTGGCCTTGGTTAGTCCCTTGCACCTAGCCATAAAGCACATTTGCACCTCCATGGGAGTAAGTCATGCTGGCACATGGAGGTGCACTGGCCCACACAGGCCATATTCAACCTCCATGGCAGCAAGGAGCATTAAGTCCGCGCCGGCCAAGCTCAGCCAGCACAGCAGTCGGGGGGGGGGGAGGTGGAAGGCGAGAAGGAGCGGGAGGGAGGTGTTTTGGAGAGGGTGGGGGGGCAGACAGGCATGGAACAGGAGGTAGGGTCAGTTATGCTGGATCCTAGACCCTATTCCTGAGCAACACAGAGCGTTGGCTGCTCTGGCTGCTGCTTTCTGCTCTTCAGGTGGCGCAGATCCAAATAGACCCATTGGGGCCGCTGCAGCTCTCTCCAGGAAAAGGGGAAACATTTCCCCTTGCCCCTGGCTGAGCCACAATCAGCCCCAAACTTGTGCTGGATACAGTGCAGGCCCACTGGCCTGCGTTTCAGCACAAGTTAGGATTGCGCTGTGTTGAAACGCAATCCACAGCACAGCAGTCAACTACAATCTTTGTTAGACAGGGATAGTTTGACTGCTGTCATCAATACATCCCAGATGAATTATTTCAGCATCCTGTACTCAGATTTAGAAACAGCAGCTAATATAAATGCAGCAGTTAGCTAGGTATCTGATACCAGCGAAACAAAGCCTGGTGTTGAAATAACTTGGCTGGCTTCACTCAGTTTCTGAGCCCAATAATAAATACTGACAACAAATCAGAACTGGCTTTCACATTTACAACCCTAAACAATTCAGGACTGGGATTCTTCAAGGACTGTTTCCTTCTGTATCAACCTGTCCAGATGTTAAGATCAGTTTCATTGACCCTGCTCCGAGTTTGTACCCCATCTGAGATGCACTGGTTAGGAGTTTGTGGGAGGGTCTCTTCTGTGATGGCGCCTCATTTATGAAATGCTTTTTCTAGAAAGCTCACATGGTGTTGAGCCTGTACTCATTCTAGTGCCAGGCAAAAAATCTTTTGATTTGCTCAAATGCTGGTGCAGAAACAAGCAGCCCCATGTAGAGCTTTAAGGCTCAGGATGGGGGTTAGGATGTGGCAGTCACCTGCCATCCTGGCTCCCCTGCTGGGCCTGAACTGCCCTCCTCCCAGCCTCTCCCCTCCTTCCTGCTACCCAGCTGTGTCCTTAGCCGGTCCGCAGGTACCGATCCGGCAAAGGCGTGCTGTCGATGGCCTCTCTGCCAATGGCACTGGCATCCATGCAGATGCAGTGTGCTTTACAGCATGTTTGACTGCATGTGTGCCCTTCCCGACAGTGGGAGCCAGCATAGGATTGGGCTCTGACTGTCTTAAGAGAACATGCTTTCCCCCATTCCCTGCAACTAGTTTCTCCATTATCATTTCCAGTACTATGACGTGTAAAGGTCTCAAGTTACTTTTAACATTATTTCCAGAAATGGAAGGTGAAAACATGAACTGCTTGGGTGCACGCTTCTATGCAGTCATCCACTTACCACTTTTCTAAGCAATGGCATTTGTTTTCAGTATTTATTACTTCCTCTTGCTAATAGAGTTGCGATAAGGAGAAATGAACCTCTAGTAGTCCTTGGACCCTTTGGAAAACTTTCTCTGAATATTAATAGTACTTAGATCTAAACATAACATGCAATTTGACCACAGGTCTATCCAGACAAAGAGGCTTAAGGAAGACCCGTTTCTCTGTTCTGTGAAGCCTGGGCTGTCTTTTGCTTTGCAGAGTACAGACTGTTCAGCAATTGTTTTCCCACAGACTCCTAGTTGCTATGTGCTCCTTGCCTCCTTCCAATCTACTTGACAAAACAGTCTTCTTCAGAGAGTTTGGACTGCATTTACATGAGCAAACAGTACTAATGAGCTGTAAATGTATTGTGTCCGGAAATTCTCATGATTTGCTAATGCACTTTCTCTCTGCTTTCCTGAAAAGATCCTCTCAGTGCGTGCCCACATGCACGCATGCCCTGCAAATTGTTTGGTTACATTTTCGCTGTGTAAATAAAGACAATTAAGCACTCCTACTGTGCAGTCCCCATTTACACCATTGTGGAGATTGTGTATAAGACCTTCTGAAATGAATGGTGTGTTCTACAAAGACAGTGCTTATTGGATTTCACCCTAAAGGGGTGGATGTCAGCAAGGAGAACATCCAAAATGCAGATATGCTTTACCAATTGTTGCTTTAAAAGTCATCTGTTTCTGAAATGGGCATGTTGTTTATCAAAGTCTTCTTAACTTGTTTGCTTCCAAATACTGGCATATGGTTGGCAACGTTCAGTCTTGAAAGACTATGGTATAAGCATACAGCACCTGGTATTCCCAGGAGGTCTCCCATCCAAGTACTAACTAGGCCTGACCCTGCTTAGCTTCTGAGATCAGGCATGACTAGCATATATGATTGTCAATTCAGTCCTTATTCTTTTCTCCTGCCAATAGAGTGAGATCAAATCACAACATCTAGGCTACACTATCTCTGTATAGTGCATATGCCAGTATTTGCTGTGTGACTCACTTTACCTGGGCATGTGTGGCATTTACAGTATTCTGGTGAAATTTCAAAACTACATTACAAAATGTCCATGGTTTGATATAAGACCTACATCTACAGGGCCAAGACAAATAGGTTTAGATTACAGCAAGGGAGATTTTGATTGAACATTAGAAAGAACTTTCCCGATGGTACATAGCATTTGGCTGTGGAATAGTCTGCCTCAGAAGATGGTAGACTCTCCAGCATTGGGGTTCTTTAAGCAGAGACTAAATAACCAACTAACAGGGATGTTGTAGCTGTGGCTAGCCTGCATTGGCAGGGGTTGAATTCACTGATCTTGTAACAACAACAGCAACAACAACTAGGTATTTATATACCACCTTTCTGGTCATCAGATTACACCTCTGACTTTATTCAAGGCAGTTTACATAGGCAGGCATTTCTAAATCCCTCAAGGGGATTTTTACAATCATAAAGGTTCTCTCTTTCAAGAACCAACATTTCAGAATGGATCTTCCTGGTTTGGTCTCACTTCTGGCCTCCAGTTCTCCCACACAGGCTGACAAGCAGCTCCATCTCTCACATGGAGGGCAGCCAAGACGCTTCTTGCACACACCAAGAGCAGGTGGAATCAGTCAGCTGGGCTTGTCAGCTGCTTCAAGGTCTCGCCATTCTCAGCCATTCAGGGAGCCGTTCGGTGTCCTCGAACTGGCGACCTTCTGATGTTATCTTCGGGCTAAGGAGGCTCTACCCTCTAGATCAGACCTCCTGCCCTTATAGGTTCTTTTCAACTCTTTCATTCCACAGGTACCACAAACAGAGCTGTGTGTAACCAGCAATTCCATTGCCTTGCTTTGTAAGCACAGCATTTAATATGTGGGGCTACTTTTGATAACAATTTGGAAATTGCAGTGGGTCCAAAATGCAGCTTCCAAAGCACTGATAGGACTGTGCATTTTACACAAATCCTGTATCAGCTGCATGGGTTACCTATCTGTTTCCAGGCTCATTTCAAAAGTCTGATCTTGACCTTTAAAACTCTAAATGGCCTGCGATTGGGTATTTTTAATGTGCAGATTGGTTGTATGCATAATTTTCATGAAACAAGTAAGTTGTCAAGTGGTATAGCTAGTTGATATGCTGAATGTCTTTACTGATGCCATATGACCTTGGCTGGTATCTCTGGATTAATTTCTCGCATATTGAAAAATATCTCCCTATACCAACCCATTAGGGTGATCAAAAATCCTAAAACTAGCTACCACAGCTTTTTTAAAAAAAGTTACTAGTTAATATATTAAAAGATATACAGCTCTTTTTCTTATGTTGCTGCATTCCTAAGGTATCTTTGCCATTGGTGAGCATGGCCTTTATGTTTTTTAGGTGTCTTCTTTAGAAAATTTGGGAAAATTGTGGGTTTGTGGTGGGTGGCCTGCTGCTATGCTGAACTTAAGCTGAGCCAGAAATTACAGAGTCAAATAGATGGGATTACTGGACTTTCTCAGTGGGGTAAAAATTCCTGTTTACAAAAATGATAGCTACAGTAATGCAAAAATAACAACAACAAAAGACATTTCACTTTGCTGATCAGAAAGCAGCTGCCTACTGCAGTTCTTTCCCATCCTTTTCCCTTTTCCCTTTTCCCTCTCTGCAAACAGTTTTTACACAAATTACCTTTGGGGTGCATGTAACCTTTGAATCATATATCGCCTGTCTCAGTTATCATCTGTGGGCAACCTTCAAAGGCTGGCCTATGTAACATTTCTGACTCCTTCCTCCCTTAATAATGGAATGGGATACTATCCTTAGCTCAACTGATTGTAATTGATGCTGAGATAGTCATGGCAATGAAAAATAAATCAGTTTGAGGTCATTACAAGGTGATGACCTGCCATGGGTGCACTGAGTAGCCCTGGACAACTGGTTGGCTCTGGTCTAGAGTACCAGCTCTCAAACTGTGGGTTGCAACAAATCTTTGGTGGGTCGCAAGCCTGACAAGCTGATAGCTGATCAGGAAAATGTATTGAGTTCTATGGAATAAAAAATGGAGCAGTACATGTACATTTACATATGAGTAGGCAAATGTGCTTTGGTCTCCTTCAAAGGGCAGGCTGAGGAGAATGCAAGGACACCAAAATTGTCCTGATCTGATGAACACAAGCCTCAACAAACTCTCAAGAAGGAAGTCCCCCCCCCCAAGCGTATAAGGAAAATGTATTGAGCCTATGGAAAGCAAAACTGAACTACACTAGCATATTGACTCATGAGTAGGCAACCACACCTGTGCTGTTATCAAAGTCCAGGTGAAGAGGAACACAAAGCCACCAGAATTGTCCCAATCCAATAAAAGTAGAGCTCAACAAACACTCCAGAAGGCTGCCCCCTACCATAGTAAAAAACAGGCTTGAGCAGCTGGTAAGTTGAAGTCTCATAAAGCTAGTTGGGTCGTGATAGAGTGTCAGTTTAAAAAGTGTTTCATGGTGCTAAAAGATTTGGGAACCACTGGTCTGAAAGGTATGCACACTCAGTTGTGGGCTGGAGGCACCTGGCCACCAATCTGATTATCGACATTATCAATTTGGACACTGTCAATCAACTGTTTGGTTGCCAGCTTAGAACAAGAGTGAACTGGATAAAGCACCTGCTCCCTGCAACACAAATGATTGGTACTGTCAGATCCAACACTGCCAATCCTCTGTTCAGGCATACATGCATTGCTCCCATCTACTAACAGGAAACATGCCTACTAGCTGCTTCTGGATCACAAGAACTATGTGCACAAAAGAGATCTGTGCATGTGAACTCAGTGCTGTGGTCCTGATACCTGCCAATGGAATCCAGAAGGTCCACAAGTCCAGGCAGCATTTTTGGGGGGAGGGGGCTTGTTTCCCCACCCAATTGCCTATCTATCATCTTTTAGTCAGCTATCTGTGCACCTCACATTTGTGCACCTCCGTGCCTAGTTTAGCCAGTTTTTCTGCCACGCAGTTTTTTTGAAAAAGAGACTGAAAGGAATTAAGAGTGAGGATCATGTCCTCTTTATCTTTTCACTACCCTGGCCCTGTTGCTCTTTTAAACTGCAGGAGTATTTGTAGTAGCTGGCCTAGTCAAGGCAGTGGATGAAGCACCACTGCAGAAGAGTGTAAAGGCAGGATGGGCAGCTGGGCAAATTTCATTGCTACCACTGGATTAACCATAGCAATGGCCTCTATCTCACCACTGCCCTCACTGGAACAGCAGAGCAGGGCACAACTACCACCATGCTCTGAGAGTGGATGTGGGAGAAAGTTGGGGAGGAGGGCTCTGGATCAGGAAAAAAAAATTTGGAAGAGATATTGGGGAGGGACCTTGGGCCCTGGGTCTCAAGTAGCTGAAGGGTTTGGGCCAAGCTTTGCTAGTACTGCAAATGCTGTATCAGATAATCTTGCTGATCAGAGCAACTGTTTCCTTACCTCAGTTTTCCATGAGGACAGTGGCAATTATTTTGCACATTTTGAGGCTGAGAGATAACAACTGGCCCACAATCACCCTAGAAGCTTCATGGCCAAGTAAGGATTTGAACCTGGATCTTCTCGGTCCAAGTCCAACTATCAAACCAATTCACCATCAAATTATAAAGAAGAATGCGCTATGAATTGCAAAACATTTAGTTGTGCATTTTTGCAACAGTTTATGCAATGGTTTTTGTTGCTTACATAATACACTTTTCTAATATCTGCTATTTCTGATAATGAATGACACATAATATCCTGTTCGTACTGGGAATTGTTTCCACTTTTTTCCAGGAAGGTCTGACTAGGCTGCTCACTGCAGTCACTGAATAAACAGATGGATCAGAGTGAAACATGTTTTTTTGGGGGGTGGAGGTAATCACTATTTATATCTCTACTATCAGTTGCCTTTTTAGCATGCATGTAACCCAGGGAAACTGGCTTCATTTTAGACTAGAACAATAACATAAAAATGATGATAAGCAGCTGGTGTACTGGGACTTCCCAGTACAAGCATACCGGCTCATTTTGATGAAATAATCCCTGCAACTTTTTTTCTATGCTTTTGAGGCATGTCAGTATAAGTTATTGTTCATCTGTTCCTCAATGTATGTTCTGAGACACTGATTGTTCTTACTATAACTATTGTCTTTCCTTTCAAATAACTTATTAATGGCAGGCATCCCTCTCCCTAAAGCTATTTGTGTGTGTTCATACTATGCATTTGTGTGTGCAACCATACTATGCATTATGTGAATTTGTTTGGCCTGCATATGAAGTTTGCAGACAGTAGCCATGAGGAGCCCTATCAGGATCAGGACTGCCATGAGGGGCAGGGTTTTAAAAACTCTTCACTTCATTTCACAATCCTGACAAAGATATCTCATCCGTGCTTCACGAAGGAAGCACTATTGGCAGAATGATCAGTTTTGCTCCAGGAGCAAATAGCAGCTTGAGAAGGGGGATTTTAATCAGGCACACAGCACAGGAGTGAGGGTTAAAAAAACCATCCCCATTGCTACAGTCTCAGTGTTGATTTCCTCTCCCCACCACAGCTGCCATATTCAAAGAAAAAAATAAAAACTACTACACAAATCTCAACAGAAAGAAAAACCAGGTGGCCAGGCTTCCCACAGTTCACAAAAGAGGCAGGAATTCTAGAACACACTGGAGGTCAGGACCACGGACAGCTCCATGGCTAGGTCAGATACAGTAAGCAGGGCAGTCTTGAAGCAGCACAGGGGTGAAGAACATTGAGGATCTGTTGGGGTACTTTCTGGGGGATGCAGGTGTTCGGTTCCTCCGTTTCCTTTGAGAAACCTGCCAAGAGCCCTTACCTGCAGCCATTGATTTCTGTGGTGCTGGGGCGGGAGGGGAGGTAGTTGCTCCTCAGGTGAGTCGTCAGAGTCTGACAAGTTGGTGTTAAGTCCAATCATCCTGTATAAAATATTCTGCAGTAGGATTTCTGGAGCATGAATTAAAGGAATTCCCTTTCCAAAATTGTCCTGTCCCTCTCTCCTCCTCATACTAATCTGTCTCAGTCCCAAAGTGCAGGAGGTTTCGTTCTTGGGAATGGCTCATAGGAGGAATGGCTCATTCAGACTGGGACCACAGCGCCCCCCCCCCAGCTGCTATTTTCACCATTAGGGAAAACTTATTGGTACACATAACTTTTTTCTAAATGAGACAAACAGCAAATGGGGAAGAAATTCACCAGCAAGATAGAAAAGGGGATTATCTCCCTGCACTATGGTCACAATCCAAATTCAAATTGTGGATCCCTGCCCCCGAGGCTGCTTTTTACAAATCAAAGAGATGAGGTATCCTATTATGGGTATCCGTTGCCTGATATAGCTTGGCCTTGAGACAAGGCAAGACAATAGCAACGTAGGGCGCAATCCAAACCCACACTGGAGCAGGCAAGCCAGGAGGCTTGCGCCGCATCCAGTGCGGGTTTCTGGCCAGCAGTGGCTCAACCAGAGGCAAAGGGAAGCTCTTTCCCTTACCCCTGGGTAAGGGCTGCTGGCCGCAATGGGTCTCCTCGGACCTGTGCCACCTCTAGATGTGGCGCAAGTCTGAGGAGAGCAGAGTGGCTTGAAGCCACTCTGTTCTCCCTGGGGACAGGGATTGGGATCCAACATAACTGCTGGGTCCCAGCCCTGCCCCCAGCTCCCCAGGTGCCCATCGCCCGCCTTCTCCCACCTAGAAACACCCCCTCCCGCCTCCTCCCCATCCACCCCACGCCTACCTTTGCTGCTTGTGTTGGCGTGGGTGCGCCGGCACAAGCAGCGGGGAGGAAGCCGCCACAGAGACTTCTGCTGGCCTCTGTGCATCAGCGCATCTAGATGCGCCAACGCAGCTTCCTCCCATGGAGGCACAAATGTGCTTTACGGCATGTTTGCGACCCTCCCGGGACTCCTATGCCGGCATAAGTGCTGGTTAGGATTGCGCCCGAAGCTATGCACTGTGGTCTAACCAGTGGTCTAACTGTCTAACAGACAGTGGTCTACTAGTTGGCATAAGGATATGGAAATATCAGTGGAGAGAGACCAATGTGTATTGCCTCTCCAAAACACATCTGCAATTATCATGCTAATTGCCCCACCAAATTCAGATCTCTCTCCAGAATATCCATTTTAAAAATCATTATGACCAATCCGTAATGAATACTACTTAAGTGCGTTAACTGGGTCCAAAAGCTATGATATCTTTATTATTGTCATTTTTGTTTTTCCAACTATGGGTGTGCATGTCACTTCACACCATGGTAAGATGTAGCCATGCAATCGCATGTGTTTCCCAGAATATGCATGTCTAGGAATCCTTTACCTTTGGTCATGTTGCACACACATTGGGAACTATGAGTTCACTTTGAGTGCCTGGGAGGGAGAGAAAGCAGGATAAAAAGTGTGTAAATAAATAAACTAGTATAATGAAAGGGAAAGGAGATAGAGAGTGACTCAAAGGCAAAGTATTCCAAACAAGTTTTATTAAAAGAAAATTAATATAATCAATAAAAGGATTAATAAAAAATATGAAACCACTTATAAGCAATCACCTTATAGGTGATTACAGGCAAGTATGACTACAAAGGATTAACTAGATGAGAAAAACCATCTTGAAGCTGGAGAATGATTCAGTTCTAAAGAAGAGAGAAGTTGGCTAAATCAATTCCCCCTCCCCCCTCTCTCTCTCTCACACATACACACACAAACACACACACCCTGCAGTTTTGAGAAAGAGGCACCTTTTAAAATAGTAAAATTCAAGGATAAAATTCCAAGGGGATGGGTGTGTTTCGGAAGAGTTAAACCTAAATCAAACCAGTTTCAACAGGAGAAGAGTAACAGACTCCTTTCTGGGGTAGGGAACTGCAACTTGGAAAAGTTTCAGAGCCCATTTCCTTTCTTACATGATAACAATGCCACTTTGCTAGAACCATCTGGTCAGGTGGGACCCCATGTTTCCTGCTGGGAGGATCTGGAGGGCAACAGGCCATGCGACCTCAAGAATACACAGCATCTTCCACTGGCTACACTTTTATCAGGGAATTGACACCTTTCAATTGGGTCAGTTTTAAACCTTTCAGATCAAAGAGCTTTACGTTTAAGAAAAATGCCAACAAAACATTGACTTTGGGACAGCACACCTTACGGAGTAGAATAAGAAAGACCAGCCCTACCCTGAGAAAAAGGTAACAGGATTAATAGCACTTGCAACGACCCATAAACTGCAATCTTATACACACTATCCTTGATATTAAACAACACATTTATTTCTGAGTAGACATTCATAGGATTGTGCTGTTAGGCTTCATTTCAGGAGAGGATGAGAATTCCCATTATCTTCACGTAATACAATTGAAGTCCAATGAAGTCACCATGCCATAAATGCTAACCCCTTGCACAAAATGGAAGTTCTTGCTATACAGGACATATTATAATAACAACTACAACACTTGAAACATTACCACTAATCGACTGAAATGGGGTGAAAACAGAACTCATTCATTTCATAAACCTTTATTGGCATTTAAAAACGACTAAATACACAGGATAAAAATTTAAACATTTTTAACTTTGTTGTGGAAGAACTTGCCTTCATTATCACATCCCAGGTAGTAATTCACAAGTGACTACTTTTTTGATGACAGTCACCAGGAAATCTGCTACCAAGTTGGTAATTACTTTGGAGCTATCCTGAAGGAGGAAGCCCACACGTCCTTCAGAGGGACCAATAAAGCTAGATAAAATTGGCTCTAATAGGTGTTCACAAAGGTAACTATAAGCAGAGCAACGACACAAAATATGGGGAACTGTGTCGGGTTCCAGGTGGCAAAATTCGCAGGTTCTACATTCATGTGGGATATTTTGAAATCTTCCAGAGAGGACCAAAGAAGGAAAAATATTAAATCTTGCAAGCATGAAAGCTCGCCTCTTGCCAGGATTCACTAACTTTCAGAAATAGTTGAGACCATGACCAAAAGAAGGAGACAGACCATAAATAACACGGGGAGCAGGTGGGGTTAAGATTACGAATAAGTAACTGAGTTTCATCCTCCAATAATCTTGTCTTTAAGATTAAATATACTTGATTAAGGTCAGTCAAGGGATTCCAAGGAAAGGCCACAAAAACAGAACTTATGAGTTTGTTGCCTTGTGAATCTGTGTGTAAATGGGTATTTGATCCACTTAAGTTAATAAGTAGGCATATTAGGCTGTAATCCTGTACAATGGAAATAAATCACATTGTACTCAATGGTTACAGCATAGGCATGCCTACTAAAAAAGTGTGTTTCGCTATCTTTAATGAGATTTGCTCCGAGGTAAGTGTGAATAGGATTGCAGCCCTTGTATCTTTCTGGCCATACATTATTTCTGTCTCCTACAGACAGAAAAATAAACAATTCAGTTGTTTTGTTGCTCTTCAGCGCCCATCCTAAATGGCTGATATGCAACACTCCAAGCTATTTGTCCTAATCAAATACAATCCTTCACAATTACTTCCTGATCATTGAATTTTACTGAACTTCAAAAGTTTTTTCTCTCTGATCTTGTTTTCCAACAGCTGCTGAAACTCTCCATCAGACACTTCCCCCCCCCCCCAGAATTCCATCATAAAACCTTTTATTTTAGTCATCAACAAATGGCTTATTTATCCTTTAATGTGCATCAAAATATGTTTATCCTTCACCTTGGCATCTCATGTCAGCTTGCCGTATCGTGTATGAAAGATTTTTCTCCGGAGATATCAGCCACAATTAAAGCACAAACTGGCCCATTCTGTCCTCACTGCTTGCGAGATGGACTTACAATCACCATCACAAATCCAGCTTCCAATCTGATAATTTTACATTTAAAATGGCAGTTTCCCCACATTCTCCCTCAGCAATTAATTCTAATTGACTTGGAAATTAGCCCTCAGAACAGGTTTACAAGCTGGCTGAAGGACCATAAAATATACTAGTGATAAATGAGAGTTTTCTGTGAGGTCCAGTCCAAATTAACAGGAATTACAATAAGACACTGTTGCCTTGATTAATGTGTGCAATAATAGATGGAATGGAGTAGTGGGGAGTATGGGAGGGAGGGAGAGAGAGAGATTCTCTGTCTAATTAGCCAGATGCCATGAACACCAGTGGAATAAAGTAGTGGCACCGAGGTATGCTAAGAAAAACAGACGAGGCCTAAATGAGAAGCAGACTGACTGCAACAGGGCAAAAGCATTCTGTAACAATAGTGCTATGCTGAATGAGGTACTGTGAGCAATATGGAGCAGAAAAACTGCACAAAAGAATGAAGATAGGACTCTTTTACACGCCTTCCCCCAACATTCACTTCAAAATTGAACTTTACACAAATTCAGTACAAATTAGGTGTATTATTTGTATTCTTATTTATTATTATTAGTTATTATTACAAATAAGGAACAAATAAGGTGGTCTTAGGCAAGTTCTTTCTGACAGCCAAGCCTATCTCACAGCCTTATCGTTGCAAGGATAAAATTGGATTTCACATTACCTCCGGGTTACAGAGGTTCTTGGTGTATGGGTCGGCACAAACATGATAAACCAGGACAACATCATGCTCAAAGGTGTTGCTGAAATGTCTCCCCCACATTCAGAAAAGTATTGACATGCTACTCAGAACCTGTGTCATATATCACCTTAGATCAGTGGTTCTCACACATTTAGCACCAGGACCCACTTTTTAGAATGACAATCTGTCAGGAACCACCAGAAGTGATGTCATGACCGGAACCGACATCATCAAGCAGGAAAATCTTTAACAATCCTAGGCTGCAATCGTACCCAGGATTAAGTCCCATTTACTAACATGGTTAAAACAATATACATAGTAGCTTATTAAAAGTACAGGTGTGTAACATTTCCCCAAATGCAGTCACATACCATGGTAGCATCAAGCCAAATATATTAAAAATAAAATATTGAAATGAGTGGGTCCCAACCCACAGTTTGAGAAAAACTGCCTTAGATCATTGTGACATGAATTAATTAGTTCAAAGAACCCTCAAAGTTTGCCTTAGTTCAAGATTGAAGAAAGCATTAGATATAGGTGCATTAATATTAACTATTCATAGTATTAATATTACAATTATACAATGTTATTATTACAAATATATTATCATCAAGGTTACATAAAATCTTAATATAATAAGCACAAATGCAATTCCCTGCCCTCCCAAAATCACTACAACCTCTGATAGCACAAAGTGGGGGAGGGGGGAGATCCTGCTGAATAAATCTGGTCATGAAAACCAGTGGGTTAGCTCTGTTAAGACCCAATAGCCTTCAGCTTCATCTGTGACAGCTGTTTTTGTGAAAGCCCCTTGGGAGATGCGAATGTTTGAGCAGGCAGACTTATAAGCACTAAAGGAAATGTATTCGGCTGCCATTCTTGGCCAGCTCTGGTAATGCAATCCGCAGCAACAGTTCTGTAACAATGCACACTAATTAAAGATATTTAAATGAGTAAACAGACCTTTTATCAAATGTTAGAGGAGATCCTGAAAAGATTAGGGTGCCTGCGGGATTAATGAGTGACTGTGCAATCAATTCTGGCACTGCAGCTGAACCTTCCTGAGAGACAGAGAGAAGTTATTTGTAATTGTTAGTTAACTACAGCTGTGGAGCACTACTAGTGGAAAAGGCCTAAAGACAGCTGTGTTCTCTCAACCACTGCCTTTTGCTAAGGAAATCCTGTCAGAAATGATGGTTTCACCCTGCTACATAAACCTACAAACTATAACATGTTGAACTCCATTTTTAATTATGGACCTTACCATTGGGTTCCCATGACTGCTGTTCCCCGAAGTTCCCCGGAGTGCTGTTCATTCGATGTAATGTTTCTCATCAGGCAGACATCCCTGTTGAGATGAAGATGGCTGCCCCAAGAAGAGCCAATTTCTCTCCAAGTCCTTTGCGGTTTTTCCTTCCTTTAGACACTTCTAAGCCCAGAACTGGATGGGCTGCCCGGGAATGTGACTTCAGAATCTGGCATAGGATCCAGCATAAGACACTTCAAAAGGACTTGCACCAGCCCAGCAAGCACTTAGGATTGTGCTCTGAGTGTCTTGTCGCATCTGATCACTCTCATAGAGTTTAATGGAGTTTAATATTTCTCGTGGAGTTTAATGTTTTCTTGGGAGGTGGATTTTCCCAGACAGCCCCCCTCTGTCTGATCTCTGGGATGGTGGCAGCAGATAGAAACTACCACATTCAGCTGCCAACCAAATAAAAACAGACTGTGGGGAACAGGAAGAGGTGCGTAAGTGCTAACCTCTAGATGTACTCCTTCTGATCAGCCTGCTTTCTCCCAGTATGACAAAGCCCATAAGGGTTGCAACCAAGAAGATGAGTAGAGTAACTGTGCAGCTCTGAGAATGGGAAGAAGGACCACTGCAAACACTGCTAAAACCAGAATCCTCATGAATCAACCGACTTGAAGGATCAGGAGATGGCAATGGAGAACAATATAGGAAAGAAATATGTTCTTCATGAATTCTGACTATCATCTAATTAAAAGGATATGGGAAGTGGGATCAAATTTGTAACATCTTTGGAATGCCAACAGGATACGTGATATGGCCACAACAGTGCAGCCAAAGTTGTGTACTTCAGTTTTTGGTGCACCTGCATTCTAATCTTGCTTTAGACCCCTCTAATGAAGAATGTTGCAAATTTCATTTCCCTTAGACTTTACTGAATTTAATTGCAAGGAAAACATATCCCATAAAAAGATAATTAACTGCATAGGTCAATAGCAGGCATGGTCATGCAAACAGTTGCAATATTGAGAGCTATATGCATCAATTGCAAGGGCATTTCCTGATAGGAATAATGATCCCACTCGGCATTCACATCCGTAATTGCTACAGACTACTAAAGACCTTGTTTCAGTCCAAAATGTATTGGTGGAAAAAAATGAGGAAGCATATAGGATGAATGATTATGGGACGCTTTTTGTTCAGTTTCTTTGCAGATAATGCAGTCAGTGAGATGTTGCCTCATAATAATAGATATTTCCCAAACAGCTTATGTTGTCCTGATGCATCATAGATTATGCATGTCCTCTCTTATATAGCGGTTGCTCTGGAACAGGGCTAATACAAAAGAGAGCAGGACCAATGAAGTCACCGTGCCATATATGCTAACCCCTTGCATAAAATGGAAGTTCTTGCTGTACAGGACATATTATGACAACTAACACTGGAAACATTACTACTTATAGATTGAAATGGGGCCAAAACGGAATGTAAATGAGTGTGTGGCCTTGTGAATATGTTTATAAATGGGCAATTGATCTACTCAAGTTAATAAATAGGCATATTAGGCTGTAATCCTATACAATGGGATTAAATCATATTGTACTCAATGGGTACACTGTTACAGCACAATCCTAGGCATGCCTACTCAAAAGTAAGTTCCTTAGAGGCATGCGTACTATATACATAGACCTGCTGTTCCACCTCTGCAAATCTACACAGGATACTACATAATGTGCAATGGTGGGCAGAATCGGAGATCTGTCGTCCACATGATTGCTCACACATAAGACAATGAAAAGATATAGATATAGATTTGGATCAGTGAGACAAATGCACATCACATCCAGATGTGTGAACACATGTGTCTATCATAATACACATACCACTCAAATAATGTGCTGTATATTGCAAGGTATGCATTCTCAACTATCTCTATAACTCCTGCCATTGCACATGAATTTTCCTCCCTTCTATTAGTGATTTTGTGCAACTCCCCATTGCACATTGTTACTGGGTGTGCTTTTCAGACAGAAGATAACAGGCACTCATGGGGGAATCTATTTCATGCATTGGGAGCATATGCAATGGCCAATGGCACAACTCAAAGGTTCAGTGGGAGGGAAGATGGAGGCAAGGATGAAGGTGCTGCAAACATTTATAACGGTGAAAACTGCAGGTAATAGGATTCAAACTTAAAAGTCAGTGGATTATTTCCTCCTAGACTCACACACATACATCCATTACTTGTATGAAAGGAAAAAGGATTGAGGCACTAACTGTGTCATTGGTTTGACTGCACATGAAACAAGGCAAATTAAAGGGGGTTTGTAAGTGGTTGGTAAGGTTGTGTCAAAGGTCAAGGTTACCTGTGCTTCCTCTGCTTATGTGTGTGTACTGCACTGCAGGAGTTGTGGGGCTAGAATGCGGGGACCAAGCAACTCTTCTGGTTTAAAGCTGGGTATAAAAGGCAGAAAGGGCTTTGAAGCAAATCAGAAGTTAGGCAGTAGTCACAGATAATACCAGGAGAGAAGCAGGGCAAGAGAACTGTAGCTGCTTTCCCAGGATAAAATTCATATTGCAAGGCAACCCACAAAGGATTGCTATCCAGCCCATGCTGGCGTGATGCCTATTGTTTGCACTTTGGGCTTTGGGAGTGATTGGTTAACAGTTCTGAGTGCTGGCTTGGCCCAGTGGTTAGTGGATAGTGGTTGGAATGGGGGTACTTCATGCAGCACCAGTGGGTCAAGCCAACAGAAGCAGTGGCAATAAAGTGGACAGACAAATGAGGGACAAAAGACACAAGGGTCTGGTGACCTGGCTCTTTATACTTTTTCTTCCCATAGATGATCTTCTGTGCAGTGAGCTTATGAAGGCGTCTTCTTTTTTGGCTTGATGGCCCTTGATTGCTCATCCTCAGCCCTAAATGTGTGCCACTACTATTTTGCACTTTACTGCAGCAAAGGTGCAACAAACAATTTGTGACATGCTGTGGAGGTCAGTTGCTTCATTAACATGGACTCCTAGATTGAATTTGACCAAAGGATTGGTAAGGTTGGAGACCTTTCTTCTGCATCAGTAATTACTTTGTTTGCTTCAAGCTAAGAAGCTCCCAGGATGTGGCTTTGTTCACAGTATCAAATGTGCTGGGGCAGCAAGGTGCAGCCTCCCAAGGAACTCTCAAAGAGTCAGGCAAATCATCTTCAAAGCCAGCCTGATAGAGTGCGGTGGGATCACTCTGACAATTTACAGTGTGACCTTGTGGAATCTAGGCCTGTGGAATCTGAGACCTTTTGCCACTTGTCTTGTTTCAATTCATGGCTCTGGCCTGGGTTGTGTTCTCCTGGCACACACCCAGCACCACATACATGTGTATACGTGCATGTCACACATTCAAAACAATAGGATAACAAGGCTTATCCACCAACTCAATGGTTGTCCCTGAAACATCTTTGATTTTGGAATCTATGACTTTGACATCTATGAATTTGAGACAAGTTAAATCCAAACATTTAATTCATGGAGTTATATTATTTGACAACCTATTGTTACAAAAAAATTATCCTATTATTTAACAAATTAGAACTAGTCCCTGTTTTCTACATGTGTGATGCATTTTTGAGACCCAGGCAGTGTTTATTCTTGGGGAAAGAGGTTTTCTGTGGTGCGGTCACATAATGTACATAAGACGTCTGTTCTGACTTCCAGTAAAGTGTTACATGAAGCAGCTGAATTGTAGAAAATTAAACAACGCAATTTTTTTTCCCTACAGGAACTGCTGGGATCAATAAGCTTAGCTGAAATCAGCAAATGTGTTTCATGTGTTCAGGTGACTGGTTACAGCTGAAGGCATGACTGAATGCCACTTCCCCATTAAGTAAGAAAGATAGACAGTGCTTCACTAAGGCATATTGATTGCATGTTTTAAGGCTTTGTTAAATGTTTCAGAAAGAACGATGCATTTCATTAACAGATCTCTCTGTGCTACATGGCATACTTGGTGAATGAATCTTTTGTGACATGAAGGCTTTTCTTAAACAATCCAATTAGATTAGGGAAACAATTCATTCATTCTGCAGTCTTATAGATTTTGTGCAACATGTTTGTTTTCTGAAGGTGAAAATCAATTCCCTTTTGCCCAGGATTCAGGCAAGGCCTATGACAGCAGGTTGGTTATCACCTGAAAACATTTCTTGGGGGAGATCTGCCACATAATCTAAGTTTTGCTCTAGGAATATAAATTGGATGTCATGGAACAGCATGTAAAGGAGGACAGCTCTCAACATCTAGGGTTTCCTTTCCCAAATATGTACTTCCAATACAGAAAAGATTAAATACAAACTAACTGTAATGCAAGACAGTAGCTGAAGAGATACAACACATCGCAACTAAATTAACCACATCCCCCCCCCCCATGTCGGGGACTAATGCTAAAGCCCCCCTGAAACTTTACATACTGCAGTTTCAGGTCATTTTGCATGCCCTCCCACATGTTATTTGATGGAGAAGACCAAAGAAAGGGTCAAAAACCCATATTTGCATATATATGTACTTTAATCTTGAAACTATTTTCCTGCATTTAATCCATTTCATCTATTCCAAATAAGGATAGATATATTGGATAGATTCATTTCCATCTATCCAATATAAGGAATGCAAAGGAAATGATGGCATGGTTTGGTCTTCCTTTCATATGTTGCCTAAAATCCACAAAGGTTCTGGTTAGCAGACACGCACTTACGAGAATCAAACCAAGAAACAAGAGTCGGGTACTTTTATTTAAGATTGCAGTGTTACAGTGCACAGGTATAGTTGGATTAGTTCTGTTCACTGTGTGAATGTGACCAAATTAGATGTGACTCAAGAAGTCCATAAAAAAAAACTCAGGTAGACATTGAATGTTGGCCATGGAGCAGAACTTTTGAAAATCTCACTGGCAGGGACATATGAAAGGGCCTTTTTGGTTGCAGCACCCAGACTGAGGAACTTCTTCTCCTGGTGGGGGGGGGGCTACCTGGCCTCCTCATTGGTGCTCTGTTTCATTAGGAATTTGACCTGGAATGATTATTCCCCACTCCTCCCCCCCCCCAGTTGAATGTTCTGCTTTATTTTTTATTTTTTTTAGTTGCTTAGGTGGTTGTGTCCTATACTTAATTGTTTCCTGCTTTTTAAATTTTTTGTGCTGTAAAAATTTTTTATTATGAGCCATCTAGAGAGAACCTTTTCAGGGCCAAAAGACAGGATCTAAAAGCCCAGAAAGAAACAAATACATAAAGTAAGGAGTCTCTCTCTCTCTCTCTCTCTCTCTCTCTCTCTCTCTCTCTCTCTCACACACACACACACACGCACACACACACACACACACACACACAGAGTGTATGTATGTACCATACATATTCATAAGTGCCCGTATTTTTACATTTTAATATATACGTATCTCATTCAATGTCAGATTAAATGTACTGACACTTAAAAGGCGTGTTCAATATTTACCAAAGAATGAGGAATGATGTTTCGTAGCAGTAAGTAACATTTTAATATATTTTCTTTGACTTCAGGTGTCATGGATGGCTGAAGCAAAAGAAGCAGGACTTACACAAAGAAATGTAAAGGATTGGGCAGTCTTATGGCCCAATCCTGAAGTCAGCAGCACCCAGGGCTCCAGTGGCACCAAAATGGCAACTGCAGTATTCTGTGAGTGCTGTGGCTACTGTCAGGGTATCGTCAGGGGAAGGGAGTGCTTGCAGCTGGCAACACGCTGGTGGCAATGGGTCTCCTCAACTCTACGCCCGCGTTTTAATGGATGCAGAGTTGAGGAGGCCCATGTTGGGCCGCCAGGCTCATGGGTGGGGGTTCAGGATGTGGCTACAGATGCTGCTACCATCTCCATGCCTTCCCTCCACCCCCCCACCCTGAAAAACAGCGGTGCCGCCAGGTGGTCTTGCTTAACTCTGGTGGCAGCATGGCATCCTCTTTGTAGCACTGACGCTCAATGGCAACTAGCACTGGTTCAGTGCAGGTGCTCACTCCTTGCCGGACACTGTAAACATGCTTTACGGCACGTTTGCGATGCCCAGAGCTGGCACTGAGACTCAGCACTGTCTTCAGAATGGAGCTGTTATTCCCTTTGACTCCCTACTACCATTTTTTCTCTCTTTTATATCTGGTCTCCTTGGTGGTCGGCCTACATATTCTCTTTCATATGTAATTTTCTTTTGCAGCTCAGCAATTGATGTCATCCTACTTCTGCCACTGGGTTTTTAAGTTTTTGTTTGAAAACTTTCTTTCTTAAAAAAAGTATGTTTTTAAGCTTAGGCTCTGTACATAAAATTTCATCTTCAGCTCTCAAAGTCTCTCCTTATAGCTAACAACTGCTGGATTTGGGGTTATGGTTCGCATTACATTGTCTCTCAGAGTGGGCTATTGAGAAGTTAACATGCATGTAATAAGCAAAGCATCATTTTAAAAACAGAAGTGGAACATTTTTACCATTGACCCCAGGTGGCTGAAACAGCATGTGGTTTAACATCTTTTAGTCAGAAAAAAAAGTCAGTTTTGATTTTCAATACTAGAAAATCTGAAAAAGAGGTGTTGAAAGCTGGTGACCCAACTTACAAGACTGGTAAATGAAGAAATGAATTTTCGTCAAAGCCAAAAATAGCACTGAATTGTCCTCTGGGGAAATCAAAGGATGTTAGACAGGTATATTATTATTGCCTTTGAAAGTCTCCCTTATGTAAAAGAAACTGATGCAAGAGCTTCTGTATAATATATAAAGACATACAGTTGAGTAGGGATTTGACCCTATTCACATGTGCAGCAGTTTTTAATTGACTTGTATGCAGTTACATCAGATTTGCCATCGGGCACAAAGCCATAAAAGCCTAATTCTTGTGAAGCCTTATTATTAACATGAGGATTGACTGTTTCTCAGCTTCGTACTCTGCTCCAAAATGCTACCGACAGTCATTTTGGCCTCAAATTTAAGTGAAGACAGCAGTTTTGAGCCAGCCTTAAATCATTCTGTTCCACAGACTCAGTGCTGAAGACTGTAATAAAGTATGGTTGCCTCCTATTTTCTTCCTACATCAAATTCTCTTCATGTGAAGAGAACAGAAGGTGGCCAACAATGATGCAGTCAGTTATGCTAGTTCCCTTTATTGGTTATGGGAACAGTACAAATTGGTTAAGCCCTGGGATCCAAGCCAGAACTGCAACGCACATTTTCGTATCCTGATTAGCTGGTGGGGCCAACAATAACAACAAGCATGGCCTTCAAATTATGATTACTGTACATGATTACTCCTGAAAAAGCCCTCTCTGGACCCCTCTATATTGGATAATTATTGGCCAGTCTCGAACCTCCCGTTTCTGGGCAAAATGATCGAGCGGGTGGTGGCGTCTCAGCTCCAGAGGATCCTGGATGAAGAGGATTATCTGAATCCTTTTCAATCTGGCTTCAGGCCAGGCTTCGGGACAGAGATGTCCTTGGTCGCCTTGGTGGATGACCTATGCCGAGGGCTGGAACAGAGGGAGTGCATCCTTGCTAGTCCTTTTGGACCTCTCAGTGGCTTTTGACACCATCAACCATGGTGTCCTTCTGGGACAGTTGGCCAAGGTGGGGATTGGGGGCAATGTTTTGCAGTGGTTCCGGTCCTTCTTGGCCGACAGATCCCAGATGGTGGTACTGGGGAACTCCTGTTCGGCACCCTGGCCCTTGAGGTGTGGGGTGCCGCAGGGTTCTATATTGTCCCCCATGTTGTTTAACATCTACTGTACATGAAACTACATGAAACTGCTGGGAGAGGTCACCCAAGGATTTGGAGTTGGGTGCCATCAGTATGCTGATGACACCCAGCTCTATATCTCCTTTCCACCTGACTCCAGGGTGGCTGTCTCTGTCCTGGAGCATTGCCTGAAGGCAGTTGGGATCTGGCTGAGGGCGAACAAGCTGAAATTAAATCTGGACAAGACAGAGGTCCTCCTGGTGCAGAAATCCACAATGCAGGTTCTGGACTAGCATCCTGCTCTGAATGGGGTTGCACTCCCCCTGAAAGAACAGGTTCGCAGCTTGGGGGTTCTCCTGGACTCACAGCTCCTCCTGGATGTCCAGGTGTCGGCTGTGGCCAGGAGTGGCTTTGCCCAGCTTTGGCTGGTGCACCAGTTGCGGCCGTACCTGTCTTGGGTGGATCTGGCCACAGTGGTCCATGCCATAGTGACATCAAGATTAGATTATTGTAATGCGCTCTATGTGGGGCTGCCCCTGAAAACGGTCCAGAAGCTACAGCTAGTGCAGAATGCAGCGGCTCGGGTAGTTGCTGGGGGTAGGCGGTTTGACTCTGTCACACCGCTACTCCGGCGACTGCACTGGCTACCCATTCATTTCTGGGCTGAATGCAAGGTGCTGGTTATGACCTTTAAAGCCCTAAATGGCTTGGGACCCGAGAGACCGCCTTCTTCCGTATAGTCCGGTCCATTCTCTCAGGTCATCAGAAGGGGCCCTGTTGGTTGTGCCGTCATCTAGAGTAGTGAAGGGAATGGCGGCCAGAAACAGGGCCTTTTCGGTGGTGGCACCTGCACTATGGAATTCTCTCCCCTTTGAATTGAGGACAGCTTCCTCATTATTAACGTTCTGGCAGGGCCTGAAGACTTTTTTATTCAGGAAAGCCTTCGAGGTGCTATAAGGGCTGTTTTTATAAATTTATAAATTATGTCTTCTACTGTGTGCTTTTAATCTGCTGCTATATATTTTATCCTGTTTTAATTGTTTTTAAGTGTTTTGTATTTTTAATGTTTATTTTAATCTTTGTTTGTATTTTAACTTGATTGTTAGCCGCCTTGGGTGCCCTTTGGGGAGAAAGGCAGAATACAAATCTAATAAATAAATAAATAAATAAATTTATCTCTATCTTTTCTTCTTTGATAGAACTCCTTGTGGTATATATGGGGTTCCCAGGCAGTCTCCCATTAGGCACTGACCACATTCAGACCCGTTAAACAAGATGGCTGGATCATGTATGCTCAGAGAGGCCCTGGGACCAAAGGCCCTTTTAAAGAGCTTGCTACTGGGTAGGCCAATACAAAGAAAATCCTCAGTATTCTGTGTGAACAGTGTGAAATTCTGAGTGTGGGGAACTGGCACTCCTGAGGCAAGATAAAGTGTCACTGAGAACATCAGGAGCTCTGGTCAAAAAGGACTGCTGTTTGAAGGAATCACAGTAGTGAGAGTTATTTGGAGTGCCTTAGACCTGAGGTTCATAACTCTTTTGAGGGAGTTGTGAACGCTGTGGGTTGTTGCACAGGAAGGAGTAGATGTGAGCGCATGAGGAGTAGATGTGAGCGCACATGCAAAGGAGTAGATGTGAGCGCAACCTGGAAGCTCCAACAGCAGATTGCAGTTCAGTGCAGACACACAAAGGGCCACAGAGGGAGTTGAGAGGACCCTCCAGGAGATTTCAGAATGTCCCCAGATACAGTACACTGCTCCTGGGTCCCTGTGGCGCTGTGAGCACTGCAGTGCCATCAGGGCACCCATTCCTAGGCCACTCCCCTTAAGGGGGAATAGCCCATTTCTGGTTCCCCTTGTGAGTCATGACCCACCAGTTTGGGAATCGCTGCCCAAGACATTTGGAACAACACATCCAGAGATGGAGAATGGCCATCAGAGTGGCAAATGTTTAGTCTGTTGTTCCTTTGACAGTTTCCTCATTCTTCCCTTCCTTTATACTGCTTGGCTTATGACCACTACTTTCTGCCCTCTTTTCATATATTTTTTATAGGTCCCCATGTTGCAGAAGGAATAAACTGTACTCACTTATTATTGTAATCAAGCAAGCATGTCTCTTTATTGTAGTGTAGAACTCAACTAACTTGGAAACTAAAAGGATCAAGAATACAAAGTCGAACAGCGCAATCCTGTCATGCCTATACAGAAGTGAGTTCCATTTTATTCAATGGGACTTCCTCCCAGGAAAGGATTGCAGCCTTAAGGTGGAGGCTAGTTCCATCACATAATAGGAGGCAGCATTAATGGCCATACTGGCACAATATTTATGATCATGAATACTTTCTATTTCTGTCCTGCGCCCATTATATTACCCTGTGTATCAGCATTTTTGGAAAGTCTAAGAATGAGGTTTGGTACAGAATTGGGCAATTGGACAGAGATACGACGTATCTACATTTTTTTCTGCCCAATTACTAGTTAGCGTTTGCTGTGTAATTCATCCACAGGTTCTTGCTTAGAAGGAAAAGTTGTCAGATGATGTGAGTATATCTTTGGAAAGGGCTTGCTGCCACTCTTCCATGCAATTCATCACCAGTCAGGCCACTGACTTTGAAAACCATTTCGCAACCAGGACCTCCCACTGTGATGAAATTCCCATTGTAGCCTTCAGCCTTGGGGGGCTGGTAGTTTGTCAATATTTGTTTTTCACTTGAATAGATTTTTAAAAATTGACAGCACGTGTGTCAGAAATACGAATGTATTTTTCCTTGGACAATATGTCAAGAAGCCTTTTTTGTTATGCGCTGTGTTTGGGGCTAGTGTTCATACCACACGGCATGCAAAACGAATAAGGGAAACTTCGTAAACATTGAGACATAAGGTCAGCTTTTTGATCACCCAGAAAATGTTTTCTTTCAAGCATTACACAGCTGTGTACTCTGACGAACTGCAGAGACATTGGAAATGTTACAAAAGGAGGGAGAAGAATAATAGATGCTTTCTCTGTCGGCTTGGGCAGGATGTCAGATTGGAGGGAGGATACTGTGTTTTTCCTTAACCAAACACTTCCAGGAAGAAAATGGCTCAGCTATTACAGCAAAGTGCCTGAGCCTGCGGAAGGACTTAAGCTTCAGCACCTGAGTCATGATTTGTGTCGCTGTAACTGAAGTAGGATCCACACCCAACCAAGGGATTAAAACTCCCACTTGTTCCTTCTCTAAGTTATTGCCAGAGGATGATTGCCTGTGTCAGTGTTCAAAAGGGGGTGGGAGGCTAACCTGTCTGCCCAACCTTAATTTTGTTTGAACAACACATTGTGCATATATACACAACAGACCTATATTGCGTATATACTGGCTTACTTGTCCTGGCTTCCATCATAGAGTTCTGGGAATTCTTATTTTGTAAGTTACTGTTTGCTTTCTCTTATAGGATCCTCAATCTCCCTCACAGAAGCACAGCTCCTAGAATATCTAGAGGGAATGAACATAAGAACATAAGAACAGCCCCACTGGATCAGGCCATAGGCCCATCTAGTCCAGCTTCCTGTATCTCACAGCGGCCCACCAAATGCCCCAAGGAGCACACCAGATAACAAGAGACCTGCATCCTGGTGCCCTCCCTTGTATCTGGCATTCTGACATAACCCATTTCTAAAATCAGGAGGTTGCGCATACACATCATGGCTTGTATCCCATAATGGATTTTTCCTCCAGAAACTTGTCCAATCCCCTTTTAAAGGCGTCCACGCCAGTCGCCATCACCACATCCTGTGGCAAAGAGTTCTGCAGACCAACCACACGCTGAGTAAAGAAATATTTTCTTTTGTCTGTTCTAACTCTCCCAACACTCAATTTTAGTGGATGTCTCCTGGTTCTGGTGCTATGCGAAAGTGCAAAGAGCATCTCTCTATCCACTCTGTCCATCCCCTGCATAATTTTGTATGTCTCAATCATGTCCCCCCTCAGGCGTCTCTTTTCTAGGCTGAAGAGGCCCAAACGCCATAGCCTTTCCTCATAAGGGAGGTGCCCCAGCCCCATAATCATCTTAGTTGCTCTCTTTTGCACCTTTTCCATTTCCACTATGTCTTTTTGAGATGTGGCGACCAGAATGGTTGTTAAATCAGGTAAGCCAGCAGTGCAGGCATATGTGTAAGTAGAAATCCTCTTCCAGTATGCTCCATGCAGCCTGTTTTGAAGAAGGTGGAGGTAGCCAAGCACTCTTCGAGCATCCTACCCCTCCTCTGCCTTGCTCATCCAACTGCATCTTCACAGCAAGCTTCTTATGTCCAGGTTCTCACAGAAGGCAGCAGGACTCTCCACCAACCTGAGGAGAAGCTGCCTTCTGCTGAGCCAGCCCATTGCTCCATGTAGCTCAGTGTTGCCAACATTGAATGCCGGCAGCTCTCCAGAGTTTTAAGTCTTTCTCAGTCCTACGCAGGGGAGGCATTGGACTTGGTTTTTAATGCTTTTATTGTGGTTTTATTGCACTGTATTGGATACCTATGCCTCCCTGAGTGGGTGGGAAGGAAGGGTATAAGTGTTTTAAAATAAGTAGATGTGGGACATTCTGCCTGCAAAGCACTTATTTTATTTTATTATCCAGGCCTCTGCAAGCTGCCATTCCAGCTCCTCAGATGCTGTCACGGTGGTTTCCATGTGGTTTCTAACATACTACTCAGTTCTGTCTTCCTTCCATTCTGCTCCACATAAGGGCAGTTAGTGGCTCTCTGTGAGAGGGTAGGGACACTGCATTTTTAAGAAGCCCAGCAGGTGATGGTGGCCATGGTGATCGCAGTCCTTCTGGCCTTCTTTCCTCCCCTCCTCCCCATGAAAGCAGTTGCGCTCATCCACTGAGCTATATTCCCAGCTGTTAGTTCCTATATGTTAGTTCCTATAAAAGGCGGACTCCTAATGAGTTGTTGTTTTGGGTCTGCAACAATGTATGGGATTGTATGAAGTTTTTTTTTTTCCTCCAGTACTTAACCTAAATATGCATATGATGATAAAATCCATTGCTCTGTAATCTACCTGTAGTACATTGGTTATATGAAGAACAAGTAATCTCCTCAAATATTTAATCAGTAGAAGACTCCTATAGAATACCTGTGAGGGTTTTTTTTAAGCCCTCACATTCAACATTTCATTGCTAGGATTTTTGGTTATGCTTCCGGGCTAGGTACTATTTAAGGCTAGAGGAGAGTACGTATGAGAGGAAAAATAATGTTTGTCTTCCATGTAAATCCTAATTAATATCTTATATTAGCATGAACGGTCTCTAGTTTGCAGTAAAATAGTATTAATTTTCCACCCTTAATGTCACCACTGAACATCCGAGTCACTAAATCTAAAGCCATCCATTGCAACAGGAACAAACCTCCACGTACCCTGTGGTTCATAGTACAACAGTGAAAGCATTGCAGGAACCTAATTAGAAATAGTATGAGTTTTAATTGCAGAGTATTTGACCCACAGAGCATTTTCAATTTCCAGTAACATCCCAGGTGAGATTGTTATAGAAAGGCATAACTGAAAAGCATGAGTCTAATTGGAACAATTAATTGAAACAACACACAATTAATTTCAGTGATGACAGCCTTGATTGCATTCCTGTCTCTCAACGTGAAGAGCAGAGAAGCGGTTGTTGAACACACATTTAGACATGGAGACTCCTATGCCACGCAGCATATACAACTGATAACCACATATGAACCTGTAAAAGAATATCGTAACAGAGCTGCACTCAAATATATCAAGGTTTGACAAGGACCAGGTTTGACACAAGGTGGTACAGTGGGGCTTCCTCATCCACGGGCTTGGCCTCCGTGGATTTCAGTATTCGCGGATGCCAAGCCCATGGTGAAGGGCCTCAGAAGCTCTCCTAGAAGTGTCTTCTGGTCATGCCCAGGAGGCACTTCCAGTCACATCTAGGAGGTCCTCTGAGGCCAAACAGTGGATTTAGGGTCCAATTCTACCCAATTTTCCAGTGCCGGTGCAGCCGTACCAATGGAGCATGCAGCTCATCCTGTGGTGGGAAGGCAGTCACAGAGACCTCCTCAAGGTAAGGAAACGTTTATTCCATTATCTCAGGGCTGCATTGCGGTTGCACTGGCACTGGAGAGTTGGATAGGATTGGGCCCTTAGTTATCCGCAGAATTGGGAGGGGGTTTCTGGAATGGATCCCCCACAGATGCAAAGAGTCCATTGTACAGGTAGTTGTGTACTTATGGACAATTGTGTGCTGATGAGTCTAATACAAATTTCAGATCAACAAAAATATACCTTAAAATGAATCGGGGATCATGCTCTCAGGCTTTCTGGAACGGACACATGATACGTGATTTCTCAGGTTTCTGCTGTGGTGTCTTGTGGTTTTGGTCTTAAAACCTTTCATTGTTCAATGGTTTTTGACACTGCATATTTGTTGTTAGTCATCTAGGTTTGATTTTAAAAGGAAAGCAGAAAATAAATTGTCTGCACAGATTAACCCTGCCTTCAAGCGGAAGGAATACCACGAACTGTGTGAACTGAACCAACACACTTTGATTGGAGGACACAAGTGAAACTGAAGGCTCTTTGCATGATCTGCTGCTAGAGGAGCTAAAAGAGTGCCAGGTGAACATGTTTTGAGGCTGAGCATTTTTCGCAGGCCAGAAAGAGGTCAAAGCAGGTCAAGTGAAGACGTGTAGGCTAAATGTTCTGTAACTGATAATGCTCTGCACCTTACTGCTTTAAATAACAAGTTACTATTTCCTTAATCTCTCCATTGCTGTTTTCTTCCTTCCTATTAAAGCAGCACCTATCAGATATGCCAATACTTGATTACTTTTCATATTTCTGCTCTTTAAAGATTTATTCCTTATAACAGAGCTTTTCAAACTGGGGCATAACGATGCCCCAGCCTGAGGGCCCTGGCCTCTTTGCCCTTAAGGGGTGGGGGCAGCCAGGAGGCAGGGAGGAAGCAGGATCCTGGGGATCGTGCTGCTCAGGGGGCTGCAGGGACTTGGCACTTACCATAGCCTCCTGCAGCCTCCCAGGGGTGCAGGGAGCCCTGCACGGCTGTCCGCAGGGCTCCCCAAGGCTTCCAAAGTAAAAGTGGGGTGATTGCGCCCTGCTTCTGCTAAACCAGAAGCAGAGCACATTCGCTCCACTTTCACTTCTGATGGGCTGCAGGGACCGGGGTTCACTCACCAGTCCCTGCAGCAGCCATACTTGGGTGAGGAGAGCCCTGTGTGAGCCTCTGCAGGGCTCCCCAGGTCAGCAGCAGTGAAAGTGGAGCCCCCCTGAGTGACATGATCCTGCCTACCCCCCTTCCCCCGCCCCTGCAAGGACTTACTAGGAATTTCAAACTCTGGGAAAATTTGAAAACTGCAACCTTATAAGGTAACATTGCCAAAGTTTTCCTGTGACTGAAAAAGACTTCAGTTAAAATGGAGAACAATGCTCTCCAGCCTTTTCAGCTCAGAGATGTGCCCGCCCTCTGGTGCCTTTCATTTTATATATTAATACAAGGGTTTTAAAAGGTTGGTCTGGACCCCCAGAGGGGTTGGAAGCAGCTTGTAAGAGGATCACAAAGGAGCTTGAAACTAGGTTCAATCCCTGAAATCTCCATATAGAAGTAGGTAAGACCCTGTCTGAAAACTCAGAAAGCTACTGCCAGGAAGTGTTGGCCATACTGAGGTAGCTGGGTCAATTGCTTTACTCCAGGGTGATGGAAGTGTAAGTCAAAACAAGTTGTAATATGGAGGAAGTCATGTAAATTTATGCAGGTTGAGTCTCATTATTCAGAAGGTTCCATTCCCAGAACTCAGGTGGATGGCAAAAAACACACTAAAGCAAATCAATTTAAAAAACAAAGTACCTTTGCTCACGTGATTTAAAAACAGCCTTGCTGACCTTTTGAAATGCACACAGAGGCAATCAATCTCTCTCCAGGCACTTAGGCTTCACTAGGAGGCAGCAATCGCTCCCTTCACCAGGAGCCACAGTGAGGGGGAAAGAATGGAGGTGATAACACTGCCATTTAGCCCTTCTTCATGTGCTCAGGGGGAAAGGAGGGGTTTCCTTGTGCCTGGAGAGAGAATGATTGATGAATTGTCAGCTGGCTGTCCTCTCTCGAATTAATGAGGCTATTGTTAAAGGACTGTTTTCTTTTAATTTAAAGGGTACTTCTCATCACTTTGAGATAGAAAAATCTGTAGATAATTAGGCTATTCCTGAAATCACTTGTATGACTGTCTCTCTACAACAGTAAAAAGCAGTTTTTTTAAACTGTTTTTTAAAGGGGTGCATTTTTTTCCCTTTTCCAGGAATCAGCACATTCCTTCTCATTTGCAGTAGTCATTTGTGTTGAGTCAAATCCGTGTTTAAAAAAATCAGTGAATAACAAGGTTGGGCCTGTATATTATTTTTCAGAGGTTCACAGCAACATAACGTTTGAGAACCCATAGGTTAATAAATATAGGCTATTTATTATGTACAATTCTTTTTTTTTCTTTCATTTCATATGCTTAATGTGAGTTTGATGAGAGAATATGGATTTTTAAAAAGTGTATTTGCACCTTAAATAAATACAGTCGCATGTCTGATTCAGATTCATGGATTTGAAGTTGTGTAGGGGTGTTATCTTTTTAATTAAGCAATATAAGAGAGTTGCAGGATATATAAAAATCTTGTAAATTTATGCAGGATTTATGAGAATCCTGCAGCACTCATGAGACTTCATCTAACAATATAATGATTGATTGCTTACAACTCACTGGAAAGGCCAGACCAAAAAAACAAACTCTCAGACTGATGAAATAACACGTACACATGTTTTTGTGATATAAGACTAGCAAGTAACTGACACAGGGTTTTCTCAGTAGTGGGGCCAAGATTGTGGAATACACTCCCTATGAAGACTGACCTGACCTCAGTCCGAGGCATATTCACTTGGAAATAAATTTCTATGAGACTTACTCCCAGGAATATCTGCATAGGATTGCAGCCCAAGGATTTGTGGATCAGGGCAAAGGGTTGGTCTAGAGCAGGGGTGTCCAAAGTTTTTGACAGGAGGGCCACATCATCTCTCTGACACTGTGTCGGGGGCCGGGGGGGAAGAATTAATTTACATTTAAAATTTGAATAAATTTACATGTTTACATAACTGAATATATTAAAGATGAACTTATATGAATGAATGAAGGTCTTGCAATAGCTCAAGGCCTATAAACAACCTTGCACAAAGCAAGGCTGGCCTTTCCTTTGCTGCTGCTACTGCATCACAGACGTAAAAAACAAGCAGTGGAGGGAGCCCTCAACCCACAGCTCACGCAAGAGGTCAAACAGTCACCCTCACACTGAGAGCAGTTGCGTTGGGCCAGTGTGGGCTCCAACAAATCTCCAGAGGCTCATTGGAGACTGGGGACTCCCTGAGGGCTGCATTGAGAGTCCTCAAGGGCTGCAAGTGGCCCCAGGGCCGGGGTTTGGGCACCCCTGGTCTAGAGGTTAGAGCCTCCATTAGCCCGAAGATAACATCAGAAGGTCGCCAGTTCGAGGACACCAGCAGCTCCCTGAAGGGCTGAGAATGGCGAGACCTTGAAGCAGCTGACAAGCCCAGCTGACTGATTCCACTTGCTCTTGGTGTGAGCAAGAAGCATCTTGGCTGCCCTCCATGTGAGAGATGGAGCTGCTTGTCAGCCTGCGTGGGAGAACTGGAGGACAGAAGTGAGACCAAACCAGGAAGATCATTCTGAAATGTTGGTTCTTGAAAGAGAGAACCTCTATGATTGTAAAAAATCCCCTTGAGAGATTTAGAAATGCCTGCCTATGTAAACCTCCTTGAATAAAGTCAGAGGAGTAATCCAATGACCAGAAAGGCAGTATATAAATACCTAGTTATTATTACCTAGTTATCTTTTAGTATGTCTTCTTGTATACATCTTGTATAAAGACTCTCTTGTTTCAGTACATTTTCACTTAAGGTTCACAGCAACATGTGTTGCCATTTTTAGAGTCATAACATTCTACTTTATTCATTTGGGGATTATTGTTTCATTTTATTGTTCCTACTAGTATTTTACTGGTGTTTTGTAATGTAACAGCCCAATCCTATGGACTCTAAACAAAGGTGGAGCACTTGTTCCGCCACTGCAGACTGACATAAAGCAGTCGTAAAGTGCTTTCTGACAGCACAAATAGCATCACACAGCCGGAGTGCCAGTGGAAAGACTGGAGCTTTCCTGCCTGCCCCAGCAGATCCCCAACTGCCCACTGAAGGAAGGAAGGTGACTGGGAGGCAGAGGAGGGCAGACCAGGAACAGGAAGGGGTGAAACAGGGCAGGGAGTGGGCATCATGAGGGTGGTGAGGCTATGGGACCCAGCTGTGATGGCGCACATCAGATCCTATCACCCTTTTCTATAAGCTTCCTGCCCCCTTTACCTCCTTGGACTTGCATTAACAAAAGCACTAGCTAGCACAGGCCCAAGGAAATCCATTGTGGAATGGGAGGCTTATGCGGGGGTAAGGGGATTTAAATCCCTTTTCCCAACTGAAGCCTCCTGATCTGCCACCTTCTGTGTCTGTTTTGGCACAGCTGCACCAGCGGGAAGAGGGATGATTGGGCTATCGTTGTGTTGTTTAATGTTGTAAGCCACTTCACATGTTTTTATAAAAAAAAAAAGAACACTGAATCATAATGATAATTCTTAAATGAACATTGTTTTCTGTAACTATGCATCATAGGTGGAACCTGAGAGAAGTGGAACCAATGCAGGTGGAACCAATAGAGGTGGTACCAATGATAGAGAAAAACACCATTTCCTAGGCCAGTTGTTCCTAAACTCCTCTGAGGGAGTTGGGAACCCTATAAGTGGTTGCCACCATGGGCAGCTACGGGGTGTGTGTACCCTGATAGTACTACAGCAATTGTGGCGCTATGGGGACTCAGGGGCATTTAAACAAACTTGGAGGGTTGTGAATTTGCCCAGGAGGTCTTGGAGGCTCACAACCCCCTCTGTGAGCTGCCTCACTGCAGCAGGTAGCTCTACAATCACAGAGGGGACTACAAGTTTCATAACGTCCCCCTGGCATGTTTAAATGACCCTGTAACCCTGCGGCACCATGATCACTGCAATGCCATCAGGGCACCCATTCCTGCACCACTCCCCTTAAGGGGACTGGGCCACTTCCGGTTCCCATGATGGGTCATGACCCACCACGTTGGGAACTGATGTTCTAGGCTATCCATCATGGAGCATTTGTTTGTCTTGTCAGGTCATGCCACAGGTCTAAAGCAGTATGAAGAGATGATGCAGTTCTGAAGGTTTGACACTCCATGGAGGACGTACGAAGGAACTTCCTGATTATTCTTCATTCTTTTTCCTGCAGTGTCTGATCAAATGCTGCTGATATTGAAAAAAAAATTAAATCATTGCAGACTCTTGCAGGATCTAATATAATGTTTAACTGTGTGATTTAAATTAGAAAACCATAAACAAGGAGTTGGAGTAAGGAATTGGAGCAAAAATCTGTCTTCTGTCCCGTAAAGCTGTTTAGATCTTCTTTGTTTTGACAACACTTTTGAGCCAGCATCTCTGGAATGCTAACCATGGTGTAGCTCCATAAGCACAAAAGCTGCTTGAGGGTATTGCCATCATCGCTCTATACAGGCTGTCATGGCTCCCATGTCAGCAGCCTGATGATACATCAACTGCCTAAATATGATTGACCTATGTGACACCTGGGCCAACACAGTTTTATATGGCTGAATACACAAAGATCATATTCTTCAAAAAAGTGTTGATTGGAGATGTTCATGCTCATGTGTATATTGTACCGATATTCTATTTCTTGCTGTGCCATGAACTGTGCTCCCCACAGCTTTTCTCCTTCCATTAATAGCACTGACTGATTCTGGTCTCCTTTTAAAAATAGGGTTTGTGGAATGAAGAGCTAGAGACACAAATAATTGGGAATTTCTTGTAGCGAACGCCCATGAAAACCAGATGTTGTTTATGGCCTTTTTTTTAATTGGTGTGGATGCATTTTGCTCTGCATTTTTTTTCTGTGTCTTCAAGTCTCAATGTGTTGTTTTTTTTTTAAAAGAGAGAGAGAGGAGAATATACACTGCTGGGCCGCAGGTGCTCTGTTCAAAAACCTCTTTTGATTAGCAGTTCTTGCGCATCCACAATTAACACGCATTGCAGAATCAGCTTTTCACTAACCCTATAAAACAGAAACGGAAGTTTGTAAAACAATATCAGAGTCCAATATTTCTTGACTTTGATTGTGGATGGGCAGGTTATAGTGGTAGTGGGAACAGAATGTGAATGAAGAGCATGGTTGGAAAGGAATATACCTATTTCTTACATTTGGAAAGCATTGTGATATTAGTTGTCTAGCAGTGCAAACCCTATGCATCTCTACTAAAAAGTAAGTCCAACTGAGTTCAATGGGATTCACCTCCAGGTACTTTTTGTCGCACTGCCACTTAGATCATCACCATATTTCAGTGTTAGTGGAACACTGTACAAAAATGAATGAAACGTGTGCATTCCTGGAACACTGTCCTTTCATTCAATGCATTTGTAGAAAGATGCTTCTAATTACTGAACAAGGTTCTGTTTGACTAACATTTCATGTTTTTTTATCGAGTAAGGGCCCCCCTGACCTGGCACTCAACTCCACACATGCTGACTCAAGTCTGCCTGTGTCTGGGGGTGCTTGCTTACTGTTTTGCCATGTGGAAAACCTCTTGGGGCAAGCATTCTGACAGGCGAGTAGCAGGGAGTTCCAGCTGGGAAGCAGGAAAGGGTTAATGTGAGCAGGAGGGGGAGGTGGAACTGGGCTCTATTTTCCCATCTCTGATAGGAAGGAAGGAATGGATTATCATTGGACAAAGATCCGCAAATTTCCATTGGCTGAAGGAGGGCAGGAGGAGGAGCAGTGGAGGGGCAACCCTCATTGAATGGCTGGCGCAAATGGGACTACATGTGAGTAGGGCTGCCAAGGATTGGGTAATCCTGGTAAGTCTCCCAGCTGCTGCTTGTGACCCTTCTCCCTCTCACTGCTTCTGTCCCGGATCTCAGTCCCTCCCACCCCTTCTGCCCTCTTTACAGATGGGCGGAGACAACATGGGAGTATTATTAATTATTATTAACAGTATTTATATACCGCTTTTCAACTAAAAGTTCCCAAAGCGGTTTACAGAGAAAAATCAAATAACTAAATGGCTCCCTGTCCCAAAAGGGCTCACAATCTAAAAAGATGCAAAGGAATACCAGCAGACAGCCACTAGAACAGACAGTGCTGGGGTGAGGTGGGCCAGTTACTCTCCCCCTGCTAAAAAAAGGAGCACCCACTTGAAAAAGTGCCTCTTACCCAATTAGCAGGGGTATTCAACCAATTAGAATACCAATTGGTATTCTAATTCATAATTCAACCAATTATGAATACCAATTGGTATTCAACCAATTAGAGTATTCAACACATGCACACACTCCCTGTCAGCAGCCCCATTTTTTCCACTTTTTAAACTGGGGCTTTTTTTTAAAGGGGGGGGGTGACTCAACTCAAGTCCATTAGAGTCACTAAAGGCTGACTCGGAGACTCAGAAAGTGCCTCCGTTATGATTCGTTTTCAAGTTAAGTCATGGGAGGCGGTGGCTCAGTGACTCGATTCAAGTCAAGCCACAGTGAGTTTTCCCATCCCTGAGTTTTCCCACCTCCATTCACCTCCAGAGATGGCACAAGTCTGAGGAGAGTGGAGTGACTTGCAGCCACTCCGTGCTGCTTGGGAATGGGGGTTGGGATTCGGAATAACAGCAGGATCCCAGCCCCGCCTCCTGTTCCCTGCCTGACCACCCTCCACCCACTCTCCCCCTGCCCCGGAATGCCTCCCTTCTGCCTCCTCCCCACCCATCCTGGAGCCCTGCGTCAGCTGATGCAAGTGTTGCTCTGTAAGCCGCCATGGAGGCTGGATGCAGCCTCTGTGCTCCAGCGCACCTCCGTGCACTGGTACAGCTTGCTCCCGAGGAGGCGCATCGAACCTCTGGCTTGCAACCCTCCTAGGCTGGCGCAAGGAACTTGCAAAAGCCTAATGCGAGGTTAAGATGGCACCCAGAGAGAGAGAGAGAGAGTTATTAACTTTAACCCATAGATCAGCACAGTCAGGACTGGACCACCCATGAGGCAACTGAAGCAGTCACCTCAGGCAGCAGATTGGTGAGGGTTGCCCATCTCTGTCCACTTACTTGACTCTGCTGTTCCACCACTTCCTTCCACTCCAGGTTTGAAAAATGAAGAAGAGGAAATGTGAAGGGGAGGAGAACACTGAGCTAGAACACTGGAGAGTGGGAAGAGCAGAGGCTGGCACATCACTGGGTAAGGGGGCAGCATTTGGCATCAGGAGGGCTTGTGCCACCCCTGAGCACAGGGAACTAACTTCCGATTTATAGAAACAAACACAATAATCTAAGAATTCCAAACTACATCAAGGCTGTGGTTTGTGTTTTACATGATCTCTCAGTTTAAAACAATGGAAGATACTAAGAAATACAGTATTAGTTGGCATATATTTTCACTGTACACTGCTGAGTTTGCCAAAATAAGTGTATCTTAAACATATTACTTAATAGACTATAGGCCATGAAGTGGCTTTTGACAATTCAAAATTTTTAAAAATGCAACAACAGTGGGGTACAAGCACATAACAATATTCAGGCACTCACAATGATAGTTCTGACCTGCTGTCACTACTACAAATGGATCCTGAATTATTAATGGTTAATAACTAATTCTTTTCATTTTGCCCATTGGATTTGGATTTTTCGCAATTTCTCATCTAAATCAAAATACCTCTGTACCTGTAGGGAAAAGCACAATGGAGCTTAAGCAGTGGTAGGTGCAAAAGGTTTCAATCCGAAGGCACTTTGGAGAAAAAGATCAAAAACAGGTTTTTTATTCAAAAATCAGATCATGAATTAAAACTGTAAAAGGAAGTAAAATGCAGCCATGTTGAGTCAGGTGCCTTTCCTCACTGCTTTATTGTGATCTCTGTCCCCTGAGGGCTGGGGATAAGAATAGGCCCTCAGTTTGGCTGTACTTGTCGTAAGAGGCGACTGAACAGCCACCGGGTAGATGGGACTCGTTAGCCTGGGAAGGCAGCTCATCTGAGAGAAGGAAAACTCTGATTCCAAACCTCCACTGCCTTGTGGCTACATCCAGTTATGGAAAAGGCTTCAGGAGTCAACCTCGAGGCAAAATCCGGAGCCGGAGTCCCTGAGGCAGTTCATGGCTGAACACAGTCACGTTCTGGCAACTCCTGCAACGCCGCTGGAACCAGCCGTATTGGCCTCTGCCTTTCCATTGGACCATTTCAGCGACGTGGAGAGGGGGGATTTGCTGCATGGGAAACAGTCTATCCTCCATACCTACTTTACCCAGGCTTTGCGCACTGGAGAGGACACTCTGTTCCAGAGCCACCATTCAGAGCGCGATACCAGAGTCTTCTTAGACTGAAGGATGCCAACAAGTTTATTGTGATCTCGGTATAAGAAAGGCTCAAACAACTTTCAAGTTCCATAAGTCTTTTATGTTGCGCTAATTCAGAGTGTCCCATAGGGCTTCGGCCACATGGTCCATGGGCACAAAAGCCACTCCCTCCCCACTATGTGTGCAGGCATAAGAAAGGATGAATAAAGAGATTCCCAGCTGCCACTTTTTAAATGCCATTGCCCATCAGAATTGGCAAAAGGGGTTCACCCACCCCTAGTGACAGGAATAAATTAATACCTTATGAATCAGAGAAACTGCCAGAGGCAGGACTTGTGAAAAGCCAGTTAGGGAAGCTTGTGCCGATAAGAAGTTTCCATTCCCCTAATGAACTTTGATTTCAGTTATCAGGAAGGACAAAGTTTCTACATGACACCTTTCATTTTCACCCTGCCACAAGCTAACACTTAAACTAGGTGACCTATGCTGGGGACTGGACAGGAAAAGTGTGCCCTTGTTAGTCCTGCTGGACCTCTCAGCAGCTTTCCACACTGTCAATGATGTCCTTCTGGGTCAGCTGAGTGAGCTGGGGCTTGGTGGCACTGATTTGTGGTGATTTTACTCCTTGGTTGATAGAACCCAGAAGTTGGTTCTGGGGAATGCCTGTTTGGTGGTCTGGTCAGTGACATGTAGGGTTCTATCCTGTCCCCCTTCTAGTTTAATATCTAGATGAAACTGCCAGGAGAGATCGTCCAAGGATTTGAAGTGAGGTCTCTCTCTCCTTTTCATCAAATTTGGAGGGGGGCTGTCCTGGAGTGCTGAGAGAGTTGGAACCTGGATGTGGGTTAATAAGATGGAATCAAATCTGGGCAATACAGAGGTCTTCCTGGACTGGAATTCTGCAATGGAGGTGCTTGATCATCAACCTGTTCTGAATGGGGTTGCACTTTTTTCAGGAACTGGTGTTCAGTTTTGGAGTTCTCCTGGATCCACAGCTACTCCTAGATCATCAGATGGTGGTGGCTGCCAGAGGGGCTTTTGCCCAGCTTTGGATGATGTGTCCGCTGCAGCTGTACCTGAGTCTGTCAGACCTTGCCATAGTAGGCCATTCCTAAACTAGACTTGGTTAGACTACTGTAACATATTACACTTGGGCTGCCCTTGAAGACTGTCTGGAAACTGCAGTTAGAGCAGAATGCAGTGGCTTGTGTGGTTGCTGGCACTCATCAGTTCAACTCTGTTAGGCCACTGTGACGGCCCATTCATTCCTGGCCCCAACTCAAGGTGCTGGTGTTGACATTTAAAGCCCTTTACAGCCTGGAACTGGTATACCGTAGGGACTGCCTGATTCCATATATTCTGGCCAGTCCCCTAAGATCATCTGATGGGGCATTGTGTTGAGTACTGCCTTTAACAGAAGTTAGAGGGGTGATGGTGAGAGCAGAGCTCTATCTGTGGTGAAACTGCAGGTGTGGAACTCCCTCCCATATGAAATGAGAACTGCCTCCTCTAATTCTAGTAGGAGCTGGAATTAGCATTCTGAATGTGGGTGGCAGGTGAGCTGCCTTTTACTAGTACCACTTAGGGTTTTCTATCAATGGATTTTTATTACTGCTTTTACTGCTGCTGATTCAGTTTTTTATCTGAAGTTCTTGATCTAATTCTTTATATTGCTGCTTTAATCGCATCTATTCTGCTATCAGATTTGAGTGGGATTGCCAGAGATTTGCACTTTTATTTTTATTTTATTAGTTTTTTTGTTTGAATTGTATTGTTATCTTTAAAACGGTGTATCTCATTTTATTAATGCATTATTTATTATGAATTTCTTAACTGCCTTGAGCTTTTATGGAAAGGTGGGATATAAATCTTTTAATACATTCCAGGGAGAATAGATTTTGGCTTACGTAGGTGGCAGACAGAGAAAACAGAATTGACCACTTTGACAATACTCCATAATGGAAGTTTGGATACTACTTTAAGATGGATGCCAGTAGTGCTTTCCAGCACTGACATAAGGCCAATGCAGCTCTGAGGTAAGGAAACAAACATTCCCTTACTTTGAGGAGGCCTCCACGAGTGGCACCCAAGTGCAGGATGCAGCACATGCCCCATTGGCACCACTATGCCAGTGCTGGAAAGCACTGATGTAAGGGGTTAGAATTGTGCCCTTAATGTGTTGTATATTAGCCTTGCTTTGAAAATGGTCCAAATGATTTCAAATCAAATATTTTAAATATGGCTGTTGCAGAATGCAACCAAGTCTATGGATCATGCTCCTTTAGGAGTTTGGGTGGCTTCTTTTAGTAGACAAGTTTAGATGACTTGCTTGACTGACTCTGCCAAATCATGTGGGAATGAGCGTGGGCGCAGACTTCTCCTCCCTACCTGATACCCTGTTCCATTGCTGCATAAGCACATGGCACGCAATGGTGCCAAGGTGCACAGGATGGGGAAAGGGATATACATCCCTGCCCTGGTCCTTACCTACTTCAATGGTGCTAGTCAAATGGATCATCTGAGTGAATCCTCTGCAATCTAAACAGAAAACAAAAATCTTCTAGTTTTTGAAGACATTTCCCCTTGGTTAAGTGTATGGTTTTTAATTCTCAGTGTGTAAATGATATGGTTTATCTGCTCTCACAGGTTTTAGGATCCATTTGGGGTTTAAATATTTGAATCTTATACTTTCTGGTTATTATGCTTGCATGCTGCTTTCAGTACTTCTTTGACCCCAAATGTAGCCTATAAATATCTCAAATATTTGGAATAGTGCAGTCTTTCTCAACCAGTTGTATGGGTACCACCAACAGTACTCCAGTGGTACTCACAGGAACCTTGAACCCCTGCCGCCTGGCAGTGAGAAAAGGAATTCAACACAACTAACAGCAGTCGGAGGCTTGAACCAGTGGGAAGAGCTCCAAAACATTCTCTTCCACACCTGAAAAAGCCCTCCCATCCACCCTGAGCCTCTTACAGGTGTTTGTTGCATTGCATTCAGCCTCCCAACCTCGAAATAACTAGTGATGATGTTGTTGCCCGTTACTTCCGGCGGTACTTCGAATAGGTGGACTATGTGAAGTGGTTTGGCAGAGGACAAATGTTGAGAAACACTGGAATAGCATGTTTAAGCTATGTTTAAGCACATAGCACAGAAATTAATGTAAACCAAAGTTTCCAAATTTTGCAGTGAAGTAGATTTGGAAAGGCAGAAATAGCATCTGGAGCTTGTTCCCCAGATACATTGTGATTAATTAATTATAAGTTTTATTATGCAAATCTACTTCTAAATACCTGGTTGCTGGGTTCAACAAAATGGCAATTGCTGTGAATATCCCTGCCTGTCCTGTGGCTGACATTTTAAATCTTCGTTAGAAGCCACATTTTCCATTTTAAGGCTGCTGTTTTACATTATTGTTCTGCTGATATTATGGTTCTTAATATGTGAACAGCTATAATTTAATTAGGCTTATACACAATGTATTTCTTTCCATTTTACACGTTCTAAGACAGTGTTTCCCAAACTGTTGGTTGGGACCCACCAGTGGGTCTGTAAGCTGATTTTTGGTGGTTCGCAAAATTTTTGTAACATTAAAAAAAAAACCTTTGCTAGCACCCTTATCCAGAAAAAATTGCTACAGCAGGCAATCCAGATGGAGAGACTGCTCTTGTAGCTGGAATGCTAACCTGTGGTATGAAGTCCATCTTCATACCCCCAAATTAAAATGTCAAATTTTCTGATTTTGTCTAGTAATTGGCATGCTGTAGATAAAGTGTAAACCCAGTTTCAGTCTTTTGTCTGGCCTGGAAGTCCCTCACTGCACATCTTGCCCTCCATCTCAGCCTTCTGGGCGCCCTGGAATAACTGTAAAGGTTTGGGGGAACAATTCTTGAACTCCATTTCTAGGAAGCGTCTAACAAATTCTACACACACATAATATATGTAAACTCTTTATGGGAGAGCTCAGGAACTACGGGGGCACAGGAGCCCGATTATTAATTATTCTCATTAATAAATAAAAATATTATTTCTTTCTATATCACATTTTCGGCCTCATTAAGCTTTGTGGGTCACGATAGACTATCGTTTAAAAAAGTGGGTCCCAGTGCTAAAAGGTTTGGGAAGCATTGTTCTAAGACATAGTGAGGATTCTATGTAAACTAGCAAATAACCTGTCAATTCAGTGTATGGAGAATGGGGAGGGTGGGTTGTGGTGCTTGCTCATTCCTCTCCTCCCTGCAGGTGCTCCCTGCCACCCCTCCAAATCAGCTCCATACCCCACCATATACCACCTGCAGTTCTGCCCATTCCTCCCCCCCCATCAGTTTCTCTCTTTGTCTCCCTCACCAGAACTTGTATTTCTTCTGCATGCAAAGTTTGTTGTTCCCAGCCAGTTTTCTACTTCCATAGGCATCAACTGATAGGCAACAGAAGAGCTGAATAGTGACAGAAGAAAGTGTAGAACTGCTTTTTTATATACAAATACAAATACTAGCAATATTGGTGGTCCAAGTCAGCCAAACATGCGGTGAGAAGATGCTTCTGAGCATGTGCAGAATGCATTTTCCTTTTTCTTTTTTTTTTAAAAAAAATTATTTTCCAAAATAAAAACAAACAACAAATATAAACAAACACATAACAAATGCAAACTCAATACACAACACAAAAACACACCGTTGGAGGGTGCAGGCAACCATATGTCAATATATCTAATCAATCAATACATATTTTCTAATCTTGTTCTTCTTCTAGTTTAGCCTCTTAATATCATTTATCTATCATATCATATCCTGTATAATATATCATGTATACAATATATTCATCTAAATGCCTATCTTATACATCTACAACTTCATTTTCAACCAAGCATAGAATGGTCTCCATCGCTCTATCTGTGTCGGTTTGCGCTGTTGATCCAAAATCTCTGTAAGTCTATCCATTTCCGCCACATTCATTATTTTCTCTATTAATTCATCTTTCGTTGGAATTTTAGTATCTTTCCAGTATCTAGCATATAAAATCCTTGCAGCAGTTAACATCATAATAACTAAATACACATCATTTTCTTTATCTATAATATCTAAGGCAGTCATTTTCAACCTTTTTCAGCTCACAGCACACTGACAAAGCACTAAAATTATCAAGGCACACTACTAGTTTTTAATTACATTATTATGTTACAATTAATTTAACTAATATAACTAAGGGCACAAGCCTAACCATAACCAGGTCTACTCAGAAGTAAGTCCTATTCAATGGGGTTTACTCTCAGGAAAGTGTGGTTGGGATTGCAGCCTAATACACTGAGGGCACAAATCTAACCAGGTCTACTCAGAAGTAAGTCCTATTTTGCTCAGTGCGGCTTACTCTCAGGAAAGTGTGGTTAGGATTGCAGCCTTAGATCATTACATAACAATGAAAGAAATTCCCAAGAAGCCTGGAGAGGAAGCTATATGTGGTTTCTGGAAAGGTTTTGAAGCAGGTCTGTTCAAACTGTTATCAACTGATATGTTCTGAGATGCCAGGAGATGCTGGCAAAGAGAGATGAGACTGAGCATACAGGAGAAACCGGGGTGGGGGGGAGGGGCAGTGAGGAGATGTGACTGAAACAAGTGCAGGATTCACTGGGGGGGGAGAGAGAAAGAGAATGGGAAGCAACTGGTTTTGAACTTTGGAAGGTGGGGAAGAGGGGTGGGGAGGGGCAGTCAGAGGGGTTAACTGCAGTTATGATGGGGGGATGTGTGTGCAGGAGGGGGGAGGGGGAGGGGTGGGGGAGAAAAGTATCACTTGCCTGCTCATTTATTCAAGAAAGAGTGCAACCAAGCCTCTGTATGTCTACTCAGAAGTAAGCCCCATTAAGTAAGTCAATGGGGCTTACTCCTAGGTAAGTGTGGATAGGATTGTGACCCAGCGCCCTTCCTGCCAAAGCCTTGCCAGTGGAGGCAAGGCAGGGAGGGTCAATTTGGGGCATTGCTGGCATGGAAAAGGGTTTCTCCAGGATCCTTTCCAGCTGCTTCTGGCTCCTACCTGCCTTCAGGCTCGCTCTCACACCCTTCTTGCTCTCGCCGTTCGCCCTCACTCCCTCCACGTTCTGCTGGGAGCTCTTCTTCCATCTTGTGATGCATATATTAGTTTTGGTCTCATTCTTTCTTTTACATATATGGCCACACCCCCTTTTGTTTTTAAATCTGAGGCTACAAATACTTCTCCTAATTTTTTGTTCACAAGCAGTGCTTTATTCATATTTTTGATGTACGTTTCTTGTATACAAATTATATCCGTATTTAACCAGAATACATCTTCCTGATAGAAATCCACCAATACACAGGACTAGGAGAACAAACTTTTGAAGAATGCAGTAAGGGCTAAACGTTTGTGTTGATAATCACCAAAAGCATAATTAGCAAGTGTGAGCTCCTTTATCCAGATGGGTATCATGGTTTGGGGGGGAGGGGATTTAGCCTGCCTGCTATGATCTGATGCAGATGGGGGACCCTATGACTGCTTTTGCTCCAGGAGAGAAACTCCCCTTGGTGCCAAACAGGAGCATCCCTGTTGGAGCAAAAAAAAAAAAAAAGCCGCAGGGAGCTCTAGTCTGGATCATAACCACGAAAAGTCTAACGTCTCATCCCCACTGCCGTTGTCTCAATCTGAATTTGGAACCCTGAAGCTGCTATTTCATATGGAAAAAAATACATTAACAGTCAGAAATACAAAGAAGCAGTGCTATTGGATTGTATGGCGCTCAGCCTCGGGTGCCAGCACTTGAGGAATCCAGCACTGCTTTGCTGACGATATGAGACACTTTCCACTAGAAACGTGAACTGCAATGTGTAGACCAGGGGTGCTCACACTTTTTTGGCTCAAGAGCTACTTTGAAACCCAGCAAGGCCCGGAGATCTACTAGAGTTTTTTTTACAATGTTTGCACCATCATAACATATAACATTTATGTGTACAATGTATGTTGGTGTACCTTGAGCCCCACTGAGTATAACAGGACTTACTCCTGAGTAGACATGCCTAGGATTAGGCTGTGAGGCTGCAATCCTAGCCACACTTACCTGGGAGTAAGCCCCATTGAGTACAATGGGCCTTACTTCCGGCGTTTCCTCCCAGAGGCACCTGAAGGGGGGGGTCGGCACTCCGCGATCTACTCATTTTGCCTCGTGATCTACCGGTAGATCGCGATCCACCTATTGAGCACCCCTGGTGTAGACCAAGGCAGAATCTTCTTCGCATTCCAAATTCCGCTGAACTGTTCAGGGCATCTGAGACATTGTATTTATACCTAGCAGGCACTGTCATTTGATGCTTTGCAAGTTTATGCACAGACCCTGTGACCTATTTCGTTGCCACTGAAGGCAATGGACGTCTTAATGGGTTCCTCCCCCACCACACACACATTTAAACCAATGCTATTTATAGAAGAATCTATAGCCAAGAAGGTTTTGAAACCCATTTTTCTCTTAGCGTCTTACTCCTCATCAAGTTTGTTTCAGCCAAAACATAAAAATATATCCCTGTGTGTCATAACTGGCATTTACTAACGTCCAATTTCCACCTTCTCATCACGTCATGACTATAAATTTGATAACAGGCAAAAAAAAACAAAAACAAAAACAAAAACAAAACAACATCTTGGGCTATTTGGATTTGAAGTGTCTGCCTTCTAGGAAGTTGGTGACATGATTTCCTCTAATGGCCAGACTTCAAGGGGTTTCACACATGACAGGTAAAGTGCTTTGGAGCTTCTCTGGGTGCTGTCTGCACCCTCTGGAGTGCTGCAAACACAGGAGAGAAAGTGAGAGACAGTCAATTTAAAATCAAAAGTATAGTCACCAAGGTAGGCTTTCATTTGCACAACAAATGCAGGAAATGCGGGAGATAAGCCTCCTAGGAAGAATCCCCTTTTATCTTGCATTCTCTTCAGAGGTGTCATGATTTCTTTTTACAGTCTCAGAATGTTCATTCCCAATTTTCTACTAAAACACTGTAATGTTCTCAGAATTGTTTTGAATTTCACAAGAGATGCATTTGTGTGCCAGGAAAGGTACACAGTGGGGAATGTACAGAGTTTCCCTTCTGCCAGAGGAATAACTCTTCCACCAAAGTAAGGGGTCCTTTATCGTATTTTTCTAAATTTTCTAAATGTATGTTTTTAATCTAAAAGCAACACTAGTGGCCCAATCCTATTCTGTACCAGTTCACACTGCACAGCTATGCTGTCGGAGTGTGTGCTGCATGGAATGGTGGGGGGGGAGGGGTGTGTGACCAGGTGGCTTGGAAGAATTAAGTAAGAATTTTGTACTTACTTCACTGTAGACCGCCTGGCCATCAGTGGGTTTCCTGCAACCTACGTTAGCTCTTTTGCTGATGTAAATCTAAGGAGAGAACATAAGAACATAAGAAGAGCCCTGCTGGATCAGGCCAAAGGCCCATCTAGTCCAGCTTCCTGTATCTCACAGTGGCCCACCAAATGCCCCAGGGAGCACACAAGACAACAGACACAATCTGCGTCCCGGTGTCCTTCCCTGCATCTGGCAATCAGAGGCAGCCTGACTCTAAAACCAAGAGCTTGCACATACCTGTTATGGCTTGTAACCCACAATGAACTTTTCCTCCAGAAACTTATCCAATCCCCTCTTAAAAGCATTCAGGCAAGATGCCATCACTACTTCCCGTGGCAAAGAGTTCCACAAACTAATTACAGGCTGGATAAAGAAATATTTTCTTCTGTCTGTCCTAACTCTCCCAAAACTCAACTTTCGAGGATGTTCCCTGGTACTGGTGTTATGTGAGAGGGAAAAGAGCCACTCTGTCCATCCCCTGCATGATTTTGTATGTCTCAATCATGTCCCCCCTCAGGCACCTCTTTTCTAGACTGAAGAGGCCCAAACACTGTAGCCTTTTCTCATAGGGAAAGGCTACAGTAATCATTTTGGTTGCTCTCTTTTGCACTTTTCCACTATATCCTTTTTGAGATGTGGTGACCAGAACTGGATGCAATATTCCAGGTGTGGCTTTACCATCGATTTGTACAATGGCATGACAATATTAGCTGTCTTATTCTCAATGCCTTTCCTAATGATCCCAAGCATGGAATTAGCCCTCTTCACTGCCACCACACATTGGGGTAACACTTTCATCGAGCTGTCCACAAGGACCCCAAGATCTCACTCCTGATCTGAGCTGGAGTGAGTCCACACTGTGAAGGGAGTGTATGATCACAGCATGCAATGCTGCCATTGAGATCCTTCCCCTGCTTGCCCCAACCTGCTCCTGCCATGACTATACTTGCGCCCAGTGGGCACCTGGGATCCACTGGCAAGCAGGTGGAGCCTCCAGCCATTCGCTCCAGCAGCTCTGGAGTGTACAAGAGCAGCCCAGCTTTGACAACACCATAACAGGGCTTACAGCAGCAAATATCTGCTGCCATAGGCCCTGCATTAGATTGGGCTATAGGTCAACAAACACCATATTCTGTAAATTCTCATACTCTTTGTGCAAATTTCTTAATCAAAGATGGTTAATATCTTCTTCTGCAGGGTTTCTTTTCCTGAGACTACAACAAATCCATGAGTAGGCCTCAGGGCCAGACACTTTCACCCACCCATACCTCCACTCCTCCTTCTCCATGTCAGAGATACTTTGGCCTACCACTCTCCTCTCCTCCGTGCTTCTTCTTTCTTGCCATCTTCCTCTTCCTTTTGCAATTCAGGGCGTAGGAAGAGCAGAGACTGGCACATCACCAGGTGAGTGGGGCAGGAGGTCTTGAACCAAACTATGCAGGGCTACCTTGACCATCAAGGCAGCAGCCCACGATTACACAATTCAAAGTGTGTCCAGTCAGTCAAGCTGGAAGCTGCAAATGAGATTTAGGGCACAATCCTAACCCACTTTCCAGCACTGACATAAGGGCAATACATTCCCTTACTTTGAGGAAGCCTCCATGAGTGCCACCCAACTGCAGGATGCAGCACACATCTCATTGGCACAGATACGCCAGTACTGGAAAGTGGGTTAGGACCTGAGCCTTAGGTTTTCAGGCTAGTTCTGGAGTGGCTGGCTTCCTGAACAAATACAGAATATGATCCAGAATCCTCTGCTCTCTGGGTTTTAGATCTCACTCTCACTTCACCCTTGAGTGACATTACAGCAACCAAACATATAATAACAGCCCAGGAGAGAGCAAAAGCATAACCAGTAAAGATCCGAAAACAAATTGCTCTTCAGAAAATGCTGAAAAGAAAAAAGGGAAGGGGCACTGTTAACCTCACAGGGACATGCATTTCACAAGGATGGGGCTACCACCAAGTAGGCCCTCCTGCACATGTTATCTGACTGTACTTCTTACAATCACAAGGAGGCCTCTCCAGAAGGTCTTGGGGCACAGGTAAACAAATGCAGCCAGAATAGGGTCCAAACAAAATTATAATATCCTGCCTCTGTCAACAATCTCAGAGCCTCATTTTGTATCAATTGTATCGAATGGATAGGACACCCTCACTTAGACTGCAGTGCAGCACTCCAAACCAGAGGTGACCAAAACCTGATCTGACCGAATCGGGAACGCCCAGCAAAGTGGCCTGAAGGGTGCCATGACTCATAGTAAAGATTGCCCGTGAAAGGCCCAGTAGAAAAAACAAGGACACCCTTCCCCTGTCTAGTTCCTAGCAAAGAACATTCACTAAAGTGATTGAGGGCCTGATCCTATCCAACTTTCCAGTGCTGATGCAGCCATTCCAACGGGGCATGTGCTGCATCCTGCAATTGTGGGGGGACGGGACAGTAGCAGATGCCTCCTCAAGGTAAAGGAATGTTTGTTTCCTTACGGTGGGGTTACACTGCAGGTGCATCAATGCTAGAAAGTTGGATAGAGTTGGGCCACAAGTTGCTTGGTTCAATACCAAGTCAAATGCCAGATTATAATAGATCCAGAAAATCAGTTTCCTCCTGGAAACCCTAGGGTTGCGTCACCACCACATGTTCCAGCACTTTCCCAAGAATTGATATAATCTGCAATGAGAAGTTTTTGAATCATTTAAATTGCAGCCTCATGAACCACCAGTTTCATTGATGGCCTCTAATAATTCATAATTTAGAAGTTCAAATGAAATGATCTAGGAACTGAGATTAATTCGCCCATATTGATATTGAATTTGTTTATTTTTACTTGCTTGCACTAATGTGCCTTTAAATTGCTTGGTAAACTCAAATGTATTTAAGGATGTGAACAGAAACAATGAAATTAGAGGCCTTTCGATTGATTTAACTAAGCATCTTAAAGTAATGAGGGACTGTGTTTTGCCTGCAGTATGCAAGGTAGTTCAGTTACCTACGATTCAGCAGAGGAAGGGAAAAAGAAATAATCAATACCACACCGATCAATGTTTATCAACAGTGGATGTTACATTAAAGTTAACAACATTATCAGTAGACATTCAGCTGAAAAATCTATTGACTTTAAGACAGTGGTTTACAACCTGGAGGTTCCTTCAAAGCTGATTGGATTTTTTCAAAGTGAAAGATCAGTAATGGGAAATAAGCTTCCCAGAAAGAAAACTTGCTCACGTCCCTTAATTGGCACTCTCAGTTCATACAGTGAGACCCAGCAGTTTGGGGAGCCCAAGCAGGCTTGAACAGTGTCCTCCATGAAATGAGCATGCCCTGGACCAAGAACATATTCCAGAAGCTTCTGCAACATCCATGGGTTCTGTAGCAAGCAAATAAGTGGAAAGGCAAAAGAGTGAGAATCCCAAGATTAAGATGAAGAAGTATGTTGGTAATGAAATATTTTCCACTGTGAAAATGACCCCATTTGGCAAAATACTGTACTACGACTGTCAACTTTTGAGAAGATGTTGGAGTTGAAACAGGCAAAAGTTGAAAACCTACTTTTGGAAGAAAATTTTAAGGAACTTGGACAATAGATTAGTCACTCCAAAGGCTGCTTGGTTTGATTTCACCAGTGTGGCTGACTACACACACTCCTGAACCAACGTGGTCCACCCACACAACATTCCACCATGCTGCTGCCTCATGTTTCATGACATGAGCTTGCAAATGCGTTTTGCTAGGCCAGTCTCAAGCTAATGTAATATGTGTACAATAGTGTTGCCACCTAATCAGTTTTAAACTGGCTTGAGCATATCTTTTTGTTGGCCACCAGGCTGTTTGCTTTTTTGCTCAGCCTCATGTTTGTGCAACCATATCATGTTTGCACATGATGAATGTGCAACCATATCATGTTTGCACATTCAAAATTCTGAACACTTACAAATGAGGAACAGCTCTTCCTTCCTGAGAATTCTATGCATGGGAATAGACCTCCTATCACCAGGTGGCTTCAGCAGCATGAGGGGCATTCCTTTCTAGTGGTATTTATGCCAACTCTTCACTCTGAGGGTGACCAGTTGAGTCTGTGGATATCTTCACTCTGTGACCAATTGTGTCTTTGGATGAAAAACCAGTAGTCTTTGGTCCCAATCCAACAGCACAGGCGTACAGCAGCAAGAACCTTCTTTAACAAGCAATATTTGTTCCAGTCACCTATGGGGGGGGGACGGCTCCAATTGCCTCCTGCTCTTCTTACCTAACAATTTCTCTGCTGCTTAGACTTCTGGTTCAGATTGACATCACACAATCTCCCCCTCCCCCAATTGGGAAATATGGCATGCATCCCTTCTCTCCCCACATGGCAATTCAGCCTTCTACAACCTATCCCTCTCAGACCTCTTCCACATTCAGATGTTTTCCACTACATTCTCATTGTGCCAAACAGTTTTCAAAGACTTCCACCGGCAGCAGCAGGACTGAAGAGCGAACTCTCAGAGCTCATTTTACCCACTCGGGGACAATAAGTGGATTAGTAACAAAACGTCCTTGAATGGCTAAATGTCAATGCGTATCTGAAAATTAGATGTCTTTTTTCCATGGTTTCCATCCACATTGCTGAATAGCGCTGTGCATTCCTTCCTTCAGGATATATGTATTTCGCTGCTGTATGAAAAACAAAACAATGTATTATGTTACAGATCCTGTTTGAGGGCATGTGGAACAGGGGAGGGCAGAGTGGATCCCAGCAGCACTGGTGTATGCCAGGATCCTATACCTGTTGCCTCTCTCCTTCCTTACTTTCCTTGGTTCTGAGCCAGCAATATGGCTGGCTCGGAGCTGAGAGGACCCAACTGGGCAGTGGAAGCTTGCCCTAGATAAGGGAATGAAATTTTATTTACCATGAGGAAACCTTCACAACTGCCCCTCACCATAGGATTCAGCATGCACTCCATTGGTGCAGCTGCATTGGCGGGGGTGGAATTAGTTAGGATTGGGCACTTAGAGGCTGAGAAGGAAGAAGGTGGCAGGATGGGGTCTTCTTCCCTCAATTGTGCCAAGCCAAGAGAGTATCTTTTGGCCCCTTTTCTTGGAGACTGAGAAAGCAGGCAAGGTAGACTCCTTTTTCCTTGGCAGAGCTGAGGGAAGAAAGTGTCTGCCCACTGCCCCAGAGAGAGAACAATGGAGTGACTTGCTCTGTTGTCATCTCCTCTGCTTACTCTTTGTGAATGGGCTTTCTAGATATCTCTGTCAACACAGAGGCCTCTGAGGAAGCCCATTTGCTGATGAGAAGGGCAGGCAAAGGCAATGACAGAGCAGTGCATCACTCTGGTATCCTACATAAAGATGGAACTTGGGGGCTTCATATGTACCTCAGGTGAACCTTCAGAGCCTCATAGGGCCCTCAACCAGTGCTCAGCCTGGATGACCTCTGACACCATCTTTGATTATGCAACTAGTCACTGGTGGTTGTATTTGCAAACATGCATCCACATTCATATAAAAAGGTGCATCCCATCAGATTGATAGGACTCCAATAATGACCATGATGCATGTGGGGGGTTGCATGCATGTCAATGTTCTTTTAAATACACATCGGTGTGGAACACTGCCTATATGCATTGATCTATCCTGATGGATGAGACCATAATATATTACACAGGCAAGCACCTAATGCAGCAGGAAAAATATCCTAAACATTTCATTCTAATTTGTGAATAGAGTTTTTTAGTGCCGAAGAATGCAATAGAAAATATGAGACACTTTCCAAATTCTACCTGATGTCCAGCTTAAATGTCTACTTTTGCAAACATCTCCTGGTTCAGCGCACTTGATATGATATCATTATATAATTGCAATGTCCAGATGTGGAACTCCCTGACCCAGGACCTCTGTCTAGGCCCTTTGTTATCAGTCTTCCATTGTCATCTGGAGACATTTGTGTTTTGGCAGGTCTTTGGCCTACTTTTGTTTCCCCTTGCCTCTGGCTAAGCAGCTTCTGGCCATTATACCTCTCGGCTTGCCTGTTCCAGCACAGGATAGGATTGTGCCCTAAGTCATATGAACACAATACTTCTGAGTAAAATAAATAACATCTTTTTCAAACAACGCTGCCTCTGACAAATAACTGAGCATCTCAGAAAGTCATAATGGCTTGCACTACATGGAAGAAACACAAACCACAGGGTTTCATCTGCAGCCAAACCCTCACTGCTGTATGGAAAGGAACAGCAGTCTTGCCACTCACTGACCATGAGGAATCCATCCTTGCCTTGTTGGAGGGCATGGCTGCTTAGCCTGTTCTTCAGATGCAGGAAGACTCTTGGGCAACCATTGAGGTCAGGTCAGAGGAAGTGAGGAGTGAGCTTCTTCTCCAACAACAGAAGGTTCATCTGGCTACTTTCTGGAGGCTTGCAAGAAACAAATTAAGATTTATTCAGAACCTCTCATTAATGTTCCCAAATGAAGCAAGCACAGGATGCCAAGATCTATGTCATCTGATTATCCATAGTGTTGCTTTCATCTTTAAAAATAATCACAGGACAGATTGCATCGCAGTGTGGGAAGAGCACGCACTGTCATCCATCTCTTAAGCAGAAGGCAGCCATTTACCTGGTTCTCAATATATCTATTGCTATGCAATTATCTTGTCCAATATTTTTCACTCACAGAAGCACCTGCCTTTGGAAAAATGTACTGATACTTCAGTCTTTCTTCTCCAACTCCTTATTCTCTGCATACTTTCTGTTCCTGACTTCTAAAGCCTTTATTCTAAACAACCCACTAATGTCTATAATTTTTAACACCCCCACACTATCCTGCAACCAGAGGCATTTTTCAAGAGTAGTCAAGCACACACTGTAGGCCACACACCTGGTGTGCCATGCTGTCATGTGGCAAAAGCAAACACGCTAGAACATGATTGAAGTCACATTTGGTTTGGCCCCGAGACTGTACAGGTTATGCTGTTACTGACCCAAAATGACTTGGATTAGAAGGGAGACAACAGAATCACCCAGGAAAAAACACAGTTTCAAATCTCCTAGCAGTGTTAGGTACCTTTCCTCTGCCACAATCAAGCACTGATTATCTGACAGGTTTTAATGAAGTCAACCTTGTTCCCAAGAGCAAAATTCCCAGCCGCTACAATGACTGGAGAATCATTTTCCACTGAGCTGAAATGTTTCTATTTTCAGAAGGTTAATTAGCAGATTACTAATGAGAAGAGATTTAATAATAGCAGCTGCTCCAGCTTCTGAATCTTTCAGTCCCCCTAATGGGTTCTGGAGCCTCTGCTTTTTTTTCCATATTGGCACAGATTTGGCAGAGAAACAGATTTTATAGAACCAAGAATGCCACTGATTGTTAGCCAACATTAAGAACCAAGCTACAATTTTTCTCTGTTGAATATCCCAACATCAAGAGATGGGGGCTCTAAGGGAGCCCACAGTGACCGTTGAAAGGGGAAGAGTTCTCAGAACAGTTGCAGCACGGGGGAGGTTAAGTTGCAAAAATTATGAAACACATGATATTAAATGATTTCATTCAAGGATGTCTGAAAAGCTGTCCTTGATGACTTATGTGCAATTCAGTGCTGGGGAGGCTTCCAATAAGCATTCAGCATCATACGGAAACCCATCATCAGAGACGGAAACCTGTCTCTGGAGAGATTTGAGAGCCCATTGAAACACTAGAAAATGCCAAATTCTACACTGAATAATGGAAGAGCCATTGTATTTGTCTGGTCATGTTGCAAAGGAAGTCTCTTTCTGCTTCTTCAAAAGGCACCTTATACATTGTTTTAGCCCATATGATCACAGAAGCTGATGCGAACCTTGTAGGAAGGAGGGACTAGAGGGTTTTTCTTTCTTTCTTTCTTTCTTTCTTTCTTTCTTTCTTTCTGAGAAGCATGGAAGAGCTATCTACCTGGCATGAAACCACACAGCACTAGCTAAAAGTCACTGTTCACACTGCTGCTGCTCAAGTTGGTGCAGGTATGGATTTTGTTTCTTTTTTAGAATAATGCTTCTTGAACTTTGCAAAATGATACTGCGGTCTCCAGGATCACAATAAAGGAAGGACTGCTGTGAGCATGTCTGTCACTTGCCTCTTTGACTTGATAGGCCTGTGCAAAGTATTCATTATCTTTCTTCCTGTTGTGAGCTTTCTAGGCTCTTTCTGCACACAACAGCTCATTTCAACCTATATATTAAGTGCATGGAACCATTTGACCTGGATCTGGGCCATAATGGAAGGAGTTGGGAGTTTTAAACTTACCCCCTAGATAAGGGCTGTTCACTCCTGTGAAAAGGGCTGTACATGCTGTTCACTCCTGTGAAAAGGGTTCTCCTGGCATTGATTGAAGCTTTTTTCCCCCAGAGCAGACAGCCACACCCACATTAGGGCCCAATCCTATCCAATTTTCCAGTGCCAGTGCAGCTGTGCCAATGGGGCATGCACTGAATCCTATCGTGGGGAGGCAATCACAGAGGCCTCCTCAAGGTATGGGAACATTTGTTCCCTTATCTTGGGGCTGCATTGCAGTTGCACCAGTACTAGAAAGTTGGATAGTATTGGGCCCTTAGTTGAGTGAAATCTATTCTACCGTCTTACCGTAACAAATTTAATGTAGACCGAAAGGACACAAGAGAGATGTTGTGGTTACATGCATACATATGTGCACAAAAGATTTTACATAGTCACATGTTTCATCTCCATTGGCTATCTTCCTGACCTCTGGCATGGAGGCTGTTTTAAAGGACAAGTTACATAATTTTGTTAGAAGACCAGCAAAACTCACATTTGAGTTCCTTTAGAACTCTTGGGTGAATATCATCTGGCCCAATTTGTTAATGTTTAATGTAGCAATGCACTCTAGAATGTATGGAGTGCTAGGGTTGTTGCCTGGGGAAAGGTAGTATAGAAATCTCCTAAACAAACAGCCTTCATTCCTTGTTACTTCTATTTGTCTCTAGACTTCTTCCTTGAAAAGATAGGGTTTCACAATCCAAGAAATGAGTTCCAAAAGATCCTTTCCCTCTTCCTCAGATGTCTTCCTACCCTGAGGCTTTCACTTTTCATGGTAGCAGTGGAGCTGTCGGCCTACAGTGGGATTCGTCTCATATCCCTAAAGTTCTCTTCAATGTATTTCGTGGACTTTTTCAGCTTCCCCAGACCAGCTTCTTGGTTTCAAGCAAACAAACTTGAGCCAGGAGCTTATTGAATCAAGGACATATGCATGACTACACATGCAGGACATGCCCAACAGTCATGTACATTGCTCCCTATGCAATTCGCTGGAAAGTATCTGCCCCTACTAGCTTTCTACCTGCACAGATATTTTTTTCATTCTCTTTTTTTAAAAGTTTGTTTACTGGAAATGCTAAGTGTTCTTTTGTATTTTATTTCTGCATTTTATTTTAGGAAGCTTAGTTCTGAGGAGGTGAAATGTTAATGCCTTGGCCTCCTTGTTTGCTACTGAACTTGTTTGTTTCCCATTTACCTCAGTGCTTTGTTGCCAGGTTGCAACCAGCCTGCACTAGGTGATAATTTAATGCAGATTACAAGAATATCAGGCACTGGAAAAGATGGACAGTGTATAGTGGGTGCTGGTCAAAGAAAGGATTTCATTTCTCCAGGGAATGAAAAGGTCTCACCACTTCTCTCCATGCAATTATCCCTTTTTCTGAACCTAGGCTGATTTTTAAGATATATTTTTAAACTGGACTGAGAGCCAAACATGCCACTTTAGTTACCTAAGGGCAGGGCCTAGGAGAGGGGGGTAAAGGGGATAATTTGTACCCAGGCCCAGGGTCAAAAGGGGGGCCCAGGAGCCAAAGGAGGGGACCCAGAAATTTCCTGGTATCTGACTCAGATTGTTGCCCACATGGGGTATTGGGGACACTACCATGACTGGGGATGCTGGGGACACTACTGGTGCCACATGGGTGGGTAGACCTAAGCTCCAAAGACTTTTCCAGCTGTCTCTACCCTCCGCCCCACCTTGCTTGGCCCCTCCCTGCCCCTATTCTGCCTGCCTGTCACCACCCTCCCCTGCTCTGTTTCACCGTTCCCTTTTTGCAAGGGAGTCCAAAAGAAACTTTGTACCCCCTGATAAAATTCCTCTCAGAGGTCCTGCCTAAGGGCAATAGGTCTAAATTTAAGCCTGAACTGATAGCTAAGCCTTACTCAAGTTTATAAACTGGCTTTTCTGTAAAGCTGCAATCCAATGTATTTGGGAACAAGCTCCATTAAACATAGTGGAGCTTACTTCTGAATGGACACACATAGGATAGCAGATAGGAAGGGCCCCATGGCCCTTCTCAGTGTATGACTATACACAAGCTTTAGACTTTGTTCTATGACTGGCTCAGCCTACCCTGTGGACCTTCTAAGTTTATACTTCCATAGTAGCTTTTCTCCTCTTCAACTTAGGAATTAGTTTGGTTTTAGGAAACCAGGAATCAGTTGGGTTTTACTGCAGCCATTCAAGCTTCAGCGCCTACAGAAGAGCTGAAGGTTTCAACAGAATCAACTGCCTCAGATTCAGCTCCTGACCATCAACACTTTTGCTTGCTGAGTCAGCACTGGAACCTCAGTTAAATAAAAAATGCAGTTCCTTTCTTCCCACACTTGTGTAGTCCCAGCTACCTGAAGGATCTGTGTTGGCCAGTTCCTCCCACATGCGGCTTGTGATATTAGAGTGGGACTGGCTGCATTGGTTCCCTTGCTGCTATGGTAACACTGCCCTTACCATTTTAAAGGCCAGATGTTGAAATGCTGACATATGAAAAAGGAAGCAATTGTAACAGATGCAATTCTGCCTTAACAATTGGAGTGAATCCCAAAAATATTATAATACATGTTGGACAGGTCAGCCATTCTGTTATTCTTAATAGATGCTTGCATAAATTGCACATATCCAAGAATCCAGTCTTAGCTTGTCTATCTGGCCACAATGTTTTTCTGTGTTTGCCTCCATGGTCATCAATATTCCATTAGGGTAAAAAAGGGAGACTTGGATCAAAGGGAGCAAGGACCTGAAAGGCATTCAGATTCCTTGGTTTCAGTCCCTGTAACAGAATTTTCTTCCTATCTAAAGAACAAACAGCTCTAGTCAGTGAAATAAGCTTTATTGATTACAATGCATGAGGTAGCAATACCCAAGCTCCTTGATTCATCACACCCACTCATACACTGGCCAAATACAGCACTGAGATGATTATGCAGCCTAGGTTGGGAGAACACAATGGGGGACTCTTGCTTTGTGAGTCTTGCCTCAGAACTCTTCTTCTAACACCTGGGGTGGTTCTTGAAATCAGTTGTCTCCTGGGATGGGCCCATCTGTATAGATCATTTGCTAAGTGTCTTTTGGGCTGGAAGATTCCAACTTGGTTTGCTTCTTTCAGGGCAATACACAGAGTTCCTTAGCTGCTCATGCTGAATTCTGGCCTATGGCTGCTTCCCTTTTCACACAGCCTTGAGCGTGTTGCTAACCAGAGTCATCTAACTTCTCCCTGTGATCAGTGGGCCTCTTTCTTCTCAAGGAGGTTGTAAACAAATTACAGTCTGTGTTAACATTTTCCTTTGATAGCTTTCTCTGTCCAGCCAGGTGGCCATTCACATGCCATTCAAACCCTTTTAACTATCAAAGGCTGCAATCCTAATCACACTTTCCTGAGAGTAAGCCCCATTGAACAAAATAGGACTTACTTCTGAGTAGACCTGGTTAGGATTGTGCCCTAAATTTCTATAGTGTCAAGCAGTAGTGGCATTTGAGATAAAGGAGTAAGGAGGGGAAGAGAAGTAAGAAAGATGTCTCTTCACTCACTGACAGCCCAATCCTAACTAAATTCCTATGTGGTAATGACGTAGTGGCAGTCCAGGTTCCACTGCATCTCATGGGGAAATTTCAGCTGCTGGAGGTCTCCTCAGGGTAAGTAGACATTTGTCCCCTTGCCTTAGGGTATGCCCCAGCAGCTACAATTGGTCAACTTGGATCTCTGCCAGCAATATCACTGGTGCAAGTCCAACATGATTCATCCTAGTTTATCGAGCCCAGGAAGGGGGATAGGATGTGGCAAATGCTGGTGCTGCCAATCCCTCCCACCCCCTCAGGGGTCTAGTCTACTCCATTCACAGAAGATGCCTGTGCTCAATTTTGGATAATTTCTCTCCTCTCTCTGCAATCCCCTTATCCTATTCTCACCCACCCTGTGAGGGTCCACCAGCTCTCAGGAGGCTTTTAAGGAGGGTATAGTGGAGAGGAGAAGGAACATCTCTTATAGAAGCCTCATTCTGCTCATGCAAATCTGGATCCAACCCTATCTCCATATAACAAATGGCAACAGTTATTGGCTGAACAATGGTTGGCTGGCAACCTTCAGTCTCGAAAGACTATGGTAGAAGCCTGCAGCACCCAGTATTCCCAGGCGGTCTCCCATCCAAGTATTAACCAGGCCTGACCCTGCTTAGCTTCTGAGATCAGACAAGATCAGGCATCTGATTTTTTCCAAAAATCACCGTATCTACAGACTAAAGAAGCAGAAACTACATTTACATGCTCTAGTTGCCAGTGCTTCAAAATACATATGTATTGCACCAATGGTTGCTCTACCGTTCCATATGGCTTACTTTATCAATTAGTGTAAATGTGGTTAATACCTCATTATTTATGTAAAGGTCAATTAATTTAACATTTATAAAGTATTTTACATTTAAAATTTAAATATTATATAAAAGCATTTTTTTTATAAATTAAAAAAGTATTTTTATATAAATTAACAATCCTGCTTCAGAGTGTGGCAACTACCTAAGTGCTCTTGAAGAAAAACACTCAGAATGAGCTTGACTCTAGGATGACACATGTAATTCATTACAGAAGTTTCAAAACAATTTGAAAGAAAGAGTTCTTTTTGAACACCTGCTGTCTTCAGCAAAATCTTTTTTAAAAGTTGTATATTACTGATGTGTCAGCTGATCCCTCCACCATACACATATTGGTACCTGCAGCTTCTCTATTTGCTGCAGAACAAATAATGAGAATTATCTACACAGCAGTCTGCCAATAAAATGGGAAAACTCGGTGAACTTGACTAGAAGATTTGTAGGCTGACTCAGTAATCCAAGAGGCTGTCTGAACAGTGATGACTGAAACGACCTAGAGTCACCAACAATACATGTGTGTACAGCTTGCACTCCATAAGATCATTCTAGACATGACCTCTTGGTTTTCCTTACAAATGTGATTTGTAAACAAAATTGTCTACTATAGAGTCTGAATTGTCCATAACATGTTGCAGATTTTCTTGTCTTTTTAGGGCAAGCAAACCAGGGCTTGTAGTCAAGGTTCTATTGAAAATCATGTCTTCTACTAATGCCACATGGTTCTACTAATGCCACAGCGTCTTGCTGCAGCTCGATGTTCGTAATAAGTCCAGGTGGCAAAGCAACAAATGTTGCACACTCCAGATGATGCAACTTCATTTCCAGAACATGACCTCTGCCCAATTGATGTGCCATGTTTCTCAGCAAGGTCCACATCTTCTCTGTCTGCAAGATCATTTATCTAACAGTCAAAAGAAAACATTAATCATTGACAGTACTGCAACACATTTGGAAATAAAAACTTCCATTTCAATAGATTGTAGACATTTGGTTTTTATTTAACAAAAACACAGGCTAACTACACTCGTGTGTGTGGTTTTTTCTCACTGAAATGACTGCAATACCTACTAAGTGCCTACTAATGAATTTGCTTAATAGATATAGACAACACTCCTAAGCATGTTAACCCAGAAACAAATTTCAGAGAATTCAACAGGGGTTATTTCCCAGTAAATGTGCTTAAGTTGCAAACCTAGCCACTTAGTATTTTTCTGCAAAGTTCTTAGTGTTCTTTTGTTTTTCTCCAGAGAAAGGAGTTGAGTCTTTTCTACTATTGCTCTTGCCAACTGGAATAAGGAGGATTCTTTGAGGAATCCCATACACCAAGTACTGACAGAGAGCCCAAGGTGAGTCTCAAGAGCATGTTTTCCGTTCACCATGCACAGTTGAGTAGGAAGGGTGCTCCAGTGCACCTATCAAAATGCAGGAACCTCTGAAGACAGCAGAAAACCAAAGATATTCCCTACCTCTAATCTAGGCTTCTTGGAACTTTTCCACGAGGGTGGGGATAACAAATTCCACCACACAAGCAAAACTTAAATGCTGTGCTGGCAGAAAAAAATGACCAATAGCATACACATTCTTGCCTTGTGGAAGGCGACAGCTGACAAAACCTGTATGCTAGCAAAATGCCACCAGTACAAAACAGAAAACTGGGAAGATTCAAGGGTGTTGTGAATGGACATTAGTCAGAATTCTAGGTTCAGTCCCTTGACAATGACAATATAATAATTAGTGATAGAGCTCAGTACTTAGTGGGAGAGCACCTGCTTTGCACGCAGAAGGCCTCTGGTTCAATCCCTGACCTGGCAGGGCAGAGAAAAGTTCCTCATGGCTGACAGTGTCAACAAAACTGAGCTAGAAGGACCAACCGTCTGACTCAGTATAAGGCAGCTTCCCAAGTTCCTAAGAGCGATGATAGAAACAGCATCACCAGTTTCCCTGTCTGTCACACAGCTTTCAAAGGCACAGGGGTCCTGCAGGACAAAGAGGTTGACTCAATCCTCTGTGATATAGTCAAAGTTACTCTAATTATATGGATAAGTTACCTGGGTGTAATACATGTGTCAGCAAGAGACAAGGATGCGCCATTGGCTAGATCCTAGGAAGACAAGAAGTGCTCCACCATTTAATATTGATTTAATATTGTGAGGTACTCAGGACCTGGTTAGAGATGTAAATGTTACTGAGCCATTGGGGAACAATGATCATGCTGCGATCCGTTTTGACATGCACGTCGGGGGGAAGAATACCAGGCAAATCTCTCACAAAAACCCTTGACTTCCGAAGAGCAGACTTCCCTCAAATGAGGAGGCTGGTTAGAGTATTGGCAACCTTCAGTCTTGAAAGACTATGGTATCGCGCTCTGAAAGGTGGTTCTGACACAGCGTCTAGTGTGGCTGAAAAGGCCAATCCGGGAGTGACAATCCCTTCCACACCGGGAGCAAGTGCAGTCTGTCGCTGGTCTGTCTCCCTGGCTATGGGCCTTCCTTCTTTGCCTCTTTGCCTCAGACTGTTGGCAAAGTGTCTCTTCAAACTGGGAAAGGCCATGCTGCACAGCCTGCCTCCAAGCGGGCCGCTCAGAGGCCAGGGTTTCCCACTTGTTGAGGTCCATCCCTAAGGCCTTCAGATCCCTCTTGCAGATGTCCTTGTATCGCAGCTGTGGTCTACCTGTAGGGCGCTTTCCTTGCACGAGTTCTCCATAGAGGAGATTCTTTGGGATCCGGCTATCATCCATTCTGGTGGATGGCTGGTGAATGGCTGGTTAGAAGGAGGTTGAAAAGGAAGGTAAAAAGAGTCCAATCTCTCCAGAGTGCATGGAGGCTGCTTAAAACAACAGTAACAGAGGCCCAGCAGAGGTGTATACCGCAAAGGAAGAAGGGCTCAACTAAGTCCAGGAGAGTGCCCGCTTAGCTAACGAGTCAAGTTAGAGAGGCCGTAAAGGGCAAGGAAGCTTCCTTCCGTTAATGGAAGTCTTGCCCTAATGAGGAGAATAAAAAGAAACATAAACGGTGGCAAAAAGAAATGTAAGAAGGTGATACCGGAGACCCAGAGAGACTATGAGGGACACATGGCCAGCAACATTAAGGGGAATAATAAAAGCTTCTTCAAATATGTTAGAAGCAGGAAACCCGCCAGAGAAGTGGCTGGCCCTCTGGATGGTGAGGGAGGGAAAGGGGAGATAAAAGGAGACTTAGAGATGGCAGAGAAATTAAATGAGTTCTTTGCATCTGTCTTCACGGCAGAAGACCTTGGGCAGATACCGCTGCCCGAATGGCCCCTCCTGACCAAGGAATTCTGTCAGATAGAGGTTAAAAGAGAATGTGTTTAAGACCTCATTGATAAATTAAGGATCAATAAGTCACCGGGCTCTGATGGCATCCACCCAAGAGTTATTAAGGAATTAAAGAATGAAGTTGCTGATCTCTTGACTAAGGTATGCAACTTGTCCCTCAAAACGGCCACAGTGCCAGAGGATTGGAGGACAGCAAATGTCACACCGATTTGTAAAAAGGGAAGGAGGGGGGCACCCGGGAAACTATAGGCTGGTCAGCCTAACATCTATTCCAGGTAAGATGGTGGAATGCCTCATCAAAGATAGACTCTCAAAACACAGACGAACAGGCCTTGCTGAGGGTGAATCAGCATGGCTTCTGTAAGGGTAAGTCTTGCCTCACGAACCTTTTAGAATTCTTTGAAAAGGTCAACAGGCATGTGGGAGAACCCATGGACATTATATATCTGGACTTCTAGAAGGCGTTCGACACGGTCCCTCACCAAAGGCTACTTCACACTCCACAGTCGGGGAATTAGAGGGCAGGTCCTCTCCTAGACTGGGAACTGGTTGAAGACCAGGAAACAGAGATTGGGTGTCAATGGGCAATTTTCACAATGGAGAGAAGTGAAAAGCGGTGTGCCCCAAAGATCTGTCCTGGGACCGGTGCGCTTCAACCTCTTCATAAATGACCTGGAGACAGGGTTGAGCAGTGAGGTGGCTAAGTTTGCAGATGCCACCAAACTTTTCCAAGTGGTGAAGACCAGAAGTGATTGTGAGGAGCTCCAGAAGGATCTCTCCAAACTGGCAGAATGGGCAGCAAAATGGAAGATGCGTTTCAATGTAAGTAAGTGTAAAGTCATGCACATTGGGGCAAAAAATCAAAACTTCACATATAGGCTAATGCTGCGGTTTTCAAACTCTCCGGGGGTTTGAAACCTGCAGTAAGTCTTTGCGGGGCAGGAGGGAGGCAACAGGGGCAGGGGGAAGGCAGCAATGCAATCCCCAGGCCAGGGCTCCCCACACACAGGGATGGCTGCTGCAGGGACTGGAGGGTACTTCCCAGTCCCTGCAGCCCCATCAGAAGGGAAAGTGGAGCAATCGTGCTCCGCTTCCGATTTTGCAGAGCAGGGCGCAATCGCTCCACTTTCACTTTTCTTGACCTGGGGAGCCCTGCCGAAGGTTGCACCGCTGCTTTCCCCCTGTCTCCTGGCTGCTCCCACCCATTAAGGGGGCAGAGGCCAGGACCCACAGGCTGGGGCGTCGCGACACCCCAGTTTGAATACCACTGTGCTAATGGGTTCTGGGCTGTCTGTGACAGATTAGGAGAGAGATCTTGGGGTGGTGGTGGACAGGTCAATGAAAGTGTCGACCCAATGTGCAGCAGCAGTGAAGAAGGCCAATTCTATTCTTGGGATCATTAGAAAAGGTATTGAGAACAAAACAGCTAATATAATGCAGTTGTACAAATCGATGGTAAGGCCACACCTGGAGTATTGTGTCCAGCTCTGGTCACCACATCTCAAAAAGGACATAGTGGAAATGGAAAAGGTGCAAAAGAGAGCGACTAAGATGATTACTGGGCTGGGTCACCTTCCTTATGAGGAAAGGCTATGGCGCTTGGGCCTCTTCAGCCTAGAAAAGAGGCACCTGAGGGGGGACATGATTGAGACATACAAAATTATGCATGGGAAGGACAGAGTGGATAGAGATGCTCTTTACACTCTCACATAACACCAGAACCAGGAGACATCCACTAAAATTGAGTGTTGGGAGAGTTAGGACAGACAAAAGAAAATATTTCTTTACTCAGCATGTGGTTGGTCTGTGGAACTCCTTGCCATAGGATGTGGTGACGACATCTGGCCTGGATGCCTGTAAAAGGGGATTGAACAAGTTTCTGGAGGAAAAATCCATTATGGGTTACAAGCCATGATGTGTATGTGCAACCTCCTGATTTTAGAAATCTGCTATGTCAGATGCAAGGGAGGGCACCAGAATGCAGGTCTCTTGTTATCTGGTGTGCTCCATGGGGCATTTGGTGGGCCGCTGTGAGATACAGGAAGCTGGACTAGACGGGCCTATGGCCTGATCCAGTGAGGCTGTTCTTGTTCTTACCATGGACCTGCTTTTTTGTCACATCTTGTAGCAATGCTGTCCAAGGTACTCCCATAAAGGTGTACTTTGTCACATGGTTGCCACATTTTCATCTCCCCAGGTCAAGATTCAAGCCTTCCTCTTCAGCTTCTGTAAGGTCACTGTGGTTGTTTCTAGTCTTTCTTATCCATATGGCTCCCTGGGGGACACACACACGACTTGCTCACCTGAACTGTGTGACATCAACACAAATGAGTTGTCCATATGGAATCACTGGCACCAGTTTCTCTTGGGGAGCTTTTGGGTTCTACCTGCTGAATGCTTCCTGACCGCTGGGCCATGGGAGACTCTGATGGGGGTAGGTGCTGCCATCTGTTCTGGCTGCATGCTTGTGGGTGCATATAACAGGTAAAATGACATCATCATGGTATTCCCACTGTTGCCATGAGTTGGTTGGTGCCTTCCATGTATTGGTGTCAGCAGCAAGTGACAGTTGCCAGAATGCTATGGGAGTGTCTATTGGTGTGTTGGCTTTGTTTCTATAGCATTTCTTGACCTTCCTGTTTCATGGCTAGGAGTGCAAATGATTATGACCGCATTACATTTGTGTTTGCTCTGGCACAGCCACCACCCAAGTTTTGGAGAAGGCAGAAGCATATTGGATTTTCTTTGCTTAAGGGATCTCAAAAATGCATTGTCAGATATCTAAATCTCTGTCAATTTAAGAAAATATAAAATATAAGAAAATATAAAAGTCAAATTTCTCAAATTTATCCAGTAGGCTCCGAGGACAACATTTCTAAATCCTGTTGAAATAAAGGTCACACATGGGACAGTTCAAAGGCCAAATATCTTCCTCCACACAGATGAAATACTAGAGACCCATTGTAAAAAAAAATTCTAGGCTTGAACCTTGGCCTATGACCTCTGCTTCACCTCTAACATCTTGATGCAATCTACATCACAACTGAGACAAGTAAAAATAAATACCCTGTAAATTCTTTTTTGATTCATTTTGTGCACACCAAGTTCAGTATGATGAGACTAAGGGCTGCAGAACTCTCAGGCTAAGTTGTGGTGCAGTTTGGCTGCTTTCTTCATTACCTGGGTAACATGAGAAGCTTGAGCCACCTGAGAGAAGCAGCATTCTTCCACATGACCTGTACCTCTCTACCCAAGTGGCATGGAAAAGAGGCATGCTGCTGTGGCTTTAACAGCAGAAAGTTAAAGCTTGAGAAGCGGTCCTCAGAGTACAGAGGCGATAGCACGAAGCACAAGAATGTCATACTTGTCTGTGGTCCATGTTTCTTCATATCGTCTTACATGGAATGTTCATGCTCGGAAGGTGCAAAAGTGGGCCCCGCATGGGAAATTTCCATGTCTCTCCAACAGTGGAAAAGAAAATATTGTACATCAAGACATGCCCTCGCCCACTTCAGAAGGTGTTGCAAAATGCAGAAAAGGGTGGAGTACTAAAAATTGTTCTTTAAGTGATGAGGGATGGGAGAACCTGACACAGGCATCACATTCCTGCTGATATATAAACAGTGTCAACTCTGCTGTTATTCTCAGTTGGTCCCCAGATGGCAAGTTATACACTATAACTTAATTTGTGTTCTATCAGCTAATCTCCCTTGATTGAAGGAATTTTTATTTTTGAACAGGTAAATGCCAGCCTCGTACAACCTGATGACCATCTCATACTTGGGTTCCAAAAACTGCACGTATGAGACAACCCAACTTCAAGATGTTTTAACTCAATAGCCTATACTGACCTACAAATCAGGACTTCCCTGGTTTGAATCTCACCTCTGCCACAAGCTCACCAGGTTGCCTTATGCAAGGCACTCCTGCTAATTTCCAGCTCCACAGAGGTATTCTGAGGGTAACTGTACTTACTTTACTGGGTTGTGACATGGACTACATCAAGAAAAAAAACACATGAAGTGCTTTGAACATTCAAAAAGAGTTATATGGATGCAAAATATTATTATTCTATGGGTCTCTTCCTTCCAAAATTCTGGACACTTGTGGGTTTCAAAAGTGAAGCTCTTAGAATGTACATTCAGTAATACTACCAGATAAAGCCCTGCTGAATCAGGCAAAGGCCCATCTAGTCTAGCACCCCTGAATTTGTCCAATTCCTTTTTTAAACTCATTCAAGCTAGTGGCCATCACCACAACTCACAGCAACCAATTCCACAAACTAGTGGGAAAAGTACCTTTTTTAGCCTGCTCCAGCATATCCTTCTTGAAGTGGGGCAATCAGCACACAACATTCCATATGTGGCCTTGCCATAGTTTTGTATTATATAAACAGCCTTATTTTCAGTCCCTTTTTTAATTACTCCCAGCATGGAATCTGCCTTTGCTACTGCACACTGAGTTGGTGTTTTCATTGATCTATCCTCCACAGTTCCAAGATGTCTTTCATAGCACAACATGGACAGCCCATGCCCTATCAGTGCATATATAAAGTTGAGAATGTTTGTGCTTATTGACACTGAATGACATATGCCATTTGTTGTGATACGTTTGGAGTCAATGCTGTTAAATGTTTTTAAAAATCCTATTTGCCTTCTTTACACTGTTTGGAAATCAGCCACCTGAAGTCTTTCCTGCTTGTATCAAAACAAGATTGGTATAACTTATAGAAATGAGCAGGTTCATTACAAAAGTGCTAATCCTGAAACTACAAACAGTGGATTATTAATGAATCCCATTGAAGTCCATGATATTTTTCAGTTTTCAAGGCACTTGAGGACTGCAGACTTATCAGTTCTAAAAAGTATACTGTACCAGAAACAGAGTAAAACTTGTTCTTATTCAGCTCTTTCTTATCTTCTTTCTTTCTGTTCTATGACTTCTAATTTGAATGCTAAAACTGTCTGAACGAAAAGGGTTTTTTTTTCTTAAATACAAGTTAAAGCTTTAATTATATGATCCTGCTATATCATTTTGTAAAATTAACAATTAACTGTAATCCTAGACAAGAGCATGAAAAAGTAGCAATTTTCTTCCTCAATTGCAGGGTTCTGCATTCTGAAATCAGATTCTGTGTTAAGAGAACCATAAGCATGCATGAACATATATGCAGTAGAAAATCATTTTCTAGATTTAAAAAAAACCAATCTTCCAATTTAATTCCAATGTACGTTATTAATTTAGGAAAGCAGAACAATAGCAGAGATTATTTAGTAAAAACTTCACCATTTCTGACTCTCTCTCTCACACACAAACAAGCTCCCTCATTACCATCCTTATAGGCTGTGTTAAGACAAGAGTTTGTGGTTGTATGTTTTAACTGGAAAAAGTATATGGAATGTATGCAAAATAAACAAGAGGCCAAGGAGACCATTAGTCTCCCAACCAGTTTCCATTGCAGCAGTTTTTAGATGCATATCTTCAGGTGCAGACTGAAGAAATTTACAAGCGATTCAAATAGCATTTAAAGTGGCCTGATATTATTGGTGTTGCTTAACTGCAAGTACACTGATTTCAGTGGGAAGTCAAAAGACAATTAGCCTTAAATGGAGGGGTGGCCCCAGCTGATCTGCTACTTGAAACAGATTCTGCTGCCCCTTCCTGCACACAGTGCCAGACAGCATGGACAGAGGGACTCTCACTCACACAAACTCTTCCTTCACTCACATAAACTCTTCCTTCAACTGCCAAGTGCCTTTTGCCATCCTCTTCCTCCTGGCTAGATCCAGTCCTCCTCGCCATGAAAGAGATGAAGTGTCACCAGGATGGTGGTGGCAACAACCTGCCTCAACTTTTTGGCTACATGATGTGGTGATGGCATCTTGCCTAGATGCCTTTAAAAGGGGATGGACAAATTTCTGGAGGAAACGTCTATCACAGGGTTACAAGCCATGATGTGTATGTGCAACCTCCTGATTTTAGAAATGGGCTATGCCAGATGCAAGGGAGGGCACCAGGATGCAGGTCTCTTGTTGTCTTTTGTGCTCTCTGAGGCATCTGGTGGGCCACTGTGAGATACAGGAAGCTGGACTAGATGGGCCTTTGGCCTGATTCAGTGGGGCTTTTCTTATGTTCGGCACTCTCCTGCCACCATGTTTGACAGTGGCACTGGAGACAGGACTCTGAGCCTACCTGCTGTTCCTTCTTGCCTGCTGCCTCTTCCAACTGTAATCTGCCATCCTATTTTCAAAGAGGAAAACAGAGCCAGCCAGAAGCAGGGTGAATAATACCCCCCAAACAATCTTTTGTGGAAGTGGGGCAAGGCTTTGCCTAATTTATTTTTCAAGCCACCTCAGTTACTCTATTTGTAAACAGGCCAGTAGAGCAAAGATGGAATAGGAGGTAAGTGGAGGCAAGGTGGAGACAGTGTGCGGGTTCAGGGTGCCGCCTATGCCCATTTGCTACCTGAGATAGCCCATCTCAGGTTGAATCATCACTGGACTGGCCCTGTTTAAATGCACAGGCCTAAATCCAGAACTGCTTCTGGGCTTTGGCATGCCCAATAGAGTTTTTAAAAGCTTTCCCCCCCTCCTTTGAACAGCATGCCCTGTGCCATAAGCAAACTGCTTTTCAAAACTCCCTCAAATTCAAAAGTGGTTTTTCATGGGGAAGGAGGAAGAGGACTGCAAAAAAAGACCAAAGACACACAAAACTAGTTGTGCAATTCTGTGGATCCTGGTCAACATGCTGAAGCAAAAGGCGCTTTCCACTTAATGCATAAATCACATTAGCTGCAGCTATGGCACACAGATGTTTCCAACAGTAAACATGCAAATATAATACATGCAAAATGGAAAGACAATGCCCCTCAATGTGCAGCAGAGAAGTTCAAAATGTCCATAAATGTTTAGAACCATGTTTTTTGTCCTTTGCTTATTGGATGTTGCAGATAAACCCCCATGCAGCTGCCGTAGCAGGGCAAACTGTCAGCCAGGTCTTTGTTCCACTGAAGTAAGCAGTACAAACTTCCGCAGGTGGCATTTAATATAACACAGCAAGATACCATCTATGCAACTGACTACTAATCTCAGGTATGTACTCACAATCAATTAATCAAGTTAGAATCTCTGCTTCCATTCACTAGAAAGGCGGCAGTGAACATGCTTTGCATGCCAAAGGGCAACATGTTACGCAAAAATTAAATAGAAACAGCGTTTCCACATACTGTACTGTACATAGCTGCACCTGTCCGTCTCTCAGCTGTTAAGATACACAGGACAAAGCCTGACCTCCTCTAGCAGCGCACAACCCTATGTCACATGACAGCCTCAGCCACTGCACTGACTCAGAAGCAATTGCTATAGATTTCCATAGCATGCTGCATCCACAAGTGACTGAATGACTATCATCATGGATGCTCCCCCAACAATGCACTCTGGGTTCTCCTCAATGAGTGAGTCACACAGCGCCTGTTTAAAGATCTCCTTCTAAGGCTGTTTAAAGATCTCCTTCCAAGTTCAAAGCATACTTACTTGAGAGATTAACAATGCAATCCTAAGCATGTTTACTCAGAAGTCATTTTCAATGAATTCCAAACACACTCAGGGCCCAGTCCTATCTAACCTGCCAGTACTGATGCAGCCCCGAGGTGAGAGAACAAATGTTCCCTTACCTTGAGGAGGCCTCTGTGACTGTCTCCCCACCGCAGAATGCCGTGCATGCCCCATTGGCATGGCTGCATCAGCACTGCAAAACTAGATAGGATTGGGCCCTCAGGTATGAGTATTTAGGATGGCAGCCTCAGGCTCACAGAAAGAAAGAACACCAACTTTTAATTACCCAACATCTGATCAAACCACATGGCAGTAGTCTTTGATCCATTTATTTGGGAGCAAGTCCAACAGAATTCAGATGGACTTCTGAGTAAATATACATTGGATTTGGTTACTGTACAATAAGCATAAGCATTCCTTATTACTAAGTGCAAGCCTAAGCATGTCTACTCACAAGCAAGTCCCACTAGGTTCAAAGGTGTTTGCCCTCAGGTAAGAGCAGCCTAAGGTGGCAATCCTATGTACACTTTCCTGGGAGCAAGTCCCATTGAACAGAATGGGACTTACTTTTGAGTCGACCTGCTTAGGATTGGGCTGAAAGGCTGCAAATCTATCCATACTTACCTGGAAGTAAGACTATAATGGGACTTACTTCTGAGTAGACATGCCTAAGACTGGGCTCTAAGTCCCACTGACCTGAGAAGGTCTTCCTTCAAAGCGCGCACGTCTAAGATGAGTCACTATAAGGCTGCAATCCTATGCACACTTTCTTGGGAGTAAGTCCCATGGAACAGAGGGAGTGAACACCACTGAACACATGTCTACCGAGAAGACGTGCAAAGGGTTGCGCTGCCAACGTCTCCGCAGCCACACGCATGCGCGAATGGGTGCAATTCAAAGAGGCAGCCTAGTCGTGGCAGCCAGTCGACCAGGGGGCTGCGATCCTACGCATGCCACTGAGTAGAGGAGCACTTATTCCTGAGTAAGCAGGCCCAGGCTCGGGTTTTTAACAGACGTGTGTCAGCCCAAGCCTATGCCTGTCTACTCAGAAGCAAGTCCCATTAGAGTCAATGGGGCTGACTCCCAGGTAAGAGGGGATAGGATTGGGCTGTGTGTGCGTGACGGAGCTGTGCCCACCCCAGCCTTTCCAACCCCACCCCTCGCACCCACTCACGTGGAAAGCTTCCGCTCTTCCTGCGGCAGCGCCCCAAAGGAGGCTCACCTGTGTGCTCTCAGGCGGGTGGCGGCCGCTGCTGCTGCTGCGCCCGGCCAGGACGAGCGCCTGAGCCCGGCGCGAGCACAGCTGCGGCGGCAGGTTGCGTGGATCAGGAAATTAGGGCAGGCGGCGGGGATTGGAGGCGCTGGCGAGCCAACCAGAGGCCGCCCAGGCGCCCGTGAGTCACCGGCGGCAGCGCGCAGGCAGAGCGAGAGAGGAGAGACAGGAGCGGGGCGGTTCGTATAAGAGCGTCGCGGCGCTGCCCTCCCCCTCGTGCCTGCTGCTCCTCGGGTCTCCCTCGCCGGCCCAGTCCGCCTCGCCCAGGGCTCTGCCCCTCCCGGAGCCTCCTTTCCCCGCGGCCACCTGCATCGTCTCGCCTCCTCCCCCCGCCGCCTACCCGTGCAATTAAAAGCAGGGCAGAGGAAGGACCCCCCCCTCTGGTTCGCCGCCCTGAACGCTGCTAACTTCTTGCGCCAGGAGGAGCAGCGGTGGCAGCGGCGGCGGCAGCAGCAGGCGCCGCACGATGGGCACGTTCTCGCGGTGGGGGTGCTGCCTCCTGCTTGCTCTGGCGTGCTGGCGAGCGGCGTGCGGTGAGTAAGGCTGGGGCTCCGCCGGCTGCGTGCAAACCTGCAGGAGCCAGCAGCACGCAAGCAAGCTGGGGGGGGGGGGCGTTGTCGGTGGCTGGCTGTCTGCCTGCCTGCCTCTCCAGAGCACCCTCATGGTGGTATGGTTGCTACAGCACCAGTGTGGTCCAGTTCTCTCTGCTTCCCCCCCCACCCTCAGTAAGGGGCACCATTGGTGGGGGGAGCTGCCCCCCCCTTGGATTGGGCTTGGCAGGAGCCCTGCCCTCATCCACTCTCTGCTCAGGCGGCGAGAGAGCCGGACCTGCCTCCAAAGGGGGGCTGTACGGGAGGCTTCCTTTGTTTCCTGTGACTGGCTTGACCCTAAAAGATGGGACCTGGAGCTTTCCTGGAGACTGCCTGCAGGTGAGCTGTTCTGTGGACAAGGAAAGCCGCTCCATCCACCTTGCCTCAAGGGGATTTATTCCTGGTGGCTGCTGTGATTGGCTCCATGGCACAACTTCACCTCTCCTACACACCCAGTGTGTTGGTACCTAGTGAGACTAGAGCAACTGTTCGCAACCTTTTGGGGGCTATGCCCCTTACGGGGTTCCTGGGTTCTGGGATTCGCCTGTCAAAACCAAGGCTAAAACACAGAACAGATAAACCATTTATTATTGAACACCAGCCTGTGGCCCCCTTCAGGTGTGCCAGGGCTCCCCCATGGGCGATCCCCATTGAGTTCTGACACTGGCCTGTAGACATCCATGGCCTCCTTGTGAAGGTGGAGTATTGTGACTTGCAAGGAGGCAAAAATGGGTTGTAACGAGCTCAGATGAAACATGTAGTTGACTGGAAGATGGTGTGTGACCTTAGCCGGGGACCAAACACATGTGCATTGTTCCAAGTACTGTTTTGGTTGGCATATTGCTCTTAACTTGGCACCTGAATAGCTCTTGTCGCTGAGTGGCTGTGTGTTAAGGGCTTCTAAGCACTTCAGTATGCAAGTGTTTGCTTAAACTGTTAACCTGCTCCTTCTCCAGAAGTCAGTAATATTCATCTAAGTTTGTCTGGGGTTGGTTGAAGATGAGCTGGAGAGAGAGAAGTCTGAGCAACAGTTCAAGATGGTATTTGGGTCCAAGTAGGTTCCATATGGGTGACTCTTGTCATTGTTATCAATGTAGAATTGTCCTTTGAGAGTCCCTGATGACTGTCTCTGCCTGGGATCAGGTGAGTTGCTTTTTCTTTAGAAAGCAACTATGGGCATAGTAGCACCACTACTGGGCATAGTAGGACGAACCTAACTTAACTCTAGGGTTGATTAGGCACCCTAACACTTGCCTGGATATCTCCAGGACAAGGACTGTAGTATTGACTCGCATGCCTGACACTTGTAATCCTATACAGGTATACACTTACCTGAGAGTAAACCCCATTGAACACAGTGGGACTTTTGAGTAGAAATATATAGGATTGTGCTGTTAATGCATCCTGAACATTATGGCTGCAGTTGTTCAGACTAGCTATTTCAGCTGTTCAGCTATAGTCTCCACCTACAGCTAGTCTGAACTGCTTGATCACTAATCTGAAACAAAGCTGTTCAGGAAGTAAAAAGCTTGTCAAGGCTGTAACTGTTTCACTGCTTGGTATAGTAAGACTGGTCTCTAGCCTGTTTGGACATATAACCCTCTTGGTGCCAATATCTTTGAGCACTGATGGGAATATCAAAAAATTAGCTTGGGTATCTGACCCTGACACCCTTGGGTAGGCTGGCATGGCCTCTCCAGTTCAGGACAAACTTGTCATTCAGTTTGAAGTCTGGTAAGGTGAGATTGACTTAGTAGTGAAGCTGCTATCTAAGCTTGAATTTTGCTGTTGGGCATTCTAAACTTTTGCCCAACAGTGTGAAGCCATTGTGGTGTAGTGTTTAGAATGCTGGGCTTTTGCTAGGGAACTTGGATTCAAGTGCCTGTTCAGCTATGGATCTTGCTAGGTGGCCTTGGCCCAGTCACTATTTTTTAGTCTAACCTACTTTATGGGTTAGGGAGAAGAGCCATGCATACTACCCTGAGCTCCTGACCTTCCTTAGAGGAAGGATCGTATATAACAGTGGTTCCCTAACTGAGAGTCCAGAACCCACTGGTGGGTCATGACCCGATTTTTGTTGGACAGGTTAGGCTATGTGCATCAAACAAGCTTCTATGTGGGGATGGGGAGGAAGCACTGCTGCTCAATTGTTACAACTATAAACCTTGGCATTTATAAACCAGGCAGTAGCCTCTAGGGCAACCATTTTCAACCTTTTGCAGCTCATGGCACACTGACAAGGCCCTAAAATTATCAAGGCACAATACCAGTTTTTTTACTTACATTAAATTACTACATTACAATTAATTTTTAATTAATATAATTAATACAATTAAATCATTACATGACAAAGGGCGCAGTCCTAACCAGGTCTACCCAGAAGTACTATTTTGTTCAGTGGGGCTTACTCTCAGGAAAGTGTGGTTAGGATTGCAGCCAAAGACTCACAAGAAGTTTGGAGAGTATGAAGTTTGGAGTATATGGGATTCTGGAAAGGAGGAAAAATGTTGTTGTTAAAGTGTAATGCCAGAAAGTACTGGCAAAGAGAGGTCAGACTGAGCACATAGTGGGGTGAGGGGCAATGAAGACACATGATTGAAAGAAGTGCAGGATTCAGCTGGGGGGGGAGAATGTGAGTGATTCTGGACCTTTGAAAGATAGGAGTGAAGGGAGGGACAGTAAGAGGTGCTAACTTCAATTATGAGATTTGGGGGGGGGGGTGTCTGTGGAAGGGAGTGGGGTGGGAAGAAGTGCCAATTGCCTGCTCCTGTATTTAGGAAAAAAGAGTCTGACCAAAAGCCCAATCCTAGGCATGTCTACTCAGAAGTAAGCCCCACTATAGTCAATGGGGCTTACTCCCAGGTAAGTGTGGATAGGATTGTGGCCCAACACCCTTCACCTAAAAGGCAAAAAACAAGACAAGACAAGACAAGGAGGGTCGCTTTGTGGAGTTGCAGGCAACTGGTGCACCAGGACCCTTTTAGCCAGCCAGTTCTTGGGCTGGTGGTCTCAGCAGACTCGATGGCTTCTGACCTGCTTGCCTGCCCCTGCCTCCCTCCCTCCCCCTCTCTCACTCACTCAGCGGGCTTCTCTAGCTGCCCAATCAGCATGCGGGCGGACTTGATACCCAATCCTAGGTGTGCCTACACAGAAGTAAGCCCCATAATAGTCAAGGGGGCTTACTCCCAGGTAAATGGGGATCAGGTTGCAGCCTTCCTCTTGCTCAGCAGCAGGATATGCAAAGCAGCTGCTACAGGCTGCTGCCTGAGAGTCAAAGCAGCCGCTTCTCCCCCGCACGCACACCTGCTGCCTGCCTCCTCTTGCCCTGCGGCACACCTGAGGCCGCCTTGCGGCACACCAGTGTGCCACAGCATAGCGGTTGAAAACTGCTGCTCTAGGGCCTCTAAAAAGTTTGGGAACCACTGGTATATAATAGTCTAATATGCATTGTAAGCTTCATTTCCTTAAGGATGGAATACTGCCTGCCTTTTCTTGGCTCAGACATGCTATTGCAGTGATGGTAAAGGCACTGTTCAAAACTATAATTGCAAGGTACAGAACATAACTGTTTTTCTGCAGAGGTCTGTTTGCCTACAGGATCTTGTCTGGCTAAAGCTGGCAGGCTTGAGGGTGGCATGAAGGGAGTTAGTACACTGACCACAAGCAAGGCATGGCTTCAGTAAGAACTAAGAGATAATGTTCAACCTGTTGCTAAGGTTGTACAGAAGGGATGCTTCTACTTGTGGACTAATGGGAGGTGCTGCGAATGAAAGCTCCAGTTCAGGTCTCAATTTTTGCCATGAACTGATTGGATTACCTTAAGCATGTACCTATCTCTGCCAGGGGACCTCTCTTCTTTGTTCTCCTCCAAGCTTTCTGCAGGAAAAACTAAGACCAGTCAATCAGAAATTTCAGCATCTAGGTTTTGTATAATACAGGGGCTCCTGTATCTGTGGATTCAGTTATCTGGATTGGGTCCACAGGGCCCCCTGTGCATGCCCCCCACACATGCCCCTCTGGAGGTGAGCTCTGCTCCCCTTACCTCCAGAGGGTCCTCCCAACTCAGCAGAGACCACAGCTGTCTGTTCGCAGCCTCTGCTCGGTTCATGTGGAGCTCTAGACCTCAAAACACATGACTTCTGGTTTCATGGAGAAATTGGAAGCGACACTTCAGGCCTCCCAACCCCTTAAGGTAGTGGTTCTCAGACTGGTGGGTTGCAACCCACCAGTTTGTGTAAAGGCTCCCATTCTTTTAAGGAGCAGGGGAGAGGCAGTGATGCAATCCCCAGGGTCGCATCACTAAGGGAGGCGCTTTTACTCACACAGGGCTGCAGGATGTTGCAGGAGGTGTGGGGAGCCCTGTGCTGCCTTCAGCAGAGCTCCCAGGGGCTTGAACATTCCCAACAAGTAATCACAAAGCACTTCCAGTTTCCAGGAGGTGATTTGTGATTGCTTGCTTTGAATATTCAAGCCTTGGGGAGCCCTGCAGGGGGCTGCACAGGGCTCCCCACACACCCCCACATCTGCTATGCCCTGCAGCCCTGTGTGAGCAAAATCGCAATGCAATCCTAGGGATTGTGTTCCTGCCCTTGCCCTTCCCCTGCACAAACTTACTTGGGGAGTAAATCTCCCTAAAAGTTTGAGGAACACTGCCTTAAGGTATGAAAAACATCACGTCCGGTTTCTCCATGAAATGGGAAGTCGTGTATTTTGAGCTCTAGAGTTCAGTCTGAGCCTGTCGACGGACATCCACAGCCTCTGCTGAGCCCCAAGGACCTGCTAGATAGGAGCCCAGTGTCCCTTGCTTCTGGAAGGTCTAGACTATGGGGACAGGCATTTGCCTGTATCCATAGTTTTGGTATCCATGGTAGGTCCCAGAGTGAAATACCTGTGAATAAGGGGCGCACCTATAATACTTTCAACAGTCTTGCACTCATAAAACCTTGGAGCCCACTTTAGGTGTATTCATTTAGTCTCCTCAGTACAAGGAAGAATGTAGTTATGTTTTAAACCAGTGGTTCCCAAACTTCTTTGACTGGCAGCTAGCTCCTTGACCTACAGGGTAATTGGCTGTGGCTCCCCATTAGGGCTACAATCCTATACATTGTGTAGAGCAGCAGGGGTTTTTTTGCAAGGATTCCGTGGCTCCCCTGGCTGGTTTCTGCAGTTTCCCAGGTGAGCCATGGGTCACAGTTTGTGAACCACTGCTTTAAACTGATGGGTCAAGTGCTCCATGATGTATTAAGTGCTTTGTACTGTTTTAGAAGAGTGCTATATTTAATGTAGTAGTAGCAAGGGGCTGGCCCAAGACCTCTTGGAGTGACATGCCAAATGCTGCCACTTACCTGATGTTGTTGACCTCTGACATTCTAGCCCACTGCTCTCTTCCACTTGTTCCCTTCTTCCAATCAGAGTAAAAGGCAGGTCAGTGGAAGTAAGCAGGAAGTATCCAAGCCAGTGGATAGAAATAGATGCCCCTTGTTGGTCTGCTGCCTGAGGCAATAGCTTCAGTTGGCATCATGGCCTTGGTATTGGCACAAAAGTTTCTCTTCACAGCCTGGCTGCTCCTTGAAGTTCACAAATGTCATAAGAGTAGTAGCAACCCTGAAACTGCCACATTGGCTTTCAGGAAAAGCCTGCTGAAGTCGAGGATGTTGGCCTGCTCAGGGTTTTTCCCCCTTAGAATCTCACAAGTGTTGCAGCTATAAATGAGACACTTCAATTTCCAGCATCAGCTTCCTGGTGAACCAGATTAGTAGATAATGCATATACGTGAGCATGGAAAACTTCTCCAGTCTTAAAGATAAATTTAACCTTGTGACATGTGAGCTAGCCTCCTTCAATGCTTGTTAAAATGGAAAAAAGTAACTTGTTTCAAAGCAGCAGAATAATTCCAAACTCTAAATGCACCATCAAGAACAGTCTCAATCTCTGAAGTTCTTCCTGGCTGTCCATTGCATACTTCAGTCCAGATTCAATCCCTAGGCAGGAGATACTGTGGCATATCTCTGACTTCTGAAGAATACATTGCTGGCTGGGACTGAGCATATTGGAAAAGTAGTTCAGAATCTCTGTCAGGATGGATTTGGACACCACATGCTCGTTTTAGTGAGGGCTGAAAATAAAAGCTCTTGGCTAACCTTGAAGTGACAAAAGCAAACATCTAAATGATGCAACAAATTAGAAGAGTTTGCATCAGGCTGTGCTAGCACTTCCTTGGCCTTTAAAATGCTCATATCATGTTTAGCTATTGCTAGATGAGCCTGGCTGCATGTGCTGACCAAGAATTCATTGCTGTACTTCAGATCAGCTTAGTTACAGGAGCAGAGTAAGTGCCATGAGGAGGAACGCGGCTCATTCATTTTCAGGGAGCTGCAAGTTCTAATCTAGAATACTGGGTTGTGAGGGAGACGGAACAAATCTGCTTCAAGTTCCTTGCACAGTGGACAGCCTTCTGATCTTGAGATAACAAAAGGAGCTATTAACCTAGGAGCTAGGTTGTATGTAGTAGCATTTAAACTATATTGCCAGTGGGTTGTAAGTCATGGCTTGTATGAGTTTTAGCACCTAAGCAATTGTTTGATGGTGTGGCAGGTGATAGTGTTTTGCCAGTTAGACAGCTTTACCCTGGATGAGAGCCTATACTTCTGGAGCCTTATAAATGGTGTCGATTTACTCTTTGCTCTGCTAACTTGCTAACCTGTGCTCTTCTGTCTCTTTCACATGGGGGTGGGGGTGGAGTAGAACCAGAAGGCTACTGTTTGTATAGAGTCCTCACTTGAAGCTGTGTAATATCATGGAGGCTGTGCAGGGCTCCCATTGAATTTGGAACTCATGTCAGGGCACCCTCCTGGGACAAGAAGTTGTTTGCATACCTGCTACAATAGTGATCATGATGGAATGAGTCTGAAAAACATGCTTTTAAAGGTGTTCTTTGTAATATGTATAGTGGCACCTTTAAAAAAATTGAGTTTAGAGTTACAAAACGCTGTTCTTATTGGCTGGCTGTAAAATGGATTCCTTTTAGGCTTGGTGATGGTTGATGAGGGTTAGGATTGGTTGAATGAAGTATCGGAGTGACAATGGGCTGTGATGGAAGACCGGTGAGTAACTGAGGGGAAAAAACACTATGATTTTGTTGCTTTCAACACATTGAAAGTGTTGGTCAGACATCACTCAGATGTGTCCAATTCTGGGCACCTTGCCTTAGGAAAGATGCAACCAAACTAGAGTGGGTTCAGAGAAGAGTGCTGAGGTTGATCAGACAATTGGAGAACAAGCCATATGAGGAAAGGTTGAAGAAACTTGGTACATTTAGCCTGGAGAAAACAGAGGAAGAAGGAACAAATTTGTTTTTTGCTTCATAGAACTAGATCAAGTGTGTTCAAATTGTACAAAGAGATTACAGCTGGATATAAGGAAGAAAGTCTTGATGGTAAGGGTGGCTTTGCAGTAGAACAGATTGCTGAGGGGTTGATGGGTTCTCCCTCACTTTAAGTAGAGACTCAACAGGCACTTACTGGAGATGTAGAATTTCCTCCTACAATCAGGGGGTTGAACTAGATGACTTTGTGGGTACCTCCTAATTCAGTGAACACTTCTAGTTTATGTAAGCCATTAAAACGAGCAGTAAAATCAGACTAGGCTTTCTGAGTGGCTAAATGTTTGCAAAAGCTGCTTCTGTTGAGCAAAATTGGGTGTTCAGTTTTCCTTGTTTTCTCCAGTGGTGCTTCTGAACTCTAAAACTTGCATTTATCTGGGAGCCAATAACTGTTCTAAGATATAATCTGTAAATTGGGGTAAAATTCTGCAGGAACCTAACAAGGGCATGTCATTCAGCCCATCAGAATATCTCTTATAACAAAACAAGTTTGTTTGCTGAGATCTTAGGAAGCCTTCTTCCCTGAATTTGAAATTCTAATGACTTGTAGGTCTTATGGTGAGTGCCAGTTGTTGGCAAACTCCTGCTAACCAGAGTTTCTTAGTAGAGCTGATCAAAGTGATCAGAGTAGTAGAGCTGATCGAAGTATCCCATCACTGTTCCTATACTTGCATGCCTGTGCCTTCTTGTGTTGCAGATGGTGGTTGAGGATACAGACCCTCTCAGAATTGCTTCTACAAAGCCTTACAGTGTGACTATTGTCTTGGCAATCGATTTGCCACTTCACCAACCCATCTCTAACTTCTTGCTAAGTTCTTATTTATGGAACTTTCTTGACCTGTTTAAGCCTACTAGACAAGTTGTTGTATCTATATTTTGTACTTGGTGGTATAGCAAATGTTTACAGGTGAATGTTGCTTAGCGACATTCCGACCAGCGATGGGCTGCATATGCAATGGCCGTTGCAGGTCCCTGTTCCCAAGCCTCCAAAGCCGAGGGGAGTTGTCCTCCAGGTCTTCCCTGAGCCTTAAATTCCTTAAAAGACAAAATAATCACTTTAGGTTTCCTTGAGAAAAACGGAAGTCACACCTTTTTGGCTGAAAAGGTCATTCTAAGCCTTGCAGAGGCAGTGTGCAGATGCGTGCTGCCTCTTTGGAGCTCAGGAAAAAACCCCAGAGGTGAGGGGAGCACAGCTCCCCTTGGCTTTGGAGGCTTCATTTAGTATCAGGCATCACTTGATGACAGGTGTAGGAGTGCATCCCTTTTAAGAGTCACACGACTGTAGTTTGATTTCTTCTTCTCTACATTGGTGCAATAGCACCACTTTGCTTGACTAGGCCTTCTGGTAATCTTTGGTACCTGAGCTAGACAAGGAAGTTTAACTCCAGAAATATGTAAATGCAGTCTTGTGCATAAATGAATCTGTATCATATACCATTACTGAAAACTACCAACTTGCCAAATGTGACTGGTGCTAATGAAATGAGAGCCTCTGAGGTGGTAGTGGTCAACTAGCAAAATTTCTTATTCAGTGAGGCCTATTTGTCCCTAACACTAAATTTAATGATTACTTGCATGACTAAGGGCCCAATGCTACCCAACTTACCATGCTAAAGTAGCCCCAAGGTAAGAGAATAAACATTCCTTTACCTTGAGGAGGCCTTGGGACTGCCCATCCACCACAGGATGCAGTGCACACCCCTTTGGCACAGCTGCGTCAGCACTGGAAAGTTGAATAGGATTTGGCCCTAACTTGGCCTTGAAGAAACTATCTCTGGCTAGGAAAGATTGGCCAATTATATGTGTGTCTACTCAAAAACAAGTTCCATTATAGTCAATGGAGCTTATTCCCTCTGCTAATTGGGTAAGAGGCACTTTTTCAAGTGGGTGCTCCTTTTTTTAGCAGGGGGAGAGTAACTGGCCCACCTCACCCCAGCACTGTCTGTTCTAGTGGCTGTCTGCTGGTATTCCTTGGCATCTTTTTAGATTGTGAGCCCTTTTGGGACAGGGAGCCATTTAGTTATTTGATTTTTCTCTGTAAACCGCTTTGAACTTTTAGTTGAAAAGCGGTATATAAATACTGTTAATAATAATAATAATAATAATAATAATATTCCCAGGTAAGAGCAGATTGGATTGCAGCCTAAATCAACAGTGGTAACTATTTCCAAAAGAGGGAAGTGACATGACGCTTGAACTAGAAGCTGTATGTTGGTACAGAGATACTAAAATGTTGTCATGGTTTGGAAAAATATGGTACTCTGATAACATAAACTAGAAGGTTAAGTCTCAGGACTACATACAGATATGCATTGTTGGCATGAAAGAAGGTATTTATACTTCAAATGCTGTCTTAACTATAGTGTAATCCTCAATTCAAGGTACAAGAATAGTATGTGAAGAATCACAGTTCCAATGTAAAAATGGCCGCTGTATAACCCTGGTGTGGAGATGTGATGGTGATGAAGATTGTTCTGATGGCAGTGATGAACTAAACTGTGGTAAGGACTTGTATAGTCACTGAATCAGTCTCTGGGTAATGATGTCCTTCAGCCAATTCTTCAGTATACTTCTGACATGCTTTGTCTGAGTTCATGTAGCTTGACAGCAAGCCAGGCAGAGCAAAGTGACTTCAGTAATAGTTTCCAGTTCTAACAGGCTTATCAAAGCAGTAATCCATATCAAGGGAGCATCAGAATATTTATAATCTGCATTTATGATGGGGTTGGATGACTAGTTTTGTTGAGTCCCTACGTAGTTCATGGCTTTTTGGTGCCAACATGCAGAACTATGCTTCTGTCTGATCACAACTAACTTGACATGACCTGGGGCAGGAAAGCTATAAATCCATACTTCTACAAGTTAGAAGTATTCAAGGTAGAAATGTAAAGATCGCATTAATTGCCAATATATGGATCAAGTCACTATGCTGGTGAGTTCATCATGCTACAAGATGTTAATGCACATTGGCTGTAGGAAGAGCTCCTTGAAAGAACATGCATTCTTAAAAGTGAAAAGATGAATTGGGCCCAAGGTGATTGCATTCTGCCAACCTCTAATTCTGTTGAACCTCTAAAGGTTGTGCAGACCTCTGGTAGTATGCCCTTTGGAGGTTGGCTTCCCTGTCACACTTATTATATGTGACTGTTTGGCTTTTGCTTGTAGGAAATAGAAACATTACTCCTAGGTTATAGTTTTTCAAGATTGCAGTGACTTCTACAACTGGCATTTGTAAGAAATTAGGGGCCTAATTTTGTTCAGCTTTCCAGCACTAATGCAGCTGTGACAACAGGGCATGTGCTGCATCTTGCAGTGGGGGTAGCAGACATGGAGGCCTCCTCAAGATAAGGGAGTATTTGTTCACTTACCTTGGGGCTTCATTGATGCTAGAAAATTGGGTAGTATTGGGCCATGCAAAATGTGTAGCTTAAGTAAATGTGTAGTTCTCCATTCAAATAGTATATCTCCCATTTATTCATGGCTGGTGCAATAAAGCCAAACTGATTTGCCATTATCTACATACATCTGAGGTATAACCGACAGTCCGTGAAGACTCTCTGAAAAATAAGAACTTCTTTAGTAATTCAATGTGAGGTACAAGATGTCTAGCTTTAGTACCATAGCATCAAGACTGAAGTACTTGTTGGTGTTATGCAGGACACTTGGTTCAATCAAGTGTCCTGGTAGTGCTAGGGGAAATCCAATTGTTAAAAGCATGCTGCTGAATTCTTTCTGTACTTCAGAAAAATTGAAACTGTAGCATACTACTTCCTTGCAGTGAAGAAGACTTGTTCTGCATCAGATTTTGTGTGCCTAAGTGGACAATGTATACCAAACAGGTGGCTTTGTGATGGGGATCCTGATTGTGAAGATGGTTCTGATGAAAGCAGTGAACTGTGCCGTGAGTAGATTTATCTGTGTGTGGTCTAGTAACACTAAAGCCTTAAACAGACTTAGATGACTAAGCATGTAGCATGCTATAATCCCCTGTGGTGTATTCTCAATAAAGGTAGAACCTCATGTGCCAAAAGGCAAATGTTCTTTGAAGTAGCAGAACAGTCTGATAGGATTGAATTTTGATAGCCAAAATACTCTTCAAGCTGGATAATGTCTTGAACCTAAGACTTTGGATTTCAGGTGAAAAGCAATATTTGAGCATTAAGTGTTGATCAAACAAAATAAAATGGGCGCTCAACCATTAAATAAGCTGATCACTACTTAGTAATGTCAGAATCTGACTTGCATTTTCCCAAATGGGATCTTGAGTTGGCTTAAATGCAAGTTCAATAATCCAACATGAAAATGCACAGTAAGATCTTACCACCAGGGACCCAAATGTCACCTTGAGCAAAGTCTTGGCTACCATACTGAAGGGGGATGAGGGTTTTGCTAGACAGGCTTAACTGGTAAGGTCACAACCATAGATTGTAGAGTATAGACTAGCCTTATTTGAAGCTGTTCATGAAAGCACAAGCTGCACTAACTAAAAGGCTCGAATAAAAACCTTAACCCTCCCCCCAGACTGGGACCTTCAAGCAGTTTCTAAAGTGAACTCTTGATCACTTCTCAATAGACATGAGAAAGTGTCGGTTTGGTGAAATCAGCTGTGGTCCTCGATCAAGTCAGTGTTTCCCAGTGACCTGGCAATGTGATGGTGAAAATGACTGTGATAATGGTGCAGATGAAGAAAATTGTGGTAAGCCAGAGTTGGTGATTGGGGTGGGGCCTCCTAGGCTAAATTGCTTAATGCATTTGGTGATGGGTGTCAATTTAGAAACATTTGACCAACATTCATGCACATGCTGAATGTTGGTGACAATAGTATATTATGCTGGGCAATGCATAGATGGACTCTATGGCATCATGAGTGATACAGAACTGGAGTAATAGAATAGCATTACTGAGAATGTTGTAGCACTACAGAAGCACACCTCGCAAATACCACTAGCAAGCATCCTGTGTTAGGCCTTGGAAATGCAGGATGGACCATTGCTAAGTCCTAATAAAAGGCAATAATAACGCCATGTGTTAGTAGTAACAAGGTCCTGCTATTGAATGGCACTCTGTAGAATGTGTGTATCCTAAAAGCAGAAATAGTCACTGCGAATAAAAAATGCAAGGATACACTGAAATCGTGATCCAGGTGATATGTAGGCTTAAGTGTGCTGCTTAATGCAAGAAAGAAGCATGTTGTAGTTCCTGGCTCCAGTAATAGCTATTGTACCTAGTGCTCTATTGCAAAGTGCTGCCTCCAGAAAACACCTGGTTATACAGTGCTCTTGGCTCTTTAACCCAGGCCCTTGATTAAATGACAGCTAGTGCGTTATTTGGGTCAAGGATATAAATCATCTTATACAGTGCCTTTTGTGTAGCAATTAACCCAGTGTGGTATCACAATATTCTGTAATCTGCACTAGGCAAATGACTAGCTAGATAGTAATAGCTTGGTGAACCTAACTCTTGTTCCTTCCCTTAGCCAATGTAACTTGCAGTGCAGAAGAGTTCACATGTGCCAATGGTCAGTGCATCTCTGTCGACTTTGTATGCAATGGGCAAGAAGATTGCAGTGATGGTAGTGATGAGGTGGACTGTACACCGCCCACTTGTAAAACTCATGAGTTCCAGTGCAAAAGTGGCACCTGCATCCCAGTTAGCTGGGTATGTGATGAAGATGCTGACTGTACTGACCGATCAGATGAATCACCGGAGCAGTGTGGCAGAAAACATGTCCCCACAGTGAAATGTCTCGAGAATGAAATGATGTGTGACTCGGGGGAAGAATGTTTTCACAAGAAGTGGCGCTGTGACGGCGACACGGACTGTAAGGATGGAAGTGACGAGATCAATTGCCGTAAGTATCCGACCATGTATTAAGGGCGGACTTGGGCAACTTCCTTGCTGGCGTAGTTGAACCAAGGTTGTAACTGGACTTTAACGTTCTCTTATCCAGCTTCTCAGACATGTAGACCTGACCAATTCAAATGTGAGGATGGGAACTGCGTTCATGGAGCCCGACAATGTAATGGTGTGAGAGACTGCATAGATGGATCTGATGAAGTGAACTGTCAAGCAGGTCAGTGGATAGTACCATAGGACTATTAAGATAGTGACTTGTGTTGATGGTCTTCTGAAACTGTAAGAAATAGAGCATCTAGACAACATGTTGGTGCTCTGGAAGTCTTAAGTTCATTAAGGTGATCTCTTAGAGGCAGGCAACTAGGTGGGGCATGCCTGTTGGCTCATTTCCTTATAAGAACTTAATTCCCTCACTGTCCAAACCTTCTCTAAGGAAATGTACTGTGCCTTTTTGTTCAAGGCAACCTAACAAGCGGCTAACCAAAGCACAACTTGCAATTGGAGCAGGTTTCACAAACTAGTTATGTAGATTGGTTTTGCTAGGATTGCATATCTTTTTAAGCAGGTGAAGGTAATGCAGCAAAGCACACTGTAATGAGGGTTAGATGAATCTCCTGGATTGGAGTGCCACAGAATAAAACCTTGCATGCATTCTGCCAGATTTACCTCTTATAGACAAGAAGGTAGCTTCTGGATCACCTTGGATATTGATGGTTTGGAAGTGGTTCTTTCTGGCATAAGGAGCATCATAAAATGAAGGTGCACAACATGATTGATCCTGCTAATTCTTTATCTCTCCAACTTCCAGTCAATCAATGCACTGGACCGAGCAAATTCAGGTGCAGGACTGGGGAGTGCATAGAGTCCAGCAAAGTGTGCAACCAGAAACAAGATTGCAAGGACTGGAGTGACGAACCCCTCAATGAATGCAGTAAGTTGGAGTCATAAGTTGGTTGTATTATCAAAGAGCCCTGGTACTGAATTTAAGTAGCTTGAATATAAAACTTACTGATGGGTCAGAATAGACTGAACAACTTCCTCTCTAGGTAAAAACTTCAGCACACTGGCATACAGGAGCAGTACTTCCTTTACACATCACTCTTGGAACCAAACAAGATGGTGTGATTCGGTCTGGCACCAAATCCATGCAGCATTCAACTCCAGTGGTCAAACTAATTCAAGAATCTGGTCTCATTCCCCTTTCCTTTAAAAATGAACCCTTGCTAACTGGGTAGGAGGCACTTTTTCAAGTTGGTGCTCCTCTTTGATTTAGCTGGGGGAGAATAACCCCAGCAATGTCTTTTCTAGTGGCTGGTGGTGTTTTGTGTCTTTTTAGACTTCTGGGATAGGGAGCAGTTATTTGATCTCTGTAAATTGCTTTATGAACTTTTGACAAGCAGTATATAAATACTAATAGTATAATAATAATAATGCAGTATTTCTGTCTTGCACGTCACCTTAAATAAACATTTCAAGCTTATACAAAGTGAGACAAATCCTAATTGGAAGGGCTGAGTAGCATCCCTCAAGTATGATTTCTTTTCTTTTCCAGATGTTAATGAATGCTTGGTGAATAATGGAGGTTGCTCACATATCTGCAAAGACTTGGTTATAGGCTATGCATGTGACTGCCCTGCTGGTTTTGAGCTAATAGACAGAAAAACATGTGGAGGTAAAACGTACTCTGCCAAACATAGCTGAAATTGTCTCCCTAGTAGGATGTAAGGGTTAATACTCTTTCTCTTTCAGATATTGATGAATGCCAGAATCCTGGTATCTGCAGTCAAATCTGCATCAACACAAAACTGGGATACAAATGTGAATGTAGCCGTGGCTATCGAATGGACTCGCATACAGGAGTATGTAAAGCAATTGGTAAGTCTCCAGTATGTTGGAACAGGTGAACAAAAGCATCTAGTACTCAACTTGTAACTGTGTTAGTGCCTCTCTGACAACTTCTGAAGGTTAAGTGGTTGGCAGTAGATTTCTGAAATGTGCAACTTTCCACAACAAAGGGTTCTCGACCACTGATAGCACTGATGCAATAGCATCTGATTCATAATGTCCTCTGCTCTGGGCTTTTCTTTCTGTTCTTGCAGGAGGAGAACCAAGCCTACTTTTTACTAATCGTCGGAACATCAGGCAGTTTACCCTTGAGAAGCGAGACTATACACTGCTAATAGAAAACCAGAGAAATATTATTTCTCTGGATGCTGACATGGCTGAGCACACAGTCTTTTGGGCTGATGTTGGACTAAAAGCTATTTTCAGGTAAATGGATGTGGAAACCAAATTATCTTCAGTATGGAAACAGCTTACAAGTTGTTTGAAATCTTAATAGTTCTCACTTGAGAAACTGATTCCCAATTTTCAAGGGCACCTAGTTGACTTTGGATACTGCAGTCTGGTTAGCATCCTGTGTAGGTCATGTACAGTAGCAATATGCCCTTAGAGTTGACACAGGTCCTAGTACAGGATATGCATTTGCTGGCAGTATGGAAGAGGTGGTGGCTGCTACAGAGCATGATCTTGGTAGCTTTGCAAAATGATAGTTGCTAGCAATCCTTGCCATGCCCATTTGGCATTCCTTAGACAATCAAAGTTTTGGTACTATCTAATATAGATAATGGTAAATGTGTTTCCCTTCTGCAATATTAACAGCAACTGAAACCACATTGGTCTGTCTACTGCTGACTTAAAATGAATCCTGTGTCGAAGACCTAAGCAAATCTTCACCTGCTTTGGTGGGCACCATGCACGCACACAGCCCTGGGATGGCACTTTAAAGTTAGTTGTTGGCTCTAGATGGCAAATGAATGGTAAAAACTTTCTGTTGGAATGTGGATGGAACAAAAATTTGCTAAATTGGTTAGAACTGGCTTGAAAGTGGATATGCTGTGTTTAAATACAGGAAGCTACATCTACTGGAGACTGAAGCTAAAACCTCTTTTTCCCCCAGTGCCTCTCTTACTTCTAGTAACAAAGCAGGCCGGTACCACCAGATAATAGAAAATGTGCACAGTCCTGCAGCAATTGCTGTTGACTGGATTTACAAGAATGTCTACTGGACTGATTCATCTCTCAAGTTAATATCTGTGGCTAGCCTTAATGGTAGTAAAAAGAAGATCCTGTTTAACACTGATCTAAGAGAGCCAGCCTCAGTTGCTGTAGATCCACTTTCTGGGTAAGTGCATATTGGCATCTTTGTGCATGAAAGCATCTGAACATTTAAGTCTACATGGGAACCCTAGTCAAGTTTTTATAGTGGAGTCTTCTGTACAAATTCCTAGCATTTGATTGGCACTTCTAGTGGCTTGATTCTGCATCTTGCAATCTGAGTGCCAATTGCAGAGGGTTTATACGTAAGGGGCAGGTGAGATCTACACAGCTGGGAGGATGTCTAAGAAAAGGAAATCTGATAGAGCTCTTTCTGCTTCTGGCATAAGGCTGTGTTGACAGAAGGGCATTTAATAAGACATTGTTGGCTACCCATGTTGCTTCATAATGCCACTAGCCACAGTTTCCAATAGACATACAGTTGGTTGTAGTAAAGAAGGAATTGTGTTCCTAGCACTGCTGCATTCTAATCTGTGTCTGAATAGGAAAAGTATTCATGTGCAGAGCCTAAAGAGAAGACATCTAATCAGATTGGTAAAATGACACTTGGGGCACAATCCTAACCAGGTCTACTCAGAAGTAAGTCAAATTTTGTTCAGTGGGGCTTACTCTCAGGAAAGTGTGGTTAGGATTGCAGCCGCAGTGCACTAAGACCTAATGGTGCAAGACAAAAGCCCTTGGTGCTGCTAAGATTATTACTTGGCACTAATGCAAAATCTGAACCAGACCAAGGAGGCATTAATGCAAGTCCAACAGACCAGTCCCCCATTGCATGCAGCCTTGGAACTAGGTGAATAGAGTTGAAGCAAGGCCTAACTATCTGATGTGGAACTATGTTTCCATTTGCTAAACCTGACTTGTTCCAAGTATTGAATTGCAGTTTCAAGTCAATTCTGCATTGCATAAACTTGTAACAGAAGCTTCTACTTTTGCATGAGAGGCAGGAGTGTACAAGCCTGTAACTCCATAGGAGCACTAGCATAGTGTTGCAGTGTCATTTAACAGTTTGCACCTGAATACAAGCTAAAGGCATAACAGGAAAGTAAGCTATTGTACCCATTAAGAAATGGATACAAAATCTAGAATGAGTTTTGCTCCTATGCTTGAGTCCTTCTTGCCTCTTGATAGCTTTTTATCTGGCTTTTCTTACAGCTTCATGTATTGGTCGGATTGGGGTGAACCAGCCAAAATTGAAAAAGCAGGAATGAATGGACTTGACAGGCAGCAACTTGTGACAACAGACATTGAGAGGCCCAATGGGATTGCACTAGGTATATAATAGGCATGCCACATCAAAATTACATAAGGAATTCTTGAAGTTACTGGATTGACTAGAATGGTACCATGATAGCGTGGTGTGGGATTGAACTGCTGGAACATGAGACTTCAGGGAGTTGTATTCCTCCCCATCCAATTTGCCTGCTTTGGGCAGGGGGTTGTATTTGGCCTGCCGTCATTGGCTTGTCAATGACTGTCACTTATTGAATACTGTTTTCTTGTACTCTGCCTTAGTGACAGCCTTAATTGCCCATTATATAATCGAGGATGCCATACAAAGTTTCCCTAGAAGTTCAGGCTTGTGATGGTAATCAAGTTGGTGAGCTCTTGCCAAGAAACTTGGAAAAGTGCCTGAAGTATCTTTTCCTCTAGATCTTGTGAAGAATCGTGTTTACTGGGTTGATTCTAAGCTGCATAAACTGTCCAGTGTGGATATGAATGGCCAGGATCGTCGAATTGTGCTGGAATCCCAGGAATTCCTTGCTCACCCCCTTGCTCTGTCAATATTTGAGGTAAGTCAAAGCTCACAGCACTTGGAGCTTGTGGTGGCAGCTCAGATGATGATGATCATAAGTTTAGCAAGATGACAGAGTTCTTGTGACCTGATCCTAGGATTTGATTGAATACTTGATAAAGCACACAACTCTTTTTGCAAGGGTCAGTCCTGCAATCTGAAGTTTTTAATCAACTTGATTCCTAGGATACTGTTTACTGGACCGATGGGGAAAATGAAGCAGTGTATGGTGCAAATAAGTTTACAGGAACTGAACTGGAAACGGTAGTAAACAACTTGAATGATGCTCGGGACATCATTGTGTATCATGAACTTGTGCAACAATCAGGTAACAGCAGTGGGGTGACTAATGCAACAGTAAAGTCAAAGGAAGGTAGTGGTTACCCCAAACTCCATCTGGGTGGTCAGACTTCATATTTTTTTCAGACTTCATATTCTTTTAATCCATAACTCGCTTTGAAGGTCTTCCAGGTACCAGGCTTGCTTGATGGTATCCTATACTGGAAAAATGGGTTGGCATTCTTCTGACTAATGCATGCGTTGGGAAGAGTACTTCAAAAGTGAAGCAAATGTGGGAAATCCAAGCATGCAGCCTAGCAAAAGTAGTGAGAGGTGATTCTTAACAGGTCAAATAAGATGTTGCTATAGCTTCATCTTGTATATGGACCAGTCTTGGCTGAAAATCTAGTTTTGCGACTAGCTATTAAAACTTCTGTTCACAGGAAAAAACTGGTGTGAAGAAGAAAACATGACGAATGGAGGCTGTGAATTTCTGTGTCTGCCTGCTCCCCAGATAAATGACCGTTCCCCAAAGTATACCTGCACATGCCCTGATGGAGACACACTACAAGATAATGGCTTAAGATGCAGAGGTATAGTAGCATGCTTTCTGCTTGAAACTGTCTTGGCAGACTAAGTTCAAGCTTACCATTACGTAACATTTTTACAAATGTGTTTTGGCCATTAACCAGCATCACAATTCCATTCCTGGCTTTTGCATTCTCATGGCTATTGCATGCTAGAATAGACCTTTGATTTAACAAGTCAAGTTGATCAGACTGTGCAGTAATAAACCTCTTCTGCCATGAATTTGCTAGGTGATGCTAGATAATTGGCACTTGTCCCTCATTCCATCTGCAATATAGGACTAATACTAACTTGCAGGGAGGCAAGATTAGAATGAATGCAGCATGTCTCAAGCACTCAGTGCTATAGAAATGCTTATTAAAAACTTGGTCCATAATGAGTTCTGTCAAACTGACTTTTCAAGATTATTGGGGACTATCCTAAGCAAGTGGCTTGTCTTGGTGTTGCAGCACTAATCCAGGCCAGAGTTGGACTGTATAGTTCTTGATATGTTAGCTTGAATGTAAAGGCTTATATGTTTCTTCTTGCTAGGTACTAATGGTGGTAATGCAGCCTGATTCAAAGAGCTTACTGGGGCCCATTGGAGCATCTTAGACCAATTCTAGCTCTTTTCTATTCTTAAACTTCACAATGAATTTCAACTTGTTATTGGCAGGAGAATTAGAACTAATCAGCAGCATCTTTTCAGTTTCATAACACAAACCTAACATCTTGCAATCAGAACTCTAAAACATGCATGATCATGCCATCTGCTATGGTGCTTTACCTCCATGGAGCCAAAAACCCAATTCAGACTCTCAAAGGTACTGATCTATAATTTCAGGTACAGAAACTACTGTGACACTCACTGAGGCAAAAGAAAGCAGCACAACAGAAAAACCACTTGGACCACTTTCTGGAGGTATTGGTCCTAATGTAAGGCAGTGCATGAGCAGGCTAAACCAAGATAAAGTTCAAGCTAGACCTTGGGACAGACCCAGTGACTATAGGAGTCTTGTACTGAGCTAGCTGGATCTTGCTATAACCACCAAAGCTCTCTAGATGCTCCTGATACACCCTAAGGCAAATTGGCTATTCTTAGACTAACAAGCATTCTGATCTTGACTGTAAATGGAATGGTCCTTGGACAATAGGAGCACTCGGGCATCCCTTCTGACTACTTGAAATATGATGGAGTGGACATGATATCTTGTCCTTTAAGGTTTGAGTGGCTTCTTGCAACTTCAAGCAAACTGGCTTATCAGCAACAAGTACTAGATAGAACGTGTACTCTAGAGAAGGTAGAAAACTTTGTCTAGTAATCAGTTTAAAGTCAGATCAGACTGCACTCTTGGACTCAAATCGCACTTAACTTGGAAGAAAATTGTTTTTCCCTTCTCAGGACAAAATCTGAGTAGTCCAGTATCGGAAGAGCTGGCTTCTTCAAGGAGCTCTTCAGCTGCATGGGCCATTCTTCCTGTATGTAAGTAGAATGGAAGAATTCCAAGGTTTACCTTATTTCCTTTCCTGATATAAATGAGTTGAGAGCATGTCTAATGTTAACGTCTTCCACATGTCATGAGGGTGGTTTGCTGAGTTGATCAGTTAATGTTAATGTGACACTTTCTCTTTAAGTATTGCTGGCAATGGCAGCTGCAGGGGGATACTTCATGTGGCGCAACTGGCAACACAAGAACATGAAAAGCATGAACTTTGACAATCCAGTGTACCTGAAAACAACGGAAGAAGACCTCTCTATAGACATAGGAAGACACGGCAGTTCAGTGGGACATACCTATCCAGCAGTAAGTAAACTCAAAGTGACTGTTCCTGCTGGTTGCAAGCACTAGAAGTTGCAGCAAATTCTAGGTATTACTTAAACTCAGCCAGGTGACTGTATTAGAATATTGTTCAACTTTCTCTAGCTAAAGGATAAGCCTGTGTTTTAAATGGATCCCCACAACTTGTTAAAGTTGGATTTGACTCCAAGGAGGGAGATGACTGTCCTGATAGCTTAGATGTCAGGAACTATGTTAAAACCAGAACTGCATAAAATACAATGCAAGCCTTCAGCAGAGTGGAAGACATCGAGTTTTGGGTGGGGAGATGAGTAACAATAGGAAAATACAAAACATATTGGTATGCGTCATGGCAGGTATACTTGTATATTAGTTGGGGCTGGAAGAAAATATGTTAGGTTGCCTAAGCTGGTCACTGAAGATCAAATGTTGCTGCTCTATGAAAACATTACCTTGGCACTATAATCTCTCTCCAACAGATATCAGTCGTAAGCACAGATGATGACCTATCTTGAATACTCTGGCAATGGTCTTTTAGTCTACATGTCTTTGGGTGGTAGCCAGGCCAGTGGCTGAACAGGTTCCTTCCCAGTCTGAAAGAAGGAAGACACATGGAGCAAGTTCACATATTTTCATACACTACTGTAAAACACTAGTCTGCAAGAATTCAGCTTTTATTGTTGGCAACTGTAACCCTCTAAAATTTGTATTGCCACCACTGGCCATGTACAAAGCACTTTCCAAAAAGCCATATTAACATTGTGTGACAGAAGTACAGCTGTAAATACTTGTACAGGCCCACTTGTAAATCTCCCCAAGGACAGCTTAAGCACTTTTGAAAAATACTTCAATTGTAAATTACTGTAAAAAATTTTTTTCAATACTTGGGCAATGGCAATAGGAGAAAACGGGTTATTCAGAGTAATTGCCAAAAATTTGTAAACTAACTTTTGTATGAATTGTGAATCTGTCCTCTCTGAATCACCTTTGGGGTGTGCAGGACAACTGCTCTGTATCAGAAACCACTGTAAATTATCAACACTGAAAACATTAAAAAAGCAAATCTAAGTATGTGGCTCTCCTTTCTTTAAGAGATCATGGTATTGCTCACAAAAGTATTTTCAGTAGTCATGTAAGACTTGACTAGATGGGACTCTTAAATGGCTGGGAAATAGGAATACTGTAAGTTAGGGTTTGACTTGTAGTTCCTGAAAGAACCTTAAAACTGCTTAAGGCCACTTAAATTCACTAACTTCATGGGAATTCCACACAAACTCTACTAGTCTTGTATGTGCTAAACTAAACAATGGACAATACCTAAACTTTCAGAGGCAACAAGTTTGTGACAGCAGAAGTTTATGGTGGCATAGCTTTGCTTAAGAAATAAACTTTAGGAGAAGGCAAGTACACAATTTCACTCTGTGAAACTGGCTTGAGGCAAAGGGGACCTGGGCCAGTTGTGACATGGCTATGAAGTCAAGTCAAATACGCAGAGTAGAACTTGAGGCTATCAACAAGCTACTTAAAGCCTTGACACTTATTCAGAGGCCATTTTTCTATGCACTATGTCCTACTTCAGCTACCCTTAAGCAATTCAAAAGGACACTTCCCTTTTACTAAATGACTTGACTAGAGACTATTCCACCTTAAAATAGCAAACTTGCTGTGTTAAAACATTTTGTGCTTAATCCTTGGATTTGGGTTGGCAGCAGAATCTTGACTCTTATGGGTTGGGTAGTTTCCTGAGGTGCACACTTCTGCTCTGAGATGATCAGGACTTAAATGGTTATTGTTTTCTAGGAGTGGGGAAGAGTAAATATTGGCTGTCCAGGCAGACCATAAACATCCTGGGCTATTTAGTAATGAGACTAATGCAGGCTTTAATGAGCAGTTGAGGGGAAGTTTCTCAGTAAAACTCAGGATCTTGGGATCTCAAACTCCTGCTTAAATGCTATGCAATAACCTGTGTAGCTGCACATATGCTTTGTGTGATAATCTGTTGGGACTAGGCCTACAGAAACTCGAGGGAGGTATGGCATGAGAATGAAACATTAAATTTACATTTAAACAGATGCTCCTATGAGTATCTGTAATGCATTGCACAGTAATACCTAGATGTCTGTTTGTGTTGAAATAGTGCTATAGTACTGCATGTTTCTTGGGGTACACTGGTGCAGGACCAGAGCTGGGATATGTCCTTGAGTCAGGGGTAGTAGCTTGATAGCTGTTGGGGGTGGGGGGAGGAGATGAGCAGTTCTGTGCCAAACTGAAAGGCAGAATTGGACTTAACCAAGAGTGGTGCTGAATTCTTATATCTTTTGTACTTGGTTGAAAGGACAAGGAGTTTAGGAAAGGCAAGGAGAGGTTTCAGAGGGTTTGTTACCCCCTTTGCTATTTGAAAGCCAATCCCACCTCCTGGGACAGCTGTATCTGAAGAGCAGTGCTCTTCATCTTTGTTCACACAACTGTCCCATTAATATAGTACCATTGTCTCTAGTTTCACCCTCCAAGATCCTGCTGCTAGAAATGAATATCTGAAGCTTGCAAAATTCCCCTTTGTACAAACTAATTAGTACTCCCTGAGGGTTGATCTAGCCTTACTCTTGGTCCTTCTTGAAATTCAGTCCTTTTGCAGAATTATCTTTATACTTCCAGGTTTTTGTTATCTACTAATGGGCTAATTTTGCCTATAGCAACTTTCTCAACCCTTCAGACTACTCTCCCTCTACTGGCTACCATTGAGATGGTTTCTCACCCCTGTCTGATGCCTGATCTGACAACTTACGAAGGTTGGTGGTGAATTGGTTTGCAACAGCACCTTTTGAAAAATGTAGACATCTGTTGACATGACATAGTAACATTCTGACTGTTAAGAAAGGATTGTTCTAATAAAACTCTGGTAAACTGGCTGCATTTCCAGGTCATGGACTTTCACAGAACAGGAGTATAAAATATGGTAGTATGTCAAACCTAGAAAGCTTAAACAATGTAAGCCAGCACATGTACTATAGGAGGTATGAAGCATCAGGTAAGGCATGGAGGGGGAAGTATCCATTTGGAGAACACCCAAATACAGTAACTAGATCCAGACCATGGAAATAAGAGCTATCTCAGGCACTCCATGGAACATGAGTATTCACTGTATACTAACTATGAGGGACAGAGAGCTAGGTTAGAGCAATGAATTTAGCTGTTTACAGTGTATCTCCTTGGAGGGATATGTGTACAGTGCTATATAACAGGACCTATGGAAAAGTCAGTCTGGGGCTTTTACTGAAGAACCGAGCAGGCTCCATATGTCTAATGGGGAGGGAGAATGACTAGAAATTATCATACTTGTGTTACATAAGAACCTAAGAACAGCCCCACTGGATCAGGCCATAGGCCCATCTAGTCCAGCTTCCTGTATCTCACAGCGGCCCACCAAATGCCCCAGGGAGCACACCAGATAACAAGAGACCTCATCCTGGTGCCCTCCCTTACATTGGAATTCTGACATAGCCCATTTCTAAAATCAGGAGGTTGTAAATACACAACATGGTTTGTAACATGTAATGGATTTTTCATCCAGAAGTGTCCAATCCCCTTTTAAAGGCATCCAGGCCAGATGCTGTCACCACATCCTGTGGCAAGGAGTTCCAAAGACTAACCACATGCTGAGTAAAGAAATATTTTCTTTTGTCTGTCCTAACTCTTCCAACACTCAATTTTAGTGGCTGTCCCCTGGTTTTGGTGTTATGTGAGAGTGTAAAGAGCATTTCTATCCACTCTATCCTTCCCATGCATAATTTTGTATGTCTCAGTCATGTCCCCCCTCAGGCATCTCTTTTCTAGGCTGAAGAGGCCCAAATGCTGTAGTCTTTCCTCATAAGGAAGGTGCCCCAGCCCTGTAATCATTTTAGCCGCTCTCTTTTGCACCTTTCTCATTTCCACTTTGTCCTTTTTGAGATGTGGCAACCAGAACTGGATGCAATACTCCAGATGTGGCCTCACCATTGATTTATACAAGGGCATTATAATATTAGAAAAGGTATTGAGAACAAAACAGCTAATGATCCCAAGCATATAATTGGCCTTCACAGCCAGGACAGATCCTTGGGGCACATCACTTTTCACCTCTCTCCATTGTGAAAATTGCCCATTGACACCCACTCTGTTTCCTGGTCTTCAACCAGTTCCCAATCCAGGAGAAGACCTGCCCTCTAATTCCCTGACTGTGGAGTGTTTTCAGTAGCCTTTGGTGAGGGACCGTGTCAAACGCCTTCTAAAACTCCAGATATATAATGACCACGGGTTCTCCCGCATCCACATGCCTGTTGACCTTTTCAAAGAATTCTAAAAGGTTTGTGAGGCAAGACTTACCCTTACAGGAGCCATGCTGATTCTCCCTCGGCAAGTCCTGTTCGTCTGTGTTTTGAGATTCTATGTTTGATGAGGCATTCCACCATCTTACCTGGTATAGATGTTAGGCTGACCGGCCTATAGTTTCCTGGGTCCCCCCTTTCCCTTTTTAAAGATCGGAGTGACATTTGCTATCCTCCAATCCTCTGGCCCTGTGGCCGTATTGAGCTGCATATTTTAGTCAAGAGATCAGCAACTTCATTCTTCAATTCCTTAACTCTTGGGTGGATGCCATCAGGTCCCGGTGACTTATTGATCTTTAATTCATCAATTAGGTCTGAAATATCTTCTCTTTTAATCTCTATCTGACTTAATTCCTTGGTCAGGAGGGGCCGTTTGGGCAGGGGTATCTGCCCCAGGTCTCCTGCCATGAAGACAGATGCAAAGAACTCATTTAATTTCTCTGCCATCTCTAAGTCTCCTCCTATCTCCCCTTTCCCTCCCTCAGCATCCAGAGAGCCAACTGCTTCTCTGGCAGGTTTCCTGCTTCTAACATATTTGAAGAAGCTTTTATTATTCCCCTTAATGTTGCTGGTCATGTGTTCCTCATAGTCTCTCTTGGCCTCCCCTATCACCTTCTTACATTTCTTTTGCCACAGTTTATGTTCCTTTTTATTCTCCTCATTAGGGCAAGACTTCCATTTATGGAAGGAAGCTTCCTTGCCCTTTACGGCCTCTCTAACTTGACTCATTAGCCATGTAGGCACCCTCCTGGACTTAGTTGAGCCCTTCTTCCTTTGCGGTATACACCTCTGCTGGGCCTCTATTACTGTTTTAAGCAGCCTCCATGCACTCTGGGGAGATTGGACTCTTTTTACCTTCCCTCTCAACCTCCTCTTAACCAGCCTCCTCATTTGAGGGAAGTCCGCTTGTCGGAAGTCAAGAGTTTTTGTCACAGATTTGCCTGGTATTCTTCCCCCAATGTGCATGTGTTGCTTCTACCTCAAATGCATGCACATGACAAGTGAGTCTCATCTGGTGAAGAAAATCCTACCTCTGTAGTTACCTCTAGGTAGACTACATAATTACAATTTAACACATCTAACTATCCAGAAAAGAAACTTAAATTGTGTCTGGGGGGGTTGGGGTTCAGCAACTGTAAAACTGAATGCAAGTCCTCTTTAACAGTCTTCATGCTTCTGGAATTGCTTGATTTGCAAATTAATACAGTATAACTTACACTGACAATTTTTGAAATAGTCAATTAGATATAGGCATGAGTGCAGAGAAGAGTCTCTAAAAGCAAAAGTTAAAAAGAGCAAGAGAAAACATTCACAGAGCTGCCCTCTGCTGCTTTTCTTAGTTTACTTACCAGCATCTTTGTTTTAATTGATGCTTTCTCAGCCATCAATGTCAATTTCAGCAGCAGTACCTTTGAGTCTAGAGCCATTAACTGCTTTAACCATTTGGGGAGAATTAGGAGGTTACCTTAGGCATTTTCCCTACAGTGCATTTCTGCATTTGAGATAACTCAGACCTTTATTGGCATATAATACAGATACAGCAGCAGCAGAAGTGGACCTAAGGTAATTAATATTAATAGAAAGGCTATATGATGGTCAAGGAGGTTCAGAGAATTTACCTCATAAAGATATACTGTCAGGTGTTATCTCTTATTCTTTTTGCCACCATTTGCTGTCAATAAACCACCACCCTCTCAGTTACATTGCTGGAAACATCATTCAACAAATGCTGTATTTTAACATAATCAGGATATTCCTTCTTGTCTACTAAAATCGGGTTTAAGTATTTGGCTCTGATATCCTCATATATAGGGCATTGCAGTAGCATATGTTGAAGAATTTCATCTGAGATGACCATAGATGGCTTTAAAGAGGGACTGGACAAATCTATGAAGGGCTGGTCTATTGATAACTACCAGTCATGATGCCTCTTGTTCAGTGGCAATATATGCCTCTAATTACCAGTTTGTAAGAAGCAGTGAGTAGAGCCCTGGGGGAAACAATGCTGAGCTAGATGAGCCTTTGGCCTGATCAATGCAGGCTTTTCTTATTAGAAAACATTGTTTTCTGGTGCCTTGTAGTGACCAAAATCAAAGAATTGCCACTAGTTTATTCATTTTTTATTTATACAGGTATTTATATACCGTCTTTCTTTGGTCATCAGATTTCTCCTCAGACTTTAATCCAAGGCGGTTTACATAGGCAGGCTGTTCTAAACCCCGTAGGGATTTTTACAATTGAATAGTTCTAGTCTTTCATAGAACTCCTCGTTCCAGCTGGATTTCTTCCGGTCTGGCCTCTCTCTGGCCGTTCTCCTCCCATACTTCATGCACTCAAGGAAGCTTTGATTTTTTTTCAGTATTGCGCCCAGTTCTTCCTAAAGAGTGTCTCAAAACCCCTTTGACAAGGGGTAGAGGGGGTGATGCTGCTGGAGGTGGGACTCTTTCAACCTGTTTGCCTACCTGTCCCTCAGTCCTCTCCAGGTCAAGTCTGTAGTCTTTTCCTCAAAGTACGCAGTACCTCCTGGTGTAGGAAATACTGTTCAGTAGTAATGTAGTGGTTCAACAGTTAACCTGTCATACAATTGTAGTCATAAAATCAAACTGCAATAGGCATTACTGGAACTATTTATTGGTGGCAATTCATAATGAAGCCAGGTGCACTGTACCAACTTGACCATCTGCTGCCATCTGTTAAAGCTGGTGTGAGGAGCAAAACTTGCTCTTGGAAAACTGATACAGAATTTAAAAATTCCCCTCATTTTGCCAGGTTTTTGCTGCTGCTGCTGCACTGCTCATGAGTGCATAGTCTGGCTCTGTACAGGCTGCAATAGTGAAAAGTAGTGTAGCCACGCCAGTGACTGCAGCAGAGGTGGCAGCCTGAGAGTCTCTTTAGCAGCAGTATGTTGGCAGTTTGCATTTAACAGTTCACCTGAACTGTTTCCAGTGCACTTCTGCTTTTCTGTGCTGTGTTTTCCCCCCTCAAAGGTTATGCTACTATTTTAGCAGGTCTCTTTGATTCAGTCAGTTGGCATCCTTCAGTCTCGGAAGACTATGGTATCGCACTCTGAATAGTGGTTCTGGAACAGTGTCCTCTCCAGTGCACGAAGCCTGGGTAAAGTAGATACGGAGGATAGACTGTTACCCATGCAGCAAATCCCCCCTCTCCTCGTCACTGAAATGGTTCAATGGAAAGGCAGAGGCCAATATGGTTGGTTCCAGAGCCGTCACAGGAGTTGCCAGAACATGACCGTGTTCAGCCATGAACTGCTTCAGGGACTCTGGCTCCAGATTTTGCCTCGAGGTTGACTCCTGAAGCCTTTTCCATAACTGGATGTAGCCACAAGGCAGTGGAGGTTTGGGATCGGAGTTTTCCTTCTCTCAGATGAGCTGCCTTCCCAGGCTGACGAGTCCCATCTACCTGGTGGCTGTTTAGTCTCCTCTTACAACAAGTACAGCCAAACTGAGGGCCTGTTCTTATCCCCAGCCCCCAGGGGAATCTCTTTATGAACTTTTGTGGGTCACTAATGAGCTGAGAAACAGCAAGGGATCTTCCAAAAGGATAGCTGAACTTTCTTGGCTTTTGCAATAGCTAAAAGGCATTGAATTACTGAAAGATTGTATATAGTGCAATAACTAACTTGGGGGTGAACAAAAAAAGAGCCGGATTACTTTTCTTCCTGAAGTTCTCATTTTCAGAAAATGTCAAACTTCTGCAATAGAATGCGTATTCCTTTGTTTCAAAAAACTGCAACCCAGTTAAGTTGTACAGCACACCTGGATTTTCAGGCTTGTCCTGGCGCTACCAGAAATATACATTACATGTACACTCAAGTACTCAGTGGCTTCTCACATTCTGGGTTGCTTTATTATCCATTAGGATCTGCTATTGCTGGCAAGCAAACACTGTACTTGACAATCATGAATGCCAGGCAGCTTGTTTAGATGCAAGCAGAAGAAGAGAACACTAGGGATGTTTAATGTCTGATTCTGTATTTTTAAGCATGATACTAAAGGGAGAAATAGGAGTATTGTCAGCTAACAGGGTTTATGGCCAAGGTTGCCTTTTGCAGCTGGCTTGCCAGACTTAGAGCCCCATCCTAAGGGCTCTAGTGCTGGCAGTATGCTTATACTACCAGCACTAGGTGTGCTATTCTACATAAGACTGTGTATAAAGACACCTCTGAATGCAGCCACTGGAGTGTTGGTTTGGGGCTGAAAATGGAACCATATTACTCAGATAATTTATCGGCTTGTCTTCAGACTTGATTCAGTATGGTGACTTCTGTTCTTCAAACCTATTTTAAACCCCTAAACCACCTGGGATATGGTGAAGTTCCACCATATAAAAAATCTGCTCAGAAAGTTTTGTTCTTCTTTGGAGACTATCTGAGTGGTGGCAGGTTGGCACAATAGAGGGCCTTCTAAGTTTTGGTACCCAGATCATGGAGTAGCCTTCCCAAGGAGATATGCCAGACCCCATCATTTTCAGTGCACAGTAAAGGCTGTTTTATTCTAATTTATATTGATGTTCCTAATTTTGTAGTGTGTGTACAACTGCTATTTTAATTATTGGTAATAATAATAATAATAATACAGGTGTTTATATACCGCCTTTCTTGGTCTTTATTCAAGGTGGTTTACATAGGCAGGCTATTTAAATCCCCGTAGGGATTTTTACAATTGAAAGAAGGTTCTATCTTTCAAGAACCACAACATGCAGATGTTTCTTTCTGATCTGGTGTCGCATTCTGGCTTCCATCCTCCCACGCTCAGAGCAGATGGAATAACTCGGCTCAGCTTGTCAGCTGCTTCAAGGTCGCACGGTGCCAGTGGCTTCGAACTGGCAACCTTGTGGATGTTCAGGCAAATGGAGGCTGTACACATTACCAAATCATAAAGATACAATTTAGCTACCATCTAATTCACCACATCTAGCAGCACCTGCCAGACAGTTCCATCTGAGTGAAACTGCTTTGGTTCAACAGGAACTGTTTACACCGGAGGGGGGAGGACATACTCAAGTTTTGGTGGGTGAGCATGCTTCCAAATAGATGTATAGTTGACCGGAGTCAGTCTCCTATGTTGGAGGAAGGATTGTAAAACACCCTGAACCTAGATGGCGGCAGCTAGGGATTAGATTTTTTAAGTAGGGTCATCTCTAGACAGAGAGGTTTGGTTTGAGAATTTAAGGAGGGAGTAGGATGAAGTGGTTAGTCTTTCAGTGGCTGCAGGGTTTTCTGTTGTGTTTGCTGCAGCAATAGATTAAGGGCCCAATCCTATCCAACTCTCCAGCACTGATGGAGCTCCAATGCAGCCCTGAGGTAAGGGAACAAATATTCCCTTACCTTGAGGAGGCCTACACGACTGCCCACCACAACCACAGGATGCAGCACATGCCCCATTGGCATGACTGCATTGATGCTGGAAAGGTAGATAGGATTGGGCCCTAATACAGCTAGCTAGATACTTTATTAACGGTCATCCAACCAGCTAGTCACAAAACAACACAACAAAATACACAAAATTAAAACCAACATCCCTTTACACATATATAAAATCATAAAATCATCAATTTATACTCTCAATTTTCTTTCTTATCAACTGTGCAGCATGACAGAAACGGGCCACCCTGAGCGATATATCAGGATTTACATCAGACAGCAGAAAGGCAAGCTGCTCCTCCACCTGCATCCCCGTTACAGCGCCAAAGATCGGGAAAATAAATTTAGATCGCAAATCATCATACTTTGGACACTGCAGAATAATGTGGGCAGTTGTCTCCACCACATTATTATGGCAGGGGCACAGTCTCTCTGAATAAGGACGCTTTGCGTAACGCCCCAAAAGAACTGCTGATAGGAGTGCATTGCACCTGGCTTTAGTAAAAGCAATCCTGAATTTTGGAATAACGATGTTATAAAAATATCTGGCAGGAGAAAGCATAAGAGCTTGATCCCCAAGAAAAACATATGTAGAAAGTCTGGCTCTCGCAGATCTCATTTCAAGATCCCCTAATACAGCTACAATCACTGACCTGGAGTGAAATCTGCCATAGATTTTGACCACATTCATTAGATTTTCTAACCTTTATCTGAGTTTTAAAAGAGATTTTAGGTTCACTAACAGCCTTCAGAAGATCTTTCGGATGTTGGACAGTTGATTTAGATATCATAGCTTCAGAGGTAGATACTATAGTAGTGAAATTTTTGCCAAGTAATCAAGATCCAATTATCACTTCACCTTATCTCTGGGTCAATCAGAGGGCAGAGCCTTTCAACTCTGAACAGTTTCCTTTCTCTGCTCAGCTCAGCAAAGCTCAGGCAGGCACCTCGTTAGTTGCTATAGTGATTTTCCTGGGACATTCCAGCCAAAGTTAACCTTTTATTCTCCTTCCTTCTGCTGCAGCCTGGTTCTGCTTGGCATATGCTTGCAAAGCAGGTCTGTTTTTGAAAAACCAGGATGGGATCCTCCTTTCCAGGCTACAATTCAGTGCACTGTTACTTAAGAATAACACCCATGGAAAGCAGTGGGTCTACTTCTGAGTAAAAAGGATTGCAAATATCTCATCTCTCTGTGTTGAATTGAATTGCACACTCTCAGTTATGTGTTGTATGTTGTATGTAGAGCCACACACCTTAAAGGTGGATATGATTCATGGTGGTTCCCAACCTTTTTCACTTGCATATCCCTTGGCAGCCCATTTCCATAAATTGTACCCTTCATATTAGCAAAATGTTTGTAATTAATAATACAAGCCTTCATCTCCTCCATATGAAAGCCCAGACTTCATGTATTCATCACATATTTTCTCTTTTCATCTGTTTGAAGAACTGCCTTTGCATTGTTTTGCACCAGAAGTGTACTGAGAAATTCTGGGTGATTGATCACTTTCCATATTATGTTTCAGCTTTTTTACTGTGCTGGTTTTCAATCACTGGTTCATAGATGAATTGATGACCAAAAACTAGCTATTGGTGGGGCTTTCATAGCCAACTAGCTACCTCCCTTCCTGCCTTGCTGGTCCTTGCAAGGCATTCTGGAGCATGACCTGCCTTTTCCTGCCATTATTCCATTCTTTTTCAAGTACCCCTAAAGGTCCTGTTGAGTGTCCCTGAGAGTACGTGAATACCAGGTTGGGAACTACTGTTTTACTGGTATGTAGTTTACAGTGCACTTACTCTGATAGTGTTTACAAAAAGGTGGTGAAGACCAGAATTTTAAAAAGAATAAAAATGTATCTTATGATCTTTTACTATGTTTTTAATAAATTAGAGACTACAGTTCTTAGGTAACAATTAGTGGTGGGTTATTTTTCAGGATCTGGCCTCAGGTAAAATCAGACAAAACTATAGTCAGACACCTCCCTAAGTTTAACCCCCGACTTATCCAAGGGTCATAGAAAATTCCATGATAGTTGGTTCAAAACCTGCCCTCTACTTATCTGTGGGATCGGCTTATGGGTGGGTGTCTGCAGTAGTTTAAATATTCTGTCTCCTATGAGCTGCTCGTACTGTGAACAAATGTGATTTGTCTGCAGGTTTGCTTTGGCTTAAGGATAACTTACAAAAGTTAGTCTTGGCAATAAAAATTAAAAGCGTTCAATGGCCACCTTTGCATTCATATTCCAGCACATTTTCTTCTTCTTCTTCCCCAGATGTTTTGCTGTTTCAGTTTTTTGTGCTAGAGCTCAGACAATATCCTTCCTGTATGATGACCTGTAATTGATATGGATATAATGGTATAGCAATGATGTAGATATAAATGACATATAAATACGATGACCATCCTACCTTGACCTATAAAACCTCCACAGCCAACACCTTTATCACTTGTTCTTTCACTTATCCATTTTCTCCATGCACTTTTCTTTAAGGTAAGTTGTGGGTGTGTGTATGCTGAGTAGTGTAAATGTAATTGTAATGTGATAGATCAGGGGTCTCCAAACTTTTTGGCCAGAGGGACGCATCAAATATCTGGCATTGGTGTGGAGGGCTGGAAAAAAAATTTAAATATAAAATTTAAATAAATAAATTAGAGATGGAATTTAGATGAGTGAACAAATGAATGAATGGACTCATTCATTCAATCTCTCTGGCCCTCAGAACACCCTACAGACACAATCAGAGCACAGTTCTGGTCATGTTCAGTTGAGTGGGCCAGAGGCTTTCAGGGGATAAGAAGTTGGCCACAGGCTGTAAAGAGGCTTGCTGCATACCGTGTCTGACCCCTGGGCCGGAGTTTGGAGACCCCTGTGATAGATCTACAATGGTTGGGTTTTTTAAACATATAAAAACTTTTTTAAAAAGTACCCTCCATGAATAACTATACCGAAAGCCAATGAAGTGAAATGTTGAATAATTGTATGTAAATACTACATTCCAATTTCAGCAATTTGCATAAGGATATTGTAGAACTATTTTTATAACAAGTGAGTACTGCTTCTGTGTTACAGAGCTGAGAGACTGAATAACTGGGATGGAATTCACTTCCTTGATTATATCTGTAGCATTGAACTGTCAGGAAACATTGTCATGGTAAACTTTACAAGCATGGCTCAGCTATAAATTGGCAGGTGCCCACAAGCTGTGTCCAGGACTCAGCCAGTTGGAGCAATGGCTAAGGCAGTGGCATAGCTAATGATCATGTAGCCCAGTGCCAAGCTCAAAATGTTGCCCCAGAAGTGATGTCACAACCAAAAGTGATGTCACGCCCAGGCTTTTTAGAAAGTGAAAATTGGGAGGAATCCACCTCTTCACCCCAGCAGCTTGCCACCTAATTGCTCTGCTGCCTCCCCCCCACTCAATGGCATAGCTAAGGCATCTATCTGCTATGTGGGGTCAAAGATTTGTAGCCCCCCCCCCAGACAAAATCAAATTAAGTAAATAAAAAAAGGGTGCCCCTGATAGGTTCAAGACACTGTGCTGGGGTGAAGAGGAATGGTTATTCTCTCCTTGTGAAATATAAGAGGAGCACCACTTGGAAAAGTGCCTTTTACCCAGTTAGCAGGGGTAACTGTATTATGATACATGGAAATCAGAACTGACTCATATTAACACCTTAGTGGTTTCATGCTGTATCATGATAACATGTCATTGCAACATGTCAATAACATGATATGTCACTGGCTCTTAGAACAATCAGTCTCACAGGTAGGTTTTGAGTTAAGAAAATCCACTTTTTGTTCCATAAGGTAATTGTGTTTTCATTTTCTGGTTAATTAGCCATAACTTTTGGAAAAAAAAAAAAACAGGTATTCCAATGTAGTTTGTTTCATTGCATTCTGCATTAAATCACCTTTCCAATGATATATGATGGTATTATACATACATACCAAGATTTTCACAATTTTGGTCATTAATGTGAAACTCAGCTTGTTGCCCCCCTAAAGCTTGATGCCTAGTGCAACTGCTACCCCCTGCACCCCCTTAGCTATGCTACTGGGCTAAGGGCTGACTTCTGAACCCTTGGAAGTGGTAGGAGGGATAGTGTCAATGCATCTCCAGGGAGCAAATGGGGGTGTCACATGTGGCCCACTGCAGGGCTTTTCCCCAGGGCCCCCAACAATCTGGCATTGGCACTACCATTAACATCAGGAGTTCGGTAACTAACTTGTTCTTGCACGCTGATGGTGAAGAAATGGGGGCAAAGGTAAAAAGATAATATTGTTCTGAGTTATAGGATGCTCAACAATGCCTTGCTCTATGACCCAGTGAAGTCTGTGCTGCTGAAGTTGCGGGTCATTGTCAGTGTGTATAGCAAACTTATCTTCAATAGCAGCCTAAGGGGTATACTTGATGTCTCTGTCTGAAAGTTGTAAAGAAACTACACTATTGAAAAACCAGCAGGGCAACTTTCTATAAATGGTAGGTAATTATGTGAAATATTTTAATGGCAAAAATGATGCCATGAATGAGAGGCATTAGTGAAAAGAGAGGAAAATGTGGCTGTTTGTTTTGAAGCAGATCCCTTTTCTAATACTTTACAACAACAGATTCGACACAGTCTGGTGCCAATTCTGTCTCTTCAAATATGCTGGCAACTCGCCTATGAAATGCCCTGCTGGATTGGGCTAAAGGCCTATCTGGTACAGCATTCTGTTTTTCACTATGTCCAGCCAGATGCCTCTGGGAAGCTCATTAAGTAGCAAAGAAAGACAGACCCCTCTCCCACCGCTGCTGTCCTGCAAATGGTTGGCAACCTTCAGTCTTGAAAGATTATGGTATAAGCCTACAGCACCCAGTATTCTCAGGCGGTCCCCCATCCAAGTACTAACCGGGCCTGACCCTGCTTAGCTTCCAGGATTGGGCATGTGCAGGGTAACAGTGTCCTGCAAATTGAATAGAGGCATTGTGCCTCTATTAAATTAAACATGCTGAGGATTGGTTTTCTCTTTCTGCCAATATGATAGGGGTCATTTTTGAGCAGTTGGGATATTTGAAATATGTAGTAATTTAATTTTTGTTGTACTTAAGCAAAATAACGTATGGCCTATAATATGCTCATATGCATAGACATACATAACACCATGGCATGATTTGGCGTGATTCCCTATGTAAATGGATTTTATTTTGATTTTTACTCAACTGAGTAGAAAATTAAGTCACATCAAATACTCGTACAACCTGACTGTTCTGGGTTGCAAACATTCCCGCAGCAAGAAGGTTATGCACATAAAGATATATGCAATATAGAATATTAATTGTTCTACAATTTAACATGTCACATTTGCAATCATTGATTTCAAATACACATTCATGGAAGGATGGTGCAAAATCTAGGCCTCAAAGGGATGAGGCCTCATATCCGTTCCACATGTTGCAAAATAGCAAATTGCCATTGTGCACGCACTTGACAGGGAGCAGCAAACCAATATACTTGTATGATGCATGTATTAATGCTCTTATCTCATTCAACATTTGTATTGTTGGGTGTATACTTAGGTATATATGTGAAAAAAATTATAAGCTGGCCCTCAGGTTTCATTGCTGTGATTTTTGTGGCTCGTGACATTCAGATTCAACTTGACTAAAATTCTCTAGTTCTAGCAGAACAGCAGTCCTAACTAACTGCACTTTCTGGTGCAATTGTGCCCAGATGTCCTGAAGTGGTCTACCAGCCCTGTACTACAAGGGTTCTGTGGCACTTTAGTTTCTACAAGAAAGATATTATGTAAATCAGGTCCTCATGACCCATGGAACAGAACGACTTGTACCCTCCGATTATGAAGCGAGTCGTTAAAATGTCAGTTAAATTTTACAGCATGAGCTTCCTGTCTTGTTTAATTAGAAGGTATGTGGATTGAGCACCCTGCGTGGGGGACAATGCAACCTTTTGTACAACAAGCAATTCTATATGATACTCAAAAGGTCTCAACTCGGGCATATTGTGTAACAATTTAATCTGCTTGATTTGATAGGGTTTGCACCAATTAAATGAGCTTAGGGAACCATCCAAGCTTTAAGGTCACATTCTCCAAGGCTTCAAACACAGAAGGAAATTTCAATCTGCTGAGCTGGGGAAGAAACAACTTTATTTGAGTTTCATGAGCAAATATTAGCATAGTTAGCATAGTTCGGAAGATCAGCAGGTGCAGATGCAAGTAAACCCATCAGGGCCACCAGGGCTCAACATGAGGTAAGGGAAAGATTCCCTTACCCCAAGGAGATCTCCAGTAGCTTCCCTAGCCCCACAGGATACAACGGTGGCAATTTTGGCACTGCTATCTTCCTTGGCACTAGGGAAGTTTAGGATAGGCCCCTTAATCTATTTACACTTACCCCATAATAAATGTGGGTGAATTGGAGGTTTCTTTGAGTTGAAAGTTGCTTTTCTGTGCATAGAGAACCTGAATGAACTATTGTTGAAAGAGAAAAGTCATATCTAGAAAAGCAAAGATTGGGATTTGAACTTTCACTCTGTGGATGGAATGAAGCTTTTCTGTCTCCCCCTTCACTCACCTGTCTCTTGTCCTTCTGAAAACCCACTCCTGAGGGGCCGGGAACCTTGGGGGGCAGGGTACAGCAGGAAGAAGGAATAGTTGAAAGTTGAGCCCCCCCCCCCTTATAGGTAGAAATGCTTTCTACTGGCATAACTACACCTTTAGATTCATGCCAAAATATTGGTATATTAAGCCAATTCTGCCCAAAGTTGCATATATGTAACAGGGATTAAGTGGGTATACCTGTAGGCTGGGCAGAAATTGGTTAAAGTTATATATTGAGACCACACAATTATATAACTGTCAAGAATATCTGTGGAAGAATGGATTTTGAGATTTCCGTTTTATGAAAGTCAAAATTTAAAAACTTGCTGAAATTACACAACAGACACATAGGCAACCTAATTCTATTCAGTGCTGGCGCAGCAAGGCTGCATGGCCTATGCTGTATCCAGCACAGAACTTGGGCAGGTTGGAGGTCTAAGGAAACATTTGTTCCCTTACCCCATGTCAAGCCCTAGCCTGTCTAATAGGGCTACTCGGATCAGTGCCAGCTAAATTGCTGATGCAAGCCTGAACAGCCCCGTGTTGGGTTTTCAGGGCTGGGGTTGGAGTTAGGATACAGGGGAGGCCTGCTCCCCAGCCCCTCCGGGGCCTGATCCACCTTCCCATACCCCCTTCCCATATCCATGCCACCCTCGCATGACCCTCTGCTGCCCTGCACAGTACCTACCTGCTCTGGCTGCTGTCAGGCTGGACACAGTGCTGGTCCTCTTGCCAGCACTGCTTACAAGTCATTGCAAATATCTTTACAGCACATTTGAGCTAAACAAGCGCATCGGTAAAGCAGCTACCACATTTTCCAGACTCACAAAGAGTCTGGTCCAACAAGAAGCTGACAGAACATACCAAGATCCAGGTCTACAGAGCCTGCGTCCTGAGTACACTTCTGTACTGCAGCGAGTCATGGACTCTTCACTCACAACAGGAGAGGAAACAGAACGCTTTCCACATGCGCTGCCTCTGATGCATCATCGGCATCACCTGGCAGGACAAAGTTCCAAACACAGTCTTGGAATGAGCTGGAATCCCTAGCATGTATGCACTGCTGAAACAGATGCCTGCGTTGGCTCAGTCATGATGTGAGAATGGATGATGGCCGGATCCCAAAGGATCTTCTCTATGAAGAACTCGTGCAAGGAAAGCGCCCTACAGGTAGACCACAGCTGCGATACAAGGGCATCTGCAAGAGGGATCTGAAGGCCTTAGGAGTGGACCTCAACAGGTGGGAAACCCTGGCCTCTGAGCGGCCTGCTTGGAGGCAGGCTGTGCAGCATGGCCTTTCCCAGTTTGAAGAGACACTTGGCCAACAGACTGAGGCAAAGAGGCAAAGAAGGAAGGCCCACAGCCAGGGAGACAGACCAGGGACAGACTGCACTTGCTCCCAGTGTGGAAGGGATTGTCACTCCCGAATTGGCCTTTTCAGTCACACTAGACGATGTTCCAGAACCACCATTCAGAGCACGATACCATAGTCTTTCGAGACTGAAGGTTGCCAACAAACATTTGTGATGGTTAGCGCTGACACAGCAGGTGCTGAGCCTGGCACTAGCAATGGTTAGGATTCACCTGTCAGTATGATAAAAATGCAAACAAGATTTTTAGTGCTGGGGGTTTGTATTCACCCTATTTACCTGCTGACAGAATTTGCTATGACAGATTTCAAGTCAAATCATGATTCCTTCTCTGCATTGCTCCATGCCAAAGTCCAACAATAATACAATATTCAGTAGTTTAGAATTGTTCCAAAATCAAAAACTTCTGGAAGAGAAGTCAAATGAACATTTTCACCATATAGTCAACCTAAGTTTGGAGATTTTCAGCATTTGTCATTTCAATGCTTTACTTAATTGGTAAGGTGTTAATTATCAACAATACAACATCTTACACTGATTTGCCTTTATAATGAGTGACAAGGGTGGAACCTCTAGTAATTGCTCCTTTAAGACTGGAATTTAAGACTATCATTCTTACCCAGAGCATCTTCTAAAATAGCAACTGAAATCTGAGGAATACTCTTTTCCAAACCTCCTTATACATCAAGGACTCAGTCATGTCCAATTTTCATTTGCTCCTGTCTATCAAAGTATAAGTGCTTAATAGAAAATGTTTAATTATTAGTTCTTAAACCAAGAATTTTGACTTATTTTTGTCCTGATTCTCTTAAGAAACAAGCTTCTGTATAATATCTAATCTTTCCAGTTTTCGAAATTGGATTTTGTTCCCACTCAAGGAACATATCACTCCAATAAGTTACGCCAACAAAAAAATAACTGGTTCAGAAGTTGTTCTGAACTTGTTAATACAAGCACAATCGCCCCACTTTCCCTTTCCCTGACCTGGGGAGCCCTGCAGGTGCTTGCGCAGGACTCCCCACACACAGGGACAGCTGCTGCAGGGACTGGAGGCTGCACCCCAGTCAGCCCCGTCAGAAGGGAAAGCGGAGCAATCGTGCTCCACTTCCAGTTTTGCGGAGCGGGGTGCGATCACTCCGCTTTCACTTTTCCTGACCTGGGGAGCCCTGCACCCCCAGGAGGCTGCAGGAGGCTTGGGCAAGTGCACCCAAGCCCCTGCAGCCCTCCTGAGCTGCCTTCCCGCTGTCTCCTGGCTGCCCCCACCCCTTAAGGGGGCAGAGGCCAGAACACACAGGCTGGGGCGTTGCAACACCCCAGTTTGAATACCACTGCCATAGACTATTCAGTAATACTGCTTGCCATTTTAGTATCCATAAAGGAGCTGGGATTAAGAATTCTTCCATCATAATCAATGACCTTGGCAGGGTGTTCTGTTTCAGTCCTGCAGTCCTACCCTTCCATGAAATATTACATGGTGGCCATTTTCATCATAAGTTGTTCTACTATTATACTTTATTGCTAGGGTTGAAAATGTTTGCTATAACCAGATATTTTATTTGCTTTTTCAGCCTTCAATATTATGCAGTTATATGAACTTCAGGAACAAATTAAAAGTGACATTTTACTTGAATTTATTAGGGTCAAGCCCAAATGTGATATTAGTTGTGTATCTACTTACAGGGTCCTGCTTGGGTGAATAACAACCTGGTTCTTTTATATGTGCCTCCCCTGTTCCATATTCTCTTGTGTGATTGGTCTTTCTGTGTGTTCTACCATGTGATATTGTTCACATCACAACTTCACTGCTTTCGTCTTTCATGATCATTGTATTCCCGAGCTTCTATATCCCTTTCAAGAGTGTTTCAGGATTTAAATTAGCTAATAGCAGATTAGTGACTGGAAAATCCTCAGGACACATGATACTGGACGCAATGTGACTGAAACATCTTGCATCTGGTTAAAAAAAATTGTGAATCTAGAAAGAACAAATCCTGTTTCTATTCCTGTCACTCTTGTGTTTGATCTTGTTGAACTTTTTAAAGGCTCTCAGAGCAATGTAGATAAAAGTCATCCTGATCTACTTCCTTATTGAAAAGACAATAAAGTGCCTTAGGGGGCTGTCTAGTCATTAAAACAGCTCTTGATTTATTATATATTGCCATAATAGAATTTTCAAATTGTAACTGAAGAACTCTAAGCGATCAAACCATCTCAAAGTCACATGCTTTCTTCTCATCAAGAAATTCACACATTGAATCCCCTTCTATTTTATATAGATTTCTCTTGTATGATGATCAGATAATCACTTGTTAATAAAGGATGTTTGGAAATAGTTCATATAACTTGGTATAAATTTCTTAGCAAAAGTGATACCTTTTAATCCTGGTTCAAATGATATATTGGTCAATGAGATGCTGAATAGATAAGATCTTTATCTTATAGACCAGTTCTCAATTTCTTTAGAGGCTGCTGCCTTTTTTATAAATGCCAAGGGATGTGGCTATAATGGAGATTGTGCAGCAGTGCTCCCCCCCAATAGCAGCCTGTTTAACCAATAATGCGCATAGCTTAATCTGCCTGTCAGGTTCACAGCCCACCAAAAATTGGGTCACAACCCACTGGTGGGTCCTGGACCCACCATTTGGGAACCCATGTTATATACTGAGAAGATTGGTATTGTAAGAGTTAGGAAATTTAAAATGTCATATGTTTGTTAAAGAGATGGGGCACTGGAACTAATACAGTGCTGGCAAATTCTACGAAGAGATCAATCTAGACTTGGATTTTAATTGCTTTCAAAGGTAAAGTAATTTCTTGATCCTAGAATGCTTAAGGGTGTACTTTAACAAAAATGTTCATCCTCGTTTGTTCTGGAAATATTTAGATTTGATATAAAGCTTCCTCTTTCCTTAGCAGGTTGATAAGTGACATATTGCTCTATAAAATGAGGAAGTCTCATTCTTTTAACAGTTTGAAACATGATGAATAAATTATCTTAACACTGAGAATATTAAGCTTGCTGCTGGATTATACAGTGTTTGGAAAAGTTGTCATTTGAGGGTGTAAGAGATTTGACAATCCCAATCTCAGCAAACTTATTCAGCTGTTGTACAATTCATTTATATAACTGTTTTCTAAATTTCTTATCAATAAATGTGTTTTACACCCATTTGATTTGGCCTCAATTTCATTACAACCTTTTCAACTTCCTGTGTAGTAAACACCTTGATGCTGGAAGCCCTGAAAATGTTCACAGCTATATCAGTGGTCCTCAAACTGGTGGGTCACGACCCACCAGCCTGAAAACCCCTGCCCATTTCCCTTTAAGGTGCGGGGCATGGGGAAAGCAGCAACATAATCCCCAGGATTACACTACTGTGGGAGAAGGAGGCTATTTTTAAACGTACCTGCTGCCAGAGTATGGGGGATACAGGGAACGCTGCAGAGCACTCTGCAGGGCTCCCAGTGGCTTATAGAAAATTACAGTAGTGATTGTGACCCATTTCTGATTTCGCAATTGCAACCCAAGTGGGTCACAATCACTACTTTCACTTTCTACAAGCCACAGGGAGCCCTGCAGAGCACTCTGCAGGACTCCCCTAATCCCCCAGAGCCCAGCAGCAGATAAGTTTAAAAATAACCACTCTTCCTCTGCAGAAGTGCGATCCTGGGGATCGCGTTGCTACCTTCCCCCCTCCCCTGCAAAGACTACTCAGGAGGTGTATTCCCAAAAAGTCTGAGAACCAGTGAAATAGTTAGTTTTGGCCTGATGAACAGAAATTATTTTTTTTAATTGCATAGCAGAAGATAGTGCAGGATGCTTTCTCCCAGTTGTGAACATTGCCAAATTGGTATTTTTCTGAACCTATTTTGTTCTCCAACATATTCTGCACTTACTCCTAGCATTCCCAATTTTGGCAAGGCTGCTAGGTTGTGCAACGTTTGTGTTGAGAGAGCACATTTTCCTTTTCTCCATTTCCCTAGTTCTACCTCAAGCACCTCTCTACTTTTCCACTGGCTATGCAAAAAATACTTCTCTCCTATTCCGCTTGTTGACTTTAGGTGGGAAAGTCTACACTGATTTTGCAAGACGTCCACAATCTGCTTATGACCCAGCCCATGGCAACTTGGACTTCTGCATAATCTTACCTAAGCTTGCCTTTTTCTGCACGCGAACTTACTACATCTTGAAGGGCAGAAGTCAGTTAACAGAGCTAAGCACCGATGTGTTCATTTTTGAATGAATATATTTCCTAAGTACTCTCTCTTTTGAGGGAGTTTTTTACAAATTCAAAGCTGGGCACAGATAGAGGGCAAGCATAGGCCTGAGGCTTGCTTGGCAGGGGCGCAGCAAAGTGAGAAGTAAACCCCAAATTTAAATCAGTTGCAGCATTTGGATACGTTTATTCAAGACTCCTGTATTGGAATGAATTTTTGCTTTGCAACTGCCGACCCTTCCAGTGTGTTGCAGCAAGCATAGGAAGAGCTGGCTTTCTTCCCTGTGACCTAAACTTATGGTGTATTCTGTTGAAACAGTAGAAGAGCTAACAGCCCAATCCTAACCAAACTGCCTGCATCACAATGCAATGGCACTGAAATGAAATGGCAACCAGTGTATCCAACATGGGTAACAAGGTTGCTGGAGGTCTCCTCAGGGTAAGGGGACCTTTCTCCCTTTGCCCTGAGGTACGCTTCAGCAGCCACTATCGAGTTAATTCAGCAGTTCTCAAACTCTCCTGGATTCAGAGTCTGAGTGCACATTCACACACCCCCCCCCACTTCCCTCTTCTCCCCAACCCTGCTACAGCCTTCACTTCCTCTTCTAGACTTTCATGATACTGAAGTCCCAGACCATTTTCCTGCTTGCATAACCCTATATGCTGACATGGTACATTTGTTTAGGGCTGGCAGAGAAAAAATAGTGTTGTGTAGCTCATCTAGTCCAACTTCCTTCTGGATCAGAACAAGTGGACAAATACTGTCACTGTGAAAACCTTACACTTGATGAATGTCTTTCAAATTCAACTGTATGAGGAGCAGTCATTCAACCCTTCAGGCACTTGGTGATGCAGCAGGTACAAAAGTTGGATACAGATGACTCCCTTACACAAATCTGCACCTAATGTGTGGTAAAATTCTCTGTGCTGCATCTGGCCAACAAGCTTTAGGGGGACAACAACCTGAGCTTGACCCTAGTAGCCAGAATTGTGAAAAAATTGGTGTGTACAAATAATACCATCATGTTATATATCATTGGAAAGGTATTTTAATGCAGAATGCAATGAAAAAACTTCATTGGAACATCTGTATTCTATCAAAGGTTATGGTCAGTTAGAAAATGAAAACACAACTGCCTTACGGAACAAAAAATGGATTTTCTTCACTCAAAACCGACCTGTGAGACTGATTGTTCTGACAGCTAATGCGATGTTAATATGATACAGTGTAGAATCAGTAAAGTGTAAATATGAGTCAACTCTCATTTCCATGTATCGTAAAATAGTTACCCCTGCTAACTGGACAGAGACACTTTTTCAAGTGGTGCTCCTCTTGTATTTAGGCAGGGGGACAATAACTGTCCCTTTTCACTCCAGCGCAGTGACTCTAACCAACAAGGGACACACTTTTTATTTATTTACTTAATTAAATTTGATTTCGTTGTGGGGAGGCTGCAAAATCTTCTTTGACACTAGGTAGCAGATAGATGCCTTAGCTATGTAACTGGTTGGGGGGAGACAGCAGAGCAAGTGGATGGCAAGTTTCTGGCGGGAGGAGGCAGGTTTTCCTCAATTATCACTTTTTTAAAAAGCCTGAGTATGACACAACTTCTGGTTGTGACATAACTTCCGGGGCATCATTTTGAGTTTGCACCGGACTACATGATCATTAGCTATGCCACTGCATCTGGGAATGATATAAGAGAACAAGCCAGACAATCAAACAATGAGGTCTAGTTTTTTTCATGTTTGGTCATTTGCCAGCATTAAGGAGGAGTTTAACAAACATCAGTTGCAGATGCCGTTAAAATTGTCACCTGCATGATCTAAACATCAATCTGATAATGTGCTACTTGCAAAATATAGTAAATGGGTGTGTTTCTAATTCATCTATGTTTTTAGTGGCTGACTGTTGATCCCAAACAGCATTAAACAGATGATCAAAAGTAGCTGAACATAGCTTGCAGAACCTTTGCATATACCTGATGTTACAGCATAGCCAATGTGACCTCCACTGCATCTCTGGTTTGTATTAGTTGTAACTTGCCATGAAGCAAATATTGACAAGTGTGACTATTGCCACTTATCCTTCAGGCATTACAGTTAACCATCAATCATTTTAAAGGTCATAATCTGGTGCTGTTAGAGAAGTAAATAAATATTTGCACAACTTTGGTATTTATTAAGTGTATTAAACATTAAGGTGCTAGGTGCTCTCACTATAGCCTGTTTACACAGTTGCTTAAGCCAATCTATAATTCCTGTAGTGGTCAAAATGTCTGCAGTTTTCCATGACAAATGGGAGGGGAAATGGGCCTTGGAGAATAGACATCTCCAAAGCCAAATCTTAAACCTTGATTCACCTTCACCTTTTCAAACTGTAAAGGGGCAATCCCCACCTTCTAAAGGATGCCTTAAGTCAGGGGATAGGGGTCTGGAGGTGCATTGGTTTGGATGTATTCTTCAGGTCTGATGCCCTGGCTGTTTAGGTTCCCAACTCAAATGAAGCAGGCGGCCATCCACCCACCCACTTGTTCTCTTCAGTCCACTTCCAAGAGCTGATGATTGTTTCAGCTATTCTCTGCTATCATTATTTCAAGAGCGTAATGTGCAGGGACATACTTTGGCCCTAGCAGAGTTTTCTTTCCCTTTTAAAACAAAAACAAAAAACCCCAGGACTCTCCTGGCTCATTGCACAGATCCCTAGTGCTTTCGTTACAGAACTCCTCCTACCTGAATCTCTCCTTGTTTAAAAACCCATCATGCCTGCACATGAACTTTACTAATGCAGTATAGAGAGTGTCATTCACAAATATGGCATCTATGAAACTGAAGAGATGGAGCAGAACCTGGACAAAAGGGCATGTTCATCACTTCAGGAATGGCCCTGGGAGCGACTGGGCCCAACGTAAATTTTTGTGGGGGCCCCGTGCCTGCATCCCCTACTCACTGAGTAACCATGGCAAGCCCAGGGCTGATGGTGCTATGCACAAAGCATGGCACCCGGAAATAGGTGGCGGTGACATGATGACAAGACTGCCAACTGCTTCAGGGAGGTCAAATATCAAACCAATCAGACGCAGGGATGGGTGGGAGGATACATACATAGTGGCTCCACTTGCCGCTCTGGCCTCACAAACATCAGTTGCACAGTGAGGTGCCAGCTGCAGCAGTGGGCACTCCACTTGCTGCCCTAGTATGGGACCCCATCACATGCATAGCCCAATTTAGCAAAACTGGCTAAATTGCATCATTTTCCTATGCATTCAGCAGAGTTTGACCTACACCAAGAGTGGAGGTCTTTACTGATTTATTGTGTCTTAAGTTGGCTGGTCATAGCAAATGATGCCTGTGCAACGTTATGTTTAAAAAAATGTGTAACCTGTCTTCTCCTCAGACCTGCAAAAGTCTTTCCCTAAAAGATCTTACAGGACAGGCAGGCTTGTGAGGGACTGGAAGCGCAGGGGCAGGCCTTGGTATATTTTGGTCCTAAATCACATAGGATTTGAAAGCTAATCACCAGCACTTTGAACACTGGTAACTGATGCAGACTCATCAACAATGATACGACGTGATCATACAGATGGGCGCCTGGCACCACCCACGCAGCTGCATTCTCTACCAGCTAAAGGTTCCAGAGGATCCTCATGGGCATTGCATAGAGTGCATTGCAGTCATTCATGTGTGAGGTAACTGAGGCATCAGTGCCCATAGTTATGTCTGTCTGAGACAGGAACAGGCACAGCTGGCACACCAGCCAAAGCTGGGCGCACAAACTCTGGATGCTGCCTGAACTTCCAGGAGCAATGCTAACTGCAGAAGTACTTCCAAGGGCTGCCTCTGATCCTTCAAGGGAAGAATAGGCTGACACACTGTTGCTTCTTCAGCAGGGCAGGAGAGAGAGAACCAGGAGAACTCTCATCTGAAATTACATTCCCCTTCTTCTCTCCATCAGGAGTTAGATGTTTCAAAGGTTTTGCAGGAATGTCAAAGCAACTTTGTTTCCTATTTGAGGGGGCATATTGCCAAATTTTAAATAGATCCATGGACTGCTCCCCAGAACCCACATGAACTGGCATGGTATCACTCTGTCTTCCACACACATGTACACATGAAGCAACCCGTAGGTGTACAGGCATTCAGTGACTTGTGGATGCGCACACACTCATTCAGCATGAATATTCTAGTCATGCTGTCCCACATTTCTTTAGCACCAACAATGTGATAGGCCCAGGATAAACCTTCCCCACTTCCTTCTCTGTCAGTTTCACTAGGGCCCCCTCCAGAGCAACTCCAATTAGAAGGCTTTCTTCCTTTCTCAGGTGGATTTCATCTTCCATTGAGGCCCTTCAAGCGACTTCCCACAGTGGGAAGTCTGTTTGGCCCTCTGGATAAAAGAAATCTTTTGGTTTTCCACAGCATGCTTTTTAAATTTTTTAATTTCTTTGCTGTTTTTTGAAATATTCTTTGTTTTATTTTGCAATACCATATCAGTTCTTATTTCCTTAAATAAATTTAGCTATTTAAATATAATCCTCAGTTTTGGGTCTTTCACACTTTGCCTCCTCCTGTCCTGGTTAACATGCTCCTAGATTTGTTACTCAAATAACATTGGACTTCTTTTATAAAAGGTATTTAAGAAGGCATCTCTGAGGGACCTGGAAGCAGTAGCAGTCCCCAGCAGGCTGCTTGTTTGGTTTTCTTTAAGTTTGGAGTTTGAGAGGTAAGGGTACTGGACATGGACCAGGGGGAGGGTAGGAACCAAAAGAAAAATGCTGTACCCTTCAGTTTACTACACTGCCAATACACCTGCAGGCTCTTAGCTATAATGAGGGCTAGAAACGTGCTTTCTCTCAAATGAAAACTTGCAGTTGTCTGAATGTTGCTGTTGGAGTCCATGTTAGACTCCATTGTCCATGCTTTTACTCTAAGAGAGCAGTTTCCAAACTATGGCTCCACGGCCACCAGTGGATCATGACCCAATTTTTGGTATTTTGCAAAAACTGACAGGATATATTAGGCCAGTGTTTCTCAAACTGTGGGTCGGGACTTACGAGGTGGGTTGCGAGCCAATTTCAGTGGTTTCCCATTCATTTCAGTATTTTATTTTTAATTTATTAGACTTGATGCTCCCATGGCATGTGCATTTGGGGAAATGTTACAGACTTGTACTTTTAACAAGCTACTATGTATATTCTTTTAACAATGACAGTAAATGGGACTTACTCCTGGGTAAGTGTGGACAGGATTGCAGCCTAGGATTGATAATTTTCCCTGCTTGATGATGTCACTTCTGGTCATGACATCACTTCTGGTGGGTCCTGACAGATTCTCATTCTAAAAAGTGGGTCCCGGTGCTAAATGTGTGAGAACCACTGGATTAGGCTATGTGTGCCAAAGGTTAACCTGCTACTTGTGGGGAGCACTGCTGCCCAATCACCATTATAGCCACAGAGTCTTGAACAGCTGGTAAAGTGAAACTTTTTTTTTAATGCTAAAAAGTTTGGGACCACTGCTCTGAGTCAAAACTGTGACCATGTGGCATAGGTGTCCTCTATCCAGGCACACATATGAGTTTACTGTGTGCAGTAAGTTTCTTGTACTCCTTCCTGTTTCCCAAAATCTTATTTGGTCACATCTTCAGCCCAGCATATCACTAGATGGCACCATCCTGTCTATTTTCTCTGACTACCATGGACCCCTGCCACTTCTGAAGGAACTATTATAAGGCCAGAAGAAAGTGAGTGCCATCCTGCCTTTTAATTTGACCTGGCATAAGAGTAAGGGAAAGAAGCTGATCTGATGAAATCTTTGGTTGTGTTCCCCATCCAGATGGCAAATGTGGAACGATAGACTAAATGCTTCGACTTAAAAGTTAATGTTAGAAACTCAGGGCAGACTCTTAAACAATGCCTTTGCAAAAGACAGATCCCAGTTTTGGGCAGGGCGGGTTCATCAGAATGTAACAGCAGCACTTTAGACAATGGCACAATAAACATTAGACCAGCAGACTTAAGCAACAGTTTCTTGAATATGTTTCTGGGGGCTGGGTGTTTATACTGCACTGTACAGTACATACGTGTTGCTTTTTCCCCCACAAGCAAGGCTTTTGTTGATTCAGCAAGACCTGTGTACAGACTGGCAACACAATCCAGCCTCACTTGGCAAGAAAACCACTGCAAAACCCCACTCCACTTCTATTCCGTTCACCTTCAGCAGTCATCCGCTGTGATTTTCTGTTTGCTTAGCCTGTATTTGGAAATGTCTTATCTTGTATATTGAGTGGCTTTAAAGAACATGATTGTTATTCCCCAGTTCATACACTGTGGCCAGAACAGATAGAACGGACAGCTTCAACACAGCGTAATGCAACTGGTGAGAACGATGATGTGATGCTGTCTTCTAAAAATAACCCAAAAGCCACAAACTGGCACTACCTTTAGAATCACTCGAAAAGACACATTGGATTGTATCCTACAGGGCATGAGAGCAATGTGTCAAGCAATCTTTCTCTCCTCTTTCTCCTTGAAAAACACCCATGAGCGCCCACAGTGTCCAATACAAGGTGGACAGGCTGCTGTGCAAAAATGGTTGACAATCACACAGATTGTCTGTATAATTTTTGACCATTCTCCTTTTGTGCTGCACCCCCTGCTCTGCACCCCACACCATTCCCAAGGGCCCTTCCCCAACACTCAGGAATGGTTTTTCAGGGAGCTCAGGGTCCTGCCAGAGGAAGGAAAGGGTAGGGAAGATAGCCTTTGCTGACACCATTAGTTCTCACACTCCTTGGGATACAATCACAGCTCTTAAGCAAGCTTCTAGCTCCAGATCTCTTTAGCAGGAGGGATGTTAAGCAAAGCAAAAAATGGGACATGTCTGAATAGGGCATAGTCACCCCATCCTCGCAAAATCTGCAGTTTGTGAGCATACAAACATGGGGTACGTGGGGAATTAGGTGTGCTCAATGTGGAGTAACCTCACCGGGTGCTGGACAGGATCTCTAGCTTCTTATTTGCACGCAGGGCTTCTAGGAAGAAAAAGAGAAAATAATGGCTATGCTCCACATTTAGAATAGAAAGTCAAACAATTACTCTGTTCTATCCCCTATAGTAATTGAAACATTTAGACCCCTTGTGAGGCACTGAACAGAATCTTCCAGCAACACCCTCTTGGAAAGACAAGAGCTGCCATAAAATGGTGTCCCTGAGCCCAGTCCCAGGAAGCAGTCCTGAAGTATACCATTGTTGAAGGTGACTCATGGGCAGGGGTTGGATTCCAGAGGCAGCAGCACATGTTGGGATCCTATCCCTGTTTTTCCAGCCAAATACATCCCCTGAACTCTCCTTGGATGTACCCCAGCAAAATAGCTGGCATAGGTCTAAGGAGACCCATTGATGGCCAGGTAGCCTATGAAGAAATGATAAATAAAAACCAGATCTTCTAGTTGTTCCCCACCATAACATGCAGGACATGCTCCATTGGTGGCACTGCCTCACATAGGATGGGGCGGGATAGGACTGAGCTCTGAGAGAGGTCCAGCATAGCCGATTGGGATGCACTCTCTCTGTCTAGTTCCCTGCATAGGTCATCCACCAAGGTGACCAGCCCATCTCCATCCCCACACCTGGCCTGAAGGGATCTTCTTAGTTTCTTCTAGTAATACCTGGAGTTGATTTGTAATTGCATGCTCGAATACCTTGATCCAGAATGGCAAATTCAAAACTGGCTGATAGTTGTCCAATACAGAAGGCTCGGGGTAGGGTTTCTTCAGAAGAGGTCTGCCAACCTTCACTTTCAACTGAAGGCAGGTTGAAAGAGTCCTCTTAACCAAAGAACCATTGTAACCCCCTCCAGCCAGGCCATCAAAATGGGACATAGTCTGTTTTCAATTGGACTTGTTGCAAATTTTCCACCAGTGTTGTAGCCATCTGCTCTGTGATTTAATCACTTTCAGTTCCCTAGGAAACCAGGGAGCTGATCTGGTTTCATGGAAGGGCAGAGAGTATTGAGGAGTGATCATGTCAAGAGCCCTGGCCATCTCCCTATTCCAAAGATTAGTCAGAGCTTCAATAGAGTCACTGGCTCTAGCAAATTCCAGAGCCATCAGGACTACATGAGGATCCATAAGCCTCTGAAGGCAGACCTTCCTAATAGGTCTTGCATCCCTGCATAAGTCAAACACAGTGGTCAGCCTAAACTCTACCATGGAGTGATCTGCCCATGTCAATGGAACGATGTTAACTCCTTCCATGGAATGGAATCATGTTAATTACCTGTGCAGAGTCTGTTCATTCTGTGTGAGAAAAGATATCTGAGATAGGACTGCGGTTGTCATAGTGACCACGAAATCCTGAGCTGCACCTTTACTGGGGTTCTTGGCACTCACACTGAATACCCAGTGCTGAGGTCCTGGGAGATTCCAAAATAATCTTCAAAGCCACCCCAGTTTCCAGGGAGACTATTGGCAGCAGGGTAAGGAGTAAACAAACAGAATCTCTATCCAGTCTTAGCTACCTAACTTCAGATCACATGCCCGATCTTGTCTGATCTTGGAAGCTAAGCAGGTTCAGGCCTGGTTAGTACTTGGATGGGAGACCGCCTCAGAATACCAGGTGCTGTAGGCTTACACCATAGTCTTTCGAGACTGAAGGTTGCCAACCACTACAAATCCAGAGACTGCATAGCAGATCACCCGGATAGGGGGGTTAGAATCATGACAGACCACCACGATTCTGCCTCCCCACCATTTGCAGCACTTTGAAGCCTGGCGGACAATACGGGGAGAGGTTTGTCACCTCTGTAATGCAAACCACAGCAGTCCATTCATCCAAGATCAAATCCCAGATGGTGATGATTTTATTACTGTCTGATCTGGCATTGCATTGCAGCTAATTCAGGCCACTAGAGCCACCAAAACCAAGCACTATTGTGACTCTGAAACAAACTGTATTGTTAAAAACTGAGCCCCAGAAGAGAACATTTTGTCAGACCCTTCCCCCCCTTGCTTGCTTACTTTAATTTTCCCATGAATGCATTTCACCTTGTCAATTCAATTAAAAACAAATCTAAAAATATCCTCTAGTCATCAACACCCCACCACCACTCCCACAAAAAAGAAGGTAAGTCATGTGGTATCTCATGGCCAGAGGCACCTTGGGGAGTACTGCATTTTAATGTACTGTTAATTCTTCTGTGCTCAAGGTAACAGAAAATGTGCCACAGGTTGGATTTGCAAGCATAATTCAATTTCTGGAGAGTGAAAGAGCTGGACTGTTACAGATCTCCATGCAGATGTTATAATTGACCTGTATGTTTTTTTTAATACATTGTGAAGGCTTCAATTATGTTGCAGGTGCAGTCAAGAAAAAAAGCCATAAAAGAGACAAGTGCAAATCCTGTCCAAAGCCAGACTCGGAACTGTCTGGTGCTGCAAAAGCTACCATCCAGATATATTGTTGCCAAGGATGAATGCAGCAAGATTGCCCCTCTCTTTCTCCGATTTCAGAAAAGTCTATTTGCAGCAAATAGCTACTTTGAGAGCAAACAGCCACCAAATAAGCAGGAAAACAGCACACGAGGAACCCCCCTGTCTTCCTTCACCCCATGGTCCAGAGCCAGATCGGGGGATGGTGGTGGTGGTGTGTATGTGCATATGTACGTACAATGTATCTGGAGGCAAAAGGACCATCTCCACATCCTGATTTAAATCTGTCTATTCTTGATGGGTTTAACATCATGTGTAGTGTGGCCCTGACATGATCTGAGTGCCCTGAAGGGACAGAAGAAGAAGAGGTGCCCAGGCCAAAAGGAACTCATAAGTCCAGCTCCCATACAAATCAGCACTGGCCTAAGAGTTTGATTACTGTATTGTACTTTTAAATATACTTTTTAATGTTATAGGCCACCTTAAGGGTCTCTTTGGAGTCAGAAAGGTGAAATATAAATACCCAGATGAATAAAAAAACATAATTGTGACATCTGATTTTAGATGGGTTGACTTCAATCAGTGTTTCAATGTGATATCAATATTTGGCAGTGCTTTAGAAATAAGTGCAATTGCAAGAGGACTGTGGAGGGGGGAGAAGGGGGGGATTGGTGAAAATTCCTAACAGGAATAAAACTAGATGCTATTGGTGCAAAAAAATCACATAGGATCCAACCCAATGTATATGAAGCACATTGAGCCATTTAAACCATGATTATAAATTACTTTTAAATATAATTTTCCAGTCATTCTTAGCTATGATCAGTTCAGTTTTATTACAGTCACCAACCAACATAAAAATAACAATACATTCATAGTATACAACTGAACATACAGTACATACGACTCATCACAGCATCCTAACATAGGCTCTTGACAACATAAAATACTAACAATTAATAGATCTAAGTCTAGATAAGACTAAGTTTGGTCTAGTTATTGTGGATTGAATTGAGTACAGTAACTGAGGAAGGTACTTCTGAAAATCTTCTAGTCCATATTGAATTAAAAACTTATTCAGAATGTAAATACTCCTCTATGAGCAACCTGGAAGGCCACAATCCACTCTCTTCCTCCTGATGCTAACTGCAGCGGCTAAAAATTTAGCCACCCTCCTCGTTACCTCTGGATTTGCATCTGATAGAAGAGAATGACTATAATCTTGACCTGGGCATTTGGTGAGCTCTTCTAACAGTGGGGAGATAAGGGATAACCGTATAACCTTCTAAAAAATGCAATCCAGCAAAACGTGACTGGTGGTTTCTGGTTGGTTTGCCCCACAAGGACACAGTTGCTCAAAAATGGGACCTTCCAAAAGCGTCCTTCCACTACAGCTGAGGGCAAACTATAACACCGCCCCAATGTAAACGCCCTTCTGTGGCTTGGGATTTCCAACTGGAAAAGGTAGAGAGCTGGGGCAGCTATATATCTGAGCTCCTCCTTGATACAAAACTTTCTGACATTATTAAGGTCTTCCTAGCGCTCTATGTCAAAGATCCGTTGCTTAATCCTAACTCCTGCCTGGGCCAGTCCCATTTCAAACAAAAATGGCATGGAAAATCCCAGAGAGGACAGTTTTCGTTCCAGCCCTTTAATCCACCTGGATTTATACTCATCTTGGAGGATTAGGGGAGCAATCCCTAATGGGTATAGGTGCAGTCTTAACCAATAAGAGCAAATGGCTTAGCTATGATCGCATCACACCACCTTTCTCCCCAGCCATCATCGCTGCTGCCTGTTAAAGTCAGAGAAATTTCAGAACCTTTTGACTCTTCCCATCCCTAAGAATTCACTCAGGCAAGCAGCGTATTAAGTGTCTTGTTGCACTGTTCACAGCATAACTCCAGAGTGATTAATTAGCTGAAGTACTTCAGATCTCAGAAACACAGTAAACCATTAATGTAATTGAACTTTACAGTCAGCACAACAAATTAAGAGACAGGAGCAATTTCCCCCCTCCCTTTTAGTTCATTATGGAGGGCATAAACTCTCCAGAAAACAAGCTATTAAATCAAGCTTCCATATAAAACTGAGGAGGGCAGCATTTTTCACACCGTACTTTGGAAAAGATTCAACCAGCTCTCATGAACGATACAGTGTATTCCTTACCCATCAGAAGTAGGCCCCACTGGGCTTTGTAAGACTTACTCCAAGGTAGGGGTGTGGAGAATTGCAGCCTTGGCATAACATCTTGATCAAGGGAAGTCCCTTCTCTGTAAATCTCCTTGGACACTTTTATCCCACAAAATCCTAGAAACAGAGGCCTGTTGCAGTTCTGTCAAATGTTACTCAGTTGCCACTGACAGCCTCAAAAAGTTCTCCTGTTTATTATTCCAGTTGAATGCCCTTGCAAAGGGATCTACCATGCCAGCTCTGGGGTGATGCTGTAAAGGAGGAGGAAGATAAACTAATGTCCCAGTCCTCTCTTCCACCATTGTCAATGATGAAGCCATGTCAATGGGGTGCATACTGCATCCAAAGGAGGGGAGGGGTCAATCAGGAGATCTGCCAGAGTAAAAGTATTTTCTATTACGTCCGGTCATCTTTGTCAGAATTTATTTCTGTCTTAGATTTGCATTAAGCAGGAACATCTGATTAAAACCAAATTTCTTTTGAAAAACCTTAGTACTTTTATTTGTTGGGCCATGTATGTCTGCTAAATTATGGAGGGTCTCGCATATAAGTGCGTGGGGGGGGGAGGGTTTGAGCCTCAGTGACTGACGAGATGGCAGAGCTGGCATGACTTTACATCTTCTCCTCCTGACTTGTGCCAGCTTTGTAGGAGACCCATTGCATAGCTGGAGGTTTATGGAGGGGTAAGGGGAAAGGCCCCTGCAGCCCCCCCTGCCCCCATTCCTTTGCTTCCCTGCCCAGCCCCTGCTACTGCCTTATCTTATCTGGCGGGTGCAAAGAGGTCCAATGACGACTAGAGAATGCTGCTTCTTCTTGTGGCAGCGCTCCCAAAATGCCCTCCCATGGAGCAATGTAAGTTCTGCCAGCAGTCATTTTGCACCAACAGAAGGCTCTTCCACTGATGAAAAGCCCTGCCCCCAATCTGAGATAGGAATGGGCTGTGAGAAGGGTACAGACATTCACATGCATGCATTCATGTGTCAGAGACACATTTGGAATAACCTTCAGTCGGCCTCAGTGCTCCATCTGTGAAATAGGCTTGTACCTCTATAACCTTGCGGAGAAATGCACGAAAGCAGTGTTCTTCAACCTTGGGGCAAAGCCTCAGTTGTGGGATTGTGGCAATTTACAGGAACGAAAAAGGTTGAAGACCACAGGACTAGAGCACCCCCAGGTAAAGGGAGAGATATCTGGAGTACCCCTTGAGGTACCAGGAGATGGTACTCCAGTCCTGCTCAGGTTCTTAGCAATTGTACTAAACAGCCTTCACTAGGGTCAGGTTTCATGGTAATTTTTTTTTTATATTCTCTCTAATAAGAATATCTGGTTACAGTGAATTGTGCTGGGAGGGTGTTATGGGGGCAAGGAGTGGGCAACAATGGGGTGGGCAGATAGGGTCCTGAGAGGGGGTAGGATTGACAGTGGGGTCCCCAGTCTCATACTTTATTTATATATTGGGGTCATGGCACGAAAAAGTTGAAGACCGCTGTAGTAAAGATTACAAAGCAGCAGAGGGCTGCAGAATGGAACGATGACTTTAGCATCCAACGCTGATATTTGCAGAACCTCAGTAGTAACCTGAGACATGTTCACGTGGGGACTTTCCTGTGTATTAACATCAGAACCGGCCCACCATATATCACTCTGCATTGACTTTTCTCATTGACTGCCTTCCATTCCCTCCTCTGCCTCATTTTGGATGGAATGTTGACAGCCTGCCCCCAGATGATGAGTTAACACAGAAGTTGCCTTCTTCTTGCCTTCCACTTCGAATCTACCTAACAATGCTTGCCAGTTCAGAACCCACAAGGGTTCTTCACACCCATCTGCTGAAGCACAGACTGTCTAATTCAAACAATCACTTCTTCTGCTAAATGGCATTCCACTGCTCAGTGAATGCAAACAAATATATCCTCCTTGCTGCACCATCTGCACAGCCATCAGGTATTCTCCAGTGTCCTCTTCTGTTCTTTGAATCTGCTCATGACACCAGAAAGCTCTCCTAAGATAGTCACCTGTGTTTGCCTCTTGATGCTTCACTACCCTTCTCACACTCCTGGAATTATGCTGCATCATATTATATTTCCTTTCCCAAGGTAGTTTTATTCCCATTTGAACTGGAATCACTGGCAGGTTTCTAACAGGTGGAAAGATGCCTGGCCAGCACTCTCTGTCCAAGGATCCAGGGAGCAGCACATCCTTATGTCTGAAGTGTTTTCTGCAGCTCTGTTCACTGAGAGCTCACACAAACAGGACTTTGCAGACAATGCTGTTGTCTTTTGACTTATTCAACAATCACAATCTTAAAAAAAGCAAATAAATGGAATCTAGCAGAAGATCAAATAAGATCAACTCTTGCAATTCTGTTCCATTATTCAATACCTTAAGGGGCAAGGTAGATTGGTTATTTACTGGGTGCTTAGTCATCCTGCATCTCACCTTTTCTTTAATAAACAGCAGTCAATTCAAATTGGAAAGCATTTCGGGGCTTTAACTCTTCCCCTCCTCTCACACCTTGAGTCCAGATCTGGCTACTATATGCTTTAGGTGGCAAGCTGCTTGCTATAAGCATCAGTACTGGCATACATTTATACTGGTATGCATTTCCCAGGTAAACAAAGTGTAGAGTGTAACAATAAATTAACAGGCAATGCAAACACAGTCACTGTAGTCCAGTTTGCATGCAACATAAGAAAAGCATATAATCTTTTTTGTAAGACTTGTATGAATCCCAATCCGCTCCCTGCAACTCAACTGACATTTCTCTTCCCACTTTGCAGCTACATGACTGTCAACATTCTGTACCTGACTGTTCCCTCTTTAGCAGTTAGAAAGTTTTTGGACATGGTGCAGCATCTGATGTGCTCAGCCCATGATTGGGAATGAGGTGGGGCTCCTAGAGGATAGGCATCCAATTTTTAGTTTATTATATATTATTACTAAATTAAAATTGCACTTATAGTTAAAATCTCTGGGTATACCGGCCATAAAATTCCAAAACAACTACTTTAGTTTGATGAATTAAAAGCAATCTTTTCTCCTACAATAACCATTCCTTTGGAGTTTGCGTTTGGGTGCCTGATGATGTCTACAGCAATTGTAGGATGAAAGGTTGCTTGTAATTCATCAAACAAAATGAGTTGTTTTGGAATTTTATGGCCGGTATATCCAGAGACTTTAAGTATGAGTGCTGTTGCCTCCAGCTATGATAATCTGAGAACCTATAAGTAAAAATTATCCAAAACATCCACAATTTAATGTAAACATACTTCCAAAGGTCAGCACACCATAGGATCACCACCTTGCCTTTTGGACAGAGGCTCAATGCTTTTAATAGCTGCCACACGACAGGTAGGAAATCAACAGGGGAAGATTTTTCTATAACTACCTACGATGAAGCTGTCAAAAGATGCAGGTGATCACCCTTATGCATCATGCATACAATTTCAGGATACATCAAATATCCTATATGCAGTCAAATATCCCATTTAATGGGGGGGGGGGGAGTTGGATTGGGATTAGCTCCAGCTGCAGCCATATAAGCAACAGATCGAGAAGAACTGTATAAGCAGATCAATTCCTTACTGAAGAAAAAGAAGGGTGGTGGTAGCGTTTAAAGAAAAACAAAATCTGTATATTCCCTAAGTTTCTGCCAGGTGCAGTTGTTGATCTAGCGCCCCATAATTAAAGTAATGATAAGATGCTCCCACAATTTGTTCGGTAAATGCTATCTGTCAGGCAAGCTGGGACGAATTATTATGGAAGGTGAAGGCTTTAGAGCACTTGGCAGTGCTGAAATCGGAAGGTAAACAGTTGCACATTTAGACTTCTGTGTGTCACAGCATGGAAAGAAACTAGCATTTGAGAGTGGACAGCTTGAAAAGAATGGAGTTAGTTGGTACTAAAAGAGGAAATACTTTTAAATTGGTTTTTTTGTTCTTCACATTGAACTGGATTCAAATATTCCCTTTCTCTGGAGAAAGAGTCCCTCGCGATCCAGCCCATGCTGCTATATTATATTACTAAAAGAAGCAGCCTGGCATGTGAAGTGGAGTATGACCTTGCGGTATAAGGTATGACCTTGCAGAAGTTACTAAGTTACAGGTCTTCAGCAGTCATAACTACTGAGTCATGGCCATGCTCACAGGCACTCACAGATGGGCTTCCTTACCTGTGATCTTTCTTCAACCATTTCCAAACGCCATAGAAAACAACAGTAATAAGCAAGGCAAGAATTTCTTCCTGCTTTGCAGGGGTGGTATCAGGGGTTGGCCAGTTCAGGTACTGGCTGAGGGTTCATGCACATACCAAGTCAAGCCAACCTTTGAATCCTCCTCCCCAGTACTGGTGGGAACTGTACTTCAAGGTGGCTGAGAGATTCACGCTGTTGGATGGCCTGACTTCCTATCTACAAATGGGTGCAACCCCTGGATATGCTCATTAGCTAGTGAGATGCTCTAATTGGCCAAGGGGGGAGGAGTAGCTGGTCACCACTGCCATTGGTTCCCCCCATTGACCAATGAAAGGAGCCACTGTCTCACCCTAACACCAACTGCCATTGCAAGCTTGGGGAGTACAGAGGACCAACACACTCTGGAAGGATCCCCCACTCCTGAGACATCACTAGGTTTCGAGATACGAGACCTCATTGCACCAGCCACATGATGGACCTCTTCCCATACCAGACCATACAGAATACATTACAATATCATATGCACAACCTAAATGCAGTGGCATCACTAAGGTTGATGTGACCTCCATTAACTTTATCTCTTTTAATATATAACAGTACAGGTCACCCAACAAATCAGTAAAAAACAAAAACAAAAAACCAGTGGCCAACCTGATGACACTCACACAACTGAATAAATGTTCTAGTATTAGCTCTGACATATGGAAATGAGAGCTGACTCATACTAACTCCATATTGGCTTTCATAACAACACCTCATTAGCTTTCAGAACAACCAGTCTCAGTTGTCGGTTTTAAGTTAAGAAAATCCACTTTTTGTTATATAAGGTAGTTGTGTTTTCTTTTTCTGGTTAAGTGGCCATAATCTTTAATAGAATACAGATATTATAAGGTGGTTTGTTTCATTGCATTCTGCATTAAATTACCCATTGAATGATATATAACATGATGGCATTATTCAAAAATACAAGATTTTCACTATTTTGGCCAGCAGTATGTTGTCGTCCCCTTTGAGGGTGTCACCTGGTGTGGCCCACACCCCCATAGTGATACCACTGCTCTCCTCAATACCCTGGTGCTGGCATTGTTGTCTTGTCTGCTTCACTAAGAAGTATTAATAGAATTTCTGAGGGCAATGAAAACAACGTTTTGAAACTTTTCCTTCTTTCTTTAGCAGTGTTGCCTACTAGACGCACACAGTCTTAGAAAGTGAGCTTTACCGCTCTAAACAATGCTGCAACTGGTAAATCAGGTAAGCAGCACCTGGTGCACATAATTGGCAGTCCCAGGATAATGCCAAGAATCCTGTTAAAACTGCACCCTGACGAACTCTCATGAAAAATGTGATCCAAGTTTGAACTATTAAAAGAGATGTACAAAAGGAGGGTGGTTGAGTGTGGGTAACAATGCTGGGAGTAGGTTTTATAGGCATACACCTGAGACTAAAGGGCAGCTGACAAAATATGCCGCTTCAAGGCCCTGTAATAAAAATGTACTGTTCTGTCAACATCACTGCCTAGAGAGTTTGAATATCTATCATTGTTCAGCCCAAGAAAATTGTTCTGAAATGGAAGTCAGGCGTTACAGTGAATGAGTGGTCTGTTCCAGGCATGAATGCCACAGTTGGAGATTCTTAAAAGTCTGACTTATCAATTGATTAGCAGCCAGGCCCTTGTGCTAATGGTTTTGCTGCAAAATATTTCCATTTATTTATTAATGTTAAGTACAGCAAGTCTTGCTGGGGCTTCTGCATTACAGACCCATTGTCTAGTGCAGGGGTGTCAAACATAAGGCCCGGGGGCCGGATGCAGTCCTGGAAGCTTTTTATCTGACCCTCAGGCTCTCAGCTGCTGAGGTGTTACAGCTGAAATGGCAGCCCACATGAAAATTGGGCTTTCCCAAATCTTGAAATACGATGAAGATTTGTGTACTTTCTCTTCTGTCATTTGCAGTTAATGAGTTTTTATATGAGAACAGGGTCTGATTTCTGGCCATTAGCTGCTTAATGACGTCACTTCCGGCCCTCAGCTAGAGCCCTGAATGCTAACTTCAGCCCTCTGTATGAAACAAGTTTGACACCCCTGGTCTAGTGGATAATCATGTGCAAAATGATCCATGGGAGATGTAGAAGTTTGCAAAGGGTTGCATGCTGTCACAGTTGTGTACATGTCTATGGACTGAGCCATGCAGCCACTTTGTGGCACAGTTGTTTCTTGATACAGCTCCTCAATCATGATAAGAAACCATGTCAGTGCCATGGGTTGACTAAGGGATTTGTTTTGGCTTGGTTGAAATAACCCAAACCACATGGGGAGCCACTATGAAACACATTTTCCTTTTCAAGCAGCAACTATGTGATAAAGTTATCATGAGAATCAGACTCAGATTGTGATTACAATTCGCTGGTTGTGACAGTCATTCAGGGACTGATGACCCATTTCCTATACTTGCTGAGGGCCAAAAATACATGTGATGGTAAACGTATCATGAATAAGTGGACTTACAACCCAATCCTAACCAACATTCCATCACTGATGAAGCTGCAATGCAGCCCCAAGTGGACTTACAACCCAATCCTAACCAACATTTTAATCTGTAGAATAAGTGGACTTACAACCCAATCCTAACCAACATTCCGTCACTGATGAAGCTGCAATGCAGCCCCAAGGTAAGGAAGCTTTGATTACACCGGCCAACACACATTTTGCTTCCTTAAACGTTACGTCAATTCCTGGGTATATTTGGGGTGCCGATTCCAAAAATGGCATCCGTTTTGCCCTATCACATCTAGTTTTGGAGACAAGGCCTAGCCTCTTTAGTGAATGGTTCAAGCAGCTTCCTCATGAGGAAGCTTACACCAGGGCTTCCTCATGAGGAAGCTGCTTGAACCATTCACTAATGAGGCTATACTATATCTCCAAAACTAGATGTGATAGGGCAAAACAGATGCCATTTTTAAATCGGCACCCCAAATTCATATCAAACCACCATAAAGTTTGGGGAAAAACTTTTCGGACCCTCAATTTTGTAGGCCTGTGATATTAGTAGAAACCCAGCACCATCTGCTGAGGTGTTACTAATTACAGTATCCATTTGATCAAGCTTCAGCTGTACGTTCATTCAGCCAAATTCAGGCATTTTTCCATCAGCCTGTTTGTACTATTTCCTACCCATATTTTTCCCCCATTTTGTTTCCCCCCCCCTTTTTTTTTTGTACTTTTAATAAACCAGTTACATTTTGACCCTTTGTCTGCCTGGTCCATGTTCACTGCTAATACTGCTAATACTGCTAATACTGCTAATTGTACACCTCTTCACTCTCCAAGCACTATGGTGGGTTTTATTTTTAATAAGAACCTCTAGGGTACAGTGGTCTCCTGGGAGGGTTTTTTCCCCCAGATTCCCCCCCCCCCCCGGCCAGGTCTGGAAGCCTGGAATGGTGGCAGCAGATACAAACTACCCAGATTTTTTCCCTTTCAGCTGCTGGCCCAGTAAAGGGAGGGCAGAGAGCAGGCACTAACCACTAGACCCTACTGCCCCTGTTCAGTAAGCCTTCTCCCAGATCCTCTTTCTAAGCCTGTGATCTCTGAAGTCAGAGCCAGAGATGGGAATGAGACCTCAGTTCTGCTTTCCTCTTTGGGTTTTCCCATAATCCAACAGCAGTTAACCCCTGGTGGTGAGAAAGAGAATGAAACTCATCTTTTATGTAGACACAAGTAACAGGACAGGACAAGTAAAGCAAGCTTAATGGCCCCAGTCCTTGAACTGGCTGGCCCATCACTGATGTCATACCCCTCTCTCATGCAAGAAATAGTGAACACAGCAGAGTTCCCTCCACCACTACCATTTTCAATGCTAGCCACAATTGTTCCATGCGGACTTGCAGCCAAGAAACTTGGGTCTTCTTTTACTGCATGTATGAAATAGGCTTTGAAACATCTCATGCTCCCTCCAGCCCCTGCAGTGTTGATCTGCAGTTGCTTTTGCAGTGCAACCTCCTGGCATTTTTTTTTTTTTTGAGTGCTGAAATGACAGTGGTGTTCGATGGCTCTTTTCTTTATTCCACTTCAAGCCATTTAGAAGGAAAGAAATGTGTTGCCACAATAACAAGGAGTCCTGGGAACTGACACAATGGAAGACAATTTCTTCTGTGGAGAGGTTCGAACTTTGCCATCCCTTAAAAAAAAAAAAAATCCTCTAGTACTTATTTGCCAGAGGTTTAGTTTAGTGCATTGACCATTTTACATTCTCCAGAGGTACAACAATCCTTTTAGATTTATCTGACATTTCCAAACATTCTTGTTTTAAAACCCAGAGATTTGCTTTTCCAGAGCATGATTTAGCATATGTAGGTTTTTTTTATCATCTTATTGCATTGATCAGAGCTTGTTGTGTTTCTCAAGCTGACTAGTAATTCTGGCATGTCCCATTTGCCCTGAGTCGAAATTCAGAACAAGCCACAGAGGTATCTTGCCATGGCTCCTTCAGTGCCAAGTGTTCTGTCTCCTAACTGACCGGCTTTTTATTTTACGTCACCAAGTTGATAACAAACATTCTTGAGGACATATCAATGAGAATATCAATCAGAGAATGACGACTGCACGGTTCCTTGGCACGGCTCAGAGGGGAACTAGCAGAGCTTGCCTTGTTGTATTGTTGTATTGTGCCTGCACAAAAACATGCCACACTTGCCTGGCAGAACTTCTGCAGTCAACAGGCAAAGAATTGTCATCTCCCATTCAGAGACTGTTTCTGTCTGTCATATATGCATTAAAGGCACAAAAGCTTTGCTGAAAAGACACATGGCAATGTACGGTGCATCAGGATAGGTGATAAAAAATGGGATTATGGTCTGTTTTGTAGAAGTTATTATGTTGGGCTTAGACTGGGGAGGCCAATGGTCAAATCACACAGTGAGAATGCTCATGGGCAGTGCCAGCCCAAGACCTCTTGATACCCATGTGTGTCAAATGCTCCCCCCTTCTTAATGATGTGCCAGCCTTTGCTTCTCCCACTCTCTTATGTTCTAGCTCAGCATTCCCTCTACATTTCCTCTTCCTCTCCATTCCCTCTTCTTTTTCCAATCCAGCAACGCCACTGGTGGAGACATGAAGGCAGACAGAGGTGGGTGTCCCCCCCCCCAATCTGCTGCCACTTCAGTTGGCCTCACAGGTGGCTTTAGACAAATCACCTTCACTAAATCTAACCTCACAGGATATTGCAAGGATAAAATGGAATCAAATTCCATGTGTGTTACCCTGAGCTCCTTGGAAGAAGACAAGCTCACCACTGTAAGAAAGACAACCCACATTTCATTCAAAATGCAAGTCCTGCAGGTCAGCCTGGTGATAACAACCAAGAGGTGCTTACAACCAACTTGCAGAGGTGTGGCCGTGTTATTCTACTGCAGCAAACATCAGCCTCAGGTCATGCATCTCAGGAAGGGAACAGTCGTCCACAAAAGTGTATGCCAAAATAAAGTGGTCAGTCTTTAACTTGACTTCATGCATGCATAACAATTCTACTGTGGATGAAGAGGGGAAAATTTGCACACTTTACAAAACAGCCAATACTTGTCCCTACCCATGCAAATGCAGGAAAACATCTTTAAGCCACATATTGTTTGAATGAAATATGACCAGGATAGGGAGCAGGTAGGGAAAGGAGGTAACCTGGGTGCCATGTCAGTTCATAGTCACTCCAGAAGGAATCAGAGGTGTGTGAGAAAGTCAGTTGCTTTCAACTTCATATCTTGGGGGCTAGTAGCTTGGTTAAAGAAAATGAAAGCAGAGAGTCTCAAGATGCTGAATTCAAGTCCAATGCCAGTTTCTGTGCTTACAGTAGCAGAGCACATGAAACATTGCTTGTCACGCTCATGAAAGCTAACATTCATCTAAGGATGTTCAACCTGGGACAGGTGTCACACATCTGCACATATTCCAAGTGAATATGTGGTATCTGCAAACATCCAAATCATTACAAATCATCAATGTGGTCCCCTGCGATTTGCAGGGCCTTGAGTACACCCACAAAGGGTCAGATCGTTGCAAGCCTTAGCCTCTTGCAAAGGCTCCACAAGATTCAAATTTAAAAAAAAAAAATTGAGAGTGGTCAGTTTGCTTGAAAAAGTTCAGAATTTGCACACAATCACTTTTGTCTAGATCAAGGGTGTTAAACATAAGGCCAGGGGGCCGGATGCGGCCCCTGGAAGCTTTTTATCTGGCCCTCAGGCTTTCAGCTCCTGAGGTGTTACAGCTGAAATGGCAGCCCACATGAAAATTGAGCTTTCCCAAATCTTGAAATATGATCAAGATTTGCGTATTTTCTCTTCTGTCATTTGCAGTTAATGAGTTTCTATATGAGAACAGGGTCTGATTTCTGGCCATTAGCTGCTTAATGATGTCACTTTCTGCTTAATGACATCACTTCCGGCCCTCAGTTGGAGCCCTGAATGGTAGCTTCGGCCCTCTGTATGAAATGAGTTTGACACCCCTGGTCTAGATTCTGCACACGGATAGCAACAAGTTCAATATTTTGAGTTCCCCTGTTACAATGCCTGCAGCATCTCCGCAATCATCTTTTCTGAGGTCAGAACATTTGAATTGCTTCTTAGTATCTTCAGTTAATGTCAGCGGTTTTGACATCTGTAAAATGGGCTGTAACTGTTATGCAGGATCGAAATCCTCCATAACTGATTGGCCGGCCTTATGGCAGACTTATGGCAGGCCAACTGGGTGATGGATCAAAATCCTACCATCCGATTGGCCCTCTAGTTAAGGTTTCAATTGCACCAATCACGGGAAGTCTGGGCGGAGTTAAAGGCTATAAAAAGCCAGGGGTTTGCCTTGTATTTAGCCAGGTTCTGTTCTGAAGATGGAATAAACGTATTGAGCTGTTATCACTATGCCTTCCTTGATTCGCATGGACCCACTTTATAACACTTGTAACAAACAAAGCTGTTCTAAGAAATACTGATGCCTAGCATGGAAAGCGCCGAGACAATTGAGGATGAGATGAGAAAGACTCTTACATAACTCCAAAAAAGAACCACTGTCATTCTTGTATCCCATTCCCCTGCTCCCCGTCCACACCCCAATTCTGGATAGATACCAAGTCTATACATATGTAGTTTAGAAAACTTTCACTTTTATTAGCAGTAATAATTCTGCCGGGTTGTTTTTTTTTTGGACTGATTATCCACAGATTTCTGGATCCATAATCATTCACGTCAGAGACAGAGGGAGCCAAGGCTGAAACAGGATAATAGCCTTTAAATCCCCTTCTCTAAGCACTCAGATCTTCCCTGTCAGCAAGATTAAAGCGGTCAACAGCAGCCCCCATGTGTCTGCATCCTACACACTGAGTTTTAGCAACAACTGGAGCTGATGGCTGGGAGAGAAAGAAATGTGAAGCTGTTCTGGTGCCGAATGCTTCAGACAAGGAGTGGTAAGGAGGCAGCAAGCAGCAGCAAGGAAACCTATTTCCCCAAAGTGGAAGTGGTGGTGAAGCCGAGAGTTGCAGCCCGCTGGCTACGGAAACATGTGGAATTTTAAGCAAAGGCAACAGTCCCCCATCTCAAGTTCTCACACTGAAGGGCAGGGCGCCACTTTGGAATCTTCCGATGACCCAAAGGAAACTGCATGTACAACACCACCAATTGGGGGAGCTGGCGCAACTGACAGGGGATTCCAGGCACAGCTGCACCCAGAAATGGAGAAGAACTATTACTGCCTGGAGGAGGAGGAGGAAGAGGAGGAAGAGCAGAGGAGACTCGCTGCCATGTTTCCATTCACATCTGCTTTTTCCTCGGGAGCCGGTGCTTCCTCTTCCTCAGTGCTCAACATCAATGTTGGCGGTCAAAGCTACCGCCTGAACTACCAGGCAGTGGCTATCTATCCCACAACTCGGCTGGGCCGCTTGGCCACATCCACTGACCGCCGCTGTCAGCTGGGCTTGTGCGATGACTATGCAGCTCAGGGCGATGAGTATTTCTTTGATCGAGACCCTGCCGTCTTCCAGCTGGTCTACAACTTCTACGCTTCAGGGGTCTTGCGGGTCCGGGATGAGCTCTGTCCATGTAGTTTCTTGGAGGAGCTGAGTTACTGGGGGGTCAGGCTCAAGTACACGCCACGCTGCTGCCGTATCTCTTTCGAGGAGAGGTGCGACGAGCTGAATGAGCAGCTGAAAGTGCAGCGGGAGCTGCGGGCCCAGGTGGCAATCCAGGAGAGCGAGCATCTGTTCCGTCACATGCGCTATTCAGCACAACGTTGGCGCCTATGGAATCTCATGGAGAAGCCCTTTTCCTCCACCACAGCCAAAGCCATGGGGGCGGCCTCCAGCTTCTTTGTGCTCATCTCTGTGGTGGCACTGGCTCTCAACACTGTGGAAGAGATGCAGCACAAGGACACGGCCAGTGGGGAGGTCCGGCCCATGCTGGAGCATGTGGAAACATTCTGCATTGCCTTCTTTACTCTGGAGTATGTGCTGCGGTTGATCTCCACCCCGGACCTGCGTGGCTTTGTTAGTAGCACCCTCAATGCTGTGGACCTCATTGCCATCCTGCCCCTCTACCTCCAGCTACTCTTAGAACATTTTGTGGATGAGGACCAGCCTCGTGGGCGAGGCTCCCAGCATGAACATGAAATTGAGAAGGTGGGGCGAGTGGGAAAGGTAGGGCAGGTGCTACGCATCATGCGCCTTATGCGCATTTTCCGCATCCTCAAGCTGGCTCGCCATTCAACAGGACTCCGAGCCTTTGGCTTCACCTTGCGCCAGTGCTACCAGCAGGTGGGCTGCCTCTTGCTCTTCATTGCCCTGGGCATCTTTGCCTTTTCTGCCATGGTCTACACAGTGGAGCATGATGTTTCCAGCACAAACTTCACCAGTATCCCCCATGCCTGGTGGTGGGCTGCCGTAAGTACCTACTTTGCCTCTTGATCTTCATTTCTCCCCTTTTTTGGCTATTTTGAAAACAGCAGCAAGGATCCAGATTTCTGAACATCTGGTTTGAACTTCACATTTAGAGTATGCACATACACACAGAGAGACATACCTCAGCTGGAAACTTTAGCACATCTGTTTGAGCTGATCAGGCTATAATCAGTGAAGCAGGGCTCAAATTGAATGGCTGCATGGTCTGGAGACTTCCTGCTGCTACTCACTGAGAAAGGCAAGGAGAGAAATGAAAGGGAGACAATGTGCCTTAACGCTGCAAAGTTCAGGCTAACAGTGGCTTCTACATACATACTGACAGCTGCTAACATGCTAGCTTGTTATGAGCTAAGGCTAACCCCAGTAGAGGGACAGGTGATGGTTCCATTTTCCTTCTTATGGGGCTCTATAACAGCATCTCTCTGCCAGATGATTTATCAGTGCAGTGGGGGGATAAAATGCTCAGACTATCCATGGTTGAAACTTACAAGTGAGGCTGGATAACTGCCCCATAGAAGTCAAAAGCCAATTGTATGTGCAAGTAGGAGACAGGCTGATCAAGACAGCTGCCCTTCATCAGGCTTTCCAGACAGCTGGTGGTAGTTGCTACAACGCAACACAAAATGATATTTGCTTTATTTATACTGAGCCAGCAGTGGTAGACCAAAATAACAAAAACGGATGGAGCAGCTGGCTCCTTGGATTGTAACATGATACAGAGCTGACAGTTTATAGGTCTCTGATTTAAATGCATCATAAGTCACCCGTGACTGACAAACATGGCATTCTTTGTAGCACAGAGGTATCAGCTAAGTAGCGCGTAGAAACAGGCGAACACCACAACATTAATGTTGTGGTGTCTTTACTGAGCTGTCAGCACCTGAACACAAAAACCACGGCTCATGTGGAGAATCTGCTACTTATCCTCTAGGACACATGCTTCCCATTGTGCCTTCCCATCATGTCTACATGTGGCAAAACACGTGTCCCAGGGGTGGCACTATTTCAATTTGAATCCCTTTGAAGGAAAATCACAGGAGACCTAGAGTGATGGGTGGTAATATTTGCTTTATTTAGGTTGGGGCATAGGTTTCAACAATATGAACACTGGGGGACCCTCGACAAAGCACAATGAGCTCCCCCAAGGCATCCCCCACCTATGATGGCACATTGGGCACTGCCTCTGGTACTGCAGGTACTCAGCCCAGCCAGGTGGGCCTTCTGATGCAAAAAGGGTTCTTGGCCAGTGCCCCGCCTGGCCGATCCCTGCATTTCTACCAAACACCTGACCCTCTATCTCACATCAGACCCCCAAGAGAGAGGCAGACCCTGGCACTATTGGCACTGAATTCAGCTCCTTGCTTATGTCTCTGTTCCCCAAACTGCTGTCATTCTCTTCACTTTCACATACCTGCCCTCTCCCTGAAGTTGGAGGAGGTGTGAGATGCCATTCCAAAGAGATCTCTGTATCAAGAAAAATCGCCTTCTAAGAATTGGTTCCCATAAAGGAAACACCAGTCAACCACCTTAGATCAAAGTGTTCTGATTGACAAAACAATGGTTAAACAGCTGGAATAAAATAATAGAATACAAAGTAGAAACTATTGTGTTCTCTCTTCACTTTTTGGGCCACAAAGAATAACTATACCCCTTTTCAATGTGTGCTTTATATCTTTTCTTAACCATCCAAGCTTCGGTAAATATTCTCCGTGTACGGGATTATTCACTGAGAAGGAAGTAAAGTATTTGCAAGAACGAGTACTAAGGGCACTCCCACATGAATGGGGTTTTGAGTGATCCTAAACTGATTCTGAAGCAGAGCTTGGAAGGGTGATATGCAAGCCAAGGGCGCCAAGGGAGAGAAAGAGAACCACTGACTGACCACTGCTGGTTAAGACAGATAAGTAAGTATTGTCATGGGAAGGACAGTTACACCCAAACAGTAGTTGCTACAGACTCCTGCAACAGGAAGTATTCTGGTGCTTGGAGAGGATTTATAGTTTCGTGTCCTACCAATAACAATTCTGCTTGTCCATCTGGGCTAACAGCTAGTGGCATCATGGCTGTCCCCAAACACACAACTCTTGAGTGACCAGTACCCCAATTCTGAATGTAGATCAGTTGCTAACCGGGCAATCGGGACGCAGCCTAAGGATGTACTTCTAGACTACCCACACTGCCCCATTGATTTAGTCACTGAGCAAAAGAGGAGGCCTTGTAGTTTGAATTGTGATTCTGGAAGACAATTCCCAAATCTCACTGTACCCCATGTCCTCTTTTACATGCGCCAGGGACAGCAAATCTATGAGATGGTCACTTCCATCTATTCACTTACCTCCACTGCTGCCCCCCTCCTCTCCACACCCTGGACAGAAAAAAGAGGAGCATCGACCAGAAAAGAAAGTATGGAGGACTGTGTGGTTGGTTAGAGCATCCCTTCCACTTGCCCCTCCCCCTAGTTTTCCAGTCCAAGAACTGGGAGGAGCACAGACTGGCACATCACCAGGTAAGAGGGGGAAGCATCTGGAAAACGGTCAGGCAACAGGAGATCCTGACATGTACCCACAGTGGCACAGACGATACTTCCCTGTGCTATATCCCATCACTGGTGCTGAATTTGGGTGAATAATGGGGCCATATATGAGTGAGGGCCCAATCCCATCAAACTTTCCAGCACTGATGCAGCTGCAATGCAGCCTCAAGGTAAGGGAACAAAAGGTCCCTTACCTTGAGGAGGCCTTCATGACTGCCCCATCCCTACAGGGTGCCATGCACACCCCATTGGCACAGCTGCATTGGCACTAGAAAGCTGGACAGGATTGTGCCCTGAGCCTCTTTCTTCATCACCACCTGGCCAGGTTGGGTAAGGAAAACCCCTGTAACTGACAGACCCCATGTGATTCCAATGGTCAGCGGCTGGGAGGATTGCATCACAGAGAAGCAGCTCCCACACCACTAACAGGCACTTGTGAAGGAGGACTAAAATACACATACGCAGAGAGAATTTGGAACATTATTTTTAGAACAGCAAAAGAATTCCTTCCTCCTCCAGTCACCTACCCTCAGATCTGCATACTTGACATTAGACTGTGCATCAGCAGAGGTCCCATACCAGAACCACAGAGGCGACTGTCAGTAGCACAGCGCTCTTTCATCTTGCTGTTTATTTTTGGAGATCCCTGCTGCATTAGCATTCAATTCTAGTGACTTAGTTTCCATCAGACCACAAAACTAATCCCTTTTATACCACTGAATACGCCAGGTGCATCCTACAAATAAGCCTGCCTGCTCCCAGTCAGGGAACCAGCTTTTGTCTGATTCATCTGAAAACATCAGGCTATTTAAAAGGGAAGAGAGCATTAGCTGCCTTCTCCATGAATATTCTGTGGCTAAACTATGTATAGATGCTTTTCTGATGGAGATCACCCCCTGGTCCTGTTGTATCTAGTTCTCGAATGCTTTGTCAACATCATCATATACCTGGGAGTAGGTTATGATTTAAAACCTGGTGGTAATACATGAGCAGTGTGAGCATCTGAATTTTATATGCCCAGTGTTCTTCAGACATAAAAACACATGATGCTGAAGAAAGAATGAATGAGCCACTCTAGGTCCACAGTCGTGCATGCAGCTAGCCGGTCACTCAAATCTTCTGTTAATATTTGCCTCCATCTGTACCCAGCTCCTGTCATTCCCAGTGTCTTCCGCAGCACCACATGGTACAAAAAAGTTAACTATATCTTAAAACTAAACCCGCTGGAAACACCTTGCTGTGTTCTGCCTCCCCAGGTACCAGCCACACACATGTTCTGAACAGCAGTAATATCAGCAGGGCAGCTCCCCTTGGTTTCAGTTAGTCAGAGCAGAGAACAGCCGAAAGAAGGTGACTCAGAATAGAACACAGCCGGTGCCCAGTAGAATAGTGGTGTTCATGTCATCACCATGTGGCATTTCTGCATATGAGTGGAATTATATATGCACAGGCAACGTTTTGGACCTGACTGACTGGTGGACATGCAAATGCAAAGGCATATTTGCCAGCTTGGGGGAACTCTAAAATAAAAAAATTTCTACTAAACATGTCAAAAGGTCACCTTGTATTTTTTTAAATTCCCCATCATCAATAACTTGATTGTGGGGTAAAATGTGCACACACCATTATTGCATGCTTGTATTTCTGTATTGGGAAGCAGCAAGCATTCCCCAGCAGTGAGCGTGCACACATTTGTTTTCACATGATGGGGCACCCATGCAACAAACACTTCTTTTCTTAGACAGAAGTCAGTGCTGTGTTTTAAAAAATGGTTAAGAAAAATGCTAGAGTTTCTGGGCAACCTACCCTTTAGAAAGAGACACCAGGGCAAATGTAGGCTAAACCCTTCACTCCAAGGGCCAAACTATACATTGCCGCAAAAGGATGTTTGGGTCCAGATTTTGGCAATTTATTTTGTTAAATGGCCTTGTGGGAGAGAGAGGGTATGCAAAATGGGCTGAAACCTAAAGTCTTCAGGTTTTAGTTTTGACCCATTTCATGTCCTCACATGTTATTTAACAAAATAAAAAGGGGGGGGAACATGGTATCACTGTAATGTGTAGTTTGACCTTAAGTTGGTGGAAAATTGCAGCCAAGAACGGTAAGCAGTGCTGCCTTGGGTTGAATGACCAGTGATCTAACAGTGTAAGGCAGGCCATCATCAGAGAAAGCTACAGCAATAACTAGAGCAATAACTTTTTAGATTGTGAGCCCTTTTGGGACAGGGAGCCATTAGTTGTTTGTTTGATTTTCTCTGTAAACCGCTTTGTGAACTTTCTGTTGAAAAGGGGTATATAAATACTGTTAATAATAATTATTATAATAACTATCCTAATGCAATAATGAGCACAACATTGTTAAAAGATCAAAATACTCTTGGTATACAATGCGACTCACATTCCTCTGAGTAACTGCCTCCATTTTGATTTGCTTGTAGGTAAGCATTTCTACAGTGGGCTATGGTGACATGTGTCCCGAAACCCACCTTGGACGCCTGTTTGCTTTCCTCTGCATTGCTTTTGGAATAATTTTGAATGGAATGCCCATCTCTGTCCTGTACAATAAATTCTCAGACTATTACATCAAACTGAAAGCCTATGAGTACACAGCGATACGGAAGGATAGAGGGAAAGTGGATTTTACGCGGCGAGCCATGAAGAAAATGTCTGAGTGCTGTGGAAACAGGCCAATGCGATTACCAAGGCACAGATACAATTAACACCCTGAAGAAAGAAAGAAAGAAAGAAAGAAAGAAAGAAAGAAAGAAAGAAAGAAAGAAAGATTTGATTGATTGATTGATTGATTGATTGATTGATTGATTGATTGATTGATTGATTGATTGATTGATTGATTGATTGATTAGGGTTCAATTCAAAAGATAACTGGGCTAGAGAGAATGACCACACCAAAACCACCTGGTCCAAAAGAGTTGTTCAAAAAAGATACAGATGCATCTCTCATTATTTGTTTGCTGATAAATGTTCTAGTCGCCATTCAAACAGTCACTAGAATCATCAATATGCTTTGGATTATAATCCAACTCTAGATTCCAATCAGGATCCACTGAGACTCAAGAAGGAATGCAATGCAAGATATTTGGTCTGCAAGTACAACCCAACAACAGCCAAACAAAAACAACTTACAGCATACTCTGTGTAGTGACATATTGACAGACTTTGCCACAGAATCAGAATTATAGCAGACTTTTGAGTAGCAATATAGTACTTTGTCCCTGATGTCACGATGGTCTTGAGAGTTCAGAGAGAAAGATGCATACAAAGCCTGCATCCTGTAAGTGCTTCTACACTGTAAGTGCATTTACTACAAAAGTAAATTCATTGTATGGAATCTGGAGCAATAAAACAGAAAAATCCCCACAATGAAGTCTTTTTTTTTTTTTTAAAACACACCCAGGGGCCAATGGCTTTGGCCAGTACAGGAACACATCCAACAAAAATAATGCTGGAGGCAAGGATATATCTGATTGATAGATGCTGAGTCTGCCAGAATAAATTTCAGAAAGTTTTCCAAGTAGCCTTACACAAACATTTTGCTAACTGAAGCAACAGCTGAACAGAAAGTGACAAATGGTGAATTTTGATCATGTAAACCAGGGGTGTCAAACTCATTTCATACTGAGAGCCGAATAACATTCATGATGCCTGCTGAGGGCTTAAAGTGATTGCATGAGGCAGGAAGTGATGTCATTCAACAGGTCATAACAAAAAAACAAGCACATTTTCTCACTTAGGAACTCATTAGCTGCAAATGACAGAAGGGAAATATGCAAACCTTGATCATATTTCAAGATATGGGAGAGCCCAATTTCCATGCGGGCTGCCCTTTCAGCAGTAACAACTCAGCACTGCTCAGCACCTGAGAGGCTGAGGGTCAGATAAAAAGTTTCCATGGGCCGCATCAGGCCCCTAGGCCTTATCTTTTACACCCCTGATCTAAACTCTTCAGCAATAGTACTTCCGTAGATATCAACACCTGGATTCCTGTCTATATGCATTAGTTATCTATAGTTCTTAGCATTTCTGCATTTTTGAGTATCCAATTATATCCAAGTACATTATCTCAGCAGTTCTTACAATGACCCTGTAAGGTAACTCTGTACTACCCCCATATTTCAAAGGAGGGCTAGCAACTGAGGAACCCTGGCTTCCTTTAAGACACCTACTTCGTTTGTGGCCGAGGTGAGATTTGGACGAGGAACTTCCTAACTGACAACTCAGGGCCCAATCCTATCCAATTTTCCAGTGCCAGTGCTGCTGTGCCAATGGGGCATGCACTGCATCCTGTGGTGGGGAGGCAGTCACAGAGAACTCCTTACGGTATGGGAACATTTGTTCCCTTACCTTGAGGCTGCACTGGGGCTGCACTGGTGCTGGAAAGTTGGATAGGATTGGGCCCTCACTTCCTTAACCACTGCACTACACTCAGTAGTCGTTCTTGGAAGTGGCAGCTTATGGGAAGTTTCCAGCACCTATCGCTACACAGGGGAAGACACCTCAGCCCCACTACCACAGGAATACTTAGCTGGCAGTAGCTGACATCATAACCTGCACTGAGTTATTCAGGCATTCTGTACCTATATGGTGTTGAATTTCTTTCTTTCATCAGGGCCCATCATATCAGTAATCCTGCTGGCATGCTTGTTTTTTCTTCTCTAAATAGCATCTGTGGCAGCTTGACCCAGAAGAGGACCATAGCTAAAGGGAAGCATAAACACTTTGCCCCGGCCATGGTCGCAATCTGAATCCCCTCCACAAGATCTGCCAGTCAAGGAAAGCTTCCACTGGTGTCAGCATTCCTTTGTATATTTGTAGCATCATACACTGGTCTGTGGTTTCTTTGCCACAGGCTCCTGCACTCTCTAATGAACTAGTGAATGACACCATATAAATTAACGAATAACACCATTTAAAGACTATAGATAAGAACAGGCTTTCAGTGGGGATGGAATGAAGGAATGCAGGAAGCTGGTGGAAACAGACTTCTGGAAGGCATTAGAGTGATTACAACAGCCAGTATTTCAAGGAGTCATTAATAAGCAAGGGGGCATTCATTTTTCTAGCCAAACAGGTCAGGAAGACCACATGCAGTTGAAATTTGCAAACCCTCCTGGAACTGCTACATCTGTTACCACCTTCTAGAAATGAGAATGAACCACAGCCTGAGAGTCAGCCAAGGACAAGGAAGGTGGATCATTCAGACTAGTGACAAATATCTGCAGAATCTAATGCTGCTTGGCAGGCTTAGGGGATGGCATTTCTCTATCAATGAAGAGCAGTGAATTAAGCCACCAAAATAAAACCCATCTGTTGTTTTTCACTTCAGAAAAAAAGCATCCAAAGTAATGCATTCAGCAGAAAGAGCTGGAGAGTTTATTTGTGACAGCCGGGTACAAAAAATGGTCTGAAGGTGTATCGTCAGATATTACTGTGATACTTACACATGTATAAATGTGATTTTGTGCACACAATGAGTTGTGCATTCCTGTATGGATGGAGAAGTTCTAGAATATGCATGTCAGTCATTAACTACACTTTTGGAGAAGGAAATATCACAGATGTATGTTTAGCCCTTGCATTTCATGGCCTTTGGGCCTGTTCACAAGGTTCGTTTTGTTCCAATACTCATGTATATATCTGCCAACTAAGGATAATTTGTCATGCCTCTGACAATGTAGCCTCCACTTCACAAAAGCTTATGCCATAAAAGGTTGTTATGGTGCCACAAGACTGTTGTTTTCAAAGGGAGAGGGAGAGTGACAGTGATGGAAAGTGTCCCTACCACTCCCACCAAACTGCCTCTTTAGCAGCTGAATTTCTGCATGATATTATCTTCGTTACATGAGTACTTTTCACATTTAGACTGCAAGTACATGCAGATCCTACACCCAGAATTTGAAGGCCCTAACTGTGAACAAACTCTTTTCCAACATCCCCGTTTCAACCCTCTTTTGAAAGATTGTTCTGGAGCTAATGCCAAAGACTGTACAAAGCCAGTTTAACATGCCGCAACCAAATAAAACACCTGGTACATTTGATGATCATGCAATTTTGCTACTATTCAGTCATGTACAGAATACAAAGCAATACAGAACCAAATAATAGCATCAAAAAAAACAACACATTTTTTATGCATACCACACTTCCATATGCATTTCCATGTGCCATGGAAATCCACATAGGTAGTCATGAACAAGTAACTGACATGCACTCACAGATTTTGCACAAGGCAGCGGTGGATAGTCATTTTACAAATTTACATCCCCCTTTTCCTCTGAGGTCAGGGCTAGTTAGAATGGAACATCAGCTTTCATCCTCAGCTATATAGTCGGTTTCCTATCTGAGTGGTGCCAGCTTCATTATGATTGAAATCAGATTTTTCCACTTTCACGCATTATTCTTGCTACTGCATCAGCCAGTGTAGAAAGGTATCTAATTCACTGCCCTGACACTCCCCATAAACATCAGGAGAGAAGGTCAGCTCATTGGTAAGAATGGGCCACTTTATCAACTACAATTCAAACATAAATTAAATCCTGCAGTGATTACTGACTAGTAAACACCTCCCTTTTAGAGTAGGCACCTACCCTGGGCGAGCCGTATACAACTATCATGTCCCCTTTTGCCATTAGCGCTGTATTTTCAACCAGAGATTGACTCATGACCCCTAGTTTTCCCCATCAATCCCAGAAAGGGGGTCAAGGCAACCAAATTGCCCATCACACTCCAGACAGCCTTTAAGATAAACTTTGCAATTTATGCCTGAAGGGCCATCAGCTAGCATCTCTGAGCCCGACAGCCTCTTGAGATTGTAGTGGCTTCCCTTAGGCCCTTGCATATCCTAGGGTGCACTCCTTGCTAAGGAGTGACCAACCTCGCTAAGATAACACTACACCTCAAGGCAACAGTCTGGGGTAGGCAAAACTCTTCCAGCCAACTGCCAATCAGGAATCTGAAGGGCAGCCAGCTAATCCCAGAGTATCCAGAGTGTGAGTGGGATGGGGCGCAACACCATCAGAGCTCAGAACACTGAACTCAAGGTAAGACCAGTGAAAACACTGATCAAACTCTGCCCCAGCAACTGACCGCACCAATCAGTTACAGCCCATCCCAGCCTTGTATAAGGTGGGGCCGGCCAATGGAAGCCCCTGCCTTAGCAGCAGAGTAGCTGCATCATTCCAGTTTGTCGGGTCACTACTGGGAGAGCTTAGAAAATGTACAGCTTTGTAAGATAAGGAATTCCATCTCCTTCTTCTCTGCATTTTTGGCCCTGAGGTTATGGCTGTAGATGAGGCTGTGTGCTCAGATCAGGCAAGAAAGAACGGCAAGAAGCACATTAACACGCCAGGAAAACGTAGGGTCTTCCTTGAAGAAGTAACTGCCCAGAGCCACACCAGATGTGAGGGAAGAACACAGGAAGTCAGACCATTGGCCCACTGCCGTTATTAATAATGACCCATTGCCATTATTAGCTGGCTCTTGAAAAGAGTGGTCCCCTAGAATTGGGGCTTGTTGTGAATCCTTATCAAAGTATAGACAATTATTGCGATGCTGGTCTGCTTAGGGCCTATTTCTCAGGCTGGACCTATATATACAACAGAAAGAGGTGGAAATGAGGCAGCAGAAAGAACTTCACTACTTCAGGTTGCACATGGCAAGGGAGAGAATAGCACTTGTGAATGCTCCCATAAATAATGAAAAGAATGTGTGGAGGAGAGGGAGTGGTTGGCTCCACACGTCTTCTTTGTCCCCCTCTTCCAGTTCAAGGAATGGGAGAAGCAGAAGCTAGCACTTCATCGGGCAAGGACAGGTAGCTTTGGGCATGCTGCCTTAGGTATTAGGAGATCTTGGATAGACCCTGGCCAGGAGGTAGCCCATGATAGGGCCTTCTCAGTTGTGGCACACCAACTCTGCAGTGTTTTCCCCAAGGAAGCTCAGGTGGCACCAACCCTGATGACTTTTGGGTGCCAAACAAAAATGTTTTTCATTTGTCCAGGCTGTTTAGCTGTTCTGGGTTTTATGAATCATTGTATCTGGTAAAGCTCTTTCCTGCTATTACTTTTTTTTAAATTTGAACTGATTTTTTTTATTTTTCATTTGAACTGATTCTGGTATTTTATTGTTCCAATTAAAATTTGTTAGCTGCTCTGGGAAGTAGTGCCCTGAAGAATGCGATATAAATCCTCTCGATCAGTATTTCTTGATGTCTCAAATATGCAACACATCACTTACCACATCACCTCTTTGATACCCCTTGGACAAACATGGTTTTAAGATATCAGGGATACTTGGTCACACCATCATAACTGTGAAATTAACATTCTGCTGCATTTTATGAGTCTAGTTGAATTTGCTGAACATTTTTTTTTTTTTTTTTTGCACCAGAATCTAATGAAATCCTAAGGGACACTGAAAATAAAGTCTCACAATATGGTTCACTAATGCTGGATGATCATCCTCCAGTGAGACAGCAGAAAGAAAAACAGCACAAGACGGACGCCTCAATGAAAACGAAACAGATGTGTTGCCCTTTATTGAGTCCCTGTGGAGACATCCCTTTGAGAAGGGCACTGTTGCTGAAACAATCCCCACTGGAAGAAGCTTTGGCACAGACATCCATCTGTTAAAAAAGAACACCTCTCTGAAAACAGATAAGGAGCAAATTTTGCTTTCTAATTCTGTCACTGTTGAAGGAGTGACTAAAAGCAGTCACTGTTTACTGGACAGCTGCTTCTATTCCCATGGCTCAGAGGCAAGTGGTAACATTTGATCTTAAATTCTGCCTCATTTTTGGCTGAAGAACCATGAAAATGCATATGCCCGAAACACACCGTACTTCAGTAATCAGGGACAGGAGGCCAACAATCTCATCTCATTCTAAATGTGTTTTTACAGCTATATTTAGTTTCACCGAAGACAGATTCTGGTCCCATTTTCTTTTAATGCATAAAAATGTTTGGCTTGCGCTGATCCGCTGTTTACATAACCTTTATTAACTTCTTTTATACTGTAGTAGAGAAATTACACAACAGACCAGTGTAATCTGCTTCTTTTATCCTGGATTACTACTTCCAAATGCTGCAGGACTCATAGTTTAAAATATGTCTGTTAAGGCAATTTTTTTAAATGGACACACAAGTGAACAATGAAAAATGAACTACTGTACTGGCATGTTCAGAGAAGGAACTGCTGAATGCACTGCTGCATCAGAGTCTACAACTGATAGTGGAACACAGCTCAAGCTGTTGCGGTGTCCTGTGAGCAACACTGCATTTGTAGCATGTTTTATGGAAATGGAGACCAACTTAACCCCTCATCTCATCTTTTTCAAGGTTCGTTTACTATCCATATATCAAACTGGATGCCAAGGATTTCATTTCGCCTGTGTGAAATTGGCATTATTAAGGTGGCAATTCAGTGGTTTCAATCTTAGGGTCCAACACTATACAACTTTCCAGTGCTGATGCAGCCATGCCAATGGGGTGTGCGTGGCATCTTGCAGCGTTGGGGGGGCATGGCTGTCACAGAGTTCTTCTCAAGGTAAGGGAATGTTTGTTTCTTTGCAACTTGCATTGCATTGGTTGCATTGCAACCTTCCTTGCAATGCAGTTGCATCAGCGCTGGGAAGTTGAAAAGGATTGAGCCCTAAGTCTTGTTTTGACTCTTCCACCTCAACATTCAGAATGGGAATTGGGCCCTCGGTCCACATTAGTCAATTGCTTGCAGACACGGCTGACGGATGCAGTCATGGGGGCAGCATGGACACTGCATAGTTTGCCTTACACCCACACGGCATTATCAACATGCTAGTGGCACCAAGTTAACTAAATGCGGGCAGAGGATATAAAAAAGAAAAGACCTTTGTCAACACTGTTCCCGAGTACTTGCTGGTTCAAGCACTGCCCTCTCTCTAAATTGGCTTTATTTACCCTCGACATTGTTGTCACACAGCCAAATCCAATTGTCTAGATAGTGGAATAGCATCACATTCAGTACGTGATCCAGGTTGGTCTGAGAGTTAATCCAATTTTATTTGTACTATTGTAAATCTCGGCCTTTGTTCCTCTTTTTAATGGGCAGGAGGTCTGGTCTAGAGGGTAGCGCCTCCGTCTGCCTGAAGATAACATCCACAAGGTCGCCAGTTCGAGGCCACCGGCACCGTGCGACCTTGGAGCAGCTGACAAGCTGAAGCCGAACAATTCCATCTGCTCTGAGCGTGGGAGGATGGAGGCCAGAATGTGAAGCCAGATCGGAATGAAACACCTTGAATGTAGTCGTTCTTGAAAGAAAGAACCTTCTTTCAAATTGTAAAAATCCCTATTTAATAAGGGATTTAATAAAGCCTGCCTATGTAAACCGCCTTGAATAAAGTCTTGAATAAAGACCAAGAAAGGCGGTATATAAATACCTGTTGTTGTTGTTAATATTATTATTATTATTATTATTATTATTATTATTATTATTATTATTATTATTATTATTTAATCAGTGACTAACTTCTAAAAATGCTCTTTACATCACCTTGTCCCTTCAACACCTGGATTACTAAACTCCTTTCACTAGTTCTCACAGCATCCCAAATTGCAGGTAAGGGAACAAACAGTTGCCCCTACACATCCAGACCTGAGTATATTCCCATATTACTAAATCACCACAGCTACTGTACACTATGCAGCATTTCAGCAACATCCAGCAGAAAGGTCATGACATGTTAATACCGCCGTATGGAAAGACTAAATACCTTATAGCCAGACAGACTACATTCCTGGGCCTATAATAATGAGCAAAATCAAACAATCGAGTGAGCCATTGCCATAAGGAAACATTTCCAAAAAGAATGCTCATATTGATTGAGCAAGCTTAACAAATTATCCTATCCGAATGTAGGAATATTCAGTTTTATGCGCCCATCACTTTCATAAAAAATAATCACATAATCCAGGAAATGGCAACCCAGAGCTGAATTTCTAGCATTTCTGGAAATGCTCAGTCTTTCTATTTTTGCTAAAATCTGTCAATCCTTTAGGATTACTATCAGGTTTTTTTTATAGTCAAGTAGTAATATTTTTATGCTATAAAATGGGTGGAAGGTTACACAATCACATGCAGTAAAAGGAGCCTGGTCCAGCAAGCTTATAAATCATCAGACAGAGGATGAAAGGGGGATATTCACACCAAATCTCTTAAAAAGAAAAGAAAAAAAACCCATAAGGAGATAAACACTCATAATCTACTATCACTACTTTTCAGCCAAAGAAATTACTGCAGAAAAAGCAGCAGGCTTACATCTCAGTGTGATGCACACCAGGACAGCAAAGTTGAAGACCAAATGGAACTACTGAGATGGACAATATGTAAAATTCTGAATACAGAAATACCTTGATTTTCATCCACTTGGCTTTGCTCTTTCAGCCATTTTCAATAATAACCACAAAATTACAAATTTTGACGTGCTTTTCTCTTTGATTTCATCCACAACGTTCATCAATGTTCTTATGTTTATTTTTCTTTTATTTCTGTTCAGGTTTTGCACACACTTGCATACATTATTCAGTTAGTAATTGCATTTTTTACCAGCCAAAATAAATCTGCAAGCTAAATAAGGCTGTACTTTGACATATATTCTTTTTTTTGACATTTTTGTCCATGTTCTGGACCCTAATCAGACAAAAGTACAAGGTATTGCTGTACATCTTTTCAGGGCAAGGGTCATACTTACTTAACTGAAGTTTTCTGGGGAGGCGAAGAGATTTCCTCTGCGCCACAAGTTTAATCAATAGCTAGTTCCCAGTTAGTTTATTTAAGGAGGTGAGGAAAAAAAACCTGTCTCTCTACTTTTTTCACTGCATCATAGCAGCCTCATATATTCAGAACACTTATCCACAAAAGCAGGCAGTTTTCACAAAACAGATGTAAATCAAGTTTCCATCATCATCAGCTTCATCATCCATTATGTATGCAAGTTTAATGTGCAAGTATGCAGGATCTAAATCCCAGTCCTATGGCTGGCCAATCGGTAGGTAGATCTGGTTTAACCTGCCAATCAGGTGAACTGAGACTGATTCAACAGCACCAATTGTGGGGAATCTGGGCAGAGCTAAGGGGTATAAAGCAAGGGGTGTTTGCCTTATGTATTCATTGCTAGGTTCTGTTCTGAAGATGAAATAAATGTGCTGAGCTGTTATCTCTTGGCCTTCATTTATTCGCATGGACGCACTATTTAACAATCTTCATTTCATTTTGATGTGCATCGTTTGACAGGTGAAACTTGTTCTCTTTAGCAGTCTAAAGGTCAGAGCAGCACACGTTCCTTCTGAGAAACTGTAAAAGGGACCCTTCCAGCTTTTGGCACAGCAGAGTAAGATGTGGTGCTCCAGCTCTTTTCTGCCTCATGACTTGAAATGGTCAGGAATTAATTTGTACTGCTATTTGTATAAAGTTCAAATTAGTCTGTACTGCTATACACTAATGCTATGCAACTGAAACTGTTTTCAGCACCAGAATCTTTTTCCTGTTGTGGTGAGAAAGACTGCCTCTAGGCATGTGCCAAGTGAATTATTATGGAGAAATAACAAAGAGAAATGCCTGAGAGTTCCCCTTATCCTCTTAGCATTTTTCTTTCTGGAAAACAAGCACCAGAGCTCCCATGTTTGCCAGGGACAAATGGTTCCATGCTACTTTTAATGCATGTCTGTACAGACAGACTGTTCATTCCATGATCAAAGGACGTCAAAGTAAAGTCCCACTTTGTCCATCTCTCAGATCTGGAGAGCACAGAAGATACAGTACAGCGACACCTTGACTTTCATCCACTTGACTTTTATCACTTTGCACACACAGTTAAATACACATTACTTTCCAGGCCAAAGGACAGAAAACAGTTACAACAGATAACAGAGGGAGGATCTATTGGAAGCACAGTACGAGTATTTAGCCATTTGCTAATCCATCTACGTATTTGTTGCCAAAAAATGTTGTCATTACTATTAAGAATATTTATACATCACTTCGAACAAAAAAAGGTCACAAAGCAGTTTGCAGAGAGACAGATAACTAAATGGCTCTCTATCCCAAAAGGGCTCACAATCTAAAAAAAAAATGCAGAAGGAACACCAGCCACGGGAAAAGATACTGGGCTGCGGTGAAGAGGGACAGTTACTCTCCCCCAGTAAATTTAAGAGGAGTACCACTTGAAAAAAGTCCCTCTTTGCCTGGTTAGCTGGAATATGCCCTGTGTTATTACTGGCCATATCCACCGCACATATTTATAACCTGCTTTTTGTGATTCACACCTCCAATTTATTTATTTATTTTAGAAACTGATGAGTTGCCCTTCATGGCAACAACCCCATGATCAATAAAACAATACAACCAGCTATACAACATGCTAGAACACCTGGGTAAATAAACTATTCATCTGAGGCTGAAAAGATATGTGTTTATTCTATTTATATAGCAATTTACGTCTCACCTTTTGGCTCCCCCCCCCCTCCAGGGGACTCCAAATCAGTTCACATAATACAAAACTTTTTAACATAACACTTAGAATCCAAAATAAAACTATAAAACAACACACAACAACATTGAAACGCAAAAAAGAAAAGCCTTGGCCGAGTGATGAAATATCTGCGGTAACGGGGTCTGATGCCCATCCAAAGGCACAAAGTACCACAATGTGAGGGCCACAACTAAAAAGGCCCTGTCCCATGTTTCCCCAGCTAGGTCTCTGACAGTGGGGAAATGTGGAGCAGAGCCTCCAAAGACAACTGAACATGGCAAACAGATTCATAAGGAGACCATCTCTCAAGCAACCTGGCCCCAAGTCACCGAGGGGTTGAAAAGTTAAAATCAACACCTTGAACTGAGCCCAGAAGCAGTGTGATGGAAGTGCACTTCTAACAAGTGCAATAGAAGTTAGATGCTCCCCAATAAGGGACCTCAACTAGGACTTGTGCTGTTGCACTCCCAACCAGCTGAAGTTTCCCCACACTTTCCAAGGAGCACACTTCACAGAGTGCATTAATCCAATCAATCTCATAGATGCATCCAAGGCACGTGCTACACTGAACAGACATATTTTCACTAGAAAAGGACATGGTGTACAAACTGAAGCTGTGCAATAGCATCCCTAGTCATGACTTTGCCTCCAGGAGCAAAGCTGGCTTCAGGTGCACTCCCCAAATTGTGAATCTGATCTTTCAGAGGAAGTGCTATGCCCTCCAGAACAGGCCTCTATACACCTACTTCTAGACATTCTCTCCTACTGACTGGTCTTGTTTTGATTAGTGCCCAGAAAGCTTTTCAAGATGGCAGCACACAGGAGTGGTGTCAGAGGGCAGCCAGGTCAAGCACTGACTAAGGGCTAAAACCCATCAGGGGGTCCACTTCGCCAGGCTGACCCCTCACTACCACCCAATGCACCATCAGGGAGCAGGAGGGCCACCATTAAATTTAACACAGGTATTTGCTCCAGGGCCCACAGCAATATGAGGCTAGTCCTGTCTCATTGTAGTTGATGGGGTTTACTCTCAGGTCAATGTGCATGAAAGTGCAGTCTTACACTATTCTGGCCCTCCCCCTGTTCACCACCCACCAAATGTGGGGAAGACTCAAGAGGAGGGCTTAAAAGATGAACACAAGATTCATCAGGTTTTTATGGCAAAAAGCACTTCCAGATAAATTTGACATTGTTAATTCCTTCACAGGGCATAATAATATTGAGCTACAGGTGGGGCCTCGGTATCAGCAGGGAATCCATTCTCAGACACCCTCTGCAGATACCAAAAGTCATGGATAAACAAATCCACAGTTTTCGGCCCCTTAAGCCATCCAAAGGGCTTCCCCCGGTCTTAGAATGCCTTTAAAAGGATAAAAAGGGAGAAGTAGTGTTTTCTGGCTCCAGGAGCCATTCTGAACACCACAGAGTCCACGGGCAGACGTGCACAACCTCTGCAGGTTTCAGAAAGCCATCCAGAGGGAAGCACAGCTCCACTCCCCTTCGGAGGGTTCAGGGAACCCAAGTTAGGCCAGATCTGCAGATAAACAGGCTCCACCTGCATTTTTATATCCATTTTCTCTCCTAGTTACATTTGAATGTATTCCTATGGGGTATTACATTTCTGGAGCATGGTACTGAAACCTGCATTTTGACTGGGCCACATAAATGGATACAGTAGGATAGCAAAAATACTATCTTAATTCTGCAGTGGTTGGAAATAGAAATCAGGGTTATTGAATTTCAGCCATTGCCAGTCTTGCAACCTGCTTGTGATACCAACATTTAGCCCTGGGCCCTAAGAAAGAGAAGCAGAATGAAGAGTACCCTTGGATAGATGAAGACTGAAGGATGCAAAGTAACTTTCTTTCCAAAAATAACTTGAGTTCTCATCCTCTGAAAAAGAAAGTGTAGTATTTTATAGACATGTCCAGTAAAAGTAGCTAAACAAATGGAAACATCCCAAAAAACTGAGCACATGCGGAAAACAGCAATAATGTCACATGACACATAAGACTGGTCCAGGCACATGAGGTTTTACTAAACTGAAACTGTGGACCACACTTGACTCTGTAGGAGATCCTGAGAAATGGGTATGGGTGTTTTTAAAGTACACTTATTTTGCTATGTCTGGCAGTGGAATCCACCCCACACTTCAAAGAAACATTTCAATTGGATTATGTCCCCACTGCGTTACTTGCTCCCTGAAAAATGCTGTGTCCCATTTCCAAGCCAGTTGCTATATAGGACAGCACTTATGACACTGGAGCCACTTTTGCTGTCCATTATCCAATGCCAATCAAAGTTATCCATTTCACTGGCACAAAACAAAATCCTGTTAGTGGAACTGGTGAGCTGCAGTGGCCCTTCAGAGACGGTGCTCAGAGTGCAAACATGTTTACAAGTGCAAATGCTTTTGGTCACTGCCAACTAGATCTATGGGAGGATTAAGCTTTTAAATGGCATAAAGAGTAATAGAGCTGAGGCAAGTTGGAGAAAAGCACAGCCAGCACCCCACTGCCCAGTCAGTAGGCAGATCCTTCTCCTTGGCCCACAGCCTTCTGGCTGTGTAACACATACGTGTCAAGGTGAATTAGCATTCTTGCCTAGTCAGAGTTCTGCGCTTGTTATCTATACATGCTAATCACAGTTTAAAATAAAAGGTCTCTCCCTTAGCAGTAAGAGTAATCTACAAATAAATACAGAAAGACAAGAAGTTATTTGCAACATTGCAATCAACCAAGATTGCAGTGCAGAAGATATTTTTTATTATAGATACTAAAGCCAATGTGTCCTATTATTTCTGTCGTACCAGTAATGTATGTGAGGCTTTGCAGAGCTAGAACAGTTTACTGCCCCCAGGGGCTTACAGACTAGATGCAGATACAATGGGGACAACAGAGGGAGGGAAGGGAATAGAGGCAGGGGTTAACAGGGGAAGCACATGCTATACTTTAAACAGGTTAACTGAAACAGTTACAATAAGGAATGGGGACTTTTCAGAATGTTTCTATTTACCAATATTGTTTAAAGTAGGGGTGTCAAACATAAGGCCTGGGGGCCAAATGTGGCCCGCGGAAGGCTCTCAGCTGCTGAGCAGTGCTGAGGTGTTACTGCTAAAGGGCAGCCCACATGAAAATTGGGCTCTTCCATATCTTGAAATATGATAAAGATTTGTGTGTTTTCTCTTCTGTCATTTGAAGTTAATGAATTCCTAAGTGAGAAAAAGTGCTAATTTTTTGTTATGAGTTGTTTAATGACATCACTTCCTGCCTAATGACATCACTTCTGGCCCTCCACAAGCATCATGAATGCCATTCGGCCCTCGGTACGAAACAACACCCCTGGTTTAAAACTTCTTATAACTCAAGAGCTCAATAGCTCTGATAGAAAGCATTATAATCCTAACCAGGTTTTGGACAAAACTGCCTACTGGGCCAAGCAGTGCCTTTCTAAGCAACCCTCACGACATGGGTGGACCTTCGCACAGGCTGCTCACCTCTGAGATATTTCTTTTTTGGTGGGTTGCATGTCTGAATGCATCAGCTGAGATGCAATGTAGTCTCATGTTAAGGATGAAAAACTCTAAGCAACTTTCTAGCCTGAAGCACCTACTTAAGATTATGACTCCCAAGCTAAAGCTTTTCGAAATTTCGAACTAGCAATATGTTATGGAAATCTGTTATTTCCATGGGGTCTGCACATATTCTCCTACACAGAAAGAAGAGGCATTGTGATTTTTCCAACATGAAAAGAGACAAGGGGAGATAGCAACAGAGTTGTTAAACATGGAACACTTCCAGGCTTGGACCCAATTGCATAAGAGGGTAATGGCCTAGTTCAGAACCCCTTAAAAAACACTCACATGTACACACCTCCACCACCATATATAAGATTTTATTGTATCAGAAGACAACAGGGGATGCAACAGAATGCAAAGGGGATAAAATTTGGAGCTACAAGCAGAAATTTAAGGGTATAGATCAGGGGTGTCTAACATTAGGCCTGCAGGCCAGATACCACCCCCAGAAGTTCTTTGTCCAGTCCCTCATGATAATTGGGCTCTCCCACCACAAGCTGCTATCAGCTGATGAATTGTGAATTGATGCATCAGCAGAAATGGCACTGCTAAAAGGGTAGCACTGGGAGAGCCCAATTAATGTGTGGGCAACCCTTTAAGCCATGCTGCTTCTGCTGAGGAATCACTTTGCAGAGCGCATCTCAGCTGCTGTGTTGTGAAGTAACATGGCAGAAGCAGCGCTGCTGAAAGGGTGGCCTGAGAACTGAACTTTCTCATATCTTGAAAATATAATCGGTGTGCTTATTTTCTCTTCTGCCATTTGCAGCTAACGAGTTCCTAAGTGAGAATAAAGGTGCTTATTTCTGGTCACTGCCTGCTTCATGACATCAATTCCTATTTAATGACATCATTTCCAGCCCTCTGCAAGCACCATGAATACTTTTCGGACCACGGTATGAAATGAGTGACACCCCTGGTCTAGATTTTATTTCTCTTAGAATGAAAACCTTCATTGAGTTCCTGCACAGCCTGGTTCTCCAGTTTCAATACAACAAGAATGTCAGAAAGGGAATTTGATCACCATATGTACAAAGACTGATAATCTCGCTAAGTGGCAAACTCGAGAAATTTAACTTTCAACAACTTCTGAAGTCTTAACTACAGTCCACAGCACTTGCAAGTATGAGGGCTGTGCACACTGAATAAGCTTTCAACTGTGCAATTGCAAAAGCCATGTTGGGTAGCCCACATTAATTCACGACTTGAATTTCCTCTGCACACTTATGCATGTTTATATTCAGTCATCAAACACAGATACATGTCAGTTGGATGACCAGTTGATATGATGCACTTATTTATTCTGCTAGTTAAACTATGTAATTTTTCTTTAACTTGGATGGATTGTTTTATGTGTTGCATTCACTAGTTTCATACACTTCCATTTTTCTTCCCAAGTTCCATCGCAGACACGCATCCATGTCATTTCAAAGAATAAACAGGATCACTTTTTATCTCTCCTCTCATGCCTTCCACCTGCGGCACACATTGCTGATTCACTGACTGCGGGAAAGCACACACATGATGGTGCAGCGGTAGCAAAACTGAGATAGCCAGAGATAAAATATATGAAAACTGAAAATAGTAATGAGTTCCAGAGGGATAGCTGTGTTGGTCTGTTCAGCAAAAACCGTCTTGCAGCACCTTAAAAGACTAACCCAGTGGTTCCCAGACCTATTGTGGTCACGGAGGCCTTCTTCCATGGTGGCCTGATGTGATCTCACACAAAAAGTGCTATCTCAGCCTGGCCAAGATGGTGGCACCAAGAAAAAGAGGCTGTCAGGGACATTCTCCAGTGCTCCTTTGAGTTTGCCATGGTGCACAATTTGGGAACCACTGGACTAACCAATTTATTTCAACATTAGCTCTTGTGGAGTCTCCACAGGTTTATTCTAAAATAAATTGGTTTAAGAGTCTACAAGACTCTTAAAACTCTATTGTTTTTGATAGAAGAAGAATCATTTGGCCAAAATTAAAGAGGTACACCTAAGGCTAACAAATTATAGGAAAGAGGCCATAGTAAGTAGGACAGGCAAAGCAGTGGTTGATACTGGGTGAAAATGAAGATGAGGAGAATCACTTTATGTGGGGGAAAAGGAGAGGGGAAAGAAGTTCAAGTAGGAGTAGGTTGGGTGTTGATAACAGGCTTCTAAAAAAGGATGAAATGGCAGAATGCAGAAGATAATAATGAGCAAGGGATATTTTAGCAATCAGAAAAAGTTAAAATTATATCCAATTACACAGCCTTGTGAAGCGATTGCATCCTCTAGAGAAAACTAATCTAATTAAAAAATGAGATAATCCAGTATTCTGAAATAGTTGAAAATGTTTATTGGCACCAATTTATATATACACATTTTTTTAAAGTGAACCTAACAATTTTCCAAAATACTTCCCTTTAAAATCTATTTTTAAAAATTTAAGCATTTTCTTACATAGATACAAAATATGTCAAGTTACTAAATCATTAAATTAATGCAATAATTTATCTAGCAATGCCTTTGTTGCTGCTGTGCCATCTTTAGTCCTTTTTAGTTTTGGAATAAGGCTTTTTAGTCCATCTTTCACTTGAGTTGCCACTTCTTGGTCAGAGCTCTGAAGAAGGCTATAATGAAGGAGAAAAAATGATCAAAACTACATCTCAAGATAAACTTGGGAAAAAAAATCCTACAAGAAGCTAACAAAAAGTACATGATATTGAGATTTTGTCAAGTTAGTAATTGGGGTAATTGCCAGCTAACAAGAAAGTATATCGAACGGATCGGCCATGACAGGTCAGCATAAATGACAGTTTACCAAATGCTGCAATATTTCCAATGAGATTTTATTCAGACTGTAGTTTAAGGGCTCAATCCTGAATTCCCTGAGTGCTGATACTGGGTGTCATAAACACGTCCACTGCACCTAAGAAGGAAGGCATGTCTGTTGCATCCAAGAAAGAGGGCCACCAGCATTGGTCCTGTGCCAGTTGGGATCCAGTGGAGCTAGGCTCCGCCAGGCCCACCCCCACCTGGACCACTCACTCCCACCACCATGCCTTCCCATGCCCCAGAACTCCTCTTCGCACCCTGAAAACCCACTCCACCACCTGCCGGTGCAACTTGTCCTTGGGCACTCCTGCGTCGTCTCCATTCGGTGCTCCATCAGGCTGGAAAGCCTGACACAGAGGTTCTCTCCCCAATGCTGGCAAAATTGCCAAGAGAAGCCCCACAGGATAAAGCAGTTGCCATTTGGTGCCACTGCTCCCTAGGTGCTGGGAAGCTCAAGACTGGTCTGCCCATTACTTTAAACCAGTGTTTCTCAACATTTGTCCTTCACTTTATATGGTCCACCTATTCAAAGTACCTCTGGAAATAACTTGCAATTATATCATCACCAGTTACTTCTGGGTTGAGAGGTCAGATGCAACATGACAAACACCATTAAGAGGTTCAGAGTGAAAGGGAGGGCCTTTTCGAGCACGAAAAAGCATGCTTTGGACTCCGCCAACTGAGCTGAGCTTCCTACTGCTGTTTGTTGTGTTGCACTCCGGGTCTTGCTGCTACGCAGCAGGCGTCCAGGGGTCCCACAAGTACCAGGCACCACCTCAAGTACCACTGGTGGTACCTGTACCACTGGTTGACAAATACTGCTTTAAACCCATGAATCAGTTTTCTTTACCCTTCTGGTTTGCAAAGAGAGGAATAACGGTCAAATTTGTGGAGATGGGGTCTTTGCAGTTTTTAGAAAGTCTGTTAAGAAGTTTTTATTCCACACAGCTTTTTGAGAACTATGACTGCTTTTTGTTTTAAAATGAGATAGAAATATATCTTCATTAGGAACAGTTCTATAAGGTTTCATTATGATTTTATTTGCAGGCTACTGTGAGAATTATTGCCACCAATGAAAGCAGCCTATATATTTCCATATTATTTATCACAGTAGAGAACCTGATGGGAAGAAGTTCACTTTTTAAGAGAAAGAGGAAGCCACAAACTACATGAAATGACAACCCCCGAATGTACATGAATCTCTAAGGATTACTCAAGCTTGGGTCTTAGTGTCAATTGTTTATGGGTTTGTTTTAACAGCTGCTATTGTTTTTCAACAATGTTTTAATCATATTGTAAGACACCCAGCAAGAGGAAGGCAAGATTTAATTCTCAAAAATTACTACTACTACTCCACTGCTATTAGTGCCAGCCTAATAATAGACTGTCTTTAATATAACTGTATAATGTATAAATTTATAAATTTCATTTATTGTAATGTTATAAAGATTTACTGTTCTGACCTCAATGATCAGCATACTGTTCCCACAACAAATGCTACATTCCATTTGACAAAAGATGCCAAGTGACCGCTACATATACCCGTTCCATGCCACATTCACAAAATTACTCACTTGTACACCATGTTAAATAGACCTTCTGTATTAATGTTCCTCCAATATGCTCTTGAATAGTAGACAGATTAGAACCCCCAGCCTCACTTTATTTTTTTATATACACATTGAAAGCTCAAGTCGCAGCAGGGTGGTTAAAATCAAACTAACTACCAACTGCAAGTACAAGTACAACAGGCAGTTCAATGGGCAGTACAGGACCAGTAATCATCGAGAAATGAATGCAAGTATGCACTCTTATTTTTAAATTCAGTCAGGAACACTCAGTATTCCAGGAAAAAAAGTTGTGCTGGTAGCAGCATGACTGCAAATCAAGAGATGGAACAAGTACTTGCCATTCCAGTTTGCAGATTTTTTTCCAAGGAATTTCAAACAGTTAGAGGTGCTGGCAAGGGACAACTGCTGTGTTATTTTTGTCATAACCTTCTGACTGAGCAACAACATCTTCCGAGTTGCGTGTGCATGTTTTTTTTAGATACATAATAAGGATTATGTTGCCAAACCAAACAGAATGAGAGAAGAATTAATGTGGCTTGTGGAGTGATTAAAAATCTGTTTCTCAATGTGACCTAAAATAGGATGGCAGTCAAGCAGTTCCACTTCATCCAAGCACTCAGCATCACTACAAGCTGGAAATTGCTGCACAGTACCACTGGGATACAACAAGCTCTCTATGAAATATTTATCTATTTTATTTCTGCAGACACATGGTACTTGCCCACTAGAGGGGTGGCCCTGTTATTCTGCAGCAACACACACAACAGGGTGTCATGTGGTACTTAAAGACTAACAAATTTACTGCAGCAAAATCTTTTGTGGACAACAGTTCACTTTCCTTCCTAGACTGTAGTCCAGTGTCCCTAAATGATGACTTATGGACCACATTTAGCCCACCAACACGTTCTGACCTGCTTGCTGATTTCAGTGACATTCCAATTATATGCTGTCCTACCTTTTCCTCTTTTACCCCCACCTGTTACTACACAACCTTCCTCCTGGTGGATAATGCAACTGCTGGGCTAAATTGCTCTCACTGAGAGCCCAGCTGACAGAGAGAGAGAGAGAGATGGCAAAAAGCTCTGCAGCTCCACATATTTTTCTCCTGTTGTGAAATGTATGCATGAAAGCTTTCTACAATTTTCTATAATTGATTGAGGGATGTGGCCTTGAGGGCTGATGTTTAGGGACCCCGCTGCAGTCCATGAAAGCTTATGCTCTTTAAGATTATATTACATGTTGCATTATGCGTAATAATAAACACGAAAACTTTGGAATAAGAGAAGACAACAGTTGAAGGGCAAATATCTGTGTGTATGTGTTTTGTTTTTAAATTAAGTTGCACACAACATGTTTTGTGTGGGGAAAAAGCCACATGCACTATGCCCCAAAGTCTGCTAGGGATAGATATTGCTATCTTCATCACAAGATACAAGCTACAACCTCATTCACACCAAGGAGTACATGCATCCCCCAGGGATTGTGGTGCAGCCACAAATGCGCATCTTATCCTTACCAATTGTGTTAGGCATTGTACAGAAACCACACAGACAGCTTTGATTGCCTGAGTTTGCATCAAAATGTACACAATTAAGCATGAAATGATTTAGCACACTTTAAAAGAATAAATACTAGAGAACACTACAGGAGGAAGGGCAAAGAGGCACCCCTGCTAACTGGAAAAAGAGGCACCTTTTAAAGTGGTGTCCTCTTATATTTAGCAGGGAAGAATAATTGTCCATCTTCACCCCAGCATGGCATCTTTTCAGCGGCTATTGCCGGTGTTCCTTTCACATCTTTTTCAGACTGTGAACCCTTTGGGAACAGGGAACCATTCATTTATTTAACTATGTAAACTACTTTGTGAACTCCTTTTCAACAAAGTGGTATACAAATATTCTTAATAAGAAAAAAGTAAACGCTGTAGTAAAGGACATGTTTTAGATCTATAGTGGTATCTTTACATGCCAAGAAAACTCACTTTGAACCTTCAAAGGTCAAGTTTGTTTTTTTTTTAAAGTCATTTTGATGAATACATTAGAATTGGAATAGCCAGTAAACGGAAAATCCTATCATTGCATCTTAATTAAGGCCATATATTTCATCACTACTTAAGCTGCAAGATCTCTGGAAATGTAATTCCCACTGTTTTAGGAAAAGAACTTCAACACCATTAGAAATGCTATAGCAAATAATTCAGTCCTGAGATACCCCAGCAGAACGCCATTCATTCTCACGGTTCTTTTTGCTTTTCTGCAAAAGCTGACAAAGCCGCTCCTTGATACCTTCATTGGTTTTGCTCTCCACCCTATATCCCAATTTGGCAGATGGCAATTTTATGTAAACATACTAATACTTGGTGCAGGGGTGTTATACATAAAGACCACAGTCTGGACCTGACCCGTGGAAGTTAGTTATAAGACCCACATGATAATTGGGCTCTCCCAGTTATGTCTTTTAGCATCACCACCCTCCCACCACCCCAGAATATCTCCTTCCTGCCGTTCCCCAGCCCCCACGCCGACCTGACAGACAGCACAGCCTTACCTCTTGTGCCAGCCTATCCTGGAGGTTGGATTGCACCCTTGTTTATTCATGCACAGTGCCTTTTGTGTTTTAGAAACTTTTATATACAAAGAGATGACAGCAAGTACTTCATTTTAACTGAGGTGTCAGACTAATAAAATGAAACTGTTGTTACAGTCCATTACAGATACATTCGTGCCTCGGCATCTGCAAGGGTTCTGTTCTCAAAACCCTTGTGGATACTGAAACAGATAATCAAATCCATGAGTCTTGGCACATAAAACCCTCTGAACATGATCAGAGTGTCTGCAGGATATTCTGAGGGTCGAGTAGGCCATCTGTGGCCTCCCCAGTGCTAGGAAAGACTTCTAAGGCCTCCGGTAGGGTACTGGTTGGGCCATGTCTAGTTCAATGCTGGTGAGGGGAGTCATATCTGAATTGAGTCAGATCCGTGGACAGAAAATCTGTGGATAAGAAGGCTTGACATGTAGAACTGCTAGCCACAAACTGATTGCTGCAGGTGTGCGCTTCAGGTATGACTGGAGAACTCTAAAAGAAGAATTAAGCATTAAGCTATGAACATTTAATATCAGTTATACAAACTGAGGGTGCTGTCACCATAGTGTATTCTCACTGAAATGGAATTGTTATATTATAAAATACTGCTTTTCAAAAATTGTTGACAAAAGCAGTTTACCCAGGAAAATAATCTTAAAATGATTCCCTGTCTCAAAGGCTTCACAAGCTCAAAATACATAGAAAAGGCACCAGAAGTCAACCACTGGGAGAGATGCTATGCTGGAGTGAAATATCTGTTTCCCCTCTCCTCACTGGTAAATATAAGAGAACCACCACTTAAAAGGTGCTTCTTAGACCGGTTACCACATTATAAGTCAGGAATTTGGTAGTCCTTAAAATGTAGATAACCGATATTGCCAAAAAAAGGATAAGGCTTTGTACTAACAGGAAATGCTTTGAAAAAGATAGTGTGAAATTGCGGGGGATAGCAAGGGATATGAAACTACATATCAACCTCTTTGTTTCAACTTGGTTCTAGATGCTGCATACTAAAATTTCCCAGTACATTTTTGGTAAGGTTCGTTGAAAGGAAGTGACAAATTCTGCTTTGTAGACAACACAATATCAACTCAACAACATGGCTACTACGGCCTGATTACAAGCGATAGGATTTATAAGTCACTTCTAGCATCACCTATAGCATCACTTCTAGCATCACCTACAACTCAAAGCATGTATGAAAGTATATTGCAAAGAAGATATTTTGTTGTTTAAGTTGAATTCTTGGATATTAAAAAAAACAGTAGTGATTTACATACCGACACAGAAGAATCACACCACGATTCATATTTGCCCAACTCTTCAAGCGATCAGTGCCCACATGCTCTACCAACAATCTTGCAAAACACCCTGTTAAGAATATGAAAACACACAGATCTATTAAAAGCCTATAAAAAACTTCTAGCTACTCATGATTTGTAAAGCTATGCTCAACCTGAGCCTCAGGGAGTTGTCATTTTCCATCATAATGCCCTCAGAGCATTTTATCAGCCATCAAAGCCTTAAGAACATATAAGTACATAAGAAGAGCCCTGCTGGATCAGGACCAGGGCCCTTCTAGTTCAGCTTCCTGTATCTCACAGTGGTGCATCAGATGACCTCTGGGGGCTGGGGGATAAGAATAGGCCCTCAGTTTGGCTGTACTTCATTGTACTACGTCAGTTCGTCGTAAGAGGCGACTAAACAGCCACCGGGTAGATGGGACTCATTAGCCTGGGAAGGCAGCTCATCTGAGAGAAGGAAAACTCTGATCCCAAACCTCCACTGCCTTGTGGCTACATCCAGTTATGGAAAAGGCTTCAGGAGTCAACCTCGAGGCAAAATCAGGAGCCAGAGTCCCTGAGGCAGTTCATGGCTGAACACAGTCACGTTCTGGCAACTCCTGCAACACTGCTGGAACCAACCGTATTGGCTTCTGCCTTTCCATTGGACCATTTCAGCGACGTGGAGAGGGGGGGATTTGCTGCATGGGTAACAGTCTATCCTCCATATCTACTCTACCCAGGCTTTGCACACTGGAAAGGACACTCTGTTCCAGAACCACCATTCAGAGCACAATACCATAGTCTTCCGAGACTGAAGGATGCCAGCATCAGATGCCTCAGGGAGCACATACAAGATACTTGCATCTTGCTGCTACCTCCCTGCATCTAACATTCTATTTACACTCACACACCCCCAGCAAAGACACCAAATTGTGATTGGGTTGAACTTGTGCTACTTTATTAAACATGGTGACCAATTTTTAAAGCATGAAACCTACTGAATATACCTTCCCCCCCCCCCTCGCCAGTCTGGGGTAGGTGAAAAAAACTGCCATCCACCACCAATTTGGACGACAGAAAAAAAATTCCTACCCGGCCCTCATAATGAACAACCAGCTAATGTCAGACTGTACATACCCATCATGACTTGTAATCTGTGATGGAATTTTCCTCCAAAAATCTGTCCAATCCCTTTTAAAGGCATCTAGGCTGGATGCCATCACCTTACCCTGTAGCAAGGAGTTCCACAAACTAATTATACGCTGGGTAAAGAAATACTTCCTTTGGTCTGTTCCAACTCTCCTGACACTCAATTTTAATGGATGCCCCCTGGTTCTGGTGTTGTGTGAAAGGGAAAAGAGCATCTATCTATCTACTCAATCAATGTCTTTTTCAATGTTTACCCTATATTAATGTTTATCCTATATTAATTGCCTTAGATGCCCACTGTCTGGCAGAAAATTAGGACATAGGTATATATTTAAAAAGAACTATACAACAACTGTTCGCACATTTGTATACGCATAACTAATTTTCAAGCAATGAGAAGAATCTGGGTGACCAAAACTGCCATGTCTTGTATGTAAATTCACTAGCAGTACTGCTTCAGATGCACACAAATGCTTGGGCACACAGAGGTTGGATTCAGATGACTAAATAAACCATAGCTTATCTGGTCATAAATGCAACTTGAGCCCATCTACTCGTTCTTCCACCCTCCCTAACCTGCACCTCAAGCTCAAAGATTTTCAGCGAAGGAAAAATGTGTGCTGTAGGTGCCTCAAATGAAAAGGCATAATTAACAGCAAGTGCAGTGAAGTCCTCAAATTACCATATGGGCTGACCTCCCCATCCCAACCTCTGTCTTGTCCTTTACCCATTCAGACATTCCTCTGAATGTGATGAATGCATGTACTATATTTGTCATATTTGTCAAATTTATCAAGGTACCTTCTCTGTCAGTCTCTCTCATTTTCTCATCTTGTTCAATCAGCCACTTCAGAACCAGATGACCTGCTGGATGCTCTGCAATGTGAAGCTTTAAAAAGAGAGTAAAAATAATTAAGGCTATAATGTTTTACATCTAGTTGCACCACAACCAATAAGCTTTGAAAAACAAAAACACAACACTTTTCAAGAACTAAATCAAAGGTAAAACATGTAAACATGTTCCATAAATAAATACACACAGAGAGTGAGTGAGAGTGTGTGTAATTTAGTTGCTCCACAGAATTACCTTTCTTATCTTTTTTCTTTAATCTCAAAAACTTCCACTTCTTGCTATTTTATTGCTGTTTTTCTGCCCCTTCACATGTACTGAATGATTTCAAGGCTGTAATACTAAGAATTTGTCACCAGATAACAAGTGTAACTTCATATAATGTGAAAAGGCTATTCTGACAGCACTACAAGCAGATAAGTCAACATATTTTTAAGTATGCTGTGTATGCCATACATAATCAGACCAAGATATCTGCTTGTCTTCTCCTAAATCAATAATGTACTACCAGAGTATTTCACAAACATGCTGTCATTTTAAAGAGTTTCTAGAAGTTGTGAAAATATAGGATATATACTAGTGTGGCATCAGAATTTAGTTAAGAGACAGTTGCACACTAAAATATGAGAAGAAATTGTGCTTGTGATGTCCTTTATGTACAAGCATGTCCCCATTCAGCTACTCCCACACCTATCAACTCCAACAGACCTCTACTTCCTGTGAGCTAAAAAGTTTACAATCATTTTCTGCTACTTTGCACCTATGTCTACAAGTTTTGGGAACTGCTTAAAAATGACTTCTTGATCCTTAGATCCCTATGAAATTAAAATGCATGCATGCATGTCTCTGTCTGTTATCTCTTCCATAGATGCTTTGTGTACTTTATTTCAAACCCAAATTAAACTGCATCTCACAACACAGGAGGCTGCCTTCTGTGGAGTCAGCCCCTTGGGTCATCTAGTACAATACTGTCTACACTATTGGGCAGTAGCTTTCTATTGTCTTTCCCAGTCCTATCTGGGGGCTGAAACTGGGACCTTCTACACATAAAGCAGATGTCCTATCACTGAGCTACCGTCCCCATTCCCTATTAAGATCTTCTCAGAAAACATAAAAAACCCTTTATTATATGAGCTCCTAGTTTAACCTGATTAGACAACCAAAATACAGCAGACCATACTGGGAAAAAAATATAGCAAAAGATAATTCATAACTCTACTTGTTTTCCACTGTCTGGGGCAATTACCTCTCCATCTTTGCCCCCCGGAACCATTTCTTTTGCAGCCAGACTAGCAATGGTTTTCATAGCAGGCTGGATGTCACCAATAGCAGCCCTGAGGATACCAGGCACAACAACACATGTAGCTTTGTCCATCACCATATCTTCGGCATGCAGGTTCAGGTAGTTCAGTACAGTTGGAGATATAGCTTCCAGAAGTTCACGACGGCGGATGTCTACATCTTTTTTACTAGTAGAACAAATGATGCACAAAAAAATCTCAATACAGGAAATTGGTTTGTTGTACAAAATAATTCAGCCATATTTGCTACCAAGTAAAAATCCAAACTCAACACCAGAACTTTTTAAATTTCCAAGCTCTCTCGAAACAACTAGTATATTAAAACAGCAGCTTCCTTCAGCAGACAGACTTAAGTATGATTCATATCAAATGTGGTGCCAGCAAACTTGTGATGATTAGGTTCCCCCCAAGGAAGGAAGCCCTGATATAAAGTTCAACAGAGAAGGGGCTTTGCTGAGACACTCAAGTGAAACTGCATTTCCAAATTACCTGTAAGCATTTCCATCACCCTGTTGAAGGATTTTTATTATCGCTGGTGAGAAATACTTCTGGTCTCTTGGACTTAACAGATACAATAGGACCTTCCTTCCAAATTTGTTGCTTATAATGCTGGTTAAGGAATCACTCATTTCCTGAAAAATGAACAGGGGGATGAGGGGAAAGAAAAAACCTTAAATTACTAATGGGAAAACTGTTCAACAATTATAGTTTTAATTCCTTGGAGATAGGTCAAGACTTAGGTTAACATTTTACACTGACACTGTAACATGCACTTGGCAGCAAAACTGCCTGAATAAATTGGCTTGCAAAGACACACTCAGAACAAATTTTAATGACAAATGATTGCATGAGGCAGCCAGTAAGACAAAAGACTAAAGTAGTACATGATCAATCATGACAGAGAGAACTACCAAGAAAGAACAGGTTAGGATATCATACCCAAACCTGGCTACACATTATGCCATGAAAGCTCTTCTGCCTGTTGAGAATCCCTATCAACAGGCTGAGAAAGCCAAAGGCTCATCACTGCCACCAGGCAGAGAAAGCTGGAAACGACAGAAATTTCACACAGCCAAGGGGCAGTTGTTGGCTGCTTTTCTCTGAAGAAAGGCAACTAGCAGCCTCTGCCCACGCAGCACAAAACAGTTTACATGTATTGTGTAACGTGTAGCAAGGCTCTCAGTTGTTGTTGGCAACCTTAGTCTTGAAAGACTATGGTATCGCACTCTGAATGGCGGTTCTGGCACAGCGTCTAGTGTTGTTGAAAAGGCCGATTCGGAAGTGACAATCCCTTCCACACTGGGAGCAAGAATAGTCTGTCCCTGGTGTGTCTCCCTGGCTACGGGCCTTCCTTCTTTGCCTCTTTGCCTCAGTCTGTTGGCAAAGTGTCTCTTCAAACTGAGAAAAGCCATGCTGCATAGGCTGCTTCCAAGCAGAACACTCAGAGGCCAAGGTTTCCCATCTGTTGAGGTTCATTCCTAAGGCTTTCAGATCCTTCTTGCAGATATCCTTGTAGCGCAGCTGTGGTCTACCCGTAGGGCGCTTTCCCTACACAAGTTCTCCATAGAGGAGATCCTTTGGGATCCAGACATCGCCCATTCTCACGACATGACCAAGCCAACGCAGGTGTTTGTTTCAGCAGTGCATACACGCTGGGGATTCCAGCTCGTTCCAGGACTGTGTTGTTTGGAACTTTGTCCTGTCAGGTGATACTGAGGATGTGTCGGAGGCAGCGCATGTGGAAAGCGTTCAGTAAAGGATCGTATTCTCTCCAGATTATGTGCATCTAGGAAACCTATAGCAACAATCCTTAAATTCACAGTCACAAGAATCATTTCTGCAGGATAGTTGTTTTTAGTGAATCCATTTGATGGGAGCATCAACAAGGGTAGCCTAGCTAATAAAACACCAACACCAAATCTGTGGGCTTGCACAGGCACAAGAAGAATTAATTGATATGCTAGGGCTGCCACAAGACAACTATTAAATCAAACAGTGTGAGTTCTGCATATGTCCTTGCATTGTGTTCTCCCTCATCTGTATAATGATTTGTTTTACTTAGTAACAGGATTTGCCTTCCAAATGCAAAGTAGTGCTTCAGAGTCAGCAACCAGCATGCTAGCTCAAAACCTCTCATCAGCTGGTGCAGTCAATTTACAATGTAGCCCATTTTATTTTTAAATGCTTCCTAAATAACCACCTCCCAAATTAGAAAAATCTTTGACAACTGCTAAAAGCAATTAAGCAAAACCTTTAAAATGCACTCCTTCCCCCATCCCCACCCACAGTAACATTTGAGGTGACAGATAATGCTTTTTATGAAATAGGTACAGACACTTATTTCAATCATTAAATAAATGCACAAACAAAAGGCATCCCGTCATCCTGATTGTTGAAAACTTCAAACTTTCCCAGGACAAGGTGGGTGAAGGAGGACCAGAAGACTGCCCTGCCTGCTTAGACAAGTACACACTTTCACATGCAATCCCACTGAAAGCGCTCTGTAACCATGCTGCAGAGAACAGAGTATCACTCAAGGTCACTGCTGTTATGTATCATCATTTAGCAGAGTCAAAGGCCCCTGAACATTTTACTATATTCACCTTATATCCAGCTTATTAAGAGGAAAATGTTTTTAGCTATTATTTTAATAGCAGGTGAATAATTTACTTTTCATTCAGGCACACACAGCACTGAAATACAGAGGGGTTGGTGATCAAGGACTGTACAATCTTTTCCTGAGACTCTCTCTGCAGTCTAGTTAAACTGGAAAAAATGCTTCTTTAAAAAGCCAGAAAAATAATATCAAGTAACAGTGCCCCCAGGAGATACCTTTTACACATTTCCCACACTGCACAATAAAGCACTAAAGGGTATAGGACTGAGGGCAGGCTGGCAGAACTGAACCAGAGTACATTACACAATTTAAGTAGGGGTGGGGCAAACTGTAGCAAGAAGAGTTGAACAGCACTGCATGCATCCACTCAAACCAAGCACATATGGAATACTAGAAGTTTTAAAAATATGTACAAGTTCCAATGCTCTCAAATTTATCCCTGTATCTGAAAGCAGAATGATAACTGTACGAACAGTTGTAGTAAAACAGTTACCTGATTGATTACATTTTTAAAAAAATCACAAGCGTAATCTTTACAGGCATCTGGTCTAATCTCCTTTTAAAGACATCTAAAATTAGCAGTTATCACCATGACTTACAGCAGCAAATACCATGAACTATGTACTGTGTAAGGTACTTTATGGAGTTTGTCTGACCGGAATCCTCCACCAATCAGTTTCCTTAACCACTTTTTCCACACCATGCAGAATTCTATCTTTTATCATCTGCCCCTCACCCATTCTGTCTCTTGCTAAACTTTTTAAAAAAGCAAATGCTTCAGCATTTCCTTGTAGGTACTAGATTGCAACCTTTCATCATTGTGGTTGCCTTTTTCCATTCTACAATGTCCTGAAAATCACGTAAAGATGTCTTCTATGAACAGAAGAGATCTTGCAGAAGATGTCTCCACCCAATTTTTGGCAATTTCCTCTCAAACCTAAACCTGTCCCATTCCCAGCAATCTCCAGGTTCTCAGGAGTGACTTTTTATGAAGTGAAAGGGGAAGGAAGTTTTTGTGCAGGTTCCTTCTCCTTGTGCAAGATATGAAAACACCCCAAGGACAATTAGAAAATAAATTTCTTTTCACTCTGAAATGCTAAAAACTAAAAGGTATGAAACCTAGCCTGAAAACACTGTGTTTTTACAATAATTCATATCTCTCCTTTAAGTTGGGAATTAAGGGGGGAGGTGTTAGTGAGTAATACTACTTACAGATATAATTAGCTGCTTCACAAGCTTCGTATCATCAATGCAGTCAAATATTGCCAACAAAACCAAATGTGAGAATTCACCCTGAAACATGAATCAGAAACTAAGAATAGTACAAGACACACATAAATCCAATGACACAAGCAGGCTTGTCCAACATTCATCAATAATGACTGTCCATTTCAACAACCTCAAGGACTGGTTAGTGATTTGATGATCTTGCTAGGATATTTCAATTACCGTTGGGGCCTCATATCTGCGGATCTTGCTCAACACGAATCCCCCAGACCCGTGTTGAGCCAGATTTGGCCCAATCCGAGCCCTCTGGAGGTGACTGGAGCACAGCTTCAGAGGGCTTAAAGTGACTAAAACAGTGGATTTCATTATCCACAGTTTTTGGTATCTGCGGGGGGGGGGGGGCAAGATTGGGTCCCTGAGGATACCAAGCCCCCACCTGCATCTTCTTGTTTAATACACACACACACACACACACACACGGTGAGATCAATCTTTCTAGACCTAAGAAACAGACAATTCTCCTCTAAGTCTACAAACAATATACACATTTACCTGAAAGTTAGTCCAACTAAATACAATGGGACTTACTCCCAAGTAAAACAGTTTAGGAGTGCTCTGTTGTGAAGAATTCGCATTAACTTATAAAGTAGCTATAATGTAATCCCTAAATTGGCTTTTTCAATCCTAAATTAGCAAAATAAACTCCTTTCAAATCAATACCTGCAGTATAAAGTATAATGCCATTTCACTGGTATAATTTATTCTTTCACTGAGCTAGGAATCAAGTTCCATAAAACACAAAGCCATTATAGGCAAGCCAAACGCCATAGGCAAAAGGTCATACATCTCTTTCAGCGCCCCTCATCTTTTGAACTATCTTCTAATGATATTGGTTTTGATACTTGCTTATGTTCAAGAGGATTTCTAAAAGATCATCTCGGGCATTCCCCCACTTCTTTTATTTATACTTTTTAATTCCTCCTCCCTCTAACTTGTACTGTCTTTTTGACTGACATTTTGAGCAAAGCCCTTTCTCCCAATTGTAAGGCATATATCTGTAGCAGCTATATGAAGAACACCAGCATATAGTGATGAACATTTCTTACATAAGCTTGTATCCCTAAGAAATGCTACTTTCTCACTCCAGTTCTAAAATCCTAGCCCCACACAAATCCTGCATCTTGCAAATGGGAACCAATACTACAGTTGTGGTGATACATACAAACAGCAGAACCAGGGGACATCCACTAAAATTGAGTGTTGGGAGGGTTAGGACAGATAAAAGAAAATATTTATTTACTCAGTGTGTGGTCAGTCTGTGGAACTCCTTCCCACAGGATGTGGTGACGGCTCTGCCCTGGATGCCTTTAAAAGGGGATTGGACAAGTTTCTGGAGGAAAAATCCATTACGGGGTACAAGCCATGATGTGTATGTGCAACCTCCTGATTTTAGAAATGGGTTATGTCAGAATGCCAGATGCAAGGGAGGGCACCAGGATGCAGGTCTCTTGTTATCTGGTGTGCTCCCTGGGGCATTTGGTGGGCCGCTGTGAGATATAGGAAGTTGGACTAGATGGGCCTATGGCCTGAACCAGTGGGACTGTTCTTATGTTCTTATGATACAGGTTGAGACTAATTATTCATGTGGATTAAAAAAACAACGCACTATAGCAAATCAATTTAAAAAACAAAGTTTCTTTGCTTCAGTGATTGAAAAACAGCCTTGCTGACCTTTTGACTCTAAGATAAGAGTCATTAATAATAATAATAATAATAATAATAATAATAATAATAAAAAAATTTATTTTTATCCCGCCCTTCTCCCTAACGGGACCCAGAAGAAGAAGACAATCCATCAGCACTTCCCTCAGCCCCTCCCTTCACTAATGCAAAATGATCACCTTTCTTTCATGTGCTGGGGGAAGGGAGGGGTCTGCAGGAGAGAGAAGGATTGATGGATTGTTAGCCTGCTGCCCCCCCCCCATTAAGGAGGCTGTTGTTAAAGGACTGTTCAGTTTTTAAAACTGATTTTAAAGGGATGCATTTTTTCCCTTCTCCAGGGATCAGCACATTCTCTCTCCTTTGCAGGGGCCATTTGTGTTGGATCAAATCCATGTCTAAAAAATCAGTGTATAAATAGGCTGGATCTGTACTTACAGTGGCAACTTTTTCAACATATGTCTTCATGGTTTTCACAATGACCTTTCTGTCCTAACAAGGGAAATTAAAGAACATTGATGAGCCTGCAACGCCAACAAGACTTTCATCTTTCAAAACAAGATTCCATTTATAATGTGGTGGAATGACCACTTCCATACTCGAGTGTAGCACAGCTATATTTCCCAAAGGCTGATACATTTGAGCTGCTGGTAACTGTATTAGGGAAATAGCTCTGTAGTGCAATATTGCGTGGTCTCTCTAAAAAGTCTTTTATGATCAAATTCCCATTAAACTACAGTACTGTGCCCTGACCCAGAAAAGCTGCTTTAAATACAACACCTTGGGGGTTCCATGCCATAAGCAATGCATAGCTACTCTGGCTCCATCATGAGTGTGCGCCAAGTAGATCACAGCTTCTCTGATGGCTTCAATCATTTCCTAGACATAAAGAACCAGAATTGTAAGAAACTGGTTTTGTTGAAGAGAGCACATATTTATGAACAGCATTATTCTGACCAGGTCTGTAAAACATTTTCTACACCCAAGAATGAAAAAAATATCTCCAGTTCCTAGGATGACAATTTTGAAACATCCAGGCAAGAGTTTATTGCTCTGACTGCAGTCAAACAACAGAAAAAGACCAATGTGTTCTGTTCCGTCACAATGATTATACAGTACATGTAGCAGTGCACAGGTATCTGAGGGAAAGAGGCAAAAAATAAATGCAGGCAACATGAGCTCAACTCTAGATATTATCTAAAGAGGTATTATGGGTCGCTATTAGCGTGTTGGACAACTACTGGGCAGACACAGATTCAAAATCCTGCTTAGCCTTGAAGTTCACTGGGTAGTTTTGGGTCAGTCACTCTATCTCAGTATAAGCCACCTCACGGAGCTGTTGCATGGATAAAATGGTGGGTGGGTGGGAAGAAATGTGTACATCACCCTGCACACCTTTGAAGGAAGGGCAGGATTGAAATGTAATAAATTCCTACATAAAGAAAAATAAAATGCATAACAAATTGTGTTTAAAAAAAAAAGTAAAGGGAAGGGTATATGACCATGCATCCCACTGAAAACAAAGCAATGCAGATAGACTGCATCTATACTCATGTGCACATCAAATTTAAAGTGGCAATTCCTGATCCACTAAATCAAGGCTTTCCAAACTATGGCCCAGGGGCCAAATCCAACCCACCACAAGATTTTATCTGGCCTTCAGCAACTTTTTTTGTCAGAGCATTTGCTAATGTTTGACATTTTTACTCATTAGATATGATTTCTGAGTTTAAGCAAGGCTTTTTTTTTTGTAATTGTCACATTTTTCATCTGAATCATATCACCCAATTACAAAAAAGATCCAAGTAAAACTTATTCATTCATTTAAATTTCATTCATAAAACTGATTTATTTTTTTTTTGGCTTGTGAAAGTAATAATAACTGGTATTTATATACCGCCTTTCTGGCCACTGGATTACTCCTTTGGCTTTATTCAAGGTGGTTTACACAGGCAGGCTTACTCTAAACCCCCAAAGAGGTTTTCACAATTACAAATTCTATCTTGCAAGAACAATCTACAGTTCAGGTGGATCTCTCATGATCAGGTGAAATGTTCTGGCTGCACGCTGTTAGCAGGTCCCATGCTAACAGACTGCTCCTTTCCCTCTCATGGAAAATGTTAGAGCCTGCTTCTTTTGGCTCCCACCCAAAAGGGCTTGGCTTGACTTGACAACTCTCAAGATCTTGTTGCTTGTGGAGGCTTCCGATGATCTTGAACTGGTGATCTTCAGATGTTAAATCTTCCAGCTTGAGTGGCTCTACCCTCTAGACCAGACCTCCTGCCCAGTATGATGTGGCCCTCATACTGAAAAGTTTGGAGCCTCCTGCACTAAATGAACCCTCCCAGAAGCCCACCTATACACAGATGTCACTAGCTGAGAAGATATGCTGGACATGTTCCTACTGAAGTGCTCTTAACCATAAGATGGCACTGAATGCCCAGTTTACAATTCACTGTTTAATTCTTTAAGGTGAACACAGTTCAATAAGACTCATTATAAATGAAATCAATGTGCATTAATACTTACAGATTTTTGTTTAGGGGTAGCATGAGTAAAAAAGTCCAAATAAACCTTATGTACCAATGAATGCTTTATTACAGTTTCTCTGTAGGATGAGAAAAAAGTAAACAGAAGCTTATATTCACATTTTACGATTCAGAATATGCCACCAGTCATACGCCGCTTAACAACAGGGATGTGGACTGGCTCTGCTCCCCTCGCCTCCAGAGGCTTTTCTGAGCCTGCCAGAGGTAGCGCACATCCACGCGCTGCCTCTGCAAGGTTCAGAATGCTGGAATTGCATGAGAGATGCGACTTCTGATTTTCTCCGTAAAACCTGAAATCATGTCTCTAACATACGGATGCACACTGCCTCTGGGAAGATCAGAAAAGCTCCCGGAGGCGAAGGGAGCAGCGCTCCTCTCAGCTTTTGAGGCTGGGGGTGTGTGACCTCCTGACTAGCAGTGGCCGTCACATATGTGATCTGTCACTGACCGGAAGGTCGTTAATGGGCAAACACCTGAAATATTATTTGGTAGCTTTGTGAGTTGCTTTGCCCTTTTGGCCCAAAACTAGCCTGAAAAATTTAAAAAGGATGAAATTTAAGTCTCTGTCAACAGCATACGAAATTTTACCAGCCATAGGTCTGTAGATGTCATTTACAACTTTATGTAAGATGGCGCTTGTTCAGAGAATTTAAGTTGTCAGTAGAACCTCAGATTTATAACAGGATAAACACAGGAGTAACACTCACATGTGCACAAAATTTCTTTGCCTGAAGTTCAACTTTTGTGAAAATGCTATCCTAAAAATACAATTGATTGTGCAGGACTGCACTGAACGGAAGGTACATATTTTGTAACAAATACAAAAATTCTGGCAATAGCAGGAGAGCAACACATAGGGGAAGCATTTTGAGCTGTTTGTAAGTCTTTTTGAAGGTCCACATAATCTTATCAAATGAGAAAAATGATGCCTATTTGCTTTAATGTCCCATTGCTATGGATCTTTCTGCTTTCACCAACTTAAATATCACCATTTCAACTTTATTCCCATACTAATAGCTGTGAAAAGGAGGGAGAACACACTTTAAGGCCCAAATCCTAACCAGCTTTCCGGCATAGCTGTGCCAATGGCGCAGGTACCACATCCTGTGGTTGGGGGACAATTATGGAAGCCTCCTCAAGCTAAAAGAATGTTTGTTCCCTTACCTCGGAGCTGCATTGCCTTTATCTTGCTGTTGGAAAGCTGGTTAGGATTGCGCCCTAAGCCAAACAAGCCATAAATTTGCAAAGATAATCACGGCACGAGCTGCTATGCTTACTTTTGAGCCATTGGAGTAAGAATCTGTTTCATTTCATCCATAATGACCTCACGTTTTTCAGGCTGAGCCTCCAACACCTGGTCCAGAGTCAGGTGATCCGATGACTAAAAGAAAGAAAAGCCACCACAATGAGTTTTAATTACATGAACGTTATAGGAGCCAAAGGACAGAGAAGAAACTTATGGCACAATCCTAAGCAGAGTGTCACACCAGTGCTAGCTGCCATTCAAGTGCCCCGTTGTGGCTGCTGGGACTTTTCCCAGGAAAAGGGAATGAATGTCCCCTTACCACAAGAAGTTTGCCAACCTCAAGAAGTCTGCATGGCCCATTCTGCCCCTGTGGAATTGGCACAGGTGGGTGTTGGATAAGATTGGGCTGTTAACCACTTTATAAAATAGTCAATCATAGGCAGATGCTCACACACCTGGTTCCATGAACTCATTAGGCCAAATTTAGTATCTCAAAACATGTACTGAAGCTCAGATGCGCACACATGAACCAGGTCTTCCCAAGTCACAGTAATGCTGGAAATCTCCCCATGCACATGCACAGACACACACAGACACTCTCTCTCTCAAACAAACAAACAAATGAAGCTATCCTGGAAAATGCAGGGAAAGACTTGCACAAGAGCAACGAAAATCATGGTTTAGGTAGTACAGAAATAAGTCTTAATGATTTCAAACCTGGATTTTATGCAAGTATTTTTATTACCATGGCATAACTTACAAGGGGAACCGGGGAGCTTCTTACAGAATTCTCTATTCTTACACAATTTTTAAAAGGTTAGAACAATTATGCATACATCCTACATTTATTTTGATAACTACAATTTAAGAGGAAGGCACAGTTTCTAATTAGGATGCAAAGAGAAACCCTTTTGAATTGGTCTCTCATTAAGGAAAGCCACAAAGCATGATATATGCTACAACACATAATGAAAGCAGAATCTAAGCACATTAATATTCATCATTTCAAGCCTTTTGAAAGAACTTCATTAAGTTTTTTTTAAGCATTAGTATTTGGAGATATGAATAGAGCTCTGTTCCAAGTTTTCTAACAAATAGATTTCCCAAGAATGTCAACTGATCAGATTTAAAAAAAAATACATTGATTTTGTTTTCTTGAGTCTAAAAGCAATAAAGGGGACTCTTTCACACTATGAGCAAATGCGAAATGTTTGACAACCGCTTCAAAACAACCATAAAGTATACTGCACTGCAATTTGAATTTCTGAATTATGACACCCTATTCATTTCATTTTTCAAAATCAACTAGACCTGAATAATACTAGCTAATTGTTTCTTTGTAGTAATTAATGAACCAGATTTTTTTTAAAAAAAAAATACTTCCCACAGACTCTGAAATGTTGCCAAAGCCAATGACTTAACATAAGACCAGTTCTGCTAGAACAGCGGGCACCAAACCCCAGCCTGTGGGCCTGATCTTGCACCCATGAAAATCACTCGCCCGCGTGAAAAGAGTTTACTGTTCCATGGGGGAGTCCAATAACTTTGTTGCCGATCTCCCCCAAAGTTCATGCCACCCAGCCATGTCTGCCCAGAAAACTGGGTGCAGAGTACTGGGACAACAGAATGCGGAAGCAGCTAGGTAGTGCAAACCTTGGAGGAGGTCAGCAACAAAGATATCAGGCTCCCCTGCAGAATGGTGAGCTCCATTAATGGTGAGCTCCACAAACAGATTTTTCTTTTAGCAGTGGTCCGTGGTTTGGAGACCACTAGAATAACCAAGGTCCATTAGCTTCAGTACACATTTACTGACTATAATACAAGTCAGCTTCCAGACTGGAGCAAATTCCAGTAAGTACCTGAAGTGCTCAGTTTATAAATGTAGATATCTGTTGCACTGGAAAATAGTTTTAATGAAGCACCAAGATATTAATTAGACTCATGCTACTTGAAGACTTGCTGAAAAACAGAAAATTACTATCCCTCACAGCTGTAAGCTTAAGTCACCCTGGGCAGATGCCCTCAGGCCTCAAGGATACTCTGTTCCAGTTAATATCTTGAAGGAACCTAGAGTGCATGAGCAAAGAACCTGTAGTGTTCATCACAAAACAAACACATTGTGAAGCACAAAGGCTGCTTATTCAGAAACTTTAACTTGTTGCATTTTCCTTTCACACATTTGTACATTTCCTTTCCAGACCTTTGTAATAAATAGTATTATTAAAATATTTAATAGTGTGTTAAAAGTTACACAAATATTTCTGAAGAATGAAGATACCCCAATGCGTTACCTTGTAGACTTGAAATGCGTTCCCATAAAGTTCCTCAGTCAACATGTTTCTCTGCTCCAAAATGGCTTTCTCATTGTATGCAAACTCCACTACTGCAGATGCCTCAGCATGGCGCAGCATCTTTCTCACCTCACCTTTAAAGCTTTTGATGATTTCTGCAATTTGTGGCTTTGTCCTAGTCCAGGAATAAGCCAGGACAGTAACAAATGACATGAGAAAACAGATCAGACTTTCAAACAAGCCAAAGTCCATACCTCAATTCATGAAAGACTCCTGCACCCAAATCAGCATCTGAGTTATAAGCTTGTCACAGAACAACAGCTTGTCCACAAATTTTGCCTCTGCTTAAACCCTAAGCAGATGCTGTCAGAACTATTTCTTGGGTCTAGGGGGCAGTAGGAATTCACAAGCAGGCTCTATTCCTGTATCGACACTCCTTAACCATGTTCCCTACATTCACCATAAGCAGAGTTTTCCTGAGTTTCCCTGAGCGTTCCCTGATGCTGTATTCATGAATGCTGGGCAGCATTCTTTAACACAGGGACGCTCTTTCCCCCAAGTGCAACATTTGCCACTAAAGGTGATGAGGTGGGGGGCGGGTGAAGAATAGTTTAAAAGTGCATTGATGTGAGGCTTTCTAGCACACTCTCACTACTTCCCAACCAACATTCTTTCTGGTAAACATCAGCATAGGGCTTGAGTAGTCAGTCATGGCTTTCGGTTACTGCCTCCTGAGTCCTCTGGCCCATTCCATAACCTTCAAAAATAGGTGGAGCCAGTCCTCCACACTACGTTGGACTTTAGAGAATGTAAGAACCAGCACATCCAAGAGAGAGAAAGTACAATACAATCTATGCAAACAAGCTAGTCAAATATATTGAATTTAATTTGCACAAGGCTGGTATGTCCAAGTTTCATTCAGCAACATGCAACTGTTGCAGAAAGCAGCAAAGCTGGAAGGGGTGTGAATTGATAAGCCCCCAGCTTGTCTGCCACCCTCCCTGAAAAAGATGGGAGAAAGACGGAAGTGGCAGCAGCACCGCTGGAGGAAAAAAGAAAAAAAACAAAAAAGCTGTTGTGCCTCCGATTCACCTCTCCCCATTCACCCAGCTTCTCCTGTTCATTCAAAACAGGATGGAGTCTGCATACCAAGCTCCAAGTAAGTGAGGGGAAGTGGGGCAGGGTACCTCTTTCCCCCTACCTTATTCTCTGGTGGACAAGAAGGTGCGCATATAGGGCAGCAGAACTGGGGATGGGTGGGTGGGATTCAGGTAGCAGGGAGGCACAAGCCAGCCCTGTGTTTGTAATAAATTAATCCATAGATTGTCACTGCTATGAGATAGAGCAGGGGTCTCTAAACATTTAGACCAGAGGGCCACATCAAATATCTGGCATGGTGTTGAGGGCCAGAAAAATAAATAAATTTTAAATATAAAATTTAAATAAATACATTAGAAAGCCTAAGGCCTTCAGATGGCCCAGAACATCACTTCTGGTTTTTCAGGAAAAATATTTCTAGGTCTTTAGAAGGAATTGAGGGGAGGCGCATGGTCGCCCTGGCCTTCAGAACACCCTGGAGCACAGCTCTGGTCATATTCCGTTGAGCAGACCAGAGGCTTACAGGGGACCAGAGGCTTGCCATGGGCCAGATAGAGGCTTGTGGTGGGCCTCACTTGGCCCCCAGGCCGGGGTTTGGAGAACCCTTTACACACTTACCTGAAGTAAATTCCATTCAATACAGTGCAACAATTCTGAAATAACATGTATAGGACTGTACTGTTTCAAACACACTTGAACACAGCATATGGATATGCAAAATACCTACCCATACATGAGGAGCTTCTTCACTATATTTCTGGAGTACTTTGATTTGCTTAGTTCAATGAAACTCTCTGAGGGATGGGGAAAAAAAAAATCACACTGAGAAGCTATTACAATGAAACACTTGGAATGCAAAGGCTGCGTAAGTGAAAAATCATACCTTTTAGTTCTTCAAATACTTCTTGTCTTTGCTTTTCATTGCCAAACTGAATGTAACACTGGATGACGCGAGTTGAATCATGAGCAAATGCCATCTGTGGAGATAAATGAATCAATTACTACAACTCATTTAGCTACCATTTTATCCTATGTATTTTGTATTTATATTTATAGTTAGTGATAATGAAGCTGCACCATGTAGGCTACAGCCGAGACTATAACGGCAAAATTCACTGACAATGAAACAAACAATACAACTGCATTTGGAATGATACAGCCTTAGGCAAAAATTAAAACTAATTGAAAGAGAACTGCTTCAATATTTTCCCACCAATCTTCAGTACTTGGTATTTCAGCTGTTATCTACAATCAGTATTGGTAACAGAAACATTCTGTATAATCTGATTGCATATGAAGCAACAAATATTCAGTTCTCTCCCAAACAATGCTGTGGGATCTACTTACATCAAAAATCAGGGCTTTAACTTATCATACCACATTGGATCCAGAGAATGCAGCTTTCTCACCTTGACTGCAGCTAGAGATGTGAAGGCCTGGAAGAATCCAGGAAAAAGTTTTCCCAGTTTTTTACCCAATGACATTTTTTGGAATTGAGGGAACACAAGAAACAATTCTAATGAAATATTTTTCTCTTTTGGAATTGAGTGAAATGATTTTAAGGCTTTATTCACCCAAACTGCCAGAAACTGTGAGGTATAAAGACCTGTATGCAAAAGGGTCTATAAAACAAGAGAATGATCTTTACTGCACATACATGGACAAAATACAACATTCAAATCCAAGGCATATTTCTGCACCTAGAGGTGCTGCCATCTTCATGATAGCATATACAGGGCTTTTAATTGTTGCCTGCCTTCTTCCAGTGACCTCTCTTCTACTTTGGTGAACTGTTCAGTGCTCCTGTGTCTGCTGCCATCTTGATCAGACCCAAGTCAATCTTTTCACTTCTCTTTTCAAACGACTGTGACAGACACTCTACTACAAATTGGGAAACAAATACCTTATTGTCTTGCCTCACTGGAGGAGAACATGATCAGAAGGAAGTGGGACAGAAGAATCTGTTGAGGGTACCAGATGAATGATTTGAATATTTGGGTGGATTTGAATATTTGAACTATAACTAGTCATGTGTAACATAGGGTGCAACAGTTAACAGCCCTCCTGTGAGTAAATTTGCAATTATGCAAGCACAAAACTAAGGCTTTTACATGTTGAAGTTTCATATGTGTGCCAAATCATACATTTGAATGTGCTGAGTTATACATAATAAATTTTATGCTCTAAAGCAGCAAAATAAGCTTAGGCTTGATATGAAAATAACTACGCATATATTTGAATTTTTCTCAAAATTTCCATTTTCCCCCCAAAACAAATGGTCATGGCATCAAAATTTCCAGGAATTTTACATCTCTAGCCACAGCCCCTTGTGCCCCCTGAAAAGTGTGCCCAGGGATTACAGAACTTTCCAGTATACCATGAGACATAGCGTAGAGGCCTTCAGTCAGAAGGAGGAATTGACAAAAATCAGGAGGAAGGTCTTGCATAAAGGTGCTTTCTGATCACGCACAGGACTCTCTGGATCTCAGCAATAATTTTATGGACAAGGACAGGACAACTCAACATACAATATTTCAGCAGGAATGAAAACTCATGTCAACAACTTGCGAACTGTTTTGCTTTTTTTAAAAAAAAGTTTGCTATATTTCTTACATTTTTTATTTTTCCATGGAGCAACTCCTGAAGTTCACTCAATAGCTTCTTGCGCTTTTCTGGGTCACATTTTTTCCTACCAAAACAAGTGGATTCTTATGTAAGCAGGTATTTAATTTTTTCTTGTTAATTTTGTTAATTTTTAATCTTGCAGACTAAAGTTGATTACTTTTCGAAGTAGTGTTATAATTAATCATTCCTTTAAAAAAAACCCAAATACACAACCCTGCACAATTTCATTATACTATATCATCTGTTCTAAAAATTAAACATTTTGCAATCAAAAATCACTGGGCATCACTGCACACACAACTAGCATGTGAGAAGCCTAGTGGCCAAATGAATTCAAGATACAATACTGTGGCTCCTTACTTTCAACTCTAATGTCAAGGGAAGGGCACTTGTGTGATTTCAGCTAAACCCACAGAGTGATTAAGTGCAAAACCAGGCTTAAATCAGTGTCATATTTGTACCCTACTTTTCTACTAATGAGCTCGGGTGGTGAATGTGTGTTATTTTATTTTATGCTGTGAAGCAGGTTAAGCTAGGGGATAGTGACATGTTCAAGATCACCTCCTGAACTTCAAGGCCAGGCAAGGATTTGAAGCTGGATCAACAAATTCCCAAGTCAAACATTTCAAAGCTCTGATAGATGACTAATACAGTAAGAGGTTCCATTTGCAGGTTATCTCACTGACTAAATGTTTCCCTGCAATACATATTCTTAAGAACACTGAAATACTGCTTTGTTTATCAATACTCCTAAAAATCCAAATATTGATCTACATTCTCAATTATGGTACAACACAAATACTGAGCACACAATACTGAGGGAAGTGTAATACAAATGAAAGTTTCCTCTTTATGAGGGAAAATCTAAGTACAATATTTATTATACTGAATTACCGTCTCAGCATTTCCCAAATCTGCTTTGCTTTAAGCACTGCATTGTAATTGGTTTTGTCATTCAGCTGTCGGGTCTGTTTCAGTTCCTTCTTTTTCTTCTTGATGTCCTCCCACTTAGGCTTCTTAGGTTGCAACCCTAATGATAAAAAGCTATAGTTTTGTATCACACTTGACATTATACAGCATCTGAATTAACATGCACTGCCAATTTCTTGGTGGAGACTGCTCAGCTGAAGGAGTCTTATCCATTAATGACTTGCTGTAAATTTTGCCTTGGCTTAAAGTTCTAACAATGTCAGAATCATGAGCAAAAGACAAGCTTTGGCCTGTAATGGCTTAGTTTGAAGTAGTAATTGGAACACATGAAGCTAGATCAGTGCAGGGAGATGGCAGTGATGTGATCCCCAGGATTGCACCACTGCTGGGGAAAGAAGAGGGGGTTTGTACTTACCAAAGTGAGCGATGGCCTCGGGGGAGAGCCCTGTAGAAGACTTTTTAGTTAATCGGAGGCTTGAGGAGCCCTGTGAAGGCTTCCACAGGGCTTCTCGCACCCCTGGAGGCCAGTACTCGCTTTGGTGAGTACAAACCTCCCCTTCTTTCCCCAACACTGGTGCAATCCTGGTGATTGCGTCACTTCCATCCCCCCATCTTGCCCCTCACAGGGCGAGGGCTGAGTATTTCCCTGGTTGGTGGGACGGGACACACCAGTTTGGGAACCAATGCGCAAGATCAGGGGTGTCCACACTTTTTGGTAGGAGGGCCACAATCTCTCTGACACTGTGTCAGGGAGTATAAAGTAATCTGATAATAAAAGATGTATAAAAATGCACTAGTATTCACTATTCTATAGATAATTATTTTCTTTGACCAACACATTTGAAAGAGGAAAAAAATTCTTACCTCCTTCTTTATCATCTTGTAGTTTACGCTTCCTGGACAATTTTTCTGATAATTGTTTGCTCTTGAATTGTTTTACAACAGTTTTACCAAGCTTTTTGTTTCCTTTCTCAAATTTCTTGGATTTAAACTTAGGCTTGCCTGCTTCACCATCTTTTCTACTGAATTTCTTTGGAGGACCAGCATCTATATCAATGTTTTAAAAAATTTAAAAGTTACTATACAGAATCAATATACTCTTATCTAAAGTTATTACAGGGTTCCAGACAGTGCTCAAATTGAGGAGGAAAAACAGATGGCCTCAATGAAATTCACACACACCCCTGCCTCCCCAACAGTCTTCCAGATACAATAGGTACAGTAATAATATGAAACATAAGGGGGCCACATTCTGGCTCCCCTACAATTCATGTTCTATACATTACTCAGTCACTGTTTATCTACAATATATATATTTAATATCTATTTTAAGAAGTATACATTACAATAATCGTACCTTTATTCCTTCCATACTTCTTTTTACTGGGGCTGGCTTTCCCACCTTTGCCTGTGAACTTCCTTTTTCCTTTGGTTTCCATAAGGTTAGTTCTGCAAATCACAGAAGGGACCGTTATTGCTTGAGATCCTCTCCCTGCAATGTAATATTTCATTTTGTAGTGGTCTGTTTAAATTTTTTTTAAGTACTTGCAACCCCATTCTTTTCTTGTAAGGATTTGTTCTCTTAACTACCAAAAGAAAAGAGATGCACCACAACTTGTTAACTTCACTTAAAAACAAGATCATCAAGGAATCAGGAAACATCAAACCAGCATCAAAAAACAACTTGAAAACTAAACCACAAATACAGGTCTAATGCAATCAACACAGAAAGTTATACAGAAAAGAATTTCATGATAACACAATACAAATGCATCTCTATTTTTAAAAAGGAACAACAGAAAAGCATCATGAATACGAACTTAAAAGCATAAAAGGAAACAACAACAACAGCACACTGAGAACATTTTCAAACTATTATTTGATGCACTCATTGCTTTGGAATATTTGCATATCCAACAAATTTAACACAAAATTGTGATGAATGCCCTTTTTTTGCATATTTTTGGGACAAACTCCCCAGATGCTTGTGTGCAGGTTCAGCAGTCTCAGAGCTGCTGGATAATCCAACTGTAGTACTCTTTGTGTGGAAACTCCATTTTTAATAAGCCATGTGGATAGAGGCCCTTCTTCCTATCTGGGGTAGCTATTGTACCTCACAATAAGCCTTCCTTGCCCATTGGGCAGCAAACCTATCTGTCCTGGTAAAAGGTGAGCTTCACTCCTCCAGCCAGGTAATGATGACATCATGAAGCCTAGGCTTTTTAAGTTCAATCACAGGGAAGCTCAGGTGTGTTTTTCTAACAGTTGGCTGAGAGAACCCTCATGCTTAGGCACAGCTTACTCTCAAGAAAATAAAAGAACTGAAGATCCCTTGAACAATTTAAGAAGATGGTGGCAGGGACTGTATTGCGAGGCTTGCAACAGTTTTAAATAACTTTTTTAAAAATATACATATTGTAAACATTTAAGTTACTTAGGGCCCAATCCTATCCAATTTTCCAGTGCTAGTGCAGCTGTGCTGATGGGGCATGTGCTGCATCCTTTGGTGAGGAGACAGTCACAGAGGCCCCTTACCTTGAGGAAACATTTTTTCCCTTACATCGAAGCTGCATCACAGCTACACCAGTGGTGGAAAGTTGGATCGGACTGGGCCCTCAGTTAAGTAATTGATTTTGGGTGCGATCCAAACTTGTGCTAGAGCGGGCAAGCCAGGAGCTTGCGCTGCATCCAACATGGGTTTGCAGCAAGCATTGGCTCAGTCAGGGGCGAGGGGGAGCTCTTCCCCTTACCCCTGGGTAAGGGCTGCACACTCCTATGGGTCTCCTCGGACCTGCGCTACTTCTGGAGGTGGCACAAGTCCGAGGAGAATGGAGCGGCTTGAAGTCGCAGGGGTTGGGATAACTGCTGGGTACCAGCCCTGCCCCCGGCTCCCTGTACACCTGCCCCCAGGCCTGCCCTCCCCCCACCCAATAACACCACCCGCCCCCTCCCCACACGCCCACCTTTGCTGCTTATGTTGGCGCACTTGCGCCAACACAAGCAGCGATGCGGGAGCCACGGCGGAGACTTCTGCCTCCCTCCGCATGTCTGTGCTTCTGAATGCGCAGATGCAGCTCCCGGTCATGGAGGCACAAACGTGCTTTACAGCTGCCATAACTGCTGGTTAGGATTGCACCCTTACTGTATAAAGAGGTGCTAATTTTCCTGCTTGATGATGTCACTACCGGCCATGGCATCACTTCCAAGTTAAAGACATAACTTCTGGTGGGTCCCAACCGATTGTCATTCTAAAAAGTGCGTCCTGGTGCTAAAATGTTTGAGAACCACTGCTTTAAAAGATTAACAGCATTAATATTAACAGCAGTTGGAATACGGAGACCAAGAAAACACCAGGAATCCTCATATGCATCTGTCCCAGGTACAAACAAACTGCTCTTACGTTATGCCATTTCTGCCCAGTGTTGCGTATAAGCAACAGGGATCAAATGTGTACTGGACAGAAATGGGTTTAAAAGAAAGATATCCCTGGATATTAGAAATAAGAAGCTGTGTCGGCCTTATGTTTGACAACCCTGCTTTAAACTAACCACATGAAATCAATACAGGAGTGTTATCAATCTGGCAACGTAGCTTTTATTTTGTCATGTCCTATATTTTTTCTTGGACGTGCTACACTTTGGGGTGCCTTGTCCTCTTTTGCAGTTATGACATGTGGTCACCCTGTGTGTTGGTCAGGTCTCCCCCTGGGGCAAGGGGCCCCCCAGACCAGCAGCGCCCTGGGGCAAGGGGCCCCCCAGACCAATGAGACGCTGGGCAAAGAGGCAGAGGAACAGAGCCTCGCTGGATCAGCCCAGGGCCCCCCCCAGCCCAGCCTCCTGCGCCTCCCAGTGGCCCCCCAGCCGCCTCGGGGAGACCAGGAGAGACCTTCCTCCCGGCGACCCCCGCCTCAGGCACCCTCAGCCCGGGGACGGGCACAGGCGGGGGCAACGAGGCCCGGGAAGAGGACGGGCAGGGAGACGCATCCCATCAGGGGGTCGCGCCTGGCCAGCCCCCCCATGACTGGCCCGGGACGAGCCGAAGCCTTCGAGACTCCGTCGACGCCCACAGGCAGACTCCCTCCCCCCCCCGCGAGGAAAACTCACCGTTCAACAGACACGTGCGCGGCCCCTCCCCCAAATCCAACGCCTGTCGGGGATTTCCGTCCACTCGCCGCCGCTTTACGGCTGCTTCCGGCGGGCTCGTCGTTCCCGTTGCCCGACCGGAAGCTGTGCCGTGAAACAAAGCGTAAAGCACAAGAAGAGGTGGTAAGTGGGCAACAGGAGGCATCGAATGAATGGAGAAGGACACTTCCGGTTCCCATCTTGGGGGCGGGAACAGAACAAGGGTACCAAAGACATGGGGGTAGAGCGGCTCCTACTCCCCCGTCAAAACATTGGGCCCCTTCCGCCACCACGTGGTAGTGTTCCGATGGAAACCGGAAGTTTATAGTATATGTTCTGTTTACTCTTATCTCTAGGGCGTTTGGGGGGGTCCTTTCGCTACCACGTAGTAGTGTTCCAGTGGAAACCGGAAGTGTGAGGCTGTACATGCGCCGTTGACTCTTATCTCTAGGGGCTCAGGCGCTTCCGCCGTCTCCTGCCCTCCTGTAGGCGGGGCTTTGTCCGCGTGGGGAGCCTACAGCGCCTCTCATTGGCGGAGGGACCAAGTGGAAAGCCACACCCAGGCTTCTTTATTGGTTGAAGCGCGAGCTGAGAGACCTGCAGGCTCCTCTTTGCTGCAGGGATTGCAACACTTGGCTATGCAGGGATCCGTGGAGGGGTTTTGGCACGTGTTCCTGCTTGCTCAATGGGCTCCCTTTGCAGCAGCCTGTCCTCTTTTGCCCCCAGCACTTCTTGATTGGAAGAGCAATTGTGGTGTTCTGTGTTTTTATTCCAAGGGTGCATTTTAATTAATTATAATTAGAAATTATAATTGCTTCCAAAATGTACTAGGTAGGTGATAGAGGCTGCAATCCTCTCCACACTTTCCTGGGAGTAAGCCTCATTGACTCCAGTGGGACTTCCTTCTGTTCAGACATGCACAGCATTGGGCTCACAGTGTCAGTATATTCAGCCACAGTGCAGGTGGGACCTTGGCATCCACTGATATGACTCACCACTGATACGAAGGTCCACCTTTAAATGCCTTGTAGCAAGTAAAAAAGCACCAAAATCCAATTTCCTGCCTTCACCCCATTAAATTATAATTTTATTTCATTAGATTTCATTATTCACCCCATCTAGTGTCTGATTGCAGTTACAGTGTCTATACCAGGGACGTCAAACTTGTTTCACGTAGTGGCCTGAATAGCATTTACAGTACCTGCTGAGGGCTGGAAGTGAACATAAGGACATAAGAACCCTGCTGGATCAGGCCAATTAAGGCCCATCTAGGCCAGCCTTCTACATCTCACAGTGGCCCACCAGGTGCTTCAGAGAGCACACAAGGCAACAAGACACACCTGCATCCTGATGACTTCCCCTGCATCTGGCAATCTGAGTTATGTGACATCATTAAGCAGGAAGTGACATCATTAAGCCGATGATGACCTGAAATAAGCACTTTGTTGTCAGATAGAAATGCATTAGCTGCAACTGACAGAAGAGAAAATGTGTGAATCTTTTTCATATTTTCAAGGTATGAGAGAGCCCAGTTATCACACAATTAATCCAATTAATTATCTCCAATTAATCCTATTATAATGGGCCAGGTAAACTGCTTCCACGGGCCACATCCAGCCCATGGGCCTTATGTTTGACACCCCATTAATACATAAAACGGGTGCCAAAAAGAGCAGGATGCATTAGAGACTGTGGAGACCAATACTTTCAACTTGGAACTGTTCTAACAGCATGCTTTTAGCAACCCCTACTCAGTCAAAACTCACCCAAGAAAGGACGAAACAAGCTGGAACGGATGTTTTCTAACTCCCACAAAATACAACAACCTATATTGCTGATATATGAGAACAGTATTTTGGAAACAACACCCTTGCAGAATTGAAATTGTATTAACACACTTCTCAACCAAACAACAGCTTTGAATGATGGGGCTTCAGTCACCTAACAAGGCAAGACTCATGAACAACAATACAGTAGGTGAGAGGAATAAAATGGGACCGCAAATTACCCCTGCATTCTATGTTCGGAATCTAATGCAGGCAATAAAGAGCTTTCAGGAAAAGGGATAGGATCACTTACTTTCAAAATAGGCAGAACAATCACAATTGCAGGGCCCCTGGGAATACTGCAGCGCTAAAAAAATGGCTCAAATAACTGCACTGGACTGGCAGCCATTTTACAACAGAACTCTTTCCACTGTTGTAAATGCCTCCATGCGTTTACTCAGAAGCCTCATTTAATTCAATGGAACTTACTTTCCATTGGGTTGCAGCCTGAATCAGTTTACCACCTTGGCTTCTCCATATACAAAAATACCCGCTGGTCGGCCTTTAATGAGGTTGGTTTGAATAAGCTGGGCTGCCCATGAAAGGAAGTAGGGCTAAAAGAAGTGGATAATGGAAAAGATGTATATGGTCTTTCTCCAAAGTTTCATTGCCCAGGCATCAACTTTTTAGTTGGTTTTATTTTCAGTGAGGGATCCACCTGCCACCGGATGGCAGTAGCATCTCAAATACTATAGTATGGTTGCCAACATCAAAGCTGTAATTTCCCTTCCTTTAATATGGGCAAGGTTCCATCACATTACTTTCCAAGGATAAAGCAACCCAGTACATACAGTACCTGTGTTTGCCATCCTCCCTTAGTTGTGCTAAGTTTCTCTCATGATGAAATGGATAACTATCAGGCTGATCTGTTGCAAACAGGAACCCCAACAAACATAACCCATGTTAAACAGTAAACAAGGCCAATCTATTTAGCTTTCTGCACCATGTAAAGGTGCTACAGGAAAATCCTGTGTCAGCCAGCTCAGATAACGAAGGAGTGCATTTTCTATTGAATTGCATTGCCCTGCTGACCTTTTAGGCACCTTTTAAAATGGTGTCCTATCCTCTTATATTTAGCAAGGGGAGAGCAACTGTTCCTCTTCAACCCATAATGGCATCTTTTCCAGTGGCTGGTGTCTCTTCTGCATCTCTTTTTAGACTATGAGCACTCCAAGGACGGAACCATTTCTTGATTTATTTTGCTATGTAAAGTACATTGTGAATTACAGTATTTTTTGTTGAAAAGCAGCCTATAGTATCTATAGTACCAATAACGTTAATGCGTGAAAAGTTGCAGTGCAAATGATAAAACACAATAAAAACATTGCAGCTGGATATAGTTGTGCATTGTTTCATTGAAATCTACTTTGGATTACAAATAACTGGGAATGAGGCAGTGAAAAATTATTGGACTTGGAAAGAAACTTAATTAGTTCATGACATAACAAACATAGAGAAGTAGAGAAAAAAGGATAACGAGAAGTGACAATACAGGTGGAGCCTATTTATCAGCATTCAACCTATTCAACTATTCAACCCTATGCGTTTCTACTCAGAAGTAATCCCCATTCCAGTCAATGGGACTTACTCCCAGGAAAGTGTGGAGAGGATTGTATGCTAAATCCCATGCTTTGCTTGGTGGGAAGGCTTGCTTGTGTCAGTGATTGCCTGCATCATGGGGGGGGGGGGAATTCGGCAAACACTCCCTGGGTTTTTTAAAGCAATCCCCTCTGTTGCAACCAGACGTGCCCCTGTGTGTGTGAGTGAGTGAGAGAGAGAGAGAGAGAGAACACGAGTGCTCCACCTTGCTGCACGTGTTCTGGTTACAAAGGGTTTTCCGCCTCCCTCTTCAACCTCTTTGCTGGCTCAGGGGCTCCAGGAGTGTTACTGTTCCTTCAAAAGGGGAACCTCTTTCATGGCTCCAGGGCTATTCCCTGCCTCGGTGAGGCAGAGCCTTTTTGCAGTGTTTTGGGCTGCCTGGAAACAGAGCGAGAGACCAGCACAGGGCAAAGGAGGCAAAGGTGTGTGTGACTTTCGGTTTGAAACCCACTCTGAGGAGTTGACACCAGTCATTGAGGAAAAGAGGGGAGCTCAAGCAGCATACAAGGCCTGTCCCAGTGAGCGCAACCTGCAGGTCCTCCGAGCTTGCGCCAACCTTGTTTGGGATTTTCTTTGCCGTCCTGCATTATAATCTCTGTGCATGAACTGGAGGTTGTCCATGACTTTGTGTACCTTGGCTCAACGATCTCCAACACTGTTTCTCTCGATACTGAGCTGAACAAACGCATCGGTAAAGCAGCTACCACGTTTTCCAGGCTCACAAAGGGCAAAAAGAGGGAAAAAAGAGGAAAGGCGGGAGGGGGTGGGACCAGCAGAGGCCTCTTCCACTAGATCCTATCTTCCCTGTTTGTTTGAAAAGCCTGACATGGTGGTTTTCAGGTTTGCACTGGCAAAATAACCAGCACAGACTTAAAAAGCCCCATTGCCAGGTCTGTGCCCTTACTCGGGGGGGGGGGGGAAGGGGGCGAACATCCCTTCCCCTGAGGAGATCTCCAGTAGCCTCTGTGGGGCTGCTGGATGCAACAGTAGCCCTTTCAGCAGTGCTGCAATTAGGATTGGGCTGCCAGAAAAAATGGCTTTGGAATGGTGGAAAATTAGGTGAATGGAAGAAAAGGACAACTATAGCTGGGGGGACTTGGAAAGAAAGGACATACATACTTTGGAAGATAGTAGGGCTTGTCCAAAATACCCCTCCACCATTTCAGGGCCCCATACAGACCATAGAATTATAGAGTTGTAAGGAAACTGCAAGGTCATCTACTCCACATTGAAGCCACATTGAAATCACCATGAAAATGGGCAGACATTTGGCAGTTTTTTGAAGAAGCATTCAAGGTGTTTGAGAGTTAAAACCCCTCCCAAGTTGCTGAACCAGGGGAAATGTCACCATTAAAAAAAAAAATCTGTCCTCATTATGTAGCTTTGTTCTAAAAGGTTTTGGGGAAAGAGTGGAATGGTAGCTGCCACCATGCTGGGTCAGGGGGTTTCAGCCCCTCCTCCACTCATGGGTGCTCCACCCCCATTTTGCAGCCAATCCCTCCCTCAGTCAAAAGTTCACCTTTGAGAATTTTCAGTGCAGCTCTAGATACCAGCCAACATGTTTGTGCATGTGAGATCACATTTCTGCCAATGGCAGATGACAGAACCTGTTCAGAAATTGAATAGGATCCAAAGAACAGCACAGCCAGTTCCAAGCACTCAGGGGAACTTTGGGTTTTTGTTTCTTACACACTCCCATACCAAATGGCAAACCACTTCTGAGGACAATTCAAAAATAGTTTTACGATATAGCATGGGAAGCCATAGAGGGTGTCAAAAGTCCTGCTGGGTATCCCCGTTTTCTTGGGACTGCCCAAAGTAGCTCTTTGGATCTTGCCATTACTTCTATTACCAACAACATTTTTCCAAACCAACGTGTTCCTTGTATAGTAAAGGGGTTTAAAAAGGAAGGGGTGTGGGTGCCTGTGCATTTGTTCATGCTTAGAAAATGAGCTATAGCTTCTGCCTGGGCAACCTCTCTTTCTCTCTCTCATTTATTGCTTTCTAAAAGTGCCTTTTCTGTCCTGCAGTTTACATTATTATGGCCAAAGACAACCACCAAGATCTTTCATTTCTTTGTAAATAATTTTTAAATAAGCGATGGGAGTCCATTTTTAAACTTCTAAACATCTCCTTCTGCAGTATTCTCAACAATAGAATGAGAAAAGAGGATTAATGGATTACTCACTTTGCTGTGATTACATGCAATTCCCCAATACATGTGGTGAAAAAAACCTCTGAGAATGATAAAGCCAGCCCCAGCTATGCTATGTCTCACATCTACATCAGACAAGGGAGGTGCAACTACATCCAACCAACCCTCATATTGTGTATGCAGGGCTTTTTCTTGCTTTAAGTACTTCAGGAAGCATAAACCCTTAAGATCATTTGCTGTAAAATTTGACAAGTTAGCACTGACAACTGTACCAGTTTCATGAATTCCTTTTTGATGGATATGCATCATGGATATTTCTTGTCGTTGTAAATGTAAATCATTTGTATCCCTTGGTGAGGTGATAGAATGAGATTTTTCTTTTTGTGCTTCATTTACAATCCATTGCAGATGTAAATTGTACAGAGCTAAACAGGGCCATGAAATCAATGGGATAAAAAGCAAGTAGAAAGCTGGGTGTCCTCAAAGTGCTTGGATTTGGCTGGATGGTAGGAATTGGGAACCTTTCCTGTCTCAGTCTTCAGACTGAAGAGAACCTTCAGTCTTGGTATGCACTCTGAATGAGCCATATATGCCCAAATCCGCTTGCCTGAATCCCCACACCCAGACCTCAAGGCTATGATGCAGTTCTAGTCAGCATTACAGACTACTGTCAACTCTTGTTGGCATCCTTCAGTCTCAGAAGACTATGGTATCGCACTCTGAAAAGTTGTTCTGGAACAGAGTGTCCTCTCCAGTGTACGAAGCCTGGGTAAAGTAGATATGGAGGATAGACTGTTACCCATGCAGCAAATCCCCCCCTCTTCACGTCGCTGAAATGGTCCAATGGAAAGGCAGAGGCCAATACGGTTGGTTCCACGGCGTCACAGGAGTTGCCAGAACGTGACTGTGTTCAGCCATGAACTGCCTCCAGGACTCTGGCTCCAGATTTTGCCTCAAGGTTGACTCCTGAAGCTATTTCCATAACTGGATGTAGCCACAAGGCAGTGGAGGTTTGGGATCAGTTTTCCTTCTCTCAGATGAGCTACCTTCCCAGGCTAACGAGTCCCATCTACCCGGTGGCTGTTTAGTCGCCTCTTACAACAAGTACAGCCAAACTGAGGGCCTATTCTTATCCCCAGCCCCCCCGGGGGGGGGGCTGTCAACTATGATGGCACCAATCACTAGAACTGAATCCAGCCTTCCCTCTTTCTGATACAGATAATCTGTAATGTTAAACCTAATACTGACAGATGATCAGAACATAGACACAAACAGTACATTGCTGCACTTATTTCAACAATTGCTCAGCGAAGGACCATATCAGTTGTCATCCTTTTTAATGTTAAGGCACATAAACAGAAGTGGGTTGGTGTTAAGCTATATACCGGCTACTCTTTGAATGACAGAGCATCTAATAGCGATTAAGAAGACATAAGCCTGGCTTTGGTTTGACAGATGATTAATTAACATTGGTTCCAGCAGCAGTGAGCTCCTGTTACTCCCCATCTGCCACTAAAGAGCAGTTGGTGATTTTGATTTATCCGTAATCTGGCTGCTGGCTGGTAACTCAAGGAATGCAAATGAATCGTACTTCCCAGCAGGTTGCAAACCATACTTTTTCACTTCAGGCCAGCTGCTGGAAGCTGGCTGGATCAAATAGCAGCATCACTTAAAAGAGTAGGAAGGCTGCGTAGCCTCATTTCTCTTAGTTCATTCATTGTTCATCCTTTGTGTACTTCTCTTTTTGTGCTGCAGAGTGCTGCTGTAAATAATCACTGGCAGAATTCTAGAGAGAATTATTTCACGGCAGCAACCAGAGCTTCAAGGCTAAATACTGAAACCCATATTCTTGTTTGCCAGCAGAGATCTTTGGTTACCCTTTTCACGTAAGCCAGTGTTTTCCGAACTGTGAGCCACAGCTTCCCAGGGAGTCGCGGAACCAGCCAGAGGAGCCAGGGAATCCTCACAAAAAACCCGCTGCCCCATACAATATATGGGATTGAAGCTCTAATGGGGACCCACTGCCAATGGCCCAGCAGGTCAAGAGAGCTGCCAGTTGAAAACGTTTGGGAACCACTGAGGTGAGCAATTAAAATGACAAAGCAGACACAAATAAAAGTCACTGGAAATCACACTTGGGGTGGGGAGGGGATCATGACCATCCTGAGCCTCTCACACTGTAATTTCCACAGTAGTCCTTAGGAAGAAACAGAGATCACAGCCCGATTATAGTTTAAATTTTATTGGAAAGATTAAATGCACAATTGCAATTGTACTATCTACAGAATGTATGAAATATACAGAAATACAGATGTCGAGAAATTATTCTGCCATTGTCCTTCATAAATGAGTCTATGAAGGCAGACATGCTGATGAACTAGGACAGTTTAGGACTGCTCTTTTCCCAATCATTAAACAACACAGGTCAGAGACACTGTCAGGGGCGAGCCAGTGCAGCTTGCTTGGAGAAGGTAACGAATTCTGGCCAACTGAGAATAACTCTATGTATTTAAATATATCTTGCAAATATTAAAACAGAGTTAAATGTAAGCTTATAGTACTGTTCACATTATGCCAATATATCCTATATGTGTATAGAAACATGAGGTAGGTTTTGTTAAGAATATTCCTTGAAGAAAAAATAAAATACAATCCAAGGACTGTCAACTTTGGAAAAGCAAACCTAAAACAATCCCCCTGCACATCATGTATCAATAATATTTTGAACAGCTGAAACAAAGAACATAGTCATTCAAATTTATAAATATGAGATTGACACTTCAATCCTGTACACATTGACATGATTCCATTGATTCTGAAGTAAATGTACTTACACAGTGAGAAGTACAGATACTTTCAAGCAGACATGTTTAAGACTGAGGTGCCAGTTTGAAAAAAACATGGGAAGAACTGCACAAATATCTCTTTATTATACAATTTGCATAAAATATTTTCTTTTAGATATGTACACATAGATTTCACAGAAGACGCAGCATATTCAATATTCACACATTCAACCTCATCGGGTGCTAGTTTTGGTTGCAATCCTGGTTTTTCTTCCTGCAGGTGATGGTGTGTCATCCTAAGCATATCTGTAAATAAAAATATTAAAACATTATAAATTATAACATATGTGATATCTGTAATTGTGCAGAACATTTCTCTACAACTTCTCCTGGGGTGTTTTTTTTTGTTTGTTTTAAGAAAAGGTAATACCTTTTATTGGAGCAATTTCTTGTGATGGAAAAATTGTGTATCCTTTTAAGTTGTAGAACTGTCAGACATAAAGAAATCATAGCAAATTCCTATTTAAGCCATGTTATTTGCCAACAAATACTTCACATGGTTTATATTTATGTATGTGACAATAAATTGATATGGATGTAGATAAAATTCTCACCTCACTATAGAGTTAAAAGACCTACAGTTCTATCAGTGCCATGAATTCCAATTGACAATCTACACCAGGGGCCTCCAAACCCCGGCCCAGGGGCCAGATGCGGCCCACAGCAAGCCTCTTTCCGGCCCATAGCCAACCTCTTGTCCCCTGAAAGCCTCTGGCCCACTCAACTGAACATGACCAGCACTGTGCTCTGATTGTGTCTGGAGGGGGTTCTGAGGGCCAGAAAGGTGGAATGAATGAGCACATTCATTCATTTATTCACTCATCTTCCATCTCTAATTTATTTATTTAAATTTTATAATTAATTTTTTTTCTGGCCTTCCACACCATGCCAGATATTTGATGCGGCCTTTTGGCCAAAAAGTTTGGAGACCCCTGATCCACACCATTAGCAATCTGCTGATGCACTAGCAAAGGGCTGCCCAAACCCCGGCCCGGGGGCCACTTGCGGCCCTCAGGGGCTCCTAGTCCGGCCCGCAGAGTGCCCCAGTCTCCAGTGAGCCTCTGGCCCTCCAGAGACTTGCTGGAGCCCTGCTGCCCAACTGCTCTCAGTGTGAGGACGACTGTTCAATCTCTCACCTGAGCTGTGGGACAAGGGCTCCCTCCACTACTTGATGTTTCACGTCTGTGATGCAGCAGTGACAGTGAAGAAAAGGCTGGCCTTGCTTTGTGCAAGGCCTTTTAGAGGTCTGCGCTATTGGAAGACCTTCATTCATTCATATAAGTTCCATCTCTAATAAATTCATTTATGTAAATTTATTCAAATTTTAAATGTAAATTAATTCTTTTTTTTCCAGCCCCTGACACAGTGTCAGAGAGATGATGTGGCCCCCCTGCCAAAATGTTTGGACACCCCTGCACTAGCAGCAAAATGTGGTCAGATGCATTCCACCATCCAGCACAGACATTGTGGCAATCTAAAGGTCTCAGCTTTGCACATCTGGCCCCCTTACATACATCAGTAGACGTTAAGCTGGCATCTAAGCAGAGTGAGTAAGCAAGTGTCTCCATTCTGCATGCCTCAGTTTCAGTTTTTGAGGCAATTTAAAACATAATTTAAAAAGAATAGCGTTATACTTTCTTACTGTCACTAGTTACAGCTGGAAGCAGAAGTTGCATCCTCTTTTAAGCAAGTACAAATGGTTACAATTCTCCTAGTTGCACTTGCAGTTTCAACTCTAGCTACTTGATTGTAAAATGATTTGGTTGATAAATGTTCTTGCTATCATCTTACAGCCCAATCCTGAGCTGCCCGGGGCGCCCAGGCTTGGCGGCACCGAGGAGAGCTGCCGCCGAATCCAGCACCTCCCACTGCAACTATTTGCGACTATGCTCGGTGGCATGGAGCTGTGCCGCCGAGCACAGGATTGGGCTCTCAGTCTGCCTTGTCACATATCCTGGCTAGGATATTAGTACAAAGAATGCTAGAGCAATACTTTGTGACCCTCTGTGTTCAGTGCTTTGCCCTTAGTATCTTCTTCAATATACCAGTCTCAGTTCAATCAGCAACACCTCTGCTACTGCTCAGTTTCAACTCATTCTTTTATCTCTAGGTTCATACCTGCACATAACCACTTGGTTTATCTTGTGCATTGCAAATAGCAAAAGAAAGAGCAACAAACTTTGAAAATACGTTATAATTTTATCTGGAAAAGAAAACATGATTTTTTTTCAGATTATGTCTGCACTCATGTCACTTCAGTGCAGTCTTTCATATTGTAGTTCTTCTAATGCGTTGTTTTTTTTCCCTGTGAAATATGTTTACTCCAATTTGTATATTGTTTATAGCAGGAGTGTCAAACACATTTCATACCAAGGGCCAAATAGCGTTCATGATGCCCGCTGAGGGCTGGAAGTGATGTCATTAGGCAGATAGTGATGTCATTAAACAGGTCATAACCAAAAATAAGCACATTTTCTCACTTAGGAACTCATTAGCTGCAAGTGACAGAAAATAAGCAAATCTTGATCTTATTTCAAGATATGGGAGAGCCCAATTTCCATGTGGGCTGCCCTTTCAGCAGTAGCACCTCAGTACTGCTTAGCAGCTGAGAGCCTGAGGGCGGGATAAAAAACTTCTGCATCCAGCCCCCGGGACTTATGTTTGACACCCCTGGTTTATGGTATAGACACCAAGTCCCCCAGTATAACTGGTTCTGTTTTGGAGATCTGTCCAGAAGTTGGAACATATGTAGATCAAAACAGTCAGTTACAAAAGCACCACAACACAGTGCCTGTACAAAAGCACTGGTGCAGCCATCCATAACTTGGATGTTCTTGCCAGAATAACTCTCTATAACAGAATAAGGGATGTTCTCTCCCATAACTTGGGAGCCAGTGTATAGTGTGTTTTTTCCCTACCCTATAAGAGAGTATCATTTGCAACGTGTGTGAAGGGACAGGGGACATAACAACTTCTATTATACCAAATAGGTATATGGGCTTGTTTTATGAGAAATTGCTGAATTTGCAGTTGATATGCAAAATCTTAAAAAGAAAAAAAGATTTAGTTGGGGATAAGTAGAAAAATACCTTTGGGAAATTGCAAAATAGAGATCTATCTCTAGATTTCAAAAAACATTTCAAATAATTTTGAAAAAACAAATGTGCATAAATCACATTAAAAGAAGATAAAAATTACATTAAAAAGTGAAGGAAAAATAAGTTGATGAAAGGAATATTTTAGTGGTACTCAAACTGGTGGGTTTGAGTACTGGTGCAACCAACCAGCTCATGTAACACTGCCTTTGGTCCCTTAAGGGGCCTTAAGGGAAGAGAAGAGGCAGTGATGTGATCCCCAGGATCTAGGAGTTGTGGGGAGACTTGCAGCCATCTGCAGGGCTCCCCGAGTCTTAGAATATTGAAAAAAGCTATTGCAAATCACTTCTGGTTTTGCAATTGAAACCGGGAAGTGGTTTGCGATCACTTTTTTCAACATTCTAAGACTCAGGGAGTCCTGCAGAAGGCTGCACAGGGCTCCCTGCAACTCCTGGACATTGCAGCATTCCCCTGTAAGTAAAAGAAAACCCCCTTCACCCACATTAGTGATGCGATCCTGGGGATTGCATCACTGCCTTCGCCTCCTCCCCCGCAAAGAATTACCTCGAGAGTTTTACTCCTGAGAAGTTTGAGCACCTCTGGAATATTTGATCATGGCTAAAGCACGATCATTTATGATTAAGTATGAGCATCACTTTAAAAAAATCCTGTTCCATGGATGAAATCTATTTCATGTGGTATAAGGGTTAAGCTATGGTAGAGTTGAATGGGAGGAAGAGCAAATTTCAAAAACATTTCTGGACATTTTGAAAAGTGTCTCCAATTCTGGGCAATCAGAGGGCACTTGAAAGGGCACAAAAAACGTCTGTGAGAAAATTCTGTAACATATATAAATGGTGTCTTTAAAAGTTCAGTCAATCTGTTTTGGGAGGCTTCAAAGCCTTGTTTGGGAAACAGCCAAACTTGGTCAAACATACATACAACATGCATTCTGCCATGTGGCACAAAGTCTCCACCTTTCCAGAGATGCCACTGAAACTGACTGGGCTGAGGTCCAGAAACACGTTTTGGGAGATCATGGGAGATTGTAATGTTCACTTAAAAAAAAGGGGGTGAGCATTACAAGGCCCCACATTCTTCTCTGACTTGAATTAAAATCTGAGCCAGAGAAGAATTCCATGGTTACCCACCCCAGCCCACTATACACCTGCTCCTTTCCTTTAACTCAAGCTCATGCTGAAAGCTAAAAGTGAAGTTTCCATAATTTCTATGAAAAGACAGGATCAGATACATTATCAAGCAATACTGAAAAAAGAGATGTCATTAGCCAAATTTTACAGCTCAGTAATTCTTATCAATCTAGCAAAGATCATTCCTTACCTAAAAAATGGATTCTTTAAATCAAGGACATTGCCTGACTTAAAGCCTGTCTCATCCACTACAGCAACGATCTGGATGTCATAACTCTGTCTGTGACACAAACCAGAAAGATGGTTACAAATCAACAATTGCATCCATAGAGCAACATTACAGAAAAAAATTGATACTCTGTACCATCACATACAATTAGGGCTGAAATGTTAAGTTTTTACTGCTGGATAATTGATGACAGGTTTATCAGAACTATCCTTCATGAAAAGTTATTCAGTGATGATGGCACTAAATTTCAGAACTGGGAGCTTGTAAGTACAGTATTTTAGGGCTCAGATACATGGAATCTATGATAACTGATGCTCATGTTCCATTATGTTACTGTTTCCCTGCCAAACATGTGAAATAGCTCAGAGTTCCAGGTGAGAACTGGGAATAATTCCAGCATGCTGTTGTGCTGTAATTAGACTGGGAACGCTCTAAGCTATACGTAGAATCTGTTGCTCTTTGGCAAAAATGTTACCACAACATGAGGTTCCCATGAGGCAGGACGTTTTAATGGCCGGTATCCTCCTTAAATTATTTCTAGCATAGTAACAAACTTGAAGTCACGGTCTACCCAGTTTTTTAAAAATGCACTAAATCAGGGGTTCTGCTCCTGGAGATCATGTAGCTATCTCTCCCCTTCCCCCACCCCTTAAGGGGCCAGAGGCAGTTTTACACAAGCTGATGGGTCGTGACCCACCAGTTTGAGTACCACTCCACTAGATCATCTGTTCGGCAGGCAATGTAACTTCTCACTCAAGGACTCATTTCCCTGGTATCTACATTAAATTACAGATCACTGATGTCGCAGGTACGAGAACAATTAACAGCACACTCCTACCCATGTCTACCCAAAAGTAAGTCCCACTTAGTTCAATGAGACTCACTCCCATATACACAAATACGTATATGTGCATATAGGTTTGCAGCTTAAATGGCTCCTCATGTCTGCATTATACTTTTTCCATGTCTGTCAGTCACAGAAATAATGCAGTAAGCCAACAAGCCAATCAGCATATGATAAGCATGGCCAGAATCCTGAATACATATACGTGAAAACAAATTCCCCAGGAGCCACAAAGTTTCATTTCTGATACAGTTTTTGTCAAATATTAACCAAAAAATTTCCAGTTCTGAAAGAGTTAACTCTGGCCAAGGTCTATATGACTATTTCTTCAGAAGAGATTTGTAGAGAAAAGCAGCCAAGATGTCTGCCTTTAATGAAAGTTTTGGCAACTGAACCATATTGCTATAGAGACAGTTTTGTAAACAAGTGGGATTACAATAGTGGTTGTGGCATGTGATGGAAAATGCTGCTTCTCTTAATCCACTAGGTAACCGATACTTTTCAGCTTTGAAAAGCAGGTATTGTAATATGAGCAATATAACTCCTTTATGAAAAAGCTTTTAAACCAGGAAGTCTTTAACACTAGAAAGGGTATCTGCTGTTGATATGAATAAGGCATTTTGACTGTATTACTAGAATCTCTGATTATGTCAGGAGTCACTAGATTTGGGTGACAGGCATCCAAACCCAATTTAAAGAGAAAACAGTTTCATTTTAGACACCAAGCATGCTTTGTTTCTACTTAGACTCACAGGAAAATATCAAAATGTATGTAATAGTTATGTTTTACATTGTACAGGGTATACAATATAGGCAGAAAGGCAAGATATAAGTTCTAAACAAACTATGTGCAGCTTTTCCATTCAAGAAATGGAATATGTTGAAGTGATCCTGGCAAAATGACCAAGATGTATCTTGTCTTTTGGAGTCACAGGCCTCCATTGGTCCTATAAAAGGAAGTAGGAAAAGGCTGGTAAGTAGTTCTTCCCTATTCCTTGGCCTTCTCACTTTAGGATTGTTTTGCTGGAGTTTGACCTCTTCCTGATTCCAGTTCTGAATTCTCACTTGCTTCTTCTGGCTAGATATCTTACCTCTGTAGAATCTGACCCACGCCCTCATTTACTCTGGATTTTATGTGAAACCTTCTTTAGTTGAGGCTCCAAAATGGTAAGGATATTGTTCTAGTCATGCTTAACAGCAAGAATTAGGGATTTCTTAAACCACATTTTCCCCTAATTTGGACCCTTCTAACCTCTGTGATGCAAATCAGGTTCTTGAAACACCTTGCAGCAGGATCCCTTTTCAATTCAGCACATTTTCAATTCAGCAATGATGAGCCACATGACAGAGGTTAGTTTTAGGTTGTATGTCTTCCTGTCTGGCTTAGACAATAGATCTTAGCCAGCGCTCCTTCATGTACCAGCTGAATGGGCACTCTAGCCCAGCTGACTAGGTCAAGGGGCAGGATGAAGTGCTCAGGTGGTTGTAACTCATCCAACTGGATGAACCCAGGACCTCACCAATCTTTGGTTTTATAAGGTCACCTATACTGGGATGCCTGAGTGTGTTGCTTGGCTCATCATTGAAAGAACACTGAACGTTTAAAAGACTGATTTTCTGTATCAGGTTTGTTTTATTTGTTATGCATTTTAATTTTCTTGCCACATTTTGTGAAAAAAAATTCCTTTTGCCTATCCTGCCTATTTGTTTTGATACATGTCTTGCTTTAACCTTTGCAATCCCCCTTTCTTTTCTTTTGGTTCTTCAGTCTTTAAAATAAACTCCATTTATTTTTTAATTGATTACCTGTCAGAGCTTGGTTCACTGAGCTGCAGCAACAGGGCTTACCAGACCACTCCAGTTTCACTACTGTTGGATTTCAAAGGTGCTTCTCAGATTTCAGGGGCCCTTGGTTATTTTTAGAGAGGGGCTTTTCCAAGTTGACAACTTTCTGCCTGGGTTTACTAGCCTTGGAAGGTGGCAGCAGAATACTACCAGTTTCTCATTAAACTTACTCTGACTAATAAGAAAGGAAAGCAGATTGCTAAGGTGAAAGCAGTTAGTGATTGCCTTTGGTGCTGTACTCATCTTGCCTACACACTCCTTCTTCCGTAATGCTTGACCATCACAATGTTAAAGCCATGGGCACAGCTAGTGCACCACCCAAAGCATTACACTACTCAAAGCCAGGCAAAAGCACCCAGGCCACAACCATCACCTTGGCATCCTAAAGAAACACTGGGTCCAGGAGTATTTCCAAACCACAAACCTGATCTTTCAAAGGAGTGACAGTCCATCCAGAGAGGTGGGCACACCATTGTCAAATCAGTAGGTCTCCTGACTAGGAGAACATCAGTCTTGCCTAGATTTAATTTGAGCTTGATTGCCCACATCTAGCTCCTTCACTGCCTCAAGGCATCCACAGCTACTCCAGCAGGGGACAGTAGCAACATGTACAACTAGGTGTCATCTGCATGTTGCTGACACTAGTCCCTTGGCAACTTTCCCTAGCAATTTCATTCAGAAGTTATGCACAGGAGATGGATGAAACCCTGTAGAACAGTGTTCTTCCATCTATGGGTAGCAACCCCAAGGGGGTTGTGAAGCCTCTTTGAGGGGTTGCAGAAATCTTTCAAAGCCCAATTTTACAGGAACCAAATGGCTCAGGATTCAGTCTCACTTATTTTACACAATTATCCACCTGTGCAAGAGTGGATCCAATCTAATAATCGTACTGCCTTATCAAAACTGAGTTCTTGATATAATCCTACACAAGCCTCTTCTCGCAGTCCTGAAACTCCGAAGGCTGACCTTGCACAGGTTGCTACACAGGGTTGTTATGAAGATACAAGAGGTAGGGGGAAATGGGGCAACAGGGGCAGGGGGGTGGGTCACAGGAAGGGGCAGGATCTGCGGTGGGTCCCCAGTCTTATACTTTTTTATTTTCATGTTTTTAAAATATTTTTTATGTTTTTTATGTCAAGGAAAAGAAAGAAGACAACTGCTGTAGAACACTTCAATCCAGAGGGAAAGAGCAGGAGTTCCCCAGCATCACCTTTTGAATTTATCTTCCAAGAAGGAGCAGATCCACTGCACAACAGTGTCCCCAGTACACTGTTGTGATTGAGGATATCAAACACTGCCTAGAGATCTAGTCCATGGTGAGCCCTACGCCACCCATCTTGGAAAAGGATGAGTTATATGACAGCAGAGTAGTCTTAGATCAGGGGATAGAATTGTCTTGCATTCTCTAATTCAGCTGCAAGCAGCAACTGCAAAAGTTAGAAAGCATCAAAGGTTTAGTACTAGCTAGTGAAATCTCACATGCACAAAAGAGAGAGGGAGCAATTGAAATGAAACGATGTAAGTAATTTTGGAGTAAAGGACAGATATGTTAACCACTGTAATTAATGTTTATTACCACTCTGAAATCATTACACTGAAGCAGCCTCAAAAGAAGGAAATGCTGCCCTTGCCCATTATATTTCCTGCAATGAAAATCATTATTACTGTGCTAAGTTTAGGTCTAAGTGCACAAAGAGAAGCTAATAGCAGACAAACCTTAGATTTATGAAGCAAATTCACTTGGCACAAATGTTACACTGGCAATTTTTCTAACTCACATTTTGATAAATGAACATACAATAGGGTGGATTTTCCACCCTGAGGATTTAGAAGCAGAGATGCAAAGCATATTTTATGTTGCCTTTTCTGTCGTTTTCCACAACTTGGTAGATACCTCATGTAATTAACCTTAACATTTTCTTCTCCCACATACTGTTGCAGAAACTCTGAATAACCCAACAAAGTGAGCAACTTTCAGCAGGAAAACTGCTGCCAACATTCTGCTACTTACCGCTTATTTGCTACAAAGAGGACTTTCCCTGAAAGAGTTTCCCCTTCTTTGGCAAAGAGAGGAGTTTGAAGAAGGCAGCGTATTTGATACCAATGAGTCAGAGGCTCCGTTGGAGCAGTCGACAGCCAAACTGTTACCCTTAAGACAAGAAATTCAATAAATATGCAGACATCTAGAGGAGAACATGAAAATAAAAACCAGGGATCTGTTTTATAGCTGTACTTGAAAGGCCAAGCCATTTTCCCCCATGGCAGCATCAAATGCTGCCAAAGCAGACACACCAATGGAGTACAGTGCTACATCCAGGGGGAGGGATGCCCAGAAGTCTCCTTGTTCCCTTACCTTAGGGTTAATCCTCCGCCACACCAATAGGTCTCCTTGGATCTGCAGCAGCTATTTTGATGGCACAGAACCAGGAAGAGTGAGGGAAAGGAAAGGGGTGGAAGAGGGAGCTCAGGATACTGGCACACATGAGTGCTGTTGGCAACTGCCCTTGCCTCCCCCATTCCTCCCACCCTCACCAGCTTATCTATGCAGGGCTGTTTTTTGGTGGTGCCAATCTTGTGAAATGTCCACCTCCAGAACCAGTTTTTCAGTGAAGCGTTCAGGTCTGGCTGAATGAGTAAATAACTCCTGCATTAGTCCTGTTTTGTTATTGTATATGTTCTGCATTTTATTAGAATACAGGGGCCCCCATATCTGCAGATCCCGTAACCACGGAGTCATTTATCCATGGATCAGGTCCAGGTGCTCCCGTGTGCATCCTCCTCTGTAGGGGGGCAGCCCCCAGACCACGGGGATGGGCATTCACCTGTATCTGCAGTTTCAGGTATTCACTGGGGGGTTCCAGAATAGAACCCCTGTGGATAAGGGGGCACACCTGTTGTTGTGTGGTTATTTCATTTGCTCAGGGTTTGTGTGTGCGTGCAATCTGCTTTGAGATACTTGCTAAGAGAATGGAGCTATACAGCTTTAAAATAAATAAATAATACTAAATAATGTAGCCAGGTATGGGAAATTTGCCACACGGATGCTCTTGTGGCAAGTGTAATATCTAGATCAGCATTTAGATTTTGATATGTTTCTGAGGAGTACATAATGACTTACTACAGAGTTTTCATATTATGAGACATTTGTGTCAAAAAAAACTCCACATGAAAAACTCAAACACATTAGTGCTTACATTTTTCACTGATAAAAATGTGAATGTTTCTTATTATGCCCGTTTCACACAAATCCTTCCTCATGATAAAATGGCTGGGGAAGTCACTATGTGTGGATTTTGCCTCCTCAAAAACAAGTGGGCAAACTGGGCTTAATCTACCATGTGTTTGACAGACAAAGACTTGACAGAGCACATAAATTTGGCTTAAGGAAAAAGATTCCTAGGTTGATATTTCAAGGTAATGAAGGAATGAATACGTACAGTGAGCCAACAAATGCAACATCGAACCAAAATGCCAAGCCATGGATTAGCCCAGACTGCATCATTTGGAAAACAAAGGGGATTTCCACTCTGCAAAAATAAAACAGAAAGTTGCCAAGGTAATATTTAACACTCACAATTAAAGGCATAATGTTATATAGGTTGGTCCTCAGTATCCATAGGGGATCTGTTCCCAGACACATTTCCACAGATATGGAAACCCATGGATACCGAAACCCATCGATAATGGAATCTGCAGGTGGGAGCCATCAGAGAACCTTTGGACATGCCAGCCAAAGGGGAGATCCCCCACACTCTGCCGCCTCAGCCAGCCTGCCGGCATGTTGGCTGGGATCCTGGGATCCACCACTGTAGCTGGCTCTGCTGGTGGCGCCAGAGGAGTCACGCCACAGCAGGCCAAGTGCCAGATGAGCCACAAACCTGTGCATTCTGACTAGCTCACGCTGTGGCTTATCAAGGGTGGTTAGCCTCACCACAAGGAGAGAGCCAGAAGATGAAGGAGTGGCACAGGACGGCCAGCAGAGGTCATAGGAATAGGCTTCCCAAACACAGACACCTCTAAGGATGCTATAAGACAATACCAGAGTCTCACAATTAGATTCTAAGCATTCTGAATGGGTCCTGTTTCTATGGTGTGTAACTATGGTCAAATCTCCTAGCTTTCTTCTGAACAATAAGCAAATAGCAACAAGCAATGGTTTAAAACAGAACTGGGATTTAGAAACAGAAAATACAGACTTTTTCCAGATACAGACCTGTGCAAATCTTCTTCTTCTGCTTCTGTAAAGTTGACCGTGTACTTCACTGTCCGGGCCATCAAAATTCTAATGTCAAATGTGTCCTGAAAAATAACAGACACACACATGAATGTGTCAGAGAGAGAGAGAGAGAAGAATATGCCAGGTGAACAACTGGCTGCATCAATGTCATCACTGGGAGGGATTTGGTTTCTGGGACCACAGACTGCACTTCTTGGATGAAGAGCTACTGCAAAGAGATAGGATGCACCTCAAGAGGATCGGGAAGATTGTTTTTTGGTAGAAGAATGATGAACCTAATCAGGAAGGTTTTAAACTGAAGGCTGAGGGGGTTGGAGAAATAAGCCAAAAGTTTAATTAAGTGCTCCAAATGTGAACCCTTGGGACACCACTGTAACTAGGAAGCATGGGAGAAGCCCAGCCCAACTAAAGAAGGGGGAACATTGGATCATAACCTCCATGGCTCATGTTACATATATATGAATGCATGGCATATGGGAAATAAACAAGATGAGCTTGAACTTCTAGCAAGTGAAGGTAAATTTGACTTCACAGGAATAACTGAAACCTGGTGGGATCACTCTCATGATTGGAATCCACAAATGGAAGTCTATCAGTTGTTCAGGAAGAACGAATGGGGCAAAAGGGGAGGGGGTGGCATTATATGTCACAAATGTATACACCTGCTCAGAAATCCAACAAAATTTTCAAGATAGTCCTGTGGAGAGCATCTGGGTAAAAGTGGGGACAATGACAACAACAACATTGTTGTGGGTGTCTACTATAGACCACCAGGCCAAGGGGAGGATATTAAAACAAATGATAAAACATACAGTCTGCACACATCTGGATAACAATTTCATTGTTTAATTTGAAGTTAACATGGATTTGTCAAAAATAAACCTTGCCAGACAAATCTCATTTCCTATTTTGATCAGGTTACTAGTTTACTGGATAGTGGGAATGCTGTGGATCTAATTGAACTTCAGTAAAGCATCTGACAGGGTTCCCCAACTAGAGTTCTGCAGGCAGGGGCTCGACAGACACCTACTAGGGATGCTCCTAGCAGATTGTAGACTTGTAGATTTCCTTCTACAAGTGGGGGGGGGGGGTTGAACTAGATGACTTTATTGATCTTTTCCAACTTTATGATTCTATGAATGATAATCCAGTGTTTCAAGCCTGCAAGGCAGATATTTTTGTCAGGATATGCACAAGCTGTCTCATCATGTGCAGGAGAAACTTCTGAATTCATTTCAGGAATAAACTTTGTACTTATTAATCAGACTCTCGCTATTTTTTTAAATCTTTGGTGGATGTATCCAGAAAGACTAGTTAAATATATACAAAGCACCACTGATGACATGTTTGAAAAACTGACACTCAAATTGCACACTATGCAGTATTTTGATATTCCTCTCTCCCCCTCTCTTTTTAATCCAATGCAGCCCGGAGCAGAAGAAGGGTGTGTGAGGAGCAACTGCTTAATCTTGCACCTCCTGTCATTTTTCCAATCAAAATCACAAATTTCCCTCCCACTTTTTTCATGAATATGGAAAAAGATGTAGGGACCCTGTATCTTCACCATATCTTCTCTCTCATGGGTGAAAAAGCAGTATGGAATGGGTCATTTTTAGGTAGAAAGTCATCCAAAGGAAAAGGGTAAAGCATTCCCTATCCACATCCCTTTTTTATGCAGTCTGCCCCAGACTTCTTTGAGTTTAAAAATAATAATAAAGTGGAAGGTGGATCATGGAACTCTGCTTAGAATATAGTTTGAGACAGAAACAGAAGCAAAAAATTGTGCATTAAATCTATTTTGATAGCTGCAAAAATGGTATTGCAGGATTGTGGGGAACCAGTAGAAATAAGAGGCCTCAAATAGTGATGATCTGAGAGGCACTTGAACAATGAAAATGTACATCTTGAAAGAACAATAGAGTTCAGATGTACCAGCATCCTGACCTTGCTGCCAGAATCTTCCATCTCTAAAGACTGTTTTTGAGATGAGGCATGGAGAACCTACAAACAGAGAAAAAAAAATATACTTACTACAATAGGTTGTCTGAAGTACTCATCCACAGCTGCACTGCGGAGACTGGACAGATTGACTCCATAAAAACACTGCTGGTACCTAAAAGGAATAATGCTGTTTTAAAAAAAAGTGTGAAGAAGGCTACACATAACATCCATTGATCCATGCAAATTCTTCAAACAGACCACGAAGCCTGATCAAAGCAGGTTTTTGATTTGCAAAAATACTGCCCTACTATTCAGTGTAACCTCTGCATATAGCATGTTAATTGTGGATAACTATCTACTGGATCAGCAAATTCTGCAAACAATTGTAAGATAATACTGATTTAATTCCTGGGGACAGCACCCAGGACAGTAGTGCCCCTTTTAATGTCTATCATACTAGAAGGGTAAAAAATACTTCCTAGTCTAGTACACAGGAGCAAAACACACAACTGATGAAACCATGTCCTAGCATTGTAGATATCAAACTGCTCTTTCTCAGAGCTCCCCACCCCACTCCAAAAAAGTCCAATTCATGAGATTCTCTTGAACTTAGTCAATGTCTAAAGATCTAGAGCAGCCTTTTTCAAGCACTGTGCTGTGGCATACTAATGTGCCGTGAATGGTCTGCAGGTATGCCACGAGAGTTTGGGGGAGGGTCATTTGTTAATAGGGCCAATGGGGATGTGAGCCCCCCCCCAACAGCATGGTGTGCCTTGTCAATTGTCAAAAAGCTGATGGTGTATCTTGACAATTTTAGTACCTTGTCTGTGTGCCATGAGCTGAAAAAGGTTGAAAATCACTGATCTAGAGACAGAACTGAGAAGTTGTGTACGTTCAGCAATTTCAGATGACAACGTTTCAACAACTAGATTACATGCATTTCTAGCACAACTGCCACATAGATACAAGCCCTAGGTATTCAAATCCAGAACCCTAGGTGAATTCTGATGCAGAAGCAGAGCTCCTAAACATGTGGGGTTCATCAATTATGGAGAGGGCTGCTTTGCATACACAATGCAGCCCCTTCTATGAAACAGAATGGGAAAATTTTTATGGGAAGGCTACTGAAACTCCTGTGACTATAAGAAACAAATGAAATGAAACAAAGATCTTTAAGCTATTCCACTTTATTTTTTAAAAAGCTGTTCAATATTCATATTTCAAATTTAAATATAAAAATATAAACAAACTTTACCTTAACCTTTCAGAGGGGCTTACAGCAGGAAGTGGACTGAAAGTGGTCCTTTTTAAGCCTTAAAGAAATTCTTAAAGAAATCTAAAAGAAAGGAGATAAACTCCAAAGGGGCGGGGCAAAGTATAAATCTGTACTCACATTAGGTCAAGGGAGAATGAAGATGACAATTTGAAGATACAGGCAAAGGGAGGGATGAAAAGACTCTTCTCCATCCTTTTACCCACCAAAAATTACTGCAGATCCCTATTCATTTCTTTTTAATTAAAATATATCAGTAGCTCCAATGATGAAACAAGTGGCACATGCAAAGATTGACCTCACAATTCATTACAGACATTTGTCTATGTAGGTGAAAACGCTCCAAGGAGAATTCAGAAAGATGTGCAGTCTTATACAGATTCCCAGCTTAGAATAAATTACCTCGCAGATGTTTTACTATTTCAGTCCCTATATGTGTAAAAAAATAAAATAAAAAATGATGTTGGCTTAACATTACTAGATAGTTTTTCTGTATTCCTTCAGTCATATACTTTTCACTCGTATACAACACTCTTATTCACACACTCCAATCTTATACCACACCTTCTCACATACAATATTCACATGCAGAGCTGACTCCAATGGCATCACTAGACTGGTGAGGTGGGTGCAGACTGCACTGGGAGATAACCTTGGGGAGGGGTGACACTACTACTGGTCCAAACTGTGGAAACTTTGTGGAAAATTTGTATTTATTAATAATATCACCATCATTGGAAAGGTAATTTCATGCAGAATGTAATTAAAGAAACCGTGTTGAAGTATCTGCATTATATAAAAAGTTATGGCCAATTAACCAGAAAAAGTAAACAACTGCTTTATGTAACAAAAAGTCGATTACCTTACTCAAAACTGACCAATGAGACTGATTGTTCCAAGAGCCAGTGAGGGACAAAACAGGGAACCAATGTTAGTGTTAGTTAGTTAGTTAGTATCTCATTTCCATGTATGAGAGCTAATACTAGAACTTTTATTTAGTTGTGTGAGTGTCATCAAGTTGGCCACTGGCTTTTTGTTGGTTACTCTGTACTGTCATAGATTTAAATAAATAAAGTTAATGGGGATTAACCCAACCCTAGGGATGCCACTGTATTTAGGCTGTGCATATGACACTGTAATTTATTCTGTATGGCCTGGTACAGGAGGAGGTCCATCATGGGGGTGACAAAATGAGCTCTTGCACCAGGTGACATAAACCCTAGTGACACTTCTGGCTGACTCTCACTTTAATAGTGCAGCCCACTCTGTTCTTGCAGCCAGGGGTTGATCCAGTGTTTGTGTTTGGGGGGCGCATGATCACTACTAACTGCAGAGCCCAGGTCAAGCAGGCAGGTAGACCTGGGCTCCCACTTTAACTTATTGCCTCCATGGCCAAGGTTCACTGGGCTCCGCATGAACTTGGAGCCCAGATCTACCAGCTGGGAAGACTTGGGCTCCCACCTGAACTTTAAGCCATTGGCAGAAATGGGAGCCCAGGTCTACCCACCAGTAGATCTGGGCTCCAAGTCCAGATGGGAGTTCAGATTTATCCAGCCGGTAGACCCGGGCTCCAACCTGGATTTGGAGCCCAGGTCTACCAGCTGGGTAGACCTGGGCTCCCATTCCAGCCAATCTTGCCAGGGCCCCACCTAGTGGATGTTCTCCTGGTCCCTGATTTTGCTCCCCAATCCAGTGGTTGCCCTTCCCTGCTGAGCTTGCAGACATTTGGGGGGGGCATGCACCCATGGCTCCTCCCTTGGATCTGTCCCTGTTTGCAGCACACCTTCCCACCAACATCCCCAGGCTTTCTGTGCTGACATTTTTCACATTTCTAAGCAGGATGTTTGCAAATCTCATATCAACTCAGCAGCTGAGCCCATGATTCAATTATGGAAGGCCTATTTTAATCAACTGAAGTTAGAACTCCCTAGTCAATAATTATAGAAACAGGTACATGTATTACTGCATATCATTATTGGGCTCTTTGAAAACTTGCAAAGTAAGAGCATTCAAAATTTTATTTTGTTCTTCTATTTACAAAATATACAGTCCACTGTCAATATGGAAATGCATTTACTTTTCTGAAGAGTTGGAGTAAGTATATTTATTTTTTCCACCTGTAAAAGTGTGATAAAAAAAACTCTCAAGAACCAATTAATACAAATTGATATGGTCTTTCTTTTCAGTACACTGTATAAAGTCCTCAGTTAAAGACAGTCAAATAAGAGCCTTAAATTTTCAACAGAAAAAGATCCAAAGGTCATAAAAAGCTTCAACACTTTGATGGTGCCAGAGACATCTAGGCTGATGCTTCAGACTGCTAATTAGGCTCACTTCGCACAAACTATTCCTACACAACAAATCCCTCAGTTGCAGAATGGAACACAAAAACTGTAACACCCAACAATAGCCCCCCCCCCCCCCAAAAAAAAAATCTGGCACCACTCCACTGCAGAATATATTTGTTACTATACTGGCTAGAAGCAGAAAGGATAAAAATTAATACACTCATATAAAAGACAAGATTTACAAATCTACCACAACAAGAAAAAACAGTTTCAAGTATAAACACCATCTTTTGTCTCTGAAAGTCCAAATATATATTGATTTTGAAGAAGATACTCATTCAACACAACCATATTGCTATAATGTCATTCCAGATTATATGTGTCTATTTCTGCCAGTCTACACATTGCAGATAAAAGCCAAGTCCAGTACAGGCCATAGTTGCCCATGACTTTATCAGGGGCATCTACCATTTGTCTACACAACATGGAATGCCTGTGCAATCCGCACAACAGGAATCATGCAGTTTGCCTGCAAAAGAAAAATTGCTTGTTTTCTAGACACCTGGCTTATATTCATTCCCTCACATTTCTGGCTTAGTGCATAAGGAATGCAGAGAGAGAATATAGGAGACTGTCATATGAATGCACCCAAAAGCAGATGTCGTAATGTATAAACATACCATATGATATACCAGATGCAATTCTATTTAAGTCATGGAAATATTCAAAGCAGTAATGATAAATGCTTGACCTCCTTGGACTTTAAAATAATGACAATTAGCATTTCATAAATAATGATCTTGATTAATCCAATAAACCATACCCATGAGAAGATTATCAACCAGATTCTAAAGTCTAGATCTGTTAAAGAAAAACTGGAAACCTCTAAAATAAAATCTTGTTCCACTTTTTAACTGAGGTTTTATTAACTTTCAAGTGGATTCTACAGAAACTTTTAGTTTCCCCATATTAAAATTCTGTAGCATTTTTCCATTGCGAAGGAAAGTGAAAGAAATGTTAAATTGCAAACTAGAAACTCCAGCAAATCAATGTGTACAGCTGTCTGTTGAACTCAGCTAGTCAAGATGCAGAACATGAGATTACAAGTCACATGGAGCTACCACTGCTCTGTCTCCCCTATCCCTTCGTTTCCTAACTGAAGATTAATAGGTAATGACTACCTGAAGACAACACATGGTATGACATCTTTACAGCTATGCACTGCCTCCCCACCTCACATAATAAGGCTGGCTGGAGGTGTGGCAAATACAGTGTAACAATGACACCAAATCATACATTTTTTAGCAAGATGTTACCAAAAATAAAATAAAGGGAAGGACAAGACCTAGAGCATGAAAGCTCTCTCTTTCACATACTGTACAGTTCCATGTGTAGGTAATGCTATGTTTATAATTCTTTAAGTTTACTGGCTAAACTCTTGGTTATTCCATAACACAAATCAAAAGGATGGTGGTTTGATATTTGCAAAAGATAATGTCATCCTGTGAATAGGATCAAGACACACTGGATTCTAGGGCAAGATGGACTATATCCATTTAATATGAGCCAAGATTCAACCTTAGAATATGTGAACCTGGTCCCAGTATCTACATAAGAACGTAAGAACAGCCCCACTGGATCAGGCCATAGGCCCATCTAGTCCAGCTTCCTGTATCTCACAGCGGCCCACCAAATGCCCCAAGGAGCACACCAGATAACAAGAGACCTTGCATCTATTTTCGGTACAGGGGGGCCCCGTATCCACGGATCCTGTATCCATGGTTTCAGGTACCCACGGATGTAGGACCACCGCGTCCATTTACCTAGAGCGCAGTGCAATCCTGAGATGCACTTGGGCCAACAGAGGCTCCGAGGTGGCCGATGCAAGACTCTGGGGTGGGTGGACAGGAGGTGGGGAAGAGGTGGGGAGGAGGCGTTCTGGGACAGGTGGGTGGGAGTGGAAGGCTCCCGGGGAGTTTGGAGCGGCTTCAAGTCGCTCCACTCTCCTCAGACTTGTGACACCTCAGGAGGTGGCGCAAGTCCAAAGAGACCCATAAGGGCCAGGGTTGCTTACCCAGAGGTAAGGGGAAAAGTTTCCCCTTACCTCTGGTTGAGCAGCTTTGGGCACCTATCCTGTACTAGATACAGCACAATGCTCTTGGTTTGCCTGTTCCAGCGCAGGAAAGGATTTCGCCCTTAAAGATTTACCAGATGAAGAAAATCTTCCTTAAACTGAGAGCTTACAGTGCTTACAGTAAGGCTGAGGCTTACAGTGCTTTGCAAGCTACCTCTTGGCAGCCAGCACACTTGCAAAAAAACTTTGACAGCAACAGAAAGTGAAAACAGTGCTTCCTGTTGACCTCCTTCAGTTTAACAAAGATTTTCTTCACCTGGTAAGTCTTTAAACCAGGTAAATGGGCATGGGGGTGTGTGTTTCTTGTATCCATAGTTTCCAGTATTCACAGGTGGGGGAGGGAGCAGGAATACATCCCCCATGGATACCGGGGCACACCTATCTTAGGACTCATCCCTGAAGCATGCAATTCAACTAAAATTGAGGGTAGGGAGAGTTAGAACAGACAAAAGAAAATATTTCTTTACTCAGCGTGTGGTTGGTCTGTGGAACTCCTTGCCACAGGATGTGGTGATGGTGTCTGGCTTGGATGCCTTTAAAAAGGGATTGGACAAGTTTCTGGAGGAAAAATCCATTACGGGTTACAAGCCATGACGTGTATGTGCAACCTCCTGATTTTAGAAACGGGCTATGTCAGAATGCCAGATGCAAAGGAGGGCACGAGGATGCAGGTCTCTTGTTATCTGGTGTGCTCCCTGGGACATTTGGTGGGCCGCTGTGAGATACAGGAAGCTGGACTAGATGGGCCTATGGCCTGATCCAGTGGGCTGTTCTTATGTTCTTAAAAGAAGAATGTAAATTAGAATAGGATGTAATAACATGAAGTCCTACTGAATCACTGATACATAGGTTATTAATAGCAAAAGCACAGAGGCCTATTGCCTGAGTACCAAATATTACATCCATATCTCCATTTCTACTGCCATTTGAACCCACTATAAAATTATTGCCTTGATCACACCCAGTTCTCTGCTTTGAAGATGTTTAACAACAGTATTATGTTGACCTACTAGTTGATCTACTTGCAGGTGATAATCTCATCCTATGCAGCCACTCTTCTAGATAGGTAGGTATCACCTGATTATAATGAAGAAGGCATCAAATGGAGAGCCACCACATAATGTACACTTCAAAATACTTTGCTATTGCATGATAACTGTATTCATATGAATCAGTCTAAGGTGATGCAGATAAGCAACATAGAAAATGAAAAAGTTTTCTGCTCTTTTTTGCAATTCACCACTGCATTATGATTCCAGAAAGCAGTTTATTTGGATACCTCTGTTAAGCTGCCAAGCAAAAGACATTTTCTTTTTTTAAAAAACAAAAAATTGAAATAATCATTACCAAAAATTGGCTCTGGAGTAGTGTTCCATGTAGAGCTGTTCATCGGAAAAAGGAGCCAAATGAATGTCACTAAATGTTGGAAACATCATTCCTAGTGAACAAAAGATAATATACAATAGCAAAGTTCAAATCTTCTAGGTAGGCCTACTTAAACATTTGTTGGAAACATCCAGTAAGCATTATCTACTCTCCATCTCAAACGGTTTACCCTTCACAATTCCACAGTGGACAATAATTTATGTTTTAATTCCTATTCTTAGTTCAAAATATCCATCAGCAACAATAAAATACTGGATAATTCAGAAATGCTGCCATGAGCTGATAAAGTCTTAGTGTTTTTAACACATTCGGATTACGCATTTAAATAATTTCTTTCTTAAATAAAAAGGTAAGATTCTATTCCAGTTCATCCTCCACAGCTCTCATCTACAGACTTAACACATAATTGTTTTGACACATTATCACTAACAATTCATCAATTATTTCAAATATGCACAGAAGGCTGATAATATTAAAGAATTGGTAATGTCACCATGCATTTATCAGGAAATATTAGAGTACTGGAAAGCAAAAGTAAAACACAAAAGGTTGAACACATTATGGGCCACGGCTACCAACAGAATAAGACATAGGATCCAGTCATCCACACTTATATTTAAAGTTGGGCTACTAACAAAACAACTAGGAAAGTAACTGGGGTGTTGTGTTCATTCAGTGGAGTACAGATGAACATATTTTAATAAATGAATTGATTATAGCCAGGACTCTTAGGAATGTCAATGTGAACTAGCATATGAAGGATATGTACAGTTTCTTATGAATGTTCTACACCTACTCAATGTATAATCCAATGTTTGCAAAAAAAAAAAAAAAAGGAACAGTTCTCCTAGCTAAGGACATTTTGAGATGGGGAGAAGCAGTGTCACAAGTCAATGCTCCTGTAAAAAATGTGTCGGCAACAGACAGAAATCCTCTCTTTACAGTGACCACAGCGTAGTCACTGAATTCAACATTCAGAGTAAGTTGGTTCAGGCTAGCAAACAGATTTAAAATGCTTTATAAACAGAAATCAGTCCTTATTACCCAAGAAAAATATCTCCATTGGACAGATTAGGCTCAAAACTGTATAACCTGCCTTGCCAGTAAAGTAGGATTGGAATGTGAAGTGCATAAATTAATAATTGCCACTTTAAGTAGGAAACACTAATGTTTTAAGCAACAGAATACCCCCAACTGGAAGGACTAAAAATTGACAGATTTAAAACAATCTTTGCTGGACAAAGAGAAACACAAGGCAGAAAGCTGCACAGCTTTGCCAGGGCTTTATTCCATCGCACCTAATTCTCTTTCAGTGTATACAATATTATTTCATCTTAAAAACATATCAAATGTCCATGCATTCTCTCCAAACACACTAAATAGGTGTTCTGCAGAGAACACATCATGCTGTTAAACGCATTTTAAATGAGTTTAAATTCTTCCATCACATCCTTCCCCTATACCAAACACAACCAGAAACTCGCATTGTTTTAGAGGTGCATTGTCTTGGCAATGTCAGACTTGCTTCTAAGTCAACCCCTCCCCCTCCCCCCGATATTGGAAGACTCAATCATAACATTTCTGTCCCTTGATTAGATGTCTATCTGACAGAGAATCCAATATACGTTGGCATTTGAACAAAGCCGGAAGCCGGAACGTGGAGCCCATATGGTGCACAATGCAACATAATCTGCAGTTATTGCAATTTAATTATTGTGGATAAAAGGCATGAAGTGAGAAACAACCAGTAATATGTAACATGGCAGAAGGAAGATAGTGGAAACTCTTGACAATAGTGGTGGCTGTAACCAAAAGACTGTATGAAGTACTGCTTTTCTGATTCAATTTGGTGGACCTTTTTTCTGCAGCCCCACAATTAGACTCACCATTTGACTTCAGCCATTTCTTGGAGTGGAGGTAACTTTCCAGCATCCTCTCATTGAACAACATATAGCCCATTGGTTCAGAAACAATTACATCCACATTCTCAGGCAGGGAGATTTCCTCTATTTTTCCTGACAGAACGTTGATCTTATCAGAAAGATTGTTACTTTGTACTAGAATCTGTAAGGTGAAGAAGTGGAAAGACCAAAACATGTTAGCTTGTTTAATTCATAAACAACATGAGGGGGATGATCAAGCAGGTGGATTCAGCAAACTTGTAGAAGTCTGTTATCAAGGGCATCTAAAGACATCTTTATGGTTAAGGTTCCTGGCAAAGCTTTAAAAAAAATGCTCACACATCTTTATGAAGGGATGAAGATTCCCAGGCAGTGAAATAAACAAGACTGTAATGCCATATTCCTGTTTACTCCTTGCACCAACCCCCTTCCCCTCTCTCCGTTGCCACTCTTGGGTCAATAGCTAGATTGTAAGCTCCTTGGAAGAGGGACCCCTCTTTCACTTTGTGCAAAGTGTCATGTAGATGGATGGCATACATACACACATGGAGTCTAAAAAAATGTACACACACACACACTTTATTGTGTCAAATTATGCTATAGTTCACATCTATTTATTTTCACCTTCCTCCAAGGATCTCAGAGTGGTGTGCATGGCTCTTTCCCTCCTTTTGCCCTCACAACAACCCTGAGGTAGATGAGGCTGAGAGACAGTGACAGACCCACGGTCACCCAGGAAGCTTCAAGGCTAAGCATGGATTTGAACCTGGTCCTTCCAGGTCTAAGTTCAACACTAGAACCATTACACAGTCCTGGCTCTCCTGCTTACACCCTGAAACGAAAGCTCATCCTGCTTAAAAACAAAACTCTGTACTAACTTACTTTCCACCTTAGAAAAGTAATCAGAAACAAAATGCACTGCTAAGAAACAAGCATTACTATGCCAGAGTTAATTCAAAAAAAGGCGACAAAGGTTCTTTCGCATTTTGGACAAAAAAATCATAAAGAATTACAGCCCAATCCTATGTAACTTCCCACATATCGATGCAGCAGTAGCAACGTGGCTTTCACTGTATCCCACAGGGGTATTTTGGCAAGCTGAGGCCTCCTTGGGGCAAGAAGCAAGATTTATTCCCTTGCCCCGGCTAAGTCCCAATAGCTGCCATGGGTCAACTTGAACCTGTGCCAGCTCTACAGCTCATGTTGACCTGTGAAGGGGGATTGGGGCTGAGAAGGGGTTAAGATTTAGCAGGCACTGTTGCTGCTGAACATGCTCCCTTTCTGGGTCCAATCTGCCCCCTACCCTATCTCCTTTTTCATCCCTGCCACATTCCACCACCCCTACCTTCCTTCTGGACCCTGTGCAAGCTTACCTGCAGCAGTGGGAATCCACTGACTGCTATGGCACAAACCTGGCCACTTGTGGCCGGTCCGTGCACACTGGGGCATTCACAATACTGACAAAGGGGTTTATGCCACCAAAATGCTCATTCTGGTGACATAAAGGCCGCTTAGGATTAGGCCGTTAAATTCTTGAATCAATGCACCTCAGTTCTGTCTTATTTATTTATCACATTTAGTGATGGCGGCTCTTGAGCCATCACAGAATCAAGGAGTCCTGTGTTGGGCTGTGTGGCCCGAAATGGTTTTAGGATCCAGTGCAGCTGAGCTGCGCCAGTCCCACATCTTCCCGCCCCACTTGCTCCCCCACCATGCCTCCTCCCCACCCTCTCCCCCACCCCGGAATGCCTCCCCACATCCCCACTCACTTTCCACACCCCACTGGTTTGGGCAAGCAATGGAATGTGGGCCCAGCATGGGCTCGCACGGGGCTAGCTCCAGCGCTGAGCCTGCAGTAAAGCTCGCAAACAGCACGTTTGTGACAGTAAGCCAGCATGCACAGTGCTGGATTGGGCCCTAAGACTCTTAGACCCAAATCCTAACCCACTTTCCAGCATTTGCATAGCTGTGCCAATGGGATGTGTGCTCCATCTTGCAGTTGGGAGGTATACATGGAGGCCTCCTCAAAGTAAGAGAATGTTTGTTTCCTTATTGAGGAGCTGCATTGCCCTTATGTCGGTGCTGGAAAGTGGGTTAGGATTGCATCTTTACTGAACACAATGGGCGAACTTCTGAGTAAATAAATAACACTGTTTTCAGACACCTCTACTAACATTACATCTTCAAACCAGTATTCTAAAATTTTGCTATAAACTCCAGAGTTTAGATCTCAACAGTTTTGCAGTTCAGGCACCACTTTCTCTCTCCCACACTTTCAAAATCATCCCCTGAAATTAGCTGGCAGAATAGCTGAAACACACAGAAGGAGGTACTTCTTCACATACAGGTCCAGCCTTGTTATACACGGATTTTTTATACACCAATTTGACTCAACAGGAATGGCCACTGCACATGAGAAGGAATGTGCTGATCCCTGGAGAAGGGGAAAAATGCATCCCTTTAAAATCAGTTTAAAAAATTAAACAGTCCTTTTAATGAGAGAGAGATAGGGCAGCTGGCTGACAATCCATCAATCCTTCTCTCTCCAGGCAACCCCTCCCTTCCCCCTGAGCAAGTGAAAGAAAGATACTTCGCATTGGTGAAGGTAGGGGTCAGAGCGAAGCATTTCTAAGCACCTTGAGAGGCTGATCCTTGGATTGTCCTCTTAATGACTCTATCTTAACATCCAAAAGGTCAACAAGGCTGTTTTTAAATCATGGGAGCAAAGAAACTTAGTTTTTTTTAATTGATTTGCTATAGTGCCTTTTTTTTGCAGAAAAATAATGGGAATTATTAAAAATAATGAGATTAATGAGGCTCAACCTGTAGTTCTATTTCTTGTCATGAAATGTAATTGACCTTAGCCTAGATGGTTCAAAAAAGTGATCAGACAAATTCAGGGACGAAGCTCTATCAATGGTTCCTAACCCTGATGTAATCCAGTATGTGCTACTTCCAGGTTCAGCAGCAGTATACCTCTAAATATCAGCTGCAAGGAAACAATGGCAGGAAAGAAGTAAGCCTTTCTGTCCAGCTTGTGGGCTTCTCAGAGGCAAGCAGTGGGCCACTGTAGCAAATAGGATGCTGGACGAGATGGGCTCTTATGTTCTCTAAGGCTTTACTGACAAATGAAACAAGATAGATAAACCCTGTAGCACAGAATCCATTTTAACCTAATTTTAGGTAGACATTCATTTCAACAGACCAGTTCAAAACACTCGCGGTTTAAAAGATTATCTTCCTACTGGAGGAGCTTGCTGGATCAGTGCTACCGACTGTGCTACTATATGCTTGGGGTGAGAGGATGAACAGGAAAATCTCATCAGATGGTGAAATACAGAGGTTAGGACAATATTGCTTTTTCTGGTGCTTCATAAAACTGCTAGAAATTGGTTATTTAATCTGGCACCCGTATTGCAGTGCGGTTTTGAACAGTTAATGGTATGACTGCCAGATGGCCCACCCAGGGTCTACTTTACACAGACAACCCCCTCCCTTACTCCACCTCTCTGGCTACAGATCAGTATGGAATTTTGCTTGCTTCCCCCCAGTGTTCATTTTAGTGGATTTAAAACCAATTTTGAAGAAAGATTTGTATAGAAAACAAAACATGCCACCAAGGAGATCCACAGATAAGCCACAGCCTTCCAGTAGTGATTTCTCCAATGAAAGAAACACATTTTTCAGCTGCTGCAATCACAGGAATCAGTAGAATGCACAGCTGTGGCTCTAAGCCTGAATAACCTGGGTCACACGTTATTATCCAGGGTACATAATGTGGAAATGATTGTGCTTGTCTAAACTCGCTCTAGTTAGGAGCCCAATCCAATAGTAGGAGAGCACTGCACTGTGGCGGTAGTACCAGCACTGGGTGTTGTAAAAGCGTCATAAAGTGCTTTTTAACACCATGCATGTAAGTGATGCCAGCAGGAAATCCTGCACCATTTTGTGGATGCTGCATCCTACCCAACAGCCACCAGGACAGGTAAGTGCTATTTTGGGCAGTGGAGGAGTGCAGGGAGGGTGGAACAGAGACGGGGACAGGGTGTTTCAGGGTAGTGGATGGCAGAGAGGGTACGGTTCAGGCCCGGGAGGGGACAGGGATGGCAGAGGAAGCCTCTGCTGCACACTGGCGATTTTGCTGACGTGACTGGCTCTGAAGGCAAGGGGGAGGGGCTGTTCTACACTGGGGCCAGGCAACTGAAGAAATTTAGCATTTTTCCCCCCTCCTCCAGGAATGCCAGAGCCACCACATTCTAACCCCCCATTCCTGGCCTGAAAGCCTTATATGGGGCTAATCAGTTCTGCTCCAATGATTTAGTAGGTGCAGATCTGTGCAGCACCATTGAGCAGGCTGGGGTTCTACATGGGGTAAGGAAACAAATGTTCCCTTATCCTGAGGAGACCTCCCAGCTGCTCAGCTGCAGCACTGGTTACAGTGTGGTCCAGGTGGCCCCATTGCACCAGTGTTGCATACAACTGGGCTGTAGGAATCTTAAATAGAAAAGATTCTATTTAAGAAATAGAAAAGCATAATATCCCTCCTATATAACAGCTACTTTTGGAAGTACAGTAATTCAATCTGTCAAGCAGCTGCATTTTTACATACAAATAAATCAGTTTTCTATCCCTGTGCTTGTGCTTTACCCATTTTAAGGAAAATTTGTGAAGGGTTTTGATCCACTGTGAGAAAACCTTTAAACTCTGCAACTAAATAGCCTACTTAACTTCATGACCATGATACACATTTATAGAAACATATCAAACTTTTCCATTGTGTAATAGTGAAAAAAGTGATTTGTGTGCATGTGAAATTTGAATCTACAGTACTTATTTTCCTAAAAGGAATGGGATGCTGAAAAAATAATATGCCCTTTCACACATTCTCTGAATGTACGGAGCAGGATTGTATTCACTAATGCAATGCACTTCATTGAAGGTGTAATACATTGTGTGTAGGTTCTCTCCATGTGATTGGCAACACTGCAAAAGGCAGGATTTTTGATTGTACATACGGTTGTACAAGCATAGGATCTGGTCGGACCTTTTACTGAATATGCAGAAAATGGGGCAGTGGAGATGATTCTACTCCCTTTAGGCTCTGAATAAGGCTAGAGAATCACCGGGCAGGAAATACTATAAATCTCATCTTGTTTCTAAGGTTTCATCAAATAAGGCTACAATGTCACATGCTTACAAGCTTTTTGCAACCATGAAGACTAGAAGTGTTCCTTTTTCAACTCAAAAAAAGGTGAAACACTGTATTCTGCACAAATGAGAAGACACGATAGCACAAAGGGTAAGAATGCAAATGGCTTTTTCAGTTCTGTTCAGGGAAGCTCTGATAGAGTGGGGGGAAACCACACAAATACACACACAAAAAATTAGCAACTTATCTCCTCTTAAGACTAGTCTTTTTTCGAATTAGCTATAAACCCTCACAATTGTGGCATGAATATTGCAGTGGCATCCATAAGAACAATGGATTTGAGAGAATTCTTTTGACCTCTTACCAAAGGACAAGCTGGAAGCAAAAGCTTCCCTAGCCTCATGTGCCAACTACTCTGGTATTCCTCATGGACCAATTTTTTATTTCTAATTATCCAACCACTAGCTGACCTCTCCTATACAGACAACATTTCCTCAGGCATAGTTGCTCCCATGTCCTGTTTGTTCAAGTGCTCTCCATAAATTCCCTTCAGCTTAACACCACTATTCCTCCTTAGCCTTTGTACAAAGGACTGAAACCTTGATCCTAAACACTCACTTGGAAATATTCAATAGATTTCAGTAGATATTGCTTTCAACTAAGTTTTCCCAGCATAGCATTAAAGCTTATACAGCTGTTAAGACATTCAGAAATATTAATAAAGCGAATCCTGAGAGGCTTACAGCCCAATCCTTTGAAAGCACTAATGCAATTGTAATGCAGTCCTGAGGTAAGGAACAAATGTTCCCTTGGGGAGGCTTCTGTGACTGTCCTCCCACTGCAGGATGCAGTGCCCGCCTTGATGGCATAGCTTCATTAGCACTGGAAAGGTCGTTAGGAATGGGCTGTTAAACCTGTAACATTACTCCACAATGTTAAGAGATGATTCTAAATTTCTCCCAGTTAAGGTAAGGATGGAGTCATGCAAGAGAAAAGACGGAGCTGAAAGCCAGTTAGATAAGCCAATTGGATAATACCTTTCTATATGTTTGTAACATTCCTACTTAATCATTTTACAGGCTACACCATCACACTGACACTTTCGCAAATAATTTTAATCATAATCTAAATTATGTTGCATCATTGGTTCACACAGTTGACTAGACTTGTACAACACTGTAACCTGTATATTTGGCTAGCTTCGTTAAATGGGGGAGGGGTACCTACCTTTCCTGAAACATATCCCAAAATGTTGGTCAGAACTGAGTCACCCATAAGGCAAGGCAAAGAGGCTGCATCAAACTACAGGCTTAGAAAAGTGCTAAACTGGCTAGGGATGTCCCACAGTGCCCCACACCCACTTCACCCTGCAGTCCAACCCTCTTCTTGCTTGCTGAGTGGAAAATTGGGACAACAGCAACCCACCTCTTCTTCCAGCACTAATACCACAAGCAATTGCAGTGGTGATACTACAGAAAGAAGAAACAGGGGGCTGCAGTCTGTGCTGATTACTCCTGTTCCAGGACAGCTAAACATGGTCATTCCAACTCCTTCCTACCCATTTCTGTGAACCAACAGGCTCGGTGAAGCCAGTCTGTTTGTTTGGAGATGCTATTTGGCAAGCAAGGCAACAGGGGCAGGAGACCCTTCCTTACCTCTACCTCTGTCTCATTGTTCTTATCCAGCCATTTCTTTCAATCAATAGGCTAGAGAAGCATACTGAGAATAAGATTCTGCTCCCAGCATGCTTCACCCAAAACTGCTTGTCTAGGAAGTGCTTGAGAGGGAAGAAAGAGGGACTTCCGGTTGAGTCACAGAGCTCTGAACAAGCCCTGGTGAGAACGGGGCTAACAGGAACTTCTGCTTTCTTTGGTTGGAGGGCATTTAAAAGCCCACCGACATCCTCCCCCAGGTAGGGGAAGGGCTGGGGACGCCTGAGACCCGAGGGGGGTGTGAGTTTGGTGATAGAGGAGCTCTGAATAGGGGTTTCTCTATCTGATTTGAACTCCCCCCCCCCCCAGTGAAGGCTTCGCTAAAATCGCAGCAGGAGTTACCTGGGTCAAGAAATTTGGCTTAAGATCCTCACTGACTCAGCCTCTTGATTTATATGTGAAAAAAAATTGGCAAAAAAGAAACAGCGTTTGAACCGGAGATTTAACGGTGATAAGGAGGCTTTGGGAAGGAGACGACAAATGCGAGATCTGAGGAGGAGGAGGAATGAAGAAAAGACATCAAGCTGATTGGTCAGTAAGGAGTGAAAATATCGTGAGATTGTAGCCTGGAAGTGAGATTTCGCCATTGAGAGAAGGTCATATAGCAACAGGAAGTGGAGGAGCGGCCATTTTAAGAGGGTCAGAAGATTGGGAGGAAATATTTGAGTGGACATTTTGAAAGAGGTCAAGAGAAGACAGGAAGTGAAGAAGTGGACATTTTGTGAAGAGTACTACAGAGAAGTCGCGTCCTCCATTTTGACTAAGGGAAAACTTAATGTTAATATTAAGTTGACTATACAGCATTATAGAAAGTGGGAAATACTGAGTTTTGATAGGGAAACGCTTGCTACATGTCGTATGACTTTAGAGAGAGACAAAGAGCACTTACCTGGAGCGGCTCGAAAATGGCAAAAAAGGGAGATAAAGATCTGCAAATGGCAATGGAAAGTTTAGAGAAGAAACTTAATGACTCTATGAAAGAAATGTGTACCAAAATAACAGAAAATATGGAGAAAATGATGGACGGAATGAAAGGATTGATAGGAGACCTCAAAAATGAAGTGATACAAGTTAAGGTTGAGTTGAAGACAGTAAATCAAAAAGTACAAGATATGGAAAAGAAAACACAAGAAGTAGAGGGAAAGATTGACAGAGTGACTACTGATACTAAGAGATTTGAAGATTATATGCTGAAATTGGAATGTTATGCTATGGAGACCCATCTAAGGCTGAGAGGTGTGCCAGAGAATTTAATGGAAGATACAAAAGAAGATAGAAAAGAAGTGATTAGAATCTTGGCAGAATTTATAGATTTACAACCTGAGGAAATGGAATATCAATGTGACATGGTGTACCGAATAAATTCCCAGTATGCCCGCCAAAAGAACCTGCCTAGGGATATAATAGTGCAATTAATAACAAAGAGAACTAAAGAAGAAATATTGAGAAAGCACTATAGGGACCCTTTGAAGGTAAAAGGGGTAGAAATTGGGATCATGAAAGAACTACCAAGGAAAGTGGTGCAAGATAGGAAAAAATACAGAAAATTGACAGACAAGTTGAGAGGTAAAGGCGTAAGATATAGATGGGAAATTCCACAAGGATTAAGTTTTTATTTGAAGGGTGCACTGATTACAATTAAAACAGTTAGGGAGATGGAAGATTTTTTGGTGAATAATAAAGAAGATTTGGACTAAAAAAGAAATAAAGTTTAATTTTATATCAACGATGGAATACAAACTAATTTCTTGGAATGTGAATGGACTAAATTCACCACAGCGACGAAAATTAATTTTTCATTGGATACAAAAACAAAAGGCAAATATTGTTTGCTTGCAAGAAACACATATTTGTAAAAAGGATTATAAACTTTTGAAAAATAAGAATTTGGGGGAAAAATTTATCTCGGCAACAAATAAAAAAAAAGAGGAATAGTGATGTATTTAAAGAAAGAGCTAGAACTAAAATTAATTTTTAATGATGCAGAAGGAAGATATTTGGCAATAGAAGTTATGTTGAACTACAAAAAGACATTATTAGTTGGAGTATATGCACCAAATGGAGCTAAGGATGGCTTTTTTGAAGCGTTAAAATTGGATCTGGGTCAGATCTATTATGAACAATTGATGGGAGATTTAAATGGAGTTGTGGATTTAGAATTAGACAGGAAGACTAAAAGTAAACGAAAGGAAGGCAAACTACCAGTATCTTTTTTTGAATTGATAGAGCAAGAAAACTTGGAAGACATATGGAGGAAATTAAATCAAGGAGTGCGAGATTATACATTTTATTCGGCAAGGCATAAATCTTTTTCGAGAATAGATGTGATCTGGATGTCTAAAGAGTTAACCTTAATAACTAAGAGTGTAGATATACTGCCTGAGCAGAATTCTGATCATAATCCAACGATATGGAAGGCAGCAACGAAGGCTAGAAAGAAGATATGGAGAATTAACGAAGACTTATTAACAAAGTAGAAAAATGTTGAATATTTACAGACTGAGACCAAACACTTCATTCAAGCTAATATGGACAATGATGTAGAAATCAGGAAGGTTTGGGATGCATATAAGGCTGTGATAAGAGGAAACCTAATAAGTTTAAATAATTGGGGGGAAAAAGAAAAAGAATTTAAGTATAAAGACATTCAGGAGAAAATTAAGCAAAAAGAAAATGATTTAAAGAGAAGGCCAGGGAAAAAGTCTATATTAAGAGAAATAAAGATTCTACAAGAACAACTAAATGCATTAGCATTAAAAGAAATGGAATGGAATTTGAAAAGACTCCAACAAAAATCTTTTGAAGGAGGAAATAAACCAGGGATGTATTTGGCAGGGCAACTGAAGAAAAGAAAAGAGAAAAAAATTGTTATGAAGATCTGTCAAGATGGTAAAGATATAGTGGATCATCATGGAATAAAAAGAGAGTTTTATAAATATTATGCCAAATTATATGGAAAGCAAAAAATAGACAAGGTGGCAATTGAGACATATTTGTCAAAGCTAGATGTGCCAAAGATAAAGGAAGAAATGAAAGACAGATTAAACGATAAGATTACACAAATGGAGATATTGAAAGCCATACAAGATACCAAGCTGGGAAAAGCTCCTGGCCCAGATGGCCTAACGACAAAATTCTATAAAGCTTTAAAATTAGACCTGGTGGTCATGTTAGAGAGTCTCCTGAACGAGATTTTAAAAACGGGATCTATTCCAGACACATGGAGAGAAGCAAATATTTCTTTGATACCAAAAGAGGCGCAAGACTTAACAAATGTTAAGAACTATAGACCTATCTCACTTTTAAACAGTGATTATAAGCTTTTTGCAAAGATAATGGCGGAAAGGTTGAAGGAAACATTAAGTGAGCTGATATCGGAAGAACAAGCAGGTTTTTTGCCAAATAGGCAAATAAAAGATAATTTGCGAATGGTGATAGATGCTGTAGAATTTTATGACAAGCACCCAGAGAAAGAAGTTGCCTTTTTTTTGTTGATGCTGAAAAAGCATTTGACAATCTGAATTGGGACTTCCTGTTGGAATTAACTGACAAGATGGGTTTGGGCGAGAACTTTGCAAAGGCAATTAAGGCAATATATAGTGACCAGAGAGCCTCTTTGACTGTAAACTCTGACAACACAGAAAAATTTAAGGTTGAAAAAGGTACAAGACAAGGGTGCCCTCTGTCTCCATTGCTTTTTATAATGGTGTTAGAAATTTTATTTTTACAGGTCAAAGAGGACTCTGAAATTTCAGGTTTAAAATGTAGAGGTTTTTCATATAAATATAGAGCCTTTGCAGATGATGTGTTGTTTATAATAGAGAACCCAATGAAATCACTGTCAAATCTGTTAGTAAAAATAAAGGAAGGAGATTTAGCAGGCTTTTATGTAAATAAATCAAAGTCCAAGATTCTATGTAAAAATGTCAGTAAAGATAAACAAAAAGATATAGAAAACCTGATCGAATGTGAAGTAGTGCAAAGAAATATTTAGGGGTGGAGTTAACAATGAAGAATATAGATTTGTATAAAAATAATTATGAAAAACTGTGGAAACAAATCGACAAGGATATGTTAAGATGGAATAAATTGAAATTATCATTACTAGGTAGAATCTCTGTGATTAAGATGAACGTGCTACCAAGAATCCTGTTCTTTTTACAAACAATACCGATAATTAGAGACTTCAAAATGTTTGAGCATTGGCAGAGGAAGCTTTTGAATTTTGTGTGGGCGGAAAAAAACCAAGAATTAAGATGAAGGTGCTGTGTGATGCTAAAGAACGAGGAGGATTTCAACTGCCAAATTTGAGGTTGTATTATGAAGCAGTTTGTTTGTCATGGCTTAGTGAATGGTTAAATCTAAAAAACAGAAAACTTTTATCTTTAGAAGGTCATGACAAGATTTTTTGGTGGCATGCATATTTGATGTACGGGAAAAAACAAATGGATGGACACTTCATGCATCATTTCATAAGAAGGAGTTTACATGGTCTGGGAAAAATATATAAAATGCCTGGGAGAAAAAAAGCCGCTATGGATTGTTCCAGCGGAAGTTATAAAACCGACATCAACCTCTCAAGGAGAAGATTGGTTACAGTACAAAGATATTTTGGACATGGAGGGAGGGAAGGTGGAATTAAAGAAAAAGGACGATTTAACTTTTAGGTATGACTGGTTTGGGTACAGACAGATTAAAGACCTATTTGATGCAGATAAGAGAACTGTTGGTTTTAGGGGGGGAAATTCTGAACTAGAAGAGATACTGCTGGGAGAAAAGAAAAAGCAAATTTCAAAGATCTACAGACTGATAAATGAATGGTACACTGCAGATGAACTTGTAAAAGTACAAATGGTGAAGTGGGCAGTGAATGTAAATAAAGAAATAATGATGACATCTTGGGAGCATCTCTGGAAGAAATCATTAAAGATCTCGATATGCAATAATATAAATGAAAATTGTTATAAGATGATGTACAGGTGGTATTTAACTCCAAAAAAACTAGCAAATATGAATAATAAGTTATCTAACAAATGTTGGAAATGTCGTGAGTATGAGGGGTCTTTCTACCATATGTGGTGGACTTGTAAAAAAGCAAAGCATTTCTGGTCAGAGATATTTATAGAGGTCACGAAGGTATTAAGATACACAATTTATAAGAGTCTGGAATTGTTCTTGCTAGGTTTAAACTTAGAGGTAATAGCAGTCAATGATAGAACTTTATTATGGTATATGGTGACAGCAGCAAGGATGATATATGCGAAGTATTGGAAGCAAGAAAAAGTGCCTGATATAGACGAATGGCTACAAAAGATGATATATATGATGGAAATTGATAAAATTACGAGAAGTTTGAATGATGAAATGCTAGAGAAATTTCATTTGGAATGGTATAAATTTGAAGCCTACTTGGAGAAAAATTGGAAGGTCAAGCGTTCATTAATGTTATTAGAATGTTAATAAGAACTATACAATGAACAAAAGTTTTATCTTGGTAAAAAAATAAAATGATAAATGGTTAAAACGTTGTGGGAAGGGTGGGGAGGGAGGAGGGAGTGGAAATGAAATTTATATTGAAGTAAATTTCAATAAAATGTATATACAAAAAAAAAAGAGAGGGAAGAAAGAGGTTAAGATAAGAGGGGGCACAGTGTTCTTGGACTCTGCCACTGACTACTCCCAGCCCATAGAGCCACTTCTTTAAATAGGCTGGGTGAACATATTCCAAAGTCAGCCTGCCCTGAAGGCCAGATGAGCAAGGATGAAGTGGTGAAGGGAAGAGGGCTGGGGAACATATGTGCTGGTGCATGTGCAAATTGCCATAAAAAAGGGTGGTGGCAAATTAAGGTGCCTCTTTGGGCACCACTTCAGCTTGGGCAGAGTCTACTCCTGGTTGATCACTACTAAGTTCATCCCGTATTATGAGAAAGAGCTATCTGGTCAAGATCGCAGATAACGGGGGGGGCAGGGGAGACAGCAACGTTTATACTGTGTTTGAAATGTAACAAAAAGACCACCACAATGAAAGAGTCGATTATAAACAGGTTTGTTCTTTGAGCTTCTTATCAGAAGTAATATTTTATATTGTAAAGTTCTTTAGCATCATTTTAGCCTTGCTCACTAGGGTTAGTTCGGTATGCTTTCAGGTTTTGTTGATTTATACCAATTAGATTTTTCACATTTCTCAAAAAGTAAGAAACAGTTGCCTCTAAAAATGTGTAAAGGCATGTACATCATTCCTGTAGTGTAGATCAGTCTTCACCAAATTTTTGCTGTTCAGCTAGACAGGTTGAGAATTTCACTTTCATAGACATCTCAGTGAAAATTATCTCTGAAAACAGAATCAGAACCTCTGGACTATTGCCATTAAGTGGAAACAAGTGTCAGAGCACAAGCCAAATTCACCCTTCCACCATCACGCTGCTGGCCTAGAGTGTCACAAATGTGCTGTAAGGCACATTTGCAGCTACTCAGGAATTGGCTGTGCCAGGCTACCAGCACCACATCCTGTCCTAAGGCCACCAGTGGAAGTAAGTATTCTGCTAACCAGTGCAGGAGCTGGGAGAGGGTGGCGGGAGGGCATTTCTGGGCAGGGAGAGGGCAGAACAGTGGTTGGGACAGATCCAAGAGAGGTAGATTGGCAGAGGCCTCTTCCACTACATCCTAACTTTCTTCCCAGGCCACCCTACATTACAGGTTATAGGTTGCTCAGACCTCTGCCAGCCATATAGCTGGTGGAGATACAAATAGTCCCATAAGGCTGGCTGGGGCATTACTCCCCTTACCTGAGGAGGCCTCCAGCCGCCTCCTAACCTGCAAAGGATACAGCACAGGCCATGAGGCCTGGCTGCGCCAGTGCAGTTTAGGATTGGGTTGCCTATGAAATAAATATAACTTGCTGCCATTTCATGTTTAGGTTCAGGGTGTTAGAAGAATGATAAGCCTCAAGAGAAATCTGCTGAATGCTTATGGGCCACAAAAATCTGTGAAGCAACTAAGGACAGTGTATAGGTTGGGTATCCCTCATCCAAAGTGCTTGGGACCAGAAGTGTTTTGGATTTTAGATTTTTCTATATTTTGGAATATTTGCATGTACGTAATGATAGATCTTGGGGATGGGGTCCAAGTCTAAATGCAAAATTCATTTATGTTTCATATATCTCTTATATACAAAGCCTGAAGGTAAATTTACACAATATTTTTAATAATTTTGCGCATGAAACAAGGTTTCTTTAGGCAAAAAAGTAAAAAAAGTCATGTTGGTTTTCAAAAAAGTTCCATATTTCGGAATATTCCATATTTCAGAATTCCAGATAAGGGGTGCTCAACCTATATAAGCAGCATTTGATGGATAACAACCTAAACTGAATTCACTCCTAAGTTTACAGTACAGCCATGCATATCTTGTATCTGTGACACACAGTTAACTGTGTCAAATTAATGTAATAACAGGACTAAGGCGTATAACACTTACCTCGGCGTATTTTGCCACACAGCTGGCTTCAACAGCATAGACTTTTCTAGCTCCAGCTTGCACAGCAAAAAATGAAAGGATTCCTGATCCACAACCAACATCTAAGACCACCTTCAAACAAAAGAGAGAGAGGGAGATATGTCATTTATAAAGTTTTGCTCATGCTCTGTGGTATCATTAGTACATTCAGAAAGTACAATAAACATCCAACTGATGTTGCTAAATGCCTAGTTTCTTGTGTGAAGTATATTAAAAAAAAAGATCTCTTAACTTACCAAATGATACCAAAGTGTCTTTATTACAGTTTCAAAGCAAAATGTTAGAAAATGCACACAATGGGGAAGACAAGAGAATGGTTATAGTATAAGATTTGCTCTAAATGCTTTCTCATGACATACAGAGACAGGGCAGCAAACAATACATTGCAATGAAATTATGACAACTGTGTGATTTGTCATACTTATTTTGGAAAATGTGCAAATAAATGGTAATTTACTCTTACAAAGGATTAGAGCAGTTTCCTTGCCATAGTAGTACCGATCATAAATGTTACCACAATTGTGAAGAAAGAGCAAGGACAAATAGCGTGATGATGATTGAAATGCCTTCTAGGACTCTACAAGCGTCTCACTCTGTCCTTGAGATGCAAGGTTACAGCTGTTACAATACCCTAATGCAGTGGTATTCAAACTGGGGCATCGCGATGCCCCAGCCTCAGGGTCCTGGTCCCTTTCCCCTTAAGGGGCGGGGCAGCCAGGAGTGGAGGTATGTTTTGTGAAGGCGGAGCACAATCGCCCCACTCTCACTTTCCCTGACCCGGGGAGCCCTGCAGGCACTCGCGCCCAGCTCCCAGCAGCCAGGGACGGCTGCTGCAGGGACTGGAGGGTGCACCCCAGTCCCTGCAGCCCAGTCAAAAGGGAACATGGAGCGATCGCGCACCGTTTCCGGTTTAGCAGAGCAGGGCGCGATCGCTCTGCTGTCACCTTCCCTGACCTGGGGAGTCCTGCCGAAGGTCGTGCAGGGCTCCCCGCACCCCCGGGGGGCTGCAGGGGGCTTGGGCAAGTGCACCAAGCCCCTGCAGCCCCCCTGAGCAGCGCGATCCTGGGGATTGCGCCGCTGCCTCCCCCCTGCCCCCGCAAAGACTTACTGCAGGATTCAAACTCCCTGTAAGTTTGAAAACCGCAGCCCTAATGTAATGTACCAGTACTAGAAAGATGAATATTGAGAACATGGAATTGTTTTCTGTGTGAAAGTTTAAAGAACAAAGAATCTCACAAAAAAACAAAAAAAGAAAAAAATACCAGCTGTTTTCAGTTCTGCACAGACAGTATTAGTGCTCAACCCTGTGTATGTTTATTCAGAATTAACTCCCACAGTAGTCAATGGGGCTTGCTATCAGGTAAGTGTGTATAGGACTTCATCCCCCAGAGCCCAACCCTAACTCCCCCGGTGCCAATGCATGCACACTGCAGGATGCACATCGCATCTTATGGGGGGTGTAGGTGGGAGGGGGGTGTAGTCATGGAGGACTCCTCAAGCTAAGGAAACCTTCATTCCCTTGGGGTAAGCCTCTGATTCCCCAGTGAGTCACCTCAGATCTATGCCAACTATTTTGCTGGCATAAGTCTGAGGAGAGTAAGGGAGAAGGGACAGGGATAGGATCCTGGCACAAGTTGCTGTCAACAGGATCCACCCCTTCCCTCCCCTGATCTGCCTCCTGCCATCCCTGTCCAGTCACTCCCCTGTTCCCCTCCCACCACCCGCCCCCTGCGCTGGCTTACCTATGCTCTCATGGGTAGCCAGCTGCAGCAGTGAGCCACCAACACTGCTTTGGGGATAAATAAAAAAGCTATAATACATTTTAAAATAGTGGAATTCTTTAACCAAGTGGTTCTCAAAGTGGTGGGATGTGACCCACCACTGAAACATAAATGAGTCACTTTCCCCTCACGTGGAGTGACCCATAAATGGGTGTCCCGATGGTGCTGCAGCGATCACAGCACCATGGGCACTCAGGTGCATTTAAACTTATCTGAGGGGACTGTGCAGCCTCCTGGAGACTCACAATCCCCTCTGTGAGCCTCTCCCTCCACTGCTGTGGGCTCCGATCTTCAGTCAGAGCCCACTTCCATTTTTGGAAACTCCACGCTGCAGAGCTCCAACCCAAACCAGAAATGGGCTCCACTGCAGATCAGAGCCCCCTGCAGCAGAGGAGAAGCTTGCAGATGGGGTTGTGAGCTTCTAGGACCCTCAGGGAGGCTGAACAGTCCCCCCAGGTATATTTAAATACGCCTGAGTGCCCATGGCGCTGCGATTGCTGCGGCGCCATCAGGGCATCCTCACCTATCCCAGTCCCCGCCCCCACAAGTATTTATCCCAGGTTCTCAGAGGTTGAGAACCACTGCTTTAACCCAATTATCTATTTTCATGGAAAAGAAAATACACTTCCAAAAGTCAAGTCAAATTTATGTGTACTAGGTTATAAGAAAGTGTCTGATCAAAGTTAATTTTTCTCCCCAATACAAATTGATAAATTATACATATTTTTTAGACAAAAGTGCAATACAATACTAGTGCAGCATATCCTCCACTACACCTGCCCCAGAGAAACAGAACTTTCACAATGGAAACCCATAAACAGAGAGGGAACCGACATGGTCCTCCATGTCATTCTCCACAAAAGTTAAAAATGGTACTGAGTTAACAAACCTGCTCTTACAAGCACAGTCATTCGGTTTGTTCAGGGCTAAACTTGCAGTACTGCTCATCAACCTTGAGAAATATTAGAAGAATTTCTCCCTGTGCCTAAGAAAACCAGCGTTACCCAGGAAACCATGTAGTAGTGGACCAGTCATGAAAAGTACTTGCTATAGAAACCAGTCTAATGAAAGCAGTAATGTTATGTGACTTCCGTTCTCACTGTAATCAGTTTGATTTTGTTACAGAGACATTGTGAATACTGAAGGTTACAAACGCTGCCTTGCTAATTCTACGTAGCCTGAAATGAATCCTTTCAGCCAAACTGTGTCCAAGCTTACTTTCAATTCCTAGGACAGAACTGAATTGGGCTCTTTTTTATTTCACCAGCGGTAAGCTGTCAAAGTGTCCGTTTCAATTACGGTTTGAGGTAGGTACCGGCCCACACTTTATGCCTAAAAGAATCATCCCTACACAAGAGGGATGTTGACTTAAAAATAATAACACACATGGGTGAGAGTTCATAATCAGACAAATTTTATGTTGAAATACAGGGTTGATAGGCTTCTGTGTATTGAACATAGGCCAACCCTGCTAGCTGGCCACCAGAAACTTTTTCAAGTGATGCTTTTCTTATATTTAGCACAGGGAGACTAACTGTCCCTATTTTCCCCAGCACAGTGCCTTTTCTAGTAACTGTTGCTGGTGGGGGGGGGGTCTGCTTTTTTTAAAGATTGTGAGCTCTTTTGGGATAGGGAGCCATTTGGTTATTTTACCTAGCCTGTAAACTGCTTTGTGAACTTTTTGTTGAAAAGTGATATAAATACTGTTAATAATAATACTTGCATTGCAGTTTTATACATGAAGTCCTTCACTCTATATCTAGCCTAGTACTGTTCACTCTGACAAGAACTCTAAGGGCCCGATCCTATTCAGATTTCCTGCACTGATATAGCCATGCTGATTGGGCTGTGAGCTCCAACCTGTGCTGGGGGGGGGGCAGTCATAGAGCACTCCTCCTCAAGATATGGAATGTTTGTTCCCTTGCCAAGGGGCTGGATTGTGGCTACATCAGTGCTGAAAAGTTGGTTAGGACTGGGCCCAAAGTCTCCTTAAGAAGAGCTTCCCAAGCCTTCTACTCAAGATTCTTTAAAATGAAGTGCTGGAGATGGAAAGTTTATTGGATGGGAGTTTATATATGCAAAGGAAGTGCTTTATTACTGAGCTGAGAACTCTTGTCAACTTTGCAACTCCTTTTCATGAAAGCAATGGTTCTCACACATTTAGCACCGGGACCCACTTTTTAGAATGAGAATCTGTCAGGACCCACCAGAAGTGATGTCATGACCGGAAGTGACATCATCAAGTAGGAAAATTTTTAACAAACCTAAGTTGCAGCCCTATCTACACTTACCCAGGAGTAAGTCCTGTTACTAGCATTGTTAAGAGAATATACATAGCTTGTTAAAAGTATAGGTCTGTAACATTTCCTCAAATGCAGTCACTTACCAGGGTAGCATCAAGTCTGATATATTAAAAATAAAATATTGAAGTGAATGGGGACCCACCTGAAATTGGCTCGCGACCCACCTAGTGGGTTAGAATCCACAGTTTGAGAAACACTGCATTAAAGCATTAGAGACAACTGATAAATGTAAAAATGTATATGGTCAATATAAAGCAGACTTTTTTCCTACTTCAATATGATACAACCATTGATGAGGAAAAATAAACAACAGGACAAACCCAAAATGGCCCACCCAACATTGTCACTCCAAGGATGGCCCAACCAGGTCTGCCGCCTGATGCCACCCCTGACGTGTCACTGCCACTTGTGTGTGCACACCCCCCATCCAAAAAATAGATTATTTCATCACACAGTTCAATGCAAGGAAGTGGGTGAAGTGGATCAATGCAGCTCATGTCTGCAGCAGGCTGGAGGAAGGCAAGGGTGGCAGAGGGTGAAGGGCACCCCAAATCTGCCACCCCTCTCATCCATGTTTGTTGCAAGGCACATAATTTGTTTCATGGTTGGGTCAGCCTTGTGTCACCCTATTTGCAGCCTACGGGGGAAACAATCACAATTATATTTTTGACACTTTTTGGGTAGGAAGAACCGAAGAAAAAATTGTGCCCAGCAGTAACAGGAAGCATGTTTACTACCACTGCCAGGATCACAGGACAAGTGCAGCAGGGGAAATAAATAAAAGGGAGAAGCAACTTTACAAAAGGTTGCAAAACATTTATCACCCAAAGTTCCTCATTTGGAGCCAAAACTGTACTACAATGTACTACAAAACTGTACTACTACGCTGTAAACTGTATATGCAATTTTTCTCCCATTGTGAATTGGTATTGGCAACCTTCAGTCTCGAAAGACTATGGTATCGCGCTCTGAAAGGTGGTTCTGGCACAGCGTCTAGTGTGGCTGAAAAGGCCAATCCGGGAGTGACAATCCCTTCCACACCGGGAGCAAGTGCAGTCTGTCCCTGGTCTGTCTCCCTGGCTATGGGCCTTCCTTCTTTGCCTCTTAGCCTCAGACTGTTGGCAAAGTGTCTCTTCAAACTGGGAAAGGCCATGCTGCACAGCCTGCCTCCAAGCGGGCCGCTCAGAGGCCAGGGTTTCCCACTTGTTGAGGTCCATCCCTAAGGCCTTCAGATCCCTCTTGCAGATGTCCTTGTATCGCAGCTGTGGTCTACCTGTAGGGCGCTTTCCTTGCACGAGTTCTCCATAGAGGAGATCCTTTGGGATCCGGCCATCATCCATTCTCACGACATGACCAAGCCAACGCAGGCGTCTCTGTTTCAGCAGTGAATACATGCTAGGGATTCCAGCACATTCCAGGACTGTGTTGTTTGGAACTTTGTCCTGCCAGGTGATGCCGAGGATGCGTCGGAGGCAGCGCATGTGGAAAGCGCTCAGTTTCCTCTCCTGTTGTGAGCAAAGAGTCCATGACTCGCTGCAGTACAGAAGTGTACTCAGGACGCAAGCTCTGTAGACCTGGATCTTGGTATGTTCCGTCAGCTTCTTGTTGGACCAGACTCTCTTTGTGAGTCTGGAAAACGTGGTAGCTGCTTTACCGATGCGCTTGTTTAGCTCGGTATCGAGAGAATGTGTGTCGGAGATCGTTGAGCCAAGGTACACAAAGTCATGGACAACCTCCAGTTCATGCTCAGAGATTGTAATGCAGGGAGGTGAGTCCATTGTGAATTATAGCACTGCATTTTCAACTGAATTTTATAAGTTTCAAATTGGCCAGAATAACCCAAAAGAATATAACTCAATTCAAAACACGTGTTTTTGAATTTTGAGCATTAAAAAAAAACCACCTCTGGTCTCTTAAAAGTCTGTCTTCTAGTTTTGTAAATTAAAGGCAGCTTTTCAAGCGATTAGTTTAACACTGTACAGGAAGAACATAGGAGAAGTACCTTTGACAGGGAGATACTTCCCTCTCTCCCAACCTGCTCTGATAGCAGAAAGCCAGTGGTGTGGAGACTGCACAGCTCCCTCCTGGCAACACTGGATGAATTCCGATCTGCTGTATGCACTTCCACTTTTTCAGTACTTGCAAAGGGGGCTTAGCACATACTGTACATGCAGGATGTCCCAAGTTCCACCCCAAGCATTTTTAGTTAAGATCAAGTAAGGTAGCAAAGACTAAAAAAGAATCCATGCCCAAGAACCTGGGAAGCCACTGCCCATCAGAGAAGACAGCAGGGCCAGCATAAGGCCCCCATGACACTTGAGGCAGTATGCTCAGTCCTGCCCCCCCTTACCCAATAAAGTTCCAGCCTCTGCTGTTCCCACTCTCCAATCTTCTAACTCAGCACTCTCTTTGACTCCACATTTCCTCTTCCTCTCTGTCCCTCCCTCGCCCTTTTCCAATCCAGGGAGTGGAAGGAAGAAGAGCTACAGTGACAGCAAGTACGAATACAGCAAAGGGCACCTCTCCCATCTGCTGCCTATGGAAACTGCTTCAGTTGGACTCATGGATAGTCCGGCCCCAGTAGATAGCAGTAGGATAGATTAACGAATGGTCTGACTTAGAATTACGCTTGCTATGAGCAACATTGCAGACGGGCTGGCACAAATATATGTAGAATAAGGTTGCCAAATCCCTGATAGAGCTTACCTTATCTTTAAAATCTATATGGTTCTGTAATATTGCCCGGTGATATGTGGCTGTCCTCACAAAATCCTGCATCATATTCTGTTGCTGAGATAAGCAGCCATAAAACTACATGGAAATTAGAGGAAAACCAGAAAAACAATGCATTAAAATGTGTCTGCTGCCATTTGTCTGCTACACTTCATGCAATAAGACTAAAGCTTTTTGTGGCAAAAGCCTACATCAGCATTTTCAAGAAGTCTGAGAAATGCAGAAAACCTGAGAAGGAATTTACCTCTCCCAGGACTCCGATTCAATGAAATTGTACCTGAAAATACTGAGCCGCAGAGGATTCTTCTGTTCTCTGATTGAACACGGAATGCTCCTTCTTCCAATTCCTGCAGTTCTTCAGCGTATTTGAAAACATACTATATTCTGAAACAGAAATAATGAAGCTACAGCTACTGCAATTCAATACTGAAGCATGAAAGGCAGGGAACAAAAATGCCCAGCAGGTTTTTCTAGGACACCTGGTGGAAATGGTTTATTATGTACAGCTACCAATATAATACAAAGCTACTGTAGCTTATATAATGATAAACTACATCCATGCTAAGTTGTGAAGAATCAGGCAACTGGACTGCTATTGAGTTGCTTTGTATCCTCTGCAAAATGCAATATAAAATTCTTGAAGTAAATATGGGTGGCACCCACAGTTTCCTCCCTATGGAGAGACGAAAACTGTGGATGCTACTCAAAGTAAATAACCCTGTATTACTTCATTATATTTTACTCTTTTCTGTAACCACACCTTTGTAAAAACATATTAACTCACTGGGACCAGGCGCTCCTACGGGCAGCAAAGTGGTTGATTTCTGTTTTACAAAGTGGCCCTTTGTGGCCTGGAAATCAGTGGTGAAAAATAGGTGCTTCCTTAAATTACCATTAAGTACCCATTCAGATTAGACTTTATCTGAGAGAGTAAGATAAATACTTTTTATTAGAATAAAATCAGTGGTGGGAAGTTGATTAAGAGAAAAAAACAACACAATGATTGTGCTTATTTATTTTTAAAATCTATTTATTGCCTTTCAAAGACAATAGATTTCAATGCACAAAATTTAAAAACTAATGATGACATCCATAATTACAAAGATCTGTTGATGAATGTGTCTAGCTCATGTTGCTTGGCACCACTGTAAACGGAGTACTGTTTCTCTCATTAGTTCTTCAGTTTGGAATGTTAGATAAGTTTTTGAACATGCATTAGAGGCTGGAAGCCCACTACATGTTGAAATGCAACTGCTTTTTTGGTGGATGAGCAGAAGTTCTTTTAACATTAACAAGATGGTTGCTGAATGTGAGTTAACCAGCATAATTAGACTGCTTGAACAAGTAGCCTTCTGTTCAGCAAGACCTTCAGTTGCTCAATTTCTCTGACAGTCTCTTGCAACATTTTATTTATTTCAAACCATCTCTAGCCCACATTTCTTCCCCCATTTAAAAAGGAGGAATCCAGGGTCACTTAAAAACTGAAAACAAAAATCAATAAATACGTAAACATGATCAGACAAGTAGCAACCAACCAAAACCAAATTTCATATGGTGGCTATTACATCTAGATCTAAAACTATCTCTTCCCCCTTCCCCCACATGTGCTGCAGGGGGAAGACTGAATTTTCAAGTGGCTCTCCACCATGACTGGTGATTGGGTACAGTGCAAATCAAAGTGAAATCACACCACAGTTCCCTAAGGGCATTATAATAATCTGCAAGCACATGACAAAATCAGAGTGCACACACCAACATTAAGAACTACAAAAGAACATTCCCCAAATGCTGAGAAAAAGCATGCCTGCTCACACATTTCTACCCATACATTGATGTAGTCTTTAGAAGCCATCCCCCAAGTGCCCTGAGCCCAATATGAAGTTACAAGACCCATCCCTTGCCTCTGATTTTTCAGCCTTTCACAGATGGTAAGATTTGTGTGCTTCTCATTTTACGTAGAGAAGAGAGACACACTCACTCTACCCCACTGAGTTCTCTGCATGAGCTAATCTATCTCACATTCTGATAATGTGATACTTGGAAGCAGTGAGCATCTTTCTTGACACTTCTAGGTATTACTGAAGTTGGTGCAAGGTAAAGATAAACCCTGCAGCTCTCCTGAGCTCCAGTGAAACAGCAGGATCTATCCACTGGGTGCCAAGATTTGCTGCCTCTAATGTTCCCCAGTGCCTGGTATGAGTCATACATTGAACTCAGGTTGGAGAGGTGCCAGTAGCAATCCTCAGAAATGGCTGGGCACAAAGACTACAAAATTCACACTCCCCTATTCACACATTTATGTTTTCAGAGCCAATGTTCACAAATAGCACAAACTGAAAACTTGTATCTGTAATGCAAAATGAGAATAAAATTAACTTTTATGAAACCAATGAGAGAAAATTATCTCATTTTAAGGTGCTTCCAGTAGACAACAAGTACAGTGGAAGCTGGAAGGCTATGCATTCACAGGTTGAGCTGTTTCAAATAGATAACCATTGTTTGCAAAAGACCAACCTTTCCTTAACAGATACACTGACATTCAATTTTACGGCCTGCTTCATACTATTCAGGTGTTGCACACATGTTCCACAGGAAAAAGAGAGTATCACCCATGATTTACTGCTGTCTAAATGCCAAAAACTGGAAGACAGAGAATAGCAGTCCTCTGCATGAATGCAGACTGGGCATTTGTTTGTCATTATAAAGGAGGCTGAAACAGGAGTCTGACAATCTAAAACTAATCTAAATCAACATAATTTTCAAGTCACATATAATGATACAATTCCCACTGAAATTGGCAGATATACGCCACTGTAAACAATTTGGGAATTGCAGGCTCTTCTCTTTATAGATGCCATTTCACAACTAAGTTTAAATTAACTCAACAATATAAGCGGTTAATTCTGCGCTACCCTATTTCATCCCTCTACAATCAGGAATGCACAGCTTGTAATGTACAAAGCTGAACACTGCCTACCAATCATGCATTGTGACTTGCCAAGTGCTTGACAACACCCTTCCTAACCCTTTCCTTTTCAGCCCTAGGCAGAAAGAGAAAAATAGAAGACCTATGAAGGCTCAGATCAGTCATTGAACATGGGTGGCAACAGTATCCAATTTGGTAGGCAGGCACAAATTGTACAGGCCTGATCTAAAATGAAGCAACTTTTCTTATTTAAATTTTAAGATACCAGCACTTCATACACATTATTTCTGAGGCAAAAGTCAACAGGGTCCACATTTGGGCTTCATACAACAAACTCCCTGTTGTTTCCAAGGGACAGCTCTAATTGAGATACGTCTAAAACAGTGTTGGCAACATATTACTCATGAGCCGTATTCGGCCCATCACCCACAGTCTTCAGCCCATAGCGGAGTGATGGCCACCATATTGCCCTAGGAAGCCGCCATGGCAACAGGATTCTGTGAAGCTGTCCAGCGTGCGGCAAATTGGGTAGATGTTTTGTCACCCATGCCCATGATGGAGCAAAATGTGAACACTGTGGTGGGCAACAAGTCGGTGGTGGTGGGATGTGGGCTGGAGGAAGGTGGCAGTGGCTGCCTTGTAGGCTTTTTGGCACAGTGCTGAGTGCAATGGGTGTACTCCGTTTCAACCTGCTCGCTCACTGTTCCCTCTGAGCAGCTGTGTATCTCTAAACCTCCAAGCTCATGACAATGTCATTGCTGGACAACTGCAAGCGGAGTTGCAAACTTTGGTGCTATGCCACAGAAGACTACTGACCCCCTGATCTAAAGTTACCTGGCAAATATAATTTAAAAAGGAATCTTTATAAAGTGCCTTGAGGCAGCGACTGATGAAGGCTGTCCAGTGCATATACTAAAAGATGCCAGGCTTATAAACAAATATGAGTTTATCCTATAACAAATCATAGCCATTTGCATCTTTTACCTGGCCCTCTGACACAAACATTTGAATACAATATGATCAAAAGAGAATAAAAGCAAGCGAATTGAAGAAAAGTGTATCAGTGCATGCACATTATGGCTTAAGGGCCAATTACATACCTGAATGTGACCTGAACTGGAGTAAGGCACTGCTATATCCAAGCGTTATCAGAACAGATTCTTTTCCCACACGGCAGTATTCAGTATCTTTGTTAACCAAGCATTTAAACACACAAACCCCATCAGCTGCAGAGAGAAAAAAGAAAATACTTTCGAGAGTTTGTTCTCTAAAGGGAAGAAAAACCAAGTATCTATATCTATCAACCTTTTCTCAGTTTGTATTAGCAGATGCTATTTTAAATAGAGGAATATGTACGCTTCAAATGACATTATTTACGTTCATTTTACGTTTTGTATCATGTCTTCAACTTTTCTTAATTGTTTATGGAACCCAGAATCCTGTTTATAACAAACTAATTTAGCATAATACATAAGAAAAGCCTTGCTGGATCAGTCCCATCTACCTCAACATTCCATTTCCCACCAGCAGCCTCTGAAAAGCCCACAAACAAGAGAGAAAGGCACAGTTCTCTCCCATCGTTGATCTCCTGCAACGGCCATTCCCAGGCATATTACTGCTGAACTTGAAGGTCATGAATATCCATCACAACTAGTAACTTTCTACTAATTCTGACCTCCATGAGCTCTAAAGAGCCTGGTGCAAATCTCAAGTCTGGGATAAATAGGGGTACAACCCTATCCAACTTTCCAGCGCTGATGCAGCTGTGTCAACAAGAGCATGCACTCCATCCTGCGATGAAGGGACAGTCATGAAGGCCTCTTCAAGGCAGAGTTTGTTTGCCTTGCCTCAAGGCTGTAACGGTGCTGGAAAGTTGGGTAAGGATTGGACGCTAGGTGACGATAAGCAAGCTATTCTCCCTGTCTCAACCTCTCCATCTGTAATATGAAGAGGGTGGAAAAACATAAATGAAGCACACTGAACACTCTGAAACTCTATATAAATGTTGAACGCGTATTATCATTATGTTTATGTCATGCCTTATTTTGACACAGCATTGAAGACACATCAGGAAAAAGACTGAGGCAGTGTGATACAATTCCTTCTCTTACTCTTACTTGAGATTCATGTGCAAAACTTTATAATGGCCAGCTTCATACATACACTATTGAATTACCTTTTTCCTGGGAGGGGGAAACTTTCTTTTCAACATGTAAACTTCCTATTTTGCAGGGTTATATCGATGTGGGGGCATTTTCAAACAAACCATCTCCCCTGCATAACCCAAGGTGGTACAAGGTGAGAAAGCATGTGGGTATGTAGAAATTATATCACGTTCCTAACCTTAATTATTTGCCGCTAGAGAAAGAGATACCAAGGTGCTATGCTGATGTTTTCCGGACATATATGAGGTGTTGTTCACTGGGGTATTGAATTATAGGTGTTGGTGGTACTTAAGACAATTAGAACATGAGAAGTGGTACATCAAAAGAGAAAGGTTGAAAAACAATGTATTATACAATATCTGAATCTGCTGTTATAATGCTGCACAAAACTCCAAACATCTCTCTCTCACACACACACTTCAAAAGTTAACATTCCTGTCATGTTGCGTTTCTTTATGTCTGATAAAGGGACGTTCATTCTTTGTTCCATTACAGCCCAACTCAACCATGGTTAATAGTTTTTCCTTTAAGGAGAAACATGTACAGTAATATGAAATTCCTTAATTGGTTTCTCCAAATGAAGTCAATGCAATCCTTTCCTTCTTTAGTTCCGGCACATCATTACAGTGACTTTAATCTTTCGTAGCACATTATGGGAAATGCATGATCTGAAACATGATCACAAAACTGCTTCCTATGTATGTTCCTTTTCTTCCACCTGCCACCTTTCCGATAATAAATCTGCTATTTGTTGTATTGTAGTTCGGTTCCTTTTAATCCTCGCTTAGCACAACATGTAGCTGCTGCTCTCTAGAATTTAAAAAAAGTACAGTCTTTCAAAATCATCCAAGTAAGGAACTCAGCCAAAAGGAATCCAATGGTATATTACCACTCGTGGTCAACATACTAGAGCTATCAATTAGGAGAGAGTCATATTCTCTACTTTTTAAAAATATTTTGAGAAAAATTGCATAATAGTGCAATAGTATATTGCACTAGAACAGACAGGCCAGGAGGCCTGCACTGTATCCAGCACAAAATAGGGCTGCAAAATGGCTCAGTCAGAGGTAAGGGGAAATGAGTTGGAATATCCGCATGACATTTAATATAGTGCTATATTCTACATAAAAATCCACAATGCAGAGGCAAGATTAAAAGTATCTTAATCCAGGAATCCTCCTCAGTTCTACAAAGCTACAAATTCTACAAATTTAGGATTGCAATTCTACAAAGTTCTACAAATTCAGGATTGCAGGTTTCAACCAGCAAAGCCTCGCTTTAACATTTAAATCCTATAGTTAAAGTAGTGTCTGTTTCTTTAGTCACTAGCAACACTGAAATTGACTTTTTAATGAGTCATTATCTGAAATAAAGCCATTCCCTGGCCAATTGCATTGCTGAAATCGGTCTTTTAAATTAGTCTCTTCCTTAAGTTAGTTCCCATTGTTCCCAGCCAATGGCATTATCGAACTTGGCTCCTTAATTGGTCAGTCCCTTTTTGCCGCTGTAGCAATCCCACCATTTGTTTATTTATTGTGTTTCATTTATTAGCACAGTACTTTAGCCAAAAAGCAATGTTTAAAAAAATCATTAAAATTTTGTATTTGCACATTCTCATTTCATAATACAAAAATGAAATAATTTCTTTGTTAAGGAGGAAAATTCTAGCTGTGGGGGAAGGGACCACATGACAGGTAATGAGAATAGCAGCATAACCAGGAAGTGCAGACGAAACAATGCAAAAATGCAATACAATACCAAACACATCACCAGCTGTCTCATGGGCCATTTCTCCTGCCAGGCATATACTGGCTGACTCATAGAGTTATGGATGTCCAAGTTTCAGGTAGCTACTCTGGTGCTTTTGTGCATGCACAGTACATTCTTTGTGTTGCTTTTGATAGTGATAGTGCTGAGCACTATTTCAAGCTAAATATGTTCCAACTTTCATACAGACCTCTGGAACAAAACCAGAATGTGGGGGACTTAATGCATGAATTGCCAACCTACAAATGACAGGTTAGCAATGCAATTTCATTTGAAGTAAGAAAAATCATAAACCACAAAAAAATAGAAGACAGAGAAAACAGTAAAATGCAACAATCTGATAACAATGTCATCTAGAAATGATACTGCACTCAAATGCTGACAACTTGAAAGAAGTAGCTTAGATGGAAGCATTTCAAGTCTTTTATGTCTAGAGTACAGTGGTTAACTATGAAGAATAGTACAGTACATGGAGCAGGACCTTCTTGGCACTGAGGAACTCCTTCCCATAGTCATGACTGCTCTTTCCATACATATTGCATATTAGGTGGCTGGCTACAGTGGTATCATTCCATCAAGCTTTTGGACTGTAATTGATATGGTTTTGATTTGCATCTATTTTGGATTGTCATGGCTAGGTTCAGATATGTAACTCAAAACCATAATTAAACCATGGTTCAGCACTAAGTGAGGATGGGAAATGTGCCATTCTAGTTTATGATTTAAAACACATTAAAACTTTGATCTACATGTGAATCCACACAAGCAATGATTCCACGCATGGTACATAAACACATTAGAAAACTGCCACAAAAGGTATATGTGTGAGATTACTCTATGTGACAATTCATGCACATAAGTTTTGTGCATTCAATATATATAAGATACTGTATTTTATATCTTTGTTAGCTGCCTTGCCCTTTTTTTTTTTTTTTGCAAAAGTGAAAGGCAGGATATATATATCATGCATGTTTTAAAATAAATATGTGAACACCATGTATGAAACATGCAGCACATGAAGTAGCAATCTTATCTCCTGACCATTTACATTTACTTCGTATTTCACAGATTGACAGACACCATGCAAACAAGAGACCTACTATTTTGATTATACTGTACAGTACGTATGTATTCTGATAGAGAATAAGATTATAAATCTGTTGGTTATTTTCATCAATTTCACTCAATGATTGCATGCAGCCAGAAGATGCTAAAAACATCACTAGAAAAATAAAACCACAAAATGTGACAGCTATGACTATCTGCAAACTATTTGATAGTTTATAAGCGAGCGTATCAAATGAATTCCGTAGATTTAACTCATGGTGTCGCCTACATACTTTTGGCAGAAATTAGATGCTTGGTTCAATGTGTAAACACACTGCTCTGTACAAAAAGAACTATCATAACTAAATGCCAAAACAGATAAGTAACTTGTCCGCATATCAGCTAATTTACCAGAAACACAAAAGCAGGAATAAAGAAGCTATTCCACAAACTGACATCATATTAAGACACTAACATTTTGTATAGCTGCCGTCAAACCGTCTGGCAGGGTTTGAAACAGTTCTTCCTTTGCCAAAATGAGGCTTCACAAGCTGTTACAGTTTTGGTTTCTTGTTCAGATCCTACAGAAACACAACAGATATTCTGCAGAAAATCTGTGTGGGGTTTCTGAGCTGGAGTAAAGAAGATCAAGACTTTGCTTTCACTCTCATTCCTCAACTGGGAGAGGAGCCAGATGGAATTGAGTTACTACAACAAGGGTGAGAGCACGGAGATCTATTACTGCTTGACAAGTTGGGAAGTCATCTGTTGTCACTTTTCCCTGCACTGTAGGTCCTTGTTTACCATCTTGAACAACACTGAATCTGGTCAATGTGGCCTCTCCTCAAAACAGTTTATGGAGCAAATCAGGATTTACTATTCCTGCTACCCACTATTGTTACCAGCTGCTGCCAAACAACTTGCTGCTACTGTTGCAACTGAAATGCCCATATATAATCGCATATGCAAAAAGGACACCCTGAGCAAGCAAACATGACAGCTGTTTAACAAACAGTAATACCGCTTATAGCATTTATCCCTAATGTTATTCTTACAGCATTATAAAAAAGAAAAAAAATTAAAATCCATAAAACAGCACAGGAGATAATGGCTTTCTGCATTGAGAAGCTGCGCATTCTGGTTACACACTGCGCCAATGAGGGTGGTAAATTCTGAGTATACTGAGCTCATTACTAGCTACCATAAAATGCTTTGGGTGAGGAACAGCAGGCAACACAGTCTACCCTACACGTAATTCCCAAGGAATAGTTGCAACCTGGCTCATCCTCCTGGGATTAGTTCATCCCATCATCTTCCACCATTGCCATGTAGGAGGAATGATGGCAGCAGCAGTCAAAGTGGTATAATCTAGTGCACTGGCGAATATAGGACTGTGAACACAGCTACATTGGAATAGTGCTATAACAGCACTCATTGCCTCCTATTGCGCTATTTCACACAGTACTATTTTGTCCAGGAACATACCCACCATGTTCAGGGAGATATTACAGCATTCACAGTGACTGCATGAATCAAAAACTTGGATGGGTGACAGTGCAGTAGTAGCTGCAGGCAGAATTCCAGGAGTATCTGCACTGTAAGCAGTGCTATGGCAGCAGAAAGAAGCAACGAGCCCTTATATACATACTTCTGAGCAGAACCAAAAGGGCCTCTGGCCTCTGGAGCACAGAGGCTCCAGAGGGTTCAGGCGGCCCCAAGTCCGCACATAGCCCAATCCTATGCCTTTCTACTCAGAATTAAGTTCCATTGTAGTCAATAGGGCTTACTCCCAGGAAAGTGTGAATAGGATTGTGGCCATATTCAAACATCAGCAGAATCTGAAATCCAAAGATTCAAACATTGTGCAGATAAAGAGGGCCAACCTGTACTCCCTGCTGTGTATAGCATTGCAGCCTTAGTTCACAACAGAATCAGTTTGGTGTCTTCATGATCCCAAACAACTGATGTGAATAAACTGGCCAGGAAGTACTATTTTGTGGCAGGATTTCAATTAAAAAAAAATACATTAAACTGGAGAAATTGTGTTCAGTCTGATTGCAATTGATAAAGAAATAAAATTTCCTGTTTTGGAAGGATATTGGTTTGCTAATGAATAAAGCAAGAGGGCTAGTAAATAAATATTTGGCAAATATACTGAAAAGAACACTTTACAGCAATGAGCAATCTGATAATTAAAAATCAGTGTGTGGTTTGCAGCCACGGAAAACATGGAGCCATGGAGTGAGAAGACATTTGTAATTAACTTGATCACAGAACAGTACAATACAAACCTACTTTTAAAACATTCAAAATGACACATTTTTATTGGCACTAAATACTGAACTTCAGATGCAATAAAAACCTTAAAGCAAGAATCTTGAGGAACGAGTTATGCATATCTTTGTTTTCAGAGATCACGGCTCAATGATATTTGAAATGAGAACTCTTTATCCCTTCACTGGAAGTATGTCTAGACGGTGGTTATTTATTTGAAAAATAAAATTATCTACAACATCTTCACATCTGTACATATGTCTCCAATCATTAAGAGGAAGAATTAGATATTTCTATAAGTACCCTCTGGATTCTGACCACTAAGATGGTGCGTAAGCTGTATCAGTCTTACATTTACTTGAATAAATACCACATGAATACTTGCCAACAGCAGAGAGCAAATACTTCAGGCAAAGACATAGCAAAAGCTTTGGACCACAACCATATATACACACATGTATGATAGTTTCCTAAAACAACTAACAGCCCAGTCCTGAGCTGCCTGGAGCGCAGGACTGCAGCAGTGCTGAAAATGTCTGCAATCACATCTGGCATGCTCCAGGCAGCCGCCAGCAGCTCCTCAGGAGAAAGGGACTTTTGTCCCCTTCCCCAGGTAAAGCGAGTAGCCCCACAATGGGACTACTCAATTCTATGGTGACCCAAACATCGCCATAGAATCAAGAGCTTCCGTGTCAAGCAGTGACCCTGACAAAGAGGCTCTGAATCCAGTGGAGCAAAGTTTCACCAGTCCCACCTCCCTCCCCCCCCCCCGCCCGGAACACCTCCTACCCACCCTCTCCCCACCCACCCTCTGCCTCCCCCCTTCCCAGAACACCTCCTCCCTGCCTCCCCCCACCTACCTCTCTGCTGCTCAGCAGTTCATGTGATCACTGAGTGGCAGCACACCAGCGCTAGGGCCCGCAAACATGCCTTATGGCACGTTTGAAACAGTGCATGCTGGAGGTGAGCAGACGCACTGAGCTCATATTGGGCTCTCACTCATCAAAGAAGCCTGGGACTCTGTCTTTTGAAAGACAATTTGACTTTCCTTTAATGGCCTTCCATGTAAATATAATAAACCCGAAAGTAATTAAGGGATGGATTTTTCAGCACCAGCACAAAGGCTTACATCTGCACAATAATATTTGTTATGATTTTCAAATTTTCTTCCTCTTTTATATGTGGTTCCCTCCCTATCATACATTTTAAAAATAGATCAGAGTCTTAAGGAAACAATAATAAATCAGCAAGAAGATAATGATGCCAACTACTTGAAAAAAAATAAATGACAGGGATGGAGTTAAATGTCCAGATAAATGTTCTTTGTGGGATTTCTTTGGATAAGTAACTACAACTCTGGTCAGTAGTGCTAAAGACACTCCAGAATAATGTTTCCTCTGATACAACCTACCTATCCAATTTACTGGATTTTTACTCTGCCTTTCTGCTCCTCAAGCAGCCCTCAAGGTGGTTTACAAAATTTTCTGGAAAAAAATACAATAATAAAAAGGAAATCACCTTAACTTTCTTTAAAATAAGTTACAGTTCCAGTGGAAGCTTCCCTCTCATGGCTTATAATAGCTGATGGGGGAGAATTTTCATCAGTTGGAGGCATGAAGTGTTAAATGTCACCTCCCTGCACATCCCAATTACACCTCCCTGCCCCATAGCTAATTTAATCAAGGAAAATAAGATGGATCCACCGCTAATATGCCTAGGTGTCATGTCTGGTCAGATTCTTATTTCAGTCACCCAGTAAGGTACAGATTACAATCTAAAAAGGCTTGGGTGGAAGGTGACATTGTCCTTATAACTGGAGTTTCTTTCACTGACATGGAAAAAGAAGAGTACTAGGATATGCTCAGGCTCCTCCAAGTTTGCTTTGAGACTTCCATTTAATCTTCTCACCAAGTGCCCTGGTGTATATTTATATATTTACTTCCTACCCCCCTATCACCCAGACTAGGGGTGGGGAACTTGCAGCATTAAGGCTGCAAGCGGACTGTTGGGGTACCAATTGTAGCTTTTTGTATATCTGCCCACAGATACTAAATTTGCCTTTTATTTCATGATATAACACCAAACTCGGGGTATTTTTTTTCACTAACATTTATTTATTCTTTCCTGTCAGTGGCAACTCAGTAATTTAACTCTGTCCAGTAACTCATCCAGTGACTCGTGTCATACTCCTGAGATGGAAAGAACGGTATCATGTGAAATAAAAATGTATGCCTTTTCTAGTTGAAAAAATAATGATCATATATAAAAGTAAAATTAAAAAAATACACAAAAAAATGTGGACTTCCAAGATAAAAAGGTTCCCCACACCTGACCTACACTTTTTAGTCTAGGGCTTTTGTAACCTAGGAATGTGAAAAGCCATCTTCTAGCAGCATACAGTGTCATTTGGTCATGCTCCCAAATCCATCTAGCTTCATAGATCCTGCCTCACACAAGCACTTTTTCCTTCTCCTTGCCCTCTGACCAGTTTGCTGACTCACCTGAACCTTTCACTTTGCTGTGTTTGCATTGCCCTGCCCCATCACAGGGGCACAAAGAGAACACAACTATATAGTGCATCCTTGTTATCATGTCCACTCAGCTGGCATTCATACTAAAAATATTCTCCATGTCACACTGTGCACATCATAAACAGTTGGCAACTGGAGCAAGACAGAACAAACAACAGGCAGTCTCAACCTATGGCCTGCTGTGTTTGTTATGCCAAGCAGACTTGAACTGCAACAGTTGCAGAGCCATGATGCAGGGCTTTCTCTGCTCCATTTGCCTCACCCTCTTCTCTCCACCTTTTTACTAGCAGAATTAAAGCAACTGCTTCCCAGGTCTGTTTTGTATTCTGCACTAGGGATCATATCCAGCCATGGCTCCCTTCCCAGCCTCTTGCATTACACCAGAATGCTACTTTGTAGTCTTTCCTCCGCTGCTGTAATGCTCAATATTATTCACCATCAAAACTAAGGAACAACTGCACCCAACCCCATATGAACTCCTGTCTATGTAAATAAAGCATAAGGTGAGGGTTCCAAAGCTTAGCTGTTCAAGTTTGTGTTCTAGAGCAGGGGTAAGCAACCTGCAGGATGGATCCAGCCCACCACTTCAAATCATCTGGCCTGTAGTTCCAAAAAGACAGTGGTATAGCTAAGGCAGAAGGGGCAAAACAAAAACAAAACACCTAATACTACAGAATTAAATTTAACACACACACACCCCCGTCACATATGGGAAGTGGTCTGAGGTCCAGGGAGACCACGTGTGTCCTCCCCAGCCACAGAAGACCACTTTTTTCACCTTGGGTCTGCCATCAGGGGTACAGGTTGGCACGTCTTCAAGACATGGTAACTGGGTATCCCCCTGCCTCTCTTTAGCTATGCCACTGCAAAAAGGTATGTCCACCTGGCCTATGGTCCTAAAAAAGAATTCAAGTTTGTAGTTTGATTCCTGTAAGGCTTATAGTATAAGCAGACCAAGGACAGAAGTTTCCTTTAAGTTCATTCTCTGTCCGGGCATGCATCTCTGCGCACTGCCCATCTGTTTTTTCTTAGCTCTATGGATGAATCAAGAGGTTCGTGCATGTGCATGAAATGCACGTGTGTTCTTACTATTGATGGACCCAATGTCTGACCCCTATGAGGAAGAAGACTGTTCTAGAGGTTTCATTATGTTGCTTCTAACTTCACAAAAGGCTACATTACAATTACTTTTTATAATAGGAAAACCAATTACTCATTTTCCAGCTAAAGCTGAGCAGAGACACAATTTTTAATGCCTTTTTATTTTTTCCTTTACAAGCGAGGAAAACAGCTTGATTCCACAGACCAGGGGCCCAATCCTATCCCAATCCCAATCCCTTGGGACCCAATCCCTTGGGACCAGGGGCCCAATCCACCCAATGGTGGATGTGCACCAGCTCACCACCAGCATGCACTGTTGCAAACGTGCCATAAGGGTAGCGCTTGCAGTGCCTTATGGGCGCCTTAACCCATAAGGCACGTTTGCAGGCCCTACTGCCAGTGGTAGCCCAGTGCTGGTCGGCACTGGGCTAGCACCAAGCAAGCATCAGACGTCTGCTGCTTGGCGGTCACATGAACCGTCCGCCAGCCAGCGGAGAGGTAGGTGGAGGCATGGGGGGAGGCAAGGAGGAGCTGGGGGAGGATGGAGAGGCGGTGTGCTGGGGGAGGGAGAAAGGCAGGAGGGAGGTAGGACCAGTGGAGCAAAGCTCCCGAGCCTCCGTGTTGGTCCACCAGCCTGACACTGAGGCTCAAAATTCTATACCAACCCTTGACAAAAGTCCCCTTCTCCCAAGGAGCCGCCTGTGCTGCCTGTGGAGTGCGCAGAATGCAGCGGCAGCCGTTTTTGACACCGCTGCAGCTCTGGGCGCCAGGAGCGCAGGACTGGGCTGCCCGTCATGATCCCTGTGGCACCAGACAATCTAGCCTTAATTTCCAGGACACCAACCCGTGTCCAATATCTCTAAGCATTGTCCTGTATGCAAAGAAAGAGTAAAATGCTAATTCAGGTCTTGCAGAATCCTGTCAATGGGTGGTATAACACCTGTGTGGAATATATGGTGTGATCCACATTAACCCTGTTCAGAACTTACAAACCTGTGTATGAAAATACATGGAGGATCCTCCAGAATTGTTGGTTTAGTCCTTTTCTTGCTGTTGATATGCTCCCAAAGCATTACTACCTCCCCACACCCATCCAGCACTTATCTGCAGCATGTTGGGTCTGTGACCGAAAATAAAAGATGACAATAATGGTATGCGTAAATGCTGCGTAAAGGGAGAAAACCCCCAATGGTTGCAACCCTGACATATTTCAGGTGGAAATGATGGACTGCATTCAGTATTTGTTGCTGCAGACAAATGCTGGATGGGGAGATGACGTTTAGGAGCACATTATCAGCAGGGGCAGGATTAAACCAACAGGATCCTGGGGGCCCTCCATATGTTCTCTTACAAACTTGTGTTATTTCTGAACAGGGCTACTGTTAACAGCCATATTGTCATTTCCCAAAGCGGTAGATAGAATACCGTGGCATGAGTTGAATTCAATTTACTATGAAAATGAAAGGAATTCATGACAGAAAGCTAAACCAGGAATGTCAAACTAATTTCAAATAGTGGGCCAAATAGCTTCCTGGGTGACCTTGGGCGAGTCACTTTCTCTCAGCCTCACCTACTTCACAGGGTTGTTGTGAGGACAAAAGAAGGGGAACAGCTGTGTACACTGCCCTGAGCTCTTTGGAGGAAGGGTGGTATAAAATGGTGATTGATTGATTGATTGATTGATTGATTGATTGATTGATTGATTGATTGATTGATAGATAGATAGATAGATAGATAGATAGATAGATAGATAGATAGATAGATAGATAGCATTCATGGTGTCCTGCTGAGGACTGGAAGTGACATCATTAAGCAGAAAATGACATTATGAAGCAGATGATGGCCAGAAATAAGCACCTGGTTCTCACATAGAAACTCATTAGCTGCAATGACAAAAGACCAATTATCACACTGGGAGAGCCCAATTACAACAAGTGCGGGAGAAATTGCTTCCTGGGGCCACATCTGACCTACAGGCCATATGTTTGACAACCTTGGGCTAAACTGTGCATTCACAAATTGTATAATAAAGAACCAGGGTCCATGCAGGGTCCATGCTTATTCAGACTTGGTATTGTATGCCTGTTTACTGCATTGCATAGTACTATGAGGTCTCAAAGCATTTAACCCATTTCTACCCAGCCCATTTGTGTACACATTTGATTCCTGCTGTGTATATACAATATTGGGCAGAATAGTTTCAGTATAGTATTTATAGAATGCCTTTCCACCTCAGTTAAGGGTTATATGCTCACGTTCACACTGCATATTCTTTTAAATTGCTACAACAAGTGCAAGGCACTAAAAAGTGCCACCAGATGTTTACTTAATTGTTTCCACTGTAACATTCTTGAGTCCAATGCTTGTTTGCTTATTTTTAAAAATTAGATTTGGAGCCTAGGTTCAGTATATCTGAATGAATTTTAATGACAGAAAGCTTCTATCTGAGAGAGGCATCTGAACTGCCAGAAGTGCCTGACGCATAAATGTCAGGCACATAATATCATCAGGTCTTGATATTATTAGAGTAGCAAGATTTCAACATGCATTCCTATTTTGCAATCGCATTTCAAATCACTGCTCATCTTTGAGCAAGATGTATAGGCAAGCGTAATTCACTCTCCGGTAACAGAGGAAAGACACTGAGAAAAGCATTTCTTTAAACAAAAAATGTAAAATCATACCACATTTCCTCATTAGAAAATAATATTATAAGGCCAAATCACAGAAGGAAATAAGAGCCAAAACATAGCACAACAGCAGGCAAGGCTAGGAAGCAACACTAACAGCTGGGATGCACATTAAAAAGTACAGATCTGCAGAATACTGCAAAAACATATTCCTAGAATAGTGTAGATAAAGCTTTATTGTCTAGGTTTTCATATTACATGCTCTTGTTTCACATTATTATTCTTTAATGTCTTGTTTTATGTTCAAGACTCCAAACAGGGTTTGGAAAAAATCTGTTTTATAAAATAGCAGTCTGGCTTTATTTTCCTCTGTTGAAAACATGACTCAGCAAAACTCTCTCTCTCTCTCTCTCTCTCTCTCTCTCTCTCTCCCCCCCCCCCTCAGACATAATCCTAGTTAAAAGTACTGTAGATGGAATTAATTCGTTTTTATATTTACAACTTTTAAAGCTACTTTTAATTTTTAAGTTACCTATTCCACCCTCTCTGGCTTTCATAAATTATGATATCCTCATTTTCACATACATCACATTGGCACCAAAATATTTTATTTATTTATATCCACTTTTGACCACAGTTCTCAATGCAGCTCACAACATTTGTAAAATTAAATTTCAAACTCATAAAATACCAGGAGACTATTCAACAGCAGAAGAGTGTTTTCTTTTTTGAGTCTGGCTTCTTTACCTAGAAATGGCCCTAAGTCCATCCAAACGTAATAATCAATTCTTGTTATCTGCTGGGGTTATGCCCCTGGAAAACCCAGTTAATATGGAAACTTCGGTTACTAAATCATTGATCTTATGGGAAAAATGAGGTTAGGCTCTTGCGGACCCTCTTCATGAACTTTATGACCTGAATTTTTACCTTGGACTTGTTAGTGAAGGCAGTTCAACATCTTGGTAAAACACTTTGCCACCATTGTTGAAACTGTAAACTAAGCACAGAGTGTTGAAACAGAGCTAACACTTGTTAATAAGCCACAATAATAACAGTTCAGTTAAGATTGTTCTAAACTGCAGCCTTTGGGGGCAAAACACCACATCCAGCCCAGCAGCATCACTATGTAAGTGCAGGGGGTAGCAAATGCACTGGGCTACAGCTGCTGAGAGGGGCAACATCAGGGGCTGGGGGGCAACATCGGGGGCAACTCCGCCCGCATGCAAGTTGCCTTGGGCTGCTGCAGCCCCGCCAGTTGCCCTCACTCTGTGTTTGGGCAAGAAGGAGGCGAGGAGATGTGCAGTGTCTGTTGCTGGCGGAGCCTGGACAGGGCTCGAGGCCGCGGTGGCAGGCACTAAGCGGAGAAAGTTTGCAACTCTGCTCTGCTGTGCCTGAGACCTCGGCGGGGCTTTGGAAGGCTTTCATGGGGTGCTTCAATGCGGGGAGAGGAGGTGCAGGAGGAGGAGGTGGCAGTGACGATGGGGCCTCCTTCTCCCTCCCTCCCTCTGTTGAGAGCCAACAGCTGCAGGCGCTGAAGGCTTCATTTGCCCCTATCCCACCAGAGCCAGCAGCGGGAGGGAGGGAGGGTGAGGCACATTGCCGCTGCCTCCACCACCACCACCACCACCTCCTCCTCCTGCATGGCCTCAGAGCACAAGCCTATGCATGTCTACTTAGAAGTAAGTCCCATTGCGTCCAATGGCACTTACTCCCAGGAAAGTGTGGACAGGATTGGAGCCTCAGTCAGTCAGGCACAACTTCCTCCCGCCTGCCTGCCTGCCCAAAGACCCAGGTCCTCTTCCCCCCAGCCACAGCAGGAAAGCTTTCCTTTCACTCACCCACTCAGAGCCAATCCTTGGCACGTCTACTCAGAGGTAAGTCCCAGTGTAGTCAATACGGCTTACTCCCAGGAAGGTGTGGAGAGGATTGCAGAGCCCAAGTCTGTGCTGGTCTACTCAGAAGTAAGCCCCATTATAGCCAATGGGACTTACTCCCAGGAAAGTGGGGCTGGGACAGGAACCTGAGAGCCCAGCCCAGCTCTGGCATGTCTACTCAGAAGTAAGTCCCATTATAGTCAATGGGGCTTACTCCCAGGAAAGTGGGGCTGGGACAGGAGCCTGAGAGCCCAGCCCGGGCAGGTCCACTCAGAAGTAAGTCCCATTATACTCAATGGGGCTTACTCCAAGGTAAGCGCAGATAGGACTGGAGCCTCAGACAGTCAGGCACAACTTCCTCCCCCCTGCCTGCCCTGAGTTCTCCTTCCCCCACAATCAATGTGAACAGCGGCTTTTCCACAGCCTCCTCTCCACCCACCCCCCTGCACTGGTTGGACCCGAGCTGTTCCACCAAACAAAACGGCGGCAGGGGGGCATGCCCCAGCTCCCCTCACACACACAAGGCTCTCCTCAATGTAGCCCACTGCCCCGTGGCCCAATGTGCCTGGCTGGTGGGGCGCGTGCCAGTGGTAGCGACTGCTTTTCTTCCCCCCATGAGCCTGACGGGGCTGTAGGAGCAGCCCAGTGTAAGACCTCAGAGGGAATGGAGGTGAGTAGGAGGGAGCTGATGCTGGGGGGAGGCAGCTTGGGGGATGTGGCAGATTTTTTAATTTTTATTTTAAAAAGTGGGTGTGAAATCAAAACCCGGAAATGATGTCACTTCTGGATGTGACATCATTTCCGGGGCAACAACTTGAGCTCTGCACCGGCAGCAGGATCGATAGCTACGCCACTGATCCAGCCACTTTGTTTTACTTGAAAGTCAGCCCAGTTAAGAGTTCCAGAGAACTCAGAAAGTTTGCTTCTAATAAAGGCATTACCAGATTGTGTGTTTGGTCTCCCCCACCTCACCAAATGGACAATTTTTAGTATTCAAGGATAGAGCAGTGTGTTTCATGCAAAGAGGAAAGATGGCAAGAACAATGTGCAAAGAACAACATGGAGACTTGCATCTTGTTAAGCCACTTCTTGCGATAGGTCTCTTAGAATGTCCGTAAAGAGACTGCAAATGGCCATGAAGAGACTATAAATGGAGTGACGTAATACTTGTATTTCCGCGGATAAGCAAACCTGCTGGAACAGAGTGTGTCGATAGGGAGGATTGACTGTACTTTTCACAGCTCAGTCATATAGGCCTTGCTCCACTGATTTTAATGGAACCATGCCTAGTTAAGTGCATACCTAGATACAATGGTATAGCATCACGCTACAAGCACCAACACTACAGCATTGCTCCTACAGGCCAATCACATATCGTAAATTCAGGATTCGTTTCAAAATCATATGCACAAACCTAACTCCTTAGTGATAGACACTGTTCTCACTGAATGTAGTTCATCACTTATCAGGTGCATCCCTATGAACAAAATATGGAAAACAGCCTTCACATGTCTTGACAAAGAAGGAGACATGAGGCAATGCATTATTATGTAAATACATCTCCCATCATGTTAGAAACCTTTCCAGATTTACTGTTTATTTGATTTTAGCTAGGCTGTCAGAAATTCTGAGTGAGCCTGTGGAAAACTCTACATTACAAGGTAGTTTGTACGCTCTGGTGCAATTTCGTTTGGCAAGCTTAGTTGCTCAGAAGGCTAGAAAATAGAAAAGAAAGTCAGGCTGAATCATTCTTAGAGCCTTTGCAAATGACAAACATGGACTTCTTCATGTAACATGACAGTACTATTAGCAAGAATCCACTGTCAGTAGTGCCTCATTCCATCTTCAGAACTGTAGTATTTAGGGGTAAGAAAACCCTGCCAAAATAAGATGACCGATTCACAATTTAAACAACACACATGCAATACTGGAGAAGCGAATTCCAGTGAGAGACAAGGATGGCACAGGGTGGTACTCCCCAACAAGAGAACTACCCCTGAAAATGGCACCCCCATGTTGAATTCTTCCCCTTTCTCACATAACGTGAGGATTAGAAATTCTGTTACTCATTTGAAAACACCACGTATACCAAGATTTCAGCAAATCACTGGCAAAGTCTCCCATTATAGCCTTGTGGATAAAATGTGGGTTAGATGATACTACTAGATGATACTACAATTGGCACAGCCACAGCCATGATGATGCCTGAGGTGGTTTATGTCTGTGGTGGATGATGAGGGGAACTAGAGGGTGGCAGATCTGGGGCTCCTTCATTTGTGCAGTCCCTTCCAACAAAACGGGAACTCCAGCACTTCCAGGTTTGAGAAAACCACCTAAGGAGCATGGTGCAGGACTTTTGTTTTCTCCAGAGCATCAGAGCAGAGGCAGCAGTGGCATCAGGCAGGGTCCGATCCATGGTGTCCCAAGCTGGTCGAACTGTTCAGCAAGTGCTAATAAATGGCTCCATGTCAATCTGGAGGAAGTCTTGAGCGGAGTGCCACAGTACATTCCAAATTCCAAAAGGATCTCTCCAAACTGGGTGAATGGCAGGCAAAATGGTAGATGATGGGTTCTGAGCAGGATTGGGTACTTGGCATTGCAGCGAGACTCGAATCAAGTCCCAAATCACCTCCCCCCCCCCGCAACTCAACATGTGCATGAGTCTTAATGGGCACCCTTTGCTGACATTTTGACTCAATTCAGTGTGCTTTGGGTCAGGCATGTCAGGGCACAAAACAAAAGGGACTAGGAGGCATCTGAGCTCAGCACGGCAGGAGGGGGTGGGACGGAGAGCAGGAGGGGACAGAAGCAGCATTTGGGAGAAGGGTTGTGTAGCAGCAGCTGGGAGGCTTACGTTAGGAGTATGACCCAATCCTTTGCAGCTCTACTCAGAAGTAGTCCTACTGCCTGTCATTTAATGAGGCAGCTTCTTCGTCCCAGGTAACAACAGCCGAGACATGAGGAACTACTTCCCCACCTCCTTTTTCCCCCTCCAACCAATTCTAAGGCAAGAACCCACTTGGACTTCTCCCCTCCCTCATCCAGAGAAAAAAAAGACCACCCATCCTTTATCCAAAGATCATTGGTTCCTTCAGAGATGGACAAGAGAGCCCGCTTCCGTCTCCCTCCCCACTGCATCCTGCTCAATGCAAAACATAAACCCATCCTTGTCTCCTGGCTGGAGCTTTCCTGCTGCTTCTCATCCAGTCTGAATTATGGTCCCAGGAGGTGTTTCATGCACCAAAAAAGTAAGCAAGCACACCCAGACGCATACAGAGTTGAGTCTGCACACATGGGGACTCTTTTCAGAGTCAGTGGCCTCAAACTTGAGTCAGTGCCGGAGTCATCAACACAGGTGACTTGAGTGTACACAAGTCAGCAATGCTCAATGAAGTGTCCTCCAATGTTCACTTTAACATGGCATTCAAAAAGCTTTAAGTGAAAATGCCAACTACTATAGCAAATATTTAGTCATATCACAGCAGTTTTAACTAAGGCTCTATTGCAGTGACTTTGAACTTACAAGTAAAATCATTTGGACCTGAATAAGCATTTCCTGCACTATCAGCTCATGTAAATTCCTCCAAGATGCATTCTGGGAAGATGCATCCCAGAATGCATTTTCTCACATGAATCTTTGCAAAGTGTACAGTCATTACATCCTCAGAGATTGGGTCTAAACAGTAACTTTCTTAGAGAAAGGAAAGCAAGCTGTACAACGATGTTTTGCAAAAAACAAAAACAGTCACCAACATACTCATTCACACTGTTTCCAGGGGTATGAGCAGAACAGGAGGCAAAAAGATGCTTTGGGCACATTGTCCTTCCCACTTCAACACCCTTTTACAGCTTGCACACACATTGGTTATTTAACATGTCTCTTCTCAATCTGTGCTTTCCATTCATAAAATCTGTAATCAGTCCAACATGACATCTCTGCAAGGCAAACCCATACACAGAAAAGAACACAGGATCTCTGAAGAGCCAGTCATTTCAAACAACACTGAGGGCACAATCCTAACCCCTTATGTTAGGATTTCGCCCTAAGGTTATTAGCCTCTGTGACTAAGGGTGCAATCCTAACCCCTTATGTCAGTGCTTTCCAGCACTGACCTAAGGGCAATGCAGCTCTGAGGTAAGGGAACAAACATTCCCTGACTTTGAGGAGGCCTCCATGAGTGACACCCAACTGCAGGATGCAGCACTTGTCTCATTGGCACCGCTATGCCAGTGCTGGAAAGCACTGACATAAGGGGTTAGGATTGCGCCCTAAATGTATATCTCAGGGGTGTCAAACTCATTTTATACAGCAAGTCAAATAGCATTCATGATGCCTGCTTAGGGCCGGAAGTGATGTCATAAAGCAGGAAGTGATGTCATTAGCAGGTCATGACCAGAAATAAGTTTTTTTCTCAGGAATTCATTAGTGGCAAGTGGCAGAAGAGAAAATACGCAAATCTTGATCATATTTCAAGATACAGAGGAACTGTACAGGTTGCCCTTTCAGCAGAGTTTTATCAGCACCGTTCCGTAGTTGAGAGCAGCTGATGGTAGTGCTGAGAGAGCCTGACAGCTGGATAAAGAGCTTCAGGGGGCTGCATCTGGCCCATGGACCTTATGTTTAACACCCCTGGCATATCCGATCTGGGGGAAGAACTATGCCTTGTAGAGATGCATCAGACATTTATTCCATGCTTCTCTAGCAAGTGATTGTAGAAACTTCATTTCTGAATTTCTGCCAAGATGCATTCCTTCAGTGTCATGCTGAAAGATCAAGGCAATGTATGGATGCATGAAGCCCAGTCTATAAATCCACAATAATATAAGCAACTGTACAACGTCTTTACTTCTTACATGGTGAAGAATCTTAAAGTCCAATTTTCATGCTTTTTGGAGCACAAGTGAAAACTGAAAGCACCTTAAATGTCATCTTAAACACAAGGGTTTTTTTGACATTTGAATAAATGCTGGAAAATGTAGATAATGTTTCTATTTATTTTAATAGTCCCTACTTGTTGTTTTCAGCTTTCCCCAAATCAACAGGAAACTGATTTCTTATAACAAGATACCAATAATAATTACTTCATCTGGTGACTTCTGAGAGTAAGGCATTTTCACAGTCTGTAAATTTTAATACAGAAACCTGCAGACAATAGTGGGAACAATCTAGCAATCTCTTCATGGAACATTAAAAATGCTCAGAGCACCAGAGGCACACTCAATAAAATCTGTCTTTGTATACCAAGATTATGCACACTATTTCAGCATGCATGTCTGTGCTTGTTGCTAATAGGTCAATGGTCATTTTTTGCATCTTGAATAGGGCAAGAGCCTATAAGGCACACATTCTCCAATCATTGAAACAGATGAAGTTTTTTGTATATTTAATTAATGCATTACAAATGGGCAAGAAATACTTTACTTCCTTCCTTTACTGAAGGAAGTAAAGTAAACTCCACTTCCCTCACCTCTGAAGGCTTTTCCGAGTCTCCCTGAGGCAGTGCGCATCCATGTGCTGCCTCCGTGAGGCTCAGAATGCCCTGATCGCATGAGAGACATGGTTTCCGGTTTCCCAGAGAAAACCTGTTCCCCTTAGGGAAGCAGCTGGTGTGAAGCTGGTTCCCTATATAAGTCACCTTAATTCTGCAACCAATCTTCACCACTGTATAGTGCTCCATTCTGGAACTGCCTAGCCTTGTAAGTGTTTTGTTATCTGTCATCTTGGCCAAGATGAGCTTCTTAGGCACTTTCCTATTCTTCTGTGTCAGTGGACAACACTACAACCACACTGTCCAAACTACCACTAGAAAGCCCAAAATTTCACCAGCCCAGAAGGAGGAAGGAATGAGTCACATATATATGCCTAATTTCTACCTCCCAGTTAAAGTCTTGAGAGGCTTCTGGTGAAATCTTGGTCCTAATAAGGCTTTGGGTCAATCTAGACACTCAAGACTCACACAGTACAGCAAGTTCACACTTAAAAGTTGTCAGTAGGTTCTTAGAAACTGCAACTTTAAGCAAAATGATTTATAACAAAACCAATTTTACCATAGGCTATTTGATATATATAAACAAGAGTTAAGTTCCTATAGCATATTTCTGGTCACAAAAATATCACCAAACTTCTAAATAAAGACCCAAAACACTTCTAATATTAACCACTGAAATATATGTGAGCTTTCTGGGATTCAGATATGGGAGAATGTGCAAACTCAACATAGACAGTGGCCTCAGCTGAGAATCATTTTTTTCCTCAACAACTTAAAAAAAACACCATTTATAACAAAATTTTAAGTGAGGACTTGTTGTATGGTCTAAATGAGTGGTTCTCAAACTTTTTAACATCAGGCCTGACCTAAAAAAAAGTTTCACTTTACCAGCTGCTCAAGCCTCAGTTGGCTATAATGGTAATTAGGCTGCAGTACTCTCCCAAAGTAGCAGGTTTTTTAACCATTGATGCACATAGCCTAATCTATCCTGTCCGTTTCATGAATGACCAAAAATTGGGCCATAGGCTCACAGTTTGAGAACCACCGATATAGAGTTAGCAGATATGTTTTTTGCCAGTATTATTATTCTTAGGGTGTCCTTACTTCTCATTTTCATCCTGACTTAAACTGATAGAAATGCAAGGCTGAATGGGAATCCATTCCCTTGTACTGTGGCATTACTTGCTCTGGGCATGAATCTTGACTTATGCCATTTGGAATGAGCTTTGTTATATACTTTCCTCAGCAGCAACTCTGCAAACTCTGCAGCATGTTTGTATTTGTTCCTAAGTATTTATTATTATTATTTATAAAAACTCTGCATAGGAGGAGCAAATGAAACTTGGCAAAAGCAGTTTTTTGATGCAGCACCAGAAAGTTGCAACCAAGAATGTACGAGGGTCGCCCAGAAAGTAATGCACCACATTTTTTTTCTTCAACAATTATTTATTGAACACAATGAAACTTACACACAAGAAAGAATGATTTCGTATCGAACGAATGGGCTCGTAAAATGCTCAATTGATTGCACACATCCAAATGAACACATAAAGGGAGTCCCTGGATCAGGGCCAAAGTGTGCTTTGGCATAAAGATATACTACACTGCAATCAAATGAATGTCTCTAAATGGTACTTTAATCTCATCCTTTCTACCCTTGTGGTTTTTATTGTCCTCACAACATTCTCTCAAGAGGAATCACTGTCTCATCCATTTAATGAGCTTTTAAAACAAAGACCTTATTTGTGTGATCTTAAAAATCCCACAGTACCTATGAATTAAGGGCAAAAGACTTGGCTTTGACATAATGATCAATATTTACTTCCATGAAATAAGTTATCATTGGGGCCCCTGCATTCCGTATTCACAAGCACATAATAGCAGCAGTATTTTCTCCTAAAGCCATGGAAATGTTGGCATTAACAGTTTTCTAAAACACTCTGAGATAGCATCATTACTCTCAACATCTGCAAACTGAACACTTGGTGCTGAGCAAACAGGAGACAGTCTGTGTTCCAGCTGCATTCGGTTTCATCATTTTCCAGCCAGGTTGGTTCAGTGGCTAGTGTGCTGGGCATGGGTCCAGAAGAACTTAATTCAGTTCCCAGCTCAGCCATGAGTAGCTCTGGGCAAATCTCCATAATGGAAGTAACAATGCCACAGGAGAGTTGAGTCGCCAGGGCCACATAAAACCTTGCGAAGCATGTCGCATGCATGCTCACATCCTGATGCGAAGCACTTAGCATTTGCACCACAATAACTGGCCGTAATGCTGTTGCAATAAACATAATGCCGTGTTTTCTGGGATTTTGAAGTGATATACTGTAGTTGATTATGCAGAACTTATGGAAGACAGCAATAGTAACAAGTCAGCGGAGTGGAGTTTTTCAAACCTTGTTCGACCAATGTTCCTTCCTGAAGTGAATAGCAGCTGTGAGGAAAAGAAAATCCAAAGCAGGTTATAAACCTGCTTGCCCCACTGCAATTCCAATCCAGGTCCCACACAGTTACTATTTACATTTAAAACAAAACACACACTGAGCCCCCAAATCACAGAGCAGGCGTACCAGCTAGCTGTTGGCCCTTACAAGTCTCTGCAAATGTAGGGCAGTTTAGCTTGCCATGTGTACTCTTTTCCACAGCATAGATTGCATCTGAACTTTCACTCTTCATACGTTTCAACTCATTATACTTCTGTCCTCAAAATAATGTTTGTGTTTCCCATAGATACACATTTCCTTCTCTTGGATCTAAAGGCTTGAGATTTTAACCTTAGTCTTAATAAACACATAATTTGCACAACTGTACTACGAATGCATTCATGCCTATCATCTGTTGAATGCAATTAAGCTCACCAGCACTCTCCCCAAATCCCTAGAAAATGTGCAGAGCCTTGCTTTTCTACCACAGCTTTCAAGATACACTGCATGTTGCTTGGAAGGCTATTTTACAGTGGTGTGTTTGTTGCTATGAGTCTATGCAATGCTGAGGGCGCAGCTGAGAAACAGGATGGCTCTGTGTCTTGCTGACCAACACTAGCAGTTCTGTGTGGTCTGTGGTTTGGCTTGGCAAAAGCAAACACTGTAGTTCAGGTGCCCCCAGGTTTTGATGGAGAAGCAGAGATGCTTGAGTTTATGGCTATGGCAAGAAAGATGCAAAAACAGTCTGTGCCTTGGCCAAGATTTGCTACCTGCTATTCAGAATGATTTCAAGCATGACACCATAAAGATTGGAAAAAGTCACACTAATTGTTGATACATTTTTCCTTTACTTCCAGAGGCGGGGATGGGGGGGGAAGCATACTTGGTATGTTAAGGATTGGACTGGGACTAGACTTTACATGCACTTGATCTTAACCGATAGGCTGAGAAGCCTATCATAAAAATCACACAAACATTATGGCTCAGCCACAGCTCTCTCCCTGCATCTTTAGATTTTCTGTTCTGTACTAAGGTCTAATCTGTGACTATAACCTGCAAACACTTCATACATAAAACTGTCTGAATATACGTAAGTTCAACTGCTAAAACTATAGAGGTCTGCGTCTGAGCAATTCCTGACTGAAAAGCTATTTGGTAACAACACTATAAGCTACTTTGAGATTCTTGGGAGGAAGAGCTGGGTATAAATCATAAGCAATGAAATACTATTGATAGGTCATTCAATGTGGGCAGGTCATGGCATACAGTAGGTAACTGACTGCATCAGTGGTGTAGCTAGGTCATTTGATGCCTGGGACCCATAACTTTTTGTCACCCCCCCCCAACGACAACATTATTTATTTGCTTATTTATATTTTTCACATGTTTATACTACCCTTCATCTAAGGCAGTGTTTCTCAAACTGTGGGTCAGGACCCAATGGGTGGGTTGCGAGCCAATTTCAGGCGGGTCCCCATTCATTTCAATATTTTATTTTTAATAGACTTGATGGTAGACCATGGTATGTGACTGCATTTGGGGAAATGTTACAGACCTGTACTTTTAACAAGCTACTATGTATATTCTTTTAACAATGTTAGTAAATGGGACTTACTCCTGGGTAAGTATGAGTAGGATTGCAGCCTAGGATTGTAAAAAATTTTCCTGCTTGATGATGTCACTTCCAGTCATGACATCACTTCCAGTGGGTCCTGACAGATTCTCATTCTAAAAAGTGGGTCCTGGTGCTAAATGTGTGTGAACCACAGATCTAAGGAGCTCAGGGAGGTGTGCAAGGCTCCTCCCCTTCTTTTGTCCTCACAACAACTCTGTGAGGTAGGTGAGACTGAGAGATGATAATAGTCATGACTTAAAATGAATAATAATAATGACCAGAAAATAAATGCAATGAACATTTCCCCACAAGCAACAGATGAATATCAATATCCTGCCCCGCTATTGCTCCCCTGTAGTACTCATTGACATACCACCCCTGCAACTGGAGGTTCAATGTAGCCATCATGGTTATAAGTCCACCATGTCTGTTTAGAATTCACTTTAAAAGTCATCTAAGCCAGTTAGCAACAACACCCAACCTTCTCACCAGTGGCATCACTAGGGTTGGTGTCGCCCAGTCTGGTAACTCATGGTGTCACCCCCAATAACTTCATTTATTTATTTTGCTATATTTCATTTATTTATTTTACTATAGAGCAATACAGGTTACCCAACCAATCAGTAACCAACAAAAAACAGTTGCCAACTTAATGACACACACAACAGAAGAGGAGTTTGAGTATTAGCTCTGATACATGGAAAAGGGAGCTGAATCATAACAACATCTTACTGATTTCATGTTGTGTCATAATAACACTTCATTCGCTCTCAGAACACTCAGACTCATTGGTTAGTTTGGAGTCAAGGAAATCCACTTTTTGTGACATAAGGCAGTTGTGTTTTTCTTTTCTGATTATTTGGCTGTAGCTTTTGACAGAACACGGATATTTCAATGTGGTTTGTTTCACTCATTCTGCATTAAATTATGCTTCAAATGATATCTTCCATGATGGTATTATTCCTAAAAACCAAGATTTCCACAATTTTGGTCACTAGTGGTGTCACCCCCCCCCCCAAGGGTGAAACCTTATTAAACCTTTTGGTTTCCATGCTGTGTCATATTAACATCCAAACTGCTCTTCAAACATTCTTATTGGTCCATTTTGAGTTAAGGAAATATGCTTTTTGTTACAGCTGCATTTTTATTTTCTCCTTTTTTGCCATAACTTTTGATAGAATGGAGACATTTAACTCTGGTTTGTTTCTTTGCATTCTGCTGTAATTTCAGCATCAAATAGTATATAACATGATGGTATTATTTCTAACAACCGTGATTTTAGCAATTTTGGTCACTACTGGTGTCACCTCCCTTGTAGCGCCCGAGACGCCCCACTCTCTGCTAGCTGCATCACTGGACTGCATCTAGTAGTGTCTTTCTACTAGATGAGTAGTACAGCTCATTTATGAGTAATCCATCCTTCCATCCAAAGGACTCAGAGTGGGGTTATTCTCATGAAGGTAAATAAAAACAATACTATTCACACTATATTTTTTCCCCATTGTGCCAAGTCAGATTTTGTTGCTATGGCTATTTAGCTATGAACGGAGGAGATGCATTTACAGTGTTCATATATTATACAATATCAAAATACAACAGCCTACCTGAAGAAATCCTTGCAAAAAGGTTTAAAATTAGTTTTAAATCAGATGGCATAATTCTGCAACACCACCAGCAAAACCCCACCTAAGTTAGATTCAATTCCTGAATCCAAGTACAGGAGGGAGACATAATTTTACAAATGTTATTGTGAAATGAAGAAAGTGAACAGATGCCTCAACGGTTTAACATCACTTTCCCTCTTCAAAGGGAAAACACAGTAAGCAAATTGGTCACTCTGCACCAAAATGACATGGATTACAATGCTTCAGAGTTGAGTACCATCATATCCAAGCAGCAGCTTTAGATAGCTTTATTACAATGTTTAGCTTACATTTTCACTAATAGCATTAGGCATACTTAACAAAAACAGCACAAATACCATCTGAATGCAAAAGAAGAAGAAAAAAACCACCTTGGAAAGCCCAGGTTTTCCTTTGTACATGAAGCAGGACCCAACTACACCATACATTCATAACATTCAGGAGAAACAAGCAATTTCTTCCCTATCCCCACATATGGTTCACAAGAAGCAGCTAATCAGCAAATATCTGTAGATTTAACTCCCATGTTACATTTTAAAGAGATGGATGTAGGTCTTGTATATTCACTCAACAGGGTCTGAAAGAATATGCAAAAGTGATTCACAATACATAGAACTAGCTCCAATCCGACACTCAAGGGTCAACAGAATCTCTCCAGCAGCTTAGTTATCTCTTTTGCTAAAGTCATTCATATGCTTTAATAATTCATAAGCTTTTGCTACTTTATTTTATTCTGTCTCTAGGCTTTATAGAGCCAGAACAGAAAACAAGAACTAACACAATAGCACTAAAAGCAGGCATCATATAAAAATACATTCCTCACACTTTCCAGATGAGCATGACTCATTCTAAAAGTTAGGAAGGCATGCCTGCTTCCCATGACGACCCAGTACTTCTGTGTTCCACACCATTTTTGTAGTGTGCTTGTCCTTTTGACAAGACCTACATTAGCCTCAATTCTGACTAAGCATTTAGGAACCTTTGAAATTCCTTTCAGTTCACATTTTCACACTATAACAACCACTGCAACTGTTAACAGTAACTGTTACAAATTCTTTCATCTTTCAACTGAGTTTACTCTCCACCCAGTTCAGTAGCAAATTCATTTGTGATTTTAAACATCTTTATGATTAAAATGTTTGTGAAAATCAAAAAGGGAAAGTTTTGCTGTGCTTTTTTGTTTTAAAGGGAAGACAATCATCATTAGATGATCGGTTTATTCATTCAGGATATACAGTAATGCCTTGTTCTGGTGTTAACCAAGAAACTTATTCTTCTTGTTTGAACTTAACACCACAATAACATATTTGGTTTTTAGTTGCTGTCCTCAGTTTCATTTACATGAAACTATTATGTCCTGGTCTTCTCCTTAAATATAGCTTAAGATTTTAAGAATCTAATAGATTTTATTCACCTGAAAATTTTTTGCTGTTTCTGTAACATTTTAGGCAGGATCTTGAAAGTAATGGCACAGAATATAAAACATTTTGGAAGTTTAAAATATTTTTACAGAAGCAGCCCCTTCTATAGAAGATCACACCCAGAGTGGGAGACAAATGGTAGAGGAGGAAGAGGAACAGTCCAAATAGGAGGCGATCTGAAATGTTTGTGTGGAGCAGCACCCTTAGAGGGGTAGCAAACAGACAAGCTCTCAGCCAGTCTGCCCACCATCCTCTTCAGGCGGCAGCTCCACTGGGTGCTCCAATCCTTTTCCAATTTGTTGGGAGCAAGTCAAGATCACAGCACTGCTGGAGGAAGTAGGGGAAAAAAGCTGCCACAGCTTCAATCTTCCTTCCTATTTAATGTGTACAAAGCACCAAGTATGCAAGGAAAAGTGATTTGGAGCCTGCCTGACTCTTTCCTGCATTTATAAAGATCACTGAATACAACCTCCCCACTTCACCCCTGTTTGTAATGAACACGAGCTGAGGATTCTCCCCTGCATCTGCTCATTTCAAACAGAACATGTGTGGGCCCAGAAGGCTGCATGCAGCAATCTTTATAAGGGAAAAAGGGGGTGTGGAAATGTGCCCACTTGTTTGCCCACCTGCCCTCCGTAGAAGAGGAATACATATGTGCACATGATCAGAGGCAGCAGTGGGTGGAGGATTTAGGTGGCAGAGTTCATGCACTGCCCCAGGAAGGAGTCACAAATGACACTGTGCTGCAAACAGTCCATAATTTTATACAAAGCCTTTATACGTATAAAGACTTTGCCTCAAAGTGGGGCAAAGACATTGCAATGTTTCGGACAGGAGAAACTGATCCAGTCCATCCACTGGGTGAACTGGAAATAAAAAGTGGCCAAAGACAACAAAGTAGCCACAAGAAGGGGGTTACCTGCTGGCCAGTTTCCCCACGGCCGGTGAGCTCAAACTCCTGATGCGTCCTATATTCTTAAGAGGCCTATACAGTAGTACTTACCAGGAGACAAGCACTTTGGCCTGAACTGGGGCTTCTCCATTCACTGGAGAAGCTCTAGGTCAGGGATCTCCTCTCCTGCTCTACCCTCTCTCTTTCTAATTAAAGGCAAAGGTGTGATTTGTAGCTCAGCCACCAGCTTAGAACCAGCCAAGTGACGACTTGGTTCTGGATTGTTCTATGTATCGCCAGATGTGAGGGAGGATACAGGAAGGGTGACCAGGTGTCCTAAGTGCAAAAGAGGACTAGGTGCCCTAAAGTGCAGGACATCCAAGAAAAAACGTAGGACATGACAAAATAAAAGCTAAAGACACTTGTGTATTGATTTCCTGTGGTTAACTTAAGTACTATATCACTTATTGTTAAATTTTAAACTATATTACATACCATTTATTAATTACAAGAGGGCAACGCACTGCCTGCAGGGGTCTGCTCACAGGACAAAGGAGAACATTTCAGTTCTTTTCCAGGACACGAGGCTAAAAGAGGACATGTCCTGGAAAAAGAGGACGCCTGGTCACCCTGTTGTCTTTTATGCTCTCTGGTGGGCCCTTGTGAGATACAGGGCAGCCTGATCCAGCCGGGCTTTTCTTGTGTTCATGTGGTACATTCATCCGCTTCCCAGCCAGCACACCGACAGAGGAAAACATCAACAACCAAACCCCACCGGTCCAAGATGTGCATTGAAAACACTGCATGAGAGCCCAATCCTATGCCTGTCTACTCAGAAGAAAGTCCCATCGTAGTCACTAGGGCTTACTCCCAGGTAAGCGCGGGCGGGCTGGGAGTAAAGCTGCCGGCTCCAGCCACGCAGGGAACTGGCCAGGCGTGGAGCAGCCCCGGGCACTGCAGCTGCGAGGGATGGCAGGCAGGCAGGCAGGCAGCAGTGCGCCCGGAGAGGGGAGCTGCGAGGCCGTTCTGCCCTGCCCGCCTCTGCGCACCAGCGGAGGCCGAAGCGCCAGTCCGCAGCAGGGGCCGGGCGACCCTCCCCGCACACCCCCAGACCGCGCGCGGGCGCAGGCTGCTCGCGGTACTTCACCGTCTGTCACCGTCATATCCGCGTCTTCCTCCCGAGGCTGCACCTCCAGCTGGAGCGCCTTCTGGCCGGCGTTGGCGAGGTGCAGCAGCCCCTCCAGCGGCTGCTCCTCGCGGAGGAAGAAGAGCTTCACGCTGCACTGCAGGCGCCGGGGCGGCGAGGCAGCGGCCATGGGTGCCTCCCCCCGCCAGCCAGCCAGCCACGCACAACTGCGGCTTGCGCCTGCTCGTCGCCTCCTCCGGGCGCTCAGCCCCGGCACCAGCAGGGCGCGCGGGAGCCCCTCAGGCAGTGGCTGGGCTGCGGCTGCGCTCCCCTGCCCAGCAGGCTCCCCATCGGAGGCGCCTCCGAGCTCCGCCGGGCACTCGCTCGCGCCCTCCTCCCCCGCTTCCCCAGAAAACAAGTCCCTGCCTTCAGCCAGGCGCAGTTCGCAGGGTGCCGCTTCGCAGTGTCGCCAGCGCCACCTCTCGGTCACCTTGGGAAGCGCGCCGGCGGGCGAGGTGCCAGCTGGGCTATTTTGGTCCCGGGGGTGGCGCAGAGGGGAGCAGGGCGCCAGGGCCCCCTCTTCATCTTGGAGCCGCGCCAAGGAAAAAAATCTGTGACTTCTGGGCAGGTGGAGAGGACTCTCGTGCCTTTGGTGGTGGCGTAGGACAGGAGCCCGGAAGGAGGGAGGGAAGGAGCACATGCCCAGCCTGCAGTGCTCCCCCATTCTGGCCCCATGCCACCCCCTCCACAGCAGCCCGCCCCAGAGCGAGGCGGGTAGAGGATGCCGCTTGGAGGGCAGCATGCCTGCTGCCGCCTCCATGGCACCAGTTGGAAGCAACGGTGGGCAGAAGGGCAGCACAGGGTCCCCACCACGTGCAGGGCCCAATTGGGCAAAATTGCCTGAAAGCCGGCCCTGAAAGGGAAGACACTGGGCTGCAGGTCTCTTGTTGTCTTGTGCACTCATGGAGGCATCTGGTGGGCCACTGCAAGGTACAGGAAGCTGGACCAGGTGGGCTTTTGGTCTGATCCAGTGGGGCTCTTCTTATGTAAAACACTCACCACCCAACAGCTCTTCAGGGCTGTTATCCTGGCATATCACCAATGTTGGCCATTCCTGGCAAGATGGTAGGTAAGAACGTAAGAACCGCCCCACTGGATCAGGGCATAGGTCCATCTAGTCCAGCTTCCTGTAGCTCACAGTGGCCTACCAAATGCCACTCAAAACAACAAGAGACCTGCATCCTGGTGCCCTCCCTTGCATCTGGCATTCTGACATAGCCCATTTCTGAAATCTTTCTAAAACCAGGAGGTTGCACATACACATCATGGCTTGTAACCCATAATGGATTTTTCCTCCAGAAATTTGTCCAATTCCCTTTTAAAGGCATCTAGGCCTGATGTCATCACCACATCCTGTGGCAAGGAGTTCTACAGACCAACTACACCCCATGGACTTAGAAGGTGTGAGAATGGCCTAAGGAGCCCATCAACGCCCTGAAAGGGGTGGGAAGGCCCAGAAAAGCCCATTGACATCCTGAATGGAGATGGGAAGGGCAGAAGGAGCCTTTGGAAGGGGGTTAGGCCAGAGGTGCCAATGTACCACCTTGAAGGTAGTAAGAAGGGCAGAAGGAGCCCATGAACCCCCTGGAAGAGAGTGGGAAGGACAGAAGGAGCTGGTGGATTCCATGGAAACAGGTGGGAAAGGCAGAAGGAGCCTGTGGACCTTCTGGAAGAGGATGGGAAGGGCAGAAGGTGCTCATGGACCCACTGGAAGGGGATCAGAATGGCAGGAAACCACGGATACCCTGGAAGGGGGTGAGAAAGGCCTGGAAACCAGCGGACTACCTGGAATGGGTGTGCTATGCAATAGGACTTCTCTTGTTAACCTCAGTAGGCATATGGAATAAGATGGTGCTTTAGAGATCCTGGACGCAAGACGTTAATGAACAGTTCCAGTTTGAATGTCATTCCAATGGACTAACATAGATAATTGTTCTGTATGTAACTTCTCTGTATTTAACACAGGCCAACACACATTTTGCTTCCTTAAACGTTACACCAATTCCTGGGTATATTTGGGGTGCCGATTCCAAAAATGGCATCCGTTTTGCCCTATCACATCTAGTTTCGGAGACACGGCCTAGCCTCTTTAGTGAATGGTTCAAGCAGTTTCCTCATGAGGAAACTTACACCATAGTTTTCTCATGAGGAAGCTGCTTGAACCATTCACTAGTGAGGCTATACTATATCTCCAAAACTAGACGGGGTAGGGCAAAACGGATGCCATTTTTGGAATCGGCACCCCAAATTCATATCAAACCACCGTAAAGTTTGGGGAAAACTTCTCTGAGCCTCAATTTTGTAGGCCTGTGTAACCTTTTACAGTAGAGTGCCTGAGATTTGCAGATCAGCTGAGTCAGAGCATTAGGATTGTGCAATTCATTCCAGGCATGTTCATGCAGAACTACCCCTGCTGAGGTCAACTGAACTTACACCCAAGTAAATATGTATATCAATGTAAGTCTGTTTAGATCCTTTGTTTTAGTGGCACACAACCATATGAAACCCAAGCACTCTGGCTGAATTTGAATGGATAGACTGCCTATAGGTTTAACTGGATTAAACATTTTTTATCCCCCACATCATCCATTGATGCAATAGTCCTATGTGTGCAAATATTTCAGTGTCTTAGCAATTAATAGTGATTTGGGAATAGTGATTTTGGTGAAAGACAGGACTGTGGATGGCATGATAGCCTTATGCTTAGTTCTGGCTCTAGTCCATATAGATCAGATAGGTCTTCCCTGCATGCTCCCAAAGAGACTAAATTCAGCCTTTGTTCTAGATGCTAAATATGCATGCTAGAAATCACTTTACTGAAAAAGTGTTATTTTGGAAGAGGAAGCACAATGCCACAGTGTTGCTCAGTTTTTAAAATGTTGATTTGGCAATCGTAACAATGAGTAAGGCATCCGTGATCAACAGATGATTGCTCAGTTCTTTTGCTATGAGCCACAAAACATTTTAGATTGCTTGTAGGAGCAAAGAACAAGGTATTCTGGCACACTCCCAGTTTCTCCAGCATGACTGAAATAAACAGATGAAAGCAGCAAAGAGAAATGCAACAAAGAACAATACAAACACAAGAATATTGAGCTATTATCAGTATAAAGCCTCAATCCAAAGTATAAATAGTGCAAGCATGTGCACGGCAGTCTGTTTAGAGGTAGATTATGCCCCAAACTCAGAGCTTGATCCTAAGCACACCCTTTCAGATGTAAGTCATACTGATGCCAAGTAAGTGAGCATCAATCTGTGGCCTAGGTTTCTTTGCTGAAATTTTATAACTAGTCTTTCATATTGGCCTCCATGTGTTGATGATTATTTTACATAATGATGAGAAACACTGCATTTTTAGTACCACACATTAAGTGAGCCACCACCATGATCAATGGATGGTGTCCTGGATAGTGTAAGAAACTTCACTTAAGGAAACTTTGCCTCCTTCTCATAGTACCCTGAAAGTACCTATTGCCAATAGGGCAACAAGTTGAAGAAGCAGGGGGGGAATTCCTCAATAACCGGGGGGGTGGGGAAAGCACCTGATTCATAATGGATGGGCCTTTTAATCAAATGTAATGGTTTTATGTGATCCATTTGGATTTGTCTTGTTTTTAATGCTTTATTTTTGTGGTTTTTAATTCTGTAAGCTGCCTTGATAGCCCTTACTGAGAGAAAGGCAGAATATAAATTATTTTAAAAGTAAATACTCTACCCTGGCCTGCCCCCACAGGTCCCACAATCTTTGTGAGAAGCCTTTTAGAAGGGTGGAGTGGGGTATGCTGTGAGGAGGATGAGGGAATGTTCCCTTGCCACCAGAAGTTCCTTTTGCAGACACTGTAGGATATAACCCAATAACTATTTATTTAGAAGATTTATACACTCATCCAGGGAAACTGACAAATAAATATACAGGTGTGCATCACTTAACAGGGATACGTTCTCCAATCCCTGTTGTTATGTGATTAGTCATTAAGTGAACATTCAGCCCAATCTACTGCCTTTGTTGTGTAAAAAGACATTCCCTGCCAGAAACTAGCTGGCTGCAGAGGCTACTGGACACACTGTTGTGTAAACAGACACTCTGCTACAGGCTGTTGGAGATGTGACTGCCCCATTAAGAGACTCTTTATTGTGCTTTGACCATGCTCATATATGTGCAACACATGCCTGTATGATCAAATTAAAATCCAAGAAGAACATCAGCCCAACCAGAACAATAAAGCTACCCCAAACCAAGTATTTTTTACCTTCCTTTTCTCTTTATAATTAGACATATTTCTTTTTGCTCTATTTTACTCTTTTGCTGGGATTGCATCATGTTTGGCCTGCATTTCTAACATTAGCCCATGCTGTATGCCAGGCATGTCCAACAGGTAGATCGCGATCTACCTGTAAATCGCGGAGGGGTCAGAGGTAGATCACCGGCCCCACTTGGCTCCATCTCTCCAGCAGCTCGCCCCGTCGCTAGGAGAGAGCTCGTGCCGGCAAGTCGTCTGCCAAGGGCTTGCCACCACCGCCGATCCTTTGCCTGTCTTTTTTCCCTGCCTGTGGGAATCTTGCCTGCGGGTGTATTGGGGGTGCTTGTTGTTTTTGTGCCAATAGTTTGTGGGTACCCCAGGGGGCTGCTGCCCGCACCCCGCAACGAGACGCCACAGGCCCAGCGTAATACCTGGTCTCCTGCCTCTCAGAATCACCCATTCCTGCCCCCACCCCAGCACCCCTTAGAAGTGTGTTATATACTGGGTGATATCCATTCACACGGGCTTTAACTGAATATACTTACGGTATTAGTTGTGTCATGTGCGGGTCCGTTGGTCGCTTTATAGTTCACATTCATTAAACATTTTCGGGCAAAAACAACAAAGTGTCAAGAATTTGGTGATTTTGGCGGGCTTTTCCAATTTTGTTCTAACTTGCCTATCTATGCCTTGCCTTCAAATTGGTTCAAACCATTTTATTTTGCCTAGCCTTTGCATTGATTCTACACTGCAATTTTATTTCGCCTTGCCTTTGCGTTGATTCTACACTGTGTGCAGAATTTATTAAATCGCGTGTGGTGGTATTTGAACTTGTTTGGCAGTATTTGATTTTATCTGGTTTGTAAACAGGTGTTTGAGTTTTTTTGATGATTGTTTGGTGGTATTTGATTATTGGTGCCAGTATGATGAATTCTTATTTTTACTTTTAGAACTGCATGTGTGGTTTTGGCATCTCCAGTCCTTGTATTGCACATCATCCAGAGGTCTTCAGTTCCTGTTGATCTTTAATACTTTGGGACAGTGACAGTTTTGGAACAGATTCAGCCAGTGTTTATACTAACTTAGCAGATTTGGCCTTCTTACATCCAGCCACCCCAGTATAACGAAGATGAGTGTTCCAAAGAAGAGCAAAACCTACCACTTTCATGATGAATGGGAAATGGACTACTTCATCATCATGGTGAAAGACAAGTGTTGTTGTCTAATTTGTAACAACCCAGTATCCTTGCCCAAAAAGGGTAATCTGGAACGTCATTATAAGGCTCTGCATAGCAGTAAGTTTGATGCTGATTTTCCACCCAAAAGTGAAATTCGTAAACTGAAGCTCAAAGAACTTAAATCGAAAGTGGCTACTCAGCAACAGTTGATGGCAAAGCCAAGGTCACATTTGGTCAATGCAACCATAGCATCCTTCAAGGTCAGCAACCTGATCGCAAAGAAATGCAGAGCTTTCACTGAAGGGGAATTTGTAAAAGATTGTTTTCTTGAAGCAGCTGACAATCTTTTTGAAGGATTTAAAAATAAGAAAGAGATCATAGCTGCTATTCAAGATGTACAGTTGTCAAGAAACACTGTCATGTGGTGAATAGAAAAGATGTGTGGAGACACAACTGAACAATTGTTGGAGGCTGTTTCAAATTGTGTTGCTTTCTCACTCCAACTGGATGGATCTACTTGAAGAACTGCTTGGAATGATTTCTTTAAAAGGGAGAACTACCGGTCAGGAAATATTCAGTTCTTTCCATTCTTTTGTGACAAAGTGTAATCTTCCATTGCATAGACTTGTTTCCATCACTACTGATGGAGCAAGAGCAATGGCAGGTGAGGTTAACGGTTTCATAGCCCTCTGTAGACAGCATGACGACTTCCCAGATTTCCTTTCTTACCACTGCATCATTCACCAGCAAGTTTTGGCAAGCAGGAGACTCAATACAAAGACTGTCATGGACATCACTTTCAAAATTGTAAATTCAGTTCGTGGAAGATCACTTCAAAGACGGCTTTTTATTCTTACTCTTGATGAAGGGGTAGCAGAAATCATTTTGCACACAGATGTAAGGTGGTTAAGTAGGCACAAATTTCTGCAAAGATTTCGTGATTTGCTGAATGAAATAAGAAGTTTTTTGAAGGAGAGGGGAGATGACCAAGCAGAGTTGGAAGATGAGGAGTGGTTATGTGATCTGGCATTTCTCGCTGACTTTACAGGCGAACTAAGTGATATGAACCTTGAACTACAAGGTAAAAACAAATGCATTGGCAAGATGATGAGTACAGTTTCATCCTACAAGAACAAATTTGAGCTAATGATGGCTGACCTTGCAAACAACGCTTTTGATCATTTTCCTAGTATGCAGGACCATCTGGGACAATATCCAAATTTTGTTCTTCAGAATGAGAAGTGACAGAAATATGTTCTGTTATCCAGGAATTCAAAAATAGATTCTGTGACTTCCAAAAAATTGGCACAGTTGTGGCGTACTTGTCATACCCATTCAAAGTAGTGGTGGACATTAAAGAAACTGCAGCTGCTATCAGTAAAAATTACTCATTGAACAAGCCATCTCTTGAAAACGAAATATTACCCCTTAAAAATGACATTTTTCTCAAGACCGGTGCTGAGCAAGAATTGTTTTGGAAACTAGTGCCTAGAGACAAATTTCCCAACTTGAGAAGATGAAGTGAAGCTGTACACTCCTGTTTCAGTTCAACTTATTTGTGTGAATTTGCGTTTTCCCATCTAAAAATGCAAAGAGTACACAATGTTCCAACATGAGAGATGAACATCTCCAGGATTCCCTGAGACTGGCCCTCATACAATATACACCCAACTTCAAAAAGCTGGTGGATGAAATGCAGGCTCAGACATCTCACTAATGAGCAAGAGCGAAATATTAAAGATTGTGCAAGATCAGCCTGGATCAATACTCTACCTAAATACTCAACCTAACCCCTACTAATTGGGTAAGAGGCACTTTTTCAAGTGGGTGCTCCTCTTTTTTTTAGCAGGGGGAGAGTAACTGGCCCTCCTCACCCCAGCACTGTCTGTTCTAGTGGCTGTCTGCTTCTTTTTGCATCTTTTTAGATTGTGAGCCCTTTTGGAACAGGGAGCCATTTAGTTATTTGATTTTTCTCTGTAAACCGCTTTGTGAACTTTTAGTTGAAAAGCGGTATATAATACTGTTAATAATAATAATAATAATAATAATAATAATAATAATAATAATAATAAACACAAATTACTCAATAAAAGTTAAAGAAAGTTATTAAGACAGGTAAAGAAAGTTATTACTCAATAAAACTAAGAAAAAATGTACTTTCCATTTCCCCTCGCAGTTCTTACTGGATCTTCGTCTCTCTGTTTTGTTTTTGCTTAATTTGATTAACAGCTGATCACATCCAAGTAAATGACAGAAGGTTCATTAAAAATGGGGGGGAATCCTCCAACTTTATTGGGTTAAAATTTAATTTGAAACTAATTTGAAACTTAATTTTCATGGTGGTAGATCACCGGCACTTTTGGCCAGAAAAAGTAGATCACGACCTGTTCGAAGTTGGACATGCCTGCTGTATGCCATTAGTATAAAGGGAAGGGAGGAGAAATAGCACTGAATTTCAGAACTGGGGAGGGTGTTTGTAAATGAAGTCCCCCAGTTCAGAATTCAGGAGTCTATTAAGAGCCAAGTCCAATAACCTTTGGAAGTCCAAACCTGGCTCATAATGGTTTGGTGCCTATCGCTGTTACTGTTCCTACTCTAACTTAAATGGCAGCAGTGACAAAAGCAATGGAGAGGGCTTATGCAGAGTCCTACAAATGCTACTGAACATGCACAGGGACTATGGAAGCTTTCATTACAAGGTTAATTTTCAGGAAAGGGAAACAGGGAGGCTTGAGGAACTAATGAAAGAGGTGCAGAGACCCATATCCATTCAGTGTTGATAATACTGTACTAAGCTAAATGGACCAATGATCTGACTCTGTGTAGTGTATATTCCTAAGAAGCAGAAATATCTTCAGGACTCTCAGTTCTGATTACAGGGTATATCCTGAAAATAAATCAGACTGCCTGAGTGTTCCAGATGATCACCTGAAAAACCTTGATGACTGCTTTTAGGTGGAACACTGCCAATAGCCTGAAGTAGCCACTTCCTCTCCCTCTCCTGGTTCCTTCTCCAAGCCAACCAATCCTTACTTTGGGAGAGTGGATGGCCTCTCATATTTATAGCTACAATTGGGCTTGGATGGAACAGGCTGTCATACATTTGAGACCTCTTGCTCCACTGCCTGTTATCCCCTTTCTCTGGGCTAAGAGTTTTTTTTACTTTGAGAAAGTGGGGTGGCATCAGATAGTGGAGGAGGATTTCAAGACCTGATCTCAGCTGGAGGCGTATTCAAGGAGGGCTTTGGTTCCACTTTTTTCAAGAAAGGAGAAACTTGTATTTTGAGCTTCCCCTTTTGAACAGTCTCCCTAAATTTGAAAAACATGAAAATCCTATGTGTGCATGTGGACACGTGTGCATGTGAGAGAGCACACGTGCACATAGGGCCTCACAGCTACTGACTACAACTGAGCAGCTAATCATTTGAGAGTTCCATAAAAATACTAGTCAAAAACTGTGTTGTATTTCCCAGATAGAAAAAAAATCCAGAGTTCTTTCAGCATAATCACTTTGTTATGTAGCACCACATTTTTATGAGTAGTCTCAAAGCAACAAAGAAATGAGCATGCTTTTGATTTCATAAGAGAAGAAAAATGTAGCTGGGCACAATTAAAAGCTCCAGTCTGCAGTCTCTTCCAATATTAAAATGGAATTAGATACTATGCAGACAATGAAGTTAGATTGTGCCTAGACCAGTGGTTCTCAAATCTTATCACACCAGGACCCACTTTGAGAACAACATTCTGTCAGGGTCCACCAGAAGAGATGTAATTTATCTGGAATTAATGTCAGGGCCGGAAGTTATATCACCAATTTAGGCTTCAAACCCAAGTCACGATCTGCCAAAGGTTCCATTAAACAGTGTGCTCGTGCTGTTATTTTGCATAGCTTGGAATTCAAACATACCAGCTTGGAAGTCAGAACAGAACACAGACTTGGATCCTTCTCCAACCCACAACCTTCCCGCCTTTCCAGCATTCCATTCATGGCAAAGCACCATGCCTCTCAAACCTATCTAGGGTAAAGCACCAAGCTACTCTCCCCCTGGCAGCCTGCCCCACCCAGCAGCTTTGCACCCTGTATTTTCAGCTCTGTATTTTCAATGATGGCTGAGCTAGGTGCTACACGACCCATCTGAAATTGGCTCGCAACCCACCTAGTGTTTCTCAAACCCACACTTTGGCTTAGACCAATTAGGTAAGACCTAGCCCATGTCCAAAAAGAAACACCCTACTCCTTAAGTCAAGTCCTGCTGAAATTAATGTAAGTTGCACAGTTGCTGTGCTTGGTAGATTGTTTCCTTTATTTGCAGAGAGTGTGTCCTGGTTTCACACAAAAAAAAGACTGTCAACTATGGAGAACACATAGTACTGTCATTCTTTATGTAAAGTATAACAAACAGATTTGATCAATATTTACATAAAAATGAGAAAAGGGTCAAACTAGGAAAAATATCTCGAGCAGTGTTGGGGTAACTAGGATGGGGGCGCTGACAGTGTACATGCTGAGGTAAGCAAGGTCAGGGGGTAAACCAGGACTGCTCTGACAACACTGGTCCGGATACGTGAAACTGGCTGGTGAGACCCTTGGCTGGTTAAGCAAGAGCAAGCAAGCGGGTTAGTGCTGACTAGCTGCCTTGACCCCTTTGAGGTTGGCAGGGATAGGTTAACCCACAATCCAATTCTAAGCTTCCCTTGTGCCCAGGGATGTAGCGGTGCCAAAATGGCAACCACTGCATCCAATGGGGCCAGGGAAGCATTGCTAGGTTTCTGGGGGGTAGGGAACTGCAAGGTTTTCACAGGGCATGACCCGCATTGGGTTTCCTGGCCCAGAAGGTGGGGTCAGAATATGGCGGTAGAGACTGCCACTGTCTCTGCCCCCCTCCCAGGCCACTCCTTCCCTCCTCCACCCACTTCCACCCCCACCCGACCCACTTCCTGCTGCTGGCAAAATGCCCTGCCACTGGCAAAACTTATTTCCAGGATCCCTTGCTCCATATCTTCCAGTGCTGTGGCCCCATGCCATGGTGCTGGGTCTGGCGCCAGAGGTGCGCCTGTACCTCTGGATGCAAAAGTGCCTTATGGCACTTTGTGTGACAGTCGGGCCAATGGCGCTGGACCAGATAAAATTGGGACCCCAGTCTCTGATTGGGTGACACCTGGAACCAAGATGTTATGCCTATGGGGCCTTGGGGGAGGCATTTTCCCCCAAGCTCTTAGTGGCTAGCATGCTATGGAATTTTTACTAGCTTAATTTTTCCCTGCTGCAGGTTACTGTTATTAGTTCCAGTGACATAGCTAAGGGGGTGCAGGGGGTAGCAGTTGCACTGGGCATCAAGCTTTAGGGGGGCAACAAGCTGAGCTTGACACTAGTGACCAAAATTGTGAAAATTTTGGTATGTATGAATAATACCATCATGTTATATATCATTGGAAAGGTAATTTAATGCATAGCGCAATGAAACAAACTGCACTGGAATATCTATATTCTATCAAACGATATGGCCAATTAACCAGAAAATGAAAATGCAACTCTCTTGTGGAACAAAAAGACAGTGGATTTGCTTAACTCCAGACCAATGAGACTGTTTGTTCTGCGTGCCACTGAGATGTTATTATGATACAGCATGGAACCAATAACTTTTTATTTATTTACTAGATATGTATTTAAAAGTGTGCTAAGGAGTCATATTTCCATTAAAATTGTCTCTCCTTTCACATGAGATAGCCACAGTAATTAGATTCTGATAAAAGGTGTGAGGAGAGAAAGGTTAACTTATTCTTCTCATGCTATTTTCCTGCCAGAAATCTCCCTTGAAGCACTATTTGTTCCAAAGGCTGTTACTTTATTCAAATAGCCACATTTAAGAACTTGGGGGTGGGGAGAAGTGCAATTTTTAGTGACTAAAAAATTTCTGATCAGGATTTGGGGTCTCGTAACTGTTTTGGCTGAAAGAGGTGGCACTCACTATCAGTTGGAAATGTGCCTCTTTAGAACACATCTGCATGCAAATCCAATTTGATTCTGAGAGTGCAGGTGGTGTACAGTATAGGATCTGCTGACAGTGCAGTTAGGCAGTCGGGAGAGATAAAAGGGCACCTGGGCAGAGTGCACACCTCTTCCTGTCTGCCTAATAGGGCCATCAACTATGTCATAGCTGACAGAGCTGAGCATGTTATGTGGCACGTGCATTGTACAGGTTCACAGTGGGTAGTCACTTCTGGTAACTGTGATCGGTTGTGGTAACTGCTTTGTACTGAATGAGGATATGCATGTCAAATATTGTGAATGCATCTAACATGAAATACCTATGCATCAATAAGCCTCCTAAATGTACTCATATCCTGGCAATATGACTGGATCTTCAATTAGACAAAGATGAGCCATTTGGTTCTGTGTATGTTGATGAAGATCATGTACTGGTTTTAAATTTTGATAATACAGCATACAGTAGAGAAATCAATGTAACCTTCACCATCCAAAGGGGGACGGCGACAAGAACTCAATACATACAGTTATCATTTTTAAAAAAATACTCCCCTCCAGAATCTCTTCATAAAAACTGAAACATTTCAGATACATTTGTAACAAGAAAACAAATTTATTGATTTTAAAAGACAAGACACAATTTTGTTTTGAAAAACACAAGAAAGCTAGCCTGAGTTCAAGTCTGAAATATTCAGAAAAATCCTACTATCTTTAGTATGTTCCAGTCATTTGTTTAAACAACACACTAAAAGTTAATATATATTTTTATAATTATAAAAGTTCCCCAGTTATTGTACAGTACACAATACAAATTGCCCACAAACTATTATTTAGCTCCTGCCAATTTTGAGAGGACATGATATACTAAAAGATTTAGCATTTTCACAAAAATCACATCAGGAAATACGTATTTACAAAATCAAATACATTATACAAAACCCATCACGTTATTCTGTAAAGATGTTCTCTTTAAATAATTAAAAAGTATATTCAACTGTAATCCAAAAACTGGAAAAGAACATTACATTACACATACAATCTACAAAAAGTTGCTTACCTCATTTACATTATATATTCAGTCAATTGGAAAATAAAAAGATCCAAGAATCTTCTACTAGTGTTTCCTGCATTTCTGTGCTTGTGGGACTGAATAGCATGATCTGCCACTTACCAAGTGAAATTTAAATGATGGCACTTAACAAAAATGACAAATTGTAAAAGAAATGCAACAAAATAAGTTACATCAAATGCCAGAAAGCCCTGAGTGATAGTAAGGTGATTGGTAAGAACTAAGGCTTCAATCCTAAACACAGTTACAAAGGAGGAAGCCCAATGTAGGCAGTAGGACTTACTTCTGAGTAAACATGAATAGGTACACACTGCAAAATTTAACCAGTTAAAGTTCACCAGCACAGGCACAAATTTCCAAGTTTTTAAAAAGGCACACAAAAGTTTACTTTTACAGCCTCATTAGCAAATACCGAAAAAGTCAAATTTCAGATGAGAAAACTAAGTTATATGAGATATACCTGCTTTGGTTAAACCTTTATTTTTTTTTATGTATATGCTGAAGATTATTTGCTTAAGCAGAGACTGTAATAACAATTTCAAATCTGAACTTCTGTTTGTGTTAACACACTATCTAGGACACTGTATTACTTCTTGCATAAGAAAAAGGTCTGTGAATTTTTTTGTAAGTATAGGATCCTTGCTGATCCAAACTACATTAGGGATTTTCCAAGTAATCCTAGGCAATTAAATCCTACAGATATGCAGTGCTATCTGGCACATCAGAAGATTGCTTCTCCCCATTTGTTCACCTGCTTTCCATCCAAGCTCCTGTTTTGAACACCATTCTTTTGCAGTAAACAGTGAATCACACCCTGTTGCCCCATCTACTTCTGACTGAAGTTAAATCAGAGCTATTTTCCTTACTCCAAATGGAGTATATAGGCAGAAGATTCAGTTCACACACCATTTCTGCAATGCAATCTGTATTCATTTTCCATGTGGGTTGTGTGGGAAACTGCCCGACAGCAATGCTTGGTGTACTGCCAACGCATAAGGCTAATATATGCAGTGTTGTGTGTTCAAACATACCCTCTGGATTAATTCATTTTACCTAATCTATTTGAGAAATTCTTACCAAATATTACTCAGGGCTTCCAATTCTAACATAATAATATATGTTTCAGAAAAAAAAGGAGAAACAAAAATCAAATAAAATTGAAAACAAATTATTTTGAAAACAAGGCATACTACTTCAACCAAAAATCCCGAGGCAGTCACTTTGTAAGTGGCTTTACTTATTAAGTAAAATTGGTAACGTAAACTCAGCTCTACTGGCACATAAAATCACTAGCAGCAATGATCAAGGCATGCAAACTGAGAAGCATTTACAGTAAAATCATTATGAATAATAATAAATCCAAAAACCCTTTGAGTATTGCATTTATTTTTAATTATACACTAATTTGAATAGCTTGTCTGAGTAAAGAAAGGTTGGATTTTATAATTCCATATTTTCTAGAATAAGCACTGCTGTAGCACAATCCACATTGATATGCCTGGAATCAACAGACTAGAAGTTTGCAGAGTAATACCCAGAGCAGGCCTGTACAAGTTGTGACTCACCAAACAGCTCACTAGCCAGGTCCTGCAAGCTGCTAAGGGCAGCTGACAACCTCACTATGTCTGGCAGTCTGACAGGCAGCGAAAACAGGAAGTTTATGGAGCATCCAATGGGCCACTATACATGGTTGGTGGCTGTGTTTGACTTGAAAAGATCAGAGACCTGATCTTGAGAATGATATTATTATTGATGTAAAATTATTATTTACCATCTATCTTGAAGAAAAATAATCACTGCTACATTATATGTTCCCTATTTTCATTTGAACAATTTATTAACTTTTAATTTCTTAGAAAGACCCAGTTCACATTCAGAAACTTGTAGCCTTGATCATGTAATGGATCAATTAAATACAACAAAGTTACATGGAGGTAAAGCTATGTGCACAATCAGAGATTTTGAGATCCCTACTACAGCTGCTCACCCTGTTGTAGAGGCATGCCATTTTTAGTTTCATATTGTGGCTTGCCTCTTGCACAGTGAACTTTCAAACACACTTTCAGGTCCACACAGGTTGGATTGTGGATGGGGTTATATTGATTTTGTGACTGTTCATAGAAGAGGCGGCGAGTAAAATTTAGCTCCAAACAGCTTCCAAAATCCATCCCTCTGGAAAACATTACATATTTACAATGTTTTTTTAATACTAACCTAGCAAGATTTCCTACTATTTTGCAATAAAGTTATTTTCTTATTAAACATCTAAACTTTAAAAAGATTTTAAAATACTTTACACAATGTCTCTTGGATCAAATAATTGCCTCCCATTCTATGTAAAATATTCTATTCTCTTATTCTATGTAAAATGTCTTATGTGAAACTGTAAAATAGTTGACATATTAGTTTCCTGTGGGCAGCATGACTAGATGGCAGTGAATATTTACCCTCATTCAAGTATTTAATATGAAGGAAAGCTTTTACAACATCTTGGTTGGGTGGGTAGAATGTCATTAATGGGCAGGTCTTGAATATAGTACATTTATATGCAGAATATGTGTAATACAATTTAAAATCTGACACTTGGACCCAAAGGTGCCATTGTGTGAGTACAGAAAGTACTTTGGCTTACACAAGGAAGGCTGATTTTTGCTGATTCCTTCTACCTGTTGTATCCTCCCCATACCCCAATTCAGTGCTGTTCCAGAGCATCAACCACCCCGCAGGAGAATCTTCTCATGGAGCATAGGGGCCTACAACAGGTAGGTGGAATTGGCAAAGATCAGAAATTGTATCTTGCATGAGCAAAACTGTCTTCGGATCCAAACCAAAATCTCTTTTAGAAAAGATAATTGCTTCAATGGGGTCATGTTAGGGTATTTTGCCTTCTTTAGTAGGGCACAATTCTGTGTTTTTTTTTCCTCATAAGTTCCTAGGTTTTATTCTTTACAAAATAGTATTTATTACATCTGAATGATGTTGGAGGGAGTGGCACAGTATATCATAATCCTGTCAGTGCTCCCACTATAATACAAGATTTGTCCCAATTGCCAGATTAACTTACAATGCTCAAAGGGTTAATGCAAGGCATTACCATCAAAAGAATTTTCTAAAACTAGAGCTAAGCACTGCATTTATGCTTCTATTCCAGTTTTCTTTAGTCACTAAACAATTTAGCAACCAGACTAGAATTCTCCTTCCTTTTGACTCATTTGAACCATATACATAGAGTGACCTGTAATGCAGGAATAGGGCCCAATTTTCAGGAACTGGTACTGCTCTCACAAATCAGTGTTACATTGTCTGAAATTAGTGCCATATGTAAATTATTTTTCCCTCCTTAAGGTAATCCTTTTATTTAAAAAATTTTGAGAAAAGTGTTTCAGATGCTTATAAATACCTCGCTTTTAAATTAAAGAATTGTATGTAGATCTGTACATTCCTGAATGACGGTACCATCAGTCTATTATCACCCAATGGTGAACCAAGTGTGGTAACATTGCACACTGGTAACTTTTTTACAAGGTGACCAGTTTCTTACGTAGTGTTGCAATTCCAAGTTACAGTACAAAAATAAGCACAAAGCAAAGAATTTTGACAAGACAGTACAAACATTTGTTAAAGTGACAGCACCAACTATTTTGCATTCTTGAAAAGTTTATGAAAACTGGGCCCTGCATCTGAGTAAGAAGTTTAACAGTATCAGCTACATTGATCACTGCATTACTTGTTCAAGAGCCGAAAAGTCTTCTTTTTAAAAATTATTATTCATTACATCAATTTTTAGAGATAGATTGCCCACAAATGTTATAAGTCCATTCTCCTGCAAAACCCCTGAAAGTGAATCAATGAAAGTATCAATCTTATGCACACTTACATGGGGGAAAATTTCACTGAATACTTTGGGCTGTATCCTCACTCTAGTCCAGTGGTTCCCAACCTTTGGTTGGGCGCTACCCCCTTAAGGAGGGTAGCGACCCAACTAGGGATCAGTAGATGCTGTTAGTACAGCACTTCGGGGTTCTTGCTGCTGCTGCTAAACACAGTTAAGTTTTAAAAAAAAACCTTTTTTACTTACCCATGTTTGACTGTGGCAACATAGACAATCTGGAAGGGCGGTACTGATGGCCCCTACGGGTCCCCAGTTTGGTTGCTACCCTCCCTTAGGGGGTAGAATCTCAAATGTCTGCCCAAGGTCACAAGCCCCTGGTTGGGAAACACTGCTCTAGTGTGTGTGGAAAGAAGATCCTGCATGGGAATTTTGCAGCCCCTTCTTCCTCATAGCAGCCTTTTATGATCCCTGAAAAATCCATCCTGAGGGTCAGGAGACCCTCTAAATTAGTCTAGAACAATGTGGAAGAGGGGCTGTCAAAGGAGAGGGGAATTGGAAAAAATTCCCCCTACAGAGAATGAAGTGCCTTCCCTTGGTGACAATTGAGCTTCAGACACAACCCAGTAGGGCTTACATCTGAGTAAACATGCATGAGATTGTGCTGCAAGTCAAAATCTATTTGTTATGGAGACAAAATCCAAATTCTAAGCTGCATATGAAAGTTAACTCTTCATTATTTTGTGAAAGAGCATAGAGGATTCAAAGCATTATATGGACACCTATTTCTGAGTCCATTCATTCCCAGGAACCAGGGGAGAAGCATACAATGCAACACACAGGAGCTGCATTTGAAGAGGAAATGGGAGAATCTTGATTTAGTGCACAGGAGCACTTCCCTGTGGGAACCCTTGGATTTTTGCCTGAATACATAATCTCAAATTTTGCAAAATGTTTATAAAGAATGGTCTAAGTAGATAGGCACACATAGCTTAGTATCAGAATGCTACCCAGAATTTAGAGTATATTAAAGAACCTCTGGGGATAGTGCAGGTCAGTGGACTCATATGATTTGTGAAATGAACCAGCTTTAAAGACATTTTTTCATTATAAAATCAGAAATCAACTGCAATGAAATCAAATAATAAAAATAGAAAATATGTATTCAGATTAATCTAAATGGATTTGTTTTTATTATTAACTTAGTGGAGCATCTTTGGATGCATGTGGGTATATTTGGCTACCAAGATCCTTCTTATTAGCATGGTTCCATTGCAGACCAGAACACTACTTTTGTGTCAGAGTATAACATAAGGTTGCAATTTTTGTATCGACCTTTTTGGCACATTGAACACAGTGATCAACTGGGGGTAGGGTGGGAGTGAGGGCTGAATAATTGAGAGTTTAAAAGTCCTGTCTCAGAAAACTTAATTTACATCTTATAAACATTTCTCTGTGTGAACAAAATCCAACATTAAAAACGAAAAAGACACAAATAAGAAAACATTTGCCATCTTAAAGGATTACACCAGCAAATAAATCTCATCTAATACAGATCATCCTTACTAGAGCCTTAAAAAACTATGCTGAAAAGTGTTTCTTTTCTTTGTTTTTACATTTAAATTTCACTGCATTTAAGTGTAAACATTTCATAATCCACAATGAGAGGGAGTAATGATCACAGCTTAGTTTTTCTTTAATTTGGTGAGGGGTGCAGACGTGATGGATTTTGAGAAAGAAAAGCAAGAACACATTTAAACAACAGAGTGAACAAAATGAAAATACAATATCAGCATACGTTTAATGAAATGGCAGGAATAGCTAGGCAGAATACCTAGCTCTGCCCACACTTCCAAGGGGCCTCAAATTCTGCAGCCTAAGCAAATTCTTAAAGCTTAGTTTAGAAGTAGAAATGTTCAACTAAAAAAAATTAATAAAACTTTAGAAATTCTGGAGACACGAAAATCTAGGGTCAAATCTGTGTGCTATAAATATACCAATAATTCCACATGCTGTTCAAGCATTTGGCAACTGTATGTTTTTAGTTTTTCAGACAAATGACAAACAAGGCCTCCAATATTTTACACAAGCCTTGAAAAGAAATCTGTAAGTTTTCTTTGTGCTTTCTTTCATTTTTGGTTTGTTTTGCTCAAACTAAGAAAATTCAGGAATCTTTTTAAATCAGGGCTTTTCAACCAGTTTTTTTTTGCAAGTACCATTTTTCTGAGAACCACAGCCACCTGAAATGGCTGCTGTGCACAGAAGTGGGCAATATGCTTCATAGTTGTTCCTGCAGCAAGGAAGAGGCTTCTCCAATTGTTACTGCCACCACCGGAACTCTCCTCTGCTCTTTACCCCCTGTGCCCAACCATGCCACTTTGAGCTGCCATGCAGCCGCAGCTTACCACTAGTGCACTGCCACCCCAGTGATCTGGTGGAGTCAGGCCAGGCATAGCATCATTATCTGGTCCCCATGGCAGTGAGGCCATGTCATATATTGAAGTGCCACCATTGGTACTTATACCACTGGTTGAAAAGCACTATTTTAAATCGAAATGTTTAAATTTGTTATTCAATGATAGGTCAATTAAAAAGAAAAAGGAAACATACAGTATGATTTAACCATTAAAATAGCAGACTGATCCCCCACCATACGCACAAATTGAAACTATATGCTGCTTTAAAAAGATTTGTTTACTTTTTAAAATTAGAAGTAGATAAGGGTTTAGAAATATATATAAATTCTGGTTTGGGAGTTGGCTAACCTATTCTGTTGACCTTTTTGTTAAAGCTAGTTTTGTTTTTCACCCACTCCCCCCACCCCAACCATGAAAATTTGATTAGTAATAAAGTGAAATTCAGTTAAAATAAGAAAGAAATAGGTTGTTACTCTAAAAGGGATAGGAAAACTATCTAATAAAAAAATCTTGATTTTTGAAGACTATGTAACCTGCCCTTACTCTTTAGGGAATTTGAAGGGAGGGGGGAGAAAGAAGACAGGCACACTTTGTTGAATCAATGTAAGAGTTATTAACAAGAAAATCTTAGCTTCAGTTCTGTTTAAGGCACCATGTAATAGCCGAGGTACAATGATCCCTGATGTACATTCTTAAATGGCAATGGTCCGTCTAGCCACCTATTCAAATTCTACGCAATTGGGAAATAAGTACAAGTGACATGTGCCAGTTTCACTGCCTTTTAAACATTTTTGTATAAAATGAAATCCACTTAAGAACCAGGAATTATTTTGAGCAAAATTACAATGCAGGTTGCTACATTCCTTGCATCCTATAAATTATCTTTAACAAGAGCAGCAGATTGAACTATCATGAGGAAAAGGACATGGAATAAAAAAAGTCATCTGAAAGGAATGGTTTCCTGCATGTCCAGTTCAGCATAAGTAGCACATACACTTAAAAACAATAAAAAATAAAAATAAAGATGCTTTTTTAGCTTCAGTATCTAACATCTGCAGTCCCACTGAAGAGCAGAAAGCATCTGGGTAGTGGTCCCATTTGTATATGAGCTGCACAATCCATCAAGTGCTACTGTAAAACAGCCTCCACTCATTGAAACATGCTTGGTAGTCTTGGTTTGAATCTTCCACAAGCACTATTGAAATGAATGGAGGTTGCAACTAGTCAGTATTTGGACAGACTGTACCTCAAGTCAGTAGTCTCAAAAGAGTGGAGTTGGTATGCGAATAACAAAAACTGATTTTTTTTTTAAGGAAGCTTGCATTGTCTGTGATGGTGTCATATGTACATTTATTAAGTACACATTACCATATGCTCTCAGAGCTCTCATCCTACCACCAGGAGAATAACTCTTTTTTTCTGAGAAAGAAGTTCTCAAGCATTATAATAAATTTTCTAGTACATCCCCTGAATACTCTGAAATGTATCAAAATAGCATCTTCCAGTTCTCTTCAACAAAAGTCATCTTTTAAGAACAACTTTAATGCAGCTGCCGTCAAATGAGCATGCCTCCAGTGTAAATCAAAGAGGAAAATTCTTGACATTTCAGAGTGCATTTAATTAAAAACCCTATTTATACGAAATCACCATGACTAACAGTTAACATTAAAATATTTTGTAAAAACTATGAAAAAATTAAATTACTTTAATTATAAAGAAGACAAAAACATTAACATTAAGCTTCGCAAAATCTTTTCTTGACTCTTGAAACTAAGAAACTCTTAATATTGAGTGGCCAGTGTAAAATGATTGTATTTACCAATATTTTTTTTTTTTCCAAAAGAGACCTGGCAAAATACACACACCCATTCCATTTCACAACTCCAATAAATGTAATGTTCAAGCACAGATAAAATTTGACAACAGTCGGCCTTCAGACTTCTTTTTTTGCTTCCCTTCCCTCCCCCATGATAAGCCCAACATCAACAGGGCTAATATAATCTGAAAAAAGGATCTTTAATATTTGTTAGACTGCAGTATATGTATTTCCAGTAGCACTGCATTGTCTGATAGTTTGAGTAGCTGTAACAATGTGCTCATTGTGAAGAGGGTTCAGGAGGTTCTGCTGTACTCCACTCTCAAGTACTGGCTGCAGGCAGCCCACCTGAAAGGCCTGGCTTAGTTCAGTCTTCTCTCTCTTTGCTTGTGGCTCTCCAGATTCATCCAGCTCTTCATCTATTTCACTTTCAACTTCACTGCCTTCATCTGCACAAATAAAACCATCATGAATTTTGCACTCTGAAAAAGCTAACTTTGTCAGTAGTCCCTGACAATACCCGATAATGATTCTGAGGTAGCAGTGTCGATTGCTCCAAATACATTGAGACTGATACCACTCTCTTGCACAGGTGCTACTCACTCTGCTCCACTTTTTCCTTTGCTTTTTTTCTGAGGAGTTGGTTAATCAAATAAATTGATAACTATTACACATTTGTATATGAAGGTTCACATGTTTTCAGTTATCCTGAATATTGCAGTGTATATTTCTGCTACCTTTAATGGTATTCAACATGCAGTTGATAGATCAACTGTTACAATCATTATTCCAGTTTCTGTGCTATGTTTACTTGTGAACCTAGACTCCTCTTGCAACCTTGAACATGCTCCCTATCTGTAAACTGGTTTCTAACTTTAACACATGATCTTCTTCAAACCAGAGTAAAGATTCAGCAATGTCATGCTGGTCTCAGTTAAGTCTGGTTTACATGAAAAAAAAATTTAACAGCCCTTCTGGCATTGTTGTTTTTAATCCTTTTAAATGTTACAAGTTACAAATATATTTCACAACTAATACACACAAGATCTATGATGGCATTAATACTAACCTTTATCCATATTTCCAGGAGACACTGCGTTTAAATCACCAAACTGCAGGAGAAAGAAAAATCATGAATATATACAGTATGTTATCCTAACACTTCCTAATGTTTTATCAAAGAGCCAATAGTCACAGTTCCACAGAAACAACATAAACAGCTGTTTTTTATAGAACAAAGAGGAAAATGGGATAATCCAACATGTAGGTCTTTGAGAATATCCCACGCTATAAGATGGCAAGCATGGTGAAAAAACATACTCTAAGAAACACCACAAAATCTACTGTGCAGCTGACTATTAAGAAGTACTTAAAAGATCATCAAGAAGAAAAAAAAGAAAGAAACAGACGCAGGTATACAGAACTATTGACAATGAAGTTAATATGCTAAAACAGCAGCAACAAATATTTTATAATGCTTTGGAATGAATTTAAGGAGCATTTATTGCTTGTAATGCACTTTTTCTGATGTGACACTTTATTAACTGAAGCAGAAATATAGGGTATCTAAAAAAATGTACAGTACACACATTTTAATGAGCTGTAATTAATATATACTTCATTGTAGAAAGCCTGCAACACTCGAATATCTAAGAAAGCAACTGAAGATATGTGTGGAACCATTCCAGCACATACAGTTGTGGATGTCTGCAGATCCCTTAAACAATGTCAGCACCAGTGGGGAGCATTTTGAACACTTGGTCAAATTAAGTGAAGTCTGTGGATCATAACCTAATTTTTGGTGGGTTGCGAAAATTACAATGACAAGCAGATAGCTGACAAGAAAACTGTATTGAGCCCTATGGAAACTGAAATGGAGACAAGTGTGTTTACTTGCGAGAAGGCGACCAAGCCTCAGTCCACTTTGAAGGGAAGGCTAAGGGGAATGCAGTGCTACCAGAATGCTCCTGATATGAAAAACTTAAGCCCCAACCAACTCTTGAGAAGGAAGTCATGCTCACCAAGCTGACAAGAAAATGTATTGAGTCCTAAGGAAAGTGAAATTGAGCAACACATGCACTGGCACAAGTAGGTGACCATGTCTCAACTCTTATCAAAGGCCAGGCAAAGGGAACACAAAGTCACAGAATGGTCCCAATCTGATGAACTCAACAAATGCTCCAAAAGTCCCCCCACCACCATAGTAACAAGGATGAAAACAGAGACTTGATGGGTGGTAAACTTACACTTTAAAAAAAAAAAGTCTTGTAAATCTAGGTGGGTCCGGATAAAGAATCATTTTAAAAAGTGGTTCCCAGTGCTAAAATGTTTAGTCTAATTAACCAAACCTAACCTAACCAACTTCCAGAGGATAAGGATGTGTTTTACTTCAGCTAGCTGGGATCTGGGGGAAAAACACCTTTTTCATCTTGAAAAACAGAGGATGCAGAGGATGCTTGAAAAACAGAGGAACAAAACAAAGGGGAGTCTCTAGGGCTCCAGAGGAAACAGAAACTGCAGCTCTTCAAATGGAGCCAACAAACTTTGAAGAAGAAACGAAGTTCCTCTCTGCTACTGAGGAGGCCAACATCTTCCGTGAGCCTGAACAAAGCCCAGTCATGCCCTTTCGGGGGCAGGGGAAGGAAGAAATTACTGCCATCAGCCCCCCAATGTGGAGGGAGAGTTCTCAAAGTGCCTTAAAAGAAGCCAAACAATCTAGGGAACAAGTTCATTAAGAAATTGAAGAGTCCCTTCACCCCCTGTAGGCGTTTCTGCGGTGATAAACCTCACCGGGGTGGACTCACTTAGCGAGTCCCAAGCATTTCAAGCCTCACTAGGCTGCATGGAAGAAGAGACTGATAGCTTTGAGAAAAGTAGATCATTGGCTATAGAAAAAGCCAAGGCCTGTGACCAGGCTGAAATGAGCCAGACTGAGCTAGGGACTCCTAGGGAAGACCCACTACTCCAGGCCCAGGATTTGGAGGCCTTCCTAGACCTCAGTGTGGAAAACGCCTGGGGAAAGGCTTCTAAATTTACCAGACTCACAGAACAACTTCTGAGTCAATCTGGGAGTCATCTGATAATGGAAGAAAGTCCCAAGCAAGCCAGCAGATCCAGGCCACACCTGGTAGGAGAACTTCAGACCATGCAAGCCTATTGCAGAAGAGTTTTTCAGTCACAAGGCGAGTAAGAAACACCTGACTAGGGCTGGATGGAGTCCCAAACAAATCCTTGAAGGGGAAAAGGACCAATCTCTGCTGAAGCCAGGACGAGCAGACACCATAAACCTAGACAATGGACAGTGAAGGAGCAGGTTATCCTTTGCCTTTCCCAAGTATCTGCCTGATAGATGGAAGCACAGAAGGAGGTGTGGCATAGCGTGGAGGAGTTAGCGGAATCAGGGCTTGAGTCAGACCACCAGGGAAAAGGAAGACTAGGACAGTGGGTGAGAGAATACGAGACCGATGAGCTGGCTTTTGTTTCAGGAAACTACTCCAATCTCTTCAGCGACCATGAACCTGAGGAGTTCCAACCTGTTAGATCAAGGAGGGGAAGACCTTCCCAACATGCCTGACCCCAAGAAGGACCAGCGGATCCTCTCCTGGGAGGAGCAACTGAAAGCCCTGATGGGTCAGATCCATCAATGGATACTGTTCCCCTCATTTGAAGAAAATGATATGGTGAGGCTCTCGGGCTACATGGTGGCCCACATGGCCCTGAAGTCTGCCCCTGTGAGTCAGGACCTGAAAAAATATGGCTAGGAGAAGACGTTTGAATTGCTTACCAAGACTAAAATGCACTTGGTGGAAATTTTGAAAGAAAACCCCAACAACTCCAATGATGACAGCAGCAGGCTTCGGTCCTTGGCACTAGCTGTCACCGGAAAGTTCATCTGCATGTGGCAGATGAAGACGAGCAAAAGCAGATACCCAGAATGGCAGCAGCATAAAGAGATGACCCAGATGTTTCAGGACATTCTGGGCAGGAGGTCTGGTCTAGAGGGTAGAGCCTCCGTCTGCCTGAAGATAACATCCACAAGGTCGCCAGTTCGAGGCCACCGACACCATGCGACCTTGAAGCAGCTGAAGCCGAGCTATTCCATCTGCTCTGAGCGTGGGAGGATGGAGGCCAGAATGTGAAGCCAAATCGGAATGAAACACCTGAATGTAGTGGTTCTTGAAAGAAAGAACCTTCTTTCAATTGTAAAAATCCCTATTTAATAAGGGATTTAAAATAAGCCTGCCTATGTAAACCGCCTTGAATAAAGTCTTGAATAAAGACCAAGAAAGGCGGTATATAAATACCTGTTATTATTATTATTAACTATTGGAAAGGTTGTACGGCAGAGAGCAAGGGACCCCATCCCCTGCTGCCGCTATTTCAGAAGGACTATTTCGATCATGATGGCAGAGAAGTTTGTCACTTGGCTCACCAAGCTGGTTACTTAGCTGAAGCAGAGAAAGCAAGAGATGTGTCAAAAGGAGCACTTCCCATGCGTCCATCCCCACAAAAGCAAGAACAGAATGCTTGAGTCTAAGAAGTCACATGTTCACGCTGGATGGAGGATGGAGATGGCACAGATGAGGAGGAGAAGAGAAGGTCCTTTGAAAGCATCCAGAGGATATCTCCCATTAAAGGGGCGGCTCCGCAAACTGGTTAGCTTGGAGCAGAGGGGAGATTGACAGCTGCAAGTTCCAGCCTGGCTCTCTCCTTGGAGCGTGTTATGACTGCCATGAAAGACATAGAATGGAGGGAGAAGGAAAAAGGGAACATGGCCAGGAGGAACCTCTTTGAGGAGGGGGAGAAAGGCCAAAAAGGTGGACAGGGAGAAGAGAAAGAACCCACACAGGTTAAAAGCCAGTTGGGGTTGTAGGTGGAGATGGCTGAAGAGGGAGTGGACAGGAGGGAGGAGATAGTGGAGAAGAAAAGGAGGGAGAGGAATGAGACAGCTGAAGAAAAGGGGAGGCGGTCAAGGAAAACAGGAAGGAAGGACCACAAGAGCCAGATAGTTGCTCTGTGCCTGATCTTCTTCCTGTTAAGGAAATGACTGTTCTGGGATTGGGAAAGCAGATTCCCTGCTCAATCTGAAGGAAAGGCTGCAAAGAAGATAGGCATAAAGACTGTAACCAAGCCTGGAGGCTCATATGGTAGAAAAAACTGTGATATAGATAGGAAGGGGGGATTTCCTAAAAAACAGGTAATTTGAATAATGGAAAATTTAAGAAGATTGCAAGCTCTAAGGAAGCACAGATACTTCATAATCAAACTGAAGCAACTAATGGTAAGAGCAACAGATACAGGGTTCATCACCAAGGAAGGTCCAGTGTGAACATTCAGGCAAAATAAAAGTAACAGTTCCTATAAATGCTGCAGTATGAATTCAAATTTAAGCTTTAGACACCACAGTGTGGATGTTTGCCCTGTTCAAAACCTGCTTAAAGAGGTTTCATTGTCATATGTAACCCACTTCCCCCTTACTTGACACATCAAGTTATTAAAGAAATTTATTTCCAGATCATCTTCAAATCAGCTGATAAAGTACTCTAATTGTGAACTTACCTCTCCCATGACTGCAATAGGTGTCTCTCCTGTGGCTTGAGCAACACGATGTTCAACTAAGTAAAACATGTATTCATCATACAACAGACGGATCAGATGAAAAGAACCAAAGCTAGCAGCACTGCGCAAGGTTAAATCTCGAATAACCATTGAGCTGTTTAAAAATGAAAATGTGTATGGGAAATAAAATCATTCAAAAGTTCAGGAATCTCTGAAGCGTATTCAAAATGATTTCCCAAAATTGAACCATACAATAACAAGTTTATTTACATTTCAATAAAGAAGTTCTACTAACACATAAATGTCTTTACCTTTTCTTAGGACCCAATCCTATCCAACTTTCCAACGCTGGTGCAGCTGCACTGCAGCTCCTAGGCGATGGAACAAATGTTCCTTTACCTTGAGGAATCCATAACTACCCTCCCACCACAGGATGCCACGCACATCCCATTGGAATGGTACACCAGGGCTGGAAAGTTGGATAGAATTTGGCCCTCAGTCAATATAACTTATACTACATATATGGTATAATGCTGCTGCTTTGTGGCAGTGGTTTTAGTTACACAATGTGAAAGAAATGCAGGTTGCATATATTCAGAAGCACAATCTGTGCATGCATCTGGCCAAAGCATAATATATACATGAATAAGAGCACAGGCTCTTTTTTTAACAAACAAACTTTTTTTAGTTACCAAAGATGTTTGAACTAATGTAGGATATTTTTGGGGTGCTGAATATAAAAATAGCAAAAAAATTGGTTTTGCCTGATTGGATCCAGTTTTGGGGATATGGCATAGCCACCTTATACACAGATTCAAGCAGCTTCCTTGTGAAGAGGCCGTGGCAGAGGAATCCTCACAAGGAAGCTGCTTGAATTTGCATATAAGGTAAAAATGCCATACCCCCAAAACTAGAGCCAATAGGGTAAAACCAATGCCATTTTTGGATTCAGCACTCTAAATATACCCAAGTATTGGCTTAACTTTTAAAACAGTAAAATGTGTATAGGGCAGGCCCGTGTAATTGATTCAGAAAAATAACAAGTTGAATAGTCAATATAAGATTAATGAACTGTAGCTGGTCCCACGAAGATTTTAACTTGAAAACACCATCTATTGTAATACAAAAGTGACCATGCAGGGGCACCAATGGACTGTGAACTGTGGAAGGCTGTGAAGGCAGTGGCCAGACAAGGCTTCTGCATGTTTAGCTTCGAGTTGATGTAATCATTGGGCAGTGAGACCTTGAGAGAGGAGGATTGGGGCTAAAGGACAAAAAAAAAAAAGAAAGGCAAACTGAGGGAAAAGAGGATGAAGAAAGCCTGGAGGCAGCAGGAAGAAGGATAGGACATCAGAGAGAAGGAAGTAAAGGTGAAAGGAAAGAAGGTGGAGAGGGAAGGCAATAAAAGGGAAAAGGAACCCAAAGATACAGGGCAGCCAGGGAAGGACTAGGAGCTCTCAAGTAATTCCTGGCAGTTCCCAGGGCACAGCTGCTATCATCACCTGAACCAGTTCCCATCCAGACTCTAGTTCCCTGGACAAGGAGAACCCCGAGGCAAGGCTTGCACAGGGCCTGGGACCTGAACCAACAATGGGAATCAGTCTGCACCTTGAAAGGGAAGTTCTTTCTTACCCTATGAAGTTAAACTTGCTCCAAGGGATGGGGATGAGGGGATGCAAGTTCCACAAATCCATAGGACGTATGATGCCCAGTCATGATACATACAGATCCCATTACCTAGACCTAAACTGACTTCTCAACTACAAGATCAACACCACCTCTCTCCTGGGCAAGAACCACCTTCACTTATTAGAGCCTACAAGGGCATAGTCCTTGTAGATCAATGTATGCATCTTAAATTATGCATTAAGATTAAATCCCCTTCAAAAAATCATTTCCAATCACAGCAAAGCCCAAGTACACATAACTGCATCGGCTCAAATACCATTCTTTTCTTATGTTTTGTCAATCAATCTTGAGGTGGGTTAGTTCTTTCAGGTATAAATGGCAGTGTACTGGGTTTTGGTTTATACTCTAAAATACTGTGTAGAGTGATGTAAGAAATCTGTGTAGAATACTTTACGGCACTGACCTGTAGAAAGACCACTTTAACAGAAATTGTCGCGCTGCTTTAGGAAAACTAGGTCTTCCTTCATATGGTTTCAGTGCTTGCATCATTACATTATCAAGCCAGGCAGCCCACTGCTCCAGAGTGCTCTGCTGCTGAAGAGTCATCTTGAAATCTGTTTCCAACCTCTGTACCATGTTGTCATCACACTGGCACACCCAGGAAGCCTGCTCCTGTCCCAGCACAAAACAAGTCAAATGAAGAGCAGTTCCATATGCATTATTTAGACACATCAGCTGGGCGAGGGGGGCAAAAACAGGCCAGAGGCTGAGGGCCATAGGAGTGGTAGTGAGGGATAAGTAGTTACTGTGGCAATGCATATAATGAAGGAACAGAATTTAAGAAAGATCTTCGGGATGTGTGAAGAAATAACTAGGTCTGTGAGTAGTGCAGCAAGGAAGAGGATAAATTGCATTGTGGGGCATTTGATTTTATTGTTGCTCCTCATTTAATATGTATGGGTTATTTCAAATAACTTGTTCGATATTTTAAAGTTGGTGTAGAAGATATTTGCCTACAAGCAACAGAAACATTGATACTGATACTGGAGAGCATCCCAGTGATTTGCCCCTAACCCAAACATTTTCAGAAAATATGAACTTGGAACATCTGGCAAAATCCCAAACTGTAGAAATATTTCATTATTCTATTCCTATGAGAAGGGTGAGGTATAAGATATAGTGTTCATATTACTATATACATAAATACTAACTGTCTTTCTAAATAGAACTGCCACTGCCAGCTTAGAATGAAAGTGGAAACAAAGCAAAGCACCCATATGCATTTTATAAATTTCCAGCATACCTGGACATTGGCAAAATCAACACGGTTGAGGTCATTGAGCATCTGGTTGATTTGAGAGGTGTTCTGCAGCACAGCACGGGCTGCCTGAGCCAGATGATTAAGAGATGTGTATCTTCGCAGAGTCTGAGCAAAGGCACTTACAGCGGCAACCTAAGAAGAAATATTTCTGATAGACCCACTCAGAGATGAAACTAGACAACAAATTGACTAAGTCTCATCCTGACACATTTTTTACTCTTCTTTACTGACATGTTTGCAGAAAGAAAGCTGATGAGAATAGACAAGGTCTTGAATTAAGGTTGGCAAGCTTATTTGACTGCAGTCAAATATTCCATGAAGCCATGATACTGATGGTGTTTGAATAATTGCTTGTTGACTACTTTGCACAACTGTGTTTAAAAAGCAGACTTTTAAAAAGTAGTCACTATATTGTTTTGTTTGTTTGTTTATTTAATTACTTTAAAGTATAACTGAAGGCTAACCTGGATATTTCAGATAAAACCCAAAGAGAGGAATTGTTCAATAAATTGTTTGAATTTAAACAACAGTAACATTTTGCTAAAAAAATTTCAAAAGCTGATTTCATTGTTTAACAATAACAGTTCATTTATTTGTTGTTTTAAGTACCAAACCTGATCCCGATTAAAGTGCTTTTTGGGTTATTCGAAGCAAGATGCTTAAAAAAAAATTATTTGACTGGTCAAACTTCCTCCCTTGTGACTGGACAAACCCCACTTTGCATCTTGGATGTGTCTACATAAGCAAAATACCGACACGTATATAGCAGGTTTTGCTTTAAGCCAAGGGTTCCTAAAATGTGTGTGGCAATGTCTTAGGGTGTCACGGTAGACTCAGAGGGGTGCCATGGGATGCCCCTGCTGGCCACTCATACCTGTTCTTATGGGTGCCGCTGACTTGGATTTTGAGAAATCTCACAAGATTGGGGCACTGCCATCTTTGATCTCACAAGATTTTGCGAGATCCAAAATTGTGATGCCAGACTAAGCCAGAAAGAAGCAGCGGTGGGGGCGTCAGGTAAGTTTGGGAACCACCACAGTAAGCCATTCTGTGACTTGCATCCAAAGTTTCCCATCCTCTGAGGGAAAGAGTCTTCCATTGCATGAAGTTCACCGTTTATCCAGAGGAAGCTCTTCGAAGACGGAAATTAACTTTGGGGATGCAATCCAAACTCTTCATGAAATAGGGTAAGCAAAGGTAAATGTTCTACATAGGAGGATTGAAATTGGCGAGATCCAAGATGCTTGGATCATGCAAGTATTCATATAATCTTGTCCTTTTCTCCCCCCCCCACACCCCCTCACCCTTAAGCACAGAAGAAGCACCACATTTTAGTACCTCTTTACAGATTTTTCCCCAGCTTACAGTTAATCATAACTAAGGCAGTATTTAGTTAATATGTCAAGTTAAATAACCCTTGATATTCCTTTTCTTCCTGGTCTTCCCTTCTTAGTCAATTGCTTTTGAGATTTGTGGTTGTTGTGCCATATTTTGTTTTAATATTTTTATTGCATTATTTTTCAATATTTCTCTTCTTTTTTTCTCTCCCCCCCCAATATCATTATGCTGCCTTGAGTACTCCATTTATTTGGAGGGAAAGGAAGGGATATAAGTCATTTAAATAAATAGTTTCATATGTCTGTAGATAAATCATAAGTTTGCAGTAACATCAAACATAATCACAGACTGCCAAAAACCATTTAATATACAAACACTATTACAGATAGAATGAAGATTAAATGCTGCATAATATTTTTAAAAAATATTTGTAATTGTGACACACAGGGCTTAACCTTTCACTTATTTCATAATACCATTTTTGTTCCAAATAATATGGAAGGCAAGAGTTATTTTGCAATTTACCTTGGTTTGAATCATTCTCTGTGGAATATTGTTCATGGCATTGGAAAGCCAACCTTCAAGGCTTTTTGCAAAATTGCGAATGGCTTGGGTCAAGGCACCTATGCATGAAAGAACAGAAAACAAATGAAAAAGAAGTCAAAGCATTTGTGCGCTGAAAGACTGATGTCCTTGAATATTACAACTACACATTAAAAGGAAGGTGTAATTGCTCACGCATAGTACTGATCACTAAAGGAATAATCAATATACTACATAGAATTAAAGGAAGTACTCCATCCATACAACAGTGAATATCTAAATCCCAAAGGCCTAATTTCTCACTGAGATGGTAAACATGAGTTTGGATTGTATCACTACAGACTACAGGTAGAGGCTGTTTGTGTTTGGAAGAGTATTCAATCCTATTCTCTCCACCAACATTCTGTACTGCCCAGGCAAAGGTTCACTTTCACAGTAAAAACTAGGCCCTCGATAGGAGTCTATTACATTGTGCATTGGCAGCTCAATCAAGGACAGAAGCAGAAACATGACAATGTAACTCCAGATAGTATATAGTCCGATGAAGGTGTAGAACTTGCTTCTCCTGTAAAGTTACAGTGTAAAATAATTTACTCTTATCTGAAACTGCAGTCTGATACTTACTACAGCAGTCATTTTTGGATTCCTATATCTGAATTGATAAAATATGAAATTTAATTTTATGTGATATTTCTACTAAAGATGTTGATATTGATCAGTGTTGTGCATAATTTGAACTTCTATGATAATTGTAGTTTTACACCTAGTGGACCTTTCTCTCTCTGTATAGCAGGTAGATTTTGTTTGTCATTTGAATATTAGCCCACATAACTTATTTATATTTGTTTTTTCTTAGATGCATATAGCTCAATGATGATCATCATTTTGCAATGGAGAGTATTCAGTTTTAAAAGATAGCATACAAAACCAATCCCACTCATTCCCAGATGTGCTAAATATCTATAGGACACACATACACAAAACACTATGTACATAACCCAGAGAGTTACTGTAGCTGCATTCAAAGGTTTCTGCATAGTCAACACAATTATTTTTGAGCAAACTTCTCTATCCTGTTAAAACACAGCATAAAAAATGCATTAGAAACTCCCCTGAAGTTCAAAAGTGACCTGCTGTGGGCATGGAGGGGCTTACTCTTCAAGAAACACATCCAAATCCCTACTGAGAGCATGAAGTTAGTGATGCTGTCCCTCTGGGTTGGTACTACTACAGAGGGCCAGAAACCACTACAGTAGGCTTTATGTACTGAGTTACCAAAATACAAGTTCCACGATACTTCTAACCTGCAGTTCAGGCACCTTTCTCTCCTACTGTTAGACACTGCTTAAAGTTGCGACAATTACATTTATAGACCTCATCATCAACATGATGTCTTCAGTTCTCAAACACAAAATATAAACACAAACCTAACAGTCCGCAATGGGGGTAAATTCCTATCATGGAACAGTATTACAGGTGGCACTTTGGTATCTGTGAGGGAACTGTTTTCGGATACTGAAAACCGTGGATATCCAAATCTGTGGCTTCAGCGCATTTAAACCCTCTGATGGTGACCGGAGCTCTGCTCTAGTCGCCTCCAGAGTACTTTCTGAAGCCTGCAGAGGCCATGTGCATCTGCATATGGCCTCTGTGGGCTTCAGAATGAAGCCTGGAGGCAATAACAACTTCTGGTTTCCCTTGGGAAACCCTTGGGAAACCAGAACTGACGTTTTAATGCTTTTTAAGGAATTCTGAGGCCTGGGAAAGCCCTCCGGGGCTTCACCAGGCCTCCCAATGCCTTATAAGGTATTAAGAAGTCACTGCTGATTTCCCTCTGGAAATTGGAAGTAGCAGTTTTTCTTGGCCTTTTTGGCTATTCTGAAGCCTGCAGAGACCACAGGCATTTGCACATGGGTTCTGCGGGCTTCAGAAAGCCCTCAGGAGGTGACTAGAACAGCACTCCATTCCCCTTCGGAGGGGTTAAAGGGGTTGAAAACCACAGGTTTGCTTATCCGCAGTTTTCTATATCCATGAGGGGAGGAGAGGTCCAAGAACAAATCGATCACGGATACCGAGGCCCCACCTGTATACAAAAAATGAATGGAAATTAAGTGTCAAAGGGTAACAAAAAGGAACAGGACTCTATAATTGGGATCCAAAGGCCTGTACTTTGTACCTCTCATTCATCTTTCTCTCCCCCATAGGTCTAGCGGGCCTCTGGCGAGGCATTTCATGATGTATACAGAAAACTGGCCAATGGGCACCTAAGCACACACTAAAGCCTATGTAGATCTTAATAACCAATACCAAAACTAATCACACTGGTTGGTATGGAAAAAATGAATTTCAAAGAGTGTGAATAATCTTTAAGTTCAAATATAAAGGTGAACAATCACTATAATGTAACTTAACCATTAAATAATCACTCGTAGAATCTCTGTTTAAAATACCGCACATGAATTTTTATAATTCATTAATTTAGTCTTGATTTTATACACATTTCAGATACAAGGCACTTTGGAGCATGGCAAAAATCTTTAATGAAATTACAATGAAATAAATAGAAACAATAGCATAAATATGACCAATTAAAAAGCCACAAAAAAGTGAGTAAGCTGCCAAGTTGAAAAGCCATTTTAACAAAATATTATGCTACTGTTGCCAATTGGATTTTTCTGAAAGATTAACAATGCTGGCTGCATTGTCTGCAATGGAATAAACAGTTTCGAGATCACAGCTGATGTGAAAGGAAGAAATGGTCAAGTAATGGTATTTAGTTGATTCAAGTAAAATGATTAAGGACACAAAAAATGGCAAAACATTTTTATTTTAAAAAGTTTTTATGAGATATTGGACAAAAAGCCCGATTTTGCTTTCAACTAAGCACCACAGAGGTAGTGGTAGGAAGAGATAACAAAGGTGACAGAGAACATTTATAATAGAAATTTAGTTCTTGTCAGGAAGGTACTTCTCAATTAGCAGAAATAAATTATTTAAAAAGCACAAGGTGATACTTCAGGTTTCTAAGGAGTGCAGAGGCATTTTAACTCAATCACAAACAAATTCTATGCGTTCATTGGTTTCTAGATTTGTGCTTGGTCCTTACTATTTTGATTAATTCTACAGGAAGTATATGAAAAGTTTGATTTTCTTGGCATTCATGACTATCGATGATCTGAAAAAGCCTTAAATTTGCATTTTTCATCCATTTGTGAAGCTAGAGTAACACACATGTGTGTGTGTCATATCACATATATATATGTGTCATATCATATCAGCTTTTATTTCTCTCTCTCTCTCTCTGCTCTGGAGAAAAACATAGTGAAGCTGATATGACAAAGCAAGAAAATTGCTGGAACTGCCTTGATGAATTAATATACCACATTGCAGCCGTTAAAAGCTAAATACTTTTGCAGTAGTAGTTTCACTAGCAACATATAATTTGACACTGAGTATAAAACATGCTTCCCTATAACAAAAGAGGAAAATTTTTCCAATGTTGTAGCTGTTGCCATCAGGATTTTCACACTGTATTACTTGTTCATGGCTTATGGAGTAGGACCTAAACTTATCCAATAACTAAAGACCCATATCAGCATAATTTCTTCATCCTGTATCAAGCTAAGGGGAATTCCAAAATTCACACTGCAGGAAATAGTTTGTGAAGGTCAGCTAACTTTAAAATACAAACACACACACACACACACACACACACACACACACACACAGAGATTTTGGAGCAACATAAACATCTTAGGGTGCAATCTTAACCAACTTTCCAGCACTGGCATAGCTGTGCCAGTGAGGCATATGCTGCATCCTGCAACTGGGGGGCAGTCACAGAGGCTTCCTCAAGGTAAGGCAATGTTTGTTCCCTTACCTTGGAGTTGCATTGCTCTTGGTGCTGGAAAGTTGGTTAGGATTGTGCCCTTAAAAACCTTACTTCTGAATCTAAAGCAGGCGTCTCCAAACTTTTTGGCCAGAGGGCCGCATCAAATGCCTGGCACGGTTTTGAGGGCCAAAAAAATTAAATATAAATTTTACATAAATAAATTAGAGATGGAACTTAGATGTATGAATAAATGCATGAACGGGCTAATTCATTACATAAGAACAGCCCCACTGGATCAGGCCATAGGCCCATCTAGTACAGCGGCCCACCAAATGCCCCAGGGAGCACACCAGATAACAAGAGACCTCATCCTGGTGCCCTCCCTTGCATCTGGCATTCTGATATAGCCCATTTCTAAAATCAGGAGGTTGCACTTACACATCATGGTCTGTAACCCATAATGGATTTTTCCTCCAGAAATTCATCCAATCCCCTTTTAAAGGCGTCCAGGCCAGACGCCATCATCACATCCTGTGGCAAGGAGTTCCACAGACCAACCACACGCTGAGTAAAGAAATATTTTCTTTTGTTTGTTCTAACTCTCCCAACACTCAATTTTGGTGGATGTCTCCTGGTTCTGGTGTTATGTGAGAGTGTAAAGAGCATCTCTCTATCCACTCTGTCCATCCCCTGCATAATTTTGTATGTCTTAATCATGTCCCCCCTCAGGCGTCTCTTTTCTAGGCTGAAGAGGTCCAAACGCCATAGCCTTTCCTCATGAGGAAGGTGCCCCAGCCCATTAATCATCTTGGTCGCTCTCTTTTGAACCTTTTCCATTTCCACTATGTTTTTTTTGAGATGTGGCGACCAGAACTGGACACAATCCTCCAGGTGTGGCCTTACCATGGATTTGTACAATGGCATTATAATATTAGCTGTTTTGTTCTCAATACTTTTCTAATGATCCCAAGCATAGAATTGGCCTTCTTCACTGCCGCCGCACACTGGGTCGACACTTTCATTGACCTGTCCACCGCCACCCCAAGATCTCTCTCCTGATCTGTCACAGACAGCTCAGAACCCATTAGCCTATATGTGAAGTTTTGATTTTTTGCCCCAATGTGCATGACTTTACACTTACTGACATTGAAGCGCATCTGCCATTTTGCTGCCCATTCTGCCAGTCTCGAGAGATCCTTCTGGAGCTCCTCACAATCACTTCTGGTCTTCACCACTCGGAAAGGTTTGGTGTCATCTGCAAACTTAGCCACTTCACTGCTCAACCCTGACTCCAGATCATTTATGAAGAGGTTGAAAAGCACCGGTCCCAGGACAGATCCTTGGGGCACACCGCTTTTCACCTCTCTCCACTGTGAAAATTGCCCATTGACACCCACTCTCTGCTTCCTGGTCTTCAACCAGTTCTCCATCTATGAGAGGACCTGTCCTCTAATTCCCTGACTGTGGAGTTTTTTTTAGTAGCCTTTGGTGAGGGACCGTGTGGAATGCCTTCTGAAAGTCCAGATATATAATTCCTACAGGTTCTCCTGCATCCACGCCTGTTGACCTTTTCAAAGAATTCTATAAGGTTCGTGAGGCATATCTAGATATGCCAGGCATATATAGATAAGGTACGTGAGGCATATATAGACATTCAACCTCTCTGGCCCTTAGAACACCCTCCAGATGCAACCAGAGCATAGTTCCAATCATGTTTGGCAAAGTGGGCCAGGGGCTTTCAGGGGACAAGAGGCTGGCCGCGGGCCGGATAGAGGCTCACCGTGGGCTGCATCTGGCCCCCGGGCCAGGGTTTGGAGACCCCTGATCTAAAGTATTTCTCATTTAAGAATGGTAGCATACAGGTTGAGTCTCATTATTCCGGAGGGTTCTGTTCCTAGAACTCATGTGAATGGCAAAAATCGAACTATAGCAAATCAATTTAAAAACAAAGTCCCTTTGCTCAGGTGATTTAAAAACAGCCTTGCTGACTTTTTGTGATGTTAAGATAGAGTCATTAAGATGACAATCCAACAATTAGTCTCTCTCCAGGCCCTTAGAAAGTATTATCTTTCTTTCATGTGTTCAGGAGGAAGGGAGGGGGTCACTTGGAGAGAGAATAATTGCTGGATTGTTAGCTGGCTGCCCTCTCTCTAACTATTATAAAGGACTGTTTTCCTTTAATTATCATGTTTCTCATCATGTTGAGATAAAAATCTCTACAACAGTAAGAAAAGCATTTTAAAGGGGTGCATTTTTCTCCATCTCCAAGGATCAGCACATTCCTTCTCATCTGTGGTGGCCATTCCTGTTGAGTCAAATCTGTGTATAACAAGGTTGGACCTGTGTTAGATATTTTATAGAGCAGGTGTGGTGTTGCAGATTGAATGCTGGGATTGGTTGCAGAAAATCCATGACTAAATCCCTGGCTCAGCCATCAAGTACATTTGACTTAACATTTGTGTTCATTAAAAACTCTTAAATTATGCCATTTAGACCTTGTGACCTGCATACATTTGTAATTTGTCAGTCTTATAATTTCCATCTTTTTTAATCACTATTTGACTTGGTTTAGATTCTTTCCAGAAAAAACTGATTCAGAAAGCGGTATCTGCAGTAAAGAACGGTGGAACCAAGATGGTGGTGTCCAAATCTCGTGAGATTTCACAAGATCCAAGATGGCAGCACCGGGGAGAACAGGTAGGAGGAGTCACCAGGTCAACCTGCAGTACCCCTGTGAGTGCACCATGACAGCTTAAAGCAACACAACACACACTTTGGGAACCCCTGTGCTAGGAGGTGCCAATGTGGTTCACTGGGATATGATAAGGTCCCTGGGACTTATACTTGACACGACCAGCCTAGGGGTTGACAAGTCATTCCAAAATAAAAAAAATATTTCTTCATTATTCAAGTGTCTGACAGGAAGGTTGCCATCTTGACTAACAGGCTTCATGTACACATCTTACTTATTAGCAAGTTTGGGGATAGGCCTGCTTCTTTACAATACTGACTGAGGAAACAATACTTTCTATTTTTATAATTCTAGAGAAAATAGAATGCAATTTTAAGGTGTTCCTGAACTTATGTTTTCTTGAGTCAAATCTTTTCTCCTTTGTACTCCAAACATATTCAAGCCCACTGCCACTCATAAGACCTTGCCTAATACGTGGAATATGCTATGTCTTGCTAAAAATACAAAGGAAATACATGAGGGAGAAGACACGTAACTCCCAATTATTTATGGATAACCCCCCAAGACCTTTGTGAACCTGTGCATTGGATATGGCACGCATAGAAATGAAACCCCAAAGTGAATCTGGTTCATTCAATCTCATTCAAGAGTGACTGAGTGTGATATACACTGGGGATGAGGGTTGGTGTCATCCATAATAGTCTGTTGATCACAAAAAATGCTTATACACTAATTTTTTAAAAGGACATAAGAACATAAGAACAGCCCCACTGGATCAGGCCATAGGCCCATCTACTCCAGCTTCCTGTATCTCACAGCGGCCCACCAAATGCCCCAGGGAGCACACCAGATAACAAGAGACCTGCATCCTGGTGCCCTCCCTTGCACTGGCATTCTGACATAGACCATTTCTAAAATCAGGAGGTTGCACATACACATCATGGCTTGTAACCCATAATGGATTTTTCCTCCAGAAACTTGTTCAATCCCCTTTTAAAGGCATCCAGGCCAGATGCCGTCACCACATCCTGTGGCAAGGAGTTCCACAGACCAACCACATGCTGAATAAAGAAATATTTTCTTTTGTCTGTCCTAACTCTCCCAACACTCAATTTTAGTGGATGTCTCCTGGTTCTGGTGTTATGTGAGAGTGTAAAGAGCATCTCTATCCAGTTTTAAGCCTATTGCTTTCACTGTACTGGTAAAATGTATATAATCTTAACATGCCTAAATAAAAACTTGTTGAATCTTAAAGAAATGCATCAAAGATGAACATTTGGCTTTGCCACATTAAGGTTTTATTCTGCTTCTTTCACAATTCTGCTTCTTTCACAAGTGAAGGTCAGTAGTGTGATCTTGCAGAGTTGGATCTGTATATTTTCTGAACATTTTGTACAGACTACAGTAGGAGCATTTATAAAGCCTTCAAGAGGAAAGTTTTGTTTGCTATATGTTTCTTTGAGGCATGAGCACTTCTAATTCAACTACAAAATAATTGTTCACAGAAAGAATGCAATGCGTGTGCAGTTATATATGGATTTTTCCCTCTGTAGAAACGATTAACTGCTATTATTAGGAAATAAATTCACAGGTATTTATCATGGTGCACAAACACAAGTCTTTATAATGGAAATCAGCTTTGCTAGAATCTACAGAAAATTAGCTTTGTAACAACAAGCTACACTGCATGGGTCTGAATAGTTTTATCTCTGGAAATAAAACAGATTTCTCAAGTAGAACAACTGCATAATGGCTGGCTAGGGTACAGTATTTGCAATTATGGAGTCTATCCAGTGAAACATCCTGGCTCTCCCCCCCCCACTTTTTTTTAAAGATTGAGGAACTAGAAAAATAAATGAGATAAAGAAAATGCTTGCAATACATTTCTGACAGTACAGGTGGCTACTAATTCCAGTAAATCTCTTGTGATCAGGGTAGATTCTTAACAAATCTGTTTCTTTGTTACAGGTTGCTACAGATTACAAAGGTTTGATACCCTTTGAAATCAGGGTAGATTTCTTAACAAATCTGGGACACAGTTTTCATTTTGTCTTAGCATGCACAGAGGCAAACATGCTATTGTGCATTATGTCAGCAACAACATGCCACTGCAAAATGTGTAAAGGTGACACCTTATGTCAGACATGTTTTGCAACTGGAAATGCATCACAATGTGCGAAGGCCTCAGCTTTCTGAAGTTGGTGAAACAACAAAGTTGACATCAACAAGATATGAGTCTTAACATATGAGCCAGAGCAAACATTCAAAGGGCTTTTTGAAAATGAAAAATAAAAGTGTACTGTTGCGGTGACTAAAGCACAATTCAGATATGTGAACCTCATAAACATGTTAAAATCAACTTTTTCAAAAATACAGAACTGTCAAGTTTTATTTTTAGTTTAAGTGCAGCATTGATTATTGTAGGGCAGACCTTTCTACACTGAGAATAAAAGTTATCACATCCACACTACTTCTGCAACCTTCAAAGCCCTGCCTAAAGGGTTCCTTAAGAGGTACTGTAGGCAGAAGGGCACCAAAACAAAACAAAAAATCCTTACAAGACGTCATCTATATTCAACTTACTAGGAATAGGTCTAAGGACGTCAGGAATGAGAATCTCCACCAAAGCCTGGTACATCACATGGTCACAGTTACACATCCATTTCAGAATTGACTCATTTTTGCACAGAGTTATCAGCTTTGCTTTCGGAAGTCGACTTTCTATTTCACTCAGATTGCTGGTGTGAACAAATGTATTAAACGAATAAATGAAAATGCATTTACATGACGATAAAAAAGAACAATGGACTTCAAAGTTTTTTTTTTAAAACAAAACATTAGAGATGTTCTGAAACGCATCCAATTGCCCTGAGGCACTTTGTGTTGTAATGGCTGATACATGGCATCCCGAGTTTTAACCAAAGAACACCATTGTATGCAGCAGTGATAAGAATGGTCTTTGGATTGGATATTATTTTATGAGGAAAATAATTGTGCCCTATTCACATAAAATAAAATGGTATGCATACAAATACATACGGAAGCTATCATAATAAAATGGCAATTTAATCTAGTAATTATAGAGATAATATTCCTAGTTAGTATACAAAATTTAAACTTCTATTTTAGTTGAAAATTGCTACTAATCTATAGTCACAAATTGTGGGGGCGGGGGGGGGGAGACTACCAACCTTGGTTCAGTAATAGTAGTGCCATCGGTTGTCGTTGTGGGAGAATAACGCCAGAAAGTCTGCCACAATTTTTCTATTAGGCTAAACTGAAGGTTCACTACAACATCCAATATTGCCTAAAAATAGAGAAGATACAAATATTCTTCTATCCAATGCATGACAAATACTGAATGCTAAGTAATAGTGACATAATTACATAGTGACCATGCATTTCAATTTTGCTCATTCTCGTACTTAACATGATTTTCAATAGATAAAGCTGCAAATAAATTATTGAACGTATTACACATTAGCAAAGGATGATGATACAGTATATGGTGGCATTACCAATGAGAGTTGATTGAGCGTCATTACGACAGACAAAATTTCAGTGGCAAAATACAGGATCTAAAACAAATGTCATGTCTTGCTAATATCCAGATAAAAATGTACAAAACATTAAATAAAGAATGCCAATGAACCTGTGATAGGAGGTCTGTTCTACCTCAATGTAATAAACCACCTGCACCTTCATATTTGACTTTTCCTACCTCAAGGCAGTGGACCAGATGGCTTTTTCAGGGGAAGCAACTGCATGTACCTGTCTCAGAAGGTTCCAAGAAGGTTATCTTTTAAAGTAACCATAATCTTTGAGAATGCAGGCCAAGATCCTAATCCAATGTGAAGTGTTTGCTATTTTTTGTGAACTGCTGGATGGGATGTTCACTGAAGTTTGTTAAGGTAGAATGCGCATATTGTGCAAGGTTCCTTAGCTGGTTGCTAAACTGTGCTCTCTCCTCTCCTGCTCTTCTTAAGCCCGGGTGAATTCCTCCCATCCTTCTGTTGTCAACCTTAATAACAGCTAATGCTGATCAGGTATCACTGTTAACTAAATTTTGAAATCAGGATTTGCAACTGATTTAAAAACTCTGAATAACTGCTTTCATGGAATACCTCTTCACTTACCTCACAGTGCTCTCGATAGAGACTTTGCAATGACTTGATATCCTCAAAAGTAGTACCATCTGGCAGAGAAGAGATTTCAACTTCTCCAAACTCTGGAAGTGCTCGAGATGCATCTGTTTCCATGACAACACAACGGAAGAAAGCTACTGTAAATTGTGTCAGTCACAATTTAATTAGGGAATTGCTTAATGGTACAAAGAAATAAATACTGTTGGACTCAAACTAGAAAGGATTAAGGTTTTTATCATATGTTTAATAAACTACAATTAAAAATGAATCAATATTTTATACTGCTGAATTAAATATTTTAAACAAAAGTAGTCAAATTTGTGCGATCTGTTCTGTTCATAGGAGTGAAAAAAAAATACAATTAGAAATTCTAGTATTTCAGAGCAAATGCCAGGTCTGATCATCTCAATATTTAACTGTGCTGCAAGCTCACTAACAGCAAGAGGTATATCAGTTTGAATCACCTGTGTGAAACATTATGAACTCTAAGTATAGAGTATACATGTTTCTGGTATTAGCTTTCGGTAAAGATATTTCCTCACCTTAAAAAGAGTACTATAAACACCCAGTGCAATAGCAGCAATGGTGGTTTTTTTGTTTTTTGTTTAAAGAGCATGGTGCTTCCATAAATCCAACAGGAAATCCATGAAAACAGTACTTATTTAAGCCAACCCTCACTGTAAATGTTCTATGAAAATATTGTCTAAAGTAGACAGAAGGTAATTGAGTACAAGCCACCTGTGGGACACTCATGAAGTTAAACTCTTATTAGTCTATTGTGCTTATGTTTTTCATAGAAGATGCCATTAGGCAAATTATTGTACACACACTTGGAAAAGGAATTTTTGATTGCCAGAGATCCCTAATTCTGATTTCACATCTCAGTTAATGTGTCCTTTGATTTTAAGGTACACTGTTTAGACTGACACCTACAACAGGACTACTGCATCTCTCTTATCTTGCCTAAACCAATATACCAATCACCTGCTCATCTCATCTACCTCTGTTATCGGAAGTCTTTCTTCATCACTGAATTTTAATTGGTTTCTCAGTTTATGAGCTAGCCAAACAGGGCAGACCTTTTGACTTAAGATGATTTGACTGTGACATTTCTGCTGGTCACTAACTGCCAGGTTCTTGAGGACTCTGTTCTGCAACCCCCATAGTGATCTGGTGTGAGTGTGCACATGTCTCCCCCTAGAATGGTTTGATCACCACTTTCTTCATGCTGATGAGATACTGAAAGGGGAGCAAACAGTAGCTGCTCTTTTTAATCTTCCTTAGTTGCCTGGCAAGGCAGAAAGGGAGTGGTTACTGGCTGCTCCACTTTCAGAGTACCTGTAGCACTGAGCAGTAGTGGCCAGTACTGGAAGACAACTTTGAGTCTGCATGCTGATCCTTCAGCACCCCAAAATTGCAGAGGGAGGAACATATAGGGGCAGCAATTGCCTCTGCCACCTTCCTGAAAATGGGCCTCTTCAGATACCTATGCATCATTGCAGAGTCTTTGGAGGAAGTCCAGCTGTAGATGAAGAAAATGAGAGAAAGCAGCAACTGCGAGAGTTGCTCATCTGAGAGATTTGTACCACTGCTCTTTGCTAGGGGCTTCAGGGGTCAATTCATGAATCTCTTATGGCCATATGGAGACTCTCCAAGGTGTGGGGGGGGGATAGAGAGGGGAAGGATCATGCTGCAGCTTTCCAGGAGGAAACTGAAAAGTATGCAGGGCTGCTCGCTTCACTTAATGATGGATTCACTTAACAACAGGGATCAGAGAATGCATCCCCATCATAAATCGAAGCACACCTGTATTTCAAGACTAACTTTGCTGTGAATCACAACTAATGAATATACTTGCTAATATTTCTTTGGACACTTGTAATACTTTTCACATACCCAAAAACTGTTGGTGATGTTGACTTTGGGCAATTACAGTTTGCTCAACAGATGTGCCTGTCTGCTGACCACTTGCTGAGAAACCATCTGTGACTCCATCCACTTTCTGCATAGGCTTGTACCTAAAATACATTACATAGAACATTGGACAACATTATCTTTTTTCTCCACCTCTTCCATGTGAATTATTATAGAACAACCTTCCCACTTTAACTGTTACACTTTCTAAATGAACGACTTCTCTGCAACAATCAATTTAATCTATAAAGTTATTTTCAGCATAGTTCTGTGGCTCAGATCTGATGTGGGGAAGGCAGGAGAATTAGAGCAATGCTCTGATGTTCAGTGCAACCCATTGTTACCTTGTATATCAAACAGGTTTCAATAAGAGTCTAGACCAGCCATTTTCAACCACTGTGCCATGGCACACTGGTGTGCTGCGAATGGTCCCCAGCTGTGCTATGGGAATTTGGGAGAGGATCGTTTATTAATAGGGCCATTGGAGGATGCGAGTCTCCCACTGACAGCACAATGTGCCTTATCAATTGTCAAAAAACTGATGGTGTGCCTTGACCATTTTAGTGCCTTGCCAGTGTGCCATGAAATGAAAAAGGTTGAAAATTGCTGGTCTAGACACTTGGATATGAAATAAAAACAAAATCCAGAAACACGGATTTGTTTGTTTCTGTATAATGATGTAAGCTTACTGCTAAGCTTATAAGAATATATAAGCTTAGCAGTAAATACAGTATAAGGCAACTATTTCAGTTTTCCCTATCGCTAGAGGTGTATGAAAACAGTGTTATTTATTTTACTCAGAAGTAAGTTCATTGCTTTCAGTAAGACCTCCCCTAGGCCAGGGGTGTCAAACTCATTTCATACGGAGGGCCACATAGCATTCATGATGCCTGCTGAGGGCCAGAAGTGATGTCATTAGGCAAAAAGTGATGTCATTAAACAAGTCATAACCAAAAATAAACACTTTTTTCTTACTTAGGAACTCATAAGCAAATAACGAAGAAAATATATGAATCTTGATCATATTTCAAGATATCGAAGAGCCCAATTTTCATGTGGGCTGCCATTTCAGCAGGAACACCTCAGCACTAGTCAGCAGCTAAAAGCCTGAGGGCCGTATAAAAAGCTTCCGCAGGCCGCATTCGGCCCCCGGGCCTTATGTTTGACACCTCTGCCCTAGGCTGTAAGCCTATCTTACTGGAAACAAATACCTCTACCTATCAGTACCAATTTTCTGTACTATTTTTCCCTTCAAGTCTACTTTAAAGACAGCACAACACAAACATCAACTAGAACTGTTGACACATTCATGCATTTTCAAAATTTAAGAAAAACTAGCTGCATTATAGTCAATTTATTCCTGCAGCGTTGTGCACCTTTAGTATACTCTCCCCTGCATTTTGTCTTATTATGAAATATTCTGAACTTTAGAAAAGTTCGCATATAAAACATAGCTGTTTTTTCTGTAGGAAGCAGGGAGTTAATTTTAGTAACATATTTGTTTGGTAAAAACGTGAGAAGAATAGTGATCAATAAAGCAATGTTGTCAATACAAGTCTTATGTGACAAGTTAGAAGTGAATCATTACGTATGGTTATCTCTCACTGGTAGGCCACAAGAGAATTCTTGTGGTCATTTGGCAGATGTCTTGGAAATTAACATTTTAAACAACATGGAATGGAATGAACTGTTACCTCAGCACATATGAATTTATTATTTCTGCATACTAGTACTGAAACAGCTACAAAGTATAACATGAAACTAATGAGATATATACATGACTAATTTTAAGATTCTAGCAATAATTTTCTAGATGTTGGAGAGCAAAAGGGTACACAAACTCAGCAAAAAAGAAATGTAGGCTGACAGAAAAAAAAGGAGTATGAGGAGCATGTAACTCTAAATATCAAGGAAAATTATAACTTAATAACAATATCAATGATAACAAATAACAACTTTGATGTATTTATATCAAAATCAGGAAGTGAGATGACTGAACCATTAGATAACAGAGGAACAAAAGGGAAGCTAAAAGAGGATTTGGAGACTGCAGAGAAGCTGAATGAATTACTTGCACCTGTCTTGCCTACAAAAGTAGGAAAGTAGATGCCCGTCCCTGAACCTTTTCAATGAGGGAGTCTGAAGAAATAAGTCAAATAGAAGTGAAAAAGGATGAGGGTTTAGATTGCAGGATTATCAGAGGCCCACTGATGCAGCCCACAGAAGCTTTTTATCAGGCTCGCTGAACACCAGCAGCAGCAGCTCTCACCTGCTGAGCTGTGCCAAGGTGTCACTACTGAGAGGGCAGCCCACATGATTACTGGGCTCTCCCATATCTTGAAAATATGATTAAGGTTTGCACATTTTCTCTTCAATCATTTGCAGCTAATGTGTTCCTAAGTGAGAAAAAGTGCTTATTTCTGTTTATGACCTGCTCAATTCTGGCCTTCAGAAGGTATCATGAATGCTATTAGGTCAGCTGTATGAAATGAGATTGACATCCTGGTTCTAGAATGACACATTCAAAACAAACAAATGAATGGGTCCATCTGGCACCCACCTAAAAGGTTGTAAGAAACTCATCCTTTTAATCACAGGATGTGCCAGAGGACTGGAAAGTAGCCCATAAAATGCCAATATTTAAAAGGAGATCCAGGAAATTAGAGGGTGGTCAATCTGTTCCTTAACACATAACTAAAGATAAAATTACTAAGCATATAGAAAAATGAGTCTCTGCAGAGGTAAATCCTGCCTTACCATCCTTCTAAAGTTCTTTGAGAGTGTCAACAGATAGACAAACAGGCAATCCAGAATTTGCAAATCTAGACTTGCAGAGAAATTATTGATGAAGTCCCTCACCAATGGCCCTTGAGTAAACTTAGAAATCATGAAATAGGAGGACAGGTTCTTTGACAGATTGGTAACGGGTTATAAAACAGGAAGCATAGAACAGGAATAAATGGACAATTTGCACAGTGGAGGGAGCAATGTCATGTCTCTCAAAGATCTGTTTTGGAACCAGTTTTGACCTTGTTCGTAAATGATCTTGAATTGGGGGTAAGTAGTGAGATGACAAAGTCTGCAGACGAATTGAACTATTTAGGTTGATAAAAACTACTGTTCATGAGAAGTTTGCCATAGTACTTTAAGGTTCATGACTTAAAATATAAACAAGTTTGCCTAAACAAGTAGCCACAAAACAGATTTAAATACATGCATCTCAGAACAACATCTCTCTAAATATGTCTAAATTTAAACCAAGACTTCTATAATAACTGCAAGCAATGTTGTAGATGTTTGGACCTTAAAATAAAGCAATAAAAATGGTATTCCATATAGCAGGGATTCTTACAGCCCAATCCTATCCCAGGCAGTCCAAAATGGCAACCGATGTATCCAGGGGCCCTGCAGAGGCCGCCGGAGGTCTCCTTGGGAGAAGGGGACATTTGTTCCCTTCCTTTGAGTAAGGGTGCAGGCCTTGCAATGGGGCTACTGAAGTCTGCACTTGTTGTTTTGCAGTGCAGACCGGGGAACCTCCCTGTTCAGCCTTGCAGCTCAACACAGAGGATAGAATCTGGCCAAGCAGGGCTCTACTGGTCCCACCCCCCTCCCACAGGTGGATCCTTGCAAAAAAAAATTTTAATGCATGGATTTTTAAAAATAAAACTATGACATAGTTTTGCTAAATGACATTATTTTTACCCAGATGACAGAACCTAGGGAAACATCTAACTAAGCGATTTTCCACATTTTTCATTTCATGGCACACTGACGAGATACTAAAATGGTCAAGGCACACCAGCAGTTTTTAAACCATTGACAAGGAAAAGACGAATTCCTTACCTAGGAAGTCTTGTTCTCTGTGGAGGAAAGGTGCATTCCTTAATATGGGTTTGCCCTTGTGTTGCTAGGCAGGTTCTAAACAAGTCACATGACCTCCTCCACACAGAGGGCTCTCATTTCCCAGACGGTATGTCGAGCTTATGAACCAATTCACAGTAACTCCAGATAGGAAAATAAATCTCCAGGCACAGTCAGAAGTAGAAACTAGGAAGAGCCTCGAGTCAAGTTAAATGGTGCATAGAATAAGAGAGGGGAATAGAAGGGAAAGTACCCTACTATCTCCCGTCCAGTTACTAACCAACGGGAATGAGATTTTAACAACTAACATGGCACCTTTACTGCATTTATACAGGAATTGACTCAAGAAGTTGCGTCTAATTAATGTAAATGGTCATTTTTTCTGTTTAACACCCTGGTTTTATTATTTATGCCAATAAAGGTTTTTGACTTTACTTTCTCCTGGCCCCCAAAAATCCCAAGGAGAGAGAATGTCCCCAGTTTTAGGAGGTGGGTGGAATGCACCCTTCCTCCACAGAGAACAAGACTTCCCAGGTAAGGAAATCGTCTTTTCTCTAGTGGAGGAAGGGTGCATTCCTTAGTATGGGATGTTCAAGAGCAATACCCCCTCTGGGTGGGAGAAAGGGACGTTCGCTTAGGGATTAAGGACCTTTTTGAGAATCCTTCTCCCAAATGAGGCATCTGAAGAAGCAGCAGTATCAATTTGATAAAGTTTGGTGAAGATGTGGAGAGAAGTCCACGTCGCTGCTTTGCAACACACCTCGCAAAGGTAGGTAGCCACGCCTCTGAGAGGTTGTGTTCACCCTCTGGAGGAGAGACCTCTGATGCTCTATGGCACTTTATTATGCATTCCACTATCCAGTATGCTAAAATGGAGGAGGAGATTTTCTTTCCTGTGGAGCTTCCCTGAAAGCAATGAACGGAGCTTCAGACTTATGAAGCAGCTTGGTATGTTAGATATAAAAATGGAGTGCGCTTCTCACATCCAACCTGTGCCAGATTTTCCTTTGCGGATGGCTTGGTTATTGCAAAAGAAGGGAAGACTGAATTCCTGCTCTCTATGAGATAAAAGAGTTTACTTTGGGAATAAGTGTGGTCAGTACTTAGTATTACCTTTTCTTTATGAAACACATAAAGGTCAGGAAGCACGGACAGGGAAGTCAATTCTGAAACTATGAGAGCAGAAGTGATTTTGAACAGAAAGTTCAGAAGTGATTTTGAACAGAAAACTTCAAAAATGATTTCTCTTATAGGAGTTTTGGTCAGGGGTTTGCAATATGGGGCAGTGAGAGCCTGCAAAAACCCTGTTAAAGTCCCAGTAGGAGTTCTCTTGATAGGAGGAGGATTCAGGAGAGTTGTTGCCTCTCAGGAATCTCTTAACGTGTGGTTAACATGTGGGGATGAAATATTTTAGTTCCTAGACCTGCTCCTATGGAGCCCTGATAGGCTACTCAATAGATGCATTCCTAAGATGCACTGAAAGGCTGCAGCCTGTCTGTGGTGTTAGTCCGCAGGCCCTTGTCCAAGTCATTTTATAAGAAGTCCAAGACTGTGGACACACTGAGATTGGATGGTGAAAAAGCCATATAGAGGTATCAATGTCTACATATTTTCCAGATGTTATAACTTTTGTAAGTGGAATGGTGTCTAGATGCCATTAAGGCAGGAATCAAGAGTAGCCAAGATGAGCTAGTCCTACTCTGTCAAACTCCACACAGTCAGGTGGGACTGCATAGGTTGTGGGTAAAAGAGGGGCCCCCTGGGAGAGGAGATCTTGATTGGGAGGAAATTTCCAAGGATCTCTGATGGATAACTTGAGGAAATCTGGGAATCAGGGTCCCTTCAGCCACCTCTGCGCTACTAAAAAGACTTGTGCATGTAGTAGACAGATGACTTTGAGAACCAGAGGGAGAAGCAGAAAAGGGGAGGAGAAGGCATATAGAATGAGCCATTCAGTGTTTAGATAATCCATGCTTCTGCACCCTACTGCTGATACCTTGAAAAGGATCACAAAGTTGGGCATTGTCACTTGATGTGAACAGAACCAGGACTGGAGTGCTCAGGTGAAGAGTCATGTCTTTGAAAGCCTGGAGTTCAAAACCTCCACTCCGCCTCCCTGAGTCTCTGGAGGGTGAGCCAGTGTGTGTCAGGGTACTGAACTCCTGCTAGGTGTTCTGCTTGGCGGGAGAGTAAATTCTTTTCTGCCTAGTGAAAAAGAAGTGAGACTTCTAGAGCTAGACCTTGGGCCTTGGTGCCTCCTTGGTGATTTAAAAGCTTTGGCTGATACATGTCTGTTCTGACAATTTTATGGTGATCTTGTAGGGAGCTGTGGAAGACTCTGAAAGCTAGATGAATGGCTTTCAATTCTAGGTTTATGCTCCACAGAGCCTCCTGGGGTGTCCACTTGCCCTGAGTGAAAAGACCTGTAGTGTGTGCACCCCATCCTAATACGTTGGCTGTGATGGTTCTGTGTGGAACCTCCACACTCACCCCTTTTATGAGTCATTCCTTCTGCAACCATCAGTGGAAGCAGGGGAGAAGCAGGGGAATTCTGATGAGTAAGTGAACCCAGCTCCCTATTTGTGGCTGAAAGGGATGGAGGACTTTCTAAAGCCACCTTGTGTGAAACTGAGCCCAAGTTACTAGGTCCTGGAGAGAGACTAGTATTCCTAGCAGCCTGGATAATAGCATCACATCCAAGGAGCTGGATGTGAGAACTAATTTCAGGAGTCCCTTTAGCTTTAGACAACGCTCCTGAAATGGTGTTGCATGAAAGGATCTTGTATTGATGAGAACCCTGAGGTGTTCCAGGGTGTAGGAAGGAACAAGGGCACTCTTTGTACGGTTGATCGCATATGGTAGAAATTCCAGGGATTTAATTGTGGTCAGGACATTGTTCAAGACTTGAACCCTGGAGGGTGTCCTGAGTAGAAAATTGTCCAGCCAGGGGTAAACAAAGATCCCCTATTGGTGCAGATGAGCCACAACTGTCACCAAGATCCTGGTGAAGACCCTGGGGAATGATGTCAACCTGAGTGTGAGTGCTCTGTATTGATGCCAGTGCAACAAAATCTGAGATAAAGCTTGTGGGTCTTCCTGATTAAATATGGAGGTAAGCCTCTGAAAGGTCAATGGAACAGAGGAAATCTGCCTTCCCCAGGGCCAGAACGGATTTGATATTTTTCCTGTGGAATTTGTGGTAGACTATGAAACAGTTTAACCACTTGAGATTCAGAAAAGCTGTTTTTTTTAACAAGGAAGAATACTGAGTAGACTCCGGAATACGCACATTGGAGTACACAGTGGGCCACCAGTGTGCAAACTTGAGGAGATTGCCCCCACCAGCACTAGGTCTTTGAGTGGCATGGCATCAGGTGGTTCTGCCTTTGTCCTGTTTAGAGGATTGGCTGGAAGATGGAAAATTGGAGGACTTTGCTGTGTGGTGATGCAATATGAATTTGCTCAAGTGGGCTCTAATTCAGGTTATCCTTTGGGGCAAAAAGACCATCCTTCGCCTCAAAAGACTGATGCTGAAGGTTAACGTTCTTTTTGCGATTAGTAGGCAGTATTTTCCTATTATCCTTGTTTTCGACTGAAAAAGGATCAAGAACTTCGCCAAAGAGTTTATTGCTCATAAAGGACAGAGCTGCAAGCCTGGCTTGGGATGCTGCATGTTCGTCCCAGTGCCTAACTCATTGTGCATGGCAACCAGAGAAGAGGTCACAGAATGTGCACTGATTTGAAGTGCATCAAGGGACACATCAGCCAAGAATGTGGTTAGAAATAGCTTCTTTAAAGTATCCGTCCCAGGCTTAGGGAGAGAAGAGTCGGCACGAGCTAGTTTTTCTGCCCAGTAATAAGTAGCCCTGGGCATTAGCGTTGGCAGCACTAGCCCTGAGCACAAATGAGTTTTCAAACACTCTTTTAGGTGTCACTTCAACTCTCTTATTGCATGGGTCTTTAGGACCCTGTTCCCCCTCAGAAGGAATGATGGCATGGGATGATAAAGCAGCCACCAGTGCATCTACTTTGGAAATTTGCAGTGTCCAAAGCTTTCTGTGGTAATAAAGCTTACCAATCAATTTTTGTGCGTGCTTCTTTTGCACAGGCACTGCTCACTCTGTGTGCATGACAGATTTAAATGCATCAGGGAAGGGAACCTCTGCTGTCCTGCGAGGGCGCTGAGAAAACAAAAAACTTCACCCCCAGCTCTGTTAGAGTGGCAGAAGAAGAGGTAGTAGGCTCAGTCTTGGGATTAAGGCTAAGAGTTCTGGTTGCCCCGGACACAATCTAAGGAAAGTGTCCACAGGAAGAGCCTAAGTGGTTGCACACACTGGTGTCTCTTCTCCTGAGAGTCTGTCCTTCTCTCGAGGAGGAGACCTCCGAGGAGCCTAACTCATCAAGTCATCCACCCCCAGACCCCTTCAAGCTATATTTCTGTGGGGGAGTCTTGCGCCTGGTGGACCTCATAAACGAGGAAGACTTAACGCTTGGGGGGACGATTCCTCTGCCTCCAAAGGGCAGAAGAGCGAGGAGTCTGAGGAAGGCTCAGGTCGTTTAGCTTTCTTACTCAGGGCCCAGCGACCGAGGCTCCTGCACAGGTTCTGCTGCATGGCCTAATTTTTCTGCCACAGCTTTGTCTACAGTTTCTGGTCCCACAACACAGCATGTGATTGGGCTTCCTGAGAGACAGGGATCCTCCCTAGAGGTGGGTGCCTCCCCTGCTGAGCCTGAGAAGCCAAATTCTCCCCTCCCCTGGGTAACGGAGGCTGAGCCTGCAGTGTCAACTGAGACCATTATCAGCACTTACCTGAGGTCAAACGGGGGGTCGTCCTTCGCACCTACTAGTCCAAGACTGAACGTGCGAAAGGAAAATGGTGCCCAAGAGGTTCACCTCCAGAGGCCTGAGGTCAATTACTGAAGCTTGGGAGCACTGGGCAGGACGGGCACTCTATTTATAGAAGGTGCCTGCCTTGCCCCCTACGAGCAGAGCTCAAAGCATGGGCAGAGGAGGCCTGTCAGCTCCTTCACTTCTGCCACAACAGCTGTGAGGCGTGAAGTTTTGGGACCTGTTTGCGTCGAGGTGGCATTTGGAGAATGAGGCAGTGGGCACCGTGAATCCTCTGGACCATTGCTGCCTTCGCCGCTTGATAGACTCAGGGAAAAATAATGCGGGGGAGCTGAGAAGCTCCTGGCACAAAAATGCCTCATGAAAACATTTAAGCCCCCCACAGCCAAAGCGGGCCCCTGAGGGAGCTTCACCGTATTTTCCCTCCAGTGCCTTAAAGGACTGGCCCCCTCAAGGAGGAAGGAGGAGGAAAGTAGAAAAACAGTTTACTTCAGTGACAAAAGAGTGAAACAGCCCCTCAAAACAAGGGAGCAAAGTGACTTGCGACCTTTCGCCATCGAGGCAAGGCCGAACGGGGAAATAAGAGCCCTCTGTGCGGAGGAGGTCATGTGACTTGATTAGACCCTGCCTAGCAACACAAGGGAAAAACCAATACTAAGGAATGCACCCTTCCTCCACTGGAGAACACCATGCTGGTGGTGGGAGGCTCGCATCCCCCAATGGCCCTACTACTAATAAATGACTCTCCCCCAACTCCCATGGCACACCTGCAGACCATCCATGGCACACCAGTGCGCCATGGCACCCTAGTCGAAAATGGCTGACCTAACTGAAAACTCTCCAAGAGCTCAATCCTATCCATGTCTTCTCAGAAGCAAGTCCCATTATAGTCAATGAAAGTTACTTTCAGGTAAAGTGGACTGGATTGCAGTCTAAGGACCCAATTCTAAAGAGTGCATGCTGGCTTACCGCCAGCGCGCACTGTCACAAACATGCCATAAATGCACATTTGCAGGCCCTAGCATTGGTGACAACTTCTTGTGAACTAAGAAGATGCTTCCATTCACCTGTTCTCTCAAATTACTAAGCAGAAAGTTGAGAAACACACTGAACATTAATTGCCATTTCACAATATTCTACCTTTGTTTCTGCTGCATGGGTTGCTGTCTCATTGCCATATATTGCATGTCCTCTTGTAGCCGATTAAGAGGAGAGTCTGGCTTGACACGAATCCCATAATAATGATATTTGGAGTTTCCTCTGTGGGGAAATAAACAAAAATTTAAAAGAGGAATGTACATAGTCTGACAGTTATTATGTCCTCTTTGATTACTCTCAGGCAGTTCAATCCTAACTTGCGCTGGAACAAGCACGCCGGCGGGCCTGTGCTACATTCAACACAAGTTTGGGGCTGACTGCAGGCCAGCCTGTACCAAGGGGAAATAATTCCCCTTGCCCCAGGTAACACTACAGTAGCCCCAATGGGGCCATTTGGATCCATGCTATCTATAGAGGTGGCGCAAATCAGAGCAGCCCGGAGCTGCACATGGCTGCCTGGGAACAGAGCTACAATCCAACACAGGTGCCGGATTTATGTCCCGCTTCCTACTTCCTGCCCTTCATCCACCCTTTCCATGCCCCCCCCCCCGATCACCATGCCGCCCTGGAAAGACTGGTGCAAACTCACCCGTCTTGGGGCCCGTGGTGGCGCGGCGGGGAGGCCAGCACACATTCTCGCACCAATCTCCCTGATTTGAATGGAGGCACAAACGTGCTTTATAGAACATTTACAACCCTCCCAGGCCAGCACAAGGGACTTGTGCCACCCCAAGTGCGCGTTAGGATTGCAACCTAAGTCTTGCAAATTTAGGATCTGAACCTTGTTCCACATTGACACTGGCTACTCTGGTGTCTGTATACATATATAAGGTAATACAATACCAGTTCCAGAACAAAAGATATCGTTATGTGATACTTTTACTGCACAAACTTCTGAGTTTTACAGAACTTTCCTTCTGACAGAATGGAAAACCATCTGAATCTCAAATATTTATAGACTATAGCTCAATACAAATGCAAATATTTTATAATCATTTCACATGCTCGCCTGTTCACGTGGCCTTTAGCATTTAAATAGAAAATGTCCTGAACAGCAGGGAATTGTAGACTGTTGTAATGATTAAGAAGCTCAATGCTCCCTAAGAGCTCATAATCAGTTAAACTGTTTAAATCCCATTAATGTCAGTTGGATTTAAGCAACCTTAAGATATGTGTAGGATAGCAACCTTAAGGTGTGTGTAGAATTGCAACCAATACCTCTAATTTATTCATGGGACTTTGCTTGCAAAGAAAAAAAAGGAAAAATTGCAATTCTTATGCCTTTAAGAACACATTTTATACAGCTCCTTTTCTGACAATAACATAAGATCAAAAGGAAGTCATGCTGAGCAAAATATTTGCCAGAAGATTGAGCAGCCTTTCCCCTTGAACATTAGTCTAGGAATGTTTGTTTATGTTTGAAAAATTCTATTTGGTTTTACCCATAGAGTAGTGCTTGGGACTTTTACTGCATTATATTAGCTAAGCAACATGCTATGACTAATATGCAGAGTTCCTTTGTATTTGATACATTTGTCATCTGGATTGGGTTGATCATTGGGCGAGGAGTCTGCAAATCTTGCTCTGAAGTTTCAAGGAGAACTTAATGTGAAGAAAAGAAGGCTAGTTGGGAAAAAAGACATTAAAAACAAGCAGAAAAATGTGTATGAGAATCTTGCCCTACTTCATATAATGTGTAGTTCTTACATGATGTATCTTTGGTTTTGTTGGGAGGCACAACTAATATCAATAGCAGTCATTCACAATAACCAATGCACACACCTTAATTCATGTTTGAATTAAAAAGCTACATGACACTTTACCAATATTTTATACACCAATATTAGAGAAAAAGCTGTTTAGCACATTTTAAGGTAAAACTTTGTTTTTGCAGCAATTCACTTGAGAAAACCACAAATGTCCTGTTACTCAGAACTTAGCATCTTTACACTAACCTGGTTCCCAATCTCCTGGTCCGTAGACCCATGAAAATTGACCGTATCAGTTTTCCAAAAGAGGCAGCATTTACTGGGTCCAATTTATGTTCCTGACAGTGTCTCAAGTAATGGTTGTAGAGGGTACTTCTAGGCAGACTCACTCCTTCTGCTGTTTCATAGTTGTCTAATAGCCATTGGAGCTATTTCAAACAGGAAACAAAGAAGAAAAATGAACTCAGCATAACTTTCAGAACAGTTATAACTTTATTAGTGATATAGGGCACAATCCTAATCAGTCCTAATAAGTAAGTCCTATTTTGTTCAATGGGGCTTACTCTCAGGAAAGTGTGGTTAGGATTGCAGCCATAATAAATAAAAAAATAATTACTGAACTAGGTCTTAAGGTTTCACTAGCTATAGCTTTCTTCATCTCCAGATTATTCTCCACAGAAAAGCCATATGCAACACATCTTCTTAAAACAATAAATGCCAGAACTCATACCACTTGCGACCTCATACATCAATTACCTTAAGAGTGTGACAGCACAGTTATTTATGTATACTGATGTACACTTTGTAAAGTGTATACACTTGAGAGAATTTGTATATTTTGTACACATTTGAGAGAATTTAAGTAATATTAAAAGTAATTTGCATAAACAATTAACAGCACAATCCTGTCTTGTGCTGGAACAGGCAGGCCAGGAAGCCTGCACTGTATCCAGCATAAGATTGGAGCCAGAATAGGCTCAGCTGAAAGCAAGGGGAAACTCTTCCCCTTACCCCCGGATAAGCCAACCCAGCCCCAATGGGTCTCCTTGGACCTGCCTCAGGAGGTGGCACAATTCTGAGGAGAATGGAGTGGCTTGGAGCTACTCCATGCTGCTTGGGGAATGGGGTTGGGATTTGGCATAACTGCTGGGTCCCAGTCCAACCTCCCGCTCCCCACCCCCACCCACCCCCTGGAATGCTCTCCACCCGCCCTTCCCCCCAGAATACCTCCCTCCTGCCTCCTCCCCTCCCTCCCCAGCCCCCTGTGTCGGCTGACCTCAGCCAATGCAACCTTCCGTACCCAGGTCGGCATGGAGGCTGGATGCAGCCTCCGTGAGCCAGTGCGTGTCCCTGTGCCAGCTCAACCGACACACAAGGAGGTGCAAACGTGCTTTACAGCACGTTTGTGACCTTTCTGGATCAGCACAAGGGACTTGCGCTGGCCTAACACAAGGTTAGGATTGCGCCCTAAATCTTCTTATGAAGTGATGAGAATTGTTAAATGCTTCAATATTATTGATTTCCAAACTTTATTTGCAGCATTTACTTCACTAATTTTTATTGTTTCTTATAAAACAGTTGAAAATCACTACTCAAATCTTGACTCTACCAGTGATATGAAAACAGTGATACAAATGTTGGACTCTGTGGAACTATTTTTTCTTTAGCATATTGAGTTTAAATTTCAAAACAGAAAAGCATTTATATGGACTGCAGGGGTTACATCTTGGAAGAAACAAACACCTCTGAAGGATGCCCATATATACAGACTGACAAGCTATTAAGTACTTTAATATGAGGAAATCAAAGAAAAAAGCCTATCCCAATATAAAGGTTAACATATGGCTTTATTAATGACCTCTATTATCAGCTTTTAAATAAATCCTACTGAAAATCCTTATTAAATTAGACTATCCAATAAAATATAAATCCTAGATAAATATAATACAATTTCAGATGTCATCAAACTTCAGAAGAACATACACAAAATACACAAATAGTTATATAAGAATGCCTATTGCAATTGTATTAAAGATTAGAAAATATATCTACTGAAAAAGAGTCATAAGCACTTTGTACAATAAGACAGAAAAGGTGTGAATACAATTAATTATGTAACACATAACTACATATTAAAAAGCTAAAATGTAAAAGTCACAATTAGGCACCAACAAGATCTGTGGCTTCTAAGGAGATCAATTTCATGCCACACTTTTAATTTAAGGGGTCATGATATTAAAAGTTGCTATTTCAGTTTATAAATTTACTAACAGTGATAATGAGAAAATGAAGAGTTTTAGCATAGTGACTGAGCTATGAAGCAGAAGACTATTTCAGACCCGTCCTTTGCTTTAAACTCACTGCATGGACTTAGGCTAGACCCTACCTTTTAGTTTAGTCCCTCCTAGCATCCGCAATATGGGTAAAACATGGAAAGAAAATCTTGAATAAAGGGCTAAATTCATCTTGAATTGGTAGCTAGTAATTTCTTCTGGATAAAGGCAGTGAGTGTCTTAAGAAATTCTTGATGGTACCCTGATTCTGGGTTGCTGTCATGTCTGCCCAGGAATAAACCTTTGGAGTTTGGTAAACTCCTGGCAATTTCTCATCTTTTGAGAGTCCCAGCTCCCCACTCCTCTTCCATACACTGGAAAATGTCTTGACTAAGAGGAGTAACACTTGTTCGGTGATTCCCAAACTTCTCATAATTGGAGCCACACCTTTCTTTTACACTTTTAGAGCGAAGTAAGAATTACATACTTTTATATGAATCTGCCCCACTTTTTTTTTTTTTTTAAAGGAAGCATGCCCCAAACAGTAATTCATGTAGGAAGCAACAGCATCCACTGCAGGTAGTAACTTCTGCTGTATGCCTGTATTGGAAGTGACTGAATGATCTAACCACACCTACTGCAGAGACAGAGCCAAATTATCCATCTCCAGTAGAGGTGGATTTGAAGGAGGCAACACTGGTGCAAAGCCATAGTGGGCAGCTTTTTTGGTGGTAGGCTTCTCAGTTTGCTTTGCACTGCACACTTGCAACTTTTTTGCAGCGCAGCTTGGGAATCACTAGGTTAAGTTTTCCACCTGCTGTATCACTGGAGGAAAAGAAATATGTTCTCTCCTCTTTAGGCTTTTGACACTGGCAGTATTATGATACTTTATATTTTCCTTGAGTGGATCAAGCATGTATTCATAACCACAATGGCTGTAGAAGGAGTAAGCTGAGTTAAGTGAAAATACGTCACAAAGTTATTATTTATCAAATTTCTGAACAGTCTAATGCATTACAGCAGGAATTTAAGGCTGCAGCAACCTCCACACTTGTTGGACATCTCTCAGGACATGTTGGCATCCTTCAGTCTCAGAAGACTATGGTATCACACTCTGAATGGTGGTTCTGGAACAGAGTGTCCTCTCCAGTGCGCGAAGCCCGGGTAAAGTAGATATGAAGAATAGACTGTTTCCCATGCAGCAAATCCCCCCTCTCCACGTCACTTGAAATGGTCCAATGGAAAGGCAGAGGCCAATACGGTTGGTTCCAGCAGCGTCGCAGGAGTTGCCAGAACGTGACTGTGTTCAGCCATGAACTGCCTCAGGGACTCCGGCTCTGGATTTTGCCTCGAAGTTGACTCCTGAAGCCTTTTCCATAACTGGATGTAGCCACAAGGCAGTGGAGGTTTGGGATCAGAGTTTTCCTTCTCTCAGATGAGCTACCTTCCCAGGCTAACGAGTCCCATCTACCTGGTGGCTGTTTAGTCGCCTCTTAGGACAAGTACAGCCAAACTGAGGGCCTATTCTTATCCCCAGCCTCCTGGGGAATCTCAGGACAATGAGTGGCATAAAGCAGAGGACAACAAGTAAGTAGTAAGATGTCGCTCCTCATAGCCATCCCTGAGGGTGAGGCTGCTAATTCTTTCCAGTAATTGGATTTGTTTGAGAGCTGCAAACTCCAAGGTCTCTTAAGGAGATCCCCTTGTGCCCAGAGTTCCTGCTGGATGCAAAAGCATATGTTGTAACAACTATTCAAAGGTTAAAATATCCCAATGCTGGGATATTGCTGGGAAGGCAAAGATCCAGGCCACCAAAACTAATCAGGAAGCATAATAAAAAATTCCCTACCATCTCTGTCAACCAGCAGCCAATTATTCCACAGTGAGACTTTCATGAAGAAATCAATAAATTACAGGTTATGTGAATGAAAAGGCACCCAGGAAGTCTGCTTTAAGAAATAATCTTTTTAAAGCAGTCTTCCATTTGGTCTGACATGAGTTAAACTGCCTCACAAGATAGCACAGAACTGAATTACAAACAAGGTAGGAGAGATACTATGAAGAGTGATGATGGGGGTAGTCATCATCCCTGCTTAACATGAATGAGGTTCTGCGGGACTGGACACCCTCTGGCTTTCTTAACCCCCCCCCCAACACACACACACATATCAAGCATAATTAGAACTCTGATCAAAGGTGGAAGTAATCTTTCTGTAAAGTTTAGTAAGGAATTACATTATGGTTCAGATCTCACCTCAGCAAAAAAACCCATTAAGTGGCCTTCAAGACAAACCACCCACTCTCAACGTCAGCCCCTCATCAGCAACTGGGGATAATACCGATCTGGCTTACATGGTTTTGTAAAGATTAATGACATAATGTATATGAACATTCTAAAGTGCCATATCAATTGTACTGCTATCACAGATAAAGCTATGCCAGAGAACTTCAAATCAAGCTGCTTTTTGCTGTTTCATTAAAGCACAAATTAAACAATGTATTATCTTATTTTAGTTTACTGACACAAAATCATTTTCAGACAGCTCTTATTCACAAATGTCCTTCCAATTAGTTATTTACCATTATGAGCACACAAACTATGACTAAGACACCATGGGAAATTGTAACCTTTACCTTGGTGTATTAAAAACACTTATGTGCTTCACTAATTAACTGACATAAGCATACCTGAGGATAGCAAGTAAGAATATTATAGCTTTCAAACTTTGCACTTAACTCTTCATAATTAATCAAGCTCGATTCAAGTAGATATGCTATTGCCATTTAACCCAAAGGATAATACTATCTACCAATTACAACAACCATACACGTTACCCAATTAAATCTGACATGTAACATTTGGGATTTTTCACCCAGAGGGATTATAACCTACTTAGATTGATTTTAAATACATTTTCCTAATAATGGTTACTATTGACAAAAGTTAACTTTCACTTGCAGTAGCCATTGTTGGCAGAGCACAATCCAGTATTTAGAACACAACAAGGACCTCTGTTTTAGGTCATACATATTTCAATGGCAAAAAAATCCTTTATTTTGGATTATAAAATGAAAAGAATATCATCCTATGCCATACATAATTTTAAGAAAAAGAAATCAACATATGCTCTCAGTGGTACCCAAACTGTGGGTCTGGGACCCACCAGTGGGTCATGAGCCAATTGTTCTGGGGTTCCAAAACTGATAGGGTAGATTAGGTTATGTGAATCAAGGGTTAAACGAACCACTACTTGCAGGGAGCACTGCTGTCCAATCACTGTTATAACCACATCTCTTGGCATTTAAAAATAAGGCAGCAGCCTCTAGGACTTCTAAAACGTTTGAGAACCATTGTTCTACATTAATGGTTCCCAAACTTTTTAGCAACAGGACCCACTTTTAAAAATGACACTTTCTCTATCAAGACCCACCTAGTTTTATAAAACCTCTCAAAAAAATTTCACTCTATCAGCTGTTCAAGCCTCTGTTTTTATCCTTTTTAATATTGGGGGGACACACACACGTTCTGGAGCATTTGTTGAGCTCCACAGATATCCAATCAGGACCATTCTGGTGGCTTTGTGTTCCCCTTCGCCTGGACTTCAATAAGAGACAAGGCACAATTGTCTACTCATGAGTAAACACACACGTGCAGCTCAGTTTCACTTTTCATAGGGCTCAATACATTTTTCTTGTCAGCGATCAGCTTGTTTTCACGACCCATTTTCACGACCCACCAATAATCATGTCAGGTCTCATTGATGGGTCCCAAATAACAGTTTGGGAAACACTGATCGGCATGTTTGGGGGCACGAAACATCACAGAGGGATAACCAATAGTTCTCTTGTACAGTATTGTATACTAGTAGTGCATGGACAACACAGAAACGTCCCCTGCCTTTAAGGTACTAGGAGGCAATATCTCGCTGAAAAGGCTAAACAGACTTTGGCACAAAGGATAGGTCTATCAATGAGCATTAGTACTATAACTAAATGGAACTTCAATGCATATCATCTCTTGAATAACAGGTGCTGAGAAGAAAAATGATTAACATCAAAGTAATAAAAAATCATAAAAATGAGGAGGCATTAATACTCTATCCAATACATAAATCATTTTAAGAAAATGCAAGTTAATAACATTAAGACATTGGGTTATACCAGTGGTTTTCAAACTCAAAGTGGAGAGTTTGAGCCACTGTAAGCGCTTGCGGGGGCGGGGGGGGAGGCAGCAGGGGCGGGTGGAACGCAGGTGATCCCCAGGATCATGCCGCTTAGTTATGGTGCTGTTACCCAAGCCTCCTGCAGCCTCCCCGGGTTGTGAGGAGCCTGGTGCGACCTTTGGCAGGGCTCCCTGCAGCAGTGAAAGTAAAAGCGGAGTGACCGCGCCCCCGCCTCTGCTAAAGCACGTATAGGGGGCCCTCCGTATCTGCAGATCCTGTATCCATGGTTCACTTATCCACAGCTCCCCTCTCCTACAGAGACTCTTCTGAGCCCAGCAGAGGCTGCGCGCATCCACCCATGGCCTATGTAAGCCTCACAATGGCTGTTTATGTAAAAAAAAAAAAATGCAACCTCTGGTTTTACGGATAAAATGGAAGTGACGGTTTTATACCTTTAAAGGCATTAGAAGGGCCAGGGAAGCCCTCAATAGCTTTTAAAGGCATTAAAATGCCGGTTTTTCCGTAAAACCGTAAATTGTGTTTTTTTCTGGCCTAAGCCATTCCAAGCTCTGCAAAAGCTGCGGATGGATGCATGCAGCCTCTGTGGGGCTCAGAAGAGCCTCTGCATGACAGGGCATCCTTGATATTAACGGTTTCAGGTATCCACAGGAGGTTCCACAGGGACTTAACTCCCACAGATACCGGGGCACAGCCGTATATTTCTGCATGATTAGAAGGTTGCAATCCTATACATGCTTTACTTGAGAGTAAGCCCCACTGAACATAGTGACATTTACATCTGAGTAAATCTATACAGGTTTACTGTTCTTAATTGTTAATTGTAAGTTTTTTCTAACATCAAACAATGGAAAACAACAGTACCTCAAGGTCACCGATATGGTCACATGTTCCAAAGCACCTTTAAATTACATTTTAGCAAATCATAAATGAAAATGTATCAACCAATAATGTTTACATCTATTATCCAGTTTAATCCCACATCCTCTCCCCCAACCTTCAACAAACCTAACAATTACCACATAACTTCTAGACACAAAAATAAGAAATGAGACTTATTGGGTTAGGGCAGAGGTTCTCAAACTGGGCATCGCGATGCCCCAACCAGAGAGCCCTGGCCTCTTTCCCCTTAAGGCTGCAGTTTTCAAACTCTCCAGGAGTTCCGCAAGCCTGGAAGTGGAGCCCGATTGCTCCACTTTCACTTTCAGAAGGCTGGGGAGCCCTGCAGACATTCGCGCAGAGCTCCCCACACCCCCAGGACACTGCTGCAGGAACTGGTGAGTGCATCGCAGTCCCTGCAACCCCATTAGTGATGCAGCCCCGTTAGTGACACAATCCTGGGGATTGTGTTGCTGCCTCCTCCCTGCCCCTGCCCTGTAAGGGGGCAGAGGCCAGGGCCTTCAGGCTGGGGCATCGTGACACCCCAGTTTGAAAACCACTGCCTTAAGGTGTGGGAAGGGGAAGGTAGCAATGCAACTTACCAGAGCCTCCTGGAGGTGCAGGGGGCCCCGCACCAGCCTCTGCAAGGCCCCCTGAAGCGTGCTGTCTTTGAAAATATTGATCGTGATCCACTGCCAGTTTCTCAATCGCAAACTGGAAGTGAGTTGCAATTGTCAACAACAACAAACAATTGGTATTTTCAAAGTCAGTGTGCTTCGGGGGGCCCTGCAAAGGCTGGCATGGGGCTCCCTGCACCCCTGGGAGGCTGCAGGAGGCTCTGGTAAGTCCATCCAAGCCCCTATGCCCCTTCACAGCGACGTGATCTTGGCGATCAGGTCACTGCCTCTTCCTCTCCACAAGGACTTACTGCGGGACTCAAAATCCCTTGGGGTTTGAGAACTGCTGGGTTAGGGAAGACAAGGAAGTATTCTTCTTAAATGTTCTAATTCCATAACAAGCAAAAATCACCATTTTATTAACAAATAAAAGTGTTCCATCTTACAACCTAATGGTTCATTTTTCTGACAAGAAGTATATGAATAAAACCAGAATATAGTAATATCCAAGTGGTATCAGAAGAAATATAAAGGAACTTTTTCTTTCTTCAGGTGATTGACTAAAATTTTTGATTTAAATGTTCTGATTTAAATAAGCTATCAAGTTTTAGCCTTGGAGCACTAGATTCTATAAGATAGCTAATTTTGTTGGGCCATGTTACAATAATATTGAAAATTACAAATTACATAATCGAAAATCGCTAGGTTTTTTTAGCTTTTTATGATGCAGAAAATAGCGTAAGTCTATTTTTACGCAGGCTTATTCTTTGATAAAAGACAAATAATTTTCAAAAGATTTACCAATTCTTTTCAGAACCTATACACAGTTTACTTATAGACAAACAGGTAAATCTTTTAATGATTGTGTGTACAAAGCATGACCCTTCCCTCTCCTTTCCAATAAAAGTAAGTAAACATATCTTGCCTATTCCCTTCAATGAACACATTAAATACACTCCAATGTTAATGAAAAACTTTGTTGAAAGGAAAACTTTCTGGAGTTCTTTAACCAACTTTGGGCGCAATCCTAGCAATGCAGCTCTGAGGTAAGGGAACAAACATTCCCTTACCTTGAGGAGGCCTCCGTGAGTGACACCCAACTGAAGGATGCAGCACACATCCCATTGGCACTGCTATGCCAGTGCTGGAAAGTACTGACATAAGGGGTTAGGATTGCGCCCGTTATTTCTAAATTGTTTATTTACAAATCAGTTTATCACTTTTGAACTGTTTGGATTTGAAATGAGATGCCTTTGATCTCTTTATGATTGCTTTCATTTATTTCTTCGGAGAGGGAGATAGCTCAGCAGCAAAGCTGCCTCCCTATGCATTTCAGTGCAGGGGAGGGAGATATATGAGCAAAGCTGTTACTAGGCAAAAAGAGCAGGCACTGTCCAGCAAGTGCACCAGTGAGAGCAGCTTTCAGCCTAGATTGTTTCTCTTTTCAAGTTTATTGAAGCTGGCATCTCTGTGGACACCAGTGCTGCAAGATCGCAGAGCCACTGAGATAAATCAGCATTATTCCAGAATTCACAGTTCATGTATAATGCAGAAGCTTAACTAAAGCACAACAGGCTAACTTCAAACCATGGGTTCAGATTAAGATTTAATCTTGGTTTGTCTGAAATAAACCACAGTTAACTTAAGGTCTTCATTAGGAGAAACAAACAAACCACAGAAACAGGGAATTAAACGCAGCACGACATTAACACCTGAGCTTGCCCAATGCCATGAATTTCCATATTCTGAGGATAATGCATGCATGGAACATTGGATACGCAGTTTCTGTAGTCTTCTTTCATATGGATCGTTCTGCTTGCTTTTTGACTGCACTGCTATATGCAGTAATTAAAATACAAATAGTCTTTATGAATATACTGTTTTCTTTTGACTTTTTATAAAATGGTTTTTCCTGAGAACTAGTAAAAACTTGCCATTCAAATAGGTAGTGTGAGTGTAAATCAGTTGTCTGTATATTACATGGGCTCTATGCAGAGAGGATACATTTGTATCCTACATTTGAATCCCTGCCAGAAGGGCCCTCAAGATGGAAGGAAAGGTTTTGTTCACATTAGACAAGAATCCCTGCTTTAATAGTCTACGTAGATATAAATGGCAACTCCTCACATGCATTAGAATAAAGATGTACATTTAGTAACATGACTAGGAGGGCTAACTCTGCTCCCTCACCCTTTAAACATCCAGCCTTTATTAAATAGTTCCACCTCTTCACCTTGATAGTCTCAACTCAAGGTCTGTTTTTTGGAGACAATACAGTATGAAAGAATGTTTGAAATTGGGTTTTGTATAAACGTAGATACATACGTGAAGGAATAAAATTATTCATTTAATTTTTAAAATCCTGTTTTTTAAAGACATAATTGTGATGTCTCAATATCAAGTGACAAATACACATTTTATTTAACATTATAAAGTCCATATTATAAGATTTATTTTAACTGATACTTTTAAACTGTTTATGGTATTTTGAAAAATGTACATATTTTAACACTAACAACATTGAAAGAACTAATAAGTCAATGTACACAGCAAGTTGCTGCACTGACATTTTGCCTGAAAAAAAGATACAACAGTGAGGTGTCAAATGAGTTTAAAAATGGAAAGATAGATTCAAGAGCAAAAAAAGCAGCAAAACAAAACAAGCATTCAGAAGGCAAGCTAAGCATGCAGAACAAGCAAAGGACTACTTTACATGAAGAAGAGGCAACTTACATGGCTGTTGAGAAGAGAGCTTCTGTGAGTGGACAGACCATCAGACTTTTGCAGTGTCTCAATCGCCATTTCAATCTGATAATAGATGTCATTAAAAAAAAAGGACTCAAGACAAGATAGTAATAAAAGATTGACCATAGAAATTTTGATAGATTGCCCAAGGTTCAAAAGGAAACTTTAGTTCAAAAGACAGATATTAAATACAGTTCGAGGACATGATCTTAAATCTTTATATCAGTAAAACTTTGTATCAAATTCCAGAAGTTATTTTGCTTCTAAAAAAACTGAAAGATGGAGCTTCCAGAAAGCCCATTTCCTCCCCCCTCCCATCCAGGAAAAAAGAAATAAAGATAAGGTTTATTGCTAAGCCACAATATAAAATTTAAGTCTCTTGAGCACTGAATATTTTAAGTCCATACAAAACAGATAAGTACCCTAGGAAAAAGGAAAATAGAATGTGAAGGCTAACAACTTTATGTGAAGGCTGATAACTCTTGTCTGGCCACTCTTAAAAAATTACTTTCACTAACCTCATTTTAAAAACTCATAATTTATTCATTGGAACAACCACCTGGTCAAAATTCAAAGAAGACTGTATGTGAGCAGGAGAGGATCGTGACCAATGCCGAAGCTTTGCTTGGTGTTTTTAGCTGTAGGTCCCCTCTAAAGAGTCATGCCATGATACAGCTGAAAACTCTGTGCAGCTTTGGTTCAGGCTTTATTTCCACAACAGTTTATGTGGAAATAAGCTGGTGTTATAAGACTCTTTGCGAGTTTTTTTTCCTGCAGCCGAGTAAGGGAGTATCACTTCTCCAGAGCGAAATAGCAATAACTCACTTTCATTATGTCACTTCAGCATCCAAAAATATATCTGACATTTTCTATTGAAAGCTTACGAAATATTTTTGTTAATATTAGTATCCGCCTTCTATGACCTCAGTGGTCCTTGGGTTTGAAAAACATGTGATGGCCTTAGGGCCAAATCTTAGGGTAAAAATCTTTTTCTACATACATACAGAAAAAAGCACTTGCACCTTGACTATATTTATGCAGCTGCTGCTGAAGTTATTTACTAATCCTTTGAAATTATTGAATCTCTCAAGTGATCTTATATTACAACAAAATTATTTTAGAGAACAATTATTAGGCAAAAAGAATAGCAATAGGGATACTTTAGCCCCCAATCTTGTCTATTTATGCCTTGAATGGAGGAAGAAAATACCACCTATTTAAAGAATCTTTTATTTAGAGAAAATATTGTACTATGTTATCGGTTAAGTAGTAAGTATTTAGAATATATTGGGATAGTATGCAAGATTTCTATCAATGAGTTATGGCCCGACCCTATCCTTCTCCCAATGATGCAGCAGCGTAAAAATGACTACCGCTATATCCTATGGTGGGGGCAGTTGCAGAGGTATCCTCTGGGTAAGGCAATAAGGCAGCAGGGCCCTGGATGGGCTAAGTGGAGATAGGCTGTACCTGGTGTCCTCCACAGAGTCATGAGGGCAGCAGGACAAGCCTAACAGTGGCTGCATGAAGGCAGAAGGGCAAAGTGAAGGAGCTGGCTCAGGACCGCCCCCCCCCCCATGGAACTGAATTCTGCAGATAATGAAATCCATGGGGGGGCTAATACGGGGCTGCACTGACTTACCTTGGAGGCTACACTTGGCCCTCTGGAAGTCATGTGCAGCCTCCCTGTGCCTCAGAACACCTCCAAGACTCAACCGGAAGGCACTTCCAGTTGTGTCTGGGAGGTGCTCTGAGGCCTTCCAGACACAGATTCAGCAACTGCGGATATTCAAATCCGCAGATGCCAAGCCCATGAATAAGGAGAGTCCACTGTATTCAGTTCAGTTTGGGCAACATATTTCTTCTTCTCCTTCACACAAAACAAGCAACAATATTGCTTACAGAAAGTAACGCAATACTGATAGGCCCTAGTTATCCATGGGGATTCCATTTCCAGAACCCTCACAGATGCTGAAGCCTGCGGATAATGGAATCCATGGGTTTGAGCACCTGAAATCCTCCAAAAGTGACTGCAGTTATGCTCCGATTGCATCCAGAGGAACTTCTGAGGGCTGGGGGATGGCACCGGAAGGCATAAAATCGCAACTTTCTGTTTTCGACCTCAGATCACCCTCTGGAACACAGATCCCAACACCTCCAGAGATTGGACCCACCAGTGGATTTGGAACCTGCATATCGTCAAATCCATGGGTCCTAAATTTGCAGGAAAGGAGGACTGCCTCTATAAGATTAGAAGGGTTTCATAACTTCTTCACATTGTATTAGCAGACTGCCGAAGACCTACGTGTCTCAAGGAGTTAGTGGTCTGCACAAGTATGTCTTGATGGTCATTCTATCATCGTTGGATTAATATTTCTAAAAGTGCTAAGTAATGCTTAGTTAGCTTTCACGTCTTTTAGCAATGATGTCTCTCTTGCCTTATATTTTGAGACATTCTGGGCACCAAGCCAAGGTAAATTGCCTGAATGAGGCCACAATTCAGGGGTTGCATCAGAGACATATTTCCTCATGAAGTTGTATAAAAGAGGCTCAGAAATGCCATTAGTTATACATTTGGTACTAGCATAGCGTACTGTGTGTAGTATGTACTGAAGACATACTACACACAAACTTGCCCACAGGAGAAATGTGTTAATAGGAGGTGTCACTTCTATGTTGAGAGATGTAAAAGATCTGAATTTTTTTCTTTTTGTCTGGGAGGATTGTTGTGTGTGCAAAGCTAAATAAATCCTGATCTCTCTCTCTCTCTCTCTCTCTCTCTCTCTCTCACTTGTCTGTTCCTGGTCTCTGTATCCAAAAAGAACCTTGTCCTTCTGGCAATACACACAATGAATATTCAAAAATTCTAAAAACTTTAGCCAAAATCTTGAATGCACTAAGGGACAAATTTTGAAATCAATGAAGATAATTCATTGCTATTATAGGCAAGCATCTATGAAGACCTCAGTATTCACTGTGAAGCAAATATTTCTATTTTTGATGTCCCCCAAAGCTCTTTAAAATTACATTTCACCAGCCTAGTAATAGGAGAATAGGGAAAAAACTCATATTTTGTTTTCTATTTTCGGAGGCAGTTGTCTTATGAACTCTGCAGAAACCCAGCCCCCAAAATACTACAGATACTAAAAAAGTAGCATCTTAATTTAAGGTAATTAGAAAATCCTCAAAGCAGAGTTCTTGCTGCAGCAGCCAGCAAGACACATAGACTGTTCTACCACCATCAGCAAAGCTATGCTATCTGGATCTCAATGGCTGGACACAAGAGAAAAAAAGATCTTCAACATTTGCTTCAACTAAAGCTTTGCTCCCTATTTTTTCTATTTTGTTCCTTTCTTTTGTCAGAGAAAGGAACCCGCACTTGGAAGTCAGAATGAAAAACTGCACAGTAAATGGGCAGTGACCGCAGCAGAAGGCAAGATCTTACCATCTCTGCTATCCTGGACACCAACATATATGAAGAATGCCAGACCCCTAACCATTAACGGGTAAGAAGTGGAAGTGTGTTGGCACAATCCTATTTTTATTATATTATACCAGTGCAGTGATGACCGCACTGGCCTAGGGTGTCGCTAATGTGTCATAAAGCAGTAAGCAGCGCAACTGAGAAGGCTGTGCCATCCCACAAACTAGATCCACGAGGAGTGCCTGACGGAGCATGTAAGCTCCTTCCAGGTGGCACAGGGTGGAGGGGATGAGATCAGTAGCACTGTTGCATGATGAATCCTATTCCCCCTCCTGGGTTTGGAAGCCCAATCTGCTCAGACTTGCGCCAGCAATTTTGCTGGTGCAGATTCAAATAACCCCATTGCACCAGCAGGGGCTTTACCCGGGGTAAGGGGATGAATGTCCTCTTACCTCAAGGAAACTTCCGGCCTGCTCCTTCCCAGCACTGGATACAGTGTGGGTCAGTGGCCCCAACTATACCAGCACAATTTAGGATTGGGCCATATGGCAGGGTATAACAAGTGATTGCCTCTCTCATATACACTTAATGGAAAGATCAAATACACTGTTAAATTATGGCAATGAACTATGTTTGAAATGAGCAAACCCGGAGCCCCATTCTCAACTTTTGTCATTACTGAATGTGTACACGTGAAACACACAGTACTCCACAAACTGGGCTCAAGTTCAACCTTTTTAAAATACTGCTAGAAGATACAATATGTACTGTATTTTTACAGTTTAAGCCATTTCAGCCCAACGTTGCATATACGCAACAGGGACTAAATCTGTACACCTGTGGGTCGGCCAGAAAAGGGTTAATGTAGCTTAAATACATCAATTTCAAAGTATGTTGCCACATGACTTATAGAAAGCTTAACAGAGAAAATTGCAGACCAAAGGACTGGAACTTTGTTTTAGCTAGCCATTTGCTTCATTTTTGCTCATTTAACAATATTTAGTAAGCAGAAGACACTAAACTATTTATAGATATTGGTTTCTGACTATATAGAACTCTAGTAAAACAGATAAAACATAAATAAGATTAATGAAATTCTTAATTAGATAATGGCATAATATATTAGAAATTAGAGTGCAGATATATACATGAGTCAAGAAAGTGAAGTCCCCTCACACCAATTTTGTCTTCATGTGAAAACTTTGTGAATCCCACACACCAAATCAAGATGAGGGTGGAAACGATGATCTATTACAAAATAAACAGGTTTGGAAAGAATAATCAAGCTCTCATAACAGCAAAATATTATGATAATGTACTTAGAATGAAGGTAACAAGTGAAATGAGCACTAGTTATCCTGCTACAGCCATCTCTCTCCAGGGGAAATATGCTAGTTTACTACTAGGTGATGACTTAAAACAAAAGATTGGCATTGATTACTAGTCTGAATTGGTGTTTTAATTTAGCCACTAGAAGTTGAACTTATTTGCTAAAAGCAGTGAAAAAAACTGTTTTGATATGATTTTACAGATTTTAGAACAAAGCACTTTACAGAATACTAGTAAAATGTCCACAAATGCATGCAATTGTCAAGAGGTACAGTTTTTGAAATAGTAACAGGTCGTTCTAAAACAGTCACTATTCCTGATGTAGCAATGACTTGAAGTTTTTGTGATCAAGGGCTTAATCACAAGGGAAGTAAACTGATATGATCAAGAATCTCTGAATAGAAAAGGGCCCCTTTGCCTGATCTCTGTTTCAGATTATTGATCCTGTCACTACCTTAAGTATGCAAATAAAGTTGAGAATTCACTGCAAGCAATTCTGAAAGTGACGCAAGTGAACATAGGAACCTCAGGAATATAAATTCCCTTCCAATGTAAATACCAGGTCTTTTTATTCAGTTCAGTATCCTTAAATCAGTAACCAATGAAAATCCTTATATACCCCCACTGAACACTGTTGGAAGTATTCTCCCTTGATCACCCTTTAACAGTGAAAAAATGCAATGATAAAAAAAGCTTTAACAGTACCATCATTCCTAATGCTGTTATCACTGGATTATCAGTGACATAAAACAACAGACTATCATAATAGCAACAAATTCAACATAAATCTTGTCTTTAATGTTGAGTGCCAATCTTTTTTATCCCAATACAAAAGACCAGTTTTTCCCATTCTGTAACTATTTGATGCTGGGATTTTCAAATGCTGAACTTGTGACATTTTACTTACCTGAGGGCACAATCCTACCCTGTGCTGGAACAGGCAAGCCAAGAGGCTTGCACTGTATTCAGCGCAGGATAGGGGCCCAAGGCGGCTCAGTCAGAGGAAAGGGGAAACTTTTCCCCTTAACTCTGGGTAAGGCGCTTTTGCCCCTACAGGTCTCCTTGGATTTGCGCCATCTCCTGAGGTGGTACAAGTTCGAGGAGAGCGAAGTGGCTTCACACCACTCTAAACTCCCCAGAAATGAGGGCTGGGATCCAACGTAAGTGCTGGATTCCAGCCCTGCCCCCACCTGCCCCGGGGCCGCCCACTACCTGCCCTGCCCCTGCCCAGGAATGCCTCCCTCCCCCTCTTCCTCGCCCACTCCAAAGCTTTGCATCAGCCCAGCCGGGCTGATGCAAAGCTTGCCGAGGAAGCCAGCACGGAGGTTTGTGTCAGACTCTACAGGCCGGCGCGCCTCTAAGCACCAGCCCGGTTTCCTCCCAAGCAGGCACAAATGTGCCTTATGGCACGTTTGCAACCCTCCTGGGTCTGCACAAGCGATTTGCACCAGCCCATGGGCGCCTCAGGATTGCGCCCAGAGGGCCCAATCCTATCCAACTTTCCAGCACTGGTGCAGCTGAAATGCAACCCCGATGTAAGGGAACAAATGTTCCCTTACCTTGAGGAGGCCTCTGCGACTGACTCCCCACCAAAAGATGCAGTGCACGCCCCACCAGCACAGCTGCACTGGCACTGGAAAATTGGATAGGATTGAGCCCTAAAGTTATCTAACTTTTTACTTATCTACCTTGTAAATGTCTTACAGCATTTAGTTACACAGCCAGATAATAGAAATTAAGATATAATATCGCTATAGGAAAATACTTGAACTTCTGCTGAAGCCTTCAGAGGGTTTCCTTTATTTTTCAGTACATCATAACTTGTCATGTACCATTGGGGGGAGAGGGGAGTCTGATTTTGTTGATGCAAAAATACGCAAAACGATACAGCAACTTATACCATTCAAAATAATGACAATAATTCACGCTGTGGAAACAAATCTACAATTTTCATTTACCAACCACTATTCATTATTTTCACAACAATTAGACATATTAGAAAGCACACAAGCTGTTGGAAAGTTTCTACCTCTTGCAAACCCTGCAATGTTTTAAACTCTTTTTAATTTGTCAAAACAGATGGTACATGAAGCAGTTTGAATACTGCCACGTAGAGAAACTGATGAGTATTTGCTAAGCCCTGCAGTTTTAAAACCCGCTTAAAAGTCCAAAGGAAGAAATGTTCGTCTTTTTTGAAGGAGAAAAAAAAAAACCTCCATCACTCTATTTCTTCTAGCTGTAAAGAGGAACTGAAACTCATACTTTCCATTTGGGAGGACACCAATCCAATTTTAAATATCTGAGTGTGGCATTCCGTCTGATTAACGGCCAAACATATGGAATGTGTTCACCTTCCTATCTCCAAACTTGCCTCTCCTAGGACCTAGGCCATGCTACAAAATCCCCAGGCATGCACTCAAGCTTTTATGCAGCACACCATGCCTTCAGTGACTCCCTCTTTAACTCGTCCCCTTTATCCTAGTGGATGCTATTCCAGGAGGATCTTCTGATTAAGGAATGACTTGGAGGCAATGCAGAGGAACTGTGGTAGAAATGGAGCTTCTTGAACTCTGGGTAACTTAAACAAAAGTAATTTGGAATCACCTATCATTATTTTTTTGAAGTACACCCTGTTTTTCTACCATACACCTCTTTACTGGATAGATTTAATATAATGGATCCCCACTTTACAATGGGTTGACTTTATGATCAATTAGCTGCACCATAGACTCTCCATAGTAAAACAAGGTTCACTATACAATAAATTATTCACTTCAGCATGGCTTCATGATTGCAGCCAGCAGGACCTCCTGGATGATAGATAAGTCAATCAGTTATGTGAATGCAAGCATTGGCAGCAGCCAACAGTAGCATAATTAACTGTGGTTGTGTGCATGGAAGGAAGGATACAGCCTTATAATTTCTGTTTATAATTATAACATTGTGTGAATGGGTAACCATGGACCCAAGAACACAGTCTGCACCTTTTAGAGAGGGCAATCACATAGTTCTGTGGCAGGAACTTCTGATGCTTGGAACAAATTACCAGAAAAATACCCCCCAAAAAGACCACCACCACCATGTTACTGGGTTCATGTTATGGTATTTTTACAGTACAATGGTGTCTCTGGAAGAGATTACCATTGTAAAAGTAGGGGCCCACTGTTTACATTTTTACTATTGCAAGCAGTTAGTCTATTGTGATTCTAGAGTTTGGGAAATAAAATTCAATAGAACATACAAAAAGTTGAACAGAAAAAAACAAAAATACTTGTAGTAGGCATGTTAAAATGCATAGCAATTTGAGGAAGACAAAAAGACAGAATAAAGTACATTAGGGAATTAATGTTAAACGTATCAAATACTAAGACCAGGACCAAGAAAGCCTTGTCATGAGTTCTCAAAAATAAGGGTTCATATGCAGCTATTTGCCAAGCAGCAACTTATATGGTTACTAATTTCTGCAATGACCCCCTTCCCCACCTGCTCAGAAGAACATCTAACACAACAAAGGCCTGTTCATATTTAGGCTGCAAGTGCTATCAAGAGTACACACACTAGTTTAAGATACTAGTCTTGTTGCTAGTATCAACAACAAGAAAACTAAAACAGGAAAGAGAATCATGAGTAGAATAAGGCTACCCAGAACTAACAGCAGCCATTCCTGACACATATACACCATATATGAAATTTAGAAGTGAAAGGAACACACTGACAAACAGCAATACTGGCATTTTATTTAACTGCATTTCACAATTATACCCTCTGCATTTATTTTGAGAGGAAATACATTAACAAAAAACCCAGCAGAAAGAAACAATCTCTAAGCATGGTCTTTTTTTTATTAATCTGAGTAATACTCAAGACAGTGATGGGACTGCTTATATTGTTTTGAACTGTGGCCATACATTTGGTGCAAAATCCATTGAATCGGTCTGCTGTGCACTTTTTAAAATTCATTTCCAGGCCCTCATGCAAGCCTTACTGAAATGAATACAAGATGTGAAGCAAGAGTGCTAGGTTGACTGTGCCTTCAACCTATTAACCAAACTCATGTTCTGTTACTGAAAATAAACATGAAGACATTATGCATTTAGCTATAAAGATACATATATCTTTATATTTATATCTACACTACTTACTGTAGCTGGAGAGGCTCTTGTTGTGTGAGTCACTGAATGGCCAGAGTTTTCCATTGAATTGCCAATCAAGTAGGTTCCTCCAGTGCTGCTGATGAGCTGTCCTCCAGTGACACCCATCTGAATGCCTCCAGTGCCCACCATACTATGAGAAGAGACCACTGTGGTCACCTGTGCAGAACTTCCTTGAGTATCAAAGTAATTTCCCCCAGTGTTTTGGCTGTACATCTGAGTTTCTGTGTAAGGATACGTTGTTGTTCGTCTTAAGAAAAAAAAGGAAAGGGAAAAATTGTTTACATATAAACCTTTACTAGAGAGGTTTACATTGACATTTTCAATGTGGAATTGAGCATACAACAGCTGCAACCAAATTAAATGATAATTTCTTAAAGCGTTTTCAGTGCACAAAGTGCTTTAAAATTCTTATCTCAACATGTATGATTAACTTACCTTTTCCTGAAAATAGAGCAAAAGCAGGCAATTATACTCAGTGGGCTGACTCTGAGGAGTTCTAGCAGAAGGATGCTTGTACAAAGGGACTTGTACACCCTTCCTCTTCATTATGTCCTCCCCAATTGTTCCTGAGGGTTGGAAACCTCTCTGGAAAAAACATGGTTTAGGGCACTGTATGGGACACTGGCCAAAATTGAGCAGACGTACATCACATGAGTCAAGCTCTGCTTTCTTTGCCTTGCAATTCCCCCATGCCACATCCTGTGTCATTTCAGGGAGTTCTCTAACCCCTCAGACATGTTTTCTCAGTGGGGTGCAAAAACACTCATTCTGCAACGTCATATCGTAGATAGTTGATATATGTAATAGTAGAAAAGATAGTTTAGTTCAAGGATTGGTGACTTGTTCAAGAACTGGAAATGTTTGCTAACATGCATTGTGTGAAAGTATGAGATACTCCTCCTCCCAAAAAAACCCCCACACACATATCAAACTGGGATTATGTAGATCATAACAACCCATGGAAAGGAAAAGATGGTTGCAAGAACTGTGCAGAGTATGTGTGTCTGTGCCCAGTGATACAGAAATATATAAGGCATTATTAACATTTATTTGTTTAATCTTTCACAGCAATCTGACATTTCTCCCTGGAAAAAGTGCAGTTAACATTACAACCAACTAAACAGTATGGCACTGAAAGGGTAAATCTTTCATGTCTGCTGAAGTTTCAAGGTGCTATGCACATGGCACGCACCCACACATTGGTTTATTCCCAACTGACTTTATTAGGTTCTATGAAAATGTCAAGACAATGATCTGTTGACTTTCATAAATTACTACTCCAGGCCCAGCAATCTCATTTTACTTCAGCGTGTACCTGAATGAGACCCTGAATTTTCTTGCATTCACTCATTCAATAGGATGTACTGACCTGCAGCATACTGATCTACCTATCCAAAAAGTTGCTGCTTACATTTAAAACAATTTTATGCATTTCACTCCACCAAGGAAAGATTTTTCTTAAAATTAATTTTCTTGGAGTATTTCAGCTTATTTTTCCCCCTTACAGGCATTTTAATTGCTATAAAAATCTAACGAAAGATAAAAAAAACCTCAGCTGATATGGGTATTTCATGCTATCTTTGTTTTTAACGTCACAATTTATTTGCTCAAGACACAATTTGAAAAATATTGTTTAATTTCAATTTGTTCATTTTCTCACATGTAAACAAACATCTGAAATTTTGGATAACATTTACTGTTTTTTCAGATTACTGTGGAAAAGCATATATTTGCTTATTTTAAAATTAAGAAAATTGTTGATCAGGATTTTTGAGAAAGTAAGTAAGGCACTCTTAATTCAGTTCCTCTACTTTAAAACTGATTTTTTTCCAAGCAGAACGGTTTTGAGCCTAACCAGCTCTTGAGTAAAAGGAAGGGTAATTTTCACTGATTTCCCACTCTCCGCTTGCTGCTGCTGATCTACTGTCACATCCCAGAGTGCCTTAAGGCTTGAGGAAGAGAGGGGAAATGTGTGCAGGTGGGTGCTGTGGGAAGGAGAGGGTACAAATAAAAGTACATTACATATGTGCAAGAGCAACTAAGGATCCAAATCAATATGTTTCAGATTTATTCCCTCTAAATAGGGCAATGTTAATCTAAATAGGAAAAGGTTTGGAGACATGGAAGAACAGCAACACCATATGGTACTAAACTTATTCAGTGCTTTCCCCTGTCCCCATAGTGTCAGCTGATGACAGAGAAAAGGGCAAGGAAATACTCAAAGCAGGGCCTAGGAGAGGGGGGTAAAGGGGGTAATTTGACCCAGGGTCAAAAAGAGGGTCCAGTAGCCAAAGGAGGGGGCCCCAGAAATTTCCTTAGACCTAACATCTTCCTATCTACTCAAACTTGTTGCCTGTACAGGACGCTAGGGACACTACCATGAGCGTCCTGCTGCAGCTACTGGCAAGCCATATATGCTGGGCCGAGGAATGCATATATAACACTCCTTAACAGAGTGTCAAACCTGGGAGGAAACTGGCCTGCTATAGTAGCTCTTTGGTTTGTGGATCTGCTTGCCATGAAGGAGTGTATAGGAGCTCAGGGACACAGCTGTGGGGCTACAGTTGCTGCAGAAGCATGTTTTGGTATGCACAGGACACTTCCCATTCTAATGTGACCCTAAATATGATGATGCTAATTTTCAACATGATCTATATCTAAAAGTTTTTAGGGAGACTTAAGTATTTGCTCCTTTCTGGAGTGGAAAGCTGGGATATAATCCTACTAATGAATAATAATAAATAAATATTTGCTTTTTCGTATTACTGTACAGTATCTAACTGCCAATGTCACATGGCTGGGTAGCCCTGGGCTCCAAAATCTTTTCCAGCTGTCCCCCTTTTTCCAAAGACTTTTCTGCTCACCCATCACCACCATCCCCAACTTTCACCCCTCCCCCTTTGCAAAGGGGCCCAAAAGAAACTTTGTACTCCCTGATAAATTTCCTCTCAGAGGCCCTGACTCAAAAGGTTCATTTCCACCAATCCAATTTTCCAGTGCTGATGCAGCTATACCAACAAGGCATACACTGCATTCTGGGGGGGCGTGGAAGGAGGGCAGTCACAGAGGCACCCCCAAGGTAAGGGAACATTTGTTCTCTTATCTTGGGGCTACATTGCAGTTGAAAAAAATAGTAAGCTGTATTACAGGTTGAGACTAATTATTCGTGTGGGTTCCATTCCAAACACTCATAATGGATGGCAAAAAACTATAGCAAATCAATTTAAAAAACAAAAGTTTCTTAGCTCCCGTGATTTAAAAACAGCCTTGCTGACCTTTGTGATGTTAAGATAGAGTCATTAAGACGACAATCCATCAATCAGTTGTCCTCCAAGAGCTTACAAAAAGCTGAGAGCTTACACTCAGGCCGCCCCCCTCTCATTAAGGAGGCTATTGTTAAAGGACTGTTCAGTTTTTTTAACTGATTTTAAAGGGATGCGTTTTTCCCCTTCTCCAGGGATCAGCACATTCCTTCACATTCCTTCTCATTTCAAGGGCCATTCGTGTTGAGTCAAATCCTCAAATCGTGTATAAATCATGTATAAATCGCGTATAAAAAATCCATGTATAAGTAGGCTGGACCTGTACTTGTTTTGGAAGAGGAAGGGCAGAATTTGGTATGAGGCTCCAATGTTTGGCAGCAGCCCCATGACTCTCATAACATCTAGTTTCACCAGAGCTGGTCCTGGGCTTTCCTGCGCTTTGGGCCACCTCTGCCTTTGCCGCCCCGACCCAGTTATTGCAGTGATGTCATCGTCACCACAATTACTTCCGCGCAGCTGCCTCCTCCATTCCCCCTTTGAAAGAAAAGGGGAATGAAGGAGTCACCTAGCCTCCGCTGGGGGGAGGGGGAAGGGAGTAGCCCTCAGGGCTGCAGGAAGTGGTGTGTGCCTCCTCTGATTTCGGAGGAGATGCACACCGCTTCTCCAGTTCTGATGGAGCGTTTCACACTGCTTCTAAGCTGTGCACATCAGAGTGTTTTAGGGCCACTGGAAGTGGTGCCCAGGACAAGCAAGCAGGAAGTGCTTGGTTCCTGGGGGCCACTTCCATCAGCCCCAACGTGTTCCGATGGAGTTTTCATGGCATGAAACGCACCATTGGAGCCAGAGAAGTGGCGCATGTTCCATCCAAAATTGGAGGAAGCACACGCCACTTCCAGCTGTCCTGAGGGTTGCCTCTTCCCCTCCCCTTTCATTAAAGGGGAGGAGAGAAGGTGGCCTCAGACATGGGCAGGAACTTTACCGAGAATGACTGCAGGAGTGCAGCCACTCTGCACAGTTTCCTGCTGGGCTGAGCACCGCCCCCTCTTCTTCTCTAAGGTGGCCCTCAGGGCAGAACAGAACCATGCTGACAGTGGCTGCACTCTTGCAGCCACTGTTGACATGGTTCCTGGTGTACCAGGGAGGGGGTGGGTCGCAGTGGCACTCCCCCATCACAGCACCCGCATTTGTCCTGCTTTTCCCCCTCTAGGTACGCCACTGAGTTTCATCCCTAGAAAACAGCTTCTGTAGCAGGTTTAGGAGATGCGAAAAGGCAACTGACAAGATCCGCTGTGCAGATGGCATAAATTAGAGCCACAAAACAGACAACACAGACAAAAGATTCATCCACAATCTTTGTGTCTGAGATGCGATCTCACAGGCCAACATTTTGAAAAGTCATAGATCTGTATAGAATGAGCTGAAATGTCTTGCTACCTCTTAATTGCTCAAACGCAACACACCTGTTCATGGAGAGAGCTTCTGATAGGGGAAGTGCTAATTAGAATACTATCCTGTGTCAACATGTCACCATGATCCTCACCTATGACATAAAAAAATGAACATTGCTCCGAAAGATGCAAGTCAACCACAGAATGAACACAAATCTAATCTGGGACCAGATTACAACCAGAGCAGCAAATATATATCAAGAAGAAGAAAGACTGATCATGGGTGGGTGGCAGTACAGTAAAGTTGTATCACACCTATGTTCTGGGAAAACTCTCATATTTTATTACAGCAGTTATATTTGGAAGTATTACTCAACCCCCCCTCCAATAATGACACACTAGAGAGAATTAGATGACTAGGAGGACACTTGAACATACGAGACAATTGTAGAAAAGAAATATGAATGAAGCATCAAGAACAGAAATATTAAAACACAATACAGTCTACTGCATTTTATTCAAGAGTTATTTTCCAGAGTGAGAACATAAAGCTAAAATCACATATATTCAGAACTGCCTTGAAAATCCCTTACAGCTGAAAAGTACACACTGCCTCTTTAAAAATTGAGAGGCATGCAGGAACTCAGACTGACTGAGGAAACAGCAGTTTCATTATCTGCTCTCATGCTCACTCTCAGGCATGCATATAGTAAGTGGAATGGCAGGTGGAATTGCCTGCGATGTTTTTTTTTTCTTTTTTAACTTGTCAAGTGCATGTAGTTGAATTTAGGAAAGTAAAGTGAGCATAAGGTATAGGCCAGGGGTGTCCAAACGTTTTGTCAGGAGGGCCACATCATCTCTCTAACACTGTGTTGGGGGCCAGGAAAAAAAGAATTTACATTTCAAATTTGAATAAATTTACATAAATGAATACATTAGAGATGGAATGTATATGAATGAATTAAGGTCTTGCAATAGCTCAAAGCCTATAAAAGACTGGCCTTTCCTTTGCTGCTACTGCAGTATCACAGATGTGAAACAGAAAGCAATGGAGGGAGCCCTCATCCCACAGCTCATGCGAGAGGCTGAACAGTTGCCCTCACGCTGAGAGCAGTTGCGTTGGGCCAGCACGGACTCCAGCAAGTCTCCAGAGGCCCAGTGGCTCATTAGAGAGTGGGAGTTCCCCGTGGGCTGGATTGGGAGTCCCTGAGGACCACAAATGGCTCCCAGGCCAGGGTTTGGGCACCCCTGGTATATAGGCTAACTATATAGTATGACTGCTACTTTGTAACTCAATTTAGCTTGAGATCTCATGGGAGATCTAATACAAAGAAGAGAAAACAATTGATAAGACTCATTACTCTAATACAACATGCACAATATAGTAGAGGTGTACAAATTTTGAGGGGTTTTTTAAAAACAAATTTTATGTAGTTTTGTTCGTTTTCACTTTTTAACTTTTTGTTAAAAGTTTTTGTTTTACATATAAATCAATGTTATTTCTTACATGCGATGAGCTTTAGGCTGGAGCAATTTTTATTATCTCAAATTGCCCAGAACACCACATTATCACTGAAAAGTGTGAATTAATAAAATGGTCATTACCACGGATACTGGAAGTCTATAGAGCTGGGTGATAGCAAGGGCTCATCAATTTCTTCACCATCTGATGCTATCTTCGCTGTGCTGGATATCCCTTCATGCATTGAAGGTTATAGCAATGGCAGTTTCTCTGTGCTGGCTATCCCTCAACTTGTTGAGGGTTGCTATCCCAACAACAAGGTTTCAGCAGTGGGGAGGGGATTGTTTCACTTGACCTCCTCCTGCACCTATCATTTGGTTCCTTCTCTGGGCTTGTCCCAGCCACAGAGAAGCCCTTAGATCAGCGGTCCAACCGCTGTGCCGTGGCACACTGGTGTGCCGCGAGGCTGTCTCAGGTGTGCCACGGGGCCAGAAGAGGCAGGCAGCAGTCACGCAAGGGGGAGAAGCGGCTGCTTTGACCCTCAGGCGACAGCCGTGAAAAAAGGAGCAGCCTCAGCTGCTTTGCATCTCCTGCTGCTGAGCGAGAGGAAGGCTGCAACCCGATCCTCATTTACCTGGGAGTAAGCCCCACTGACTATTATGGAGCTTACTTCTGAGTAGACACACCTAGGATTGGGTAAAGTCCTCCCCGTGAGCTGACTGGGCAGCCAGAGACGCCCAGAGGAGGACTGCGGAGTGAGTGAGTGAGAACGAGGGAGGCAGGCAAGCAGGTCGGAAGGGAGCGAGCCTGCTGAGGCCACCAGCACAAGAACTGGCTGGCCTGGCGAAGGGTCCATGAAACCCCTTTTCCTGCCTGTAACTGCCCAGTGACCCTCCCTGCCTTGCCTTTCGCATTTTAGAGGAAGGACTTTGGGCCACAATCCTATCCACACTTACCTGGGAGTAAGCCCCATTGACTCTAGTGAGGCTTACTTCTGAGTAGACCTATTGCCTAGGATTGGGCTTTTGGTCCACTCTTTTTTCTTAAATACAGGAGCAGGCAATTGGCACTTCTCCCCACCCTACTCCCTCCCACAGGCACATCCCCCCCAAATCTCATAATCGCAGTTAGCGCCTCTCCTACTGGCCTTCCCTTCACTCCTGTGCACCTTTCAAAGGTCCAGAATCACTTTCCTCACATTCTCCCCCGCCCCCACTCCAGTTGCACTTCTTTTAATCATGTGTCTTCATTGCCCTTCACCTCACACCTCTCCACTATGTGCTCAATCTGACCTCTCTTTGCCAACACTTTCTGGCATAACACTTTAATAACAACATTTTCCAGATCCTTTCCAGAATCACATATACTTTCCTCTCCAAACTTCTTGTGAGTCTTTGGCTGCAATCCTAACTACACTTTCCTGAGAGTAAGCCACATTGAACAAAATAGGACTTACTTCTGAGTAGACCTGGTTAGGATTGTGCCCTTTGTCATGTAATGATCTAATTGTATTAATTGTACTAAAATTAATTGTAATGTAGTAATTTAATGTAAGTAAAAAACTGGCAGTGTGCCTTGACAATTTTAGTGCTGTGTCAGTGTGCTGCGTGCTGAAAAGGGTTGAAAATGGCTGCCTTAGATAGTAGTCCTCAAGTAGCCAAGCTTCCCCCCCATCCCAAGTGCACTGGCACAGTATTTGCAGATAACAAAAGGTAGATGGTGATTCTGCCCCTCTCAGATAAGCAAATTTGCAGATAGAGGATTTGTATACAGGTGTGCACCCCTATACGTGGGGGTTCCGTTCTGGAACCCACCACGATTAAGCAAAACCATGAATACTGGTGAACCCCTCCCTGACCCTCTGCAGCCAAGGGGAGCTCTGTTCCCCTCGCCTCCAGTGGGTCCTCTGAGCCCTGCAGAGGCCACAGACATATGCAGACTGAGTTTCAAAGTTAAAAAAAAAGCAACTTCCAGTTTCACAGAGAAACTGGAAGTGACTTTTTAATGCCTTAAAAGGCATTAAGAGGTCCTGGGAAGCCCTCAGGATACAGGATCTGTGGGTACGGGGTGCCCTGGATAAAAAGAACTGACTATATAAGCATTGGAAACCTCAAAACTGATAGCCCAGATTTACCGTTTGTAAAACACTTGGTGTTATACTTCCAATAAATTAGTTTTGCTCCTATTTACCTTAAGAATGATTTTAATTGATGCTGGAAGAACTAAAATTTTCAGTTTAGTGCTTCACTAAAACCAAACTTACACAGTTTCAGTATCATTGCTATAGAGAAAAGCTTTCATTTTACATACAACTTGTTTCATAAACATTTAAGAATAGATAACATTATTTTAAGAAAGTATGTTTGGCCATATATGATGTGAACAACTATTAACTTACATAGCTCCATTTGTATAGACTGTGTCACTTCCCTCCACATACTGCACCTGGGCTGGGTATACATGCTGCACCTGTTGCACAGTTTGCACCTGCTGAACCTGTAAATACAAAAAAGGACAGGCACTTTATGAAATGCATTTTCTACTTTGTATTATGCAGCTGCTGCTTAGCAAGCAACAAACAAAATTGTGAAGCATATTAATACAGGTTGACAAAATGACTCCAATATAAAAGTTTGTTTGCAAATGGTTGTCTAATAATTTGCGACTTCAACACGATTGCATGTATGACTGGACAACTGCAGATTCCGTATCTGTCACCAGGGCTGGGCCCAGGCAATGCAGGCCTACTTAAGAACAAGGGGCTCCTCAGGCATAAAGGGCTCCTTGGGAGTAAGGGACACCTCAGGAGGAAGGAAGCTGTGGGAGTACTACCAGGATACAGCCCCCAGGCAGGGGACCTCCTTGGGAGTAGGCTCCACCATCACATGGCTGGAAGGGGTGGACCCAGACAGGCAGGCTGATGGGTTCATAAGGAGCCCAGCAGCCAGAGGGAGAGGTTCTTCCTGGGGCTTAGGCTCCACCAGGGTGGCCTGGGAACACTCAGGCAAACCCATTGCCTTACCAGTACTGAACCCTAGTCTTGGAAGGGCAGGAATCGCCCCTCTGTTTAGAAGGTCAACCCAGACCCTCACTAACAATCAGAGGAGGATCCCCAAGGAAGGAGCTGCTGGGAGGGCTGAAGGGGTGTGGTACCACCTGGGAGCTTGGGGAGGCCTATGCAGTGGGAACAGCCAGAGGAACCCCAGCAGCAGACAGACAAGCTGGGCTGGGATGTGACGTGAAAATCCCTTTTTCTTTTAAGTTGTGATTTTTATATCGGGTTATGTATTATGGACTAAAACCCATGCAGGCCAAACCTCAAAACACAGGACACACTTCTCCCAGCACACTTTTCCAAAACCCTGGTCAAAACCACAAGCACATGGATTAAACAACCCCCATTTCCCTGTAGGTCAATGTATGCATTGTAAGTGTCTCCTGATTCAATCATTGTGTATGACTGAATACATACATTGTATTCAATGTATACATTGCACAGTATGTATACAATGGTCAGCATGTACCTCTGGAGTAAGAAGTCTAGCATCTTAAATCATTGTTTAAGTACTGCCTATTCTTTGTATTGTCTTAACTAATCACACTGCTTAAGTACCGTATGCAGATTTGATTGGCCTTCCTGGATTTCCTCCCAGTTGGGAAAGCCAGTCATTAGACCCATTGCGACAGAAAGCAAGCTACCCCCCCCCCCCAAGGAGGTCAGCCTTGGCTGATAGCTGAAACCTGGTCATCCTGTTTTTCTTGCGTGCTCCACGTGTCCCACTGTGTGTAGTGAGCATGCGCATCCAGGACAGCTCTAGGCCACATCCGGGTCATTCAGGTCAGCAAAAACCCTTTTAAGAGAAGGCTGGCACATGCTAGCTCTCTCTCTCTGACTGTCCCTCCAAGGCAGAGGTCCTCCTTCCAGGACTTCCCCCCCCCCCATCCATCTGCTCCTCAGGAAAGGTAACTATATCTTGCGCCTGGAACCTTTTCCCTTCTCCCCCCCTTTTTTCTCCCCTTCTCTACCCATCTTTAGTCAGCAACTGGGTTATGCAGACCAGGGACCCCTAAAATCCTCCCCTACAAATTTCCCTTTTCCTGATCTCCTCGGATGCACCAAATACTGCTCACATGCAACCACCATGAAAGCTAGGTACAATATATATTCAAGAACTAGAACCAAGAAATGTGCATTATGTTTACCTTTGTGCTTTTGTAATAAAACTATAATCTTGTACTGAAAGTTATCTTTCTCCCAGTCTCTTTTCAAGCTAAAAAGGAATTTCTTTGCATTACGCTGTCTTGTTATCTAGCCTTCGATCCTGAAGTTTCCAAAAGGGTAATATAATAATTCCCCTTAAAACATAACAGCCCTTTTTGGTAACAGGGACACCATCACTACAGTTTGGCAGCCAGCTGAGGGGCTGAACCCCACGCAGCCTCAGGGTCGCCCCGTAACCTCTGGGCGGCAACGCCGACTGTCTTACTAAAGCCCCTACATCTTACCTGGCCCTGCTTACGCCGGAGGTCAGGCCTCTGGGGGCTAGCCTTGATTCTGTGGACTTACCTATAGTTATTGGACTTTTGTATTCCCTGCCTGTGGGGTTTGTACCTTGCCTGTCAGCAAGACACAGGTCTCTGTGAGGGAACAGAGACCTAATGAACGTGAAGTGCTTGACCCGAATAAACAGGCTTGATCAAGATGGACATCGGTCTCTGTGGTTACTTCCGAAGTGGGGTAAGTGGAAAGTGTTGCGAGTTGACCCCGGACGAGCTGTAGACCCCCTGGGGGAGACGGGATCCCGCAATGGCACAAATGGTGGAGAATGCAGGCAACGGCTCTGCGGTGCCCGCAGAAGCTGCCCCCCCCCAGAGTGGATGACCTGGTGCTTAACCAGCAGCAAGCCCTAGCAGAGGAACAGCAACGCCTGCTGAGCATTCTAGCAGACCTACAGGCTATACTATTGCAAGAAATGGCACTCTTAACCCTAGAGCCATCACAGCCAACAGCTTCATCTACGGCCTCCAGTATCGGGCAGCACCTACCCCTCACTGGAATGCCCAAAATGGCCCAGGACCCCAGGATGGTCCTCCTGCACAAAGCAGGGGATGAGAGGAGTGACCAGCTCATCAGCTGGGACTTCCACAAGCACACTCCATGACCAGGACAGAGACGACGGAACCTGGAAGGGACAGCACAGCTACAGAAAAACCTCAGCTGGGGACTACCTCCCGGAACCCGCCTCTGGCAGACTTAGATTGTGGCCAACCTGGACGTAACTACCACAACAGCCCAGTATTGGACTGCGCCCACACTGAGGCCTCGACGGCCACACAGGTACGGGGGACCTGGGAGGATACACGCCCGTTGGTTAGGGCTTTGGTGGACGGGTGGCCTGTGTGGGCCCTGTTGGACTTGGATGCACCTGGATCTTGGTCCAACGTGCCCGGGGGACACCCCTGGATGCAACGCTGATGGTGCAATGCATCCATGGGTATGTAAGCCCATACCACCTACACTGGGCTAAAATCCAGGTCAGGGAAAACTGTCAGTTCCTTCAGGTAGGGGTAGTACCCCATCTCCAGTACGGAGCAGTGATAGGAAAAGATTGGCCCCAATTTACACAATTGCTGTAACAGGCGGACGAACAAGAGGCTGCCCTGGGCGAGACAGAAGAGGAAGCTGAGGAGGAACCAGAAGTGACCTTTTGCCCCCCCAGATGACATTAGGGTACAGCAACGGGATGACCCCACTCTAGGGGTGGCACTACTGCAGGCTGCTAACCCAGTCCCCAAGGATGGGGACCTTAAAGACTATGCTGCGGCGGTTTGTGGGGGAACGACCAGGCCAATGGGCTAAACTAATAGATCCACTGTTTGCAGTATGGGAGATCCCTCGGGCTTCAACAGGGTTCTCCCCTTTTGAACTTCTCTTCGGGCAAAAACCCAAAGGGCCCCTCGATGTACTGCGGGAGGAATGGGTTAGACCCTGGGGTGCCCCTCGGTCTTCCATACAGAATGTAACTGAATTGAGGGAACAACTTACCCAACTGGTGGACTGGGTGGGTCTCTGCCTTGAGGAAGCACAGCAGGCCCAAAAGAGACAATATGACCACAGGATATGGCCCCGGACATTCCAACCCAGGGATTGAGTACTCCTCTTGCTGCCAACGTCAGACATGAAATTACTGGCCAAGTAGCAGGGATCTTATGAGATGGTCCAACAAACGGGACCTGTGGATTATGATATCTGTAGGCCTGACCATCAACCTGAGTTACAGACCTACCATGTAAATCTGTTAAAGGCCTGGCAGGCGCAGGACTGCCTCCTAGCTGAGGAGGAGGAACTTGGACCCTCTGGGGTGGAAATCAAACAGGTCGGGCCGGTGGAGGTGGGAGAACAGGCACAAGTACTTCAGGTAAGGGAACTCGAAGGGACCTTCAGGGATGTTTTTTCAGCAATCCCAGGGCAGACGGAGTGGGCTGAACATCATATACCTACTCCTGACAGGCAGGTCGTCCGGCTACCTGCTCATCGATGGCCCAATCACCTAGCGCACATACTAAGGGAGGAGGTTGAGGTAACGCATAACTTAGGGGTCACTGAGCCCTCCCAGAGCCCCTGGAGAAGCCATCCAGTGACGGTTCCTAAACCTGACAGATCAGTGCGAGTATGTATTGACTTCCGGGGGGTGAATAACATCTTGCAATTTGACACCTATCCAATGCCAGCAGTTCCTGGCCTCTTAGAACAACTGGGAGGGGCCAAATATCTGACCAAATTAGATTTAACGAAAGGATTCTGGCAGATTCCCCTGACCCAGTCCTCCCGAGAAAAGACAGCTTTTGCTGCCCCCCCCAAGGCCTCTTCCATTTCACGAGAGTGCCATTTGGACTGGCAGGAGCCGCAGCGACTGATGGACAGAGTATTGCAACCCTACCAGGCTTACGCAGCAGCGTATATTGACAATATTATTATTTATAGTCCATCATGGGAACAGCATATGAAAGACCTGGTGGCGGTCCTGGAAGCTCTTCGACAGGCTGGGCTCACAGCCAACCCAACTAAATGTGTGATTGTGTTTCAACAAACCCAGTACCTGGGACATGTGGTGGGCAGAGGGGAAGTAAGGCCAATGATGGATAAAGTAAGGGCACTGCAAGGACAGGTACATCCACAAACTTGCTGGAATGTCCAAAGGTTTCTGTGATTCTCAGGTTATTATCAACAGTTTATCCCCAACTATGCCACCATAGCCGCACCCCTCACAGACCTTACCAAGGGAAGGCGGGGTAAGGCAATCACTTGGATGCCCCAGTGTGAGCAAGCTTTTGAGAGGATTAAGGCAGCACTGTGTGCAGAGCCAGTACTACATCCCGGACTTCACTAAACCCTTTGTGGTACAAACGGACGACTCAGTGGTGGGTATTGGTGCAGTCATGGCCCAAGGGGATTACCTGACAGAACATTTCAGTGATGTGCCTAAGTAGGAAGCTAAATAAGGCGGCGAGAGCCTATTCGGTCATCGAGCAGGAAGCGCTGGCTACCAAATGGGCCTTACAGGCACTATGCTATTACCTCCTGGGTGCACGCTTTACATTCATGATCGATCATGCTCTGTTGGTGCGGCTGTGTCATATGAAAGACTCAAACCCCAGGCTGACCCGATGGTATATGGCCCTTCAACCTTATATCTTTCAAGTGTGTTATCGCAAAGGAAAGGACCATGCTAATGCCGACTATCTCTCCCGGCAGGACACGCAAGACCCGTGGCCCACCGATGCCGTGGCCCCAGTCTTGGCGGTGGGGGGGGGTATGTCACCAGGGCTGGGCCCAGGCAATGCAGGCCTACTTAAGAACAAGGGGCTCCTCAAGCATAAAGGGCTCCTTGGGAGTAAGGGACACCTCAGGAGGAAGGAAGCTGTGGGAGTACTACCAGGATACAGTCCCCAGGCAGGGGACCTCCTTGGGAGTAGGCTCCACCATCACATGGCTGGAAGGGGTGGACCCAGACAGGCAGGCTGATGGGTTCATAAGGAGCCCAGCAGCCAGAGGGAGAGGTTCTTCCTGGGGCTTAGGCTCCACCAGGGTGGCCTGGGAACACTCAGGCAAACCCATTGCCTTACCAGTACTGAACCCTAGTCTTGGAAGGGCAGGAATTGCCCCTCTGTTTAGAAGGTCAACCCAGACCCTCACTAACAATCAGAGGAGGATCCCCAAGGAAGGAGCTGCTGGGAGGGCTGAAGGGGTGTGGAACCACCTGGGAGCTCAGGGAGGCCTCGCGACGCTTATGCAGTGGGAACAGCCAGAGGAACCTCAGCAGCAGACAGGCAAGCTGGGCTGGGACACCATCGCTACAGTTTGGCAGCCAGCTGAGGGGCTGAACCCCACGCAGCCTCAGGGTCGCCCCGTAACCTCTGGGTGGCAACGCCGACTGTCTTACTAAAGCCCCTACATCTTACCTGGCCCTGCTTATGTCGGAGGTCAGGCCTCTGGGGGCTAGCCTTGATTCTGTGGACTTACCTATAGTTATTGGACTTTTGTATTCCCTGCCTGTGGGGTTTGTACCTTGCCTGTCAGCAAGACACAGGTCTCTGTGAGGGAACAGAGACCTAATGAATGTTGAAGTGCTTGAACTGAATAAACAGGCTTGATCAAGACGGACATCGGTCTCTGTGGTTACTTCTGAAGTGGGGTAAGTGGAAAGTGTTGCGAGTTGACCCCGGACCACCTGTAGACCCCCTGGGGGGAGACGGGATCCCACAATGGCACAACAGTATCACAAAGAGAACTTGTATCACCTTGGACACAATGAATTGTAACCTAAGAATGTCTTCCATTCAGGGGAGTTATCAGAAGCCTACCAGGTGGGCTACTGTCCAAGAGCTGATACCCATAAATGGGCTCACTTGGCCAGGCTGATTCTGCATCCTCAGTTCCAGTGGCAGTGATGTGCCATTGGAGGGAGGGGTTCCATGAGGAGGACCTAATATAGAGCTTTGCCCCAAGGTCCACAAGTCAGCTATTTTTTTTTTATACCTTTATTGGCATAAAATACAGAGAAAGAACAAAAATCCAAAACAATTTTGGATTGGCCTGAACCTGTTCCATTTTGGCCTGAACTGGATTGGCCTGAAGTCTGCTCAGCCATGCCACAGAGTATTTTTTGTCCAACAAATTGCAGATCAATTATGCTAAATCTAAGATAATGATATTTGCTAACAGATGGAAAGCTTTTAAGTGGTCCTGTAATGGCAACAAGTCAGCTACTTCTGGTGGGAGTAAGTTCACACATTTTGCAGGTAGTTTTCAAGAGTACAAAAATGCAAATACGCACATGCACGTATTAATCAGTATTATGGAAATATTCCTCAATACACAGTCTCAGTGGGACACACTTCTGAATTAAAAGTTATAATGTTGTAAAATGTAATGACAAAAGTCAAACATCTAGCCTTACAGCAACAAAAACTGAATTTAATAATAATTCAATAATTTGACCATCTATAATTTTCATTGATACAAATTTTAATGAAAACTGTACTACATAATGAGCTGCAAAAATACTTATACCAAGCCCAATGGTGCATACATCATCATTAGTTCAGTCTTCCAGTTCCTAAAATGAATACTAATACAGATTCAGTCTTGTCAGACAAATGCACTTTAACAAGAGGTGAAAACAACACATTTTGGTTTCACTGCAGCATATTACAATGCAGTAAAGGGATTCTACAGATAAAGAGAAAAAAAGACTATTGCGGTAAACAAAGACTCAGAACACGTATTTCGCCAAATTGTCTTTTAGGCTAAAATATTAGTTAAAATGCAAACCACAGTTTGAGCTTCCTAACAATCAGGCAAATGATGGTATATACCTGCTTGTCTCTGGAAAACATCTGGTCTCTAGATGCAGTGGTCTCTAGAGGCAAGCAACGGCTGTAATTATGGCTGGTCAATTCAGACTATTATTGTCATGCAATAGTCAGCTCTCTTCTGAAAAGGAATGGCTTTCTTGAAAAATGCAAGTTCTTTTGTGCTAACTTCAGAATACTATCATTTGTCCTAGCCATTCTGCTGCATGGTACTTGTTTCCAATGTCACAGCAAACAAAGTTTCTCTGGAATTCATAGCTACATTTACTACATACAGGAGATTTATAAATTGAATATTATCTTCAAAGATTATTACTGTTCAGATGTTAGAGTTAAAGATAACAGAACTAGTAAATATGTAGCAGGACTGCCAACAGTCTATTACTCATACCACTTTGGAGACAGGCAGGGAGGATATTCTAGTGCTCCTTAAGTGCTTTTCAATTACATGTTTTTGCCACTCTAATTGGACTGTGTAAAACTGTCATGAGCGTATTTCAATTCCTCTTTTTTAACAACTGACTTCTATCTTTTAAAAGCCTACAACAGCAGATTAATACAAGCTTGTGTTTCCACCCAAATAACTTGATTTTTAAAGCAAATCTCATACTATGAGAAAAAAATAAGAGGTCTGGTCATCCAGTTAAGCCCAAATGTTATGTGATACAACTTCTGCAGAATCTGAACAATCTGTTTTCATTATTGCCAAGAATTTTGAAAATATTTCTATTGTAAATCTGCTTATTCCTGTTTCATTTGAACTGAAATTGCCACAGTGTACTTTTTAATACACCAGCTTTTCTTGTATTTTTGGTTTTTTTGACAACTATAACAAATTTGCTTGTACAGGTGTACATCACTTAACAACGCGGATACATTCATGAGATTAGGTCATTCAGCGAACATTCAGCCCACTCTAGTGCCTTTGTTGTGTAAACAGACACTCCCTGACAAACCCTAGCTGACTACACAGGCTAATAAAGCTAGATTGCATTTTATTTGCATTAAGAGCCTCTTTGTTGTGTGAACAGACACCCTGCTGCATGCTATGGGAGACTTGACTGCTTCTCTAAGAGCCTCTTTGTTGTGTTTTGACCACTGTCATATAAGCTGTCCATATAAGCGGAAGGTTGTTAAGCGAAACACACCTGTATTCTATTATGTAGAATTAACTAGCCTATCTTGTTGGAGGCTGCCTCCCCTATTTCTTCTGCTGCTATTTGGGTGGTGCATCTTTTTTGTCTTCACTTATAGTCCACTAATCACCTACTAATAAAAAAGGACACACAACATTAGAAGTCCAAAATATTATTCATTAAGGAAATTAAGAATAAGAAAATTTGCACTTACTTACATTTGAAAAATCTGCCATCTTAGTCCAATTCTATTTTCACAAAAGCCAAAATAATTACTTATGAGTAAACTAAACGTTAACTCTTACAAATATTCCAAATTTACTTGATATAAAAGCCAAACTTATGGTTTCTTCTATTCATTACATTTATATACTGCCTGGGATGAATCCCCTGCATTTTTGCCTGTTTTTCTATATTTTGGATAAACTCCTGGTCCATGTCAGTGAATTGTCATGTCTCTTTGCTCTGCACATGCTACTGTGGGATTGATTTTTAATAGGAATCCCTGGGGTTCAGCATTCTTCTGGGAAGGGCATTTCCCCCCAGACAGCTTTCCTCTGCTTAGTCTTCATAGCCTGGGATGGTGGCAGTGGATACAATCTACCAAAGTGTTCAGCCATTCAGCTGCTTGTTCAGTAAAGGGAAAGTGAGAGGCAGGAAGGGGTGTGTGTCTGTGTGGTAACCACTAGATGATACTCCTCTGGGTCTGTTGGCCTTATCTTGGGAGTCCCCTTCCTGTCTATGCCTTGGCATTCAGTTTAAAAATATTAAACAAAAACAAATTTACATGAGAGTAAACAGAGGTGTCCCAAGTTAGTCCTGATCCCTTCAGGTGTTGACAGTATGAGTTCCTCTAGTATGGTCTCTCTTCCTTGCTCCTCAAGTTGTCCCAACATTCCTCTCAGGTCTCTATAGTATCTGATTTTATTATTTTATTGTGGCCTAGGCACCTCTTCTTCTACCTTTTCCTCAGAGCACATGTATGTTAAATACATAGACCCAGGGTGTAATGGTTCAGGAGTTGGACTTAGATCTGGAAGACCCAGATTAAAATCCCATTCAGCCATGAAGCTTTGTAGGTGAGCTTGGGCCAGTCACTATCGCTACCTCAGAGTTGTTGTGAGGACAGAAGAAGGGAAGGAATCATGTCCACCACCTTGATCTCTTTGGAAGAAAGACAGTATAAACATGTGAAAATAAACAATAGACCTTGGACCATCAACTAAGTCCATGGCTGCCTTTTCAGCAATGATCATTTATAGCAGCTGGGATCTAGAAAGATTTTGGAACAATATAAAGGCACAATCCTAACCAGGTCTACTCAGAAGTAAGTCCTATTTTGTTCAATGGGGCTTACCAGGGCTTTTTTTCTAATGCAACGCGGGGGAACGGAGTTCCGGCACCTTTTTGCAGGAAAGGTGCCACCCTATCCACAGTAAGCCCCATTCACTATAATGGAACTTACTTCTGAGTAGACAGGCACAGGATTGGACTCTAAGGCTGCCATCCTATCCACAGTAAGCCCCATTCACTAAAGTGGACTTCTGAGCAGACATGCATAGGATTGGGCTCTTAGGCTGCAATCCTAGGCACTTTCCTGGGAGTAAGCTCCATTGACTAGAACGAGACTTACTTCAGAGTAGACATACCTAGGATTGGGCTCTTAATCCTGGCAGAGATATATATCTGCACCGATTTTCACATGCTAAGGGCAGGTGAAAAGGGATTTTACGTGTGTACAACATGCTGTCCAGCCTTGCCAGAGATCCTCCTCATCCTTCCCCCACAAGCATGCCCTCCAGCGTTTGCAGCTCCTCTCCAGCAATGCAAAGCAGCTGCTCAGGGCAGCAGAGAACATACAGTTGCATGTCAAGCACCTTCCCAAAGACACAGAGTATTCTGATACCTGAATGAAACCATAATTAATCGCTTGTCTGCAAACGTAGCTGTTTCTATGTGCACCCAAGGACCCCTCTCGTGTAAGAATTCCTTTTTTGTTCTTACTCCCACAGTTGCTTAGAGTAATTTTACTGCATGGAACTTGTAAGCCATTTTTTGGAATCCATTCACTGCTTCCTCTCCTTGAAGTAGTGCCACACTACATACTACACACTACTAGTGCACCTGTACAGTATTTTTCCCCATGTGTAGAAAAAGTAGCTAGAAGAAGGGGATGTGGAGATTGTCAGCCCAATCCTATGCATGTCTACTCAGAAGTAAGTTCATCTTTAGGGGGGAAGCACATAAAAAATATTTTATTTCTCCAATAAAAAATGGTTTAAAAATAAATAAATAAATAAAAGATTAGCAAGTTGTGAGTTCCTGCACTTTTTTTCTTTTTTTTACACAAAAAAAGCACTGGGGCTTACTCTCAGGAAAGTGTGGTTAGGATTGCAGCCCAAGTGGTATATGCAAGTAGACAGAACTATGTGAATCTATCATTTGCCTAGTAGTTTGCCACTTGAGATATAGTGGTGCAAGCTTGACCATAACAGCTCAAGGGAATCACATGAAGTCCACATAAAGCTCCTAAAGTTAACATCTTTCTCCATATAGCTGTATTTCCTACCTTTTTTACTCACACATCATAACTAAAGCATTGATCACTGTTGGTTTCAATTAAGAACACATTACACAATGATTCCTTTCAGAACTTTCAGTTAAGTAGCTCAGATTTTAAGATATACATGTTTTTAATTTTCATCTTGCCAATACCTTGCTATAGATATGCAACAGAAGTAGATGAACAGGTGTGTGTTCTGTTTATGTCACCATAAATGGCAGACAGTATGGGCACTTTCAGTATAAAAATCTGTGAAAGCATTTGCCACATTGCGTGAATGAAGTAAACAGGTTTTCAACCTGTAATGAGTAAATGGGATTAAGAACGAGTCTTTAACAGATTGTGCAAAAGATGTAAACTGGAATGACAGTGATAATATTAAGAGATTTTAAAAAACACAATCCAAAATGTCCCCCCTAAACATATATTGCTACGAAACCCAATTTAAGAGAACTGGCCATGTTAGAATTCTCTTCAAACACAGAAATTATATTCAGCTGTTCTGCTACTATTTTATTATATTTTTGAGCATTCACATGAACACAGAATGTTCTTTAATGTGGTAGAAAACACTGTAAATAAAGTTATTCATAACTACTAATTATATTTTGTGAGAAAACAAATTAAATATGAAATTTGAAAGAGCCAATTCTACATATTTGAGGAGGAAACACCAAAAACTGCCATGACTGCCATGAATATATTGTTCAAAGTCTACCCTTCATCAATTCTAACATACTGAAGTATAACCACACAGCAGAAAACATTTCATCTAACCTAGAATGTGGGCAAAGTATATTTTAGAACACAGGTGGTGGGTGTCAACTGACTTAAAATTCAATGTTAGTCCCTAGTTATTGGAATGAGAACCTGTCATAACGACAACATAACATTAACAGTATCCAGTCCCAGGGGTATAGCTTAAGAGTCAAACCACATGTTAAAATAGTGTGGTTAGAGGCTTATCTTTGTGTAACAGCCACATGGAGCCACAGTTTAGACTGGGACCGTGGAGTAGAGGTATGGGATATTTATCCCTTTGTGCTGGTTCCTACTGAATATTGTGTGCCCCACAAGTGTCTACTTAACTCTGAAAAGTGTCATTTGCTACAACTATTAGATAATGTTGGATAGCTCTTTCACAACACCAACAGCAGTAAATAAGTGTTAAGTGTTACAACTTTAACACTATAACAAACTGAGTGTTAGGAATGACTAAGAAGGGATAAGCTTATCAACACATGCTATTTGCTTTTTAGATCTGATTCATAAATTGTTGCTGGAACTGGTTCATTTGTGTTACATTTAAAACATAATTCAATGTAAATAATATGAAGAGGAGGCATCACTCTATACTTCCCCAGAGGCGGCACCAACCATATAACATGCACCTTTGTGTGTCTCCACGTTGAGAAAGTAATAACAGTACAAAGCAGTCTCAAGATGAGAGAAATGAGTCAGAGATCAGTTTGTGGACAGACAAGGCAATCTCTCCGATACTTTTTGTACTAATAAAGGAGTGAAGCAAGGTTGTGTCCTTGTTCCTATTTTATTCAATCTATATTTTAACAATTTATCACACTTGGCCTCCACTGATTTGCACTGCCCCAATAATACTAATCGCCTGTACCCTTATTATTGTATGCAGATGACATGGTCCTGATTTCTCGGAAACATGTTGGGCTGAAACGCCTGATAGCAGGAGGGATTCAATATCTTTCTGCCAATGATCTTCAACTTAATTACACTAAATCTAAAAATCTTGTGTTTGAGAAATCTTGGAAGTATCGTTCCTGGGTTTTCAAGAGCTAGGCAATGCAACAAGTTAAGACATTTAGGTATTTGGGTTTGAATTTCCATTACAAATTGTCATGGGTCCCTCAACGCATTTCAGCAATTATTTCTGCTAAACTTTCATCATAGGCTGTTACACTTCTTTTACTCAAGGCAATTCATTCGTTCCAGCTGCTCTGCATATACTTTATGCCAAAACTTTGGCCCAACTCCTTTATGAGATTCAAATTTGGCTGCCGGCCTTCAATCAGGAAGTCGAGAGAGTTGTCTCAACCTTTTTATATCTTTGGCTCAGCCCACTGCATTCCATATGCAGCCTTATGTCTGGAGCAGTGGCATAGCTAGCAAGGGGTGGTCCACCCCAGGTACTAGCCTTGGGGGGATGACACCCCAAAAGAGCCAACATTGCTAACATCGCAGAGGTTATGACTAACCCCATCATGCTATGTACCATTGGATGCGGAATTCCCTGCAGAATGCAATGCAAGAAACCAGGGTAAAATATCTCCTTTCCTTCAAAAGTTATGGCCAAAATAACCAGAAACAAAAAAAAGCATGGAGCCCTATAGAAAGTGAAACCGAGCCATATCACATGTTTACCAACAAGCAGGCGAACGTGCCATAGTCCATCGGAAAGGGCAGGCTGAGAGGAATCCAAGGACACCAGAATGGTTCCTATGAAAGCAGTCCCCAAAAAACAGCCAAGAAGGAAGTCCCTCCCTCCAAGCAGATGAATGTATTGAACCCTATGGAAAGTGAAGGTAAGCCACACGGTCGCGTTTACTCTCAAGTAAGCAAACATGCCTTGGTTGCTGGTCAAGTCAGGCAAAGCATTTACACTTGCTCAATGTAATGTGTTTCTACCTCATGAGTTAGAAGTTAGATTTTTTGGCATTCTCAGATTTCAACCAAATTATAATCTGGGGGTTACTGAACCCTTAGCTCATATAGTACTGCACTGCCCTTATTATAGGGATATTAGAAGTATATTTCCAAATTTATTTTCAGATGGCCCTTTATGGGCACGGGATGATGAAATCCTACATTTGCTTCTAGCTTCTATTGACACGCTGGTCATAAACCTACTGGCTAAATTTTTGCATGATATTCTAACTAGACATAGAACCATATTCCCCACCCACCCTAACAATTAAGAACATAAGAACAGCCCCACTGGATCAGGCCATAGGCCCATCTAGTCCAACTTCCTGTATCTCACAGCGGCCCACCAAATGCCCCAGGGAGCACACCAGATAACAAGAGACCTCATCCTGGTGCCCTCCCTTGCATCTGGCATTCTGACATAACCCATTTCTAAAATCAGGAGGTTGCGCATACACATCATGGCTTGTACCCCATAATGGATTTTTCCTCCAGAAACTTGTCCAATCCCCTTTTAAAGGCGTCTAGGCTAGACGCCAGCACCACATCCTGTGGCAAGGAGTTCCACAGACCGACCACACGCTGAGTAAAGAAATATTTTCTTTTGTCTGTCCTAACCCGCCCAACACTCAATTTTAGTGGGTGTCCCCTGGTTCTGGTATTATGTAAGAGTGTAAAGAGCATCTCCCTATCCACTCTGTCCATCCCCTGCATAATTTTGTATGTCTCAATCACGTCCCCCCTCAGGCGTCTCTTTTCTAGGCTGAAGAGGCCAAAACGCCGTAGCCTTTCCTCATAAGGAAGGTGCCCCAGCCCCGTAATCATCTTAGTCGCTCTCTTTTGCACCTTTTCCATTTCCACTATGTCTTTTTTGAGATGCGGCGACCAGAACTGGACACAATACTCCAGGTGTGGCCTTACCATCGATTTGTACAACGGCATTATAATACTAGCCGTTTTGTTCTCAATACCCTTCCTAATGATCCCAAGCATAGAATTGGCCTTCTTCACTGCCGCCACACATTGGGTCGACACTTTCATCGACCTGTCCACCCCCCCCCCCAAGATCTCTCTCCTGATCTGTCTCAGACTGATCAGAAATTCTGTTTCTTAGGCAGAGAGTCTGTTTGTATTTTGCTTTGTTGGTCTGACTGTTTTGTTTGTCTGCCAATGCCTAAAAAACGTTTTTAAAATTAAAATAAAATTTCATGACATCATTCCTGTTTCAAGTTCAGACTCTAGCTGAAATGTTGAATGCATTTTCAGGAAGGCCAGAAAAAGATCCCTCTCCCCAACAACACATTCTCTTGAAAATGGAAATATAAGAATGAAAGTTAGTGAGCACATTCTGAAAACATTCCCACAATTTAACACCAGCTCAACTGCCAAAAGGGTTAGAAATAATGTAAAACAAATCTAAGTACAGTATCAGCCTTGAAGACTGAGATAGCACATTATGCCGTGCGTGCAAAATCAGCACACCAATCTACATTTCAGCTGTGATTCTAAGCTCAAGACTTCACTGCCCATTTCCAAGGGAGACACAAAAGATGTCACATGCACTGATATTCTCCTTTGAATATTAAGATAAACTGACATTTGGTTCCTACGTTCTTGACATAATTCACCGTCTGAAGTATGAAAACTACTCCTCTTCCTGAACATGTTTTCAAGGGAAGAGAAAGATGCCAAATGTACTGTAAAGCAAAATCTGATGTAGGGCCTTCTAAGCACTCTTTTTTATTAGTCATTATTTTCACTGTTATTTGCAGAAGAAAAAACCAAAACAAATTACGTGCTTCTGTAAAATCTGCTTCCTCAAAGGAACAAATGGAGCACTAATTTATACAGATGCTGATATAAAATGTTTGTCAACAAAAACAAAAGTGAATAAAAACATTCAGTACGAAAATAGAAGTCATATTGAATAAAAATGAAGCCTTTTACAAGATGAAACACAACTTCAGACAAAATGTACTATGAAAACAAGGCAAAAGCCAAGCTAGTTTAAATCTGCAATCCTGTACACACTTACCTCACAGCAAGCTACTGAATTCAATGGAAGTTACTTCTGAGTAGGAGTGTATAGTTGTGCTGTAAAATTCACAGCATAATCCTATCTTGCGCTGGAACAGGCAAGCCAGGAGGCTTGTGCTGTATCCAGCACGAGAGAGGGTTGCAAAGTGGCTCAGCCAAAGCCACCACAGCCACCACAGCCCCATGGGTCTCCTTGGACTTGCACCACCTCCTGAGGTGACACAAGTCCAAGGACCACGCTGCTTGGGTATGGGTGCTAGGATCCAGCATAACAGCCATATCCCAGCTCTGCCTCCTGTTCTCTGCGCACCCCAGGACCACCCTCTGTTCACCCTTCCCCCGCCCTGGAACGTCTCCCTCCCACCTCTACCCTGCCCTGGAAGTCTCCCTCCTGCCTCTTCCCCCCCTCCGCCCTCCACAGAGCTTTGCATCAGCCGACACAAGGTTCGCTTCCTCCATCAGTGTGGAGGCTGAATTCAGCCTTTGCAGACTGGCACACCTCTGTGCGCCGGCCTAGCCAACTCTTGAGGAAGCGCAAACGTGCTTTATGGTATGTTTGCGACCCTCCTGGGCCAGCGCAAGGGACTTGTGTTGACCCAAGGGCCAGTCTGGATTGTGCCCTCATTCAGGTTCATAAGCCCAGTTTGAAAACTTATTTTAATTACAGCACTTCTGAATAAAGACGCCAAAGAACAAAAATATGCAGAGAACATATCCATCTGAAATGTTTCCACTAAGTACCACAATAAACAGTGTACATATTGCTACTCTTAGCACATGCTGAGGTAAGAATGTTAAATTTATATATGCCCAAACTAGCTTTTGGTCAAACAATGACTTTAAACTCTCCCGTCACTTCTTCAAAATAACTGCTAGGACTTTGATCTAAGTTTATTATATTCAAATTTTAGCAACTACATCTCTCAAAACAGTACACAATTATTTTAGTTTGAATAACCCTCACATTAAACAATATACATTAAACTGACTGAAAGCTGACTAGAAGGAGACACAGAGTCTTGTTTTACTTTCATTTCACATGTCTCTCATTTTCTCTACTATCCTTAACTAGTATTCGTGCTATTAAATTAGGTGGTCAACTCACAGCTCCACACACAGCCCATTTAGAACTGTCTTGCTTAACACTTCATACAGTCCTAAGCTATGCATGTGTGTTCCCTGTAGTAATTCCTGCCGCTGTGCAGAGCCCTTCCATGGCTGTGCAACAAGGTGGGCCCCCAGACTCTTGGTGATGATGGCACATGCCATTGCTGACTTCTGGATAGTCGAGCTCTGAACTGCATGGGGTTCAGCTTTGAGCTGCATAACTTAGGGGAAACAATGTGCAAAAGCACATTTCTCTTTCTAGACTTAGGACAAGATGGAGAGGCATAGCTCAGTGTCGAGAGAACATATTTGCACACACAGAGCCCCAGCATCTATTCCTGGCATCTTCAGAATTTCAGGTAGCAGGAAATAGTTCTGTCTGAAATACTGGAGAGCTATTGCCAGGTTATACTTATACAAATAAACTGGACATTCTCAATATAAGGCTGTTTCATATGTTTGGACACAAATCTTTGTGGGTTTTGTTTTGCTACTTAGCAGCCTCATAGGGCTGCTCTGATGATCAGAGATGTGGTGCTCAAGTGTGTTCAACTCCCATGACCTTTCCCCAGTGTAAACTATCATACTCCTGAAGTTGCTAATAGCTTTAGAGCGGGGAAAAGGAACAGCACGCTTATCACACATCTCTCATGCCATGTCTGATTTGGCCAATAGAGCAATGTAGTCCAGTGTTATAGAGGCTATGTAAGTTGTTCTAACCCAGATATTAGACCAGTTAGCAATGTTCCCTGTAATGGGTCTGCACCACTGCACAGACTTGTGTTGCTGTGTGGCATGATGCCATCTCTGGACACCGTCAATGGTGTCACACATCATCACTGAACTTCTGGGTTGCTGAGCTTTGACAAGCTCTGCTTTAAGCTATGTGGCCATGCAGCTTAATGGGAATAGTGCCTTTCAGAGCTACGAAATTTACTGGCATCTCACAAGTAGGTGACAGAAGCACAACAGTGAGATTGGATGGTTGAGTGCACAAGCAATGAGCAGCATGACTGAATAGAGGAGAGGTGGGCAAAAATTCCATAAGTAATTTAAAAGGCTACTTTTGCCTGCAGTGATCCAAATTCTGTACAATATGACCTCCAAGGTCTCTTCCAGCACTAACATTCTATGATTCTATGTAGTTCTTTAAGGTCTTACAGCCCGATCCTGAGTTGCCTGGCATGAGGGGCTGCAGTGGCACTGAAAATGGCTGCTGCTGCATAAAACATGCCCCAGGTAGCTGCCGCTGCCTCCTCCCCCCACTCCCAAAGAATTTCTGTGTGTGTTTCAGCAAGAAGGTAAGCACATGAGCAAAATTTAAAAGACAGAACTATTTTTGTCACCCCTGTGTAGAAAGAATTGCACAAAAATGACTTGTCATGTTTTAGGCCAAAACTAATGTCTTACCTGTTGTTGCACTGGTAACTGCTGTACCACCTGAGTGGGCACAGCTGCCTGGCCAGCTACAGAAGTCTGTAAAGTCACTGTGGAACCTGTGTCCGACCCAGTCTCCGACGTCTGCATTGTCGTTTCTACATAAAATTTAAAAGTATGCAAGTTAAGTTGCTGGGCAAGTAGTGTGTCAAATTATGAAGTTCTTCCATCATAAGAGTATGTGTGATCTCTTTACATCTGCTACTAAACAACAGATTCCATACCCAGCATACAATTTATCCCATTTACTTTAACACCTGCTTCAAACACTGCATCTAAACAAACAAACTTCAACACCATTTTTCTGCCCCTTCGTGTTTTCCATCAGCTTTGTGTCTTGCACTTTCTGCTTGAATGTTCCACTGATACATTACGCTTGTTCATATAAAATGGATAAAGATTTGTTTATTATTTTCTCTGCTAACTTCTCTCTCTCTCTCTGTAGTCATAATTTGTTTTCCTATTGCTAGGATGAATTATGCTGCCTGGGTGCTTGTGATGAAGGAATATATCTGTTTCCTCCATTTACATTTGTACATAACCATTATGTACATAACCATTGTTGCAAAATGGCTACCTTAATTTATAAGCTGAAATTCATATTGAAGCAGAAATGTTAACAGGTCAGCACAGGAAACAAAAACCAAAAGTATTGGTTGGAAAAGTGAGGGAGGGGGGAATGTTTTGCAGAATGAGTAACTGTGATTAGAATAGACCACGTGACTGGATAAAATCTGGGAAGAAGGGTCAGCGTTTCCTTATATATGTGGGGTTAAGCCAGCCATTTTCAACCACTGTGCCGTGGCACACTGGTGTGCCATGAATGGTCCACAGGTGTGCCATGGGAATTTGGGAGAAGGTCATTTATCAATAGGACCATTGGGGATGTGAGCCCCCATTGACAGCACAGTGTGCTTTGTCAATTTTCAAAAAGCCTTGGTATGCCTTGACCATTTTAGTGCCTTGCCAGTGTGACACGGGATGAAAAAGGTTGAAAATCACTGGGTTAAGCTATTGCATGCCATTTTGGAAAGACTGGGCCAAGGAAGAGCTGTTGCTATTTGGAAAAGGGAACCAGGACAGAAAAGACTGGATGACAAATTGGTCTAAAAAGCTAACAGTGGAATCCTATGCATGTCTACTCCAAAGTAAGTCCCATTTAGTCAATTGGGCTTATCCCAGGTAAGCGTGGAATAGGATTGCAGCCTAAGGGCACAATCCTAACCAGGTCTACTCAGAAGTAAGTCCTGTTTTGTTCAGTGGGGCTTACTCTCAGGAAAGTGTGGTTAGGATTGCAGCCTAAATCACATATGAAGATTGTTTTAACTTGGCTACTTAGGGAACAACTACAGGTCCAGCCTTGTTATACAAGGATTTTTTATACACAGATTTGACTCAACACAAATGGCCACTGCAAATGACAAAGAATGTGCTGATCCCTGAAGAAGGGGAAAAATGCATCCCTTTAAAATTAGTTTTAAAAAACCGCTTTTCTTACTGTTGTAGATACAGACAGTCATGCAAGCCATTACAGCTATAACCTAATCATCCATAGATTTTTCTCTCTCAATGCAATGAGAAATGCCCTTTAAATTAAAGGAAAACATTTAACTGGGGGGGGGGGCGAGCGTGAGCTCCATCTATCATTCTCTCTTCAGGCAGCTTCAGCCCAAGACCCCTCCTTTCTCCCTGAGCAAGTGAAAGAAAGATACAGATGCAGCCTATTTATCCATGGATTTTTTATCTGCATAAACAATGATTTGTCTCAACGTGAATGGGAGTACTGAATGTCACACACATCTTTGCCCTGCGCTGGCATCTCGATCCATTTCCAGGCAGCCCAAAACACTGCAAAAAGGCTCTGCCTTGCCCAGGCAGGGAATAGCCCTGGAGCCCTGGAAGAGGTTCCCCTTGCAAAGGAACCATAACATTCCTGGAGCCCCTGAGCTAGCTGATGCTGAAGAGGGGAATGGGGGGGCAAGAACCTCTGTAGCCAGAACACGTGCAGGCAGGTGGAGGTGGAGCACTTGCGCTCGCTCGCTCGCTCGCTCACTCTCTCTCTCTCTCTCTCTCTCTCTCTCTCTCTCACACACACACACACACACACACACACACAGGTGCCGTAGCAACAGTGGGAATTGCTTTAAAAGAGAAGAGGGGATTGCTTTAAAAAACCCAGGAAGTGTTTGCTCAATTCCCCTCCCCCCCAAGATGGTCCAGGCTATCACAAAGCCTTCCCACCAAGCAAAGCATGCTATTTACAGCCCAATCCTTTCCACACTTTCCTGGGAGTAAGCCCCATTGACTGGAATGGGGCTTACTTCCGAGTAGAATCGCATAGGGCTGGACTCTTAAAAGATCAGCATCCCACCAGTGAAAGAAGTGGGACAGCTGGCAACGGGGAGGGCTCAGGAGGGGGAGGAGAGGGAATTGCTTTAAAAAACCCAGGGAGTGTTTGCCAAATTCCCCCTCCCCTCAGATGATGCAGGCTCTTGGGGAGCCTTGGAGAGACAGGTGATGGTGAGCAGAGAGTCAGACTACAAGTCCCAGAATGATCTGGGGCAGAGGAGTTTCCATGATGGTGGTTGGGAGGGTTGAAGGAGCGGCAGCAGCGAGGAGAAGAACCTGCAGCGCTGTTGGGAGACCACCTGGGACACAGAGACTTCCCAAGCAAGCTCACCATTCCAACTTCGAAAGAAGCAGGACAGCTGGCAACAGGAGGGCTGAGCATCAAGGGGAGGGAACTGAGAACAGCTGCCTTAGTTTCCTTCCATCTGGAAGTGTCAGGCTGCAGCCTGATTGCTCTATGGACTCTAACTCTATGGACTCAGCACAACGCATTTTTTGTTAATTTCGCAGAGTCACGGAACTAAATAGGATAAATAGGCTAAATGGATAATAAACTAAACAGATAAATAGGCTCTACCTGTACTTTGCATTGGTGAAGGGAGGGGTTGGAGCGAAGCCTTTCTAAGAACACAGAGAGACTGATTGAAGGATTGTCTACTTAATGACTTTTCTTACATCACAAAGGTCAGCAATGCTGTTTTTAAATCACCAGAGCAAAGGAACTTTGTTTTTTAAATTTATTTGCTATAGTGCGTTTTTTGCGATTCATGTGAGTCCTGGGAATGGAACCCTCAACAATAATGAGACTTACAGTCAGCTAGAATGACTGTACCTCTAGAAGAACCTCTAGAACCTCTAGGTAGAAGAACAGCTACCTCTGTTCATTTTCTGTCACCACTGTTCCGAGTTTCCAATCTGTGAAATGGCAATATTTAAGACCTACCTCACAGATGGTTTGAGAATGATTGTAAGACACTTTGCACACGAGAAGGATTGTGGCAATCAAAACATTGGGGGACATTCAGCTTTTGTCATGTGCTTGTTTCATGCAACAACTGTCGTCGATGCTATGCTTTAAAGTAATTGTTAGTATAGCTTTTTACAGGGTTTTTTCAAGTAATATTTGCTTATCACAAAATGATGGCAGCCACCTTAATCTATTCTGAAAAGCTTAACAAACTCCTTCGGTTTTATAACAATGCTGCCCATATGTAAACTAACTGTACATGACTGTAGGACAGACTTGCCCAACTTCAGTCTAGCCATCTTTTCCTAATGTGACTGTCAGGTGTGTCACTAGCAACAGATGCATATTTGACAAAGGACCTTTTTATTCTGGCTAATTAAGCAGTTGGACACACCCGCCTGTTAAGGGGTCTGCTCTGAACAACCAGTACTAGCTGAATCATGTGAATCTACAGATAAATAGGACACATTTGAAAGAAGACTAATTAACCCCGAGGAGAAGAAAAGGATATTGCAGCTGCTGATTGTGACAAGCCTAGCATTTCTTCAATTTAAGCAACATGTTGAACATGTTTTATTACAAAATTTATCTTCCTCAATGTTCTTTCCAAAACTTGTTCAGGATTATTTAATATACTCAAGATGCACAGTAAGGATCCTTCTGGCTTCTGTGTCAGAATGAATGGTTTAACAATTTGATCCATCAACTACCTAGCAAATCACGCAGTGCAAATATGTCATCTTAGTAGTAACTATTTTTAGCAAGCCCTTTCATCAGCAACTAATTTGCTATTCTAAACACTAGGAGTTTGCAAAGTCTTGTTATACTACATCCACTTTAATGTCTACACTAAACAATGCTACAGGTTCTTAATTCAGTACAGAAAATAAAAGCCTGTGATTTACTTTCAAGTATATCAACATTTTTTGTTTCTCTAGAAAGATTAAACATTTATGCATAAAAAGTGAACAAACATGATTAATCATACTACAAAGTATCTTAACTATATTATCTATATAAGTACTGAATGTCCAAAATTGCACACTGCAATTAAAAAAAATTCCAGAAAAGTTGAATTCCTGATTTTTATCTATAAATGATTCAGTACATAGTATTAAGTTTCTATTTTATAAAACAAATGAGAACTAATGAATACTGAAAACTGACAATAAAAAGTCTTTATGAGCATCAAGAAACTGTATTATAAATATGAAATGAGCAGAACACGCTACATGACTTTTTGACTTTGCAACTAATGCTTACATTTAGAAAACCAACTGAAGGCACAAAAACTGGCACACCACTACTGGTGATATGTCTACTGCTGCATCAAACATTTGCTGAGTCTCATTTTCAGTGCAAAAGTTGTCATTTAAAGGCGTTCCCAAAGGTTCTGTCAAAACCCAACCTTCTACGCGTTCACACACTTTCCATGTATGTTTCCAATCATTGTTTCATGTTTGCTTCCAATCCAGCCACTACAGTTATTTCTGCACTTCCCTGTTTTAAAAAAAAAGAATCACAAAGGAGATTTTTCATAGTGGCTGCATTCATTTTTCGACTAGAAAATAGCAAGAAATGAAGTCACTAGCATGCCTCTAGCATGCTTCTAGTGCAATTCATTAAAAAAAACAGAAGGAAAATGGTTTGCAGCAGTAGAGTAGAATTCTGATGCACAAACATGGCATTACTACCTCCTTTAAAACAAAAAATGAAACGGCCCAAATGATTTCTTTTTGAAAGAACAAGGAAACAAAACAAAAACCACTGAAGAAATAAAGTTAAATCCATGAACATGCTTAAAAAAATATTGCACGAAAAATTGATACTTTTAAACAGCAACAAGATTTACAATATGCTTTTGGGATGAAGTTAACTGTAGAGGGGGGAAGGAAAGAACAGTAATTGTGTAGACTTCCCATAGTAATCCTTCTCCAAAAGAGAAAGCACTAATTAATACTGGCAATTACTAATTTGGATATGTACGGGTAAAGAGAGGCTGCCTAGATTACTCTTTATAACAAAAAGGGTATTTTGAAGTCACTTGTCTTATTGTTAGTTCAAAAAGCTGCATTTCTTTAAAATTGAAGTTTAAATTGGATGTTAACTGTCAGAAATGATCATTTATGGTGCAACTGCTAACACACAAATTACATAATTTAGTATAAAAACATATACTAAAATTTCAACACAGAACAGCTTTGGGTTTTCCTTATTTTTTCCTGCAAGTATTTCTAAATGTAATTATATATATATATATATATATATATATATATATATATATATATATATATATATATATATATATATATATATATATATATATATATATATATAATTTTATCTATCTAGGTCCAGTTTAAATTTCCCAAGAGAAGCGATCAAAATAGTTCTTTCTTTCTGGTCATCGGATTACTCTTTTGACTTTATTCAAGGCCGTTTATATAGGCAGGCATTTCTAAATCCCTCAAGGGGATTTTTACAATCATAAAGGTTCTCTCTTTCAAGAACCAACATTTCAGAATGGATCTTCCTGGTTTGGTCTCACTTCTGGCCTCCAGTTCTCCCACACAGGCTGACAAGCAGCTCCATCTCTCACATGGAGGGCAGCCAAGACGCTTCTTGCTCACACCAAGAGCAGGTGGAATCATTCAGCTCGGCTTTATCAGCTGCTTCAAGGTCTTGCCATTCTCAGCCGTCCAGGGAGCTGCCAGTGTCCTTCAACTGGCGACCTTCTGATGTTATCTTCAGGCAAACGGAGGCTCTACCCTCTAGACCAGGCCTCCTGCCCTATACTATACTATAAGAGACACACTGGGGGCAACAATGGCCAGCAATGCAACCAGCTGAAACAGCTACTTCAAGCACTATGCTGGGGGATGTGGCAAGCTGCCACCAGCCACATTTCCTGGCTTGTTGCCTGCCCAGCTGCTGCCCCATCATCTTCTTGCACTGTCTTCTTGGATGGTGCATAAGAAGAGAGCAAAGATGTGCAGGGCTTATCTCCTTCTTTAATGCTGCTACCAAAGACATCAAGAATTCCGGACTGTCAACCTTTGTCGAGTATTCTGCCTCTATGCCCGAGTGAGGAAACTCTATACAGTCATGTGCGTCAAATCATGGGAAGAAAGCCAAATCCCTCAATTCCTTTGAGGACCATTCCGTGGGTTTAAAATTGGTGCATTTGAGAAGAACTCCATATCCAAAAAGATGACCAATTGAAGAGCTACAGGTCAGCAACCTTCCACCTCCTTTGTGGTCTCTGTGCAAGCACACATAGAGAAACTAGCTTGATTTCCCCTTATCAGGAGGTGGGTGCAGATTGGTCAGGAAAGGACATTCTGCAGATCAACATGCCCAGATGAGTTATTGGCTCTCAACCTCATTCCAGGTCTTAGTGCTTGATGACTACAGATGGTGGTTGCTGCTCTGCAGAACTCAGGAAGCTGTATACCTCTGAGGTTTACAGCAGAGGATAACACTGCTTTGGAAGACTGTGCTCTCAGGAAGGCTGGTGATTCTTTTTTAGCTAACTTGTAAGCTAGTATGCTAGATAGTCACCCCACAAGTTAGATATCAGGTAGAAACCTTTTTATCCATCTGGTAAAAGATTAATAGCCTGCTTTCTGCCGAGAACGACATCATTCTGTTAACCAAGAAGGGTTTGCTTAACACTGAATGTGTGTTGAATGTTTTCCTCCTCTGAAGCCAGATTCTGAAAGAAAACAGGTAACATCAAATACTGATTAATGTGGAATGCTGAGACAACCTTAGGTAAAAAGGGAACATCTGGTTTCACCACCACCATTTTGTCTCACTGAAAGCTGATGAATGGAGGGTCACAGCATAGAACACAAAGTTCACTGGCCCTCTGTGGTCAAAGTAACAGCTACCAGAAAAACCATTGTGAATGAGTCCACTGGAAAATCCCTTGTAGCCACCAGTTAAATGGTTTGCTCATAAATTGGGATGGGACCAAGGATGAAGTCCATGAAAGAACCGGAGGCCTGATTGGTGGATACACGTTAGATAGACCTTTCAAGAACTGCTAGTTGAAAACAATTAGATCCCATGTAGCTACTGAAGCATTTACACTTCACAGAATAGTTCTTGCAGATCAAGGGTTTTCTCAAGTGGGTTAAAATGTTATTTCACTTTTCCCTTATGCCAGCTAAGGTTGAATCCTTCACACCATCAGCTTCAGCATTTCAAGACCAATTTAACCTAGACTCTGGGATAGGAGGTTGGCATTGGAGGAAAGGAATATACTTGTCCTTCACTATTCTAACCACAGGTGCAAGTCAGATCTACCTTGCCCACCACAGTGCTATCAGAATGCAGTCAGTGTTGAACTGTTGTGTATTCTGTTGAAGATCTTGGAGATTACAATGGAGAGAGAGAAAAAAAACAACAGTGCATCCTCACATGGTATTAGAAACATGTCCCCCTTGGAGGAGATCACGTCTGATTCAACTGCAAAACCTGTGGCACGTATTTATTCTAAAACATTTAGATCCTGCTTTTCCCTTTTGTAACAAAAGGCCCAAAGTGGCTTACACTGTAAATATTAAAGATACAACTCAACCAAATAAAAAAGGAAAACAGAAACAAACAGCAGCACCAGCACAAAAACCATATAAGCAAAAAGAACAAGACTAAAGAGAAACATCTTGAGCCCCTGCTGGAAAGCCAATAGGTAAGGTTTGGTTCTTAATTCAACAGGTAGATAATTCCATAAATGTGTTCCCACTACAGAGAGCACATTTCCCCTTGTTGCTACCAACTGAACTTCGGATAATGGTGACACATGTAAGATATCCCTTCCCAAGACCTCATAAGATGGGTCTCAAACAGCATTTGGTATCAAGTATTCATTGCACTATTTTAGCAGTAATCAAGAAGAAACCAAGAGATTGGGTGTTCCTCCTGCAATTGAGGCATATGGCTGTGCACAAGATTTCCCTCACCTCAATGCTTGACAAAACTCTGCAAGCTTCCAAGGTTGGCTCAGCACAGGTGCAGAACTCCATTCTATGCAACTGTACAAGAACTACAAAGAAAAAATAGCTACACCCAAACAAGCTTATTTCAAACTTCCTGAGAATGAAAGATATGATAATATCTCACTATCCCAATAAAGAAGTGATAGAAATATAACTAGAGTACCTAGTAAGAGAAGCTCGAGTATTTTCAAGTAATGGTATTCTAACTGCCTTCAGAATAGGAACGAAGGCATTTTAACACAGTACTATACATTCTGGAAATAATGTCATTATTTGTGACATCATGATAGCATAGCTCTAGGTACATGCCCCTCCAAAACAGGGCATCCTCACATGGTAACAGAAACAACTCCCCCATGGAGGAGAGATCATGCCCAACTCAAGGAACACATGGGCTAGCACAGCAACTCTCTGGTTGGTTTAACAACCTGAACTTTACCATGAATGAAAAATCCAAGAACTATGACAGAGCTACAGTGCCATCTCAGAGTGTTGCAAATGTGCTGTAAGGCACATCCGCGATTACTAGTGAGCCACCTGGGCTGGCATGAAAGCCTGCAACTGGCCCGACAGCACCACATTCCAGCTGCCGGCTGGAAAAGTAAGGTTGCGCTGAGTGCCATGGAGGTTGGGAGAAGGCATGTTGGAAGTGGGATGGGGGTGTTTGGGGGCAGGGGAGGACGGAACAGGCCTGGGAGGGGAGGGGATCGGCAGAGACTTACTCTGCAGTATCTTAATTCATGTTTAGGTGCTGAGATGGGCAGCCCAATCCTAAGCTGTTTCCCGCTTGCAGGGCAGGTATGTGTACAGTACCAAATGTGCCACAGCCACGGCAAACCGAACATGTGTAAGAGAGCACAAGCCCAAGACCCAAGCTGTTAGTTATGGTGTTTATTGTTACAGTAATGGAGCAAACACTGTCAACAGTAAGCCCCCCCACACACACAAACCGAGCCAAGCCCACTTACTGCAAGTTGGTTGGGCATCAAAACACCAGTTTGGTATCTGCTGAGGAAGTGTTAGATTGCACAAGACAGTGTTAACTGGATTGCTTGAATTTGATTCTTTACCATAATAAAGACTGTAGCAAAAAATTGTTGAGTGTTACCCCATAAAAATAAATTTTAAAAATTATTCTGTCAGCCATAAAATAGTCATTGACCATGATTGACCATTTTAAATCAATCTATAATCCTGCCTGTTCTAATCCTCTAGTAATTGGAGAGGTTCTGTAATGTTAAAAGTAGTCCTAGAATAAGGGCTCTCCCCACAAGTCATGCTGCCAATAGACTGTCTAGTTTACTGCTGCACATCTATGAGAAGGAAGTACAGGTTCCTCCAGTATTGACTTTGTCAGGAAATAACAAGATCAGCAGATGTGGATTCCAAAATAGCTAAGGACTGTTACATAAGTCATAAAAATAAATGTGCGTATTGCAACAATACAGATTTCCAATTTCACACCCCCTTCTTTAAACAGTTTTAGAAGTATTAATAAAATTGATTTGTTATAAAAATAAAAGGACTATTTACAATTCTTTGACATATTTTTCTAGCATTGGTCTATAGTTTATGTATAACTATATACAGTTTCAGTTAAATGATGGTGCACAGAGTAACAGTAAAAACATACTAGTGACCTGTAAATTGGATTTAGTCCAGAGCAGGACATGAAGTGAGGTACAGCACTGTCTGCAGTGGTTCTGGTCTGTTAACCTTCTTGCCAAAGTTCCTCAGCAGGACATCCATTCAGAAGGAAGAGCCACTGAGGGAGGAAGGCAAACCAAAGCATGCTGACTGCCTCCCCCCACCCAATGCTGCTCTCTTATGCCTTGTCCTAGCGCACCCTACTCCAGCCTGGCCCAGGTTTTTCTTTGTTCCTCTAACAGAGTTGGTTGGTTCATGCAAAATAGTTTGTGAGATTATTCTTCTCTTGCAATGACTATGAGTTCCTTAATTGACTCCTTAGAGTTACCACATCCAGACAATAAAAGATTTTGTACAGCATTTTGTAAGAGTTGCACAGGACTGAAAATTTCAGGAGCTATTTCTTTTTCCATAATATTGTAGTGGCATAGGTCTTTTTTGTTTGCTTGCTTCTATTCTTCTTTTAAAAGGTAGCTTTGAACCCTAAAAACCTATGTCCTCTTGTCTCTTGTCCTCTGTCTTCCCAAAGAATTGCTTCTTTGCCTGTAGGTTTGCCACATATCCTGTCCCTGCTCCTGTGCCTTTAAACAGCATCCTGACACAAAGTTACAGGTGAAAGTTTTGCGATCACTACCTGCAGGTAAGCTTTGCCTACTTACTTTCTTTGTATTAAGCAGTTGTTAAATACTGAAAAGGATAAATAAAAAAAGGGTTGGTAACCTACAGGTGGTATCTCTGTATCCATGAGGGATCCATTCTCAAACCCCCTGCGGACACCGAAAACCACAGATAATTAAACCCATGATTTTGGCACCTTTAAACTCTCTGAAGGCAACCAAAGCTATGCTCTGGTCACCTCCAGAGCATTTTTTGAAGTCCACAGAGGCCGCATGTGTCTGCCTGTGGCCTCTATATGGTTGGCAACCTTCAGTCTTGAAAGACTATGGTATAAGCCTACAGCATCCGGTATTCCCAGGCGGTCTCCCATCCAAGTACTAACCAGGCCTGACCCTGCTTAGCTTCCGAGATTAGACAAGATCGGGCATGTGCAGGGTAACAGTTGTGGCCTCTGCAGGCTTCAGAATGAACCTGGAGTGCAAAAAATCATGTTCCAGGAGCTTCTCCAGGTTTCAGAATGCCTTATAAGAGCAAAAAAGTAACCTCTGGTTTCCCGAGGGAAACCAGAGGTCACTTTTTTGCACACTGAGGCCATTCTGAAGCCTGCAGAGGGTTCAGAGGATCAGATTGCCTTCAGAGGGTTTAAAGGTGCTGAAACCCTTCAGAGCAGTGGTTCTCACACTTTTAGAACCAGGACCCATTTTTTAGAATGAGAATCTGTCGGGACCCACCAGAAGTGATTTCATGATGGGAAGTGACATCATCAAGCAGAGAAATTTTTAACAATCCTAGGTTGTAATCCTACCCACACTTTCCCAGGAGTAAGTCCCATTCACTATCATTGTTAAAAGCATAAACACAGTAGCCTGTTCAAAGTACAACTCTAACATTTATCCAAATGCAGTCACATACCATGACATCAAGTCTAATACATTAAAAATAAAATATTGAAATGAATGGGGACCCACCTGTGATTGGCTCGCGACCCACCTGGTGGGTCCCAACCCACAGTTTGAGAAACACTGTTTCAGAGGGTTTAAACCCTTTGAAGGGTTTAAAGGTGTCACTGAGGGCTTTTCCGGGCCTCCTAATGCCTTACAAGGCATTAAAAAGTCACTTCTTCCTTTACAAAAAACCAGAAGTTGTGGGGTGGTTTTTTGCTGTAAAACTGCGTCTGAGCCTGGCAGAGGCCTCTGCTGGGCTCAGAAAACCCTCCGGAGGTGAGAAAAGCAGAGCTCTTCTCTGGAGGGTAGGGAGCATTCTCTGGTATCTATGGTTTCACTTAACCACAGGGGGGAGGTTCCAGAATGGAACCCCCGTGGATACTGGCGCACACTGGTACAGGATACGGAAATCTTTGTCTTGTGTGCTCTCTGAGCATCTGGTGGTCCACTGTGAGCTACAGGAAGCTGGATTAGATGGGCCTTTGGTCTGATCCAGTAGGGCTCTTCTTATGCTCATTCTATCCCAATTGCTGGCATTACACAAGTCGTATAAAAACTAGGAAGTGAAACTAATTTGTACATCTTTCTTCTCTGCTTCTGTGTAATATGGGCATTTGCACTGAGAAACCTGTTTTCAAGAGCAAGAGCTAAAGCCCTGGAAGAGAAATACTGGGAAACAAGGTGGCTGGCTGTACAATAAGGACTCAGTACATTTCTACTTACTGTACATTGATAGTAGAAGCTACCAACATAAGGTGATTCTCTAATAAAAGTCAGAAGCAGGAATTAATTTTGCACTGCCAGAGTTCCTCTACATTTATGCAAAGAGGTTATAGAACCTCCATTCCTATTGTTGGACAAGCATTTGAAAATACTGCATGTACTTATTCTTAATAAAAAGAATTCAACTGCATGTCTAGTTTAGAGGCATATGCTAGATAACAACAGACTCTAAAGAGGCAATGCAAATCTTTGGAAGTTTTCCAAGTATGGCACCTTTTTGACAGAGGGTCACCTGTGAGGCAAAACTTATTTCAGCTGAGTCACAAAGCCACTTTTAGGGAATGAGATACAGCTTGAGTTTAGTTTGAATTTTTCCTACTCTGGTCACATAAATGAAGTGGCCATATCACTCCTGCACTGTGCTAACCAAATCTCAGTTTTCTCCATGTAGCCACTCATTAACACATTCTACAAAGCAACTATTTTCCAAAGCTTAGCAATTGATTTAGTAAGGTATTGCCACAAAGTATCTCATTCGCAGAATTGACTGGTGATCTAAATGTGAAACTATTGATTTAAATACAAGAAATCTCATTCATTTTTGAAGTGCCATAGCACTTTTTTGCAATTTTATGCTTCAGTTTAATGCGGCCAAGGTTGTTACATTCTTCAACATTTTTGCTCACTTGTTTGCAGGAATGTGACAATATACACGGATGTATGATTAGTGAAAGACAGCAAGAGGGAAGGCATGGCATCAGTTATTTAAAAGTCAGAGCCACTCACCTAAAGGTATCTGACTAATGTTCTGTCTGACAAGTGTATTTACATGGGTACTGCACCCTGAGGAATTTTCTGACAGGAAAAATGACATTTGTTCTTACCCTTAAGAAAAGTTCAGGTGGCAACCATTATTTAGATATTACTTGGAAACGGTAGTTTTAAGATTTATACATCTAGGCCATAATTTTTAAGTTCACCAATACTTCTGTTTCTTATAAAAATGAGCTTGGTTATCAATCATACTCTCTCTTGCAGCACAAAAATGCTTTTGCGGCATTCACTTGTCACTCCCATTACCTGCACTATAAGCAGCTGGTAACATCAGTTTCAGTACCCGCAAAAGTAAAACACTTTTACAGAAAATTCAATGAATGTCTTAGGATTCAATTTGCTTCTCTGAAAACAGCAAGGGGGTTAATTACCTACATACATCAATTATGGAGACCTACATGTACTTAAGTCAATATTAACTTTGCTCAAAGTAAAACATGTTACTATTTTGCCCCAACTGTTTTCTTTGGAGATAGTTTTTATTCATTTCTTGCTCCAAAACAGAATTCTATTGTGAAAAGCTTGACATAAGGTGCAGTAATGAAACATACTTGGCAAACAAACCTGTTATTTTGAGACAAAAAAGGTGAGACATTATAAACAAGTTGGTTTTTAAAACAGAAATTGCAATTCTTCTTTAATCAGAACTTATTCAATGCAGACAGGTAAGAACCTCAATCAAAATATCTTCATACACAGCAATGGAGACTGGAACAGAAGAGTGATTCAGGTAAACTGCAAAATAGGACCCACCCACCCTGGGTGATTAATACTGCACACCTCTAGGTCAACTTGATGTTACACATGGTGGACAGATCTGTCAGCAGAGATGAGTATGGTTATGTTAAAAGGTAACAGCCCTCTCTCGCTCCTGTTCTCAGCATTAGGCACTCAGAAGTGTATTGCCTCTGTACATAGAAGTTCCATTTAGCTATTGTGTACAACAGTCACTGATAGATCTATCCTCCATAACTGTACTTAATCCTTCTAAAAAACAACTTAATATCCAACTAACTCCATGTGTTGTAAAGGCAAGTTTCACATTATGTACTTATTACATTTTTTTACCCTGCCCTTCTTCTAAAGTGCTCAGGATGGTGTCCATGGTTCTCCCAAACTCATTTATCTAACTAGCAACCCTGTGATGGAGGTTAGGCTGAGAGTGACTTGCCCGATGTCATCCAGAGCTTTATGGTTCAGTGGGATTTGAAGCTGGAACTTGCCACGTCTAGTTCAACAACATACATCATGCTACATCATACAACATACATCATGCTTGCTCAGTTATGCATTGTGTGAAGTAGCACTTTCTTTTATCTATCTTGAATAAATTACCAATCAATTTGATTGGGCAACTTCAAGTCTGAGTATTATGAGAAAAGAAAAAATCTCAATCCATTCCCATCACATCATTTATAATTTTTATAAACATCAACATTATTCTCTTCCCAAAGAATTTTGTTTTTTGTAAACTAAAAAGTCTCAAACACTTGTTTACATACTTTCTTATGAATCAAGAAATTAGAAATAAGCAATGTTATACAAAACAATTATAAAAAGTAAATCAAGATAGACGCAAGTTTAAAAAGCTATTTTAAACAGGAGAGTGTTTATTCTGTGCCTGAAGGTTGTTGGAGACAAAGTCAGTCCAATATTCCTTGGGGGACATTTCACAGGTGGAGACTGCCATTGAGAAAGTCCTCTCTTTGGATAAGCCTCATCATATTTCTGTGAGACGTGGCCCAGAGAGAAGGGCCATTTCCATGCCCCTCCCCCCCAAGGAACTGCCAGGCTCAAACAGGAGTAGGTGCTCCCTAAGGCAACTCTGTCTTAATTGTTAAGGACTTTAAAGGCCAAGAACAGCACTGCAAATTAGGCTTGGAAGCATACTGAACACAAATGATGCTGGTACAGAGTGGGTGAGATATGCACCATGAGATTAAACCAAGAGAGTAACCTGGTTGCCACATTCTGGACCAGGGGTGTCCAAACTTTTTGGAAGGAGGGCCACATCATCTCTCTGACACTGTGTTGGCGGGAAAAAAGAGTTAATTTACATTTCAAATTTGAATAAATTTACATAAATAAATATATTAGAGATGGAATTTATATGAATGCATGAAGGTCTTGCAATAGTTCAAGGCCTATAAAAGGCCTTGCACAAAGCAAGGTTGGCCTTTCCACCACTGCCACAGCCACATCAGAGATGTGAAACAGCAAGCAGTGGAGGGAGCCCTCATCCCTCAGCTCATGCAAGAGGTTGAACAGTCGCCCTCATGCTGAAAGCAGTTGTGTAGGACCAGCACGGACTCCAGCAAGCCTCCGGAGGGCCAGAGGCTCATTGGAGACTGGGGTCTCCCTGCAGGCCGGATTGGGAGTCCCCGAGGGCCGCAAGTGGCCCCTGGGCTGGGGTCTGGGCAGCCCTGTTCTGGACCAACTGGAGCTTCCAGATAGTCCTAAGAAGTAGTCCCATATAAAAACATTGAAGTAATCCAATCGATATTTAACTAATGCATGAATAAATGCAGAATCATTCTCTAAAACAGGGGTGTCAAACTCATTTCATACAGTGGACCAGACAACATTTGTGGCACCTCTGAGGGCCAGAAGTGACATGTAGGAGCTCAGCTTTGTAAATGACAAAAGAGAAAATATACAAATTTTGTTCATATTTTCAAGATATGGGAGACTCCAAGTATCATGCTGGGAGATCCCAGTTATCACATGAACCACCCTTTCAGCAGCGTTGCTTCTGCAGAGGTGTCAGTTTGCAGCTCAGCAGGTGAGAGGTGTTCTAAGAAGTGACACCACTGAAAAGGTGGCCCATGTGATAATTGGGCTCTCCCAGCATCTCCTTGGGAGAGTCTCCCTCTCTCACCCCTCTTGGTCTGCCCCTTTCCCCATAGTGTTCCTTGCCATCTGAGACCTCCTTCCGTTGCTCCCTCCCACAGCCTTGGCAGAAGTGGCACTGCTGAAAGAGCAGCACAGAGAGAGTTCAATTATCATGTGAACTTCTGGGGGGCCTACCTGGCCCACAAGCCTTATGCCTGACACCCCACTCTAGAAGATAAATCATAGGTGACAAACCAATCAAGGCTTGTAAAAAGCATCTAGCCCCGGGCATCACCAGAACATCCAGTAGAAGTTCCGAGACAAGAAGCAACTCCAAGCTACGTACTTGAGTCTTCAGGAGGAACACAACCCCAATTTTCCAGAAAGAACACAACCCCAATTTTCAGCCTTGCAATTCCCCCAGTAAATACCATGGCAACTGCATGTTATTGAAACAGTATAAAAAATACTGGGTTGCATCCTAAGGTTTCCTTTTTCTATAGCAGGTGTCTTCCCTTCTGTAGGAAAAAAGCTTCTTCTACAGGAGGAAAGGACAGTAAACTATAACCTATTGTTTTTAAATTTTCTATTACCACATTTTCTTCAAGTTTATAATTAATAATAAGATTTACAGCCCATGTTATAGACTTAATATATCTGAAATGTAAATTTATTTTTTGCTATGTAAATTAAAGAGGAATAACACTGTTTTTACAGTTTAGATAAATCATTTTAAAATATTTTAAAGAAACGTCATTTCTACTATCACCCTAACTTCTAAGAAAATAAAGGCAGTAGACATTACCCTGTCCAGGAATGCAATAATTAATATAGTTCAATTTAGTTTCATTTATATCAGTGTCCTTTAATTAAATTATACCATATTATTGTCCTGTGATTCTAAATATATAGCTTTCTTTACTGTGCTAATTTTATTTTAGTGGTCTTCCTAATAAAATAAAAAGTTGTAAAATCTGTTTATTTTCATTTAAAGAGCAGAGAGGGAATGAAACTGGGCGACCACCCTGCACCTCAGAAGGCCTCCCAGAGAGGCACTCCCAGGTTTCTGAGAGGCACTTCCAAGTTTGATGAAAACTCCAAAGTGCCTCAAAGTGCCTTATGAGGGGTACAGAGGCTGTGCATTGCCTCCCTGTGCCTCAGAACACCTCTAGACATGACCGGAATGCACTTCCAATAGTGTCTGGAGGTCACCTGTGGGTCCCCCATAGATCTCAATATCCATGGGTTTGGTATCCACATGGGGTGGTGGTCCAGGAACAGATTCCCTGTGGACACCAATGGTCAACCTGTATAGTATCAGTACTACATAGACAAAGTCACAGTGTGTGTACTTCATCCTACGGTGATCTCAAACAGCTCTTATACAACATTCCAATCTACACCATTGTTGATAACTCAAAGTTAGAACATCAGCAAGGTTTGCCAGTACATTCCTATTTTCACATAATCAGTGTTGTCAAAAACAACAAATATAAGCTTAGCCTCCTGATTATTTCTTGAAGTATTCAAAAGATTTTACCAATACTTCCAGATATCTACTTCATAGATACCCTGCTTATAATAAGGCAGTTACCAAAGGCTAGGCTTAGCATGAAGAAGTTTTCCTTACAATGGTTCTTCAAGAAATTAGAACAAAATTATATGGCAATTTCACTGCCATACAAACCTGTCCAATTATTAAGCTCTTTATTGGAAACCCTGTTCAGAGTGCCCCACCACTTTTGAAAATGAGCTGCACTGAAACAAAAGGTAGAGGCTTTTTGGTTGTGGTGCTTTGCTGGGTAGAATATCCTCCCCTGTCTATACAGCATGTTCTTTTATGGTTACAGTTGAAAATGTGGTTTCTGAGTATACTTTGAATGAAACTTAGGATTGCTGAGATATTTCCTTCCTGCAACAGATGCACTTTAAGATTATTATGAATGCTACTCCTTTTATTGTGTTCTGCTATGGCTGCTTTTATAGTTTTCACTGCTGCTTTGTTTTCTACCTTGTGCATATATTTTAAATTTTGTTTATTATCTTGTTCAAAGACTGCTTCTTTGGTTCTACACAGAAATAATTTCAACAACATATACAGTTTCTAATAGGCAAATTCAGATCTGTAAAACAGTACACAACAGAAGCAAGGCACAGTCCTGGCCCTCAGGTGAGCCAGCACAAGTCCCTTGCACAGGCCCAATGGTGTCACAAAAGTTCCATAAAGCACTTTTGTACCACCATCTGAGGAGGGAGGCCAGTCAGCCCAAGCCCCATGGGTCCGGTGGAAATGGTAAGCCCACACTGGCTGTTAGGCTGGCTTGGCGATCTGGGGGCTGTTGGAAGAGTGGTAAGGAGGCGTTTTGGAATAGGGGAGGGTGGGGCTAGGATCCAGCACTTGTGGATCCACTTGTGCTGGATCCTAACCCCGATCCCAGGCAGCCCAGAGCAGCTCTGTGCGCCACCTCTGAACCCCACTGGGGCTGCTGCAGTGTTACCAGAGGTAAGGGGAAGGAATTCCCCTTGCCCCAGGCTGAGCCGCATTTGGCCCCAATCCCACACTGGATATGGGGCAGACCAGCCAGCCTCCCTGTTCCAGTACAGGTTAGGATTTGGCTGGCAGTTAGTCAACATGACCATTGTTAACAGCTTGAGTGAAATAAAAAGAACTTCCCAGAACTACTGCAGGGCAATTTGCAAGTATTTACAGATGGCTTACAGTCACCTTGTGATGACATAAATCTCCCAGATTCAATCAGTTCTATAACAAAATGTTATCTCTTCAAATTTTATGCAGAAAAACGAAGTTGGTTAGAAGAGCAGAACTTTACCCATAATACTATACACACCAGAAAAGCAAAGGAAGTGCAAACCCTACAACAGTAGTGAGATTCTGACAGAGGTGACAGAAGTACAAACACAGATCTGTCCACCAGGTGGCAGAGAAGAGACAGCAGAAAAAAAATAGCAAGGTTATCACATTAAATTAAGATAGTTCTATTTGTACAATATAAACCAGACAAGGACGGATACAACAACATGTCCTTCAGGAAACAAAATAATATGAATATAATTTTTCAAAATCATGGTGTTTCTTTCAAAGAGTGCACTATTTATTGAGAGACAGGATGGTGCAGTGGTTCTGGTGCTAGAGCTGGAAGATTCAGCTCCAAACCCCCACTCAGCCATGAAGCTTCCTGGGTGACAATGGGCCAGCACTATCTCTCAGTCTATCTCAAGAGTATGTTGTAAAGGCAAAAGCAGGGAAGGAACTATGCACCACTCTGAGCTCTTGGTGGAAGGGCAGCATAAAAATGTGATAAATTATGAAAAGTTGGAGGGGATGAAAGTTGTAGTTTTTTTTTAAAAAAAAACACATACACAACTGGCATCAGTGTTACCAGTAGAAACAATTAAATACAGCCTACATGAAGAATCATAAGTAAACTGAAGTTTTACTTCATGAGTAAAATGTAGCATGAAATGATCCTTATAACACAGCTACCACAGCTGAAACGCACATAGGTGATCAACATTAATAGATCTCAGGCATCTTGGTACATGCCAAGTTGTTAAACTGTACTGAAATGGTGAACAACATACTGCTATGCTCCTTGCCTCATATCTTCATCTATGGTTTTTTGTTTTTTTAATTTGACCCATACATACTTTTTAACAAAACAGAAAAAGTAGAATCAAAGAATCACTTTGTGGTTCATTGCATTTGCTTTTTCATTTCTATGCAGTATTTCACAAACCAGAAGTGGCATTTTTATTTTATTTTTTTCTATTTTTGGCAGTTTGGAGGCTTGGGAAGTCCTGCAGAGGGTTCTGCAGGTTCCCCGCACCCACCAGGAGGCTGACGCTGCTTCAGGTAAGTAAAAAAAGCCTTTTGCCCCAGCAGCATAGCAATTGCATCGTAGCCTTTACCACTGCCCAGCCCTTAAAGGGGCAGAGACAGGGTTTCCCTGGCTGAAGCATCTCAATGTCCCAGTCTGGGAACCTCTGGTTTAAGGAAAGAGCAGGAGGAAGAACAGAAACTTGGGTTGAGAGGGAGAAAGAGCGGGTCCCTTTTAGGGAGAAGGGCGGGATATAAATAAAGTTTATTATTATTAAAGAGCAGGTTTGAGATCACAATAGGTTGGAGGGGTGCCTGCAGTTTAGAGGCAGAAGAAACTGGGTTATGGATTAGAATCTGGAGGATTGGGTGGTCTACCAAACAAACATGCGAGATTGGGACAGAAGCAGCAGAGAAAGGAAAACCTTCCTGCTCTCTTACTCTTCCATATTTCTTTCTCAACTCAAGAAGAAATGGGTTAGGCAGTGGTTGATGAGCATTCTGGCCAAGGTGAGCTTCAGTGGGCTTGAACTGAACAGAAGGCAAGAAGCACTGTCATGCTCTTCAATTCCCATGTTATTAATATAAAGAGTAATTATCTACAGTTATCTACTTTTTCTGTTATCCAACATCTGATACACTTGTACGGCTGTCTAACATGATTTTGAGCACTGTGTCTTACAAAATACTTGAAAATGACCTCATCCTTCAGCATTTGTCAAATTAGTTTATACTTATTTCTCTCAATAAATCTTCCTTATTTAAGGGACTAACGAAATCTCAGTATTTCAGCAGAAACCCAGGGGAATAGTGATTCTTTCCAACATCAGTTCTTATTTCAGTAACTTTTACCAAATTTTATTTAAAATTTCCTCTAGCATTTTTCTCATTTCTAACAAGATATTTTATTTAATGTTTACTTTTTTCTTGGTATTTAGTACCAATGGGATGGATACACCATAGATACTTGCCTATAGGGCGATAAATTTGTCCCAACTGATAGCTCCTGAATCTACCCTTTGCCTTATCTGCGGGGCCACTCGGGGTCAGGGCTGTTTCAGGCACACTGCGGAGCAGCTGTCATGCTGCTGGGGAGGGTGACGCGCCACCTGCTCCCCCACCGCACGGGGGGAGCCTGACAGAGCTGCTCGGTTTGCCTGCCTCCCTGCCTCCTCACCTGCCTCCCTCCTCTTTGCTGCTGCTGGGCATTGCAGTCCCACCTGCTCAGGCTCCCTGAGCCTGGTCTCCTTGGCTCTGACTTCCTCCTCCTCCGCCCCTGCTCATCTTCGCAAGGACAGGAAAGAGGAGCAGGAGTCTGGAGCGCGTACCATGCATTTCGTCAGTGGGGCTTGCTCCCAGGAAGGTGCGCATAGGATTGCAGCCTTTGAGCCCAAGCCAGTGCATAACTACTCAGAAGTAAATTCCATTATTGTCAATGGGGCTTACTCCCAGGAAAAGATTGTAGCTTAAAGATGGGGAGAGAAACGGGAGGGCCGCTTCTTCATGCAGAGTCTACAGCTCTACATCTGCTTCTTCTGAGCAAGAGTGAGGAGGGGAGCCCCCCACACAGCCTCCCTCCCTCCCGCCCCCACTCCTGCACTGCCTGCTTCTCTCTGCCCTTCAGCCCCAGCCCCTCTCTTCCCTCCACCAGCCTTCACTCTGTTTTCTCCCCCTTCTCTTCTCCCTTCCCCACTGCCCCTCTTTCTCTGCCCCCCTATTTACAAGCCATGCAATCAGGGAAACTGACCAGGAAACCCCCTGACAGCCTTGATCCTGCTGTAAATCAAGAGGAGGAAACAGTGCTCAGATCAGGTGAGGGTGGGCTTGTTCCAGCTGCAGGATGCACCTTCCCTGGAAGTGGAAACACTCCCATCAAATGTCTCAAAGTACAATTCAGAGCACCATTACTTAGGAATAACTCCCAGGGAAAGCAATGGGTCTGCTTCTGAGTAAACAGGGTTTCAGCTATGTGCAGCTGCACCTGGTCACAGCCATTTGCTGTTGCTTGTCTCTGCTGTGAATTGAACTGCACACTCCCAGTTGTGTTCTAAGTTGTATGTTATATGTAGAGCTTCTGGCTTAAGAGCAGAAGACTCTGCCTTTGTACTGTTTTGCATCAGAAGTGTCCTGACAAATTCTGAGTGATAGATCACTTTTTATGTTTTTGTTTTTTTCCTGTGCTGGTCTTCAATCACTGGTTCATACATGAATTGATCACCAAAAATTAGCTATTGGTGGGGCTTTCACAATCAACTAGCTACCTCCCTTCCTGCCTTGCTGGCCCTGCAAGGCATTCTGGAGCACTGCCATTATTCCATTCTCTTTCAAGTACCCCTAAAGGTCCTGTTGAGTGCCCCTGGGGATACATGAACCCCAGGTTGGGAACCACTGTTCTAGTAGTAGTAGTAGTAGTAGTAGTAGTAGTAGTAGTAGTAGTAGTAGTAGTAGTAGTAAAGGTATTTATATACTGCCTTTCTTGGTCTTTATTCAAGACTTTATTCAAGGCGGTTTACAGAAGCAGGCTTTTTAAATCCCTGTAGGGATTTTCACAATTGAAAGAAGGTTCTATCTTTCAAGAACCACAACATTCAGATGTTTCTTTCTGATCTGGTTTCACATTCTGGCCTCCATCCTCCCATGCTCAGAGCAGATGGAATAACTCAGCTCAGCTAGTCAGCTGCTTCAAGGTTGCACGGTGCCGGTGGCCTCGAACTGGTAACCTTGTGGATGTTATCTTCAGGCAAATGGAGGCTCTACTCTCTAGACCAGACCTCCTGCCCATATTAGTATGTTTACAGTGCAGTTACTCTTTGATTGTGTTTACAAAAAGATGGTGAAGACCAGAATTTAAAAGTTTATGAATAAAAATGAATCTTATGATCTTTTACTGTATTTTTAATAAATTAGAGACTGTCAGTTCTTAGGTAACAATTACTGGTAGGTTATTTTTCAGGATCTGTCCTAGGGTAAAATCAGACAAAACTATAATCAGACCCGACCCCCCCCCCCAAGTTTATGACCCTGACTTTTCCGAGGGTCATAGAAAATTTTATGATTCTTGCCTTAAAACGTGCCCTCGACTTATCTGTGAGATCGACTTATAGGCAGGTGTCTGCGGTATATATCTATCGCGTGCACGCACAGAATATACATACATGCCACAAAACAGGAAGTGGCTTTTTCCCCTTTTCCCAGCAGTTTGGAGCTGCTGGGAGGACGGCAGAGGGGGTCGTAGGCTCTGCAGGCTCCCAGACCCTCTGAAGAGTTATAGCAAACCCCAAGTAAGTGCAAAAAACCCTTCCCTCCCAGCAGTAGCATGATCATCCTGATCATGCTACTGCCCCCTCCCCTTTCCTGCTCACTCTCCTGCAAATACTGACTAGATTCCCAAAGTCCAAGTAGGACTTTGGGAACCACTGCACTGGAACACGGGCAAGATGATGGGTGCAGTTGCATCCAACTGTACAACCCTACACACACCAAGTTGGTGACTGTGGGTTTCAGCTGTTGACTCTCAAGGCCCAAGACTAAGAAGCAGAGAGAACAGAGAAAAAAGAGTCCAAAGATTGTGACAAAGGAGAATTTTAATGACAAACTTGAGGAACCAAAACAGTATTCAAAGAACATCTCAAACAAATTATAGGACTGTAAGACCTACAGCTACAACTTACTGCTGGAACTCCAAAAGAGTCAAGGTCAGTAGCTCTGAAACAGATAATAAGGGGTGTTGGAGGGCACAATGGCTGAAGTTCAAATCAAAACCAAAGTGACTAGAACTCTCAGCAACAGTGATGTAAATAGCAAGTCATCAGGACAAGGATGTCAGGAGGAGGCTGGGAGATAGTAAGCAAAGAGTGAAAACACTGAAACTCATAGAGAAAAGAAGGCTGGCAAAAGTGGGAGTTCTGATAGTAGCCATCTTAACTGAAAGGAGCAACTCTGCTGATCACTTGAAATCCAAAAGGTGATTGAGGAAATGCACATTGAGGAAATGCACCAACAGTCTTGAAAGGGGAAGTATTCCAATAATCACAGGAAGCAAAAGTATCCATCAACTGTTCTATGTTATAGTGGTGAGGTCAGCCACAACTACTACTGCCAGTGTTTTACATTCCTTTCACTTTAGATACTTTATTTATTTAAACATTATGACGTGCCCTTCCACTAAGGTGCCTAACAGCCCAATCCTAAATTGCTCGGTGCCCAGAGGAGCAGCGGTGCCAAAATGGCTACTGCTGCTTCCTATGGGCACTGTGGCAGCAGTCGGAGTCTTCTTGGGAAAGGGCACAAACTCTACAAGAGGTCTCCTCCAGTCTGCACCAGCTATTTTGCTGGCACAGACTGGAGGAGCTCTGTGCTGGGCTTTTCAGTCCAACATGGAGCATTTAATTTAACCCCTCCTGTCCTGGCTCCTTCCCCATCCCACCCCCTCTCCATTCCAGAACATCTCCCTTCCCCAAACTGACAAATCTTACTGCCATCCGGAGTTCACTGAGGGTGCCATGAACATGCACATTTACAACACCCAGCACCAGCCGTACGCATGTACAGCCAGTGCTAAAGAGCTCAAGATTGAGCTTTAAGGCACTACACAACAATTTAAAATCTAAATAAAAGATAAAAACAGATAAAAGCTCAGAACAGAATTTATTATCTCAGTAACCCTCATAAAAGCCCTAAGGTAAGCCAGCATTAGCATTAATGTATCACAAACAAGAAGTGGGGCAGAAAAAGAGACAGGGGAAACCATTAGGAGTTTACAGGTTATTTCTCCTTAAAATAATGATGCAGACAATTTCAGAAACAGTCAGGTACCACTGCAGTAAAGTCTTCTGGAAACTGAAACAATGTTTTAAAGGAAGTGGAAGGTTGAACAGATAAACAAAATGTAAGTACACTGGTTTTACTACCAATGTATTTAGCATCAGCATTAAGCCATTTGTTGATTTACTGTAGGCCAAATCAGGAAATCAAAGAAACACAACTTCTACAACTGACAAACATGTCAGGAACATGCATATGTATATTCACCATACACATACCCTATAGGTATGGAAAGTAGGAAACAAAGGAGACATTGCATTCAGTGCTCAGTTCTGGAAAAACAATGCCAGTAGACAATGCAAAGAAAATAATGAGATAAGGAGCATTGATGGAAAGGGAAGGTGGCAAGTGTCAGGACACCAAAAGCATATCAGAAAATAATTGGACAATATCTGTGAATCCAAGTCAGGTTCACCCCCAAAAGTTCATGATAAAGTCATTAGGCTCATCTATCCATATTTTTAAAAAAATATACAGTACTGTTGTATTTTCACGCATTTTTAATACACATAATCAAGGAACAAAGCAGAAATATGTAACTTTTCCAGTTAAATGGAAACTTGCCCACTACAAAGTTTGTACAGCATGAACTTCCCACAACAGTTGAAAGAGCAGCCTTTTTCAGAAGTTCCCCTTCTCAACCATTGTTATCAGTCTGAGAAGAAAAAGTGGATGTAGCAGAAATTCATCTCACCAGATTTCGATAACCTCAGCAAACGGATTATAAAATTCAAGTCCTCATAATAAATACCCATTTTGCTAAGTTTCTATAATATTTTTGTTCTTGAACCTTCTATGCTTCATGTCCAAAAATGTTATGGGAAAATGTAATATGGGAAGTCCGTCAAAACCCTCCACCAATAAAACTGCTGACAAATAGTTTGCATGGCTTCATTCTCATCTGATATGACAGTATTTGCAATTTATACTATTATTATAACTTTCTATGTTTATAAGGCAAGAGGAGTTGTCAACTAAGAAAAGTGCCATTTTAGTAAAGTTCTTTAAATGCAAGGCGATTGGACACAAACACTTGCTCTTTATTCTAACAGTTAGTCTTTACAGCTACTACTTTACAGTTTTTCCCAAAATGATGGCACAGAAAATGAGCAAATTGTGTGTATGTATGTAGTTACAGCCGATGGTTGTCAAAAGCTATGATTCAATCCCCAGTGTAACTAGCCATGTCAGAAACTGTAACTATGGACAGGTATATCCATGTTTCAATACTTCTTGCCATTCCCAGTCGCCTTCCTCACCAGCAGCCTACCCACACACATGCACTTTTCACACAGCAGACTTGACAGGAGAACAGTATGACAGACTTATGACACTGAACTAAATTTGTCTAGCCGCCGCTGGCAACTTATTCATAGCCACTGTCTCCAGATGAATGTGCAATTAATAGCTATCAAACTCTCTCCTCATTATGTGATGCTGGGAATTTCAATTATTCTCTTTTTGTGCTTCTTAATATTGATTTTTTTTAAGACTCTGAGTTTCCAATCACTTCCCCCCCAAAATAAAATAAAAATGAACCGCTGCAAATGTCACTAAACAAAAAAAGAACTGAACAAAAACAGCGAATAAGATAAAAACAGTGCACGGATTAAAACAAAAACAAGAACACCTCACCATGCATGAATGCATCAGTATCAGGTCCCTCATAGCACCTGACTGAAGGAAGCTTTTCTCCAAATCTGTTAACAGTTGGTTTCTATTCTATAGCTTAATGGTTTAGATTAATTTTTGCTCAATCTCGCTCTGATTTTTGTAAAATTCAAGTGTGACACAAACAGTGAACAAGATTCCTCACAAATATTGCATTTTTTAACCTAATAATCCATTTAACCTTCATTTTCTGCCGCAATAGCTACTCCTGTACTTTAAAACAAAAATGAGTACCTTTCTTTTTAACTAAGTCTTTTAACATTTTGGTATCCAAATTATTTTAAGTACATTTACCAGGATATCAAGTTTTGGGGAAATGACAAAAGATCTCCAAATTCAGTCAAGTTTACTGTGAAAAGAAAACCATGACAACTATTTGCACTCTTGCTTTATTATTACATCTGGCATGGTCACTCTTGGAAATTCAATCTATTATCGTTGCTAGGCATCAGTTGCTGTGCAACCTAAAAGGGTATGTTGTGCGTTCAGGCTAAGGAGCATTAATAAACCTGTAGGCCTCTGTCTACAGCTCTAAACAGTATGTTCAGACCTTAAACTGTTTTTTGCATAGTCAGTCTGAAAAAGGAAGACTTAACAAAATTAAAACCAGAGGAAATATATTCAAAGTTCCATAATTTCTAAGTAAACCTTCTAAATTTATCTTAATAAAGTTACAATCTTAAATAAAAATAAAAAGGAACTGCTCTTGTCAATTATTACTTGATAAGAATTTAATAGTTATCAAGTTGTAGAATCTACACCTGTACATTCACTGAATTTTTTTAAAAGGAACTATGTTAAGATAGAAACAAACAGGGGAAAACCAGAGAACTACACATACATAAATGAAAATTAACATCACTCTTACAGCATCGCTAACTGTTAAGGCATGCCATGCTCTAAAGAGCAACTTTAAAAAGTGCAATGTATTTTCTTCCAATTTCTGCCATTTTAGATGTTCTCATGCGCTTTCCTGTAAAGTTGGTTTGGAAGCAGGATATCAAGTTGCCTTCTTTTCTTATGGATTCTCAGAGAGAAGTTATTCAGAAGAAACTATGCTTTCAAAATAACCAAGAGAAGGCAACTTTTTTTACATTATATTTCATTTATATAAAAAACAACTGGAAGTCATTTGAGAGGAACAGAACATAGGTGCATGATGTCCTCACTGCTAACAATGATCATAAATGCACAGGAACCTCTTTTAAGCTAACTAAATACAAAGCTCCTTACTGTGCATTAGGTGGGGAGCAGATACCCATATACAGATCTATTTCTAAGGCTTGAAGTGCACAAGCAGCAGTCAATTCAGAGTGATCACTGTTCGGAAAACTTTTTGTCTCTAAATGAAGGCTTACACAAGTGAAGTGGCTATTATACTGGTCTCTCTTTTTCCCAGCCTAAACACAAAAATAACCCAAAACACCACAAATATTTGACATGCACAACACTATCTCCTTAAAGGTGCAGTACAGCCTTGGTCAGAGTTCAAAGCATTCAGGTCAAGTCAGAGCCATATGAAACTGTATCCAAATGCAGACCTGGAATGTGCACTCTCTCCAGATCAGGATCCCTACAGTCATCCTTGAAAAGGCCTGGTCTCAGCCATCCATAAATCCTGACTGTAACTGGTGAAAAAGGTGTGTGTGTGTTTTTTTAAAGGACACTAACATCAGTGGAACTGCTTTCTACTTATACCTATTTGTATAAAGCTGAGAGACTTGCCATTGAAAGTAAGCAGTATCTTAAGATAGTAAGATAGTATCTAACTCCATGCAGACTTATTAACCCTATACTTGTCTACTCATATGGAAGGACTATTGAATTTAGTGGGACTTACTCCCAGGTAAGCATGCAGGCCTGCAGTCTTAAATCTTCACAAGGGTTCAGAATGATTTTGAAAACAGTGTGGTCAGAAAAGGGGAGATTTGAGCTTACCTGTGAATTCCCCTTCTCGGTGGACTCCTTGGTGGGATCAGTCTTCCTAAGGTGGGTAGCTCCTCCTCTCAGGATAAGCAGGTCAGGCAAAAGCTTCCTGAGTGAAGGGGCTCCCCCTTGCTCCCCAGACTGACCTTAGCCTCCAGAGAAGCAGATCCGGCTTCCCTTACTTGCTGACTTGCCTTGCAGGCCAGCACAATAACATCTCTCTTTGGGGGGGGGGGGAGCGCCTAGCATCTCTGGGGGCTGCCTAGCCCAGCCATTTTCAACCTTTTCCAGCTCACGGTACACTGGCAAGGCACTAAAATTGTCAAGGCACACTCCCAGTTTTTTACTTACATTTAATTTCTACATTACAATTAATTTTTAATATAATACAATTAAATCATTACATGACAAAGGGCACAAACCTAATCAGGTCTACTCAAAAGTAAGTTCTATTTTGTTCAATGGGCTTACTCTCAGGAAAGTGTGATTGGGATTGCAGCCAAAGGGGGGGGCGAGACATTGGAGGGGAATGTGCCTGTGGGACTTACTTCTGAGTAGACATGCCTAGGATTGGGCTTTTGGTTGCACTCTTTTTTCTCAAATACACGAGCAGGCAATTGGCACTTCTCTCTCCTCCTCTACCCCATCCCACACCCTCCCACAGGCACATTCCCCCCCATATCATAACTGCAGTTAGCACCTCTCTTACTGTCCCTCCCACTTGTCTGCACCTTCCAAAGGTCCAGAATCACTTGCCTCACATTCTCCCCCCCCCCCCCACTGCCAATTGCCTGCTCCTGTTTTTCAGGAAAAAAGTGTGACCAAAAGCCCACTCCTAGGCATGTCTACTCAGAAGTCCCATTATAGTCAGTGGAGCTTACTCCCAGGAAAGTGGGGCTAGGAGAGGATCCTAAGAGCCCAGCCCAGCCCAGGCATGTCTACTCAGAAGTAAGTCCCATTATAGTCAATGGGGCTTACTCCCAGGAAAGTGTGGATAGGATTGTGGCCTAACACCCCTCCTTTGAAAGGCAAAAGGCAAGGTAGGGAGGGTCGCTTTGGGGAACTGCAGGCACCTGTGGCAAGGAAAAGGGGCTTTCTGTGGACCCTGAGCCAGGCCATTCTTAGGCTGGTGGCCTCAGCAAACTCACTGGCTTCCTATCTGCTTGCCAGACCCTGGCCCTCATGCAGTCGCCCAGACTCGCTGCCCAATCAGCACGCAGGGCAGGCAACAAAGGACGATAACCAATCCTAGGCATGTCTAGCATTAGCATTAAGGGGACCCCTTAGCATTAAGGGGACCAATCACCACTGGGAGCACTTTGGTCTTCTTCTGCCACAACTTTCAATTTCTATTTGTAAATCTTTGTATTTTGTTGTTTTTTCCAGTTCTTTTTTTCCACTCTGCTATCCCCTGGTGTTGCAATGATTTTGACTTGTTTTTCTCCCTTCTTGACTACAGTTATGTCTGATGTATTGTGCAATAGGTGTTTGTCTGTCTGTAGTCAGAAACTCCATAATATTTTGGCATCCTCATTTTCAACGAATTTTTCAATTTTGTGGTCCCAGTGGTTTTTGGCTACAGGTAGCTTGTATTTGCTACACATGTTCCAGTGTATCATTGTTGCTACCTTATGCCTTTGTTTGTAGTCTGTACAATCTTTTTACAGCAACTAATCAGGTGGTCCACTGTTTCATCTGTTTCTTTACAGAGACAGCACTTGCTGGTTGTTGTTTTTTTCTACTTTTGCTTTTATTGCATTTGTTCTTAATGCCTGTTCTTGTGCAGCCACTATTAGACCCTCTGTTCCTTTCTTCAGGTTGCCTTTTTTGAGCCACTGACAGGTCTTGGTGATGTCTGTTTTCCAGTAATGACTCGCAAATATTGTCCATGCAGTGGCTTATTTTCTTTTCTGCTTGGTTCTTTGTTCTTTTTTATAAACCTGCTTTGTTTCGTAGGTATTTAATAATTTTGTGTGGTTAACCATTTTAAGTGCATCCTCTTGGCTATCATTTATATATTCTTCAAGGTCTATTATTATTATTCATAAGAATTCATTTCAGTTATGAAATAGGAGATAATTCATAAGAACATTAAGGATAGCCCTGCTAGATTAGACAAAAGGCCCTTCTAGTCCAGCATTCTGTTCCCTAAATGACCAACCAGATGATTCTGGGATACTCACTGCTCCAGCAACTCGAAATGGATGATGATAAAGTAACCAATTTTACTCTTCCAAATTCTACACAAATTTAATCAGTAGAGGGTTTTATAAGTTATTTCATAGATGTAAGATCTAGATTATATGAAAGGGAAGAAAAGAAAAGGTAATACTATTGCCTTTTAAGTTTTAACAGCTACTATCACCACTTTAAAAGACAAACCCAGCCCCTCCCTCAAATCCTCTACCATAAGCACTTGAAGAATGTGTACAACCAGAATACCTGGAATAGCCGAGAGAAGTTCTCACCACTTCCGAAAGCCTCCCAGCCCAGATGTCATGTAAGTGAACCACCTAGTTCTTCCTTTCAGGGAAAGAATTTACATCTCATTTCACAGCATGCTTTTGGACTTTCTCTCCGCATGTCACAAGGGGAAAACCTGATTTTTCCCTCCCCATCCTCTGGAAGGATGAAATTATTTATTACCTCATACCGAACTGTGAATTCTCATCATTTCCAAGTCTGTGCCAATCTACAGCAGAAGGAGAAACTCCTCTGAAGGAAGGAACAAGCTCATTCACTCTTCCTGAGCAGCACTATCTCTTGTTGCTTCCAAGACTTTTAGCCTTTCATTTCATATCAGGCTGGCAATATACATCCCGCCCTACTCCTCTGAGTCAGGTGTGAAGGATCAGAAGGTGGTCATGAAAATTTGTTAGTCCCTTCACTGGTTGCATGGAAATGAAAAATTCAGTGGCTGCCACTAACGGGGCAAGTGGGGGCAGCACAGACCAGAAAGGATGGAGGGTAGGCAAGGCAGCCTAGGTGTTGCAGGAAGAGAGGCAAAGGAGGGAAGGCAGAAGGCCCCCCCTTGTCGCTCTGGAGAGGATCAGCAGGAGCTGATCAGCACCTAAGCTGCTTCGCCAAAGGCGAGGTCAGTTCTGGGAAATTCAGGCAAGCCCCCTTCCTCTTTCACCTGACCTGCCTACCTGAGAAAGGAGGAGCTACCCAGAATGTACAACTGACCCTGACACGGAGATCCTACTGGAGAATTAGCTCTTTCGTTACTGATCAATACGAATTAAAATGCAAATACGAATTACTGAAGGGGGAAAAGATGTAAGGCCACTGGAATGTTTTTCAAAACAATGAGATGAAAGAATTGGAAAATAGAGCTTGGAAAAATAATTTTTTTTGAGTTGGTATCAACAGCAAACAATTAGTTATTTGGAAATGTGGGTTGCTTTATTATATAAAAGTTATGACAAAAGTTAGAATGCTCCAATTGCATTAAGTGGTTATATTCAAACAGCACAATCATATACATGGGTACTCAGAGGTAAGTCCCCCTGGGACTAAGCCCCACTGAACAAAAAAGGACTTCTGAAAAAACATGTAAGTTCTGAGAAAACATGTATGTGCAAGTCTCACTGAAATCAATCACACAAGTTAATCATGACCAACGTAAATCCAATTAAGTTCAATGGGATTTACAGTCAAATCCTATTGACAACAAGCACCACTATGCCACCGCTGGTTGTCATAAAAGTGCTGGAAAGCACTTTTTGACACCTCAAGATTAAGCAGTGCCAATGGGAAGGCCTGCCCCATCCTGCCGAATTGCTGCTGGGGCAGGTAAATACTGCACAGGATGGCAGAGGAAGGGCAGAACAGAGGCAGGGATGGGGTTTTGGGCAGGAAGAGGGTGGTTCAGGTCCAGGAGGCAAATAAGACAGCAAATGAGGCCTCCATTCTATCCTAACCCATCCTGGGCCTGGAAGTCCTACATGAGGCGACCCACACCAGCAATTTAGCTGGAGAAGATCAAAGTAGTCCCATTGAGCAGGGTTCTCTTATCCCAAGGAGACCTCAGGCCTACTCAGTTTCACCACTGGATAGAGTGTGGGTCCACCACTGAATAGAATTGGGCTGTTAGTCATTTTTTTTTTACTACAATTCAATTGTATTTAGATACTAAGAATACACACAAGGCAAAAAGCCCACAATCAGGCCTCAATTGTTATTCAATCTTTTCCTCAACCATTAAGGAAGCCTATACTGATAAGTTTCTAACAGCTAGGTATTTCTATGTAACAATTGCTACTATATATATTTGTACATAAGGTGAAAGCAGAGTGTTCAGTTTCCACTAGCAACCAAGTTTAGATAAAATAAGTGCATTTGCTAACATTCATCCCTTGAAATACTTGTATTTCCCCCTCTCCTCCCTGTTGTCTTTGCCATTGTCAATTTTAGATCACAAGTTCCTTGGGGCCAGAGATTTGTCTACTTATTGCTTAGAAAATTCTATAAATCTTGTTGTATGCTGATGGTGCAGTATAAATAATAAGCAGCAACACTTTCATTATCCTAAATAATTATTAAGGATCAATTCAAATCAATCATCCAGCAATAATCAAATCTTAACAAGGACTTCCATAATCAAATGAGACTGAGTTGGATAAGCTAGAAGTTTTATAGGTCCAGAACACCAAAAAACAACCATATATGAATCAGAAAACAAGTCAGCACAAACTCAAAAAGAAATGGCATGATATTGTAAAGTGGTTTCTAATCAGACATCATGCAAAACCATGTTCCACAAACCAAACTTTACAAAACAACTTCCAACAATGGTTTATAATTCTGGTCTGTCAATTCAGACAGCATGCTAAACCAATGTTATTCTTCCTTAACCATAATCTAACAAGGTGTCTGAAATGATCTAGAATGCAGGTGTGCTACTCTTTAAAAAAGTTGAGCCTTTAATACAGAATTTTAAAAGTTGAATTATTCAATACTTCTTTTTTGAGAAAGGAGTAGCAAAGAGTAAGCTCTGGTCAGATAATGATCAAAATAGCATACACAAAGAGTAAGAGAAAAGTCAGGATAGCCAACTGACTTTTGACAAGTCCAAATAAAAGCAAATCAGCAGATGCCAATAAACTACATATCTGAGTGCTGAAAAGAGGAACTGTGGCTACCTCCAAACTCTAGCAGTCACCTTTAAACATTTTTTAGAGAGGAGGTTTCACAGATGGTGCCTATTTTTAATGCAAAGAGAAATAAGAATTCAGGTAATTGCAGCTTCATTACAACAAACTATTACATTTGTATGCATATAGAAACCAAAAAAAGCATCCCGGTGATTATTCAACATTCTACATGGATTTGTAAAGGAGCACACTTAATCAATCCAATTTCCCTTCTCTGACAAAATAGCTGACTTGATAGATGATCTAAAACTAGTTGATTTCAACAGTGCTTCTGACAGTTTTACACGATAGCTGCAAAAGTAAACTGGAGAAAAAGTAATTATAAAGTGCTATCATAAGACGGGCACAGCTGGCTGAAAGGCTGCAGTGCCCAAGAGGAGTAATTAATGGATCAGTGTCAAGCTGGGAGGAAGTAAAAAGTAATGCTTCAGTTCACAGGGATCTGTCCTAGGTCCAGTACTGTTCAACATCTTCATTAATTACTCAGATAAAGGTTTGGAGAACACTCATTAAATTTTCAGAAGACTTCGAAATGGGAAGAATTGTAAACATTGTAAGGATATTATTATAATTCAAACACAGTTTTGATACATTGGAGCACTGGGCTATAAGCCACAAAACAAAAATTAGTAACACATGCTAAATATTTCACACTGGAAATGAAATGCAAGTGCATACATACAAAATGAAGAAAAAACTGATAGTGTTCTACTACTGCTGAAAAGGTTTGGGGGCAATAGTGGATAGCAATCTAAAAGAGTCAGTACTGTGATGCAGCTGCAAAACTGTTTGTTTAGGATGCATTAACAGGAGTCTGATATGCACACATCATTTCACAAGTAATATCACTGCTCTATCCACTGGTAGTTAGGTATTGGTTGAAGAACTGTCTGATTTTAGTCATCCACCCAGATCTAAAAGAAGTCCACAAAAAGAATCAGTTTCTGAATGCCAACTCCTTACTAGACAGAGAACCATATATACCAATCAGATGCAAATATGCATCTAAATGTGGGGCAATGAATCTAATTTAGCCCCATTTTGTACTTTAAGATTCCTTAAAGTATTCCTTAAAGTACAATGTACAAGTAAAGATTCCTTAAAGCACTACAATGAGAAGGAGTATTTCCACCTACAGTGCCATCACACAAGCGTGCATACCCAAACACAGACTACATGTTCTGCATGGAAACAGACAGATTATGGCTTTAAATCAAGAGGCAAACTGGATACCACAGAGAGGAAAGCAAGTGAATAATCAAGGTATTTGAAATGCTTAACATACAGGCTAATTGCAAGACACCTTGAACACCTCTTTTTAGAAAGAAAAGGCAGGATATAAATATTTTAAACAAGGCAAACAAGCAATAAGGGCCTTGATCCTTGTCCAACATGATTATTTTGATCTGCCAGATATTGGTGTAATGGGGGGAGGGGATAGTAAATTCATACCTTACAGAGAGGGTACTGCCAAAAGCCTTAAAGGTGGTGGTGATTCACCCTCTCCTGAAGAAACCCTCCCTAGACCTAGTGGTCTTAAATAACTTCTGACCAGTGTCCAACCTCCCATTTCTTGGCAAGGTGATCAAATGAGTGGTGGCATCTCAGCTTCAGGGAATTCTGGAAGAAGCGAATTACCTGAATACCCTTCAATCCTGTTTCAGGCCAGGCTATGGGACAGAGATGGCTTTGGTAGCCTTGACTGATGACTTGCACCAATGATTAGACAAGGGGAGTGCATCCCTGCTGTTACTGCTGGACCTTTCAGCAGCCTTCAACAACATTGACCATGGTGTCCTTCTGTCCACTGTTTTGCAGTGGTTCCACTCCTTCCTGGCAGATTGGACCCACATGGTGAGGTTGTTCTGCACCCTGGTCGCTGACTTGTGGGGTGCCATAGGGATCTATTCCGTCTCTCATGCAATTTAACATCTATGTGTGGTTAGGTCTCACCAATATGCAGATGATATCCAGCTCTCTCTCAGTCTCTTCCAGCATCCTTCAAGGGGGCTATCAAAATCCTGGGGTGCTGCACAAAGGTGGTTGGGAGCTGAATGAGGGCTAATAAACTGAAATTAATTCTGAACAAGACAGAAATCTTCCAGGTCTGGAAGACGATGCAGGCAGTAGATCTATGACTTACTCTAGATGAGGTAGCACTCCCTCAGAAAAAGCAGGATCGCAGCCTAGGAGTCCTCCTGGATCCACAGCTGTTCCCGAATGGCCCGGTAGTATCTGTGGCCAGGGGGTGCTTTTGCCCTGCTTTGGCTAGTGCAGCAGCCGAGATTGTATTTGTGTCAGTCTGATCTGGCTACGGTGGTCAATGCCCTAGGTGCAACAGTTTCCAAACTGCAATAAGGCTCCATGGGGAGCTGCAGAATCAGACAGGGGCATCATGGAATCACGCTGCCCTGTCTCTTCTTCCCAGTCAACTGGAAGCTCAGAGCACATTGCACAACACAGCGCACTCTATCTGAAAACAGAAAAAATGTTTTTATATCTTTTAACTGCATCAGTATCATTTTTAGTCTTTTTTATTTAATGTTGTTTGATGATGGTATTTTGTATTGTATTGTAACAAAAACAACAACAAAATTGTAACACTAGATCAAAGTGTTTTGAGCACTGGATCAAATCTTTTATCGAACAACCTTCTGCCAAATCAGAAGCTGTTCTTATTCATTCACACAATCAAATACCCAGAATGATCAGTGAGCCTTTTCAAACACAAAGTTCACAAAAGACTATTTTGCTATCATACCAAAACAGAATATATATCATTGTTAATAAAGGAATGCGTAAAATTATAGGACAAGCTTTTTAAGAGATGAAAAATTAGAAAGTCAAAAATCCATCATTTCTCTATACTTTGATCAGTGATATCAGTGACAAAAAGTTTACCAGATATGAGAAGATTTTAACTATTATAGATTTAAATTTTCAGATTGCATAGATATTAATACTGATCTTATATAACAATGAGATGGCAAAAATATTAGAAATTACATTTCTAATATAATATGGAAATAACAGAAACAGTTAAAAAACATAACTATTTAAGAACAAAATTAAAAATAAAACCATAATTTACCTTTAATTATATTGGACACCATCAGACTAAGATATGAAATGCACTGGGATGTAATATAAGGACTCTGAAAAGTAGCACTACTGAGTGTAAGTGGAAAAACATGTTTTTTTGCATATATAAATTTACACAGGTAAACAATTCTGTTTAAGTGAATGTTCACTCCCAACTATCTGATAGGAAAGGAATATTAAAGACTTTGCAACATGTTTCAAGGATACATTTAAACAATTTCAATGTTACAAGCTGTCACAGTACCAATCTCTGGGGTCTGTCATGCCTGGTGTGGAAGCATTAGACCAGGGGTGTTAAATTCATTTTATACAGATAGCTGAAATTAGCATTCATGGAGCCTGCTGAGGGCTGGAAGTTATATCATTACACAGGAAGTGATGTCATTAAGCAGACAATGACCAGAAATAAGCTTTGTTCTCACCTTGGAACTTATTAGCTGCAAAATGACAGAAGAGAAAATATTCAAATCTTGATCACATTTTCAAGTCCACTTATCACATGGGCCATCATTTCAGCAATACTGATTCTCTCAAGCAGTGCTCCCTCTAATTTTTTTCCTACCATGCAGAGCAGTTAATGGCAATACTTAACCAATATCATCTTAAAATGGGCAATGGCCAGTCTGATTTCTAGGCAATGTGAACTATTGTTCATGCATCACAACTACAGCAATCAGGCAATACGTTTACATAGAATTATCACACAAGATATAAAATTTTATGACCATTTGGTTCTACTGTTTCAAACTGATAAAAAATATCTTCCATCTACTGAATGATAGATATTCTGCTAAAATGGTAACATCTCCAAAACACAGATTTATAACACAAGCCTATGCATGTCTACTCAAAAGTAAGTTCTACTGTGTTCAGTGCGACATACAGTACTCCAGTGTCCATAGCAGGGGTGTCCAAACTTTTTGGCAGGGGGGCCACATCATCTCTCTGACACTGTGTCAGGGGCCAGGAAAAAAAAAGAATTAATTTACATTTCAAATTTGAATAAATTTACATAAACGAATGTACTAGAGATGGAACTCATATGAATGAATGAAGGTCTTGCAATAGCTCAGGGCCTATAAAAGGCCTTGCACAAAGCAAGGCCGGCCTTTCCCTCGCTGCCGCTGCTGCATCACAGACGTGAAACAGTAAGCAGTGGAGGAAGGCCCTGGTCCCACAGCTCACACAAGATGTCAAACAGTTGGCCATCACACTGAGAGCAGTTGTGTTGGGCCAGTGTGGGCTCCAGCAAGTCTCCAGAGGGCCAGAGGCTCATTGGAGACTGGGGGCTCCCTGAGGGCCAGATTGGGAGTCCTTGAGGACCGCAAGTGGCCCCAGGGCCGGGGTTTGGGCACCCCTGGTCCATAGAATTGTGACCTTAGGCTTAGACTCTAAATCAGGGTCTGTTACCAGAAATTCCAGCCTTATTTGGGCATGCCAAAGATTGCGTCTGGGAGAGGGACCTTATTAAACTTCCTTAAGATCTTCCTTAAGATGTTGTATCTTTCGGGTTGGTACTAAGATATTGCTATATTGTAACTTTTTCAGGTTCTCTCTTCTCTGCTTTTTGAATCATGTCTAATTTCATAAACATACACCTTTTCCCTGCCCCTTTTTTGCCCACGCTAAAAAGCCCCTGATCATTTTGTTAGCCCTTCTCTGCACTACTGTACAAGGTACAGGGTTCTTTGTACCTTTCCCAGCATATTCTTTTGGAGATGGGGCAAACAGAGGGGCACTTCTATCTGCATAGAATACATGCCTGCCTCACTTCTACTGAAAATCTGCACACATTGCCTGGATTCTCTGCTGTGTTAGAAAATAGAAAGAGAGCCTAAATAGAATAAGAAAATAAGAAATATTATATATATAATTTATAATTATATATATTATATATAAATTATATTTATAATTATATATATAATTTCTTATATTTCTTATATAATAGAATAAGAAAATAGAGAGAGAGAAAATAGAATAAGAGCCTCCAACTTCTTTCAGCATTCCTATTACAACTTTGTAGCTCATCAGCTGAGAGCAGATAATGACCAGATAGAACCCAATTATCTGAGAGCAGATAATGACCTGACAGAGCAGGCTGGATAAGGAACTTCCATGGGTCTGGTCAAACCCACTGGCCTTATACTGACACTCCTGATTTAGATTGTGATGTCACAAAGAAGGCAGTACTCATTTGTATCTTCTAAAATCTTTGCATATATTAACTGAAGACACACCATAGCAATTCATCATTAATTTACAGCTTCCCCCAATTTATAACAAAATCTTCCAAACTTGAAAACAGAAAAAAGTAATGAGAACGCTCTTTTCATGCATCCTGTATGTTCCTGACCTCTACATTTGCCTTTCTAGGGATAATAAATGATAGCCAAGATCCAAAAAGCAAACATAGGCTTATTCAAAAAGTTTCTGCACACTCAGGGTGGAATATTTTTTTCCCCTTTTTTTAAAATTCAGAATTGTAGGCTCTCATATAAAAGTAACAAACCGATTTTGAAACTTCCATGTTTTTAGAGCAGTTATTCATGAGGCTTGAACTTGGGCTGTTAAAGAACCAAAAACTGGTTTAAGTTACCAGTGTGAAAGAATGTAATGCTGCCATTCTCCTCCAGAAGCAGAAAGGCAGTCTGGAGGAAGGAAGAATGCGTGCATTAACATCGACGCTAACAACAATGGCAGGTACGTAAATTCATTCTTTACCTATTTTCTTAAATGTTTCTAAAACTGAGCTTCTCTTTATGACCTCTCTTTTTTTCCATGTTATTTGGTTCTTACTTACCCTATTATTGTCAAGTGCCTAAATAAGGTGTTATTAGAGATTATATCATCCTTTTTACTCTTTCATTCAGTTAACTGCTAACTTTAGGGATTTTCAATTTCTTTTCCTCTCTAAACTGTACATTTTTCTTTCACACTCTTCCATGAAAATGGATTAATGTTTTATTTATTTCACATCTTTCTATTGTAATGCCTTCTTCCTCTTCTCCATCTCCAACCACTTTCTTCCATAGTTTACACCTCTATTTGCTTATTCTTCCCAGTTTTGATCACTTCTTCATTTTCCATTGGCTTCACTTTAAAATTCTTTTCGTCCTGCATGTAATTATAGTATATTGCTCCATCTTATCTTTCATTTCCACTTCTTTAGAATCCTTCCCTCCTTCATTCCCCATTCTTTGCTACTGCTTCTTCATCTATTTCCTACATTTGCAGCTTTCTCTTTCAGTTCCTTTAATTTTGAGCTCCCTGTCTTTCAACATCTGGGTTGCCTCTTTACTTCTGGTATTTAAATAATACTTTAGAATGTATTTTTTTCCCACATTTTCCATTTTAGTTTCTCTCTCCTCCAGTCTGTCCCTTCTTGCATCTTCTCCTTTCTTGTTTTACCTGTCTTACATTGTGAGGCAGCCAACAGACTCTACCTTTTTCAACTGCTTTGACAGTACTTTGTTGTGAGTACAGGCATCCTCCATATGCACAGTTCAGGATGCTATAAGTGTGTAAGCTTATAGTGCAACCTGCAGACAGGCTGCAAGCACATCACTATAAGCTTGCATGCTTTTATAGCCCTGCAAAAAGAAGAAACATTTTCACCGTGGTAAACATCTAAACAATGTTAATAGGCATGGGGAGGGTGCAGGTATAGGGTTCCCCATATACATAGGGAGCCCTCAAACAGATCACCACTGGATATGGGGGGGCACCAGTATTATGAATGGAATTTGGGCTAGTGCTTCTGCCACCAGGAGCTTCCTCCATTCACAGAGGGAGCTCCTGACAGAGGAAGTAAAAGTGAGACTATTACCCTGTATAAATACATATATACGTAGTATTCTTATTGCCCACTAGAGTCCCCAGAGATAAAAAGCATTAACTGGCCAAATAATATCAATAATTGAGAACAATGTCTCTCACTATAAGTTACAGTGGTCCACAAGAATATTGCTCCAAGTAACTGTCAAGAGTTTCCATGCTGGTTTCCAATTTAGAATTTGATAATCCAGATGAATCCATTCAAGCATGCTACTTACCACTAGTGACATGTCTGACTTAACACATTCCAACTTTAACCATGAATTAAGATTGTACTTTCAATATAATGAACTTTATATAGCTCATTACAGAGCAGTGAATAGTATCTGAAAGTAAATGTTTATGTTTTCTAAGGCAGTTACAGTTAGCCCAAATTCACTCAAGATAAACTAAACAAAATACGCAGCAATATTTTAAAAATTATCAGTGTTGAAAAGACAGATACTTAACCTAAGAGAATGTGCTCTTTACTAAGATGCAATACCTAACTAACATTTCATCATGCCATTGTTTATCATACTGTTTTTTTTAAATTTCAAAGTAAAGACAGATCCAAAGGGATCAGTTTAACAATGCAGGCAAATCCCTAAGGAAATAACCTTGCTATGAGCAAGTTAGCTATGTATACTCAAAAGTATGGTTAGCACTTCAGAGTAAGGAACTTTTCATGTCCATCAACATACACCATATGGCCCCTCTGTAGCATTTATATAAGGGTGTACTTTTAATATTATTCATATCCTCATGTTAGAAGATAATGTATCTTCTAATCAAGTCTTTTGAACAGAAACTGTCTTTATTCAAATTGAACCAAAATAGAATCAACATGATTTCAAAACTAGCTTGAATTTATTTAAACAAAATGACTGTGAAAATAGTTAACAATTGTAAACGGTATCCTTTTTTCACAGAAGTAAAAGGGATCAAAAAGCCAACATCCAAGCTAAATCAAGACCCACCAGCTCTCCCAGAGCAATCAAACCAAGATAATTATGTCATAAGCAGAAAACAGATGCTCTAGAAGGAATACTGACAGAGTAAGAGCTCCAGATGACTCATACAAGTATGCTAAGTCACATTTTAATGCAAAAAATGGCTTTAAGGTTTTTTAATCCAATTTAAAAAAAAATCATCACTGATTTGTCTTTCCTGACTGCACTATAAAGGGTGCATTTAATCGTCTGTAACACCTTAAAAGGTAATCGACATATGCAAGCCTCAGCTTGTCCTGTTCACTGCAAGGTGCCAAAGCTTTATTGTGGATGAAAAAAGTACAACCTCTCAGAACAATTATTTCCATTTCTTTCCGTTATATGTACCTTCAGCCAGAAGCTTTCTATGTGATTATATTTCCCCTCCTCCCTAGAAAAGCAAGTACACATTGAGACCTATAGGCTCTTTCCAGAAACCGTATTTATATATATATTTTTTAAAAGAAACCACAAAACTAGTACTCCCTGACTTTAATACAACTTATTTCCATGTCAGAGAGCCTTCTTTTATTTTACTATAAAACATTTATATCATGCCTTTCCTACTAAAAAGGTAGCCTAGAATATTTTTCATACTTTCTTTCAACAAGGAAGCCATGTTAATTGACATCATTTGAAGTGCTTCAGTGTTTCTTATGACTGTTACAAATGGTTAGTATTTTGAATTAGTTCAATATGGCCATGTTAAACAGCATATTATTTCCTTACATTGAATTCAGTTTCCATACACATTTCTGGGGATAAAGAGTTCAATTTTAAGTTATGCTCCATTTGGGGAGGGGGGAATTGCATAATATTTTTATTTCTTATATGTTAACAATGACTTGATTTAGATATTTCAAAGCTAGGAAGAGAGAAAAGCATTTCCAGTAAAGTGCAGTATGAGAAGTGGATCAGCTGAGGCATTTCACTGTACATTTAAGCTATGCAGCATGGTAGCTTACACTACTACGCAAAAGGCAATATTACAAAGTACCTTAGAAGTCACATGGGTCCTTCTACTGAACCCTTTGAATTTCTCAGAAGCAATTTTGACAGTTTTGAATGTAGCTGAAATGATGACTCTGTATAATGTATTTACCAATTCAGACCTTGATCATTTAATTAGATTTAACCAACAAAGAAACATCTGCTTTTGAATAAAGAGATTAACTCTTAATGCCATCTCAATTATTAAAACACAATTTATTACAACTGATGTTATGCACAACTGAAAATCTATTCATTCTAAGTTCAGTTATTTCATTGTGGACATCAGATGTTTGAAGACAAGTTTCTGCCTACTGGATTCCAATCAAAATAAGAAGTCAAAATAAATTGTTATAGCCTTAAACTATGATGTCATGTTTTCAGATCACACACAGTCTTCTCAGATATAATTTTTCACTAGTCCATCTCTAGATGTTTTGTCTTTGAAAGTGGTTTAATGGAACCAATAAACCACAGACTTCAACACTTGTTATGAATATGCAAACATTACTTTAAGCAGGCACTACTAAATGTTCAAGAAGATGCAATCATATCCTCCTCCTGCCCCAATACACACTGTTAAGTGACACTGCAATCCAGAGTGCACTGAGATTATTTTTAGTGCATAAAATGAATTCGCTCTAGTCTTATAGAGTACAAATTCCTTCATCCTATTACTCTTGTCAATCCCCCCCAAAAAATCAACACTAAAATCAAATTGATCTAAGCTTCCCCAGTTCAGACTGTGATGCCATCAAAACTTCATCATTTATAAGTCCTTGTTATCCAACTAAAAATATGGCAGTCTCTGTATAAAAAAAAGAACTTACAGGTGTATTATAATCAGATGTCACTAGATAAGGTGAAATCATTAAAGTATGACCATCATGAAAAGCAAACTCACTTATGATACTGTTGAAAGGTTAGATTTCTCATTTTTATGGCACTCAAAGGGTCATTTGCAAATAATTGCACAGTTAACATTTTGATCCTAGCTACTTGAAAATAACCAAGATTTTACTAGAACTTACTGTCAAAATATTGTACTTGTTTAGTATGAGGAGGTTGATTTTGCCCTCCCCTCTTTCTCTTGATATATTTTGTTATAAATATATAATAAATATATAAAAATAACAAAATTTTAAAGGCATTAACTCTTAAGGTATTAAATTAAGGTATTTAACTCTGCTGACAAATAGGATAATTAAAGATCAGTTCATAGTAAACACTGCATATCTTTAACAACACTTACAGCCCAATCCTGTGCTCGGCGGCATGGCTCCGCGGTAGCCCAGGTCGCGCAGGATCCAGCAGCAGCCATTCTTGGTGCTGCCAAGCCTGGGCGCCCGAGACAGCTCAGGATTGGGCTGCCCGTGATTGAGTTACAGGATCATACACAGCTGCCCCCTTCCATCTCATTCACAAATACCCCTCCTTATTCAAGTATTACAAGTGGCCTTCACCAACCCAGGTGTGTACACGAATACACACACTTTGACTCTTCTTTAACTCAGTTCTCAAATGAGACAGAATTATATCTGGTTGACAATAGTTATAAGATGAATACAGACAACCAACTTACCACGTAGGAACCATGGAGAAGTTTGCTTTTTTCTTAAATATATGAAGTACAGCAATACAGAGGACCATGGCTGACTCGGAACTATTCCATGGTTTCTGTTGCTCCACCCCTAGTTACTAATCAGTTCTGTTGCTATGGAGGGAAGGCACTAGTTCTACCTATCCTTTCATGCATTGCTGAATGTTTCATAAACAAAAAACCAGGAAGAGTTCATAAAATTGTCTGCATTGGTTTCCAAATACTATATCAAACATGTTGGCATTCTCCTTTCTTCAAGTGTGTGTGCGTGCAAGTGTTTTTGATCACAGAAATGGCTGATTTTACTCAATCAAGACTCATTCAAATCAGAACCATCATGGATGCAGAACCCAGCACCCTCATCACACACCACATGAACTAAAATGACTGTAGAGATATCATAGTACTGTATGTTTCTTAGCAAGCAAAAAACCCTGAAACGCACCAAAACAAAAAGGAAAAGTAAAAACAAAATATCATAAACTGCAGCTACCTACAAATTTCAAAGATAAACAACACTGCATTGTGAACCGTTGTGAACACATTGTGAACTCTGCCTGCAGAGGCAGGCAGAGAAGGACCATGGGGAGACTTCTGGGGACGATCAGGCTTCGTCCCAATCTCAGGTGTGCAGCTCCTCAGCTGCCCGGGTGGGATGTCTTGGGGCTGGAGGACGTCATCCTGGAAAGGAGGGAAACAATCCCCTAGCAGGGACCCCTTCTCCAGGGGACGGGCCCATATCTGAACACACTCAGGATACTCCTCGGTGGGAAGCGGGTCGGGGGCTTCTTATAGTGGGGGATTTGATTGTTAGAAAAATAGAGAGGGGGGTTTGCAATGGATGTGAGGACCGCATGGCAACTTGCCTGCCTAGTGCGAAGGTTGCGGACATCACTTCTCGTCTAGACAGGCTGGTAGATAGTGCTGGGGAGGAGACAGCGGTTGTGGTGCATGTCGGCACCAACGACGTGGGCAAGTGTAGCCAGGAGGTCCTGGAGGCCAAATTTAGGCTTTTAGGTAGGAAGCTGAAAGCCAGGACCTCAAAGGTAGCGTTCTCTGAAGTGCTACCTGTTCCACGCGCAGGGCCAGCTAGGCAGGTGGAGACCAGGGGTCTCAATGCGTGGATGAGACAGTGGTGTAGGGAAGAGGAGTTTAGATTTGTTAGGCACTGGGGAACGTTTTGGGACAAGCAGGATGCAGAGTACAAGAGGGACGGGCTTCACTTGAACCAGAATGGAACCAGACTGCTGGTGCATAACATTAAAAAGGTGGCAGGGCAGCTTTTAAACTGATTCCTGGAGGAAGGCCGACAGAAACCGAGGAGGTTAGAGAACAACAAGACAAAGGCAGAGTAGGAGAAGAAATTGGGAATGGTAGTGTGATGGGATGTGATAGACGGTTTGGCACAGTGGGAGGATGTGGGGACAAAGCGAATAAGCAGCCCATCCCTGGGACATTCCATGTACAAATGCTTTTATGCAAATGCCCGAAGTCTCCGAGCAAAGGTGGGAGAACTGGAATGTCTGGTGACAAGGGAAAACATTGACATAGTGGGCATAACGGAAACCTGGTGGAATGCAGACAATCATTGGGATACAGCAATCCCGGGCTATAAACTCTACAGGAGAGACAGGGAGGGGCATGTTGGAGGTGAGTTGGCCATTTATGTTAAGGAAGGGATAGAATCCAGCAAAGTAGAGACTGAAGGTGGGTCTGGCTCCACCGTAGAATCTCTGTAGGTTAAATTACCAGGCCTGTGGCGCGATGTAATACTGGGGGCGTACTATTGTCCTCCAGATCAGAAACCGGAAGGGGACCTTGAAATGAGGAAACAGATCAAGGAGGTGACAAGAAGGGACAGGGTTGTAATCATGGGGGACTTCAATTATCCTCATATTGACTGGGTCAATTTGTGTTCTGGTCACGAAAAGGAGCCCGGATTCCTTGGCATGCTAAATGAATGTGCCTTAGAGCAGCTAGTCACAGAGCCCACCAGAGGTGACTCTGGATTTAATATTGTGCGGTACTCAGGACCTGGTTAGAGATGTCAATGTTACTGAGCCATTGGGGAACAGTGATCATGCTGTGATCCGTTTTGACATGCACATTGGGGGAAGAATACCGGGCAAATCTCTCACAAAAACCCTTGACTTCCGACGGGCCGACTTCCCTCAAATGAGGAGGCTAGTTAGAAGGAGGTTGAAAGGGAAGGTAAGAAGAGTCCAATCTCCCCAGAGTGCATGGAGGCTGCTTAAAACAACAGTAATAGAGGCCGAGCAGAAGTGTATACCACAAAGAAAGAAGGGCTCCACTAAATCCAGAAGGGTGCCTGCATAGCTAACTAGACAAGTTAGAGAGGCTGTAAAGGGCAAGGAAGCTTCCTTCCGTTAATGGAAGTCTTGCCCTAATGAGGAGAATAAAAAGGAACATAAACTGTGGCAAAAGAAATGTAAGAAGGTGATACAGGAGGCCAAGAGAGACTATTAGGAACACACGGCCAGCAATAAGATGAAATTGGCTCACAACTCACCTAGTGGGTCCCAACTCACAGTTTGAGAAACACTGTCTCAACCTTTATCACAGAGTAGACTATATGGTGCAGAAAAGAAAAAAAAACCCCACTCCACACCATGTTCACACTAATACAGAACAATCAAGCAACCACGTGGTAGACAACCCTACTACCTCATAAGCAGGCCATCTGTACTGATACACATTGAATAGTATCAGTTCATAGTATTATACTGACACACTATATCAAGCCACAAGTATAGTAAGGTAGAAAAGTCAGGGGTGGTGGTGGTGGTGGGAGAAACAGGATTATGCAATCCTACATTGCTGATCATGATATCCTGGTCCAGTGTTAAGAATGAACAGAGACCTAGGACATGGTAAATATTGGATCTTAATGTTACATCAGACCTCTCTGTAGCTTCTGGTCATTTAAGTTTACTGTATATACATGTATGACTGTAAACAAACGTGGAATCTTCTGAAAGGCCTGAAGATCTCAGAAAGGGATTAAGCCACAGTCCTGTTTTTCCTTTGTCATCACATCTCTTGGCACCATTCTAGCTATTAAGAAAGCCTTTAAAATTCCTCTTTCATACGTGCATGTTGAATTGCTAATTTGTGTTGCCTTATGATTTAAAATGAAATTCTACTTTCAAAGTTTTTCCTAGAAAAAATGTTTTGGTTTAAAAAATAAATAAACTACCATTTATTATCCAGTATAGAGGCAGCCAAAATGCACAGAAATCTTAAAAACAAAATACTGGAACAAAAATAGCTATTCTAAGAGTACAAGCGAAAAGCATTTAAATGGCATTTTTTTATATACCTGTATACAGTGCTTTTTTTGTAAAAAAAAAAAAAAAGTGCAGGAACTCACGACTTGTTAATCTTTTATTTATTTATTTATTTTTAAATTTATTTAAAATAAAATATTATATATATATATAATGTGTGTGTATGTGTGTGTGTGTATATATATATATATATATATATATATATATATATATATATATATATATAAATATTTTTTTATTTAAAATAAAATAAATCTTTTATTTATTTATTTATTCATCTCATTTCTCTCTCTTTAAATCCCCATTCCCCAACTATTTAAGAACTAGAAAATGAGGGGAGATCTTCAAGAGAGAAGAACAAAAAGAGATGGACCACCTCTGGAGCACACACCAAGGATTATATCACGGCTTGTTGCATGTATTTGCAAATATGTAACAACCAAAAAAATTAATTAAAACTTTTAAAACATTTAATAAATTTTGGTTAAAACAATTGATGAAGGCAAAATATAAAAAATGATTACATTACATCACTCTACAGATTTGTTTGAACCCAAATCAATTGGCACACAGGGGAGAGGGGGCACAAAAGATGGGTTAATTAATTGATTAATAAACAAGTTATGGATCAAAAATCATGTGGTCACATACCCTCTATTGGCTCAAGACATTGAAACATGATTGGTACAAAAAAAAGAGAAATATGTGATCAGATAACAATGAATGCGCAATATAAGCACACAAGGGGGGGAGCAGAAGAATAAACACAAAAGATGAATTGTAAAATAGATAAATTATATAATACCGGAATATAATCTATTTTACAACTCATCTTGAACCAATAGAGGGTGTGTGACCACATGATTTTTAATTCATAACTTCATAACTTAATCAATTCATTAACCCATCTTTTGTGGTTCCCCCCTTTCCCCTGTGTACTATGTCCCCATTCCCCATTATAATAATAGTGATTATTAAATATAGTCTAAAAAAACCAAAAATTAATAGACAACAATGATCTGACCTACTGCACAGAGGAATACATATTTCCTAAGTGTTGTTATAATGCAGCAAGGACACTTAAGCTTCCCCATTTATAGTTAAAAACCTAAATCTCCTGTTGATGACATTACAAAGCTACTAAATTATTAGTAATAATTTTTGCTTAATTAATTTAGATCAGCCAAGCCTTATATGAATAACTATAAAAATGAATGAATTACTTGCTTCTGAGTAGACCTGCATAGGCTTGGGCTGCAATCCCATCCACATTTTCCTGGGAGTAAGCCTCACTGAACACAAGGGGACTTACTTCTCAGTACACCTGCATAGGCTTGGGCTGCAATCCCATCCACATTTTCCTGGGAGTAAGCCCCACTGAACACAAGGGGACTTACTTGCTGTCCTTCATCGTCCTCCTCCTCCTCAGCACATGTCCCCAAGCCCTCACCGGCTTGGTAGCTGAGCACGGGGAAGCAGAGCACGGGGAGAGGAAAGGCGGGCTGGGCTAAGGCGAGAGCTGAGTGCAGTGAGGCAGGGGCAGTGCTTTTTTTGTAAAAAAAAAATAAATAAAAGGTGCAGGAACCCACTTACAAGAACAAGTTTAAGATTAAAAAGTGTAATCTTTTATTTATTTACCTCCCCACCTAAAAAAAAAAAGAAAAAAAATTATTCCTTACAGGGATTTGAACCCCCAACCTCTGGTTCCACAGACCAGCACTTTAGTAACTGAGCCATTGGAAGTCTTAGGCTCAAAGTGTTTGGAACTAATACTTGAGGCGCTGATGGCCACCAGCTGGGCTCAGGACCTTAGTTCTGAACACTGTAACTCTAGGCTTTCCTATAGCCCAATGGAGAGAGTGCTGGGCTGTGGAGCACAAGGTTGGAGGTTCGAATCCCTCCTTAGCCAGCAGTGCTGGGTGGCGCAGGGAGGGGAAAAAGGTGGGGGCCAGGAGGAGGGTTGGAGGTTCGAATCCCTCCCTAGCCAGCAGTGCTGGGCAGCGCAGGGAGGGGAAAAAAAGGTGAGGGCCAGGAGGAGGGGGGAAAAAGGTGGGGGCCAGGAGGAGGGGGAAAAAAGGTGCCTGAACACAGTTCCGGTGCGTTCCGTTGCAAAAAAAGCCCTGCCTGTATATGAGATTTTTCCTGATGCACCTATTTTGCTGGTTTGAAATGCACATCAAAACAACTGCTATGTGCCAACAATACAACTGTTGCCCTTCCTCTTATTCATGTACAACTGACAAGTTAAATTTCAGCTATAACCATAGTTAATAAAAATTAAACACCAGCTATCATCCAAGCAGAGAGAAAAACATAATCTACAACCAATCTTTCTAATGTGAAAACAACAGTAATTTCTTACCTGAGAATTTCTGTTCAGGGGAGAGGAAGGAGGACATTCCTGACACTTTGGAAATGCCCCTCCCACTATGCCGGGCAGCAGGGTCAGACAAGCTTGATGCATCCTCCTCTTGTTGAGGGCATTCATCCCCCCCAAAAAGTCCTGGAGAACTATAACATCCCTCTATCCCCCCAGCAAGATAAACCTCATCACCAGAGGCAAACTTCTTGGAAAAAACACAGCAGTTGAAAAGAAACACACACATATATAACCAGATAAACAGTATAGTGTCCTGCTAAGGATGTGATGTTCAGACAAAGAGGATGAACCCCAAGGAACCCTAGCTACCACGTAAGTTGCCTATCGCCTAGAAGAGCGAGACTCTGAGTCTGCTAGAAGAGGTGGGTTGAATGCTCTTCTTCCCCAGAATAGAAATTCTTAGCCAATAAATTCCCATTTTCTCTGGCAGAGGAAGGGGAAGCTTTCCTGACCCTTTATTAATTATTATTATTATTATTATTATTATTATTAGCAACAACAGTATTTATCTACCTGCGGAGCCAGGATCTACCTGTGCAGCCAGGTGAGATGGGAACTGCTCAGGATCCAACCATTTCCTGCCAAAGGTCACATCCACCTTACAGGGCTTTGAAAAGTATAGATGGAGAATCAGGTGGCTGCACTGTAGATCTCAGTCAGTGATGAGCACCCAGCAAAAGGTGGGTGAAATTGCACCCTCCTCCCAAGAAAATGCCATAAGCTCTGCGAGCAGTTCCTTTCCAACAGCTTTATAAAGCTAGCTCAATGCATGTTTGAAGCCATCAAAACAGGGTGATTGCTGACACTTTCTTCCCCAAGGCATACCCCCAGAAATCCACAAACGTGGTCTCTGTCCTCCTGAACTGGCAAGTCCTCTTAGCGTAAAACCGCAAGGTTCTCCATACTCCTAGTGAATGCCAGGCTTTCCCCCTGGGATGAATGGGATTGAGGCAAAATGAGAGAAGAACAAACTCTTGTGAATGATGGAACACAGTAGCAATGCAGATGAGGTCCCAACACCACCTTATCTTTATGGGAAAGGCACAAATCAGAAGTGCAAACAGGGCTTCCAGCTCTGACATTCACTTGGCCAACATAATGCCAATGAGAAAGAGTGTCTTGTAAGTCAGCTCCTTTAGTGGCACTCTCCCAAGGAGTTCAAATGGCAGATCCATGAGGGCTGACTGCACACAGTTAAGATCCCAGCTGGGAAATCTATGGACTGCAGGAGGATTCAGCATGGCCACCCTTTTAAGAAAGTGCTTGACGTGAGAATGAGCAGAAAGGGCATCACCACTGGTTCCTCCCAGGATGCCAATAAGCACTGCCACCTGTCTCCTAAGAGTGCTGGTGCTTAACCCCATAATTATATAGCCCATCTTATGGAAAATCCAGTAGCTGACTGACACTACTTAACATGACTGACACCCGGAGCAGTGCAACTCCTGAGGAAGATTCTCAGGTGGAGACATATACCTTTCTGTTGAGTTACATCAAGAAGCCAGCAGGGTATAATGTGCCATGCCTGAATACTCAGAACAGTTCAGCAGTTTCCATTCAACCTTCATGCTGTCAGCTAGAAGAGTTGCGGCTGCAGGTGTGATAGAGGTCCCTAGATTAGCAGATCCGGTCTGATTGGTAGCTTCCAATTGTCCTGGGCTGACATTCTCAGAAGAACTGGGAACCCCAGACATCTGAGCCACTTGGGGCAAAGAGAATTATTGCCTGCCTTCTGTTCTTGGATCTTCCTGAGAACACTTGGAATCAACGTGATGGGGCAAAAGGTGTACAGTAAGCCCTGTGGCCAGTTTCTCTGGAGAGACCTTAGCATCATTTTCCCTTATCCTGGAGAAGAATCTTGCAACCTGTGCATTCCTACCTGATTTAAATAAATCCATCACCAAACTTCTCTGCCACTAGCAAGAAGCTTTCTGGGTTTGTCATTCAGATTCCATGAGTTTGTGATGGCTGAACCGATTGACCAAGGAATTCAACAGTCCTGCTAGGTGTTTCACCCTCAGAGACAACAGATGCTCCCCCACCTAGGCTAGAAATGCAGACTTCCCTGTCCCTTGGATCGAATGTTAGCAACAGATATAAGCCTTCATCATCATGTTGTCTGTCATTAGGAGAACATGCCTGCCTCAGATCAGATCGTGGAAGACTAGGAGGGTCAAGCTGATATGATTGAGTTCTAGCCAACTGATACTCTCTCTCATGTCCTCTGTCAACCACAGGCCCTGCACCTGTGGGCTGTCCATGTCAGCTTTCCATGTGGGCATCCCAGCCAAGAAACCTGGCATTCATTGTGATCCTGTTGGGAACTAACAAGCTCACTCTCTGTGAGAGATGTTTCTTTCTGGAACACCATCAAAGCCCTGCCTTGTTCTCTGGAAAAAATGGAATAGTCCTATGGTCACATCTTCCTATGGCCTGCTGGTGAGGAAGGCACATCCACTGTAGGTGACAAGTGTCAAAACAAGCCCAGCAAACCATATCCTGCTAGGATACCAGTATGCCTAGCAGCCACGCCAAGACTATGATGTCCAAATGACCCACATTCTCCACTGTCCTGAATAAGTCCAGGATGCTGTCCTTCCTTTGACAAGGAGATCAGGAAGTTGCTCAGATCCAGGTGTTCCAGAATTTGCCTTGGAACCAGGGAATCTTTTCCTTATTGATGACAAACCAATGGCTCTACAGGCAAGCCACTGTCTTCTAAACATTGTGCTGTGCTCTGGATGGAGATCTAATGAGAACCCTCATCCAGATATGGATTCAGAACGATTCCCTGCAATCTCAGGTGCACCATCTGCACCACCAGAATCTTGGTGAATACCCTGGAAGCTGTCGTGTGGCCAAACAGGAAGGCTTAGTATTGACAGTGTTAGAATCCATAAGAGAACCAATGAAAATAACAATGTTGTTGTCAGATCAGTATATGAAGTTCGGATTCTAAAAGATTGACTGAGATCAGGAAGTCCTCCTGCTCCATAGAAAACAGTTTAGCCCAGTGTTTCTCAAACTGTGGGTCGGGACCCACTAGGTGGGTTGCGAGCCAATTTCAGGTGGGTCCCCATTCATTTCAATATTTTATTTTTAATGTATTAGACTTGATGCCACCATGATATGTGACTGCATTTGGGGAAATGTTACAGACCTGTACTTTTAACAAGCTACTATGTATATTCTTTTAACAATGATAGTAAATGGGACTTACTCCTGGGTAAGTGTGAGCAAGATTGCAGCCTAGAATTGCTAAAAATTTTCCTGTTTGATGATGTCACTTCTGGTCATGACATCACTTATGCTGGACCCTAAACAGATTATCATTCTAAAAAGAGGGTCCTGGTGCTAAATTTGTGAGAACCACTGGTTTAGTCACTTGTGGTCTAATATGGCCCTTACATTCCCATTCTTTTTCGGAACCAGAAAAAAGATGGAGAAGACCTTGGATTGTTCCTGGTCTGGAGGAACTGATTCTATTGTTCTGATGTCCAGAAGATGTTGACTTGCGGCTGTGTCTCTGCTTGTCCCTGGCTCTCGGCACCTTCCAGAACCTTCCACAAACTCTACAGACTAATCGGCTGTACCATTTTCCAACACCCATTCATTGATGGTGGTGGTGGCACACCAATGATTTGCAAGAAGGCTCCCAAGGGTTGAGTTGACATCTGTGTCTTTTTAGGACTACTGAGGCAGACACTCCTCCAGAGGATCTGATGTTCTTAGAGGTCAGCATAGATCTGCTCCATTTGGTCCAGAACTTGCCTTGGTACTTGGGCTGGTAGGACTAGTGGAAGACTCAAAAGGGCTGAGATTTGTTTTCTTCCACTCTTTCCTTGCCCTTTTCTTGTCCCAGTTTTCTACTAAGACTGGTTCCAGGGATTCCCCATAGAGCTCAGATCCCAAAAAACAGTGGTTCCCAAACTTACTATTGCTGCAACATCCCTTGGAACCCAGAAGTGGTGATGATGTGAAATGCATAACAAAACGACATCACCACCACTCATTTCTGAGTTCAGAGGCCAAACTCAAAATAGTGGTAAGAGGGTCATGGTGTGTGGAAGAGCTTTTCCCAGCCACGCTAAGTCTCCTGCTGCTGCTTGGAGATTCATGCTGCAGTCTCACTACCAGGTGGTAGGGGTCCAGCGATGCCCCACTGCGTTCCTCATGACACCCTCGAGTGTTGCGGTACTCACTTTCGGAAGCACTGCCATAAAGGGAACCTTGATCAAGTAAGATTGGGAGCATGGGTCAACTTCCCATTATCTTTGAGAGTTAGACCTGGAAGAGCCAGATCTGAATTCCTGCTTAGCCATGAAGCTTCCTGGGTGACCTTGGGCCAATCACCATCCCTCATCCTCACTTACCTCACAAGGTTGTTGTGAGGACAAAAGGAGGGGATGAATTATGTACACAACCCTGAGCTCCTTGGAGGAAGGGTGGTATAAAAACGTGAAAAATAAATAAAATAAATACTGTTTTGACTAACCATCACATTAGAGGCAATGGACCTGGAGTTAAATTGCATGCCCAGGGAGAGAGGTGTTGTCCAGGGAGCATTTGACTATGAAGGTCACCACCAGGAAAATCTTCTTATCCTTGTTGGGTTTTGACCAGGCTGGTTCAGAAGCTGCCAGCTCCTCTGCCAATACGAGGGTAGTCCTTGCACAGATGGACTTTGTGGCTGACAGCGCAATCCTATCATGCACTGGAACAGGCAGACCAGGAGGCTTGTGCTATATCCAGTGCAAGATTAGGGCCAGAAGTGGCTCAGCCAGAGACAAGGGGAAACTCTTCCCCTTACCCCCAGGTAAGCCACCACAGCCCTAATGAGTCTCCTTGAACTTGTGCCACCTCTGGAGGTGGCATAAATCTGAGGAGCCCTCTGCCTGCCCCAGAACACCTCCCTCCTGCCTCCTCCCCACCCTCCCCAGATCCTTGTGTTGGCCAAGCTCGGCCATCGCAACCCTCCCTGCCCAAGTCAGCGTGTCCCTGCACCAGCCCAGCCATTTCTTGAGGAGGTGCAAGCATGCTTTACAGCGCATTTGCAACCCTCCTGGGCTGGTGCAAGGGACTTGCACCAGTCCAAGGCACAGTCAGGATTGCGTCCTGAATCACACAGAGCAGATGCTTCAAAGTTCATCTTAAGGGTTGTCTCCACACACTTATTGCATATGTCCTTAGGCTCGCTTTCAACTTTGGATCAGATAACTGCAGGAGAGGTAAGGGCTGCCATTGGAGCAGCCACTCCAGGTACTCATCACCTTGTCCAGGAGAGAGTACAACTAGCTGACAAGGCACAGATGTGTTTCAGTTGTGATGGATTATCCCACACTGCCTTCACCACTCTCTGGAATGCTTCAGGAAGGGGGTTCTACAGGGCCTGAGGAAATATCGCTGTAGTGCCTTTAGAACAGTGGGCAGAGCAGAGTCACCTGCCTCAGCTTTCAAACCTATATTAGGATGAAGCGCTTGTACCACTCTGTTTAGGAGTAAAGGGAACAGGTTGAACAGAAAAAAAATCTGTCCATATTTGCTTCCAGGGTCTCTCATTGTCCCCAGATAGCTCCCCTTTCTGTCTAGACCAACGATTTTCAACCAGTGTGCCAGGGCACACTGATGTGCGATGAATAGACCACAGGTGTGCTGTGGGAGATAGGGAAAGGGTAATTTATTAGTAGGGCCATTGGGGATGTGAGTCCTCCACTGACAGTGTGGTGTGCTTTGTCAATAGCTAAAAAACCTGATGGTGTGCCTTGATAATTTTAACACCTTGTCAGTGTGACGTTAGATGAAAAAGGTTGAAAATCACTGCTCTAGGCAAACCCAAGTATACTATGGATCCAGAGATCGAGGAGTTGCAGAGCAGACTTGTCCTTTGGCAACACTTTTTCCCTGGACCAACACCCTGGCATGGAAGCAAGTGAGAGCCAGGTGCCTTTTGGCTCTTGCCCTGACCTTAGTTTGGTGTCACTTGCAAGAGGGGATTCAGATTCACAGACAATGGAGCTGATGGAGCCAGACTGAGAAATCCAGGCTAAGGTTTCTGCAGCACTTAACCCTGGCAACATAGTATCTGTGATGCCCCTTCGCCTTCAGTTAACCTGATACCCACTATTTCGGCCACAACCCCCTTGATCAATTCAAGGAGCTGAGGTTTAGCCTGACTTGCTAAGAAATCAGAACAAGGGAAAATGCACTGTAAAGTTTCAATGATAGATTGGTTGAGAGGGTCAGACTGATTAGGGACTGCCCCCCCCCAGCTCTGATCATTCACCCCCAGAGGCCTGCTCTTGAAGAAAGACAGATTTCTGTGCTGCTGCCTTTCACTCTCTTTTCTGCTGGTGCACAGCATTAGGAGCATTGGACTCTCTCACCTCCCCCCCTTCCCCCAGTCCAGAAAGTAAAAGGAAGGAAGGAAAGGCCACAGCTGGAGTCCAGTGGGTAAGGTCTTTCCAAGGCAGTGCTAAAAGTGTGGACCTTACTGGACTGTACCATGCTCGCGAAGGAGGCAAGGTAGGCCAAGAGCACTCTAGTTCTCTCACTGTTTCACCAATGCTGTAATAGTGGAGTATGTTGAAACTGAGGCCTCCTGAGCTAGCAGTGATGGCCCAGCTGTGCTCAAGCAGTGCTCAAGCTGGAGGCAGCAGCAATGAGAAACCCATCCTGGCCTACAGAAATGTTGCTGCAAGAGGCTCAAGAGACTACTGCTGGTATGCCAAGTACGTAGGTAGTCACTGGCTCAGAGGCCTTAGGCCTCCCAAATGCAGTAGCATGCTTGCAATAGCATGCATCCAAGCCAGCTGGCACTAGGAACTTACCAAACTCCCTCCCTTTCCTTCTCTTCTAGGGTCCAAGTCCTTCCTTGCCAGTTCAGCCAGCTAACTCCCACTTTGCATACTTCTTTTCCCTTCTGCAGCTACCTCACTGCCTTCCTTTCTGCCTTGCCAGCTCAACCAACTAACTCCCACTTTGCGTAAGCAAATCACATGCACAATCACCTTGCTGCCTTCCTGGTTCAGCCAGCTAACTTATACAAGGCAGAATGGAAGGCAGCAAGGTGGCTGCTGATGTGCAAACATTTGGCACTTTCACAGCCAGCACCTTTCTTCCTGCCTTGCCTGCCCTATAAGGCACTCTGGGGGATACTGGACAACAACGAATGTGCCTAACAATGGGGTTCACGAAATATATCCCCATTGTTAAGTGATGCAAACCCGTATGCTCAAGCAACTCTATCAAATGATTACAAAATACATTTAAGTATCTGACATTTAAGGGGCAATGATGGATTTATTACAGAAATCTAGCAATCATACCTGAAACCCAAAGTCAAAGAATTAATAGGCATGCAAGCAAGATTAAAGGAACCTCTGCTTCAATCTTGCCATGCATAAGGAAAACAAAAATGAAAAGCTCTGCAAAGGCTTCCTGAAACAGCTATATCAGAACACACAATATGGCTGGTTCTCAGTACTTGATTCTCTGGACCAGGGGTCTCCAAACCCCGGCCTGGGGGCCAGATGCGGCCCACAGCAAGCCTCTTTTCGGCCCGCGGCCAATCTCTCGTCCCCTGAAAGCCTCTGGCCCACTCAACTGAACACGACCAGAACTGTGCTCTGATTGTGTCTGGAGGGTGTTCTGAGGGCCAGAGGTTGAATGAATGAGCCCATTCATTCATTTATTCACTCATCTAAGTTCCATCTCTTATTTATTTAAATTTTATAGTCAGTCAACAAAATCTTTATGAGGCATAAACATTTGATGGGTGAAGACTCTGTACAGAAACCGTAGAGACAATAGAGACCTAAGCAATACACAAATATATGTATATGTGTGCACCTACGTGTACACACAGATATAAACATACATTACATTATACCTACACACATGATTTATTTAAAAGACAAAAAACAATCAGTTACTCTACAGACATTGCCAAGATGTAATCTACTCAGTGGTTGCTTGGTACAAAAAGCTTGGCTTTAAATTTATATTTAAATTTATTTTCCGGCCCTCCACACACATCAGATACTTGATGCAGCCCTCTGGTCAAAAAGTTTGGAAACCCCTGCTCTGGACCATTAATGTTCAAAATACTGCCTGAGGTCTCATAGGTTTTCTGATAATGGTCAGCAATTCGCAACAGGGGACCAAAATTTCTACTCCAGGCCCCCCTTTAGTAACTTAACAGTATTTCATTAGACAGAGAACTACGATTAGGTTTTAATTCACAAAAGATATGAAATCACTCAAGGTATTTCTCTGAAAATGAATCTACCCTATCAGATTCCACCCTTTGCACAAAAATTGTTCAGTCAGGGACATGGCAGATTCTATTTTATTATCACAACAATCCCAAGTGTTGGGCTGGAAGTGGATTGGGCTGTGGTGTACCCAAGACCACCTAATAAGCCTGACAGATCAGCGAGTTCAACTGAGCTCTCCCAATCTAAATCCATCACCATTACTAACCACTCTGCCTCTCATCTCAGATCAATGCCATACTACTAAAAAGGCAACCAGAAGGCTCAGGACATTTTTTTTAAAGTGTGTGTGTGGGGGGGGGGGGTGGAACACAGCAGATGTGTCAATAGTATACTTATACCCAAGTATATGCAGTTCTGGACACCTCATCTTAAAAGGATAATTGAAATGCAGCAAAGAGCACCAAAGTGGTCAGGAATATGAAAAATCTTCCACATGAAGAAAAGGTAGGGAGGGAAATCTTACAGTTCCTTCTACTTAGAACAGAGGTTCTCAAACTGGTGGGTCGTGACTTATATCTGGACTTTCAGAAGGTGTTTGACAAGGTCCCTCATCAAAGGCTACTACAAAAACTCCACAGTCAGGAAATTAGAGGACAGGTCCTCTCATGGATTGAGAACTGGTTGAAGACCAGGAAACAGAGAGTGGGTGTCAATGGGCAATTTTCACAATGGGGAGAGGTGAAAAGCGGTGTGCCCCAAGGACCTGTCCTGGGACCGGCGCTTTTCAACCTCTTCATAAATGACCTGGAGACAGGGGTGAGCAGTGACGTGGCTAGGTTTGCAGACGACACCAAACTTTTCCGAGTGGTGAATACCAGAAGTGATTGTGAGGGGCTCCAGAAGGATCTCTCCAGACTGGCAGAATGGGCAGCAAAATGGCAGATGCGCTTCAATGTCAGTAAGTGTAAAGTCATGCACATTGGGGCAAAAAATCAAAACTCTGCATACAGGCTAATGGGTTCTGAGCTGTCTGTGACAGATCAGGAGAGAGATCTTGGGGGGTGGTGGACAGGTTGATGAAAGTGTCGACCCAATGTGCGGCGGCAGTGAAGAAGGCCAATTCTATGCTTGGGATCATTAGGAAGGGTATTGGGAATAAAATGGCTAGTATTATAATGCCGTTGTACAAATCTATGGTAAGGTCACACCTGGAGTATTGTGTCCAGTTCTGGTCGCCGCATCTCAAAAAAGACATAGTGGAAATGGAAAAGGTGCAAAAGAGAGCGACTAAGATGATTACGGGGCTGGGGCACCTTCCTTATGAGGAAAGGCTATGGCATTTGGGCCTCTTCAGCCTAGAAAAGAGATGCCTGAGGGGGGACATGATTGAGACATACAAAATTATGCAGGGGATGGACAGAGTGGATAGAGAGATGCTCTTTACACTCTCACATAACACCAGAACCAGGGGACATCCACTAAAATTGAGTGTTGGGAGAGTTAGAACAGACAAAAGAAAATATTTCTTTACTCAGCATGTGGTTGGTCTGTGGAACTCCTTGCCACAGGATGTGGTGATGGTGTCTGGCCTGGACGCCTTTAAAAGGGGATTGGACAAGTTTCTGGAGGAAAAATCCATTACGGGTTACAAGCCATGATGTGTATGTACAACCTCCTGATTTTAAAAATGGGCTATGTCAGAATGCCAGATGCAGGGGAGGGCGCCAGAATGAGGTCTCTTGCTGTCTTGTGCGCTCCCAGAGGCATTTGGTGGGCCGCTGTGAGATACAGGAAGCTGTACTAGATGGGCCTATGGCCTGATCCAGTGGGGCTGTTCTTATGTTCTTATGTGTAATGCTTCCCCCGTCCCTTTAAAGGGGTGGGGAAGGGGAGGGAGGCTAAGGGGGGGGTGAGGGGGGGTACTTTGCTTTAAGAAGGCAGAGCTACAGTCCTGCACAGCACTCCCCGAGACTTGGAACTTTCACTAAAAGCGGGCACAAAGCACCTCCTGCAAAATGGAAGTGCTTTGCACCCGCTTTTAGTGAAAGTTCCAAGCCTCAGGGAGTGCTGTGCAGGGCTGCTCCCTGCACCTCCTGCAGCCCTGCCTTCTTGAAGTAAGTGCAAAGCACCCCCCTCACCCCTCTTAGTGATGCGATCCTGGGGATCGTTTTGCTGCCCTAGCCCCTCCCCTGCAAGAACTTACTGAGGGAGTAAAGCTCCCTCAAAGTTTGAGAAACGCTGACTTAGAAAATTAGGGTTTTTACAGAGATTACCCAAAGAAAATATTAATTAAATATATAAAATCTAGAGCTTACTTAGTAAAACAAATATATATTTTTTTATCTATGATTAAACCCAAGTACAAAATTATTGTGACAAATAAAATTTCACAGGCAGTAGTGGATATTTTTCCCCTCCTTTGTAAGAAAGGAGCAACAGCTGCTTCTTCCTGGGTGAGTCTAACTACTTTAAAGGGAAAACCTCCTTCCCACTCACATCATTATAGTTGGTAGCAATACAGCTGAGAGAAGACTATCTCCCAGTTGAAGATAAAGCCACTGAGATCTCTACAAGCATGCAGTGTTCATTTCAGATATGTAGCTCTATCATCCTTTCCTCAGAGTTTATTAATTTATCTTGTTATTTTTCAACTAAGTTTCATGCTAAGAAGAACATCCCTGAGTCGTGCTAACACTAGGCAAACAGCAGCTGAGGGCCTGATTTATACACAAAACCAGTCACATGGAACGCTGCACAGGTAAGCAATTTTAGCCTGCCCAGAATCACATTTAAATTGGGCCTAATTCCAGAGTAGTGAAGCCACATTGCTTATTCTAGCTTTACAGTCAGTTAGCATAAGAAACCTATCCAATCATATTATACCTGAAGCTGAAAAGTTAAGCACCCTACATAGTTAAAAACACAATTTACATTTAAAAAAAATTCTAACTGCCAATCCAATCACCATACTCTCCTCAAACTATTTCTACATTTTGCAGTAGGTGAAATTTTAAAGACCTACTAGAAATTCTTCTGAATAATATTTAAAGATCATAGTAACTGGTCAAAGTCACGATGGGTTCAAACACATATTAAGGCCAAAATTGTAGTTTACTGTAACATACTACAAAACTGTAACTTGTACTAAACAGTGACAACAAGAAGTTATACAGAAAATGATAAACAGCATGCAATTTGCCAACTGTACAAGATAGCCTGGTAAGATACTATTGGAAACAGAATCCTTTTAATCTGGGGACAGGTAGATGACCTCAAGGAGGGGACTCATGGAAGAAAATTCACCCAGCACAGATGGGAGAGGGGAAGGAAAATTCCCCCAGATGCCCCCACCTCAGCAGAACTTTTGAACAAGGGGAACCCCAGATTCTACATCCTCTCCAAAGTCACAAGACATAGCTCTGCCCCCTTACTCTTGAATCAAAGATTTCTCTACAGCAGGGGTCTCCAAACTTTTTGGCCAGAGGGCCGTATCAAATATCTGATGTGGTGTGGAAGCCAGGAAAAAAATTTAAATATAAAATTTAAATAAATAAGAGATGGAACTTAGATGAGTGAATAAATGAATGAATGGGCTTATTCATTCAACCTCTCTGGCCCTCAGAACACCCTCCAGACACAATCAGAGCACAGTTCTGGTCGTGTTCAGTTGAGTGGGCCAGAGTCTTTCAGGGGACAAGAGGCTGGTCGCGGGCCAGAAAGAGGCTCACTGCGTGCTGCATCTGGCCCCCGGGCTGGGGTTTGGAGACCCCCTGCTCTAAAGGAAACTATAACCAAGTCATATTCCCACCCACCCTCCATGCCACTAGAGCAGGGGTCTCTAAACTTTTCAGCCAAAGGGCCGCACCAAATATCTGGCACAGTGTTGAGGGCCGGAAAAAGAGTTAAATATAAAATTTAAATAAATACATTAGAGATGGAACTTAGATGAATGAATAAATGAATGGGCTCAAATGTCCAGGACTTCTCCAAGCACCAACATAAACCAAGAAATAAAGCACACACTTAAATGGACCCCCATTTCCCCATCCCACAAGCATAGCTCTGGTTGGGTTTGGTCAACTGGGCCAGAGGCTCTCTTTTTTTTTTTTTTTTTTTTGCCTTTATTTTTTATTTATATGTCTTTTGGTCTTCCAGAACTTGTGATGCAATAAGTTATATGTTGCAAGATAAAAAATTTGGAATACTTTAGGTTTTTACAACACCATAAGTACATTTTCATGCAGCACTGGCAAAGTTCAAGTTGTGCCAAAGTATCATTTTCAAAACATTAATGAATGAGTGGATAGTTGTCAAACTTGAATAGACATTCTGAATTCTGAAATAAATTTTCACATACTAAATAGGTGACACCCCAAGTTCTTACAAGTTAATCTTGATCTTCTTAGGCTGCAATCCTATATACATTTCCTTAGGAGCAAGTCCCATTGAAATCAGTGGAACATACTTCTGAGCAGACATGCATAGGACTGTGCATCTGTTACTCTTTCTAATATTCATTATTTTGCCACTTAGTTTATCTTGTTCTTGGCAGAGTTATTGGTATTCAGCCACAGCAGGGGTTTGAAGCAGCAGTACAAACCAATGCAAGGGCATCCAGACTTCATTTAAGGGCCAGATAGAGGCTGGCTGCGGGCCGCATGTGGCCCCCAGGCCGGGGTTTGAAGACCCCTGCACTAGAGCAAATGCCTGCAAAACTGAGTGAAGGCCCTTTAAAGCACAGAAGGCACTCCAAGGAAAAGGGTGGAGTCAACTATCCTAATCAACAGCAGCATGAATATATACGCCATGAGTTATTGATCTTTGCTGGAATAATATCTGAGCTTGTATCCCCTTTGGAGTTCTCTGAGAAATGAGACCCCTTGCTTCTTGGAGCTAAATGAAGCCCTCCGAGGGGAGCGGAGCATAGCTCCGGTTCCCCTGAAGGGCTTAAGGGGCCAAAAACTGCAGATTTCCTTATCTGAAGTTTTTGGTATCTGCAGGGGAGTCAGAGAACAGGGGAGTCAGAGAACAGATCTCCCACAGGTACCGAGGCCCCACCTGTAGCCTAATTGCAGTAGGCTACCACTAGTGGAGCATTGCCAGTACTGAATGGCAAGGAGTCAGATGGGGGGGACGCTAGGGTGGAATAGAGCTTAATCAAAATCCTGTATTCACTGATAGATTACCCTGTCCTTCCATCTTCAAAACTATAGGCATACAAGAGAAGACTTTGGTGATGGAGCACTTTGCACAAACAACAAACAAGTTAAAGAAATGGTAGATGAATAATTCTTAGATACTGTGTGGTAAATCCCAATGCAAAACTCCCCCAGAAACAGCAACTAAACAGCAACTAAGGCTGTTAAGGACAAGGCACTCCATACAGGTAAACAATAGGGAGGACTCCTGAACATCCTCCATCTGTCCCCCTCAACACTGCAAACTTTGTACACAGAATGAGCTGCTAGAATTTTCAACTGTTTCACATCGTGCTGCAGGTGGGGAGTCAAATTTCTGAATCCTCTCACTTATCCAGTAAATCAGGGAAAGCAAATCAGGGAAAGTAAATAGTAAATCAGGGACAGACTGTGCTAAGACATTCCTCCAATCTGCTTTTTTACTACATAGTGAGGTTCTTTTGTAGGCGATAGTATTCTAAAATATAGCCCCACACTGACAGTCTGAAGTAGAGCAGTCCAGAATTCGACTACCTTGGCTTACTATCTCAGCACAATGTGTCAATTGTTTCAAACACTCATGACTATCGAGTGCTCCTTCCCTCTCCTCCTCTCATACATGGTCACTAAGTAGGGGGCTCAACAACTCCTTTACTCAGGTAATAGCAGTGCCCCCCAAAGGGTGAGGTTGCAGCCCAAAAACCCAAGATGAGCTCCCATAGTATACTAGGAAAAACAACAGGAAACACAACCACCTTTGTCAGTGTACACCAAACACTCCAATCACGTTCTACTGCTAACCAAATACTCATGAGATTCCTTGCACAATCAGAGCCAAGGCACATGTCAGCAAAACAAACAGCAACAAAGAAGTCCTTGTGCAACTGCTTAAAACAGATGGGCAAGTACAGTTTTGATGTTAACATCAACTCCCCCAGCAGGTGACTTCCCATGCTGACTGCATACCCAGTGGGAAACTGGGCAGCTTGTCTGAGGCATGCAGAATGGAAAAGCACCAATACCAATGTTTCAATTCCCATCTTCAGCAAGTACCCTGTCAGAGAGGTGATCGATCCATTGTACCTCACTAACCTTGTGTTTTTCTTTCCTTTGTATAAGAACAATCCAACACAGTGAGTCAAGGAACTCAGTTTCTCATCCAGTGCAGCACAGACCAAAAATTGTGATAAGTACTGGGTCCCTTTAGGGAGAAAGGCAGGATATAAATACAGTTTTATTATTTTATTATTATTATTATAAGTAAGATACTCCTATGCAGGATTGCCACATTTGTTTTCTTGAAGGATGAACCTGGCCTTTGAAACCAGCCAGAGAATAAAGGGCCACTAGGACACTGCACCACTTCTATCCAAGAACACTGCAGGGAAAAATCAGTCATGCCTCAGTGGATATACATGCCACAACTCCTGACTTCATTTTGCCAACATCAACTTGATCTCCCACCTCTACCTTTACCCTCTACTCTTCTTACCCTGTGTGTCTTTCCACTTTGTAAGCTTAAGGGCAAGCCTATGGTTCCTTTCTTGGCTGATGAGAGTCACTTATATTTCAATCCTATACATGTCTACTCACAAGTAGGCCCCACTATGTTCAATGATGCTTACTCCCAGGTAAGGGGGTATTTATTTAGCGTATGGCATATAATACATGGACTTCTATAATATTTAAACTAGATCAAATATCAATGTTCAGTTCATCCAGCCATTCAAGGACATAAGAACATAAGAACAGCCCCACTGGATCAGGCCATAGGCCCATCTAGACCAGCTTCCTGTATCTCACAGCGGCCCACCAAATGCCCCAGGGAGCACCCCAGATAACAAGAGACCTCATCCTGGTGCCCTCCCTTGCATCTGGCATTCTGACACAACACATTTCTAAAATCAGGAGGTTGCGCATACACATCATGGCTTGTACCCCATAATGGATTTTTCCTCCAGAAACTTGTCCAATCCCCTTTTAAAGGCGTCTAGGCTAGACGCCAGCACCTCATCCTGTGGCAAGGAGTTCCACAGACCGACCACACGCTGAGTAAAGAAATATTTTCTTTTGTCTGTCCTAACCCGCCCAACACTCAACTTTAGTGGATGTCCCCTGGTTCTGGTATTATGTGAGAGTGTAAAGAGCATCTCCCTATCCACTCTGTCCATCCCCTGCATAATTTTGTATGTCTCAATCATGTCCCCCCTCAGGCATCTCTTTTCTAGGCTGAAGAGGCCCAAACGCCGTAGCCTTTCCTTATAAGGAAGGTGCCCCAGCCCCGTAATCATCTTAGTCGCTCTCTTTTGCACCTTTTCCATTTCCACTATGTCTTTTTTGAGATGCGGCGACCAGAACTGGACACAATCCTCCAGGTGTGGCCTTACCATCGATTTGTACAACGGCATTATAATACTAGCCGTTTTGTTCTCAATACCCTTCCTAATGATCCCAAGCATAGAATTGGCCTTCTTCACTGCCGCCGCACATTGGGTCGACACTTTCATCGACCTGTCCACCACCACCCCAAGATCTCTCTCCTGATCTGTCACAGACAGCTCAGAACCCATCAGCCTATATCTAAAGTTTTGATTTTTTGCCCCAATGTGCATGACTTTACACTTACTGACATTGAAGAGCATCTGCCATTTTGCTGCCCATTCTGCCAGTCTGGACAGATCCTTCTGGAGCTCCTCACAATCACTTCTGGTATTCACCACTTGGAAAAGTTTGGTGTCGTCTGCAAACTTAGCCACTTCACTGCTCAACCCTGTCTCCAGGTCATTTATGAAGAGGTTGAAAAGCACCGGTCCCTGGACAGATCCTTGGGGCACACCGCTTTTCACCTCTCTCCATTGTGAAAATTGCCCATTGACACCCAATCTCTGCTTCCTGGCCTCCAACCAGTTCTCAATCCATGAGAGGACCTGTCCTCTAATTCCCTGACTGTGGAGTTTTTTCAGTAGCCTTTGGTGAGGGACCGTGTCAAACGCCTTCTGAAAGTCCAGATATATAATGTCCACGGGTTCTCCCACATCCACATGCCTGTTGACCTTTTCAAAGAATTCTATAAGGTTTGTGAGGCAAGACTTACCCTTACAGAAGCCATGCTGACTCTCCCTCAGCAAGGCCTGTTCATCTATGTGTTTTGAGATCCTATCTTTGATGAAGCATTCCACCATCTTACCCGGTATGGATGTTAGGCTGACCGGCCTATAGTTTCCCGGGTCCCCCCTCTTTCCCTTTTTAAAAATAGGCGTGACATTTGCTATCCTCCAATCTTCTGGCACCGTGGCTGTTTTGAGGGACAAGTTGCATACCTTAGTCAAGAGATCTGCAACTTCATTCTTCAATTCCTTAATAACTCTTGGGTGGATGCCATCAGGGCCCGGTGACTTATTGATCTTTAATTTATCAATGAGGTCTGAAACATCTTCTCTTTTAACCTCTATCTGACTTAACTCCTCGGTCAGGAGGGGCCGTTGGGGCAGCGGTATCTGCTCAAGGTCTTCTGCCGTGAAGACAGATGCAAAGAACTCATTTAATTTCTCTGCCACCTCTAAGTCTCCTTTTATCTCCCGTTTCCCTCCCTCACCACCCAGAGGAAGGGAACCCGCTTCTCTGGCGGGTTTCCTGCTTTTAACATATTTGAAGAAGCTTTTATTATTCCCCTTAATGTTGCTGGCCATGCGTTCCTCATAGTCTCGCTTGGCCTCCCGTATCACCTTCTTACATTTCTTTTGCCACAGTTTATGTTCCTTTTTATTCTCCTCATTAGGGCAAGACTGCCATTTACGGAAGGAAGTTTCCTTGCCCTTCACAGCCTCTCTAACTTGGCTGGTTAGCCATGCAGGCACCCTCCTGGATTTAGTGGAACCCTTCTTTCTTTGCAGTATACACCTCTGCTGGGCCTCTATTACTGTTGTTTTGAGCAGCCTCCATGCACTCTGGAGAGATTGAACTCTTTTTACCCTCCCTTTCAACCTCCTTCTAACCAGCCTCCTCATTTGGAGGAAGTCCGCCCGTCGGAAGTCAAGGGTTTTTGTTAGAGATTTGCCTGGTATTCTTCCCCCAACGTGCATGTCAAAACGGATCGCAGCATGATCACTGTTCCCCAATGGCTCAGTAACGTTTACATCTCTAACCAGGTCCTGCATACTGCACAATATTAAATCCAGAGTCACCTGTTCTCTGGTGGGCTCCGTGACTAGCTGCTCTAAGCCACAGTCACTTAGCACGTCAAGAAATCCGGTTTCCTTATCGTGACCAGAACACAAATTGACCCAGTCAATATGAGGATAATTGAAATCCCCCATGATTACAACCCTGTCCTTCCTTGTCACCTCCCTGATCTGTTTCCTCATTTCAAGGTCCCCATCCGATTTCTGGTCTGGAGGACGATAGCACGCCCCCAGTATTACATCGCTGCACAAGCCTGGTAATTTAACCCACAGAGATTCTACGGTGGAGTCGGACCCACCTTCAATCTCTACTTTGCTGGATTCTATCCCTTCCTTAACATAAACGGCCACCCCACCTCCAACACGTCCCTGCCTGTCCCTCCTGTAGAGTTTATAGCCCGGGATTGCGGTATCCCACTGATTCTCCGCATTCCACCAGGTTTCCGTTATGCCCACTATGTCAATGTTTTCCCTTGTCACCAGACATTCCAGTTCTCCCACCTTTGCTCGTAGACTTCGGGCATTCGCATAAAAGCATTTGTACACGGAATGTCCCAGGATGGGCTGCTTATTCGCTCCTTTGTCCCCGCATCCTCTCATTGTGCCAAACTGTCTATCACATCCCATCACGCTACCTTTCCCAATTTCTTCTCCTACTCTGCCTTTGTCTTGTTGTTCTCTAACCTCCCCATCTTCATCCCATAGGGATGAGGAGTCCCGAACCGGATGCCCCTCGGCTCCTGTCGGCCTTCCCCCAGGGATCAGTTTAAAAGCTGCTCTGCCACCTTTTTAATGTTATGCGCCAGCAGTCTGGTTCCATTCTGGTTCAAGTGGAGCCCGTTCCTCTTGTACAGGCCCCGCTTGTCCCAAAACGTTCCCCAGTGCCTAACAAATCTAAACTCCTCCTCCCTACACCACTGTCTCATCCACGCATTGAGACCCCTGGTCTCCGCCTGCCTAGCTGGCCCTGCACGTGGAACAGGTAGAGCACTTCAGAGAACGCTACCTTTGAGGTCCTGGCTTTTAGCTTCCTGCCTAAAAGCCTAAATTTGGCCTCCAGGACCTCCCAGCTACACTTGCTCACGTCGTTGGTGCCGACATGCACCACAGCCGCTACCTCTCCCCCAGCTCTGTCTACTAGCCTGTCTAGACAAGAAGTGATGTCCACAACCTTCGCACCAGGCAGGCAAGTCACCATGCGGTCCTCACATCCGTCGCAAACCCCCCTCTCTATGTTTCTAATAATCGAATCCCCCACTACAAGAAGCCCCCGACCCCCCTTCCGAGGAGTATCCCAGGAGTTACAGAGTTACCTTCGTTGAAAAAGTCAGACCAAGGGCCAGTATACGCTCTCAGTTTGCAGCCAGACACAATGTGGTATATGGTTTGGCAGGGAAACCCACAATCACACTGTGGGGCAGATACTAATCCCCATTTAAACACTGAGTCCTGACAAACACCATACAGGGTATGAATCCTGTTCAAATTTTTCCAGTACTGGCAAGGTAAGTTGAAACCTGGCACCTTAAGTGTAGGATCGCCTATATATCTACCTGTTTCTGGGCGTTCGACTGCCCATTTAACTTTCCATTGGGCATTGATGTTAAAATTATTGTGCAGATGTTGTGCAAGTGCCAGAGAAGACTTCCTGATTTAAGCCTACCAACTGATAGATGAGGATTAATCTGTATAAGACTGAGGTAAAGGAGTAATCTGTACAAAACTGCAGTCTTAAACAATATTTGTCTCATAAGGGGATTAAAAAATATTTAAAGTAAACAATCCAACTGTTCTATATAAGATACATAGTTCAATGAAACTGCACCTCTGTTCTTATGATGCTTATCAGACAGGAAGCTCCCCCTCTCTCCGATATCTTCATGATGGGGCACACAAAATGAGACAGAGGACAGCTCCACCACAATGGCCCCTTCAAGGCTGAAGGGTCTGCATCTCCTTTCCACAAACAAGCACTGAAGGGAAAGCTCCCAAGAGTTTGTTCCACTCTAACCCCCACCCCCTGCACTGTGAATATGATAACCAAACAATGCTACTACTACGATGAAAAAGGGTCAGAGATTGATAACAAGGTCCATTGGGAAACGACCCAGAGTTTCTCTCTCTTTTCTTTTAGTTTATCAGGCATTTGGCCTTTGACTTTGGAGCTAGGGAAAAGATTAACATTAAAATTATGTAGCATTCTGAAGAGCACACCATGTGAAGTAAAACCAACGAACATCTTTTGGGGTATATAAGAAAGAGATATATATTGGCTTGAGTTTAGTTATTTACACTGACATTTATTTTTAACAAGGTATTAAAAGGGTATCTTGACTGTGTTATGGAGTTTGAACTAATGGTATCATTCTAATTTTTATATAATAGATGGAAATTTTCAGGCCACTTGAGCTTTTGTGCTAGCCTTCAAGTTACATGGGTCAGTCAGTGTGCCTGGATGGGATTATGGGGATGGGCAAAACAAACATATGCAGGGGCAGGAATGAAGCAGAGAATTATTATTAGCTATTATTTATTTATTAACAGTATTTATATACCGCTTTTCAACAAAAAGTTCACAAAGCGGTTTACAGAGAAAATCAAATAACTAATGGCTCCCTGTCCCAAAAGGGCTCACAATCTAAAAGGATGCAAAAGAACACCAGCAGGCAGCCACTAGAAAAGACAGTGCTGGGGTGAGGAGGGCCAGTTACTTTCCCCCTACTAAAAAGAGGAACACCCACTTGAAAAAGTGCCTCTTACCCAGTGAGGCACTTTAGAATTGCCTAAAAGAGGTCCATGTGTCAGTTAACCTGACTAGCTATCACAGGTGTTTGCTACTTGATCTTCCCAATCTGGGACACTGTAGCCATGCCCCCTTGTGTGGCAAACCTGAGCTTTTCCACTGAGCTATGGCCCCATCTGTGTCGGTCCCCCATTCCTTGCCAAAAGCCTGTTCCTTTCACAAACACCAACATAAATGTATAATGTGCAGTGTACTACAGACTGTGTTAATTTTTTGACATTACAGCAAGAAACCTTTTCCGAAAGGGCTATCACCTATAGATTCTATGTGTTTACTTCTATGTGTTGAAGGTATTAGATTAAGAAATCACTGATCAATTGAGTTATTGACTTGTGGCTAGAATGGTAATTGCCCTGTACTGCCCTGCCTTTTCCCTTCAAAAGATGGTGGCTGTGTGTGAGCTGCCAGGGATTCCCCCTGACTGAAGAGAACCCTGCAGTTTGCAGCTGCAGTTATCTATTGCTATCCTCCTGTTTACTGGGTTCTAAGAGCAGGTCCTGGAAGCTAACATGTCTGTGAGAAGGGTATTTAACAGCTCCATATATCATCATGGCATTCTTGCCATCATTGTGAATTGACTGGTATCTTCTATACATGGCAATGGTATACAACTGCTGGGGCAACTGCTGACAACTGTGATTTGGATTAGTGGATGGTAGGAGATGCTGGATTAGTGGGTAGTAGTGAGTGGATTTAGTGGCTGGTACTGGCTATCAGTGTTGTTACATTAGCTTTTTGACTTTCCAACTGAGTGCAAAAGAAAACTTGCCATTGTGGCATGATGGTGTAAACTGCTGGCCTAGTAGGATATAAGATCAACCTGCTTAGCTGTAAGCATGCCTATGGTTTTTGGAATTAATGGGCCTTACTTTTAAGCAAATATTTAAGATCAAGGAGATTTCTGATCCTACCTTGACTTGCCATTCTAGATCCTTCCATGAGAACAGTACTAACATTCTAGAACTAATTGTTTGAAAAAAAAATGAAGGCACCTATTAAACAGCCTGCCACATAAACTCTGAGACTAGATGGTGAACAAATTAGGTATGAGAGTTGTGATAAGTAAAGCTGTAATCCCACATACATTTATTTGGGAATTTATTTATTTGGGAATAAATACCACTGAACTCAGAGGCACATTACTGTGTGATGATGCACAGGAGACAGCAGCAATTCATCTCAAGTAAGTTATTAAACCAATGAACATTGATAGTGGGGGGGGTACATATGCACTAAAGAACGTGTGTAAAAAGCAGGTCCATAAATTATTATTTTACTGTACAAAACTATAGCACAGCTGTTCTAAAAAAAATAGTGTCTTACACAACTACAGGCATTTACAGTAAAATTCCAATTCTATGGCATTCACAGTTGCTCCTGTGAACGCACGGTTGCTTCTGCCAGGCCACAAAAATTGCTTAATGACAACTCAAATGGCTTGAATGTAAATTCAGTAATAGTGACCCTGTTGCAATAGCAGTGCAGACACTAAGGGCCCAAATCCTATTCAACTTCCCAGTGCTGATGCAGCCATGCCAATGTGGTGTGTGCTGCATCCTGTGGTGGTGGTGGAGGCAATCACAGAGGCCTCATCAAGGAAAGAGAATGTTTGTTCCCCTAACTTGGGGCTGCATCACTGCTGCATCAGTGCTAGAAAGTTGAATAGGATTGGGCCCTAGATCAGGGATCATCAAGAGCAGGATATCACATCCTGATAATCCAGCATATCTAATAATCCAGCACACCTAAATCATACTGCCAGATTATTGGAAATTTACTTATTTATGTTCTCAGATATTGTATGTCATTGGTGTAGACAAGGGGTGTCCAAAGTTTTTGGCAGGAGGGCCACATCGTCTCGCTGACACTGTGTCGGGGGCCGGAGGAAAAAGAATTAATTTTCATTTAAAATTTGAATAAATTTGCATAAGTTTACATAAATGAATATATTAAAGATGAATTTATATGAATGAATGAAGGTCTTGCAATAGCTCAAGGCCCATAAAAAACCTTGCACAAAGCAAGACCTTGCACAAAACCTTGCACAAAAAAGGCTTTCTTTTGCTGCTGCTACTGCATCACAGATGTGAAACACCAAGCAGTGGAGGAAGACCTCATCCCACAGTTCACGTGAGAGGTCAAACAATTGCCCTCACACTGAGAGCAGTTGCGTCAGGCCAGTGTGGGCTCCCAACAAATCTCTGGAGGGCCAGAGGCTCATTGGAGACTGGGGACTCCCTGAGGGCTGCACTGAGAGGCCTCGAGGGTCGCAAGTGGCCCCAGGGCCGGGGTTTGGGCACCCCTGGTGTAGACAAATTACCGCACCAATAACAACATAATCAATAGCTGAAGTTTTGCAAGAGATTTTATATTTCAGGGGCACAGAATCAATGCAGTTGCATTTAGTATTATTAAGGGTGCAATCCAAACTGCGCCGTAAGGCACATTTGCGCCTCCTTATGAGGAAACTGTGTCCACGCAAGGAGTTGCGTCAACACACAGAGGCTGAATCCACCAAAAAAAAGGCAGGTGGCGGGCTGCCCCGGGGGCAGGCAGGCAGGGAGTGAGAGGTAGGGCTGGGATCCGGCAGTTATGCCAGATCTCAACCCTGTTCCCAGGGAGAATGGAGCGGCTTCAAGCCACTCTGCTCTCCTCAGATTTGTGCCACCTCTAGAGGTGGCACAAGTCCGAGGAGACCCATAGGGGCCAGCAGCCCTTACCCAGGGGTAAGGGGAAAGGTTTCCCCTTGCCTCTGGCTAAGCCACTTCTGGCTACTATCCTGTGTTGGATACAGCGCAAGCCTCCTGATTGCCTGTTCTAGCACAGGATTAAACTGCGTCCTTAGCCTTCTTGCCTCAGCCTAGTTAGTAACAAGTAACTCTTAAATAACATACTGGATTTTCAAAATTAGAGTCTGCAGGCCTACAAAGTTTGGACCCACTCCTAACTTACAGCTAAGGATGCAGATGTAAATCTGCTATAGTGAGATGCACATATTTAAAATGTTGGAAAGGTAATGATGACAAACTAGAAAATTTAAATATTTTGCTTTTACATCCTTTCTCCCCATTTTTTTAAACTAAGCAGAGCTTTTAAATTAAGCAGAGAATAGCCTCCTACTCAAAATAAATTTTGGGAAAACCAGAGTTTTAAATGTATTTCATGGTTCAACAAAGTTTAACCAATACTCAAGGCAACACATGTTCAGAACAGTTGATAATTTAATACCAAAATACTTTTTAAATAGAAGTAAGAATTGTTACAAGATTTATAAGCAAATAACTGGGATTACTTCTACCTTCACATTCTAAAATGTTGCTAAATTGCATTTTACAAAAAAAGAGAAAAGCTTTTTATAAAAACCACCTCTTAAGAGGATTAGTTTAAAAAGAAACTGTATGAGAATGAGCCATGAAAAGTTTCAGAGTAATAAAATATTCAGACTAATAAAATGTTCTGAGGCCCAGAGACAAGGAAAACATAAATGTACATTTTGCTAATGACAAACACAGAAAAAACCACATGTTTTAGACAGCTCTTTTTCTGAGGTAATAGAAGTCCCAACACAATGCCTGAGAAATAAAGGTGACACCTGTTTAAAGCAGCCATCTGTCCCTAACAAGTTGAAGAAATCAGAGTCCTTCCACCTAATGTTGGGTCTCCGAAACACAGAGCCATACTGCACCTGGGAACACTTGTGCAAATACAGTACAGTCCACAACCATCAGTGCTTGAATTCCATAAAAAATGCCATCTATCGATTATTGTAAATATTGGGAAAATATAGATGTTTACATGCAAACACACAGTTTTCAACAGCTAATATTCCCCATTCTCAGACAAGATGAATGGCTTCATTCATTACCAAAACACACACTTCGAGGGTACTTAAAATAGACCTTTATTCATTTGGCATAGAACTTGACTTAAAACAGCATCAACAGTAGTTTTGAAAGTTTGCTTGAGTCCCTTTCACATGCATGATTCACTACAATCACCTTAAACACAGACACCACCCCCCCCAAAAAAATTAACATTTAAAGAAATACTGTATTTTAAATATCTAAGAAGTTGCCTAAGAAGGTGGTTGTTTCATGGCAATGCCCTCCTAAATACATTCACAGTAAAAACATATTACCAGCATATTACCACCATATTTTTATTAACTAAAAGCAGAAAAATGACAAAACTGAAGGTAAAATACGAAGATGCTAATTATTAGGGAAAAGAAGCATGAGTTTAGGATAATCTTTCCTCTGTTTTGAAAAATCACTCCCATGTACCATTCATTCACTGATGGCTAGCTCGCTTGGGTAGTTCTGAGGAGATCCATTGCAGGGTGGGAGGCTTATGGTGAGGATAGGGGATTTACCCCTCAGAAGTTTCTCATTCAACCTCTCCCCACTGGATATAGTACATGTCTTTTCAGGTAGCTACATCAGCAAGGGGGAGAAGGATAGGATTGGGCTGTAAATTAAGGAACATAATTCAAGTTCATTTTTAAATCAGACAATCTGTTCAAAATAACTTTTAAGTTACAGACACTATAATGCAGGGGTGGCAAACAAAAGGATGAGGCCCCCAGATGCTCTTTATCTGACCCCCGTTATAACAGAGCTATCCCAGAGCCGTCCTTATAGCAGTGCTGCTTCTGCAGAGGCATCACTTCAAAGATCACCTCTTGGCTGCTGAGCTGGAAAGTGACGCCCCAGGAAAAGCAGCACTGCTGGAAAGGTGGCCCGCATGATAATTGGGCTCTCCCATATCTTGAAAATATGATCAATATTTGCATTTTTTCTCTTCTATCATTTGCAGCTAATGAGTTTCTGAGAAAAAAGTGCTTATTTCTGACCCTCATCTGCTTGATGATGTCACTTTCTGCTTAATTATGTCATTTCCAGCCCTCAGCAGGCACCATGAATGCTATTTGGTTTGCTATATGAAACAAGTCTGACACCTCTGCTCAAATGCATCAGACTGAAATAGGAATCAAATAGCCATAAGAGCACAACACAGAAAATATCAAATTTGAAAGATTCTTATATGGCAGTCCACAAGTTCATTAACATCTTGTCACTAATTCAGCTGCTAGACAGGTCAGATCTAAGGTACAGATGATAGATTTAAGAAAGCTACCTACCTAATTTGACAAAGGAGATTAGCTCTTAATTATCATAAACAAGCTTTTATGATCTCAAACTAAGTTTGAGGTTCCAAGATTAGTATTTATGATGCTTGAAGTTATCTTACAAAGTTTACCAATATGAAACACCTGTATCTTGTGTTTTTGCATTTAGAACACATTATATTTCTTACTCTTGTTATTAGGAGGTAGACTTAAGAGAATCTAGATCATCTTCCTATGAATTTTCCCAAGTTCATGATATACTACAAGAGCAAAAGAACTTTAATTTCAAGAAAGCTAAGTGCATCAAATATGACACATTCTAACTTTTTAAATTTATCAATTTGCACTTTATAAAAAAGTTTATTTCCAATAACCCAATCATGCTTTGTAGTGTTGCACCACTGCAGCAAGAAGCATTACACTATCCTATGCTCCAGTATAATAAAGAAAATCTTTAAGATCAGATCTTTAAAATAACTACTTAGTTTTTAATTTAGACAGCTTTAAAGAAAAATGCAATTAAAATATTTTGTGAACACAGAAAACATCAGTGCCTAAAATTCAGGAAGGTTATTGAGGATTATATCAGCAGATGATTTAAAATGCATGCTTAATCACACTTTTTCAGTACCATACTCTAAGCTAGTTTCATATTCTATACATATTTTTAAATATACAAATTGTTCTTGTAAAGATAAGCAATATCTGCTATTCTGCTTGATAAGTCATTAGTAACATACAAAAAGTACATAGAGAAACAATCTAAAATATGAAAAACAACGTGTTAGTAGTTTATGAAAAAAACAGGAGACTGTACCAGAATTACCATAACCAACAATAAAATTGACCCAAATATGAATACTGTTATTGGCATCCCAGGCCCTGAATTCTTGTAAGCCAGGATGTGGCAAACGGGGTATGAAACGTAAAGTACAGGAACAGCAGTACTGTACTATATATGTATGCTGATGCAATCAGCTGCACCTGTTACAGGTGGGAGTCACGTGACTTGGGGAGAGATGTGTGCAGAGTCACGTAGGCTATGGTGGAGTGGTGCAATGCGCCACTGGACAGCCAATCAGAAAGGGTCGCAAGACAGTCTTGTGACTATGAGGTCACCCTATTCTGATTGGCTGGCCCCGGTATATATAGGGGCAAGAGCAGACACCAAATGTGGGTTGCTGTGGTGGAGTTTCTGCGTGTCATGCTGCTGGTTTGTTCTGTGACTTGGACTGTGCTTTATCGTGACTGTGCCTCTCTGTATCCCTGACTTCTGGACCTTATGACTGACTACTCTTCTGCCTGCTCCTTTTACCAATACATGCTTCTGCAACAAACAAGACTGTGTCTGTTCCTTTGGCTCTGTTTGGGATCGCCTGCTTCTTGAGCTGCCTCTCTACGCACCCGTGCCACTCTGCTATCCGGAAAGCAAGGGCTATCCGCCCCTGCTGCCCTGACACTCATCAACAAGGTGTATATTTCCTACAATATTTATTATCCAATTCTATACATACCTACTTGAGAGAAAGCCCCACTGAACTGAATTGGACTTACTGCCAAACTGACATGTACAGGACCGTACTCCTAGGTTTCTACTATCTACAGCAACAGTTTCTAAAAATCAAGCCAACCTAGGGAAGATCAATAACCAATATATGATCCAGTGTACACATTGATCAGTTCAGACATCACAAAACATAAGGATTTAATCCTGGCATTGTATGAGGTCACCTGGACTCAGGTATGCATATTTCCCCCTTCCTTTAACACAGGAGGGCAATGATTCTGCTTCCTATCCTAGCACTATGTTCAAATGTTGCGGCTCCTGGGTTATTTATAAACCTGGATTGTTTATAAATAATCAATACCATAGTTTCAGTTCCTGGTTTGTTTGCAAAGTCAGTTTATAACTAGCCAGAATTCACAACATTAAGATATCACAGCAGAGCAAGGGATGTCACACAAAAATTGCTATTAAATCCTGATTCTGCGTAACATCTGAACAAGGTTTATGACAATAACCTAGAGTTCCATCCACACAAGGATTTTCCACTCTTTTTTCTACAAACTCTGCATACATTCAGTGTGCCTCTACACACAGAGATTATCCCATTCGTAGAAAAGCAGTAAGTTCCTGAACACACAGGGCTCAGTGCACACATCAGAGCCAGGGGATCATGGGCAGGGTTTTTAATGACCGCAGGTCCCCAACTACAGAGACATTTTTCTTTACAGCCAGCATTAGCACATGTGCTTACTGTTAATGGTTAACTGCAGAAACACAAAACATACAAGAAGTTTTGCACTGGTGTCACTGAACACTGACTTGTACAGGTTTCAGAACTCTAGCCAGCATCACTTCCACCAGGGTCCAACACAAGTGAAGAGGATTTTGAAGACTGGATATCTTAACTGCCTTGCCCTGCACCGGAGAGAAGAAGATACTGTTGCTGCACAAAGCTCCTAATCAGCAGCTGTAGCATCAAGCTTTTGGTGAAACAGTTGAGCCTTACTTATATGGAAGAGCAGTCATCCCCTGAGTAAGCATGGCTCAGCTCTTCTCCCAAAGGTTTGAAACTGGAGCTGCCAGCCAAAGTGAAACATTGTATGCACTGGATCCTCCTCAGCACAAGGTCTGGCAATTCATTAAGTTATCCAATCCCTGTAAGTTCTCTTCCTTTACTCACCACTTGTACTGGACTCTTGTGGAAATCTTGCTGCTCCCTTCTACAGAATTTCACAATAAGCAGAGAACAACTTAGGTATGCCACTAACTATATGCGCAATTCGGGTGACAACTGAGACTAAAAACCTTACATATGGAAGGGAGAGCATAAGCTAGAAGAAATTTGGATACATGCATAATACATTCCTGAGTGACCATACAAGAATGTATGGTCTTAGGTGCAATTTCAATAACATAAGTTATGCACACCCTAAAAACATTTATATCTCAACTAACTCAACGTATAACTACTGCAGTAAAAAAAATTATTTACACTTATTTGTAAGAATAATTTGTACAAATAAATGTAAGTGCACAAGTAATCGTTACAAAGGATCAATGGATCCTTGGACCAATGGATAATTCATTACATTTCCACTGCTCCTGTGACTACAATGGCTGCCAGTTCATTTCTGGGCACAATTCAAGGTACTGCTTTTGACCTTTAAAAGTCCTATATGGTGTGGGACCAGGGTGTTTGAGGAATCATCTTAAGTGACCCAACCCATCCTAAGAACAGCTATGGGGACCCTGCTGCAGTGCCATGCTTGGCAGAAGCCAGGTTAGCAATGAAGAAGAGCAGGGTCTACTCTGTAGTAGCATCATTGCTATGGAACTCTCTCCCAGTAGGACTAAAAACTATTCCCTACCTGCTAGCCTTCTGGTGAGTCCTCAGAACTTTCCTTTTTCAACTTGCTTTTCCCTCTTGAATAAGTTGTCTCAGCTGTTTGCACTGTATTTTATATTTTCCATATTTTATTTTGTATGTATGTTAGTTTGAAATATGTTGCAGTATTATTATTGGTTTTTATGCCATTTTATTTCATAATGATGCTTTACTGTTCTATTGTTTTTAATTGGTTTTACTGTAAGCCTCCTGGAGTACCTATACTCTAGGGCAGTCATTCTCAACCTTTTTGTGGCTACGGCCCCTAAAGAGCTCTTCTCAGGTTCCAGGGCCCTCTATCAAACAAGGATACAACACGAACAGATAAACATAAAATCATTTATTATTGAACACCAAGAAAACTTGAACATTCAAATGTGCCAGGGCTCCCCACAGGGCCATATGGCTCCTGTTGACAATGGCTGCTCTGGGGGAAAGGTGGAATATGAATCCTTTAAATAAATTAATAAGTAAATTTGTCTTGGGAAAAGATAAATATCCTTTGTACATCATCAGTTAACCAAGGAGGAGAGGACAATTTGGGGTAGGACTGAATTTGACTGGAAGCAGTAGTTCTCTTTGGTTAGGGCAGAGGAACTGATGAAAGAAGGGAATTTAATACCTTTTCAAACCTTTGCTTTTTGAACTATGAGTTCAGAAAACAATACAACATGCCCTGAGCCCTTGAAATAGGGTAGAATAAATATTGTACTCAATGTCCCAGGAAACATAATGAGAGCAAGGACTCTCATTAGTTTTAAACATAGGCTGGATAAGTTGATTAGCACTATTGTATAGGGCATCTTAATTTGATGCTTCATTAATAGCCTGTGGAGAGCAACAAGAAATAACCACATTTTTTTTTAAATTGCAGCAGGAATAAAATGGAGGCTGGGTAGATGGAATTTTCACTTGTTATGATAGATTCAGCTTAGAGCAGGCATGTCTTACCTGCTAAGACTTCAACTTTAGATAGTACATGAGTATGAATCCTGATCCATAGTGGCCAATTGTGAGGAATTGGACACTGCTAAGAAAACAATATCAGGATTAGTGCTCTGGTGCTAATGTCTAATTTTGGGGACTTAGGGTTGTACATGCACAAAAACATGCTCAGGGAAGTGAACATCTATGGCAAAATAGCCTGCTGCACCTGCCAAAATTCCACTCAGAAGAGTTGGGAGACTCCTTCAGAACAAACTATATGGGCCTGCCATTTTTGGAGAGATTGCACAAGAAGTGGGGAAGTCAAACACAAAGTGGAGAAGTCAAAGTGCAAGAAGTGGGGAAGTCAAACAGTTGTGCCTTTCATTCGCAGAAGAAGGACTTGGGAAACAAGGCTTAATAAATAAGAATACCAATTATAAAATTATAAAAGAAATTCCACTTCCAAACCACTACACAGGCATGAGCGCTTGCACCTCAGTCTAATTACTGTTGTTGGTGAACTGTTGTTAGATATGGGGACGGGGAGTCAGAAATTATAGGACAACTTTTTACTAATTATGCTCAACAGAGAAGCCAAATCTTATACCCTCTTGCTTTCACACAAATTTCAAATTTCACACAAATTTCAGTGCCTGAAGACTGATTACTGTATGGGCTACAAAGGCAATAATCAAACCCCTCTCCTACTATTATAAAACCAAAATTTTCATCTAAGGACAACAGGTGGATGCAACCAAGAGGAGAAAAAAAAAAGAAAACAAGCTTTATACTAATAAAAATATACCCAGAAATGACTACTAAGTGGATTCACTGTTTATACTTTTAAAAATAGAAAACAATTTTATTCAATGTTTATGTGTCAATATTAATGGGGGAGGCGTATTTGTACGATATTCACAATTGTATAATGGTTCAACTGAATTATCTTCATGAAGTGATCAGATACCTTTAACATAATCTGTGGGCAAATAGGCTAATAGAGTAAAACTATGACACACAAGTCTTAATTCAGAAAATAGTCCTACCTTTACCAAAGCATTAATTATCTAACCTGCTCTGCACTTGACAGTCCCAGGAATAATAGACACTGTCACATTCTTCAGGGGTTGCTCTGTCAGTTAAATCAATATCTTTCTGTTGGCACGGATACAAGGCAAAGCCTATTCAATACATGTTTCAGAAATGTGAGAAATAACAATATTCACAATTAAATTAGTCTCCTTTATACAAAATCAACCAACTTAATGAGAACCCAGTTAGAAAACATTAGCATCTCCCCCAAATAACATTAAGGAAAAGGAATGAAGTGACAAAATCTTTTAAATCATTAGCATTTATGCAGCCTAATCCTATGCATGTTTTCTCAGAGGTAAGTCCCACTGTTAAAGCACTCAGTTTAGTGCATACAGAGCTGCAGTCTGATCTTTATATAAAGATCAACATTACACATTGATAATTTGGTGCCATATTAGAGGGATCAGGTTCAAAATAACTGAATGCAACAAAATCTGCCCCAGTGAGTAAGTATCAGAGAGCACCTTTTGTCCAAAAACAACTAGCAATTAGCATATGCTGTTACTATGAATCTACAGATACTAACTTGCAAAATAAGGACTGCATAAATACACATTTAAAGTTTACAATATTCATAATTCTTTATGGTCAACTTAATTTCACTTTGAGCACTACAGGGAAAAGCAAAACACACACACTTCTAAAACCAAAGTAATTAAGAAATAAGATTTCGGGCTACATTTTCCTCTTTCTTCCTATTATTAAATACATAAGGCCTCATAAACAAAATGAAATTTGTTCAGAAGAATGGTCATTGGGAATTAAGAGGATGCTTATAAAAACATAAAATGCATTTTCTATCCCAGTTAGATGCACAGTCAAGGTGAGTACACTACAAGCCCCCATAAACTCAATGCACTAAAATTGGATTAAATCACAACTTACAAAAGTGGAATTTCAAAAAAGATTTCTCCTAACAAGTTGGCAAAATAAACATTCAGTTGCAGTAGGGTGTTTGAAGAACAGGAAGGTGGGATGCGACACAAAGAAGGTAGTTTGCCTATGAATGAGCAAGTTAATGACCATAAATCTGAAACAACCTGCACAGGAGGTTAAATAAATAAATAAATAAATAAATAAATAAATAAATAAATAAAGCACAAATAAAGCACAGGAGAGCCTAAAAAGCCAGCAAAGAAAGGATGATCAGGAGCAAAAAAAGTTCACAAACACCTGAGTTATCCAAAGCCACACAGTTCCAGCTGGAGTCTAAGGCCCACACACAAGTTTCAAGAGAGAGAAGGCAACCCCATTTTCATATAGGGCAAAATTTGGTCTGTTGAATTCCAAGGAAAAGCCAGGCAACATAAAACATGGACTGCCACCTGATTTCCCTTCTACAAAGAATAGGAAGCAGGTGCCTTTAAAACACACACACAAACCACAACACCATCCCAGACACAATTATCTTGTGTAGACCAGAAAGTGTGCTACCCTCTTCTCCACCACCAATCCTCCATTCTCAAAACCCTTGGTACAAATAATGCCCCCCTTCCCCATCCAAACTCCACCAGATCACTAGTACAGCCACCATCAGAGTACAGGAGGGAAAGGGGGGTTGGAGAGGAGAGGTGGGGGGCAAAAACAGGCCGGGGTGGAATCACTCACTCACTCACTCACACACTCTCTCTCTCTCTCTCTCTCTCTCTCTCACACACACACACACACTCTCTCTCTCTCTCTCCCCCTCTCTCACTCACATACACACTCACTCACTCTCTCTCACACACACACACTCTCCCCTCTCTCTCACACTTATACACACTCTCCCCTCTCTCACTCACACTCTCTCTCACACACTCATAGATACACATACACACAACCACCTTCCTTACTTCCCACATGCAGGGCTTCAACCCAGCAGAGCGGTCGCAGGCCAGCCACTCGCTGGGAAATTGCCCGGGGAGGGGTGCACACAACAGTCATATTCACCTGGGCTGTGGAGGGCTGTGGTGTTGCTCTTGCTGGTGGAGGTTGTTGTTGTTGTGGGTGATGAGGAGGAGGAAGGGGGTGAGGATGGGGGTGAGGAGGAGCAGCAGCAGGAGGAGGAGGAGGAGGTGGTGGTGGAGGAGGAGGAGGAGAGGAGCCGTTGTTGTTGATGGGTAACAGTCGCCAGGACTACGGTGACTATGGCGCTTGATTCACAAGGCAACGGTTGCTATAACTCACAAAAGGGAGAGAGCGAGCGAGCGAGAGGAGGAGGAGAGGAGGCGGCGGCCCAGCCTCACAGGCCCGGAAGAGGCGGGGCTTGGAGAGTGACTGACAGGCGCGTCTCGCTGCCGCCGCCTCACAGAAAAGGGGAATTCGGGACTCGAGTTCCTCATCGCGCCCGTACTCGGCGGGGGAAGGAGTGGGCTGTTCTTTCGAACGCCTGCATGCGCGCGCCACAGGGTGTCTCGCGCGTCTACTCTGGGAGGGGGTCGTGTGTGACGGTTGGCCAGTGGCGGTTATTCACCCGGCACAACTGCGCGCGCGAGGGAGGGGCGGGGCTAGCGACCCTGGCTGCGGGACGGGGAATCTGGCAGCCGTTCCGTTGTCATATCCGGCTGGGAGGGGGAAAGCAACGAGGAGAGTTAAGTGTCCCGGATGTGAAGAGCAGCTGAGGAGGAAGGCGTCTCCTGCGCCTCAGTCGCAGTCAGAGCTGCTCTGCGCTCCCTTCTCCGCAGGCTCGCGCGGGAGAGGGTCTGCCTCAGTGGGGGCCTGCCCCCTCCCCCAGTGGTGGTGTGAGGCTTGGCTGCTGAAGCAACCGCCATTTTGTGTGGGGAGAGTGCTGGGGGGGCTCGTTCCCCCCCCAGAAGGCATGAGGCGGCCTCCAGACGTGCAGTAGGGGACAGCTCTTGTCTCATGCAGGGACGTGTGGTGGGTGGGGAGGCAGGTGAGGCAGAGCCTCCCCGCCAGAGTCCTTCAAAAAATGCTGCTGCCGTGGGAGGCACCCAAGCACCCACAGCCCACGTGCAGTGCGCATGGGCTGTGGGTGCTTAGGTGCATCCCACGGCTGCGGCGCTTTTTGAAGGACTCCGGCGGGGAGGCTCTGCCTCCCCAACCACTACATGACCTCATGCACATGCCGCCAAGAAAGACGAGGAGACTGGGCCGGTTCCAGGTTATGGGGGCTCTCAGCACATGGGCACTGCCTATGCCTCCCAGGCAGGGGCGTGGCTGTCCCTTGCAGGGGCAGCTGCCATCTCAGCCCCACCCCACTGGGGGCAGCCCTCCAGGTATGACCTGAAGTCTCCAGGACAGCCATTTTCAACCACTGTGCACATTGGTGTGCCGCAAGTGGTCCACAGGTGTGCCACAGGAATTTGGGGGGAAGGTCACTTACTATATGATATTCTAAGGTCACTTATATGATAATTTATAATTATAAATAATATATAGTTTTTTATATATATGCAATTATAATATTTTACTAATATTATATGAGAGAGGTGCGGTGGCTGAGTGGTTCAAGACACTGGGTTGTCGGCTGGAAGGTCGGCAGCCCAGGAGTTCAAGACGCCGGTGTTGCGGAACGGGGTGAGCTCCTGCTACTTTCCTCAGCTCCTGCCAACCTAGCAGGTCGAAAGCATGTACATAGATAAATAGCTACCACTTTGGTGGGAAGATTATAGTGTTCCGTGCACTTTGACATTTAGTCACGCTGGCCACGTGACTGTGGAAGATGTCTTCGGACAACTCTGGCTTGGAAACAGAGATGAGCACTGTGCCCTAGAAGTGGACATGACTGCAGAGGAAACTTTGACCTTTCATTTATTATTAGAGCCAATGGGGGGTGTGAGCCCCCCCCCTCACTGGCAGCATGGAGTGCCTTGTCAAAAACCTGATGGTGTGCCTTGATAATTTTAATGCCTTGTCAGTGTGCTGTAGGATGAAAAAGGTTGAAAATCACTGCTCCAGGAGTAGGCATCAGTCTCCCCAAGTGACTACTGAAAGCAATTCTGGAGATTTTAACAGGGCCTTTGGAAATTTTCAGCATTGCATTGTGTTGGAAAAAATACATATCTAGGAATAGCTTTGGGCTGAGTTGGCAACCCTAAATGGAGAGGATTGGGTGCATGATGCAAGGAGTGGCCTCCCATTGCTCACCCGCCTTCTCCCTCAGGGAGTCCCTACCTGCTCACTTGCCCTCTCTGGGTAGGATGGTGGGGAAGATTGGGCTCAGCGGGACTGCTTAGAAGAAGCCAGTGAAAGGAGGAGGAGGGTGCTCCTTGCAGGAGCTGCTGACATCTCAGCCCACTCACACACCTGCACTCTCCCTCTGGACAGCCCAGCAGTGGGAATTGGCCCAATGAGACCAGTGCTCTCTGACATGTTGCTAAGAGAGCAAGCAAGCAAGCAAGCGGAGGCAGTCTCTGGTGGCCATGTTGCACCCATACCTTTGTGCTATACCACCCAAAGGAAGAGCAGCTAGAGGTAGAAGCAACTGCAGTCTTCTCTCACTTGTTTGCCTATGCTTTCTTTGTCAGTGGTCTGAACATAAGAACAGCCCACTGGATCAGGCCATAGGCCCATCTAGTCCAGCTTCCTGTATCTCACAGCGGCCCACCAAATGCCTCAGGGAGCACACCAGATAACAACAGACCTGCATCCTGGTGCCCTCCCTTGCATTGGCATTCTGACATAGCCCATTTCTGAAATCAGGAGGTTGCACAAACACATCATGGCTTGTAACCCATAATGGATTTTTCCTCCAGAAACTTGTCCAATCCCCTTTTAAAGGCATCCAGCCCAGATGCCGTCACCACATCCTGCGGCAAGGAGTTCCACTGAGTAAAGAAATATTTTCTTTTGTCTGTCCTAACCCTCCCAACACTCAATTTTAATGGATGTTCCCTAGTTCTGGTGTTATGTGAGAGTGTAAAGAGCATCTCTCTATCCACTTTATCCTTCCCATGCATAATTTTGTATGTCTCAATCATGTAAATGTATGTCTAGCAGTGGGGATTTGTACCCCATGAGCCTTTTTTTTGTCACTGCTGCTAAGAGGAAATGGGAAGAGGTGGCACCTTACGGTCTAAATATGGTGTAGTAGAGACCATTCCTTACTGTTGCAGTACCCAGAGAAAGAGGGACAGGAGCATCTGTCGCCACATCTTGCTTGCCTGCCTGCCTTTATGCTGCAGTTGGCTAACCTGGCCCAATCCATGCATTCCAGAGGAAGAGTGCAGGAGAGCAATTGGAAGCTACTGCTTGCAAGCATCAATCACATGCCTGCTTTAGTGAGTGATAGGCAGCTGTACTACCTCCACAGGCAGCAGCATGGGGGGTGATCTACTCAAAGGAAATCTCTGCTTGTGGTGGTGACTGCTACCTCTCAACGGCTGATGGTTTCTGAAGTACTGGGACCTCAGCAGCTGTCTGATGGTGCTGACCCCTGATGCCTCATCCATGAAAAATTAAATTTGTCAGCCTGCTAATTCAAACTAGCAGTCTGCTTTCTTTCCATACAATGTTTAGTTTTGATATGAACTCATGAACTTGATTTATACTGAGTCAGACTATTGGTCCATGTAGTCAGTGCTACTTGAGTAACAGCAGGTCACCAGGTTTCAGGCACCTTCAGCCCACCCAGACGTGTCAGCAAACCTGGGCCCTTCTGCATATAAAGTATGTTTTTTACTACTGAGCACATTTCCTTCTCCCAGGAAGCTTAACGGCCAAAGAGGTAACCTAATTTGTATTTGTGATTGAGAGTTGGTTGAAGAAGTATTTGCTATTCCATGTTAAATACATACTATAAGGTGTCAGTTTATTTGGCATAACAGATATGGAGAAGACAAGTCTGGACAGTCAGCAATATAGCAAACATGATAATGCTTTGTCTTGGGAGAACTGTAGTTGTAATCTAGCAGAGGGTTCAGCCCACATGCTCTGAATGGGTGAAATGCTGTTGCTCAAATACTGTTTTCAGTTCTAGTTGCCGCACTTCAGGGAAGACATTTAAAAGAATCCAACAAGAAACACAAAAATTATGAGATATCTCATATTATGACATATGAAAATAGGCTGAAGGAGAGATTTATACAATTTGTGAAGAAAAGACAAAGGGAACCTGACAAGTGCTCAGATACATGAAGTGTTGCTTTAAAGAACATGGGAACAAGCTGTTCTTTCCAATGGGACACAAGACATGGATTCAAACTAGCAAAAAATAAATTAAGTTGAATGTGAGAGAGCATTTTCTAATTTTGAATGGTGGGACACTGGAAACATGTCTTAAGCTGTGACAAATCACTGCAGGTCTTTTAAAAACAACTTGGAGAATTTATATTATCAGCCCAATTCAAACTAAATCCTGCTCCTACCAATGTAGCTGCACCAATGGTATGTGCTGTATCCTGCAGGCAAAGCAGTCTGGAGGCCTCCTCAAGGCAAGGAACTTTTATTCCCTTACCTGGTGTAAGCCACCACTGGCCCAATGGGTGTCCTTAGATCTGTGCCTGCTGTTTTGTTGGTGCAAGATTGAGAAGAGTAAGGGAGAGAGAAGGGATGGGGTTAGGATTTGACACACACCAGTTCTGCCTCCCATCCATCCCCTACACACCCCCAAACCCCAGTTCCTCCCTCATTCTGCCCACCCCCTTCTGCACTGGCAGTAGAAGTAGAAGATCCAGAGGATGGTAGTGATGACCCTAACAAAGCCAGCTCAGGGTTGGTCAGTAGACCGTGAATTTCACTGAGCCCAGGAAAAGGATCCCAGTTTGGAGAAGGATCACAGCAGTGAGTGAGTTAGTACCCCAAGATAAAGTGGCAAGGGGGTTTATGGTGGCAGGTGAGCCTACCTGGATAGGGAATCCTGCTGACATTTGCTGGTACCCCTAGCCTTCTGAGACCTGGTGCTCTGCCATGCCCACAATATGAACTGGGCTGGGCACCAGGGCTCTAAGGACCATTAATCATATTCTCAAGCCATTCTTTTAGCCCTCCCTTCCTGAAAATGCGAAACAGCTTTGTCTCGCATGCCCCATATGCCAGAAGGAAAATACCCAATGTCCCATTAAGACTCTACTTTGCCAATAGTGGTTACACTCTTTAAGAGAATACAGTGGATTTTATAGGGTCTCTGCCATGCACTCCATAAGGGCTTTGTGCACAACCACCCTGAGTAACTGACACACAAAGCCCCAAGTGGGGAAGTGTGTCTGGGTCTGAACTTTCCCACTGTCCAGGAACCACTGCACCCAAACTGAGAGCCAGAGGCTGACATCCAGTCTCCCACCCTCACATGGGTCTCCAAACCATTGTGTTGCCCATACCACACTGGATCCCAATGCCTTTCTCATGGGAGGTTGATTCATGCACCTAGTGCACCTAGGGAAATGTTCACTTTTAAAATGTACATTTCAATTTGAATGTCCATTGTCTACTTGAACCTACTATTTTTTGTTTAGTTATACTTTTATACTGTAGTGCACTTTCGATGAGCATCATGAGCATTCCAGCTATTCTTTCAAGTACTAGCCAGAATGAAACCTGCTTGCAGCCCAGATGGAAGAACGTTTTGATTTTAAATCTCAAACCAAGACAGGAGTTAAGTTGGGGGAGGACTGATATTTCATAAATCTGATTTCTCCCCATATTTTGCTGCCTATATGTGCCATACTTGCTACCTCAACCTAGATAGTGAGACTCCTTCATAATTCTATATGCAGCAGATCCATATAGCTGCAAAAATAGAACAAAATGTTTTGCTGGTTGCATTATATCTGTGTTGCATTTCACTAGGTACACAGAATCTGCTGCTAGAAAGAAGCATCTACATGGAGCTGACCTGAGCTTCTGCTCTGCTGGCTGGGAGGATCAGCACCAGCTGCATAGGGACAGCACTCCACGTGGCACACAGATGTTGCCTTCAGGAAATACTGTGATTACATTTTCCAAGATTTTGTTTGCAGTTATGAGGTCTCTCACTTAAAGAATTCTGAAATGTTCACTATTCTCTCAATTGCAGGTGTAATTCCATCAGTTCCTCTTCCAGTCAAGTTGCCATTAACTTTTTATCTTATGCAGTATTCTTGCTTATTGGTGGAGTGTAGATAATGCAACCATTAACCTGTTGCCCATTGCACAAGGGCAACATTAGATCCTGAATGCATACTTGAATGGTAGTGTGGTGCCAGATTAAGATATCAGAAAATTAAGTGTAGATGAAATTATCATTACTGAACATTTGAAACATATAATACTAAATGGTTATGCATATTTAGGGCTCAATCCTAAGGTCTCCAGTGCCAGTGCTGTGCTTGCAGCACCAGCGCTGGGTGTTGCAAAAGTCCCATAAGGCATTTCACTGCTGGTGGAAATACACAGTGCTTGTAGAGAGGCCTGCGCCATTCAGTATTAGGCCTCTGCACTGGCGGGACACCGGGCAACAGGAAGGCTTTTTGCATAGGGGGAGGGCATAGAGGGGGCAAAACTGGTGGGAGGGAAGGTGGGCCAGAGGGCAGATCAGGCCAAGAAGGGGGGCAGGGACAGTGGCAGAGGCTGCCACCATATCCTATCCCCCCTCCTGAGCCATGGAGCCTGACAAGGATCCCTCTGCTCTGTGTCAGCTCAGAAGCTGGTGCAGATTGGAATAGACCCATCGAGGCCACTGGAATTTTACAAGGGGTAAGGGAACCAATGTTCTCTTACCCTGAGGAACCCTCTGGTGACTCCCTGGCCTTGCGGAATACAGCAGCGGCCATTTCAGCGCCGCTGTACTGCACGGCACTAGCACAGCATAGGATTGGGCTGCCTGTTAGGATTGGGCTATTAGAGTCAGTGCCTGATTTTTCCAAGAAAAATAGCTGAAAATTATTTCACTCATTCAGTAAACCTAAGTGCAGACTCTCCAATGCTGCAAGAAATCTTTCTCTAACACTGTTGCAGTCGTACAGCATATACACTGCCATACAGGAAACATATGAATTACATCTTCCTTTATATAAAATGTTTTGCTTGGATTTTGACTTAAATAGCTAGAGAAGAAAGTACTACTTAATTCCTGAGAAAGCTTTCATGTTTGTAGTTGGAGTAAAGCAAACAAAAATGAAATGAAATCTTCACAAATTAAAATTTAAAATCAATAACTCATTCCTAGCAGTGCATATAATTAACCTTTGAAATACACTAAAAAAGTCAGGTAATGACTTCATAATCACTTGAAGGTTAAAAGCTAAAGATTTTTTACAAGACAATACAGACAGAGTTTAATTATGTTTTTGTCAAAGTTATTTGAGTTAACATGGGTACTCTGCATGACCTGTTCTATAACCAACACAAACTTATGGCAGATATTGGGGGATTTTCTCTCTTCTCCCTTGACACTAGCCTAGTCTGAGGCCTACAGTACAACCCTTTGACTTCAATGGAATTTACTGTTAGGTAAGTGTGCATAGGATTGCAGCCCTGCAGTAAAATCCTATTTATTTCTATTTTAAAATATGTTCAACTGAATTTAATGGGACTTTCAGGTAACTGTGTATAAGATAGGAACTCTAGCCTGGTAGTCCCTACACTGTTCAATTCCTTTAACTGCTCTTGAGCACTATAGAACACCTTGCTTGTTAGAGATCAATAGTATTTTAAGGATTAGGAAATTCGTACTTGCCAGGGATAGCATCAAAAAGGAAATGTGTGCAAAGAAAGAGCTATATCATTTAAATTCACATCCGCAGTTAGCATTTCTGGGCTTTCCTTGTCGCCTATCAAACTGGGTTCATTAGAATATGGCTGTTCCAACCTCAGATCAACCCTCAGTTGATCTTCATATATTGAATGTGAAATATCTTAAACCTATTTAGAAAGCCTTTGGGAGGACTTAGATTAAGTTGTAACTTGACCAATAAGACAGTCAAGCCTTCTTGGTCTGCTCAAGTTCCTACACTGACCATAGGGAGGCATGTGGGTAGTCCATCCATAATGCCTGCTGGCAACCATGCTGAAGGTACAGGAGAGGAATAATCAGTACTTTTGGACCTGTCTGCTTATTGGAGATGCAGGAAGACATAATGGGAATGGGGTTTCTCCTGGATTGCAATTGTGAGGAATAAGGTTCAAAAACCCCTCCTCAGCAGTTCCAGTCTCACCTGACCTGGCTACTATGGACTAAAGAAAAACTAGGGGCATCAGGGCTAATAAGGCTTTAAATATTATGTGAGATAACAAAGGGGAAACAGAACTGCTCAATTTCTTCCTCCCCTAAACCAATGGAAAACAGAAGGGCTTCAAAGGTAAAGTGAAACTAAATTATAACAATCAGGCTGACAGTAATACAGTAATCCACTCTAAGCAATCAGCTTTTTGAGAGAAAACAGGAAAAAATTTGTCTAGAGTAATCTGAAGATATTTCTGACCAGAAAGAACAGTATTTACTAATGTCAGTCCTTTAGTTTAAATAAATGGGATGTAGGCCACTAGAATGGCCTCATAGCCCAAGTGATGAACGCATAATGGTAGCTCTGTTCCATAGTCCTTTTGCAATGTTTAGCATTGTAATCAGAACCCGTATATATTTACCCACACTTTTGACCAAGGTTGTAAAAGTAATTGGATGTACTGAGTAATTAGATAGAAAATTAGATCATAGAAAGGTAATTATGTCCTTTAATCCTGGATTTTATGTTTTTAGCCATTATCCAGGACTTCTAAGTTGGCCCCTGCAAACCAGATCATATGTTTTGTTTTTTCCATTACATGTATCGTATATAGTTGCATGAGCATGGATTAAATGTTCATGCTCTTACTTAATGCATTTTAAAGTGCCATGACTAGAGATCATGTCAAATGCAAAGTATCTTTGCTTTTTATGAAAGGATACAAAACATTGCAGAAATACTTAAGGATCACAATTGCAGTTGATCTGTGAACGGAGACAGAAGCCACATCTGCAAAGTATTCTGTGCAAGCTTCTGCACAGAAGGTAAGTATAAAAATAAACCCGCTAGTCAGAGTTCTGCCATTAACACACACACACACACTGAGACCTGCACGTATGTGATTATGATGAATGCATGTATTCTCCTTAAAGAGGGTATTATACCAGAGCTATGTTGTCAATCTATAACTATACATATTCTCATGACAAATATATTCTGTTATGTTATTGAATACAAATATAGTGTGTATTATAGATGGTTTTTAAAACAATCAAACAAATAAAAAGAGGGAAGTTCTGTCAGTGGCTTTTAATCATGGTAGCTAAATAGAACCTCTATGCACAGAAGCAGTATTCCTTATCTCTTAAGACCTGACAGTGGAGTGAAACAACAGGGGTTCCAGGTTGGCTACTGACAGGGGTGCCACTAGGGGGTGCAGGGATTGCAGCATGCACCAGGTGTATACTCTCAGAGAGGGTGACACCAAAACACCCAAGCCTCCTTCAGTGTTAACTATGAAAGAATCGTTGCCGGCTACTGCTTTGGGTTGCAAAAAGCTCTTGGTAATCTTTGGCCCGTGACTTTGGCCTAGTTGCTTCAATGTTCTCACTAATGAGTGCAAATAGAAAGCATTGACAAGGACATTGCCACGCGGGGATTTTTGTTGGATTGGGCTGCCTGCCTTTTGCCACATTGTCCACAGTTTCCAAGGTACATTTGTATAACTCTTCCTCCTGCTTTCTCTCATATTCTTTCTGGTAGTGTACTCAGAGCCTAACTGCCCATTGCGCTGGGACTGCTGCGGCACCAAAACGGCTGCTAATGCATCTTGCGCACAATGGGACAGCTGCCGCTGGCTCCCCTGGGTAAGGCAGGTAGCCCCACAATGGGGCTACTCAATTTTGTGGCAACCCTTGGGCTACCATAGAATCAAGAGCCTCCGTTTTGGACCCACAGCACCTCCAGTCCCATCTCCCTCTTGCCCCTCTCCGTCCCCTGGCACAACTCCTCCCCGCCCTCTCCCTGCTCTTTCCTGCCCTGAAATGCCTCCTCCCTGCCTCCCTCCACACCCTCACCTACCGCTCTGCCGCCTGGCGGTTTGGGCAACTGCAGCACTGAGCTAGCACCAGCACTGGACTGGCTCTGGGGGCTGCAGATGTGCCTTATGGAATGTTTGCAACACTCGGCGCCAGTCCTAAGAGCTCAGGATTGGGCTCTAAGTCAGCAACAAATGCTACTGAATAGAACAGTGATTTTCAACCTTTTTCATCTCAGGGCACACTAACAAGGTACTAAAATTGGCAAGGCACACCATCATTTTTTTGACAATTGACAAGGCACACCATGCTTTTGGTGGAGGGCTCACATCCCCCAATGGTCCTAATAAATGACCCCCAAATTCCTGCGGCACACCTGCAGACCATTCACAGCACACCAGTGTGCCACAGCACAGTGGTTGAAAATGGCTGGAATAGAATGACAGCCCAATCCTGACTAGCACTGGTGCAGCAGGGCTGCGTGACCCAAGGCGTATCCAGCACTGGAATTGGGCAGACTGGGGGTCTTCTCAGGGTAAAGAAAAAACTTGTTCCCTAACTCCATGTTAAGCCCCAGCCTGCTCAAGGGGGCTACGGGGAACTGTGCCAGCAAAATTGCTGGCATAAGTCCAAGAAGTCCCATATAGGGCCTTCAAGCCTGGGAGGGAGAATAGGATGTGATGCCAGCACTGCTGATCCTGCCTCCTCCCAGGCCTGAACAGCCCCTTTCCACTCTTCTTCATTACACCCTTCTCCTCCCCTGTTCAGCACTCCTCCCACCCCTGCATTGCTTGGTGGGAGCTTTCTTATTCTGTAGGGCAATGCTTCTGGATTCAGCGCCAGCAGGAGGGCACAGGGCTTCCAGATGGCACTGCTTACTCGGGAGGTGCCACAGCATGCTTTACAGCACATTTGCTACATCCTCCACCGGCCAGCAATTAGAATTGGGTCATAAGTCATATTGTCTGCTGGAGCAGCAAAGCATCATAGAACATGTCATACTAGCATTGCAAGGACATTTTGCTGGCATTGCTACAGGAAGAGATATATACCAGCACAAACATTTAGAACTAATGTGTAAACCCATTTAAATCCATCTTAATTGGTGTGTGCAGTGGTCTATATAAAAACTCCTTTGAAAATATCAAGCATTTGATTTCAACGATACAGTTTAATTTCTCCAACTGCAAATTGGACACAATTTTTTGAAAGGAATTGTACTTAACTGCTAAAACTGTTGTGAACTTTGGACTTCTGATTCATAATGGGAAAAATAATGAACCCAGAAAGCTTTATTTCAAGACAGAAGCTCACTCAAGTGCCTTTGCATTCAATACACTGATTGGGCACTGAAATTTCAAGATAAGTTCAGTTCAAGGTGTTTGATTTGCAATGCAGGGACACCCTATTTGTAGTTGCCGATATGTGACACCATAATTATAGACTTCTTATTAAAATGTGGTATCATTCTTCACCCAGAAGAAATAACCTTTAAAGAAAGAATCCTAATTTAAACCAAAGATTGATGTAAGACAAGTAGTGCTAATGTGAATAATAAAGATTTATTATAAAATAGTAGTTCCTGACAAAAGATTTTAAGTGGGGTTAATTATTAAACATGCCTGTCATGGTTGTTAACAAAAAAAAATAATAAAGAAAAAATCCTACATCTAACTCTTTGTGATACCAAAACCTAGCATTCAGTGACAAAATTAAAGCTTAGTACAGAAAATAATACCCATGAAGTATTTATGTAGAAATTGGTATGGATACATTAGGGTGAACAGAGGCAAAAAAGGGGCAGCTTGCCATGGCTTTATACTGCAAGGATGGGAAAAGCTTTCACGTGAACCAGTTTGAAAAGAGGCAAAACTTTAGACCAGCAAGGCTTTCTCTTGCTAGGATCTTCAGATCTCCTTCTTGTTCTCAATGAACTCTCTGGCCTGGGTTGTGTTGGTCTGCTCTTTTTCCTTTTCCTGTACCTGCCATAATCATTGCTGGGATCTTTCCTATTTTCCTGGCTTCTTTCCCCCTTCTCTGTAGCATAAGAGGCCTGCCTTTCTCAATCCCTGCTGTACATTGTTGCAACACGCAGCTGTCCAACCACTTCTGGGAAAGAGCAAAAATACATAATTAACTGACTGCCCGATCTTATCCCCCACCATTGGCACGGATGAAACATTGCTGACAGAGCATGTGCTGCATCCATTGGTGAGGGAGGGGTGATCAGGAGATTTGCCAGAGGTAAGTAAAAATATTTTATACTACCTGTGTGGGAGCCTCCTGGTGGTCTACGGATCTCCTCGGACCGATGCCAGCTACATAGCAGGCATAAGTCCAAGGAGAAAAGGGGGGAAGGAAAGGTTCAAAAAGAGAGAATAAAATCCTGGTACAAGCTGGTATCACACAGATCTCCCTCCCTACCCTTCCCCGCCCTCCCACACCAACCTCCACCTTCCTTTCTCCTCCATGCCCAAAACATGTCCCCACCAACTTGCCAGCACAGTGGAGCCTCTGCAAGCCACTGCTGCCTATGCCACACCACTGCCCATTTGTGGCAGGGGCTTAGAAGTGTGTGGTGGCAGCCTAGCTTTCACTAGACCATAAAGAGCCTTCTGCTGCCAGAATGCTACTTATGGCCATGCAAGGCTCAGATGGCATTGGGTCCTGACTGATCTTCTAGGCAGAGGTGCAATTTAGGAAGAGTGGAAGGCTTTTGTCTTCACAAGGTTTCGGACTTCAGATGTGTGATCAGACTTCCGGAGCAGCCTCTCCGTATTCTATGCACTAAATCAGGGGTCTCCAAACTTCTTGGCCAGAGGGCTGCATCAAATATCTGACATGGGGTGGAGGGCCAGAAAAAAAATTTAAATATAAAATTTAAATAAATAAATTAGAGATGGAACTTAGATGAGTGAATAAATGAATGAATGGGCTCATTCATTCAACATCTGGCCCTCAGAACCCCCTCCGGACAAAATCAGAGCACAGTTCTGGTCATGTTCAGTTGAGTGGGTCAGAGGCTTTTAGGGGACAAGAGGTTGGCCGTAGGCCAGAAAGAGGCTTGCTGTGGGCTGCATCTGGCCCCCGGGCCGGGGTTTGGAGACCCCTGTACTAAATGGATACATCATCTCCTTCACCGCTACCACCACATTCACATACACACACACAGAAATTTGAAATAATGCTCCTGGTCCTGGACTAACTTAGCTAGATGATCCTGGACCTAGCTTCAGCTTCAGCTGCTGGAAAGCCTGAGAATGTCTCCAGTATCCTTTTGTGTTTTTTTTATATCTTAAGGGGCCTTCAGGAAGGATGCAAATTGCCTCATTCCAACTGGATACTCATATTACTGTGCAAATGCAGGCAATTCTGGCTGGAGCCTCCTAAATTCCTGACTGCCAATACCCCGCTAGGATTTGGCAGCTTGACCTCAGTGGCTCTCTAATGGGAGGGAGGGTCCTAGGGCAAAAGGCCTCCAAGGGCCCCTTAATAACATCGTCCCTATGCCCATGGTTCCCAAACTTACCATGGCCATGGCGCCCTTCTTTCACAGCAGCCTCTTTTCCTGGGCTCCATCATCTTGGATTGGATGAGATGTCATGCAATTCTTGCAAGATGTCACATAAATCTTGCAATCCCGCACAATTAAAGATGGTGGAGACAGGGAGAACCAGGATGAAGAAGGCACCAGGGACATTCCATGACAATCCTGTGAGTTTGCTGTCAGACTCCATAGCACACAGGTTGGGAACCACTGACCTATGCTTTGGAAAGTGCACGTATGTGGCAGCTACACCTCCTTCCCAGTACCTGGGAACCAGGTAGCACACGGACACAAATCCACTTTTGTATTGCCACCTGCAGCTACAGTGGTGGCAGTGAAGAAGGCACCTATCCAAGCAATGATGGGGAGCACCTATCCAACCACCTATCCAAGCAATGATGGTGAGCAGCACCTATCCAAGCAAGGCACCTATCCAAGCAATGATGGAGAGCAGCTGCTACACCATACCATCCTCTTTTTCCCCTGGTAGCAGTTTCAATTCCCAGGTGCCCTGGCCTTTGAAGCTGCTATATCTGAGCAATGGGATATCTGGAAGTTGTAAAATGGTGCTGAGGGAAGAAGAGAATGGTCTGCTGTTGCCACTATTTCCCCATAGTTTCCTAGCTGCTGCTGCTGCTTCCCCACAATTGTCTGGTAAGCAGCCTCTTGGCCCTACCTCACCAGCCAGAGATGGGAAGCAAAGGTAGCAGCAAATCCCTACTGCCCCAGATGTTGGCTGGGCTTGGCTGCAAGCCCTGGAACGGTCATAGACCCTTAGGTGTGCCCTACCAGGTCCACTTGTGGTGCCCCTCTCCACCCAGACAAGCTGGGAATAGATCTCTGAGTGTGGGTTTTTTTTTGTTGGCATAGCTCTCCAGCTCTTACTCAAGAGCTGGTAAGTGTGCCGCAAGAGTAGTGGCCAACAAAATGAACTCCTGCCATTTCAGCCTTGAACAAGTTCTGTCCAACACCTTATGTAACCAATAGTTCAATGCATTGAGTCTGTTTCTTTTTTGCACCTTCATTACTCTGGTTTCTTGAGCAATCATTTAATATCTCAGACTAATTCTATTTTGCCTGATACAAAGCAAATATGCTATTCTCTTTTATGTTTTAATATGATGATACATTTTAAAAAATCAACATTTTACTATTGGATCTTCTCTGACATATATTGTAATATTCTGTGATTGGACTCATGCAAAAAAAGTTTAATCAAAAGATTTTAAAAGTAATATCATATGTTGGCTCATTTGATTAAATCCATATGCTTCATTTCTTAGGATAATGATACAATGAACTAATACAAAGATATTAGTTTACTTAGTGAAATAGTTATTTTCAATGTATTATCATTTTACTGTACTCCAAATAACTTTTCAGTTCATACCTACTAATTAAAGTGTGATTGCAGACTAAAAAGTATGTAAAATGAAATGGCACCTTAATTATTCAACAGATTTGCTCCACTAATATTATTTGAATCATGCTAGGAGGCTTTCAAAGTCGTGGCCAAAGATAGCTAGACAAGAAGGGTAAGGAATTGTCAGGAAGTTCATGTCACTGAATGGATCTTGGAGTACTATTGTGTAAATAGATCTCTGTGCAAAACCCAAGATCACTTCAACACAGAATGAAGGCAGAGGACCATTAAGTAGTCTAATCCATTTCAGTGATAAGGAGAATCCAAAATTTGGGGAAGTGGTAAAATTGTCCTCCCCACTTGGCGAAATTTTACATAAGACATATTCTATACCCATTAGTTATTATCTGTATTCCCCCACTGTCTGTGTCCACTCTGGAAAAATCTTACAGTGTATTTTACAGGGTGATTGAGGGTACATTAACATGAGTGCCTCTTTCTTATTTATTTATTTTACAATCACGTATTCCAGAATTAAGATCTTCATGGTCTTTTGAAAGGCTCCATGTACTTAGCTATGGAACTGGGCTGCCATTTGTATGCTAGCCTGAGAGCTCAACTTGTGTTAGGAAAGTCTTATGCAAGACATTTTCATACTGGAGTCCTAAGAGCCCAATCCTATCCTACTTCCCAGCACCAGTGTAACTGCAGTGCAGCCCCAAGGTATGTGAACATGTGCTCTCATACCTTGAGGAGGACTCAGTGATTGCCCCTCCACTACAGGAGGCAACGTACCTCTCATTGGCACAGCTTCACCAGAACTGGAAAACTGGATAGGATTGGGCCCTAACACACCAATCCTAGCTAGGAGTTACAACAGTGGAACACAGACCCCATTGTCATAAATGGCCATATGGCAACATTGTTTTTATTGTAGTTTATTATACTGTAAGTCGCCTTGGGCACCCCATTGCAAGGGAAAAGGCAGGGTAGAAATCGATAAATAAATAAAATAGATAATGGCTGCTAACATTATGGTACCCCTATACAAATTAATGGTATTTGGAAAACTCTGTCTGGTCACAAGTTCTGGTCGACACATCTCAAGAAGGACATTGTAGAGCTGGTACAGATGCAGAAAGGATAATCAAAGTGATCAGAGGGCTGGAGCACCTTCCTAGGTGCTTAAGGTAAAGCTGCAGCATTTGGGGCTTTTTGGCTTAAAAAAAGATATTATGGGGCATGATTGAGATTTATATAATTATGTATGGAGGGACATAAGTGTTTTTTCTTCTCACAGTACTAGAACCAGGGTTCATCCAATGAAAATGGCTGGTGAAGGATTCAGTGTGGACAAAAGAAGGTACAGGTATAACCTAATTATCCATGGATTTTTCACTTGCAGTTTTATCTCAGCGCGATGAGAAGGGCCCTTTAAATTAAAGGAAAAAAGTCATTTAACAATAGCCTCATTAATGCAAGAGAGGGCAGCCAGCTGACAATCCATCAATCATTGTCTCTCCAGGCACTTAGAACAGCTTCACTCCAAGGCAAGCGACCCCTCCCTTCCCCGAGCATCTGAAAGATAATCACTTTGCATTGGTGAAGGGAGGGATCACTGGCTTGGAGTAAACACCTTTCTAAGCGCCTGGAGAGAGACTGATTGATGGGTTGTCTGCCTAATGACTCTCTCTTACATCACAAAAGCTAGCAAGGTTGTTTTTAAATCATCTAGCAAAGGGACATTGTTTTTTAAATGTATTTGCTTTAATGCAATTTTTGCCATCCATGTGAGTTCTGGGAACAGAACCCTCACGAATAATGAGACTCAACCTGTACTTGTTTTCTGATGCTTTTTTTTTCTTTGCATGTTTGCCTGCATGTATCCATGGTATGTATCACGATCAAGGCCGACCTGGTATGTATCACGGAGACCTGGTTGGGTGAGCTGGGAGGGGCTGGTCTTTCCCAGATTTGTCCACCGGGTTTCCAGGTACTGCAGCAGCCAAGGCTACAGGGGCGGGGAGGCGGGGTTGCAATGGTCTATCGGGATTCCATCCGTCTTACCAGAAACCCTGTTCAGCGGTCCACTGGGTTTGAGTGTCTTCGTGTTGTGTTGGAGGGGCGAGACAGAACAGCGATTCTGTTGGTGTACTGCCCGCCTTGCTGCCCAACAGACTCCCTGCCTGAGCTGACGGAGTTGGTCTCGAGCGTGGTGCTGGAGTCCCCCCGCCTATTGGTGTTGGGGGACTTTAATGTCCATGCCGAGGCCCCGGGAACAGCTGCGGCTCAGGATTTCATGGCCTCCATGGCAACCATGGGTCTGTCTCAAAGAATATTTGCCCCAACGCATGATGCGGGACATACGCTGGACCTGGTGTTTGCTGCTGGGCAGGCTGATGGTGATCTGGAGGTGGAGGATATTAAGATCACTCCTTTGTCATGGACAGATCACTTTCTGGTGGGATTTAGACTTGTTGCGGCCTCTCACCTCCGCAATGGCTAGGGATCATATTTATGATCCGCCCTCGGAGGCTGATGGATCCAAATGGATTCCTGAGGGCTCTGAGGGATTTTCCTGCTGCAGAACTGGAGACCCACCCAGCGCTCTGGTCGATCTCTGGAATACGGAGATGGCCAGGGCCCTGGATGAGATCGCTCCCGAGCGTCCTCTGCCCAGTCGCAGAGTCAGAGCGGCTTCTTGGTTTTCTGAGGAGCTGCGGATGATGAAGCGGCAGGGCAGACGTCTAGAGCGTCAGTGGTGAAAGACTCATACCGAATCTGACCGTACATGGGCTAGGGCCCAGTTGAGAGCATATTCTAAGGTGGTGGTGGCAGCTAAGAGCGCACACCTCTCTGCCACCATTGCATCTGCAGAGAACTGTCCAGCTGAGCTCTTTCGTGTGGTCCGTAGCCTTTTACATCTGGCCCCCCCTACTGGTGGGGAGGAGCACACGGAAGCTCGCTGTGACGAGTTTGCAAGACACTTTGCAGAGAAGGTCGATCAGATTCGGCATGACTTGGACGCCGCTGTGGGCATGTCTAGTGATGTCCACGGGGCACCTGTCTATCCTGCTATTTGGGATTCTTTTCAGCTTGTAGAGCCTGAGGATGTGGACAGGATTCTCTGGAGTGTGAGACCTGCTGCTTGCCCGCTTGACCCGTGCCCAGCATGGTTAATTAGGGCTGCCCGGGAAGGGCTGGCCGAGTGGACGGGGAGGGTGGTGAACTCATCTCTGAGGGAGAGGGTGCTCCCGCCTGCATTGAAGCAGGCGATGGTTCGCCCCCTCCTGAAGAAGCCCTCCCTGGATTCCACTGTGTTAGATAACTAACACAGTTAGTCTCCAACATCCCATTTCTGGGCAAGGTAATTGAGCGGGTGGTGGCGTCCCAGCTTCAGAAGGTACTGGAGGAAACTGATTATCTGGACCCATTCCAATCTGGCTTCAGGCCGGGGTTCGGGACGGAGACTGCCTTGGTCGCCTTGGTGGATGACCTTCGCCGGGGGATGGACAGGGGGAGTGCAACCCTGTTAGTCCTGCTGGACCTCTCGGTGGCATTCGACACCATCGACCATGGTGTCCTTCTGGGCCAGCTGGCTGGGTTGGGGCTTGGAGGCACTGTTTTGAAGTGGTTCCGCTCCTTCCTGGCTGACAGATCCCAGAAGGTGGTGCTGGGGGATGCCTGTTCGGCACCCTGACCTCTGAGGTTTGGGGTGCCGCAGGGTTCCATCTTATCCCCATGCTTTTTAACATCTACATGAAGCCGCTGGGAGAGGTCATCCGGGGGTTTGGAGTGGGTTGCCACCAGTATGCTGATGACACCCAGCTTTATCTCTCCTTTCCCCCTGATTCTGAGGAGGCGGTTGGGGTCCTGGATCGCTGTCTGGAGGTGGTTAGGGACTGGATGTGGGCGAACAAGCTGAAATTAAATCCGGATAAGACAGAGGTGCTCTTGGTTCGGAAATCCACAGCTCGGGTGCTGGACTATCGTCCTGCTCTGAATGGGGTTGCACTCTCTCTGAAGGAGCAGGTCCGCAGCTTGGGGGTTCTCCTGGATCCACAGCTGCTCCTGGAGTCCCAGGTGGCAGCGGTGGCCAGGGGAGCCTTTGCTCAGCTTTGGCTGATTCGCCAGCTGCGACCGTACTCGAGCTGCGCGGACCTGGCCACAGTAACCCATGCCCTAGTGACATCTAGATTAGATTATTGCAATGCGCTCTACGTGGGGCTGCCTTTGAAGATGGTCCAGAAATTACAACTAGTACAGAATGCGGCTGCTCGTGTGGTTGCCGGGGCACGTCGGTTTGACTCTGTCGAGCTGTTGCTCCGGCGGCTACACTGGTTGCCGGTTCTGTTCCGGGCCCAATTCAAGGTGCTAGTTTTGACTTTTAAAGCCCTTTACGGCTCGGGTCCGGGGTATTTGAGGGACCGCCTCCTTCCCTACAATCCGGCCCGTACAATCTTCTGGGGGGGCCCTTCTGACTGTGCCACTACTAAGAGATGTGAGAGGGGTGGCGGCCAGGAAGAGGGCCTTCTCAGTGGTGGCCCCCGAACTGTGGAATACCCTCCCCTTAGAACTGAGAACTGCTCCCTCGTTGCTAATGTTTCAGCGTGGACTGAAGACCTTTTTATTTCAAAAAGCTTTTAATTGTTGACAGGCTGGCTGGCGTTCTTGCTTTTTATATGAAAATCCACGGGGTTTGTTTTGTTTTTAGCTTTTAAATCATTGTAAATTGTTTTTAACTGTTTTTCATGTTGTATTTTTAAATTGTTTGTTAGCCGCCTTGTGTGCCCGTTGGGCAAAAAGGCGGGGTACAAATTAATAAAATAATAATAATAATAATAATAATGGTGTGGGGTGCATGCCAAAAAAAATAATGATGCAGATCAGTATTTTGGCATTTTAAAACAGGTTGATGGCAGGAGTGAGGCCTCAGGTCTCACAGAACCACTAAGGTTAGGTCAAACTTTGGATCGTCAGAGCAGTCTTCCCCTCCCTCACCCTGGCTTAGGCGAAGTCTTGCCTTTCTTTCTGTTGGAAAATTCCATGACCAGCTGCACCTTGTTGGAGCAGCGTATTTGAATTTGTTTTCCACCATCTTTTATACCATCTTGTACAATCTGTTTTCCACCCTTTTTATACCATCTTTCCTCCAAGGAGCTGGGTGGGGGCACATTTGAGGAGATTCCTGACTAGGAATAACAAAAGAAGCACCTCCAACCTTAGCTTGCCTTCACAACTCCATGGGCACACTTAATAAGAAGTTGCATGCTAGCAAACAAGATGTTTGTTGCCGCACTCTCAGAAGAATGCAAAACAATAGATGGATCCATCTTGAGCCAGGGATGCACCATCAAGGATCATCCAGAAACAAAAGAAGCACTCTTGATTGATGAGTTCACCCCACAGCAGCCTCTAGGCTTCCCTATGGGAACCCAAGATATTTAAAAGCAGGGTCATGGACCCCTTGTGTCTTCATCCATCCGTCTTTTTCCAGCTTAGCTGCTGTGGTCATACACCCACTGGTGCTGTGTCCGGCACTACCATTCCCTCAGCTATCCAAGAACTGCTATGCCAGCCAGCACCGAGGGCAGTATCAAACTGCTCTCTTTTTTTTCCAACCCCCTTCCTGTAAGTGTTGCCACAAAATTGCCACTCCAGCTCCTGCTAGGCTGCCTCTCAGAGAAACCCTCCCATCAAGAAAGTAACCTTGGCCCCCTTCCTTTGCTTCCCTCATTGGCACTAGCTAAACTATTGCTACTCTTGGGTTTGCTCTTCAAGTCCTTTTCTATCTTTCTCCCCACCTTTGAACTATGAGATCAGGTCTCTGCAGTGCTACTCTGTCTCCACAGACACAGACAGTAACCTTGACCTTTGGCAATCATTACTGTCACCGCACCATCTCCTGTCTTTTATGTGCAGTCACATTGATGATATTCTTAGGGTTTCTATCTTGCCCCCCTTTTCCTACAATGCGTGCATGAAATCTTAGGACTAAGAGCCCAATCCTATCCCCCCCTCACCTGCAGATGCATCCACACCAAAAAGGGATGTGCTGTATCCAGAGGGAGTGTGTGTGTGCGTGTGGATTGGAAGGCTTTGGAGGGAAAAGGGGAAGTATTTCCCCTTACCCCTTGATACACCTCTTGCTCTGCGATGGGTCTCCTCCTATTTTTTCATAGTTCAGAGAGATGCCTGAAGATTAGCCTCAGGCCTCCTTTTTATATAGACTCCCTTAACCATCACAGCAACTGCTCAGACAAGCTAGGTTTGCCAAACTGTGTACAGCAGCATACATCTGAGCAGCTGAGTTGGGAGGAACTGCACAATAGAAAAGGCAGCCTTCTCCTGCTGTAAGAAAGTGAAGTGATTTCATGGCCTGCCAAAGGGCTCACTCCTTGCCTGTAGACCTGGTTCAAGCAGCGATGTCAATAGGATTTGCATCACCCAGTGCAGGAGGCCAGTGCGTAACCCCCATGATGGATCTCTTCCCATGCAGTGGGCAGGGCAACACCCTGGGCGGTGGGAATGGTGAAGCGCCATTGCCCCCCACTGGTTTTTTGGCTATAACTTTGATAGAATAGAGATATTTCAACGTGGCTTGTTTCATTACATTCGGCATGAAATTACACATCAAAATATATGATGGTATCTTTCAAAAATACCAAGATTTTTAAAATTTTGGCCATTAGAGGTATCACCCCCACCCCCACCCCCATTCATGACACCTGGTGAAGCCTGCACCTGCTGCACTTCCTAGCGATGCCACTGAGTTCAGGTTATCAAGAGCAGAGACTCAGTCATGGTCTTTGCCATAGCTGGAAATGACGCTATCCGGCTTCTTTCTCTTCCTTTCCCCCACTCATTCTCTCCTCCTCTCCTGCTACTGCCAGCCTCTCAGTTCTTCAGCCCCTATTCCCCTACGTTCTTTTTCATTCCTTCTTGTCCCCTTCTTTGTTTGCACCATTATATGCCCCCTTTTCCTTGTAAGGATTTCCTCTTTCTCTTTTTTCCTAAATTGAAACTGCTACCATTTGGATCCACTTGGGAGAGTGATTTTCAAATACATTGCTTCACATTTAATTTTTTATTCCCCTTCCCCATTATTGCATTATTCTCTGTACAATAAAAGCTATCTATCATTGCATCTTAAATCCCTCCTCCTTTTCAAGCCATTCCACTGAGCTGTGCCATTGCACAGGGGAGGGCACCAGGATGAGGTCTCTTGTTATCTGGTGTGCTCCCTGGGGCATTTGGTGGGCCGCTGTGAGATACAGGAAGCTGGACTAGATGGGCCTATGGCCTGATCCAGTGGGGCTGTTCTTATGTTCTTATGCCCATTGTACTTGGTTTTTGCACTCTCATTTGGTTTCCCCTACTTGTGCATGTTACACAGGTTTTAAAAGAATGTCTTTTTTTCCACACAGCACATAATTAGTTTATGGAATTCCTTCTCTTCTGCTTGCAAACTTCCCAGAAGCAGCTGGTGGGCCATTAAAGGAGACAGGATGATGGGCTAGACCAGGGGTGGACTAGACCTTACATTTAAGGCCAGTGAGCCAGCTATGGCCCACAGAAGCTCTTTAACCAGGCCACATGATAATTGGGCTCTCCTAGTGCCACCCTGTCAGCAATGCCACTTCTGCTGAGGCTCTAGGAGGGAGAGAGGGAAGGAGACCTCAGAGAAAGCAAGGAACACTGTGAGGGAAGGGGCAGACCAAGAAGGGTGAGAGATGCTGTGAGAGTCCAATTATCATGTGGTCCACCCTTTTAGCAGCACCATTTCTGCCGAGGTGTCACTTTGCAGAGCACCTCTCAGCTGCTGAGCTGTAAAGTGATCTCTCCGCAGAGCACCAATCAATTAATTTCACCAGTTAGATTATTAAATTTTGCAGCTTTACTAAATAAGCTACTATTCTTACTAAGGGTGAAGGACAGGCATTTCAAAATGTGGTGAAATTCACTGCAGTACGATACTGCCCACCTACTGGCCCAATTGCACAATGAGGTGCATGTGCCTGCATGGCCCCCCTCCAGCACACCATCCAACTGCATAATTACAGCATGTGTGTGTATGTGTGTGTAACATCCAATCTGCCCCTCATTGCACAATTTAAATACTACTTTAAGGTAGAATTCAAATAATGTGGTGAGGAGTTCAGATATTCCACCCCCATCTGATTGTGCAATGGCAGGACAGTGCAGTTTTGTCAGTAAAGACAGATGTTTATAGAACTTTTTTGATACATAAAGTAGGGAGAGAAACAGTAGTTTAAACATCTGTCAAAATGCTGGGCACAGCAGCGGATCCGGCTTTGGACACTGCCTGGGTGTCATTTTAGGGGGATAACTGAGAGCTCGAAAATTCTTTGTTTGGGGGTTTGTTAAGAAAAAAAAACTGGGATATTTTCTGGGTAGATGTATTGTGTGGGGATACTAGTGCAAATCCTTCTGTCTCGCTCCACAAGAACTGCTGATTGACAGTTGGTAAATTTAAGTTACCATGGGCTCAAAGGTTGATTCAACTTGCACAGTTGTGTCTGTAAACCTGTAGGTAAGAAACTGCATTTTCCTGGCATTTCTAAACGATATTGATACTTTACTGCAGACTAAAAGAAATGTCCTATGGCCCAATGAGAAATCAATTTCCTTGGGGTACTGAAAGGTTTGCTCCTTCAGTTACCACCAACAGGGCCACTAAGACCTGGCATTGGGCCCAGGGCAAGATGCCTGATTGAGCCCACCTTCCTAAATTTTCCTACAAACAAGATGTTGCTACATTCTGAAAACAAGTTTTTAATAGACAGGAATCTGAGAGCCATTTGAGCTGCCCTGAACAAACTGCTGTCTCCAGAATGCATTTGAGTAATAGAAGTGCATTGAAAGTGCATTAAAGCTATAGTGGAAATGCAGTGCTGAAGTAACCAAATTTATTTTGTGATAAATTTTTGGACTATATGCAGTGGCTCTAAAACTGCAGGTCCAGGACCCACCAGTGGATCATGACTCAATTTTTGGTGGTTCACAAAACTGACAGGGTAGATTAGGCTATGTGCATCAAGGGTTAAACAAGCTGCTGGAGAGGAGCACTGCTGCCCAATCACCCTTATAGCCACACGCCTTGGCATTTATAAATTAAGTAGCATCCTCTAGAGCACGATTTTCAACCTTTTCCATCTCATGGCACACTGACAAGGCATTAAAATTGTCAGGACAGGTTGATGAAAGTGTCGACCCAATGTGCGGCGGCAGTGAAGAAGGCCAATTCTATGCTTGGGATCATTAGGAAGGGTATTGAGAACAAAACGGCTAGTATTATAATGTCGTTGTACAAATCTATGGTAAGGCCACACCTGGAGGATTGTGTCCAGTTCTGGTCGCCACATCTTAAAAAGGACATAGTGGAAATGGAAAAGGTGCAAAAGAGAGCGACTAAGATGATTACGGGCTGGGGCACCTTCCTTATGAGGAAAGGCTACGGCGTTTGGGCCTCTTCAGCCTAGAAAAGAGACGCCTGAGGGGGGACATGATTGAGACATACAAAATTATGCAGGGGATGGACAGAGTGGATAGGGAGATGCTCTTTACACTCTCACATAATACCAGAACCAGGGGACATCTACTAAAATTGAGTGTTGGGCGGGTTAGGACAGACAAAAGAAAATATTTCTTTACTCAGCGTGTGGTCGGTCTGTGGAACTCCTTGCCACAGGATGTGGTGATGGCGTCTAGCCTAGATGCTTTTAAAAGGGGACTGGACACGTTTCTGGAGGAAAAATCCATTATGGGGTACAAGATGTGTATGCGCAACCTCCTAATTTAGAACTGGGTTATGCCAGATGCAAGGGAGGGCACCAGGATGAGGTCTCTTGTTGTCTGGTGTGCTCCCTGGGGCATTTGGTGGGCTGCTGTGAGATACAGGAAGCTGGACTAGATGGGCCTATGGCCTGATCCAGTGGGGCTGTTCTTATGTTCTTATGTTCATTGGTTTTTTTACAATTGACAAGACACACCACACTTACAGCAGGGGCTTGCATCACAAATGATCTGGCCCTACTGACAAATGATCCTCCCCCAAACTCCCACAAAACACCTGCAGACCATCTGTGGCACACCAGTGTGCCATGGCACAGTGGTGGAAAATGGCTGCTCTAGAACCTCTAAAAAGTTTGAGAGCAACTAATACAGTTTGTTTTGTCATGGCCCTGGCCTCCTGGAAGCCTAGGCCCTGGGGATTTTGCCCCCTGCTCCCCTCTCCTCAGGCCTGACTACCAAATTAAGAAATGGCAAAAGTTCTCAGAAGTATAGGAAGTTCGAATGTCACACTTGAACTTTTGCTTCAGGCTTTGAGGCTTCTCAAGCACTTTCATAAATGTGCATTAAAGCCATGTCAACAATGTTCTTTTTTAGTAATAATCCATAACACTTCAGCAGAGAAGTTAAACAAAACAAAACAAGAATTTCTGAAATGTCAAGGGCAGCTTATGTAAATATTTGTAGCTGTCCAGTTAGAAACTGGCTAAAGCACTGGGGGAATTCTTGCTGAAATGCCAAAGGAATTCTTAGGACTTATCCAGATAATCAGTTCACAATATGTCACTCCTGCATTTAGACTTTGCACAATCTTTGTGAATCCTGCAGGTCCCAGTTCAACTGCAGTAATATCAAACTGTAAATGTGGGATTGACGGGAAAAGGAATAGCTTTGCAGTGGCAACTCCTCTCCATCCTTTTTGGAAAACACCCAGGATGTGAGCTTCCGTGCACAAAATGGAGGGCCGTGAAAAAAAGAATCACATTTTCCCTCATAACAGCACTGTGCACTTCAAATGCATATCCCTGAATCAAAAATTATTCCTTGAGGGAAAATGCCTGGCTCTTGTACAACACACGAGCAACAACTGCGTATTTATTGACTAAAAGTGTTCTTGAAAAGCTTTTAATGAGGGCCAATGCAGAATCCTCTGTTTTATATCCTAACTTAAAGAAACAGCTTCCAACATCAGGGCTTCCAAACATAGAGATTTTTTCTTTTCATGTTACCAATGTAATGTTTGTAGATTCTTGTGTATAGCCTGGGGTGCCTGAATCTTGAGATGAAAACACCTTCCATTTTTTCTTGTCTTTTCTCAGCATGCAAAATCAGTAGTAAGAAATACCAATCTGCCATCTCCGCTTATTGTTCTGATGCTGGCCTAGGGTAGATAACATCTTCCAGTTTGATTCCAATTAACATTTTAGAACAGGAGGGAATAATTAGATCATATTTGATTACAAGTTTCCAGGCCCTAGTAGGTATGACTTGAGTGAAATTTTTATTCCTGTACCCTTAGGCACAGGGAAAGTGTTTTGGCCTTTTGGTTCGAGCTGATATTCTCTGGGTTCTTACAGAAATGAAGTATAAATCAATGCAGAGATTACAAGTGGGCCAGAGGAAGACCAGCCCCCATACCTTTTCTGATGACCCCCTTAACTGCTATTTTTGAAGACAAGAGAATGGGGAACATTACTTGGCTAAAATTGGAGGAGTCAGGAGGTGATTTGTGGAGGCATGTTAAACACTGTATAAATCTGGCAGGCTCAGATAAGATCAATGACATTTCACAGGGAGGGTTACCACATCTGTCCTGTTTGAAAATTATGATAAGATACTTCAGCCAGGAAGACTGCCACTTTTATATAGTCAAATGGAAATACACAGGTGAGTCATTGGACATCACGCTGGCCACTGTGGGCCTAATTCTATCAGGCCCGCACCGGCCCAGCACCAGCACTTAGTGTTGCAAACATGCCATAAGGCATGTCTGCAACACGTACCGCCAGGCCGGCACCAGCTCAGTATAAGTCCATGCTGAACCAGCACTGGGTGGAGGCTGGTCAAACACCACCTGGAGATCTGGGCAAGCGCCAGGAGGTGGAACAGTGTGGGGGGTGGGAAGGAGGCATTCTGGGGTGGGGTGGGTGCAGGGTGGGAAGGGAGTGGAGATGGCGGCAGGCTCCACTGCCATATCCTGACCCCCCTCCTGGCTGGGAAACCTGACACAGGTCTCCTCGATTCTGCACCCACTCAATATGGCGAGACCCATTGGGGCTGCCAGATCTTACATGGGGTAAGGGAATGTAGGTCAGACCTGGTGCTGTTTTCCAGCCCTGCTGGATGCAGCGGTCACCATTTTGGTGCTGTTGCAGCCCTGGGTGCTCGGAAGCATTGGATTGGTCTCCCATCCTTTTGCTATGGTGTCCAGTGTTACCATCATATATTCATGTGTTAATTTATTTGTCATATGTGAATGGAGCATGTGATAAACTGAAAGGCCAGGCAGGAGTAGGACTTTACAGTGGAATTTTCCTACTTACACATTCTTTGGGCCTGTACCTAAGTAAGGATATTGACATTTTAATGACATTGTAAGGTGAAGCGTCTCTATTACTTATTCGTATATATACAATGTCTGTATTGTAAGACTGCATATGTAAGACATATACAATGTCTAACCTGTAAGACTGCACTTTATCTTGCAGAAATATAATTGTAACTTAAAACATCTCTCACAGAAGATGGGCGCATTGCTGGAAGTGGTGAGCAAAGCAGCATCTCTTAACAGCTGCAATTAATAAGGCAACACAAATGTTAATTCTCCATGCTCTAAAACTTTATACTGTTTTTCACATACACACACAGACAAAACTACACACAAATTATGTTAAGCTTGAGCCCCCCTGAGGGTGACTCAAATGTAAATGGTTCATATTCTGGTTGCCTTATCATATCCACTGTCAGCTGTAGTACTTAGAGGGAATGTTCATCAACTGATCCTGCCTTGCGGCTTGACAGGGAGCTTTTGGACCCTGCTGCCAATTGCTGGCTTACTTCTGTTTTAAGGGATTTGAAGAAATTAAGGAGATCTAAAATTTGCAAGTCAGAAAGCAGTAGCAATTAATAGCACCTCAAAAACACCACACCAAATCCTTATCTAGATAAATATTTAGTTATTTGATTTTTCTCTGTAAACCGCTTTGTGAACTTTTAGTTGAAAAGCGGTATATAAATACTGTTAATTAATAATAATAATAAATACTGTAGACAGAAATGGGCCATAGTTCAGAGTCCTTCACCCACATACAGATCTCATGCAAAACCCTTGCGAGCCATTTTCAACCACTGTGCCGTGGCATACTGGTGTGCTGCGAGTGGTCCACAGGTGTGCCACAGGAATTTGGTGGAAGGTCATTTATTAATAGGGCCAATGGGAGATGTGAGCCCCCACTGGCAGCATGGTGTGCCTTGTCAATTGTCAAAAACCTGGTGGTGTGGCTTGACCATCTTAGTGCCTTCTCAGTGTGCCGTGAGATGAAAAAGGTTAAAAATAACTGCCATCGCGGGAGAGGGAGAAATGGCACATTAGAGCACCTTGGCAACAGCTTAGGTTGGAAGGGGGGGAAAACATTATGTTAATTTCTTGGCCCCAAAACCTTGCCTGGTGGGAACGCTGTAAGTCTTTTCCTCCCCCAATCCCCATAGGGAACAATGAATACACGGACAGTTGCAGTTGCCTGTGTGATCTATCTAAATTATGGTATCTGCATCAAAGTTTTATTCAAATAGGTTAGGAGGGAATGGAGAATGTGACCCATCACAAAAAAAAGTCATCTGAGTCCCAATCTCATCCCGCCATTCACACTTTCAGTGAGCGATGGCCCCCAAGTAATGTTGTCAACTCTGACTGAAGTTATTCTTGGCTAGTTTTTCCAACAACATGATATAATACCATTAACAGCCAAATCCTATCCTTCACTATTGGTGATGATGCAGCCGTGCCAACAGAGCACGCAATGCAAAAAATGGTGGTGGAGGGGTGATCAGGATAACTGGGAGAGGTAAGGAAAAATAGTTTCCCTTACCGCCTCGTAGGCCTTCTCATGATCTATGGGTCCCCTTGGACCTATACCAGCTATATTACTGCCATAAGTCTGAGAAGTGAAAAGTGAAGGGACGGGTTCAAAAAGAGAAGAAAGGATTCTGGCGCACACTGGTTCTGCTGGGATCCACCCCATCCCTTCCCTGGCACACCCCCTGCCCTCCCCTGACACCCAAACTTCCCCTGTCTTTTCCTTTCCTGCCCCCACCACCAACTTCCTGAGAGCAGCAGAGATTCAGGAAGTGTATGATAGTGGCCTGGTTTTTGTGTTGGTGCAAAGCTCCTTGCACTGCTGAAACGCAAGTCCCAGCAGTGCAAGGGGGATTGGGTAGTAAGCCAAGGGGACTCTGTGGAAATCTTCAGGATTGCTTTCAGTAGTTACCTGGAGATTGATACCGATCCCTGGAAACTCCAGACCAGTTCTGGTGAGTTGTCAGCTCTCCGCTCCTGTTCTCAAAGTTGCTACAACTCACCACGCTCATGTTCTTCTCTGCTGCCACTGTTTCCCCATCCATCTCTTTCTTGCCTACTTAGAACAGAAACCCATGCTTTCTTTGCCCATGATATTTATGAGAAACAGTTGCATATGCAGGAAGGTGAAAAAACGAAGTCCCTCCTATCTGGTGTCACCTACAATGTGCTACTCCAGGCACTGGCTCCCAGATGGCTCAGTTTCACCTGAAGAAACCTAGCATTTTGCCCCCCCCCCCCGAATGCCAGTGGTCAGGCCTGATCAGATGAATGATGCTGCATTATTGTGGAGGTCTATTATCTTTAATTCTGTATTTTATTGGGGAGTGGCACAAGAGAAGCTTCCAAAGTCCATTTGCTAGCTATGACTTGCAAGTCTAGAACAGAAGATTCCATGGAAGCTTATAATCTGTTTCCTGCTCCGTTAGATACAGCTAATTGCTTTCGAAAAAGCACCCACTGTTCTACATATTTGGTCTGTGTCACCATTTAGTTCTTGGCTGCTCCTGTTGTTGTCCATATGGAATGATCACGCAAGACTGCTAGGCCCAGTGCTAAACTCATCCTTAGGGACCTTACTCAATTTTTTCCTAATTACTCCCTAGTACAATGAAAGAGCATAACTATGGATGTGATCATTAAGTGCAGGGTGTCTGGGATGAAACAGGCCACACACATATTGTCTCAAAGGACAATGTAAATGTTAACATCATGTTAATGTGTTGATGTCAAATGTTATATAGTGAATGTCCCCAATTAGGTGAAAATCAACATCCACACATGACTTCTGACCATTCCAGATGACTCTTGTGGATATTTGAAATGAGGTATTTGTTCCTATAATTACATTTAGATGGCTGTTGGTACTCAATCTCTGAGTTTTTAAACAATCCCAGATAAGTAGTGTGCATGTCAACAAACACTTGTGAATGTTAACATCCACCCAATTCCAAACATTCACTGTAATATTGTAGGCTTCTTTTTCTCAGTAGATTCTGCCCAATCCTATAGAACTCTGCCCCCTCCCCCTGCCAGTGCAGATGAGTTCCAATGGTGCTGCAGGCCCATAGGATTGGGCTCTGTGTTGTGATTTGAAATGTTTGTGTTTTTTTTTTTACACACATGAAACACTTGATCACAAATTTAGGAGCAGAACTGTGTCACCACTACCACCAATATCACAGCCCTTCTGAACCTACTAAAGCAGGGTCAGGCCTGGTTAGTATGTGAATGGGAGACCGCCTGGGATTACCAGGTGCTGTAGGCTTATACCATAGTCTTTCGAGACTGAAGGTTGCCAACCATTTCTGAACCTACTCATAAATTCACTCCTATGCATTTCTCTCTCCTCTACCCTCAGTCCTGAAACATCATAATAGTTTCACCTGGCTAGTTATAGAAACAAGCATGACCATTATTTTTCCCCCTTAGTCATGTTAATTTTTAGCTCATCCTCAGTCTTAGATATTCTGACCATTTTAGAATGTGCATACATTTACGTTAATTAATATCTGTGTATGAGCAGTGGCTGGTCTTTCCCTCATCCTGGTCTAGGACAGTTGACAATCCTGAAAATAAATGGATTTTGTAGTGCTCTTAGAAGTCATTATTCATTCTGTTTCAGACATGGATGTTGGCAGGAGCAGAGTGCATGTGTTTCAATGCTAATGACTCATTGTTTAATCCTCTCTCTTTCCTGAGCAAAACAATAAAAACTCTTTTTGTGTTGCTGACATCTCATGGAACCGAGACCATTTTGGGGGAGTCGAACCCTTTTGTTCCTAGAGGGACATCATTCAAACTGAATATTTGTTTTCTTTATATGGTCTTCTCATCTTATCATTTGTATCATGCCCTATTCCTGGCATTCATAATAAAATATCTTGCCATATTGTGCTCTCACTTCCAAGCAAGTAAGGGGAACCTATGCCACTGATGTAAAATGGAGCAGAGCAAATAGCAACCGCCAATAATTAAAAGAGTTTAGATACAGTTAGAGTTTAAATACAACCCCTAGCAATAAGGAAACAACCCCCAACAAATTATCAAAATGAGTAACAAGACAATAGAGTTACAAAAATCATGTGACTCTTGTGCACTTGGAAGGTGGGAAAATTATACCCTACAAGTTCTTCTGTGAGCTAAAGCAATAACTGAATACAGAAAAAGAGAAACATAGGGGGAAAAATCCTGAACCCTGGTTAAGCTTTCTTAACACCGCAACCAAATTTTCACATTTATGCAAATATTCAGATCAGAAAAAGGATGCGCTCCTCCATTTGATGAAATGCAAGTACATTCCCAAACTAATACTGAAGGAGACAGCACTGTCATTTAACTTCATGCTAGTTTTCTGGGTTAGATAATATTGAAGTTTATGACATGGCCCAGGTGTACGTAAGCTTCATTGCTGAGCTTTTCCACATTCGTACCCATTCATAATGTTGCCAACTCTGACTGAAGCGATTCCTGGAGATTTTTTTTTTTCTAACTTAATGTAACGTTGGAAATTCCCAGAGAAACTTAAAATCTAGTGGACTGCTTTTAGTACACACCTATAGATTTAGATTGGTGCTGGTTCCTGGAGACTCCAGGACAATCCTGGAGAGGTGGCAATTCCACCCCCCTACCTACTGGGGCCCACTGTCTCAGAGGTGGTGCCCAGGGCTTGATCAGCATCCTTTCTTGGCTTCAGGGGCAGTTCCTCTACTTCCCCCTCACCTCTTCACCTTCTGCTACTCCTTTTTGGGTCTCTCAATTTCCCCATAGTCCCTGCTTCTTCTTTCGGCCACATCCCTGGTTCTTCCTCCTAACTTCATTCTTTGTAACTCTCTCCCATACTCTTCCTTCCCCCAGACCTCCTCCTCCAAATCTCCTTGCCCCCATTTCCAGCTCCTGATCTGCCTCCTCCTTTGTTTTCAACCCTGTCTGCCTTCCCAAGCCCCACCCCTCCCTGCCATCTCACCTGCCCTTCCCTTGCCAGTCCCTGTACTTCCTACTGATGTTTCCAGCAGTCATGTTGAGAACTCCCAGGTGAGACAGGCAGTGACCCACACACTGCTTGGAGTTGTGGAGTCTGGTGGCCTCTACAGGGATTAAAAAATACCCCAGATTAATTGAAAACTATATTAGAATGCTAATCTGTATATGTTGGTTTACTCAGAAGCAAATTGCACTGTGCTCAATAGCAGTTACTTCCAGGTAAGTTTGCAAAGGATTTCAATCCAAATTTAACATGACCTCTAGTAGTCGCACTGTGTACAAAGGCTGTTTAGGTGATGTGCCATTTGACAATGGCCATGTCATCAGCTGGCATGAACTGTAACCAGTGGAAGTGCTTGATTGCAATGAACGCGGAGCATTTTTTAAAATGTGTATAGCACAATAGCTCTTTTATCATTGCAATTTTCAAATTGATTTTTAGTAAGACAACCATTTTTATTAAACTTGGCTTTTGAACAATTCTGAATGAAAGCACTCCAACTACCTCTCCCCATCTGCTTTTCCATTGACAATTCTGACTCTGAATGGGAACAAAAAATGTTGTCTTCTGCAGCACTAAAAATTAAAACCAATAATATATTAATTCAGTTTCTCTTCTCACTGCAAATATTTTTCCATTCTTGCAGTGCATCATTCTTAGAAATGAATACATGCAACCCATTAAAAATTTTAAAATAGAGATCGGAAGAAGGTTTCTCACCATCAGAAGAATATAATCCTGCAATTATTTCTCAACAACAATTGTGAAAACAAAGAATATAATTTGATTTCAAATGGGGGGATCATGAACATTATTTTTTGAATTTCCATCTGCTGCTTTATTCATGGTTGACTGCAGTTGGGAACAGACTCTCCTCCACTAAGATTCACACTTATGTAGTTGATCCCTTTTTTCGATATATCAGATGGACGTGCCAGGCGGAAGGATAGCAAATTGAATCTCTAGCAGATGTTCATCACAGCAAAAACAGTTCCTTAGAGGATCCTTTCTGAACTGCAGCATCCTCTGTCTTCCCTTACTCAGTTCAAGGATGAAATAGCCAAATCATAGTCCCCAGAATGAGACACACAGAAGGAGCAAACCAAGGGAAAAAAGAAGCAGGTACATTCTGCTGGACCTTTGCTAATGGTCACTGTAGTAGCAGCAGTAAGATACATGACTTCTCAAATGACTATATTTGAGTACCTCAATCTCAGCCTATCCAGTGCTGCATTTCCACGACTTCTTTAATCCACTTTCAGTGCACTTCTATTACCCCAATGCATTCTGGAGACTGTAGTTTGTTATGAGTTCATAACAGCTCTCAGAGCCCAATCATATCCTCACTCCCCCCCCCCATTGCAGTGATGCCAAACTGGAGAATGCTGCATCCATAGTGGGGAGGGGCAGAAGGCTTCAACAGGGAAAGCCTCCTGACCCACAATGCTTCTCCTCAGACCTGTGCTGGCAAGTTTGCCAGTGCAAGTCCAAAGAGAATCTTGGGGCAGAGAGGCTGCTACTGGAAGGGATAAGACCCACTGCAGACTGCCCATGATGGGTAATTGCCTATTGCCTTGCCCTCCTGCAGCATCCCCACCCCATTACACCACCCTCCCTGCCCAGTTCTGCCCCCTCCCTACCTCTGTTCCGCCCTCCCATCTCCCCCATAATAAAAATGGGCAGTATAAAAATGTGAAAAAATAAATAAATAGAAGTGCCCTGAAAGTGAATTAAAGCTGTAGTAGAAATGCAGCCCAGGACGTCTTCATAAGCACCAGCATGTATTAGTACAATTTAAACATGGGAAAGCAAAACTTCAGACCAGAACTACTAGGCCCCAACAGCAAGTCACCCAGTTCACAGAATTCCCAGGCCCCATTAGTAAGCTCCTTGCCCCTCTTCCTTAGTGTGTAGCTAGCACACATGGCATTGGATCAAGTCTACTTGTGTTCTGGCATTGTTTCAAGTATGTAACATTGTAACAGTATGCAGTAACAGTATGCATTGTAACAGTATGCAGTATAAGTATAGGTCTGGTGCGCAGAAAAAAAATGAAAGGGGTCCCTGTGCTAAAAGAACCCCTGCTCTACATAATCATCATCATCATCATCATCATCAACAACATTTTTACACCGACTTTCTCCCTGAAGGGACTCAAGGCGGCTTACAACAGGTTAAAACAGATTAAAAACATAATTTAAAACAAATAAAAATATATTAACACATATCATAAAAACAGTAGTCAGATAAAAAATAGTCAGGTAAAAAGAGCATAGAGCAGTAGCATATCATAAAAGAATCAGGCCTGTAAAAACTATTAAAAGATGTTAAAAAGATGTTAAAAAGGCCGAGAACTCAGAAGGCTTGTTTAAACAGAAGGGTCTTCAGGCCTCGCTGAAAAGCCTCAAGAGAGGGAGCCATTCTTAAGTCAAGGGGAAGGGAGTTCCATAGCGTTGGTGCCACTACTGAGAAGGCCCTATTTCTTGCCACCGTCCCACGTACCTCCCTAGGCAGCGGCACTTGCAAAAATAATAATAATAAATAATAATAAACTTTATTTCTATCCCGCCCTTCTCCCTAAAGGGACCCAGGGCGGCTAAAAAGGCCTTCTCTGATGACCTAAGAGGACAAGCCGGATTGTACGGGAGTAGGTGATCTCTAAGATACCCTGGCCCAGAGCAGTATAGGGCTTTAAAGGTCAAAACCAGCACCTTGAATTGGGCCCGGAAACAAATGGGCAGCCAATACAGCCACTGGAGAAGCAGACTGACAGAGTCAAACCGCCTACTTCCAGTAACCACACGGGCCGCCGCATTCTGCACTAGTTGCAGTTTCCGAACCGTCTTCAAGGGCAGCCTCAAATAGAGCGAGTTACAGTAATCTAACCTCGATGTCACCGAGGTATGGATCACCGTGGCCAGGTCTGCACTATCCAAGTACGGCCACAGCTGGCGCACCAGCTGAAGCTGAGCGAAGGCCCTGCTAGCCACAGCCGCCACCTGGGAATCCAGGAGCAGCTGCGAGTCCAGGTGGACCTGCTCCTTCAGAGGGAGTGCAACCCCATTCAGCGCAAGCCGATAGTCCAGTACCTGCATCAAGGATTTCCGAACCAGGAGAGCCTCTGTCTTATCCGGATTTAATTTCACCTTGTTAGCCCCCATCCAGATCCTCACTGCCTCCAGACAGCGCTCCAGGCCCTCAACCACCACCCTGGAGTCTGGAGGAGAGATAGAGCTGGGTGCCATCGGCATATTGATGGCACCCCACTCCAAACCCCGGATGACCTCTCCCAGCGGTTTCATGTAGATGTTAAATAGCATGGGGGACAGAATTGAACCCTGTGGCACCCCACACCTCAAGGGCCAGGGTGTCGAACAGGCATCCCCTAGCACCACCATCTGGAACCAATCCTCCAAGTAGGAGTGGAACCACCACAAAACAGTGCCTCCAACTCCCAGCTCAGCCAATTGGCCCAGAAGGATACCATGGTCGATGGTATCAAAAGCTGCTGAAAGGTCCAGCAGGACCAACAGGGACGCACTTCCCCTGCCCAGTCCCCGGCCTAGTTCATCCACCAAGGCAGTTTCTGTCTCAAAGCCCGGCCTGAAACCAGACTGAAAAGGATCCAGATAATCTGCTTTATCCAAGACCCTCTAGAGTTGGGACGCCACCACCGGCTCAATTACCTTGCCCAGAAATGGGATGTTGGAGACTAACTGTGTTAGTTATCTAACACAGTGGAATCCAGGGAGGGCTTCTTCAGGAGGGGGCGAACCACTGCCCGTTTCAAAGTGAGTGGTAACGTCCCCTCCATCAAGGAAGAGTTGACCTCCCTCCCTGTCCACTCAGCCAGTCCACCCCGGGCAGCTCTTATCAGCCAAGCTGGGCAAGGGTCAAGCAGGCAGGCAGATGGCCTCACACTCCAAAGGAGTCTGTCCACATCCTCAGGCTGTACGTACAAGCTGTACATACAACTTATAACACATACCTGGGAGTGTGCAACTCAATTCACAGCAGAGAGACGAGCAACAAGGAATGACTGTGAGCAAGTGTAGCTGCACATAGTTGCAACCCTATTTACTCAGAAGTAGACCCATTGCTTTGCATGGGTCCATCATTCCTAAGTAATGATGCGCTGAATTGTAGCCTGGGACTTTGTTTCAGGTGGAAATGAAGATTGCAACCTCGTGTTTTAAAAACCAGATCCCCTAAACCTGGGGGTGAATGACATTCTTTGAAAATGACTTCCTGGTAAGTGCAAAAAAAAAAAAAATGGAGGCATTTAACCTTCTTCTCCAAACAGGAAGGGAGACCAAGGTGCTTATGAGAGCTGTAGGCTTTGTGAGTATAGTGCTGCACTTCTATAGCAGCTGCCCTCATACAGACTACAATTCCCATGTGCCTTCACTTCTGTTTGAAGCTAAAAAATGGCTACTTCTGAATACCATAATTACTAGTATGTAACATTACTCCTTTTTTCACCTCCGTCCTCTGTGCCCTGCTTTTCAGCCCAGTCCCACCCCTCACCTCACCAGACAGCTGCTAAGCTTCACTGTATTGACACATGTATAAGTCGACCCAGGTTTTCAGGGTCAACTTGTACACAGGCATATAAGGTAATTTCAATCTTGCTCATGCTAAAGTAAAACTGTTAGTTTGTAAAACTTGTTTTAAAAAACATTGTAACATCTGGTTCATAGGAAAATTTAGGAAGGGGCCCCATATCAGGCATCTTCTTCCCGGCCCAATGACTACTTTCAGCAGCCCTGCTCTGGTGGCACATTTATGATAATGGGACAATATCCCATTGGTGAAAAATCCTCTTTCTCCTGGAATGGACTCTCCTACTGCTGCTGCCATACATTCAAAAGCCCATCATCTTAGTAGTGGTGGCCTTCAGAACCTTCTCCTCCGTTTCCACCCTAGAAAAACACATTAGTGGTGGCTGCCAAGCCACCAAACCCTCACTTACAACCAAAAACAGACAAAATACAAATACAACCCTGAAGAGCCAAATACTGTCACCAAACACAAAGACCTACCAGATGCTTAAGCCAACCAGATACAGCTAAAGAATAATACTCAGGGCCCAACCCTATCAACTTTCCAGCACTGATGCAGCTATGCCAAAGGGGCATGTACTACATTCGGTGGTGGTGGGGCATCATGGAGCCTTCTTCAAGGTAAAGGGAACATTTACTCCCTTGCGGATGCATCGGCACTGGAAGGTTGGATAGGACTGGGCCCTTATCCGTGTGTATTAAAACCCAACTTCATGGGAGAGGAGAAGATACAGGTCAGAACTAAATAAAAGTAACCTAATGCCCAGTTTCATCTAAGGCTGCAATCCTATGCCCACTTTCCTGGGAGTAAGCCCCACTGACTATAATGGAATTTACTTCTGAGTAGATAAGCATAGGCTTGGGTTCTGAGTCTGAAGTATCAGTTGGCTCATCAAAATCCAATCCATGTGCTCCTCCATTTTGAATCTAAAATAAGCATTTTTTTATGCTTCTTGTGTTTATGAGATATTGAACAGGACGTATCATCTAAATAGAAAAGACTGTCAGCTACAAACACCCAGACACCTTGCACAGTTATTCTGCCTGGTCTTGAGATTAATGATTTCTGGTTCCCTTGGATCACCCCCCCCCCCACTCTTTCAGGCATATCCTGTCTCCTAAATCCCCACCCCATTTATTGTTGTTTGTTTGCTTTTCAGATCTAAAAAGGCATTCAATAAAAGCCTAATAATAATAAAAAAGAATCAGATTGGTATTCATTTTCTGGACAAGTGGTCTGCTGAGCCATTGGTGTGTGGCTTGTGCCTGAGAGGCTTAATTTACACTTTCTGTCTCAACCATGCACCTGACAACAATGAATTCCTTGTTCTTGTGAATAGAGGCTGATGTGCAGTTCACTGAGCTCTTGGCATGTTGCCTTGTTAGAGCTTCATTAACACTGGCTACTATGAAGCAGCCGGCCGGGAGAACTTTACTGCTGTCATGTCATTGTGCTCTCAGTTGCTAATGGGGTTCAGTGCTACTCAGATACTTTCCAGGTGCTCTGCAGAAGCCGCAACTTCAAATGATCATTGCAGGTGAGGATGAGAACATGACACGACAGCTTGCCCAGAGCATAAACAACCTGTTCACTTCTAGTCATAGGGACAAGACCTAATCAGAAGCTCCACATGCGGGCTCCTAAATGCTTGTGAAAACTCACAGTATAAGGTTTGTGCCCTAAATTACATCCCAGCACACCTTCTCAAAGGGCTGCTACACACCGTGCATGCAGAGATCTTGCATTTGATGCAGACCAAGTTCTGACAATCTATGGTCATCTATGCACAGGACTGTGCCTCATTTGGAGTGGGGAAAATGCATCTGAACATTTCAGCTATAGATACAGATCAGCAAAACAACAGCTTGAAGACTGGGCTGATGTCATAGCAATTTGTCACAAAATATGTCTAGAATGTTTATTTCTGACAAATGTCAAAAACCTCCTCTGGAAGTCTTAGGGTAGATCATGTCAGCAGACAAATGTGTCACGTTGGTTAAATATACCATTATGCGTGGCCTCGCCTGATGTTGAGAGCAACCCAAACAAATCAGTGACAAAAACCCCCCACTTTTCTGCCTGCTTGTCTCTGCCCTTTTTGCTGCTGCCACCAAGCAGATTGCTGTTGATTGATGCCAACATCTATATTGCTTAGTAATAACAATTCTCATTAGCATGCTCTGTGTCATTGAACCAAAGCTTGCTATGGAGAAAAGGAATAAATGCTTGGGAGCTGAGAAAATGTAAGATTAGTGTAAGGATCCAAGCATCTTTGCATTGCCTTTCTATTACCTCTTTGTTTAGAGCACTGCTCTAGCCAGTCACACTTTTCAACTAGAATATTTTTGCCTAATCGGAGTCCTTTGATTGTGTCAGCCAATGCAGATATTTCTCCAACAAATTTTTCTTCTGGCAGTGAGCTAAGGACAGACGTAAGACTTGGGGAAGAAAAGGTGGTAGATAGGACAGAGATCAGAAACTTTGCAGTGCCACTTGGAAATCTTTGGGGAAGTTATAGTCATAAGAACATAAGAATAGCCCTGCTGGATTAGGCCATAGGCCCATCTAGTCCAGCTTCCTGTATCTCCCAGTGGCCTACCAAATGCCTCAGGGAGCACACAAGACAACAAGAGACCTGCATCCTGGTGCCCTCCCTTGCATCTGGCATAGCCCATTTCTAAAATCAGGAGGTTGCACATACACATCATGGCTTGTAACTCGTGATGAAATTTTCCTCCAGAAATCTGTCCGATCCCCTTTTAAAGGCATCTAGGCCAGATGCCATCACCTCATCCTGTGGCAAGGAGTTCCACAGATTAACTACACGCTGAGTAAAGAAATATTTTCTTTTGTCTGTGCTAACTCTCCCAACACTCAATTTTAGTGGATGTCCCCTGGTTCTGGTGTTATGTGAGAGGGAAAAGAGCATCTCTCTATCCACTCTATCCATCCCCTGCATAATTTTGTATGTCTGAATTATGTCCCCCCTCAGGTGCCTTTTTTCTAGACTGAAGAGCCTCACACGCTGTAGCCTTTCCTTAAAAGATAGGTGCCCCAGCCCAGTAATCATTTTAGGGCACAATCCTAACCCCTTATGTCAGTGCTTTCCAGCATTGACTTAAGGGCAATGCAGCTCTGAGGAAAGGAAACAAACATTTCCTTACTTTGAGGAGGCCTCCATGAGTGACACCCAACTGCAAGATGCAGCACACGTACCATTGGCACTGCTATGCCAGTACTGACATAAGGGGTTAGGATTGTGCCCTTAGTTGCTCTTTTTTGCACCTTTTCCACTTCCACAATATCCTTTTTGAGACATAGCGACCAGAACTGGATGCAATACTCCAGGTGTGGCCTTGCCACTGATTTGTACAACGGCATTATAATATTAGCCATTTTATTCTCAATTCCTTTTCTAATGATCCCAAGCATGGAATTGGCCTTCTTCAGTGCTGCTGCACATTGGGTCAACACTTTCATTGAGCTGTCCACCACCATCCCAAGATCTCTCTCCTGATCCATCACAGACAGCTCAGAATCCATTAGGTATATGTGAAGTTTTGATTTTTTGCCCTAATGTGCATGACTTTACACTTACTGACATTGAAGCGCATCTGCCATTTTGCTGCCCATTCTGCCAGTTTGGAGAGATCCTTCTGGAGCTCCTCGCAATCACTTCTGGTCTTCACCACTCGGAAAAGTTTGGTGTCGTCTGCAAACTTAGCCACCTCACTGCTCAACCCTGTCTCCAGGTCATTTATGAACAAGTTGAAAAGCACCGATTCCAGGACAGATCCTTGGGGCACACCGCTTTTCACCTCTCTCAATTGTGAAAATTGTCTATTAACACCCACTCTCTGTTTCCTGGTACTCAACCAGTTCCTAATCCTGGAGAGGACCTGCCTTCGAATTCCCTGACTGTGGAGTTTTCTTAGTAGCCTTTGGTGAGGGACTGTGTGAAATGCCTTCTGAAAGTCCAGATATATAATGTCCACAGGTTCTCCCACATCCACATGCCTGTTGACCTTTCCAAAGAATTCTAAAAGGTTGAGATGTGCCACCCAGTGGACTTCATAGCATCACATGGATTTGAACCCAAGCCTTCCAAGTCTAGCATTCTTTTCACTCCATCACACTGGCTCTGTTTGTTCTGCGATTCAGAAATTTGATCAGATAAATGTCATCACATCACATAAGAGTATGTGTTCAACCTTTACACATGCACAGCCTATTTTGCATTGGCTATATTTCTCACATATTAAGCTTTCACACACCATCTGTTGTCACATGGTTTTATGCACCATGTCCTTATATGAAATTTATTTCATCCTCTGCTTTTAACTCATTTTCTTTTATCATTTAGAAATGATAAATTAGAAATGATCAAGTGCATATGAAATTATGCAGGTTTCAAGTCTAATGAAACAGAGAATAAAATGTTCAGTCTGAGAACAGGTACTGTATGTTAAAGTGAAGGACAGAACCTCCCTTCATATCACATATTTTTACACACCATAACCACAAACGGTCTGCAGGTATGCTTGGAGCCTATCAGGTATGCCTGATCCTATCTTTCCTTGCTGGTACAGCTTTGCCAAATAAAGGAGCATGCAGTATCCAGCGGTTAGGTGGGGTACAGAGGGGGAAAAGAGATTTAAATCCCCTTACTCCTTCATAAGCCTCCTGCTCTGCAATGGATCTCCTTGGACCTGTGCCAGCTCTTTAGCTGGTGCAAGTCTATGGGGAGCAAGGGGCTAGGGAGGCTGCTGACAGAGGGGATAGGATCCTGCATATGTCATCACCATCAGATCCACCTCCTCCTTTAGCCTTCCTGGCCCTATTCCTCTCCTTCCCTGCCCACTTTTGCTCCCTCCCTACCACTGCCACTACTTAACCTGCTCCAGCAGCTGCAGCAGGGATCTGGCAACAGACAGGGAGCACTGCACCTCTTGCAGCTGTGCTCCCAAAATGGTTGATGACAGAGCACTCTGTGCACCATCAGCAGCTATTTTGCAACAGTGGAAGTATGATGCCGAGAATGTGTCGGAGGCAGCGCATGTGGAAAGCATTCAGTTTCCTCTCCTGTTGTGAGCGAAGAGTCCATGACTTGCTGCAGTACAGAAGTGTACTCAGGACGCAAGCATTCTCAGCATCACCTGGCAGGACAAAGTTCCAAACAACACAGTCCTGGAACATGCTGGAATCCCTAGCATGTATGCACTGCTGAAACAGAGACGCCTGCGTTGGCTCAGTCATGTCGTGAGAATGGATGATGGCCGGATCCCAAAGGATCTCCTCTATGGAGAACTCGTGCAAGGAAAGCGCCCTACAGGTAGACCACAACTGCGATACAAGGACATCTGCAAGAGGGATCTGAAGGCCTTAGGAGTGGACCTCAACAAGTGGGAAACCCTGGCCTCTGAGCGGCCCACTTGGAGGCAGGCTGTGCAACATGACCTTTCCCAGTTTGAAGAGACACTTGGCCAACAGTCTGAGGCAAAGAAGGAAGGCCCATAGCCAGGGAGACAGACCAGGGACAGACTGCACCCAGTGTGGAAGGGATTGTCACTCCCGAATCGGCCTTTTCAGCCACACTAGACGCTGTTCCAGAACCACCATTCAGAGCGTGATACCATAGTCTTTCAAGACTGAAGGTTGCCAACAACAGTGGAAGTATGATCCACTGTTTCTAATGTTTATGCCAACAGCCCAATCCTGCATAGGACTGGGTTATTGATCACTGAAATGTCCAGATTTTCCATTATGTGCTGGTGTTCTGCCAGATTCCCACTCCAAGCCTCACTTAGAGAACTTATGCCCACTCTAAGCTCTAAGCTCTAAGCTAATTAGCTCCCCTTTCGTTCCCCAACAATGGCCCCAGTTCTCTACAGCAGCACTGCTAGACTCCACCACCAGGGTAGCTTGCCTGTTTAAACTGCAGGTACCCAGTTCCTAAGGCAGCAGTCCTTCCCAGTATAGCAGTACACCTCAGCTCTCCAGCTCTCCACAGCCTGTTCAATCAATGAGAGTAGCCAAATCAGAGTCCAGAGCCAATAAGCCAAGTCACAGTCCAAGGTCAGATTCCAAAGTCAATAAGCCAAGTCAGTCAGTCTCCTCTCCAACCTGCACTCCTTCTACAACCCACAAACCCGTCCTGCCTCAGGTGATCCGTATATCCTTAGGGACCTTATTGCCCTCAAGTGGCTGCAGCTGTGCAGCACACTCTGCTGGATGCCCAGGCCTTACCCTTAAAGGGGCCACTGCTGACACCACATCTACCTCCTCGCCAGATCTTCCTCGATTCCAATATAGCTGGTCTTGAATTTTGATCACCATTGGATTTGCCTACGTTTCCAAAGTTGCCATAATGCTATATTTTCTCTTCTATATCATGGAACATCTCATTTTGGGGGAGCCTCACATCTCCGGTCAATTATATGGGATGGATCCAAATGGCTCCTGACTTGGCAGTGGCACCATCCTCTCTTTTTATTGATGGGAGAATCCATTCCAGATTCCACCACCTGCTACATAGTTTTGGTGGTGTGGATCCCATCCTTTGCTGCACCAAAACTTTTCAGAAAAAAACCACTTAGTTTACTCATCCCTAGTACATCACTGCTCAATTCATACCCGAGTGACTAGTGCACTCCTCCTCTCACATTTCCTAGAATTACATTGCTCAGCCTGAATGCTACCATTCCTTTCTAATGGAATTGCTTTCACATTTGTTCCAGTAAGAAGCCTTTGCTTCCCCCTCCCCAGCCTGATGTCCTTTTGTGACATGATGAAACAATGACATTCTTGCATGTTCATGTTTTATTCCAGTACCATCTGCCAGAATGGGCTCAGAGTGAGTAACTGACTGAGAGAGAGAGAGAGAGAGAGAGAGAGAGAGAGAGCGCACACTCTGTAACTGACAGTTCTTGTAGACCCTGAAACTTCCCTTAGCCCTGCTGAGGGAATAGTAGCTTCACCTGCTGACTTTTTTATGCCTGCCTCATCTAAAAGAAGTGAGGCAAATGAATGTAAATGAATGACAAAGTAAATGAATGGCATTGCTTTCTCAAGAATACAGCTTGCAAAACTGTATCCAAAGGCCTGGCAGCACCTGGAAGATTATGATGGCAAAAGAAGCATCCCATTTTGTTTCCCAGCGGACCTGAGCATTAATGACTTGTATGGCTTCAGGACAAGTGTTCAAAAACACAGCCCTCTGGGATTCATGGTCTATTTTAAAAACAACACCTTGAATCCATATGTTGAGGCTTCACTGTTGACTTAGGGAGGTGTTTTAAAGAGAGCCTGATGTATCGAATGATGTGAAATGGGTGCAGTTCTGCTCTCAGCTTCCAGACTTCAGCATAAAGAGTGAGTTTATTTATTTAGTCAATTTCCTATCACAATGGGGCATCCAAGGCAGCTTACAATAAAATAATATAACTCATAAATAACAATAAGGATATAGAGCAAATCACATTAACAGTGCAAAAAAAATTAAAAGATCAAATAAAGGCAGATTAAACCAATAATCAAAGGAGCAATATAAAAAGCACCAATAAAATGAAACACAGCAGCAAAAAAACTCAACAATATAATTATGTACAAAAAACAGAAACTGCACACAAGCAGCAGACAAAAAGCAACTCCCCAACACACCAACCTACAATGAAAATACTTCCCGTAAAACAAGTATTTTCACGCCCCAGTGGAATTTGCAGGAGGACAGAGCTTTTAGAAAATTAGGGAGGGAATTCCAAAGAGATAGGAGAAGGGCAGAATGGGGAAGCAATGGGGGCAGCAGAAGAGAGGATCAGGTCCAGGAATGGGATGGGTTCAGTGGCAACGGTGGCCGCCAAATCCTAGGCTGATTCTCAGAGGCAATCCACAGTGTGGATCCATGTGGACCTGTACCAGCAAATTCACTAGGACAGATCTGAGTAGATCCCTCTGCATGCAGAAACTTACCCCCAGGTAAGGGAATGAATGTTACCCAGAGCAGCCGTCTAACTGCCCCTCTGCAGGATGCCATGGTAGCCATTTGGGTGTTGCTGCATAAGTGGGTGGGTGGGTGGGGGAGAATAGAATCGAGCTGTTAGTCTCAGGAAAGTGTGCATAGGATTGCAGCCTAACTGTAGTTAGTTAAAAAAAACCAGGATCAAATCATCATTTGATATTCCACTTTGTTAACAAATTAGAATTAGAATAGACCACAGGTACCCACAAGTTCGTATGTAATGGACACTGTAATTTAGTCTAAAGTGAAAACAGAAGCTTTAATTTCTCCCTCTCATGAGTGAAAAAGGAAGAGAGGGAAAGAAGAGTGCATGAGTTTGCCACAGGTCATTGCCATAGTGCTAACTATGATTAAACATTATCCTGTATGCCAATAAAGGTACTGAAACCGAAACTGATTAAACATTATATATCACAACTGGACCAATGTCAGAATCAATCTTGAATTCACAAGAGACTCATTTGTTCACAAAAGGAGTAGTATGTGGGTAAAGAGATAAGAACATAAGAACAGCCCCACTGGATCAGGCCATAGGCCCATCTAGTCCAGCTTCCTGTATCTCACAGCGGCCCACCAAATGCCCCAGGGAGCACACCAGGTAACAAGAGACCTGCATCCTGGTGCCCTCCCTTGCATCTGACATAGCCCATTTCTAAAATCAGGAGGTTGCACATACACATCATGGCTTGTAACCCATAATGGATTTTTCCTCCAGAAACTTGTCCAATCCCCTTTTAAAGGCATGCAGGCCAGATGCTGTCACCACATCCTGTGGCAAGGAGTTCCACAGACCAACCACATGCTGAGTAAAGAAATATTTTCTTTTGTCTGTCCTAACCCTCCCGACACTCAATTTTAGTGGATGTCCCCTGGATCTGGTGAGAGTGTAAAGAGCCTCTCTATCCACTTGATCCTTCCCATGCATAATTTTGTATGTCTTAATCATGTCCCCCCTCAGGCGTCTCTTTTCTAGGCTGAAGAGGCCCAGACGCCGTAGCCTTTCCTCATAAGGAAGATGCCCCAGCCCAGCAATCATCTTAAATTGCCCTCTTTTGTACCTTTTCCATTTCATTAAATATCTTTGATCATCTTGGGATGACTTGCACGTAATTCACAGCCCAATCCTAACCAGCATATGCACTGATTTGTAAGCTCTAGGAAATGTGTATTTTTTCCTTTGTTATGGAAATGCCTTGGTGAAGTGCTAGTCAACTGTAAAGTGACAACCTATGGTAAATAATTTCTCCTTCCTCATCCTAATGGCCACCCACTCCTTTGAAGTGATCATCTAATCCAGGTTCCATCTAGTCCAAAGTTTTTGGCAGGAGGGCCACATCATCTCTCTGATAGTGGGTCAGGGGCCAGGGAAAAAAAGAATTAATTTACATTTAAAATTTGAATAAATTTACATAAGTTTACATAAATGAATACATTAAAGATGAACTTATATGACTGAATGAAGGTCTTGCAATAACTGAAGGCCTATAAAGGCCTATAAAGGGCCAATTCTCCCTTCTCTGGGATCCTTTTAAATAAATGGAGGCTTTTTCTTATTCAATATGTCAGAAATTATCCTTCTGTGTCAAAGCTCTTCCTAAGACTGGAAAGTTTTTTTTTCCCCTTTCATCTGAATTCATGCGTGTTTGCATAGGCTTATTACAGGGCTGGTAGTAGCACCATCCATGCAAGTGAAAAAGTGATTTTAAGTCAACCTTTCTGTTTCTGTTATCTCCTTGTGCCTGTGTTCTTTGCTGTTTTCCCATCTCTCTCTCTCTCTCTGTGCACTCAGTATTCCAGTTCTCCAGGCTTGGGTAAATCTGCCATTCTACCCCTTGCCCTGCATATACTATGCTCAGCTCTTGGGTGGCATTACTCATCAAAGAGGAGTGGATAAAGGAAAAACGGAATTGAAGCTATGGCCAGAGGGAGGAGAGTTGAATTCACTCCAATCTTCTATTCAGGAGAAAAACGGGGGAGTGCAACACTGCCAATATTTCTGGATTTCTCAGTGGTGCTTCATACCACTGATACTATGGAATATACTGGCTGATGGGGGTTGGAATTGGTGGTGATTCTGTGGTTCCACTCTTACATAGCAGGTCAGTTCCAGAAGACTGCTGTTTTGCACTGATCTTTGCACCATGGTACTGATCCTATCTTGTCTCAGGACAAATTATGTATGATTTGCCCTTAACTTTGTTTGTTGATTGCCTAGTAACAAATGAAACTTCATTCTAACTGATATTGCTTCTCAAACCTGATCTCATCCTAAACTATAGTTTAGTTTAGGGCAGGGGTGCTCACACTTTTTTGGCTCGAGAGCTACTTTGAAACCCAGCAAGGCCCGGAGATCTACCAGAGTTTTTTTTTACAATGTTCGCACCATCATAACATATAACATTTATGTGTACAATGTATGTTGGTGTACCTTGAGCCCCACTGAGTATAACAGGACTTACTCCTGAGTAGACATGCCTAGGATTAGGCTGTGAGGCTGCAATCCTAGCCACACTTACCTGGGAGTAAGCCCCATTGAGTACAATGGGCCTTACTCCCAGCGTTTCCTCCCAGAGGCACCTGAAGGGGGGGTCGGCACTCCGCGATCTACTCATTTTGCCTCGTGATCTACCGGTAGATCGCGATCCACCTATTGAGCACCCCTGGTTTAGGGTGACTATAAACTAAGTGTATTGCTTTTTACTATGGACAGCCTAAGAGCGGCTTTTAATATTATTTCACTCAACAAATACTGATTTTTTTCCTAAATGGCCTGGAGAGTATTCAAAATATGCAGATGATCAGATGCTTATATGAAGGCAATAATATTTACCCAGGTGACAATGGCAAGCGTAAGAGAGATTTCCATAGCAGCCTCCAATAACAGCACTTTGATTGAATTCTACATGAAATACACCAGAAATGGTACTTCTGATTCAGCTAGGAAAGGATTATGCATTTAAATCTTTTAATCTCAGTCACTGAGTTGGAAGCAGTGCTATAGTAAAAAGAGTGAGGTGGATTTAGCGTTTGAAATTACCAGCAGCTGTTTGGATGGTGTGGACAGCTTTTATTAGAAAATACTAATCCCCAAAGTCCAAACCTCAAGAAAAGTAGGATATGGAGAAATTCTATTTTTCATATGCAATATAACTAAGAGACCATATTCTCGGGATCATTATCTCTATTACTGATGGAGGGTCAAGTCAGACATTATACACGAATGAAGATTGCCAGTGATGAATCACTCATGCCAAGGACAGCCAAGAGAACTTTTGATGGTGACCCCAGAACTTTGAAATTTGCTTTCTCTGCCAAAAGGCATGCACTGCAGCCCATGGTCGGGGAGGGGGAGGAGCATGAAGGCACATGCAAAGTAAATAATAATTTTTACTTACCTTTGCATAAGGCTGCCTATAGGTTTCCTCAGACATATGCCACCTATTTTGATGGTGTATGTTTGAGGAGGGAAAAGGGGCGGGGAGTTTACAAAAGAGGGGATAAGATTGGGCATGAGCCACTGCTGCTGGATCCACCCCCTCCTGCATCCTCCCCCCTCCTCATCCCGAATCCTCCCTGTTCTTCCTACTGCCAACTCACTGGTACAGATGGATGGTGGCCTCTCCACTGGCCTGCACACATGGCCACCAGCCACTGCAGTGGCAGCTTCATGCATGCAGGCTGAATGTCACTTCCACCAGCATCCTCTCACTTCTTCCAATGGATAGGATTAGGTAACTGTGTATAGGATTGCAGCCATTCAGCCCAATCCTATGATCAGGCTGCGCTGCCAGAACTAGCATTGCAGAACATGACATCCTAAAGTGCGTGACTGGGCTGCTGCTAAAAATGGCAAGACATACTGGCCACACGGCAGTGGCCTGCTTAGAGACCCCAAGGGATATGGGGAGGGAGTACAGCAGGTGTAACCGGGTGGAGGGGGGAGCATCTGGGGTGGGAGAAGGTGAGAGGGATGGTCCAGCAACAATGGCGCACACCAGAAGTTATCTCCTCCCTGCCCCTTTTCTCTCCTCGTACATACCACCAAAAGAGGTGGCATATGACCAAGGAGACTCATAGATGACCAAAGGGCTTAAGCGGAGTTCTTATTTACCTCCTGTTAACCCTCAGGTCATCCCCTCCACCACTGGATACAGTGTATGCCTTTCTGGCATGGCTGCATCAGTGCTGGTGGCAGGGGATAGGATTGGGGCCTGACTTTAGGCAAGTTACTGCCACACAGCCCCAGCTTTTTGGCTTGTTGTAAGGCTGGCATCATGATAATAATAAGTGCTTATTTAGTGTGAACACACAGAATAAATGTTAAATATTATCTTTGTTTTACCTGCTTTAAAGCCCAATCCTATGCATGTCTACTCAGAACTATGTCCCATTATAGTCAATGAGGTTTACTCCCAGGTAAGTGTGGCAGCAATCCTAAATGCACCAACTAAGACATAAGCCCCATAGAACACAGTGAGCAAACGCTGCTCAATGACCAGGTTTAGGATTGCGCTGCTCATCTAATTTTGTGTGCTTTGTAGTATATTTAAAGTGTAAGCTGCTAAGTGTAAGAGCCCATTCCTGTGCAATGAAATGCATTATCACAAACGTGCCATAAAGCATGCTTGTAACAGTCAGTGCCGGAGCAGGTTCGGTGTGAGCCTGCACTGGGCGGGTTCCGGTCAGAGGCCAGGCAGCAGAACAGTAAGTCTGGGGAGGGAGGCATTCTGGGGTGGGGGGGAGGAGCAAGTGGGGCGGGACCAGTGGAGCTTAGCTCTGCCAGATCCAAAGCCATACATCAGGCCTCTTGTCCCAACACGGGACTACTTTGTGCCAGCTAAATAGCCAGTGCATAGTCAAGTAGCCCCACTGCAGGGCTGCTTACCTTACCTAGGGGAATGTCCCCTTCCCCCAAGGAGATGTTGAAGCTGCCCGGCATCCATAGGATGCAGCAGTAGCCATTCTGGTGCAGCTGCAGCTCTGAACGCCAGGCAGCTCAGGATGGGGCTGTAAGTTTTCAGTTTTTACATGTGGAATAAAATGTGAGAGATGAATCATTTTAACGGCTGATTTTATATTTTTAAATTCATCCTTACTCACCTGGAGCCTTTGGAGTGGAGTCTGCTCAAAATCCAAAGGAAGACATTTGAATAACTGCTGCTGATTTGTTTCCCATCAGTTCTTCACTTTATTTTTGGAGATTCCTGTTGGGCTTGCAACCTGCTGTGCATCCAGGGGGCTCTTTTAACTAATGTAACATTCTACAGGTTAACACCGACACTTTCTCACTTCTGTTTATTTCATTATTGTTCTTTCTGATTCAAATTGCTTCTCTCCCTGACACAGAAAGAACTCAAGGAGATGTACAAAAAGTAGTTAACATACAAAAAAAGCAAGCTATCTAAACTCATCAGCGAACTCCAGCTTCCATCTCTACCCCAGTCTCGTCCTTCTCCTCCCCTTTAAGTGCTCTTTCATTTTTCCCCTCTCCCTTTGAGAGTGCAGTGCTCTTTAGTAACCTATAATCTTTCAAGTGCTAGTTGTACGCGGCACTGCCCCTGTTGTTTCTCTGATCCTGGCAGAGTGCATTCCAATCTCCCGGCACATTTCTTTTTTTCTGCAAGCCCAAAGTTGCCAGTCTTATTTTCTAAAAAATGGAAGGGGAGTGCTGAATCTTGCATGGCCTCTTATAGAAGTTTCTTTCCATAAGGCACGAAAGGGGAGAGATCGAAGGGCAGCAAGGATGAGTACAGTGTGTATCTCCAGTGCATGTGAAACAGTGTGCTATCAGCTGACACACAGAAGGTTGGTTAGTATATTATTTGCTAAAGCAGAAACCAGTACAGCAGGCAGTGAGTGTTTTTCAACATGCTTCTGGATGGTCCTGCACTTCCCCTTTGTCTTCTGAATAAATGGCATTGTTTGTCCCTTTCTGCTAAAAGAGTCCAAAACTCTTCAGCTGATCGGCACTCACAAAGCATCTTTCAAAGTACGGAACTGAGAGTGTGATTTCACATATGATGCACATGGGCCTCAGAATCTGGATTCTAAAGTCTAAAATTACCCAGTACAGAGATTGGCACTAAACGAGATTGTCCCTCCAGGCCTCATTCTGCTCTCCTCACTTCAGCTTTATTTGCCCCCACCCGTCTCTATCAGCATTTACTTCTCTTGTTACTGTTGGCTGACTGTTGTGGTGTCACAGGCCTAGGCTGCCAGAAGTATTAGCTTCCCTTTGACTCAATTGTCTTAGCCGTTCCAGTGTCACAACGTGGTTAGTCTTTATCAACAGTGTTGATGTCACTGAAGGGCTGTGATTAATAGTTGACTCCTGGGGGGGGGGGCAGGGATAGTTTGAGGGCCCAATCCTACCTAACTTTCCAATGCCAGCACAGCTGCAGTGCAGCCCCGAGGAAAGGAAACATTCCCTTACCTTGGAGTTGCCTCCATGACTGCCCCCTTACTGCAGGATGCAGCACATGCCCTGTTGGCACAGTTGCATCAGCATTGGAAAGTTGGATAGGATTGGGCCCTTAGACCACAATCCTATATAAATTTTCCTGGGAGAAAGCACCACTGAACACAATGAGACTTGCTTCTGAGTAGGTATGTATGGGATTGTGCTGTTAGAACCTGTAATTTAAGATTGATGAGCATTCTAAGCACAGTCCTGTTCAGAAGAAATTGCCTCAGTTTAGTAAAGGTGGGAAGGGCGATTACAGCCACTGGCTATGCCCACTGATGCTGGGGGCTCTGCCACAATGGCTGTAGCCTTTCAGCATTTGTCTGCAAGGGGCAACTGAACATTCAGAGAGTTTCGTGAATGCAGGGAGGATTTCTTGTGAACAGGGCTTCTGGCAATCATTTTTGAATGACACCTGGTAGATTCAGAACAGTTGAGTAGTCTTGGAACCTCTCTGACAGGCAACGCGAGCTGCTTATAGGATAGAATTCTTTTATAAAAATGCCTGCCACAAGGGAGAATTACGGAAAGCAATGAACGATCAAGTAATTGTTCACATTAATGCTCACGGGCACCCTCCCTATCATTTTAGCTCCCCCTTTCCAGCTCTGCCTCTCACTGTCTTTTGACTCCTGTCATATGGGTCCTGTTGTTTTCATCCAAATTTAGTTTGTGCTGAAGCTTCGTTTCTGTCTTGGCATTTCTCACTATATGGACATCCTGTGCATGTGTCAATTGCCAGACATATTGTTGCCTCTCTAACTGGGAGGTTAATATTCTGGCTACTCATACCAGCCCATAGCTGGAGAGAAGACAGACCTGGATATGAGATGTCACACCATGACAGCTACTTGAGAAATATTATTACTTTTATTCTCTCTGCTTAATTCTACTGACAAATTCCAGAGAAGTAGACATGTTTCTCTGCTGCAGCAAGGAACATTACTCGACAATTCATTCCAGAAGATGATCCTTTTCCCTTTGAACAACCAGTCTGTCCTTACTTACATATAATCAGTCTCTCTTATACAGCTATTTGCGAGCAACAATGGAACTTCTAACAGAAATAGTCAATCCTTGTTATTTGTGCACCCTGTTTCCGCGGATTCACTTGTCAGGGAACAAGAGTGTAATTTACCTCATGCCATTCACTGTCCTTGGCTTTCCACAGCCATTACTAAGTCTCTGCTATCCATGCCTGAAGCCTCTGCTATTCATGGCCATTTTTATGTCCTGGCTGTCTGTTCTTGGCCATTTAAACCTTCCATGGCCATTTAAAGTGATCCGCAGCACATTTGAAGCTCTCCAGCAGCCATTTCCAGAGTAAGAAAGACCTTACTGAACATAGAATAAGTTGAAGTCTCTGTGGAAGGAAGGGAATACAAAAATGGATGGCATGGATGCCTTCAGTGGGAAAGAAAATGCCACAATTCTACTTCCAGAACAGGGGTAGATACAGTATTTTGAACAAAGAAAACGGGCAACCAAATACTAACTAAATCCTAATGTGGTGATGTAGTAGCAGCTGCACAGCTTCTACTGTATCCTGCAGGGGATTTCTGGCCACTGGAGGCCTCCTTGGGAGTATGGGAACATTAGTTCCCTTGCCCTGGGATAACTCCCAATAGCTGCCATAGGTCAACTTGGACCTGCGCCAGCTTGATTGCTGGCACAAGTCAACAACAGTAGGATCCTTAAAATTGACAGAAACTGCATCCGTTAGAAAACAATGTGTTATTACCAAACTCAGAAAATACCAATCCCATCTATACCAGTATGAGATTATTAGCTTCAGATAGCAGAATTTGTTCTCTGATTATCTTTTCTAAGAGAAGATATGTTAAAATAGCTTTTTAGTATCCAACACCATGTATTTTTCATTTAGGAAATTTTCCTCAAGTTTTTGGGAAGGTCATCCCATTCCAACATATTCTCTATTTTTCTAATGTTTCCAAATAGCCAAAGGATCTTTATCCCAGATCACTGGTAGCCGGATCCTCTAGTTCTTCCTATACACCAAGATACAAAGGGAATCTCTGCCCTTCCTGATGACTTCCCAACTCTCATTATGGTATTTGAGAATATTAAATTAATGGGGGATTTAGAACAGAGCTCTGTGCAGCACATTAGCACTGCTGACTTTGATTAAATTCGACCTCAGACTCTTGGTAGATGAACATTTTATATACTTTTCAATTCCTTCTAATCTCTTTTAAGAGATGAAACACTAAATAATGTGGAATAATATGGGGTAATATTAGAGAGCCATGTTACAATGCTCTCCTATTGATCTTTTTATTCCTGAAAAATCTTTTTAACCTTCTATACATAATTGAACCTCATCAATAATATTATAGATCTCACTCTGCACTGGAGAAAGTGAAAACCATGTCTATCTTTCACATTCCTACCGCATTCATTTCATCATAACTGGACAACAGTCTATGTTCCTGTGTAGATGCCCTATCGCTTGTATTTTAAAATGCTATATGATCTCAATCAGGGTACGCGTTTTGTTGTGCTAGGTTCCATGTTTTATTTTTCATTCCTCTAGCATGCAACATTGTTAGTTGTTGCCATGGTGACTCTAATTGATTTCTTTCTACTGTTTTTACAGGCTTTACTAAGGTTTATACAATACATCCTTGTTATAGTTATTTTTATCTCCGAAGATGCATGACACTCATTTGCAAAGAAGACTTCATAAGTAAAAGTATCCCTTGTGGCACATCCCCCAAACTTTTGGGCTAGCTCACTACAAGTGCCAGACTTGTGAAAAAGGCATGATTGGTCCCAGAATGGAGTGTGTCCGGCGGAACGTCTGGTTCTGGAAAAGCAAAGGAGAGTAAACAGACAAGCTGACAATACAAAATGTTCCAACTTACAAATGTGCTCTTGAGTCAGGAGGGAAAACAAGACACTGATGCAAGGTTTCAGGAGGGGAAAAGATGCCAAAGCAAGAGTTTTAAAAAAATATTTTGCCATCCCTGCCTCTCCCATCTGTTTTACTAGAGATCTTTGGGTGTGATTGTCTGCACAATTCAGCCACACTGGAAGGTTCCAGTTCCTGTTTTGCAGTCTCCTCAATCAACCTAACTTCACATGGATACTAGTCAGAAATGAAGGGTGAAGACAGACAGATGTACTTGGTGGTGTGAAAGTGGTTTGAACATACACTTGCTCACTGCATCCTGAGGCATTTGTTTTAAAGGCAAAGGATTCCAATCACTTCCACCAAAACACAGAATGTCTGCAGAAAGTCAGTGTATTGTTTGGCCAAATGCCTGCCTTGGCCTAGAATACTTGTGCCCACTTCAAGCTAATTTGCCCCTCCCCAAGCTCAGCTGGCTCCAGCAGCATGTACACCTACTGCTGAACCCCAGCACCAGCAGCAAAGTGACTAGCAGGTGGCTCACCTGTAAGGCCGCAGGGTCCTTCTTCTCAGTTCTCCAAGCAGCAGTCCTTTCAGGTACGGCAGCACCACCTCAGCTCTCCACCATTCAGCAGTCTCTGTTTGGTTAGTCAGCTCGTCTGTCAATCAGTGTGCCAGTTCATTGTCCGTCCACCAGTCATCAGTCCGTGTGCCAGTTCATTGTTCATTCACCAGTCCATGAGTTAGTGTGTCAGAAAGTTGGTTGTCTGCCAATCTGTGAGTTAGTGTGCCAGAAAGTCACTCTAAAAAGCCAGCAAGTCTCCTCTTCTTCTTCCTCCCCCCCTCCAACTATAACCCACAAACTCTCACTTCTTCAGGTGCTGCTTTTATCTCTGTAATGACCTGGCTGTCTCTAGTGGCTGCAGCTATGCAGCACACCTACTACTATCTATGGCCCTGGTGTTAACCCTAAGTTTCCTGGCAAATCTTGAGCAAGGGGCAACTGCTAGCACCACACTATCTCCTCAAGAATTTTCCACTATTCCAATACATGTGGTTGTGCAAGATGCTCTCAGACCCTCTATATACAGGGCCAGCCCACTCATGAGGTGAGATAAAGTGACACCTTCTGCTCCCACAGCATCACTTTATTTGGAAGGCCACTGACCACCTCCATCTGGCTATTCACCTTCTCAGCTGGCTGAGAGTGGGAATCTGGACAAGAGAATTCTTGCAGCCTGGCTCCCTGAAGGAAAAGGGAGGAAAAGGAGATATGGGGTATATCCTGTCTGAGTGCTACAGAAGGAAGGGAAAGTCATGGGATCATCAGGTTACAGTGTCACCTCAAGCAAGGGGAGGCCTGGGACTGGACCTGTCTGCAAATAATGTGGCATTGCTGCAAAGGAAGACAGAGGTAATATTTTAAGCAGGGTGGAAGTGATTTGAACACCCATTCCAGAATGTGTTTTCATATTCTGCAAAGTGTTGTCAGAGCAGCAAATATGTATTCAAACCCACTACTCCTACAGTGTTACATTATAGAAGTGTCATAAAAGAATGACATGCTCATGCAGGAGACAAAACGTGCCCCCCCCCCCGACTAAAAGTACAGTGCAGCATATTTTGGAACAAGTTATGAATACTGAGAATCATAATTGATAAAACAAGTTCCTGGCATAGTGGATTGATTCAGAAGTACTCCTATGCTGCAAACTTGATTGATCAGGAGAAGCTGGAGCATTTATCACCGATGCCCTTTCTCCTAGGTCAGATGGCCTGCTATCAACCATTGTTACTTACATCACTCGTATCTGGATACCGGTTCAGTAGGCCTATCTTCATCTGTTTCTCCTCCATAAGTAAATCATTCCCCACCACTGCTTTAAGTAAACACTTAAACTTTAGGACCTAGGCTGGATGTGGAAGCAGATTAGAAAGCTGAATAGCAATGTAACATTGACAGAATCCCAATCGTCTTCTGCTAACCATCAGAACAATCACTCAGTCATTGTCATCATAACAACAACAACCAGTATTTATATACCATCTTTTTTTGGTCATTGGATTACTCCTTTAACTTTAATACAAGGCAGTTCACATAGGCAGGCTTTCTTTAAACCCCCCAAGGGTTTTTTTCCCCCCCAATAACAGAGAAGTTCTAACCTTTCAAGAACAACAATACTCCAGGTGGATTTTTCACAGTCTGATGTAACTTCTGGCTATGGCTGCCTCCCACGCAGACTGACAAACGACTCCTTTTCTCTCACTAAAGGACAGCTGAGACATCTTCTTTGCTGTCACCAAAGAAAAGATTAAACAGCTTGGCTCAGCTTATCAGTCCTTCTCAAGGTCTCGCCATTCACAAAAGCTTCCAGTGATCTGGAACTGGCGACTTTCAGATGATATCTTCAGGCATTAATGGTGGCTCTACAAACCTCCTGCTCTTTGAAATTCAAAGTTTGAACAAGGGAAGAAGCATGGTAATCCACAGGAAAGGCTGTGGGGACTTGATTCAGAATCTTCCTTCCAGGAATAAATGGAACTGTTCAAGAATGATTTCTTCAGCACTCCCAACTGAGGAACTCAACTCAGCCCTATCCAACCTTATTTGTTTAACATACATATATAGGAAACAGTAATGGCAGTAGGACTTGCCCAAGGCCTCCTGGTACCTAAGGCTGCATGCCAGAGGCTGTCCACCTTACCGGATGATGTGCCAGCCTCCACTCCTTTTATGTCCTGGATTGGAAAAGAAAATTGGGGATGGTGCAAGAGAGGAAGTGCGGAGGAGAAGTGGGCTAGAACATCTCTGCCCTTTTACCACACCATTTCTTCCCCCTCCATAGCTCCTGCTCTGACTCCCCTCTACCTTTTCCAATTCAGGGTATGTGATGGGGAGCAGAAGCAGTGAAGACAAGTGGGCAGAAGGAAGTGAGTATCCACTCCCAATCTGCTGCCTGACAGAACTGACTCAGCTGACCTGACCTCATGGGTAGGCAAACCTTGGGTGGGGGGTGACTGTGCCCCTGACATATGCATGTTCACAAGAATGTCTAGATTTGAGGTGTTCGTTTGTGTCCAATGAGAGGATTCCTGACTTCCAGAGACAGCCCTCCATGCATATACCTGTAAGAACAGGATCTCCCTACAGATGTTCAACTGAATGCATGTACATTCTGAGTACAGCTGCACAATGACACCCCCTCCTACATGTGTTGATTGTGCACAGATGAATGTCCGAAAAGAGTTTAAATAGAGAGCTGGAACACATACAACTGTCCATGTGGACCGCTCTCATCATGCGACTGGAAGCTCTGCTGCTCAAGCATTCCCAATCATGTGGAGAGAACCCTCTGTGTGTGTGGTGGTGGGGATTCTCTGCAAACGTAGTTACATAGAGCAAGGTCAAAGCCAACCGCCATCATATATAGTCACAAGTCCTATAAATAATCATAATGCAGAAGGATCATGTAGATTAGGCTCATCTGACCTCATTCTGAAATCCAGCTTCCTTTCCATTGCCATATATTGTCTTGGCTTCACTCAGACACCTGCCACCTGATGAAATGAGTGTTGAGGTTTGATATGCACATTTCCCCCATTTATGTTCACCGTTGAGGACGTTTTTTTTTAGTTTCACAAAAGTTAGCAAGGGCTTTTCTAAAAAGAGCTTAAACGTCTTAAAAATAAATCCGAGGCTTTAATGCTGTGTAATTATCTTGTCTATTATCTCATCTGCTGCTTAATCTTTCATTCCTTCCCTCAGGATCATTCCTTGATCTTTTATGGGGTTGCCATTTTTTGCAGATCTCATAAAAGCAACTGAGTATTTTCAAAAGAAAGAAAAAAGTTTCTCTTGTTGGCACTTCATATTTGCTCTAAGCAAATTAACTCTTGAACCTTTTATGAATATCTAAGCACAAGAACTGGATAGTCAAGCCATGATGGAAACTCAGATTGTCGACTAATAAATAGAGGTGTTTGAAAATGGTGGGTTTTTTTTTACTCAGAAGTAAGCCCATGGTGCTCCATAAGATTTAGATTGTAATCCTATCTTATGCACCTGAAATTAAACACCTCTAAAATGCTAATAAATTTGCTCATGATGAATCCTGCCGAATGCCATCACGGGCAGGCACAAATGCCTTGTGTCACACCATTCTTCAGCCTTTTGGCATCTCTTTGATTAAGCTACTGGTGCTGCTGCATGGGTGTGGGGGAATTTGTGCTGGATCAGACTGTTACAGCTGAGCAGCATCTCTAACATGCAGTATTTCTTTGAAATGACTTTTAAACAAAGCTTACTTGAGTTGGGCTTGAACCGAATCCTATCCTATGAATCTGGATGCATCAAAGATGCCAGCCATCAGGAAGTGTCTCTTTCTATTCAAATATATGGTTTCTTCTGCATACTGAGATGAAAGGTGTCTTCCAGTGACCCTAGAAGGAACTATAATCCTAGGCCTGTCTACTTAGAAGTAAGTCCTATTGAGTTAAATAGTGCTCTCACAGGTGAGTGTGTATAGCAGGGGTGACCAACCTTTCAACTGTAGGGCTCCTGGACCTTAGCCAATTGGGTAGAAGAGGAAATTTCAGCAGGTGCATCTTATCAAATGACAAGCTGCACCTGTTGGAATTCCTTTCTCTATACAATTATTAAAGGTCCAGGAGCCCTAATGTATAGAATTGCTGCTTAAGTGTACTTAAGGTTTGATGTCAATGTGAACTAACAGCCCAATCCTGAGCTGCCCAGCACCCAAGGTTGCAGCCCAAAAGGGCTGCCGCTGGATCCTATGGACGTCAGGCAGTTGCAGGCAGCTCCCAAAGCCTCCTCAGGATGTGTCCCCTTCCCCTGAATAATGGAAGCAGCGCTGCAGTGGGGTTACTCTACTCTGCACTGGCTATTTAGCCAGTACAGAGTAAAGTAGTCTCGTGTTGAGCCAAGAGGCCTGATGGCCGCCTTGGGTGCCCTTCAGGGAGAAATGCGGAATATAAATCAAATAAATAAATAAATGGCGTGGCTTTAGATCCAGCAAAGAATAGCTCCACCAGTCCTACCCTGCTCCCTCCCACCCGCCGCAGCCCCAGCCGCCGCCGCCGCCGCCGCCGCTGCCACACCTTCCCCCATCCTCCTTCACCTCCTTCCCCATCCCAACTTACCTCTCCACCACCTGGCACTCTCATGAAGCTTTGGGAGGTGTCCCACCAGACTCCAATAGGCGCTGACCCAGCACGGGCTCACATCAAGTCTGCTCCAGCACTGACTTACGGCATGTTTGCAATAGTGCACTCTGGTGGTGGGCCGGCACGCATCAGTCAGGATCAGGCTCTGAATCATCTATCCATCCTTTCTATGGGCATGTTAAAAAGCTAACCCGCCAGGTAGGGCAATGGGAGAGAAGCAACACTTTACCTCAGAGTGGGGATTTTGTCTCAGGTGGAAGTGTGGCAATTCTGTTTGCCTCCTCTAAAAAGGGCATTCCACTTTCATAAGAGGATTTTAATTAGCTTGCAAGCAGCAAGCACATTTCAAACACCCTTCTGTTGAGAGTTTTCAGATCCAAAGGTTACAGCTTTCTCATAACCAGGAGAAACAGAAGGTGAAACTAGCAGTTAAAGGCGGGTGAAATACCAAAAGGAAATAAAATGCATACACTGTGCCAATATATAGACTTCAAAAATATTTGAATACATTGGATGTGTCGTATTGGGGAAAAAATTATTTAAACCTAACAAGGTTCTTTTTTCTTTTATGTGATTAAATATAACTCCATAATTTATGTCTTGGTTACAAGTTTGTGTACCCTAATTAATAGACATCAATCCCACCTTGTTCCACAACTGCTCATCTGTGAAAAGCTTCTTTTAAATAAAGCTGCAAGTTTGACGGTACCAATCAATTCTAGCACCCAATATTCTCCAGAAAGAGGGTTCCCCTAGAATGCAAGTTCCTTCCAATGTTTCCATTCAAAGTCAATGGAACTGCTCGGTTTCTACCAGTAGTATGGGGCTGTTTTGTACATTGGTGTCCTTTAGATCTGTTGCAAGTGTTTAAGTATGATAGTAGATTAATTGTGAGGAGGTCTGGTCTAGAGGGTAGAGCTGTCATTATGCCCAGAGATATCATCTGCTGCAAGTGTTTAAGTATGATAGTAAAGTGTGAGGAGGTCTGGTCTAGAGGGTAGAGCCTCCGTTGGTCTGAAGATAACATCCACAGGTCGCCAGTTCAAGGCCACCGGCACCGTGCGACCTTGAAGCAGCTGACAAGCTGAACCGAGTTATTCCATCTGCTCTGAGTGTGGGAGGATGGAGGCCAGAATGTGAAACCAGATCAGAAAGAAACATCTAAATGTTGTGGCTCTTGAAAGATAGAACCTTCTTTCAATTGTAAAAATCCCTACGGGGATTTAAATAGCCTGCCTATGTAAACCGCCTTGAATAAAGTCTGAGGAGAAATCTGACGATCAAGAAAGGCGGTATATAAATACCTGTATTATTATTATTATCTGAAGGTGGCCTGTTCAAGATCACCAGAAGGGAAGCTGCAGGAGTGGCAAGACCTTGACAAGCTGGGACGAGATGGCAGCCAGACTGTGACCAGACTGTGAGAAGATCCACCTAGAATGTAGTCAGTTCCTAAAACATAAAAGTTACTTTTCAATTCCTTTGGTAGTTTAGAGAAAGCCTGCCAATGTAAACTGCCTTGAATAAAGCCAAAGGAGCAATCCAATGGCCAGAAAGGCAGTATATAAATATTTGTTGTTGATACCACTGCAGTTTGTTGTAGACCATATCTATAACTAGGCTGCTGTGAATGGCTTTAAGTCCTCTAGGTGAAACGTTGTCTGTATATTTCTTATCTTGGTGGCATGAATATCCCATTTCTGATAGCTGCCAAGATGCCATTTTGGGAGATTACAATAAGTTGCAATGCTGACCTTCTGACTCCTGCCATCTGACATTGGATTGGCGGGGAATACATTTTTGAGCCCTTGACCTCCATAACCTGAAGCAAAGATCATAGATCCAAGCAGCAAACATACCGGACTTGGATTGATTTGAAGGTGAACTGTGGCAGTGACGGCTATTTGTCCTGCAAGGCCATCAGTTCTGAATATGTCCGTTCCTGGCCACAAGTTAGAGTAGCACTTATGCCTGAGAACATCATGCATGTCACCTGAACATTCCAGTACAGCTAATGGAACTGCCCATTTCAGTATGAGGTACTGAACTGTGTGAAATGGTCACAAATGCCAGGCCACTCCAGGTGGGATTCCTTTCTAAAGCCCCACTGGGGGAACCTTTGTTACAGGCTTCTTTTGTTGAACCATACTCTCTCTCCCCCCCTCAACAAAACACCACATCTTCCTCCTGTTGTGCCTTGACTCTCAATCCTCCTTACAGCACAATCCTAACTTGCACTGAAACAGGCAGGCCAACGGGCCTGAACTGTATCCAGCGCAAGTTTGGGGCTGACTGTTGGTCAGCCCAGGGCCAGGGGAAATAATTCCCCTTACCGTGGATAACACCACAACAGTCCCAATGGGGCTACTTGGATCCATGCCACCTATAGAGGTGGCGCAGATCTGAGCAGCCCAGAGCTGCCCGGGAACAGGGCTACAATCCAGCATAAGTGCCAGAACCTGGCTCTGCCTCCTGCTGCCTGCCCTCCCCCACCCCAAAGCACCTCCTCCCCTCACCCCCCAGACCCCTGAACTGGAAAGGCTGGAGCAAACTCACCTGTCCTGGGGCCTTCAGTGGCATGAGGAGGCTGACGCATGTCCTTGCACTGTCCTTCCCGAGTCAAATCGAGGCACAAATGTGCTTTACGACACGTTTGTGACCCTCCCAGGCTGGCACAAGGGACTTGCACCGGTCCAAGGGCACTTTAGGATTGTGCCCTTAATCCCTCAGCTCCCATGTTCCTTAACCCATTTGGTATTAATTGGAACACTACCACTGATCGTGACATACCAACTACACTCAAACCTTTGCAGATGCTCAAAGACCCAGGATCATCAGAGCTTGATAATGATTTCATGATTCACACTATTACCATGTAATATTCCATATTCACAGTGGAATTATACTTTGCATACAATCTGCAAGGAAGTAGACTCTACCAAGTTTTGACAGCTGGAGAGGTCCATCATATATTCTATACTTTCCTTGCAGACACCACCCTCATCTCAATTTTCCCACACTTTGATTCCAGCATATTGTAAAATGCTGCCAGTTGATGGCGAATATACCATAGTTCTTAGAAGATTTCACAGACTTTCTTTAAAAAAAAAATGAATAGCAAATGTATACCTTTACTGAGCAGTGCTATTTAAGATCTCTTTCATGACATGATATCTGATTCCTACATGGATGGCATACTGATTATGGCTAGGAAGCAACATGATCATTATGTACAGATAATCATATGTGGTGTGTGTCTTTGTTGCAAATCCTTGTGTAGTTTTGCCACGTGTTCTGATCTACATGCAGACACCACATACTTAGATGGATGTGCCTCTGTGTAGAAACAGTGGCAAATGTAAAGAACCCCTTATTTGGAATTTTATCATGGCTTATTTTGAGAATCACTGCCCAGGGCCAGTTCAAGACCTCCTACACCTGCCAAATACTACTCTCTTACCTGCGGATGTGTCAGCCTCTGCTCTTCCCATTCTCAAATGCTATAGCTGAGCAACCTCCAGATTTCCTGCCCCTCTGTTCCCACCCTTCTTTTTCCAATCCAGAGGAGAGGGAGAAGCAGTGGAGGCAAGTAGGCAGACAGAGATGGGTGGCCCCATCAATCTGCTGCTTGATGTGACTTCTTCAGTTGGCTTCATGGATGGGCTGGCCCACTGGCTGATACACAATAATATTGTGCTGAAAGTAGACTTATTTGAAATTCAGAGGTAATATGCAAGATGATTATGTCTGCCATTGCAAAACTTTTGCTATGTTATTATGTCTATAGAAGCATTCAGGGCATTGAATGTATGTATGGATTGGCTAAGGATGTATCGATTTCAAAAATAATGTTCTATTCTCAACTTATCTATCTGATAAACATCACATTGGTGCTTTTGTTTGTTTTAAATTATTGTTTACAAGATATTGGGCATAGCAATCTACACTATGCTGTATTTTCATAATACATATTATCTCAATATACTACAGTATCCTTTGTGAAGTTGTATAAATGACAAATATTCAAGAATGGCAGCTTCAGGTTTTAGTGAAAGAGCCACAGAACAGTGCTGAAGGTATTCATAATCTGAAAGAAAACTGAATGTGCTTTCAAGAGCTCTGCTGATAACTTCAAGATAATTTCAAGATAACTGCTGTATAGATTTGGCTTTCTTATCCCAAAGATCATGATGTGCAGTATATTTGTTCTATAAACTATTTTCCTCTATAACAAGCCTGCCAAGTCAACATTACTGGGCTTTACAGATATGGTTTTATTATCTGAAAATCTGTTTCCGTTTCCTAAAACAAGCATCTCTATAAGCAGCATAACATAGACCATTTTCTTTAGCATGCAAAATAAGTTTAAAAGAAAGAAAAAGAAAACATTCTCTCTTTGTTATTTGATTATGAGACCTCACCAGGCTGCATTTTATATATCATTTCAAAGCTTGGATTTCAATGCAGTGCTAACTTTATTCACCAGGGGTCATCAAAGGTCTGGATTTTCTTTGTCTACCTGTTGACTCTCAGATGTACAGTACTAAGAGAAATCTCAGAGCTTCCTTTAGGATCTAGTATTCAAGATTGTTCTTTACCAGTTTGTTGCCACTCCACAATTATATTTTAAAAATGTATTTTGGATATTTATAACATAGCAATTGTTTTTCTTCTTGCCCAGTCAACTTGAAGTCTGAGAGATCTTTTAAGGCTTTCCCAGGAAAACTGTTCCTATTCTGGCAGAAAATATCCTCTTTGTTACTGAACATTAATTAAGCAATAGCTATATTAAAGCTTTTCTATCTAGCAACGAAAGAATGGGCATGAAAAGGTGCACTGAGGTCTGCAAACTACGCACCTTATTTTTGAATGTTTATCCCATAAACACTGATAAGGCACACAGTACAAGGTGTATCATCATCACATATGTCCCCAAATTAAAAATTACAAAGAATGTGGGTGGTAGCTTGTCTCTCGCCAGATTAATCAACACAAATCAGCAAGTGTCCATCCCCCACAACAAGGCTGGGTAGCATAGGGCTTCCAGGGTGCACCCAATCAATCTTCCTCCTCCTTGAAAAACACAGAAAGTTCCACCTTAAAACCACCTATTATATCCAGCACTTTAAAATAAATAAATAAATGTCAGATTTAAGGCATTATGTGAGGATGAATCATTACTTTTTACCATATTACCTCCTTGTTTAGAGCATGCAGAGAATTCAAATTGTCCTCAAAAGACCTCTCTATAGCCATGCAAAAGAGAAAAGAAACGAACTGTTCTACTAAACTGTACAAACATTTCAGGAGTACATTTGGAGGCTTCATGATATTGCTCCATGGTAGTCCCCCGTGACTCGTGGCAACATGCTGAGTTTGTAAAGTAATGCTCTAAAAAAAACAAAAAAACAACTATTGAACATTTGAACCTCTGTTCACATAAGAAATGTGTGGAATGCCATGGTTCACAGAATAGGAAGTTAGACTCACTGAGAGGCAATTCATGTTTCCTGACCAGTGCTGGAGCTTCCTCAGCGTCTACTTTCCACACTGTTCCACCAATGTTTGTAGGACACAATTGTGGGAATCAACCAGCTGATGTGACTGTATGCAAAGTCTGTAAGTTGGGACAGGAGCAATGTTGGCATGGAAACAGTCATGTCCATCATATGACCAGTGGAATTGCTTCATACATATGGGAGTAAGAAAACAAGCAACCATGACAAAGCAGCTCCTGTATCATTCCATTAATGTACAAATTGGCCCTTCATCTCTATTCTTTTCCAATCAAACCATTTCCTTCAATAGTAACGTGAGACCTTCAGCTCCATCTATAGGCCTTCTTTTGCAAGTACTGTGTGTAAAAATTAATATGCTGGATCAAAGATTCATTAAGGTCCCAATCCCAGTCTGACAGCTTTACAGAAGCATGAAAGCCGGACTGCCGTCACGTGCTCTTGGATGGCTACAGTAAAAGGGTAGCAGCTCCAGAAGCCTCCATTGGCACAGGTGGTGGTAGAGGCATGTCATGGGTGGGGAGGGGTGGATCTCAATGGCAATGGCATGCAACAGATCCTTTCCCCTCTTTCCCTCTCCTTGGACACATACCTCGGTTGGTATAGGTCTGGGGGTAAGTAAAAATATTTTTACTTACTTCCTGCTGGCTGTCAGATCCCCTCCCTCCAAATCACTGGATGTAGAACTCAGTCTGTCAACACAGTGCTTTCCATCTGAACAGTCACAGCTTGCCCCACAAAACAGACTGCTAAGTGAGACACTCACAGCACAAGCCTATGCAAGTCTACTCAGAAGTATGTTCCACTGCTTTCAAAAGAGCTTACTCCCATGAAAGCATGGGATTGCTTTCCTCAGGATTGCAGGAAAGGATTGCAGCCTCAGATATGTGCTTCTTGACTTTGGGAGTAGGGGGTTACTCTGGGAAAAAATATGTCAGCCCAGGTGGCCCAGCTTGATTATTGTGTGCATAGATGCATCTGGTAAAATTTAAAAGAACTTTTAACCCTGATTTGTAGTAGTAGTGAGGAATACTATAGAATCAAACTTGAGATAAGGGACTTGCATGTTTTCCCCCATGGGGCAAACTACAGCTGGGGAAGTTATTTAAATTGGGGGGTTAGTGAGGAAGGGGATTAAATCCCTTTTCTGTAGTCCTGATCTGATCCTCTTTCAACTGCATTTCAGTTTAAAGAAATGGAAGAGCCACGATCACAGTTCTCCTGTGTCATGTCTAGTTTGACCTGACATTTTAGTTATGGGAAAAGTATAATTTGTGGCTTTGCATGTTTTTAACATCTGTCAGTTGGGACCTTCCTGGACAATGCAGAATATTACAGAGACCAAGATTATTTGGCCTGTTGTGGGCAGTAAGATTTTGTGAGATCAAGGAAGAAGCAGTGTGGTGAAAATTTCTGATTTTCCTCTATTTTGTACTTATTCTTTCACCTGTTTTGAACCTTCCTTGCCCCTCACAAACTTCTGCGATTCCTCAGCATATGGAAGCAGCTGCTGAGTTATCCAGATGCTGCAGCCAGCATCTCCATTATCCTCCATTATTGTCTGCTGTTGAGAATCGGACTCCTCTCCAGCTGGCTGGTAAACAAAAAATCTGGTTTTCAGTCAGCTCACTGGACCATGAAGTCTACTGCATTTCCAAGAGTGGGAAATTCAAAAAGGCCCAGGTGTCCTCCCCCCATAATCCAATCACACAGGTAAAGCAGGATTAATACCCAGGTTACCTAACCAGGGTCACATCCCCTGTGTTGTGATTTGCCCAATCCTACATCAGAAGCAACTGATGCTTCAGAGCTCACCCATTCACCTTGGGGCAAGTGTGCGTGTAAGGAACAGGACCCTGGAAGAGTAGGAATAAATAGGGTAGGGAAAAGTAGTACCCAGTGGAATGACGTCAGAGTTTTTATTTTACGCTGCCACTTCCTTTTTAAGCTCATCATCATCCTTGGTCAATCCCTCCCCCTTTCCCCCCTGTTCCAATTGATCAGAGGCTCGCTTTTGTCCCTTGCATTTTCCCCTCCATCATTTGGTTTTTCCACCCTTTTAATATACTACCTGTATTTTTACTCTTTTTTACTCTTTTACCTGCTTTGTCCAAGTTCATGTCAAATTAGGGAGGGAAGCTTTCACAAGGTAACCTCCCCTTCTCTGCCAAGGGGCCCCAAACAACAATGACCTTTTTGAACAGGGCTCCTGCCAATTTGGGCCTCACCTCAGGATGAGGAAACTCCATCAGACCTATCTTTGGCTTGCTCATCAGCTGGGTTGTGCCTGCACGATGTGGGTGACAGGAGCAGGGGCCACTATTGAGGAGAAAGTGTTATTTATCTGCAAGATAAAACAGTCAATGCAAGTTTTGCCAGAACAAATTTGGAAGCTTCTTTTTGATAAGAAGCCCAAAATCATTCAGAAGGCAGGACAGATGACAGAGCATATTGTTGTGGGCCTGGAGAGTCAGCCCAGATTGTTCCTAACAAGCAAGAGGAGGGACTGCCATTGTGGGGCAGGGCCCTGTCAGTATTGAGCTCCACCTGAATCAAGAGCAGCTGCCTTGAAGAAGGTGCATCCACCACAACGCACTGGGACATGTGAGGGGTCAGTATCCCAGCATTAAAGAGGGGAGGATGCCCACCCAAGAGGGTTGGTCCAACAGGTGGAGAGATACAAACTAATTGGAACTTGGCATCCCCCTAGAGGGGGCATTTCCCAGCAGCTGCACACTGGAAGCAGCAACCGCTTGTTCAGGCCAAGTCTCTTCCAAAAGGAGATGCACCACTCCTGCCAAATCTTCCCATCTGCTACATGAATGAGCTGCAGAGGACCAAAAAAGTTGGATTCCACAATGGGATGTGACCCGATGAGGAGGGGGGCAGCAAGGTAAGTTTTGGAACTACAGGTGCTATTGCTACTGCTACTACAACCATGGCTCTGATGGGGAAAACCCAAGAAAATTCCTTACCAGTGACTTCCCTGGCTCCCCACCTAGATAACAGGTCCTTTTCCCTGATGAGTGCCATGACTAACTTGCTGGGTGCTGCACCTGTATTGCTCTCCATTCTTTCCTCGCACATCTGATGGCATCATATGAACACAATGTAGGTTATGATGCTGTAGGTGCCCATGGAAGAAAATTTCAAAGTAAACAGTGCTGGCCTTTCATCTGTATGCAACATTTGTGTGCAAATAACTTATGCCTGCTCATTTTTTGCAGATATCCCCAAAAGGCATCAACTCAGAATTATGAGTTCTTTTGTCAGGATGTTTTTTTAGCGGTCCCTCAAAGCTTTGGTCTTACTCAGCCTATTCAACAATATATATGAGAATTATGAATGAGATTTGGAAAGCATTAGGAAGTGTCTTTCCTCAAGATATTTGCCAAGGAGCAGCATTTTCTATGCTCCATTGCTCCTTCCCTGAGAGACCCATAAATGACCAAGGTGAAGCGAGAGTTGAAAGGTTTTCTGCTTATTATCTTTCAAACTTGAGGATTGTTCCAATTTCTATTGTGATACCGCCTGTTTTATATTTTTAAATTTGGGGGGGAAGGTTTTGGTTGGAAATGTACTCTTAGGCCTCATGGGCAATTACACTATCAAATCAAATTTGCCTTCTATGCTTTACATCACAGAAGAAGATGAAGGAGAATTAACTGTTTGCATAGGAAGTGCTGGCCATGTGAGCTTTCTTGATCCTTCAGTGTTTCAAATCTTGCCGAGATGAGATATATCCCAGCCTGATCCAAACGGGCTTGATGGAGCTGTTCCAGCAAGCCAAGGCAAGCCAAGCTCAATGGCTTGTATCTGTTCCATCATCCTAACTGTTTTCGACATTCTTGGAAGGAGCACATTCACAATAAACTTCTATCCAGCAGAATTATCCTGGGGAAGCTCATACGACAATGAACAATAAACTAAAGCACTCTGTCTTCTTTTTAATCCAAGAAAGTTTTTTTGTTAGGCTCTCCGAATTCTTTCTGCCGTTCTTTGCTTAGAGAACAATGTGATGTACAACACTGACTGTTGGCATCTTAACCACACGCTAAACCCTGAGGCACACAGAATCATTTCATTAAGAAAAGCACATGGAAAACAAAAACAGCAGTATATATATTTGCAAAGCTCGACTGGTTTTGCTTATTTTCTGCTTCCTGTGGGATAAGAGGAAGACTGAAACCCTCGTTTCTTTTTCATGGATTAGAAGCCAGCTCCTGGGCAACCATTGTTGTATTGTAATCTTCTGGCATGCCCTGTAAATTCTTTGGAAGTGACAGAAATTTTTTGTCGTTGTATATTTGTCTTGATACAGAATAATTTGTGCAACCAAAACCCTCAGCATTTCTCTTTTCTTCATTAGGCTGTTTTCATAAAAATGGTAAGAGTTGAGTTCTTCTTGGAAAAAAAATTAATCTCCAGGTTTTTCTTTCCAACAACAACTTTTGTTCTCCTGTCAAAGATAATTGGAGCTGCTTTTAGTCGGAAATGAGGGTCAGGTTGTGCAATGGTGGAGAACAGAATCCAGCTTGGAACAAGAGAGCAAAACCCTGAACTAAGCCTCTGTCAAAATAAACCAAGACATGATCTGAATGGACCTCCAGCCCCCTGGAGTCTGTCTTTAGGGTTTCTCAGCTTTTGGGGGTATGGGCCCTGTGAGCCTACAGATCATCCAAGCCACTGTTGTGGGCATCTCAGCATCTCTCCCATATGAACCCACTTGCCAGCCGACATCTAGGCAGCAGGCTTCACTTCTTGGGCCATCCTTCCAGTCAGTTCTGGTGGCTTCCCAGAAATTTGGTGTCTGCAGCAGTTGGTCTACACTTATGGAACTTCCTTCCTGGAGATGTAAGGAAGACTACTTCTTTGAAAGCTTTTTGGAAGGCATGTAAGGCATAGCATCTCTCTTCTGCTGGGCCTGTACTTGATTTCTGTGGTGTTTAACGTTGTGGATATCATGTTAATATATTATTGTCAGATTTTAAGTTGTTATTGTAAACAGCTTTGAATTTTTTTAAAAAAGAGGTGAATATACTTTTTACATATTCAATACATGAGTGAATAAAGAGATATCATGCAGCATTCGTGGGATGAGTATAACGTGAGTTCCATCCTTTGCCTTACATTCTCTCCCTGTCCCAACACAGGCGCAACTATCTACTTGGTGAGATTGTGTATGGAGATACTTGCATGCAACTGAACGGGTGCATCTTATGGTTGGCCATTGGGATTTGTGGATAATGGTGGAGGAACAATAAACGTTTGCTTAGTGAGTATGCACCACCCTTCCTTCTTACTGTTCTCTTGTCCACCCTTTTGTTCACCTCACTGTGTGAAGGCTGGATGCAACTTATGTTGACCCATCCACCTGCTCTCTTCCAAACAATCTTCTACCTTCTTATGGTGCCATTCCTGACCTTTGCCAGCTTCTCAAGGTAAGCCTCACTCAAGCCAAGGAGCCCGATTCCCATCTGGCTCAGTTTGGACTGTATGTGAATGTAGGTATCAGATGCTGACATTTGACACAATAGGAGCGAGTGACTCATATTTGTCAAATCTTTTGTCCTTGTTCTAAAGTAGTACTTTTTGTCATTTCCTGTCAGAACTGAGCAGGAATTGGAGACTAACGGCCTCTAATGCAAGTATTTGCAAAGTACCTGCACAATGAATTTCCAGTGAAAGAATACTGCATAAATAATGTCACTTTTGGATGAAGATGATGATGATGCCAATGAGTTTAATTATTAGCTACTGGTTGGAAAAATGCTGCTAAACCTGTTCCTCGCCAAAGTAGCCTTTCCTATTCACAGTGACATTAGGGGACTTAAAATAAGTCAGGGAAGGGAGCATGACTAATTAAAAAAAAGAATAAGTAAGCCACAAGCCATGGTTTTCAAGGAGAACAGCAGCCAATTGGTGTTATCCTATTTTCCCAATGGAACTTTATATTCTCAAAGTAAGATTAACAGAGCTCTACATGCAAAGAGGCAAGCACATCACCGGTACTTGTTTTAACTTAGCCAGGGCCATCTTCTCACATGGAAGCAATACAGGAAACTTCTTGCAAAGGCCTGAGTGGAGGCAAGCTCATAAGAACGTAAGAAGAGCCTTACTGGATCTGGTCAAGGGCCCATCTAGTTCAGCTTCCTGTATCTCCCACTGGCTCACCAGATGCCTCAGGGATTACTGAAGAAAACAAGATACATGTATTCTGTTGCCACGCTCTTGCATCTGGCATTCAAAGATAGGCTCTCTCCTACATATAGTCATCATGGCTTGTAATCTGTAATGGATTTTTCCTCCAGAAGTCTTTCCAATCTCCTCTTAAAGGCATTGAAGCTAGGTGCCATCACCACATTATGTGGCAAGAAGTTCCACAGATTAATTACTTGCTGGGTAAAAAAAGATTTTCTTTTGTCTACTCTCACTCTCTCACCATCTTAATGCATGTCCCCCAGTTCTGGTGTTGTGTGAGAGGGAGAAGAACTTCATCCCTCCTACCCACCCCATGCATAATTTTATATGTCTCAATCATTTCCCCCCCTAAGATGTCTTCTTTCGGAACTAAAGAGCCCCAAATACTGTAGCCTTTGCATGTATCCCAAACCAGATACCTCAGGCCAGTAATCATTTTGGTTGCTCTCTTCTGCACCTTTTCCAGTTCTGCTATATCCATTTTTGAAATGTGGTGACCAGAATTGGACATACTACTCCAGGTTTAGCCTTATAATTGATGTGTAAAATTGCATAATAATTGTTTTGCCAGATTCCAAGGCCAAGCTCTGCCTAGAGAACCTATGCCCACTTTACACTAATTACCTCCCCTGTGTTCCTAACAATGGCCCCATTTCTGCCCTGCAGAACTGCTGGGTCCCACCACCAGGGTAGCTCACCCATTCAACCTGCAGAGGTCCTCTTTCTTCTCCTGCCAGCAGCTCCTCCTGTCACTACAGCAGCACCTTGGTCCTCAGCAGGTCTTGGGTGTGGCAGCCACACACCAATCTCCACTGTTTCCAGCAGTCTCCAAAGTCCATTCACCCATTTGTCCTTTAGTCAGTTAATCAATCAGCCATTAGCTCCTCAATCCTTTCAGGCAGGCTATTCACACTTGCCGCCTTCTACTACCCACACCTCTTTCCTGCCTGCAGGTACTGCTTATATCCCTAGAGACCTCATTGCCTTTAGTGGCTGCAGCTGTGCAGTGCACCCTCTGCTGAATGCCCAGGCCTTAACCCTTAAAGGGGCCACTGCTGACACCACATCCTATCTCTTCGAGGTATCTTGCACATTTCCATTACAATCATAGTGGCCATTTTATTCCCAATCCCTTTTTAGATTATCCTGGGCATGGAATTTCTATTGGACAGCCACCACACACTAGGTCAACACTTCTTGGAGTTGTCCACCACCGCCCCAAGATCTAATCTGTCACAGACAACTCAAAACCCATTAGCCTATACGTAAAGTTATGATTTCTTGCCCCAATATGTATTACTTCACACTTACTTACATTGAAGGGCATCTGACATTTTGGAAAGATCTTTCTGGAGCTCTTCACAATCCCTTCTGAATTTTACCATGGGGAAAAGTTTAGTGTCATCTGCAAACTTGGCCACCTTGCTGCTTGTATACAACAGGTCATTTATGAACATGTTGAAAAGCACCAATCCCAAGAGCAATCCTTTTCACCTTCATTGTGAAAATTGCCCATTGACACCCACTCTCTGTTTCCTGGTCTTCAATCAGGTCCTAATCCATAAGAACATAAGAACAGCCCCACTGGATCAGGCCATAGGCCCATCTAGTCCAGCTTCCTGTATCTCACAGCGGCCCACCAAATGCCCCAGGGAGCACACCAGATAACAAGAGACCTCATCCTGGTGCCCTCCCTTGCATCTGGCATTCTGACATAACCCATTTCTAAAATCAGGAGGTTGCGCATACACATCATGGCTTGTACCCTGTAATGGATTTTTCCTCCAGAAACTTGTCCAATCCCCTTTTAAAGGCGTCCAGGCTAGATGCCATCACCACATCCTGTGGCAAGGAGTTCCGCAGACCAACCACACGCTGAGTAAAGAAATATTTTCTTTTGTCTGTTCTAACTCTCCCATAAGAGGTTCTCATAAGAGATCTCTAACTCTCCCATAAGATCTCTAACTCTCTCATAAGAGGATCTGCCCTCTTATTTCTTCACTGTAGAGTTTTCTCAGATGAGGGACAGTGGCAAACGCCTTCCGAAAGTCTAGATATATAATATCAACAGATTAATCTGCATCTATATGTGTGTTCACCTTTTCAAAGAATTCTAAAAGGTTTGTGAGGCAAGACTTACCCTTGCAGAAGCTATGCTGATTCTTCCTTAGCAAAGCTTATTCTTCTATGGCCCAAATCCTAACCAACTTTCCTGCACTGACACAACTGTGTCAATGGGGCATGTGCTGCATCCTACAGTTGGGTGGCAGTCACAGAGGCCTCCTCAAGGTAAGGAAAAGTTTATTTCCTTATTTTGAAGTTGCATTGCACTTACTTTGGTGCTGGAAAGTTGGTTAGGATTGTGCCCTATATGTTTTAAGATTTTATCTTTGTTGAGGCTTCTAGCATCTTACCTGGAACAAATGTCAGGCTGATTGGCCTCTAGTTTTCTGGCTCCCCTTCTCTTCCTTTTTAAAGCTCAGATCAAACCAAGTCCAAACTCAAGAGTACCAAACCTGAGCCTCATACAACTATAACACTCAAACAGATCTGAATTATCCAATGAGAATTTCTAACAGTGCTGTGTTCACAAGGCAGTAAGTACCACCTAGTTTCCTGGCTTTTCCCCTTTCCCTCATCACTTGGTTCAGGGAACCTGTAATCATCTCCAGAAGTGTGATGCAGTCAGGGAGGTGAATAAAATTCAGCTAATAAACCATTCTTCCTGCCACATGTGGGCCCTTCATTCTCTGAAACAGGGGTATCAAATATAAGCCCACAGGCCCTGGATATGGCCCACGGAAGCTCTTTATCTGGCCCACACAATAATTGGGCTCTCCCAGAACTACCCTTCCAGTAACATCCTTTCTGCTGAGGCTCTGGGAGGGAGAAACAGAAGGAGGTCTCAGAAGGCAAGGAATATTACAGAGCAGCGGTGTCCAAAGTTTTGGGGAGGAGGGCCACATCATCTCTCTGACACTGTGCCAGGGGCTGGAGAAAAAAAGAATTAATTTACATTTAAAATTTGAATAAATTTACATAAGTTTACATAATTTAATATACTAGAGGTGGAACTTATATGAATGAATGAATGAAGATCTTGTAATACCTCAAGGCCTATAAAAGGCCTTGCACAAAGCAAGGCTGGCCTTTTCTTTGCTGCCACTACTGCATCAAAGATGTGAAACAGCAAGCAGTGGAGGAAGCCCTCGTCTCACAGCTAATGCGAGAGGTCAAACAGTCACCCTCATGCTGAGAGCAGTTGTGTTGGGCCAGTGCAGGCTCCAGCAAGTTTCGGAGGGTCAGAGGTTCATTGGAGACTGGGGTGTCCCTGACGGCCGCATTGGGAGTCCTCGAGGGCCACAAGTGGCCCCAGGGCCGGGGTTTGGGCACCCTTGTTACAGAGTAAGGAGCAGACCAAGAGGAGTGAGAGAGGGAGGTGCTGCTGAGGCACTAGAGGAGTCCAATTATCATGTGGACTGCTCTTTTAGCTGTGCCGCTCCTGCCAATGTCACGTTGCAGAGCACATGAGCTTTAAAGTGATGCCCCAGCAGAAGCAGCATGGCTGAAAAGGTGGCCTGTGCGATAATTGGGCTCTCCCATATCTTAAAAATATGATCAAGATTTGCATACTTTCTCTTCCATTATTGGCAACTAATGAGTTCCTATGGTGATTTCTGGCCATCGTCCGCTTAATAATGTCACTTCCTGCTTAATGCTGTCACTTTCAGCCCTCAACGGTTGCCATGAATGCTATTCGGCCTGCTGTATGAAACAGGTTTGACACCCCTACTCTAAAGGGCTCAACAGAGGTCTCTTCTCCTATCTCCTGTGCTTTCTAGGATTGTTCCTGTAACTTCAGTTGCATTACAGGTACAATCTAACAGGTCCTTGATCTTAATGTCACACTCTAAATAATCAGCAACAGCTGCTTCCCTCAACCCGCAAGAACTGACTGGTAATTTTGAAGAATCAGAAAGTATTTGGTCAGTGGCCTTGCTTTAGGACCGGCAGACTGATCATGGTCACCTGTCATAAGAACATAAGAACAGCCCCACTGGATCAGGCCATAGGCCCATCTAGTCCAGCTTCCTGTATCTCACAGCGGCCCACCAAATGCCCCAGGGAGCACACCAGATAACAAGAGACCTCATTCTGGCGCCCTCCCTTGCATCTGGCATTCTGACATAGCCCATTTCTAAAATCAGGAGGTTGTACATACACATCATGGCTTGTAACCCGTAATGGATTTTTCATCCAGAAACTTGTCCAATCCCCTTTTAAAGGCGTCCAGGCCAGACCACATGCTGTGGCAAAGATTTCCACAGACCAACCACATGCTGAGTAAAGATGTCCTGAGGATCTTTGTCCAATGTGACCAGCCGGATCCTCTATACTGGGGACAACTTGCTTCATTCTCAACTCCCTCCCCTCTGTGGGCCATCCAAGCTTTCCATCTTCTTTCGCCCATATGTCATTTTGCAGTGAATGTTCTGCTCTCACATCTCCATTGTACTGATGGCAAGAAAGCAGTGGTTGGACATATTTAGGAGCCAATGATCTAATGCTGGACAGTTCTGCCCCACTGCTCAGAAACAAGGTGGTACTTTAGCTATTGCAGCACAACGTTCTACTTTAGCCGCATAGACCTTCTCATAGGTCTGTTTTTCTCAGGGCTGTAACATTTAAAAGTTATGCAGGAGTTGAAACAAAGAATGTGACCTTTGGAGGAGCTGTATTATTGCATCATCCCTTCCCCCTGCTATGCTACTCCTCCCCCACCCCTTTGTCTTGGGACCACAGCTAGTTAACTTGTGTCATTATGCACAGGTGGCATGCTTGGAATTCTTGCTTGGAATTCTTGCTCACCATTGTCATAACTGATGATTGGGAGCAAGTGAGCGTAGTGGAGTAATGCACTTGCTGACCTTCTATATAGCAAATGCTCATCAACAGGGAGCGGACAAGTTTGTTAGGGACAGAATACATTCAACAAGGGGGCATGCTTTGGTCCCTGTTTGCTGCCTTTGAGAGGGAGCACTTTGGGACTGCAAACCTTTGAACACGGAAACATCATTAGAAGAGTTCTCAGAGGTTCCTGGTGGCTGAAGTTAGCCAAGACAACTGGGTGAATGAGTAACATTTTACCATGTCAGGTGGTCTTTGTCATTCCTCCCTCCCTGCCCCCATTGCAGATAATTAGTTTGAACTTAGTATTCAATAACGCTGTCTTTATTAAATGCCTGGCAGATGAGGTAAGACTGTAGGCCGAAAGCCAGTGTGTTTAGAGCACCAGGATTTTGTCCAAAAATGTGAAGGAGGGGGGAGCAGGTCTTTGTGAAAAAGGAATGGGAAAGCAGAAACATTTGGGAAGAACTCTTGTCCTTTCATATTTGCTTTCTGTGCAGCACCTTGTACTATTTACAGGCATATCTGCACTGCAGATTTAAACTGGTTTAATAACCACTTGAATAGGAACTAGGGTTATAATCCTGAACACATTTTCCTGGGAGTAAGCCCTGTTGGACACAGTGGGACTTATGTCTGACATGCATAGGATTGTGCTGCAGAAATCTCAAACGATGCCCATTACATTCAGGAAGCTACACTTCATAGGATTGTTTGAGGGAACTCATGACAGTTAGGCTGGTATAAAACCGGGTACATCTGTGTGTTCATGCCTTCTCACTATGCCCGGAGCAGAAGATTGCTACTTTTATTTTTGGCTAAGATCCTTTGCCTAATAGATTTCTTCCTGTTATCAGGTAGAGCTTTTTGTGCCAGGTAGTTGTAGTGATAAAAAATGCTTCACCATTTGAATTGCCACCTGTCATGCAGCTCATAGATGCATGAATGAATGCACACACTGGTAGCAATTGTACTACCCAAGACTAGGGTGCTTTTTGAACTTTATAAATTGGTTGCCGTGGACCCTTAAGAAATGTGTGTTTGATTTCATTTTAAATATAGATTGGTTTTAATATAATATAGCTTATGTTTAGCAGGAGGACAGGAACTGCCTCTTTTCACCCCAGAATAGCATCTTTTCTAGTGGCTGATGCTGGTGTCTCTTCTATACTTAAAAAAATATATTGTGTACCTTTTGGGGAAAGGCAAAAATTATTTTATTCATTTAGCTGCATAAACCACTTTGCAAACTACTTTTATTGAAAAGTGGTATATAAATACTCGGGCAGACCAATCCTGAGCTGCCTGGAGCTCCAGGACCACAGAGGGCTCCCACTGGATCCAGCACCTCCCGCACTACCATGGGAGGCTCCTCGGGAGAAGGGGACGTTCGTTCCCTTTCCCTGAGTAAGGGAAGCAGCCCTGCAGTGGGGCTACTCACTTTAGCGGCAACCTTTTGGCACTTTGGCAGCAGCCCTACGTGAGCGCCTTGGATCCTGTGGACCCTCCTCTCCCCCTCCCCTGACACGCCTCCCCCACACCCCCGTCCATGCCTCCCCCCCTCTGGAAAGCCTCCCCCACGCCCCTGAGCACGCCCCCATCTCCAGTTCCGCAACCCAGCGGTCAGGGAGACCGCCAAGCTGCAGAACCGGGGCGCCTGCCGTGCGCTGGCTCAGTGCTGGCCGGAGCTGGGCTAGCTCCAGCGGGAGCCCGGTGGTAAGCCCTGCAAACATGCCTTATGGCACGTTTGTGACTGTGGTCCATGGCGCAGGGCCGTGGCATGGACCACAGGATCGGGCTCTAAGGTCCAAATCCTATCCCTCAGTACAGCGGTGCCAAAATAGCTGCTGCTATATCCTGCAGGACTGGGGAAGCATTTGGAAGTCTCTTCAGGATAAGGGAACATCGGTTTTCTTATCCTGTGTAGAGCTCTAGCAACCCTGATGGGTCTACTCGGAGCTGCACCAGCTACATATTCAGCTGGCATAGAACCGAAGAGACCAGTATTGGGCTCCAAGGCTCAGGAGAGGGGGTTAGGATTTGGCAACCCCTCTTTGAAACAGCTTTTGATCACTTTCAGCATCTCACTGAGCAAGCAGTCCCCCATGGACCACCAGAGAGGGCAGAGAACGGACTACCTGCAGATGCAGCTGGCAACAAAAACAGCAAAGCACAAATCTTCTCTATAAATAATAAATCTCTAGAAATCTTTTCTAATTACAGGTGGCTCACATTATCCACAGGTTTGGTACCTGCTGATTTCTTCATCCGCGGATCCCTGAACGTATCGTACAGACCAATCTGGAACCTCAGGTTGCTCTTCTGAAGCCTGTAGAGGCTGTGCAGGTCTGCCCATGGCCTCTGCGGGCTTCAGAATGAAGCACAAAATAGTTTAAAGGCGAAAACTGGAAATTACCTTTAAACTGGTCCAGGCTTTGTCCTGAAGTCCGAAGAGGCTGCAGGTGGACGCAGACTTCAGAACAGACTGACTGGAGCTCAGCTCTGGTTGGGTTCAGGGTTTGGAACCTAAAACCATGGGTTTTGAATACCTGTGTTTTTTCCTTATCCATGGGGGATCTGGGAATGGAACCCCTGTGGATAATGAGGGCCACCTGTATTACAAATTTAAATGTATTTTTTGTGTGCAGGGGTGGGGGGGTTGCATGTGGTCCCCAATAATTCCAATTTTTGCCTCAGGGGTCCACGGCCACCTAAAGATTGGAAACCACCGCAATATAGAATGGCAGTGGGTGTGTTACGCAGGTATCTTAACTGATAACTGGGTTTGACTTGAAGGTATATCTTCCAAGGATGGTCAAATAGACCATGATATGACATTCAGTTTTCAAAAATATGCAAACAAACTCCTTCGTAAGTTTACTGAAGCATTTACAATTTCACAACAGAAGGCTTTGAGTGTTTGGCATCAACACTAAGTTAATGTCAAAAGCAAAAATGTTTGCTCCTACATATTGCAGTTGTCTGTATAGCAGTGAGTCCATTTCTCCAATTATTCTTTTAGTCTTGCTTTCATCACCTTGACGTCAGACAATTAGCACATCAAATCCAATTTCTTGGGCTGCATTTTGTTCAAAAAAGGATAAAATGAGTATGTTAGAAAATTAAGTGGTTTCTTTTGGCTTGCTTAGTATTTGCAATGGAGGCAAATCCCCCCTCCCTCACAGTCATGCATAAGGTTGGTGTTTGCTAGTTACTTCAAAGGTATGCTGGGACTTTTAACAAGGAACACAGAATGGAGTTCTTTGTTACAGTTCACTAAACTAGCCCATCTCATTTGTGAATCATTAATGATGCTGATGGCCTGGTAAATTTACTTTGGCTGTAAATCTATAAATGGCATGGGAAGATGTGGTAGAATGATTTTCATATCTGACTTTAATTTAGAAATTTTGGGGTTGAATGGAAGATACAAGGAAGAGCAAAATTAAGAATCCAGGCTAGATTAGAGGTTTCAAAGTGTGGGGAATTGGAAAAATAAACATTTTTCCAAATTCCAGATAAATCAATGGGAAATTTTATATTGGCTTTAGTTGGGGCAAGATATAGTAATTTATTTATTAATTAATTTAAAATATTTTACCCCACCTTTCCTTTGCCAGAACAGAAGCCCAAGGCCAATAGTAAGTACTATTCCATCTTTACTACTCGAGCAAGCCTTCTTCTCTCTATTCATCCATGTCTTACGTGCCCCTTGCAAATCATAAAAAACTCAGAAAGCTGGTTCACCCAGGAAGTGGCCCTCACGTGGTCATGTTCACGGCTGAGGATTTCTGTTTTGATAAAGGTGCTGGCACCTTTTCACAGGTAGCGTATATTCATCTGACTTGATTCCGATATATTTGTGAGGTTCCATGATCAGGATGGATTACACGAACACCATCCATGTGGAGGTTCCCAGGTAACACAATCCCACAAGCTCATCCTTGTTTGATTGCTCACCCGTAAAAAATTCTGTCCACATGAAAAACTAGCATATCAGTGATAAGGCTAGGCAAAAATGCACCTTTCCCTTGGATGTCCTGCTTTCTACAAGCTGAGATTTTTCTTTTTCATATGGGAGATCACTGAGTTATATGGTCCCTAACTTATAGTCTGAAGTGATACAGTCCAGGGAAGGTTTCTCCACATCATCACTTGTTTGTGTAGAATGGGCCTAGAGGCTATTCTTGAAAGTGCCTAGCTCTCAAAACATACCCTTTTCAGCAGCATGCTTAGATAATGCTTGATTTAGCATAATTTGCTTTCTGTAAAAACATTTCTGCCATATCAGTTTTTAAAACATGACTTCAGAAGAGATAATCAGCTGATTGCCAAATTATTACATTCTCCAAGAGCACTACTGTGAAGACTGAGTGTTGACAGGGCAAAACATCCATACGAAAAGGTTTTCTCTGTCATTATGGTGAGAAAAAGCCACAAACTATATTCAATATGCCTTTATATCATCACAGAGGGCTTGTTTAAAAAGAAAAGACATCACAGAGAACAAAACACACATAGAAAAGTCTTCAGTGGACATTTGCTAGGAGAAGAAAAAAAAACCAGCAAAAACCAATAAAAATTGAAGAATACAGTACCATTAAGTATACCACTTGTGTTTTATATATACATTTTTCCAAAGTGGGTCACTTAAAAAAGCAATGGTTTTCCCTCTCCAGTTCCTCATTCCCCAAGTTCCGTATCTATAACTGGATACAGTCTTAAATACTGGCCCCAAAGCAAGGACACTTTCTATATAAACGTCAGATATCTTCTCCCTCTCCCAATATGTTTCTCATCATATTAACCAGCCCAATATACAGTGACTCAGATGAAATGGTCAGAGAAACCTTATTGTTAGACAGAGATCTTGAAACAAAGTTTTCCAGCCAGGTTGATGTGTTACAGATTTCCAGTTTCACTTTATTTTTTTTTTTTTACCATGTGCACAAACCCTTCATTTCACCTTTTATATTAAAAAAAAAGACTTCATGAAATAAGACAAAAATAATTTATGATTATATGAAATGTAACTGTAACTGATCACAAAACTATACATATTAATAGAAAAAGAATCTCTAATACAATACAATATGCAACAGATATATCCCAACTATGGTAAAAATCAGCCAGATATACAATATGGTATAAGAAATTCAAATCTATATAAAGGAGCATATGTAAATATGTACATGCAAAGTTCATGGAAAACACATTTCCACACCCCTTCCTCTCAACAAAGTGCTTTGCATAAGCAATGTTAGACAACATGCTCCACTTTGCGTAAAAAACAAACACAACATGCTATTAAATTTAAAATGAAATTATTTGATTTATCTGTGCCTTTAAAAAATTCACACATAAAAAGTGCTGGGTTTTGTTTGTTTTTTTGTAAATAAAAAAAATGCTGCTATAAAAAGGCACAGTCAAAACATGGACAATGAAATGTAAAAAAAATCCTATAATGATATGAAATGACTTCTAAACTAACAACACTTCTGCAAGCTATACTAGTAAACCAGACCTGTTGTCTTTCTATTTGAAGGTACATGTGAATTCCAGCACATAATACTTTCTATGTAGATAACAGTCACCCCTTGTCTTATGTGAGGCTTATGTATCAAAGAGCACAGAAAGCTAAAATTGTGTATATTCAGAATTGCCTTGAAAATTCCTTACATCTGGAAATTGGTACTGTTTCTTTAAAAATTACAAGTGACAGGCAGGATGAAACAGAAACAGATGACAGATGAAACAGGAGCATAATTTCCCAATCTTGTACTCACTCTGCATGTACAGTCGTGTGCCACTTAACGACAGGGATGGGTATCGTGACCTCTGTTGTCAAGCGGCACTTGACACAATCCGGTCCCTCCACAGGGAAGGGGATGCTCCACTCCCCTCCCTCCCAGAGGGTCATCTGAGCTTTCCAGAGGAAGTGCACATCTGCTCGCTACCTCTGTGGAGCTCAGACTGAGAGAAACTGCGTCTCTTGCGCAATTTCCAGTTTCACGGAGAAAACCAGAAATTGCGCGACAGATGTGATTTACCTCAGCCTGAGCCTTGCAGAGACAGCGTGTGGAAGTGCTGTGCCTCTGGGAGGCTCAGACAACCCTCTGGAGGGGAGCTCAGCTACCCTCACTTTCAGTGGGTTGGGGTGTGTGCCCCCTACAACCATGTGAATGACACACGGTTGTTGGTTATGTGATCCCGGCATAAGCCGGAACATCACAAAGTGGTGCACACCGGCATTTAGTAAGTAGAATGGCAGGTGGAATGGCCTGTACTATTTAATCTGCAGGGTTTTTTTGTTTGGTTTGCCAACTGCATAAAGTTGATTTCCTGACTGCATAAAGTGTGCAAGTCAACTGCACATAAGAGAAGAGGCGACTGCTTTATTTATTTACAAGCTCCAAAAAAAAACACCTTTATGGTCACACAAGAGTCTAGAAGGCAACAGAGAAGAAATTACTAGAGCACAAATCTGTAGCTATTTTCTATCTTGCACTGGCAAAGCTACTAATGGTTGTGCTCTTGGAAGGCCTGATTCTCTGATTTGTGAGCAGACACATCAGTGAAAGTTAGGGGCTATGCAAATACAGTGAAAATTGGTTGCTTATGCAACATGCCACAGTTCTCCCATTACCCCATTGCACTAGCCAAATTCTGATACAGGTGAAAGATGTAAGGTAATGCACGTCATTATAACATTGTTTTCCACTGACATCTTTACATCAAAATAGTTTATATCTAATCTTTTTATATATGTAATACTCTCCAGCAGCAAAAGAAAAAAGGCATATACATGGATGTATGCATTGAGACTCATTCCATTTCTGCCCAACACTGCACATATGTAACAGGGACCAAATGTGTACACCTGTGGACTGGGCAAAAATGGGTTAAGTGTGCCCCATATTGGTTAGAGATGGCTTCTACAAGTGCCCCTGTCCAGCACATGATCTTCTCTGGGGAGGGGGGCTTCGGTTAAATGCACGTAACTTAGAACAGAGCAAAGCACATGAAAAATGGGCTGCTTGGTTGGGAGCGCAATGTCAGAAAGTTGAACTGGTGGGCGGTCTTTTTTAGCAAGGTACTGCTCTGTCCCCAATGGAGTTGACATGCAAAGAGGTCCCTGCCACTGCCCCCCCCAAGCAGGTGCAGCTTGTGGGATGACAAACTGCTGAAATTCTCTCTTCTATACAAACTGAAATCTATACTACTGAAATTCCCTCTTTTATACAATTCCATACCTTTAATTGTTAAAGGTCCAGGAGCCCTACAGTTGAAAGGTTGGCCACCCCTGCCACTGTACCTTCAAGGAGAAAAAAACATTATCCAAAATTCTGCATCAGTAAATTCTGTTCATAGCTCAGCCATCCCTAATTCTTCATGTGTTCAAAATTTTTTTACCTATTTTATTTATATTAAAGTTTTATGGATGAAATCCAATATACCATTTTGAGTTAGCATAAACCTATATTTGTATGTCTAATATATGCAGCGGTATTTCTCACTCTCTGAAAAAGGAATTTTAGAAATCACTGATTCTAATGAGTCAAAACATGCCGTGTAAATTTCCATGCCTTGTAAAATCTTGGTATGAATTTGGCACATTTCAGTCCAAACTGTTCTTTTCTAGACCCAATACTTCTGAGGAACAAATGCAAATTATCTTTAGGACACTAAGCTTGCAGCACAATCCTATACTCCAGTGGTTCCCAATTTTTTTTGACTGGCAGCTCCCTTGACCTACTGGGCCATTGGCTGCAGCTCCACATTAAGGCTACAATCCTATATTGTAAGGCAGCAGGGTTTTCGTGAGGATTCTGCAGCTCTCCTGGCTGGTTTCTGTGGCTGCCCAGGGAGCCATGGCGCACAGTTTGGAAACCACTTCTGTATTTGCACAGGTGGAGTGCACATGGTGGAGGGAGTGTAAAAGGTGGGGTGGGTGGGTAGGGGGGTGGGCATGAGCAGATTAGGCCCAGAATCCTGCCCAGGAGGGGTAGGTGGGATAGGCGGCAGTGTTTGGGGGATAGGATTGTGCCATAAAACTGAGTCTATTGGCTCAATCCTATGGCCCTTCGATGACAGTGGAACTTCAGTTGTGCCACTGCTGGGCGATTCAGAGCTGCTGGTACAAAGCATCAAAAGATCCACATGCCCACTTATGTGGAACCCGGGCTGCACCAACCCTAGGAAGTTGGCAGTGGGGAGGCGGAGCAGGGAGGCGGAGATTCAGTTGAGGTTTTTTGGAAGGAAGAGGATAGGGAAGGGGGCTGTTTGGGAAGGAGGGATGGATCCTGGAGGCAGCACCTAGGATCTTATTCCTTCTTTCCCAGGCTGCCCCACTTCTTTTTTCTCCTTGAACTTCCACCAGCTGGTGTGGATGCAAAGATACTCATAGTTGGCCAGAAAACCTACTCAGAGGTAAGTAAAAAATACCTCTGGTTGCCCCCCCCATTGGAGTTAATGCAGCTGCATCACAGACAGTGGTGGGGGATGATATTGGGTTGTTGGGCCTTCATAATCATAAGCACTTTCACTTCCTAGCTGAAGATGTTTGGGCCCAACCCAAAGAAGTTCTCTTGCACTGCAGATGGCTGTGTTTGTGCTGCTGTATGCAAGGATCTGCTTGCACATACTCACTAGACAGACATCTTATAGTAAGGTATTGATTCCATCCTCCTCTCCAGAAAAAGAAAAGACTTGTATGATGGAAAGTGATCTCTTATGGGCTGTACAGATTCCCACATGTGCAATGAAAATCGAAGAACGTGGGAGAATGGGCTGAATGGGGCAGGGGCAGAGGATCTTCTGTTGATCCTCACTAAATCTCAGCTATGGTAATTTCTTTGGCTCGAGACATCTTCACATTTTGTTCCTTTACTGAAACATGCGATTAACAAGAAACATACACAGTAAAAAATTTCTAAAATGGTTTGAATGTAACATGAATGAAAGGTCTACAAGCCCATATTGTATAAAGATGACTGTGGTTTTAATTACGTAACAGTATAACCATGAGAAAGATTATATCTTGACCATGACAATTCATTCTGCACTACCCACATGCTTATAAATATACAACAAAGAATATCAGCAACATGATTTCTTTTGGATGGATTTTTTTAAATCTGGCATGCCACTTTTCTTAGTCTATGGTAAGAAAAGAAATTAAGGAAAAGAGAAAGGAAAAAAGTGTAGGTTTAAGAATGATTTAAATATCAACATATTGTACTGAATCAGAGTTCTTTCTGGAGACACCCCATAGAATTCATGAGGAACCAAGCCAATGGTGTGGTGCAGTTTAGAGAATGCTAGTGGCCAGATGACAAGAGACCGAGACCCTTGATCAGGTCCCCAGTGTAGTATTTTCACTTTAAAAGCAACCACCAGGAATGCTGAGAGCGAGAGGAGCATAACCTTCCCCCCCCCTTGCCATTTCTTTGGGGGAAAATGCCCTCTCCAAAGTTTCTATTAGCTGCAGAAGGAACAAAGAGTGATGCTTTATTGCATGGGTCCTTTTCCTTGCGCACACCTAATAGCAGCTTCGTATGGTATGTACCTGAGTGTATGCCTTTTCTACTGGAAAAAAAGCACTGAGAAAGGGTTAAACTCCTCTCCTCCAGTGTTGCAGTCCTGATTCAAATAGCCTCAACTGCTTTTATGGCTAAATGTTGGGAGATCTTCCACATCAAGCATAGCTTGATCTTCGAATGTGGGATTCAGCAAAGTGATGCTGAGCCCCTCTTTTCCCCAGCCACAATAACAAATGCCACCGCACTCTTGCATGAAGTTTTCTAGAAATGGCTGGAAATCTTTGCATACATTAATGGGAAACATCTACTATAACATACATGCATGCGTGCGTGCATGCGTGCGTGCGTGCGTGCATGCGTGCGTGCGTGCGTGCATGCGTGCGTGCGTGTCTAAACCATCCTTATGAAATTGTAGACATGGAATATGAATAACAGTTAAATTATGAAGCACTATTCAATACCCAATAGAATGAATCATCTCCAATGGTGTGTTGCTGAGATACCAAAACAGGTGTGGCTTTTTAAAAAAATACTGCTAATATTGTTCAAAAGAGTATTAACAAATCCAGAACTGATGTTGCTAGATTCCAAAAAGAAGCCAGAACAGTGCTATCACTAGCACCAGCTGGTGACACATAATGTCTCAAAAATGGTTTTCCCTTTTTTTCCTTTCTTTTCTGTGAAGCTGTGTGCTTAAATTCCAAAGCACCATAAGTTCACCATGCAAGAAACTCAGCTTTAACAAAAGGTTTATAGTGGTTGTAAATTTTCTGGAGTTCTTAGAGAGGACTTTTGAAAACTCTTCTGAAAATTCCATCAATTCTGTTTAAAAATGTATCAAGCAGTAGTTTTCTTATTCCCTTTAAAAAGACTTTGCAAAGTTGCTACTAAATTTAAAAAAAAAAGCTGTTGCTCACACTTTGGCAAGTACATTTAAGACGTTTCTCCCACCCATTCCTCCCATGTTAGCTACATCTGGTTGTTTTCTGTTTGTTCTTCATTTCTTGAGCAATACTTTTAAGCACTTTTCCTGACCAAGTAGAAAATGAGATACAATGGTTCTGGTTGAAATTAGGGTTGTAGTGTCTTCCTCCTCAACCTTCAGTATAAACTGATGAAAGTTGACTAGGACAACGATCTACAGCATTTATCTGAAGGAAACTGGAATCCTCAGCCCCACTGTATAATGAATCACCAAAGAAACCTGTGGAGCCGGATGGAAGATCGTAAACTGGAAAAGATGGGGAAAAAGTTCAAAATATCAGTTACTTAGACTAATCAAGAATACTTAGGTAGTGTACATATAAAGAAGAAAATTGGGGTCTAATGCATAGCTCATACAGAAGTGGTTTCCCTATAAGTTTTTGGAGAGGCAGTCCAAGGCACAATAAATATTCTTTATTGATTAATGATGAATAGAAAGATGCCATTTTGACATTAATTAAAGGTACTCAATTAGTTTTTAGATACCTGGTAAATGCTATAAATTTCTTCTATTTCCAAACATGATTCTGTTGAACACTATTAAATGACAAATGTGTGATGCCAAAACAGTTGTCAGTCTATAGCTAAATGATTGGCAAATGACAACAATTGTAGATGGTGACAAAAACAGATGACCCACATCTCTAAATGGAGCATCACATATTAGTCACCACAAGCAGAATATTTGTATTTATTAAGAGTACTGTATTTATAAACCACTTGCCATAAGCAACCTTACAATACAATAAATTTGTATTTATTAAGAGTACTGTATTTATAAACCACTTGCCATAAGCAACCTTAATCTCCCCTAGAATGTTTGAATGAGAAGACTGCCTGGCATCTCACTGGTCCAGAGGTTTTCATCCTAACATCTGGAATTTTATAAAAAGGATTATCTGCCAAAAGTGGTATTTGAACTGTGGCTCTGGGGAGAGAGTGAGAGACACAGACAGACAGAGGGACAGACAGACAGACAGACAGACAGTATATAGTATATACAGTATATACATACAGTACATGCAAGCCATATAGGTTTGCATGTCTCCCAATGTCAAGTGAAATACTATGTTTCTCAGCTGAGCTTCTTCAAATATTCAGCAGATCATAAAGAGTCTAGCAATCAAGTTATGTACAGTAGCTGAAGAGCTACTGTAAATTAATGAAGAACTATTATTAACTGATGATATCTTTCTATCTGGTTCTGCCTTTGCGTGCCTAGCCAAAACTCGATTAGAGAGCTAGGCTGTAGAATAAAGAACAGGTTAGAGAATATTCTGCAAAAATGAGAATGTACTCATTGTCATGTGGTGAAGGAGCAGAAGGGCATTCTCAGAAATTTATTTTTATAGTGATGAATGTATCTAATTAGCCACTTAGGATAGTTTAAAGCTAGCAAAATTGGAAGCCAACTGAGAACTGCTTCACATGTTACCAAAATTATCTGAGTAAACAATGCACAAGTTCCAGAATTGGCTGTGGTTTCTTAGTACATGCACATGCAGTGATTTGCATGTAAGTTGCAATGGCACATTAAAATCTACATGCAGAAATTGAGCAATATCCTATGTGGTGTAGTAAAATGGGCAGTGACCCCATGTTTTCCTAATAAGGGTCTAAAGTGCTGCTGGTAGGTGTCAGAAGTATGACGGATGATGCAAAATTCAGTGGATGGTATACGGGGGAGAGACTATTATAGTATGAAATAAGTCACAAATGGGGAAAGAATGAACACACATTTCGAAAGAACTCACAAAATCATTGACTCTAGAAAGATTTATCATGAAACGTGTCTTTAAATAATAAGATCTGTAAGTTTCACATACAGATATGAAACTGTATTACAATTACCTGTAATACCAGAATGTGCAGAAAATGCTCTGTGGAAAACATCAAAACCTGCTTGACCCATTGAAGTAGGGACAATACAGTCTTCAAAAGGAGGAGCCATGTTACAAGCACTGCTATGTTGCATATTTCTCTGATTGTCAGCATAATGTGGGGAGCAGAAAGTTTGCAGTTGACCATAAACACCTAAAAAAGGAGAAGGCATATAAATATATCAGAAATGTGGCTGATTAGCTCATGTAAAAACCCATTTTTTAACGTTTACATTCTGTGATGAATCGCCTGCATTTTCCTGTTTTCTCCCCAGTTTTTTTGGCTTATTTTTTATGTATTTTGAATAGTTTTTCACTTCCCAGAAGCTTCTGTGGCATTCAGTTTCTGGGATATACTTTGCAATCAACCTTTGTGAATGTGAAACTGTACTGGAAATTCCATTTCTAAAGAGACAAAGAAAGAGACCACAAAGGGATGTGAATTCAATTCATCTTCCTATGTTGAGATGGCTAGCCTCCTGCCAAGATTGGTATGTGCTTAGCAGTTGGGTAGCAAACTTATCTTGGTTCAAAGGGTGGAATGGTGTGACTAAGTAGTTTCCATTCCTCCAATCAGGTAACCTGGTGATATCATTGCAGACAAGGTTTAAAATTCCATGCCCACAGGAGTGGAGTTTGTTCTCTAGCAGTCGTGGTGCATTCCTTGAAAGCTCTGAGAGGAGCACTTACTTGCTCAAACATGAGTGAAAAGACTGGAGATTCCTTGCCTTGCAAGTAGCTTAAGCTAGGGACCAAGAGCATTTGGTCAGGTGTGGTTTCTTTGTGTTCTGTTGTCCTCCAGCCCACATACAAAAAGTCTCCAGAGTGAGCAGCAACCTAGGTCCATTGGCTGGGTGTTAATAATCATTCCTTTTGGTAAAATGCTTTCTTTACGTTTTCTAGCAAGCTTAGGCATTTTCCATCAGCTTGCCTGCATTTTTATTACTCATTCTTTCCCAATTTTGTTTAATCCCTTTTGTTTAGACTTTTAAAAAAACTAGTTATATTTTGATCCTTGGTTTGTCTGGTCCAGGTTCATGGGTAATTCACTGGATTGTCACACATCTTTGCCCTGCAGATGCTACTGTAGGATTGATTTTTAATAGGAAATCCTAGAGTTCAGTGTTGTCCCGGGAGGGTTTTTTTACCTCGACAGCCCTTCTCAGCTTGGTCTCTATTGCCTGGGATGGTGATAGCGGATACCAACAACCAAAGCTTTTCCTCATTCAGCTGCTAGTCCAGTAAAGGGAAGTGGGAAGCAGGAAAGTGTGTGTGCCCACTAACCATTAAGTCTTACTCCCCTTGGTCAGCCTGCCTTCTCATGGGAGGTTCCCTTTCTGACACATTCATTTCATGGTAAACTTCTCTTTGACCTTGTTTCCAGTTCTAGTGGTTTGTAGCTATTTTAAATCATTGCAAAGTCATAATTGAGATACTACCAATAATTGTTCTGACATTTTCAAAAGAACTCTTTTTAAAAAAATAAAAAAATAAAAATAAAAATCACATCTGCAAGTTCAACCTTTTTTTAACCTTCAGAAAGTTACACTTTTCCTTGATTACTTTTAGCCCAATTATACAAATTCAACCTTGGTAGTTCCATAAAAAGAAGCAGACACACACTTGAATACAAAGGTGAACAATGGAAACAGAAGCTGAAAAGCATGGCCATAACATTCTAGAACTGGGGCAGTTCTGTTCCAAGCCTGCATCACTTACATTTTCTGATGTTACATTTTCATTTCTGTGAAATGAAGTAATGGTAATTCGTTTTGTTCTATTTCCTGGGTCAATAGCCCAAAACTAATCAACCAAAGATAAGTACCAGCACCAAAATTTTCCTGTTTTCTCCCTTAAAAGAATACCTCTGGGGTACCAACAAGGAGAAGAACAAGATTTAAAATTATTGGGTTGCATCAAAAAAAACCGAGAATAGAAGGAAAATAGCTGCTACTAGTGCTGTTTTGAGACTGATTGTGAAATGTGCTCACACTAGGGTTTCCAACCCTCTAGGGCTGGCCTGGAGTCTCCAGGATTCAGCGCCAGATTAAAATTTCCAGGACAGTATTCAGTAGTCACCTGGGGATTAACAGAATCTCCAAAACAGCCAACATGACATCATGTTAGAAAAAACATCTTCAGTCGGATTTGGCAATCCTGTTTAACTGCGCTATAATAAGAAATTTCTGTATCAGTTTCATGATTCTATTTATGCAACAAGTTGCACAAGTGAAGCTCATTCTTGGATTTAGATCTGCTTTTTGAAGTGAAAACTAATGCAAGGTATAAAGCAGTCCTTACACAAGCAGAAGAAACCTTCTGAAAATGGAGGGGCATCATGGGATTCAACCCACGCATAAAATTGTGTTCTTTTAAATTGACTACATGAAGCAAACTATCTAGTTCATAGTATACAGTATCTAGGACCTGGCTGAAAAGACTATTATAATGTTCATCAATAAACATGTATTTTAAAAGAAACAATGCAGTATTTTAAAAATAATGTTTAAAGAGCAATAATTCTACATTTATAATGGATATTCTTATTTTGGGGAGAGAAAGAAATGTTGACTGCATGAGTCATTTTTTTTTTTTAATCTTTTGGCAATCTTGTGTAAATCAGTATTACCCTTCAAGCATTTCAGATTAAGAATAGAGTATTGTGAAAAGTCATAAATTGGGACTGAGTGTGGAGCGATGTAAAAGAACATTTCCAGCCAGCCTTTTACTGCATTTTGCCAGCTGGCTTCAAGTTCCAGAGATGGAAATAGCTGTTTCTGGTAACTGCTGTGACTCAGCTGTAAACTCTCACAGCATGGCCACTGCTGTTTGGGACAGTAGTTATTTTTAAGAATGCTTTTCAAGCAAGCACAAAGCACCATTGAGAGTAATGAGCTAAAAACTGTTTTGGAAAGTTGTTGTTTTCTATTATTTTACTACAACCACTTTTCTTCTTAAATGTCAGCATGAGGGAGGGGGAAAATCTGTTGCAAAAAGCCAGCACAATTTGCAAGCCAACTTCATTTAGGAAAAGAAGTGTGTTTTTTCTAAAAGAAAAAGATTAAAGGGAGGGTGAAAGCATGACCATTGCATGAGCTATAGTGACTTCCAGGCGCTGGTCTCCAAGTGTAGCTAGTTTCTCTCCTCCCTGCTCCACGTTGAACCCTATGCTGGTTTAGTTACAATTACTACTAGTTCTAATTGTAATATTCTACAGACTACAATGCAGTCTGATGTAGATAAAATAATTCAGAGGTTACACTGATGCAATATGTGTGTGCTGAACTATATGGTGAATTTAATGAGCACTGCCATCTTGCACTATATTTGCCTGATTTGAAGAGTCAAGCTGAAAGCCATACCATTCTGTAGGCTGCAAGATCTGACTTCCCTTGAGAGAAATTGTCTCTTTTGTGCAGATGAATGGAAACTGATAAAGTTATAGCCCTGCTCTGTAACACAATAAAATACAGACTTAAGAATAGCTGCACTGACACAATGTCAAGATCTATATCAGGGGTGTCAAACATAAGACCTGCAGGCCACCTAGGGCCCTTTCTCTGGTACACATGATAACTGGACTCTCCCAGCATCAACTTTTCAGCAGTGCTGCTTCTGCTGAGGATCTCAGGGGGGGGGGGGAGGCAGAAGGAAGCCTCAGAAGGGACAGAATGCTATGGGGGAAGCACAGCACAAGAGGGATGAGAGATGCTGGCAGAGAGGGCCCAATATGCCAGAGGAGGGGGGCATCCACTATCGATGCCTACCCTGTGGTCTCTCAATAAGCACTGGCTCAGTCATAACCAGTAGGTCCTGCCAGGATACAGCCCCACCTCTTTTCTTGCTGGTGAATGTTGATTGGGATGGCAAATGCCACCTCCTGAAACAACAGCATTCTATTTGGTAGGTAGGCACCAGAATGCACCAGTAAGGTTTGCTCCCCCATGTTCCACATAGTGTTGTGTACTAACTATACTAAGCAGGGCACTGAAAGGAAAAAAGGTAGCCAGCAGAGCCTGCTTCCAGCTGGAACTCTTGCTGTTGTTTCTGCCATTGGCTCAGCAGTGATGAAAAGTAAATTCACTGCCTGCAACCAACACCTATTGCCAAGGTAAATGAAAGGAGGTCGATCTACCCAGGTAGGAAGAGACCAATGGAAGGTAGCTTACAGTTGGCCTCACAGGGCCCAATCCTATCCAAACTTCCAGCACCTCTGCAGCCCTGAGGAAAGGGAACAACATTCCCTTATCTTGAGGAGACCTCTGTGACTACCCCTTCACAGCAGGATGCAGCAGACACCCTGTTGGTATGGCTGCATCAGTGCTGGAAAGTTGGATAGGATTCAGCCTTGAGACCCATAGCTAGCTCTGCCTGCCTAATGGACAATGAATAGGCAATCCAACTATGCATTAGAGCAGAAACTGGCAACAAATTAGGGTGCAATCCAAAGGCGCCCATGGGCTGACACAAGTCCCTTGCCCTGGCCCTTATGGCACGTTTGTGCCTCCTCAGGAGGACACCAGGCCGGCGCTCAGAGACCAGTTTCTGCACCAGCTTCCTCCTCGCGAGTTGCATTGGCTCCTCGACGCAAGAGCCAACGCAAGGAAGAAAGGTAGGTGGGGAGGAGGTGGGAGGGAGGCGTTCCTGGGTGGGTGGAGGATGGGCGGTGGGTGGCACCAGGGCAGGCAGGCAGGGAGCGGGAGGCGGGGCTGGGATCCGGCAGTTATGCTGGATCCCAACCTCCGTTCCCAGGGAGAACGGAATGGCTCTAAGCCTCTCCACTCTTCTCGGACTTGCGCCACCTCAAGAGGTGGCACAAGTACAAGGAGACCCATAGGCGCCAGCGGCCCTTACCCGGGAGTAAGGGGAAATGTTTCCCCTTGCCCCTGGCTGAGCTGCTTATGGCCCCTAGGATTGTGCCCTTAGTTGAGTTTCATTAAAAAAAAAATCTAATAGCACAATCCTAACTTGTTCTGGAACAGGGAGGCCTGCCCTGTATCCAGTGACAGTTTAGGGCTGAAAGCAGCTCAGCCCGTGACAAGGGGAATCACTTCCCCTTACCCTGGGGAGAGCTACCGCATCCCCAATGGGTCTACTTGGACCTGCACCACCTAAAGAGGTGGTGCAGATCAGAGCAGCCTGGAGCTGCCATGGGCTGCCCGGGAATGGGGGATACGATCCAGCATAAGTGTTAGATCCTGGCCCCGCCCCTGCCACCCACCACCAGCCGGCCTGCCCTCCCCCCACCCCAAAACGCCTCCCTCACACCCCTTGCACCCTGTGTTGGAAAGGCTGGTGCAAACGTACGAGATCTGGGGCCTGTCTCGCATGGGGAGGCTGGTGCGTATCCTTGTGCCGGCCTCCCTGACCCCCAGGTTGATGCAAACATGCCTTACAGTACGTTTGCGACAGTCCTGGGCCAGCACATGGGACTTATGCCAGCCCAGCACATCCTTTGGATTGCGCTCTAAAGTACAAATGACACATAAATATTAAAAATATTGAATACATCAGCCATTTTCAACCACTGTGCCGTGGCACACTGGTGTGCCGCAAATGGTCCCCAGGTGTGCCACAGGAATTTGGGAGAGGGTAATTTATCAATAGGACCATTAGGGGATGTGAGCCCCCATTGACAGCACAGTGTGCCTTGTCAATTGTCAAAAAGCTGATGGTGTGCCTTGACAGTTTAGTGCCTTGCCAGTATGCCGCGAGATGAAAAAGGTTGAAAATCACTGGAATACATCATTGCAGTTCCATTTCCTATTTAAAAAAAAAAAATAGCAGCAACAAGGCAGGGAGCAATTCAAATGAACTATAGAAGATTTAATGACTTTCCCTGTGCCATTTTCCTGAAGAATATTGCTCCACCCAAACCTACTATTTGCCACTGGAGAAATCTGGTATTGGCATCAGTAACATATTCCCCCCTCCCCTGGTACAAGCAACTGTGTGTGTGTGTGTGTGTGTGTGTGTGTGTGTGTGTGTGTGTGTGTGTGAGAGAGAGAGAGAGAGAGAGAGAGAGAGAGAGAGAGAGAGAGAGAGAGAGAGAGATTTTCATCACAAAAAGAGTGCAGAGGAAAAATGTTAAAAACCCTCACAGCAGACCATAGTCCCCAATCTGGCAATCTGGGACTATTTAAAAAAGGAAAAGGGAAGTACAATGACATATTGAACTTGGCTAAGCTGTAAACATGGCAAGACCAAGGAACATCAACAAAAGCTGCTTTTTAAAATAGCTCTGTAACTTATCTACTTAAAAATGAAGACAAAGCCTTATGCTACCATCACTGCACACAAAGAATCTGTGGGCTAGAAATGCTGATGAGCAATGCACCCAAAGTCTAATCTTAGAAGAGGATGAAAGGGAAGCTGTGTGTATGGCAGCAGGGAAGAAACAGAATGTATTAAAATATCGTCCAGTGTGGCACCTCTCAGACAATCCGAATATTCCAAGCGTTCACAGTAACGTCCAGCTAGTCCCAGATTGCTTGATGCAGTCAATCCAAGATAGCCAATGTTTTCTTTTATTGTATTTCCCCTATTTAACACACCAGCCTCATTACGGTAAGCCAGATGTTCCCAATCTTTGCTTCCTTTTAAATAACCACTACCCATCCCTGTTTAGATTTATGTGATACCATTAATTATTCACCCACTTTACAAGGCAAATCCCAGCTGCAAACACAAGAATTGTAAAATACAGGGTGTCACAAGTACTGTAAGGCAGACGGAGAGTCAAAAGAAACATTTGCTCAAACCTATGTATGAAAAATTGTGTTTCTCTTCTTTTTAAGTGCTGCAGTCAAAGATTAATGGTTTTCAGATACAAAACAAACATTTTACACACGCATACAAACATATACACACAAGCATACATATAATCACATGCACACACTCCATTGAGACAAGAGTGAGGAGAGGATTAATGTAAATCAATTAAAGAAAGTGCACAAACACTGGTATGTGTAATAACGTGCAAAGCACATTCAGTGTGTAAAGCACATTCACATAAAGCTATGGAGACGTCACATCAAACAAACAAAAGCACAGAAATGTACGGATTGCTCAGCCAGAATCTCCAACAGACACTGGACAATATGTATCAGTGATATCATTCAAAGGCTCAATATGCATAATATACTGGGTACCGTATGAGATCTTGTGCACGAATGGGCATTCTCAACCCTTATTGGAGACTGTGCATATGGACTGGGTAATGTACAAAATTCCTTGCTATTCCTTCATTTGAATGTATCACTGTTGATGTATAGTCTCCACTCAATTGTGGCTGTGTCTGTATAATAAAAATCTAGTTAAGCATAGCAAATAGTTCTGATAAAAGTCAACCTCTACCAAATATTAGAGTGTAATCTAACCTTGAATGATGCTGAACCCACTTAAATATGTCAGTGACTGTTCACGAGCACCCAATGAACAGTTGTTAAACATTGCTATTAATGACCAAAGTCATGTCCATTGATTTAAGCACTGCATGGCCAAGATCTTGGCTACATCAGTCATGATTTTAGGTATATTTATTTAATTTATTTATTTAAACAGATTATATACCATTTTTCTGGTATATATTATCACTTTCTTTCCTTAAAGCTTGGGCCAAATAAACTATTTTATGTGCATCACTCTAGAAATATGTTAATCTCCATCAAATTTATGCACAGGACATAGCAATTTTCAAGCATGTTTGAGTAAAAATTAGAGAAAGGTCATAGCACATCATCTGTTCTTTCTGACACATACAAATGCACTTTAAAAAAATGGGCAAATACCAAACATGGCAAAAGAGAAATGAGAGAATCCTTATATAAATAAAACTGTGCCAGACCAGGTGAATAGGTCCAAGGGTGATAGATGGAGCTTACGCCAGTTGGGAATCATTGGGCTTTTGGTGCTGCTGGATAGAAAGCAAACAGAGTAGAGGAGCTTCCCTGATCTTTGCAAATATTGTTCTTTTCTCCTGCCTTCTGTAATGGTGTAAAATACCACATCACTAGAGCTGTGGCTTTGCTGAACTTCTCTGCTGTAGATGCAGAAGGGGCACTGACTAAGAAAAAAAAAAACTTTCTTAATGTTTGTTATTGATAGAATTGCACTGCAAGTTCTTGATGTAAGAAAATGATTTACCATCGTTTATGTATATACCATAGTAGATACCCCTGCTAACTAGACAAAGAGGAGCTTTTAAAGCAGGGGCAAAACAATGGTCTTTTTTCACCCCAGCATGTTGGCTTTCCTGTGTCTATTGCTGGCATCCTTTTAAGATTGTGAGCCCTTTGGGGACAGGGAACCTTTTAGAGCCCAATCCTGGGCTCAGCGCCGTGGCTTCGGGCCGCCGTGCACTGTCGCAAACGTGCCATAAGGCATGTTTGCAAGCCTCACCACCGGGCTACCACCTGTGTTAGTCCAGTGCTGGGCTAGTGCCAGGCTAGCACAGGGTAGGCTCCCAGCCTCCACTGCTCAGTAGTCTCATGGACCACTGCACAGTAAGTAAGCAGGGGCAGGGAGGGGGCAGGGAAGAGGCATCCCAGGGAGGGGGGAGGCATGGGGAGGGTGGAGATTGAACAGACGGGAGAGGCAGGGGTGGGGAGAGGGTGGGCGGGAGGCATGCCGGGGGGAGGGAGCAGGGAGGCGGGAGGCAGGTTCTGTCCTGTCTGTTTGTGGAGGACTCAGCACCCTACATGAACGGCTTTACTTTAGGAGTCAGCGGTAAAGTGAGTAGCTCCATTGTGGGGCTGCTTCCCTTACCCGGGAGAAGGGAACCAAAGTTCTGTTCCACCGAGGCACCGCCTGCGGTAACCCGAGGCACGCAGGATCTGGTGGCAGCCATTTGCGGTGCCGCCAAGGCTGGATGCCCCGAGCAGCTCAGGATTGGGCTGTTAGTTACCTAGCTATGTAAAGTACTTTATGAACTTATTTTTTCCTGAGAAGAAGTTTATAAATATTTTGAAGAGACAATAATAAATAGTGTTTATTATTTAATCAACTTTAAGCACTGAGCTGAACTGATTTCCTGTCAGTAAAAGTTTCCACCATGAAGTTTTAGATGCTGCAGGAAAATTCCCTTTCTAATTCAAGGCTGCCACCGTTCTGCCATCATTACATATATCAAGAGCATTTCTAACTAAAATCATGCAATACCCAACAGCAAAGTACAATAAAACAACTGAAGCCAATTATATGAGATTATATTATCTCTCAACTAGAGTTTATATTGTAAAAAAAGAACCATGCAAAGTCTCCAAAGTCAGAAAGGAGCTCTACCTCTTCCATCAATCATGCAATAAGGAAGGCAGCTGCATGTCTGATTAACAGCACAATTTTACACAGAAGCAGGTTATTTGCTATGATAAAATTCCCTTCAAGGCAAGCAAAAAGACTTATTGTACATAGCACTCATATGCCTTTAATCTGGTAAAAGTATATTAAAAAGCAGACATGAACCTTCTTCCCTTGACTCAACCTTCTCACTCCTAACCACTAAGTAGATGCAGCCAAATGCCAATCTCAGCAATTGCCATAACAATCTTATTTCATAACAGAGACTTCACAGCTGACAAAAGAACAGGTCATTCATATAGTGTTTCAACAGAAATGCTGTAGCTGTGTGTCCAGAAAGAATTTTCCTTCCTTAGTTTAAGCTGATTATTAATGGTCAAGGGTGAAATGGTTGGAGATCATTTCCTCAATTGGCAATCAACTACAGGGTAGGGTCTAAAAGCAGACATTTGTCTGAAGGCAGGGAGGAAAGAAAATATTTTCTGAATCTGGGGAGCAAGAGAACAGGATCAGCCTTAGGAGCTATAAGGTTCAACTGGAAACATTGTTTGCAGTGTCCCAGGTTCACAGCCAAGGGCGGCAGAATCTTAGGGCACAATCCTAACAAGGTCTAATCATAAGTAAATTCTATTTTGTTCAATCGGGCTTACTCTCAGGAAAGTGTGGTTAGGATTGCAGCCTTAGAGATATAAAGGAAAGTTATTCTAGACTTTATATCTCTATGGTAGATTGGCAAGCAATCAGAATGTGTACTGAAAAGGGGGAAGGGGGTTAATATAAAATTGCATACATGTAAGCCTACAAGTAAACAAAAACAAAAAATGTATAGATTAACATTGAAAAGTAAATATTTACGAAACCACTTGTTTTAGTGACTGTGAAATGATTTAGGGCCCAATCCTATCCAACTTTCTAGCACCTGTGCAACCACATTGCAGCCCTGAGGTAAGGGAACAAATGTTCCCATATCTTGAGGAGGCCTCTGTTACTGCCTTCCAACCACAGGATGCAGTGCACGCCCCATTGGCATGGCTGCACCAGCACTGGAAAATTGGAAAGGACTGGGCCCTTACTTTTTTGACTTTTAGCCTAGTGCAGAGCTTCCTTAGGCACTGGGCCCAGTTGGGTGCAATTGGTCCAACTGCCGTAAAGCTGGCCCTGCAAGAGAAAATGGACAGAGGGCAGGGAGTTTATCTGGAGTTAGATGGGACCCACAGGCAAGCTGCAACTATCCCTCTTCAAGAGTATAACCTGGATCAGTGGCTGTGCTGCCTTTTTCAAAAATCTGCTTTCAATAAGCTCTGCTTCTCTATTTGTAAATAAACAGATATTACAAAAACACCAGAAATGCTGCAGTGCTCTCTGTCATCACATGGAAACCACATCTGTAAGAAAGCCACTTCAGGACTTTCTTCTATTCAGGAAAGTGAGGCGAGTCACCCTTGTTGTAACAAGTTACACTGAAAGAGATGGAAAGGTTGTAATCAGGTCTACCTCATGGATGGGCTGCTCTGCTGAGGGGCCCCAAATCCTAGAGCTGGCATTCTCTCAGTGCCTGTTCCTTATACAATACAATGACTTTGCACAGTGCTTGCAATGGTAGTTATGGTAGCTGCTGTGCAGTTATTTTCTGTGTTTGCCTGTAACAAGGGTGCAGCGCTACCAGTGACATGTGGTGAGGTCGGAGACTGGTGAGGCATAGCTCTGCGGAGCTTGCTGACCCAGAAGTATAGTGGTGATCTGGGACGCCACTGCCAAACTTCCAGGTCAAGAACTCCCACGTTTGTTTGTTTACCTGAGCAAAAGTCACCAGGTCAGAGTGTCAAAGCTTTGACACTCTGACTTGGCACCTTTCCTTGTGTAAACAAATGTGGAAGTTCACAGTGTCCTGGTGCCCAAGCTGGAAGGAAAATAAGTCCCGTACTGTTCCTACTCATAACGGTTCTACTCCAACTCATAGAGTGGCCCTCAGCTGCTACTGCAAGAGCTAGAGGGATAATCATGGAGTTGGCTAAGTCCTCGCTCCTTGACATCGACAATGCATCAAAGGCTGCTGGTCAGGTTTCTGTCAGGAGATGGACTAGTATTACAGCCCACTTGATGCAATAAAAACATCTTCATTTCAATCAATGCTGGATTTCTGTTTTGGAAACACATGGGGCATAGGAGCATTCCTGGCACACTGGTTCCATTTTAATGGTGATGATGATGTTAACCACAGTTAACCACATTTATAGATCACAAACAAAAGTAGTTCACTGACTGGTTTACTGGTTGACTATCTAAACTTCGGTGCTCCCAAAGGGCTCTGAAAAAGAGAGCCCAGTCACTGTGAACACCAAGGTGAGCATGAGATGCAAAACACACCACTCCCAGTCACAGTCACTGCAAAACACACCAAGCTGAGTTTGGGACCACTTAAGCTCACTTAAGCCCCCCCTCCCCGTCTGCATTCTGCTCTCTCTCTCTCTCTCTCTCTGTTCACCACTTCAGGTCAAGCTCAGTAATTCAACAATCAAAGATATGCACAGAGTCTTTCTGCCAACTGTCAATCAATGCCCAGTAAAGATCAGCACCTTTAAATGCTCTCTCTCCCCCCACTGTGTCTGCACTCTACACATGCCCAATGCCTACAGATCTTACATTTCTTCTTGAAACTCTTTTCTCACCCCCCCCCCCCGTCTCTCTCAATGTTGCGGCTAACTCTCTTGTTCAGCTTTCCAAATGTGCTCTCTCTCAGAGGGAAACAGAGGTCGGGAAAAACATTCAAATCATAATTTACCTCTTTCAACCAATTACAGCTCTCTCTCTCTCCAGGAACGCATTTCTCCCCCCTCCCTATGGCAGCTTGATAAGTGCCTCTCCTGGTACTTGAGCTAATGAACTGGAGCTGGGGTGTCTCTTTTCTTGTGCAGGCTCAGTGCTGAATTTTTCTGTACAGAAGCCCCAGCAGGGAAGAGGCATGCCTCCTCTGCTGCTTTTACAATCTGGGTCCCTTCCTGCAGGCACACTGTGAGCCTTCCTTACTCTCCATAGTGAGCTGAGCGGCAGCTCTGCCTGCTGCCCCCCCTCCCAGCAACTGATGACCTACGCAGGGCCTCCAAGAGGAATTCTATCAGGGAGTACAAAGTTTCTTTGGGGTGAAAGAGGGAGGGGGTGAAACAGAGTGGGGGGGCAATGGGGGTGGGCAGCACTTTTGCAGCAGCTGTAGCCCCGCAGCTGTGTCCCTGAGCTCCCATCCACTCCTTCATGGTAAGCAGTTCCACAAGCCAAAGAGCTCCTGGAGCAGCCAGCTTCCTCCCAGGTGTGACAAAGATTGTATGCATTCCTGGGCCTGCTGAGTGTGGCTTCTGGCAGTAGTTGCCGCCATGTGCCATGTGCATCCTGTGCAGGCAGTGAGTCTGGGTGAGACTGGAAAATGTAAGATCACAGGAACTTGCTGGGCCCCCTCCTTTGGCTCCTGGGCTCAGGTACAAATGACCCCCTTTACTCCCCTCTCCTAGGCCCTGGACCTAAGCACTGTCTTTTTTCTTACTGGGCAAATGGAAGCAGCGCTCCCTGGTGCCTCTCCTCTCCAGTGTTTAATTGCACAGGCTTTTCTACCTGTTTGGTCCCTTGGAAGCCATCATTGTAACTAAGCTGTCTGGCAGCTCTACTTGTACCCTCCGTGTTTTGTGTGTGTGTGCCGCTTTAAACAGACCAAGCTGAGCAGAGAGGAGGTGCTTTTGAAAGGCAAGGGTGTTTTTTTTAAAAACTTGTTGGGTCTTTTACTTTTTCTTTTTACAGCTTGCTGGGCTAGGTGAGGCTCTGCCTTACCCTGCCTACCCTGATTGCATGTCACTGAATGCTACACATTTTTATAATGTGCAACCTTGGAGCCCAATTCTGCACTCTTTCTGACACAGTGACTGCTATAGCATTGGCCATCATTAGACATTCCTTCCTTTTTCAAGTGTAAGCAGCTGTCAAGCACTGAACATGTGCCTTATAAGTGGAGCACACTGTAGCTGGTATAAAAGGTTATTAAAGTCAATGTCATTTCTTTTTTGTTCTAACACCCACTGATTTCATTGAGCTTTTAAGACTCTCCATTTTTTTCAACATAGGAAACCATTTACAACCTGTTTTGTTCAAAAATCTTCTTGGCAGTGGAACTCTTTTTCTCTCTGGTATAGCCAATTTAAACTGAACTGACAAGTTTAAGACTACATATTGAGACGGAAAAATGTCACTATTGTTTGGTAGCAGATTGAGCTGAAAGTTCAGTGGCAATAGCTACAGCCCTCTAAATCATTTGAAGGCAGCATAAGAATTGCAGGAGACAAAGGCTAACAAAGCTTTCCCTGCTAACAGAGATATATAACAAATACACCCGGGTGATGAAGTAGCTCCATGGGATTCTTTCAGTGAATTGTAATAGCATGACCCAGGACAACTGAAAATTTTTTACGGGATGCTGAGAAACTTGGCTAAGCAGTGGCATTATTTTTTTCTATCCTCTAAAGAAAAGAAGCTGAATAAAAAAGAAATATAATTTATGGGGCAATATGTCAGGGCTAAAAAAGGTTTGTAGGACAATGCTTTGTAACTCTTGTTGTAGGTGGTAGGAATCAGTATTTTATGTTGAAAAAATACAAACATGAGCTTACTCCATAAAGCAAAACACCATGGACTGGGAAGTGGATAAGTCATTGGAAATCTTTATAAGCACTCAGTGTTGGTTAAGGTGTTTAAAGAAATCACTTAAAAATACTCTGGAGTACAATACTCTTTTAAAATTGCAGACAGAAAGGGGCAATAAGCAGTGCAAGTTCTTTGCAATAGACCAGGGGTGTCCAAAGTTTTTGGCAGGAGGGCCACATCATCTCTCTGACACTGTGTCTGGGGCCAGGGGAAAAAAGAATTTACATTTAAAATTTGAATAACTTTACATACGTTTACATAAATGAATATATTAAAGATGAACTTATATGAATGAATGAAGGTCTTTCATTAGCTCAAGGCCTATAAAAGTTCATGAACAAACCAAGGCTGACCTTTCCTTTGTTGCCACTACTGCATCGCAGATGCGTAACAGCAAGCAGTGGAGGGAGCCCTCATCCCACAGCTCACAGGAGAGGTCAAACAGTCGCCCTCATGCTGAGAGCAACTGCATCGGGCCAGTGTGGGCTCCAACAAATTTCTGGTGGGCAGAGGCTCATTGTAGACTGGGGGCTCTCTGAGGGCCATATTGGGAGTCCTCAAGGGCCACAAGTGGCCCCAGGGCCGGGGTTTGGGCACCCCTGCAATAGACAGTAAGACATCAGATCAGAAAAAAGGAAAAAAAAAATTTTTTGCTTTCTAAAAACCTGTGTAACAAGTTGTGCACTATGCAAACAGGTTTTCAAATGTTCTTATTTCAGCTGATTACCAAATACCAGGACCCCAAGCTGCTGAGGTTGGCTACACGAGAATAAAAATCAAACCTCTGCCAAGGTAACTGAAATTTGTGATCTACAAAAATTACGCTAATGTGCATATGTTTGGGTCTTTTGCATATTCTTTTTCTCTGTTAGTCATGAAGAGTACAGTGCCAATGCAGGGCATTCAAGTTTTGACAAAACTGTCAACTGAATTTCATTCTGGTTTGAGTTATTCCATCAGGAATTGTCCAGTCAGTGGGGTTTTTTTAGATTGCAGGTAGAAAAAATGAACCTCAGCCTATTTGGGAGCCACTGCTGGGTGCTGCCACTTTACCACTGGGCTCTGTTCCAGAACCAGACTGCCCCCCCTACCATGTTTCAAGGGAGGTTTGTACGAATCCAACCTGTCAGCCTGAGGTCTTGCTGAAGAGTTAGGTCCCAGGTGTATGACTTCCCAAAAGAAATAACTCTGGAAGATCCTTTTTTAGAAAAACACATTTCTTTCCAAATTCAAATAAATAATTTATATAACTCTGCTACTATAACTGAGATCACAGAAAAGTCCTCAATGATTATTTTAGATTTTCCTATATGTCACTAAAATACTTTCATTGTGACTGTTGGTTCATTCTTTTCTATTACTTCTATTCTTAGTGCAACTGCCCAAGCATTCCCCAGAGAAATAACCCTTTAAATTATTGTGGTGTAGCTAAGGGGGGCAGGGGGTACTTGGGTATCACACCTTCAGAAGGTGTCTTAGAGACTCCAAAAGGCATTTCTGGTTTTTGTTGAAAACTGGAATAGCCTTTTGAAGGCCTCTAGGCGGCCTTCTGAAGCTTCTGGTGAAAACTGGAAGTGCCTTTTGGAGGCCTATAAGACACCCCTACAACACCTCTTGGAGGCCTCAAAGATGTTATATGAAGGTGTTTGGGGGGGGGGTGTTATGGGTTTGTTAAAAATTTTTGTGCCTCTAGGTGCCAGTTATGCCTCAAACACGCTTATTTTAAACATTTTTTTAATGGCAGGAGGGAATTCTCAGAAAGCTAAATGGTTTGCCCACTACCACATTTTGTTCCTTTCCATGTTTGTGTGGAACATGTACAACTTCTGACAAACCTGAGACAAACACCGTGATTAAAAATTGAAACGGAGACATTCAAAGGTCTGTGACAGTTTCTTTGAAAATCAGAACTTGCATTTTAGTTTTAGGGATAAGTATCTAGCTTCTACTAAATGTCAGCGCACTCCCATGCCTGTTTATTTGGAAGTAAGTCCCACTGAGTTCACTGGGCCTAGCTCTCAAGTAAGTCTGTATAGTATTGCAGCCATGCAGGCACTCCTGAGCGTCAAACATTCCAGTTTGCCTCCTAACCATGGAGGAAGAACACTGAGGCGGTTTTCTGTCTTACCTTGGATTTGAATGCTGTTGGGCTGAAAAGAGGGGTTTGTTAATGGATCATATGTCTTCAAATGGGTTCCGGAAATTTGCTGGATACTGGATGGCTGCAGTGTCCTTTTTTGCATCAAAGAAGCGGGAGCAGGAATTCTCCTGGGGCTAATATGGTGAGGAGAAAAAGGAGCAGAAGCTGAAAATCTGAGAAATTAAAGGAAAAAAAAACACAATTATAAACTGTCAAGTGTTTCGACTCAAAGGGAACATTTAATTAATTATTTAGTCCTTGGTATGTTTTTCAAGGCCATAGAGTACCAAAAATGCCTGCTTTCATATTTGAAGTACCAGATTCTCAAATGTTGATCTATGATAGCACCACCTGCTTCCTAGCTACTGAACTGAGCACAAGGAATCAGTCTTAATTAAGGAAAGGCACAAGAGAACCCGTTTATCTTCTAAGGCTCACCATATATGAATGCAACTATGCTTCTGCTTAAAGAATGTGTGGAATACTTAAAGGATTTTAATCATGATTCATAACATACATTCAGACATAGTTTTTCTGGAGATGATGGGTAAACACTAACATTTACCAAAAGCCAAGGTGGGATCCAAGAAAGCAATTATGCAAATATTTTGTAATTACAACACCTATTTCCAAATATTTAGGCTTCCTATCAAATGGCCACATATTAATATAGGCAGAAATATTTAAGTACTACAAGTGCAGGTTTGCAGGTCTTTCAGAGAACAAAAAGGCTTTGAGATTGCTTTACATTTTTTGCATTCACATGGAAAGATTATTGATTAGCTGCCAGGGATCAGGGATAATGCACAGATGGGTGCCTTTTTTGTGTAAAGAATTCTGGGATATCATTCTCTGTGTTTTGCAAAATTCACCTGTGAAATCTAATCAATAAAAAATGGCTTTAACTGTCAGCCAACAACAGAGAGGGAAAAAAATCCTTTTGAAACCTTTACATAAAAGCACAGTTTTAAAGAATTCAGATTGGATTTAACATCTAAGAAAAGCCTCCCAATGATAATACAGCATTTTGTATAGCCAGACAGGTCTTTTTTTTTTTTTAGTAGACTTAAGTGGTCTTTATAATGATTTATGAATCGTTTCATGAATTCTTGGCTTACTCAAGTTGGTGACTATAGCATCTCCTTTGCCTGCCTGCCCATCTCACAAAAGAGAAACTTGGCCTTGTTACAATCCAGATTTGTCCCCAAATAAATCACAGCATGTTACTGGGGGAATGGCAAATTAAATTTTGCGTATGCAACAATCAATATCAGCTTGTAACCACCAGGAAACTGCCATCAGAAATTGTGACCATGCCCTGCAGTCCATGCAATAACAAGCCAGATTACTTTTTAAAAGTTCTGACTTCAAAGGCTGAGAAGATCACCTCATACAAAGGTTTTACCCATTGCTGCATTGCCAACAGCCTTGCTATGGTATTAGCAATGCAGACTAGTTGTATGTGGCTGCAATCAGAAACCTGATTAAAGTCTTCAAGTAATACCTAAGACAATAATGAAGCATACACTTCCATAAATCACAAATGACAACAGGAATATTCATCTATGCTTGTAAATTCATCATCATCAAGATTATTATTATTGAGAATGTTTATATACCGCTTCTCAAAAAGAGGTTACAAAGTTCAGTACTTATTTTCACAGAAGTGCTGCCTTGCCACACTCTATTACACGGTGCTAGTGGCTTTTCTCTACTGGTTGCAAATTGTACTAATTTACTTTGCAGTAGCCTCCAAAGAAAGTTACTGGTCATAACATTTTTATTATTAGCAGTAATTATTATCAGGCATGGGAACTCCAATCAGATGACTTGAGTCTAAGTCGCAAAAAAACGGAATTCTTTACCTGAGACTATCCTATTCTTGGAAGGGGAAGGGGGGCATTCTCCACTGTGTGGGTATGCCCCTCCCACCACATGAGACAGGGCCAGATTTGATTGGTGCTTCCTCCTCTGGTGGGAGGGCATCCCAACCCAATCCGGGACTGCAGAGCAAAGGTTGAGATCCTCCCATGTCATCCTGCCCACACCATCTCGCGGCCTGCAGCGGGCTGCTTCTGTAACTAGAAAAAACCACTGGGCGAAAACGCCCTGGCAGGAGGTAAAGGAAAAAAGGCAGAAAAACAACAGAGGCTCTGTGCATAAAACAGAAGGGAGCCCATAACAGTTGAGAACAGGATCCTGGCCTCAGGAAACCCTAACTCACTAGACCATGATGCAGAATTCAACAGTGAAAGGCAGCTGTGACCCCGAAGGGTGGGCAGAATGCCCCCTTTCCCCTTCCAAGAACAGGATATTCTCAGGTAAGGAATTTCATTTTTCTCTGGAATGGGAAGGGGGGCATTCTTCACTCTGTGGGATATGCCAGAGCACCATATCGACCCGGGTGGGGAGGTCACGGCGTCCCTCACTGCGGCACCACCCTCTGAAGTACCCTTCTCCCAAATGCGGCCTCAGCCAAGGCTGCCACATCTATTTTATCGTGCCTGGTGAAGGAGTTGGGAGAAGCCCAAGTAACTGCCAGGCAGATCTCTTCTAGGGAAACTACCCCTTCAAAGGCTGCTGAAGTTGCTATCCTCCTCGTTGAATGGGCTGTGATCCCCTGAGGGGGCTCCCACTGGGAGGCCTTGTAAGCCTCCTGAATGGCCAATTGTAGCCATTTTGACAGGGACGCAGCCAAAGCCTTCTTACCCGGCAACGCACCTGAGAAGGACACAAAAAGGGAGTCTTTCCTTCTAAGTTCCTTGGTGGCCTCCGTATAGTAATGTAGGGCCCTATGCACATCCAGGGAGTGCTAGGCCCTCTCCTTGGAATGGACCAGGTTGGTACAGAAAGAGGGCAACACCAGCTCTTGAGCTTTGGGAGGAAAGAAGGACGTGGTCAGAGGACCACCTTGTCCCTGTGAAAGACACAAAGGTTGGGATTGATATATAAGGAGCTCAGCTCTGAAACCCTCTGGGCTGAGGTCACCGCTACAAGGAGAATGTCAAGTCTTTCAAGGATGCTTTGCCAAGAGGTTTAAAAGGAAGACCTATCATCGCCCTGTGGACTACTCCACGGTCCCAGGTGGAAAATCTATGAACCACAGGAGGATTGTTCAGGGCCTCAGGCCCTGAGGAACTGCTTGACATGGGGATGGGTTGAAATGCGCTCCCGCCTCATGAGGAAGCTGCTTGAACCATTCACTAATGAGGCTATACTATATCTCCCAAACTCGACGTGATAGGGCAAAACGGATGCCATTTTTGGAATCGGCACCCCAAATTCATATCAAACCACCATAAAGTTTGGGAAAAAAATTTTCTGACCCTCAATTTTGCAGTCCTGTGTAATTAGAACACTCAACTTCACTCTTGCTACATTATTAGAGGTACTTTATGTACTTTTTATGTATATTTTAATGTTAATGTTTGCTTTTCCTTTTCTTTTTTATTGTGTTTTTCTTTTTCCTTTTTTATTATTATAAATAAAACAAATATATCAGGAAAGAAATAAACCAGGCTTGGCCTATAGATTTATAAAAGATTTAAAATAAATAAAGCAAAACAAATTTAAGAGCCCAATCTAATGCTCTGGCTGTGCCACGTGGTACAGTGGTGCCGAAACTGCTGCCATTGTATCCTGTGGGGCCAGAGCAGCACACTGAGGTCACTCTGGAGTGAGGGAACATTGGTTCCTTCACCCCGTGTACAACTCTGGCAGCCCTCCGGCAGCCCAGAACCTACTCGGATCTGTGCCAGTGACTTAGCTTGATAGGAAGTCATACAGGAGAAAAAGGCAAAAAGGTGAAGAGAAAGCAATGCACTGGTATTTTGTATTCCAAAAACCAAAAATGAGCCTGGACCATGCCACTGGTCAGACGGAATAGCCTGGCCAGAAAAGAACAGCCTGGACCATGCCGTTTGATGTAAAAGCAAGAAGGGTGTTATACCAGAAAAACCAAATGGTTCCAGCTCACAAGGAACCTCACCAGCTGCATCACATGATGTGGCAGTTTGGATACTAGGTGGTATCTTGGTATCCATGCATTTCATTTACATGAATGTGAAATACAGGTAACATGTATCCATCTCCCATGCAGAGATTTAACTTCCAGGGGAGGGAGCTAAAACCTCAATAATACGTATGAACTTGAGAGCACATGTGTACACAATACACTTTTTTTTAGAAACAGCATCTTCATAATACAAAACTAAGGATAAAGTAAGGCCAGTGGCTTACCAGGGATAACAATTACAAAATAGGTACTGTTGGCGCATATGATGGAGCCAAGGTCATGATAGACGATGAGAATGTTCTTTGATGTAAAAGAAGAAGAAAAGGTACCTAGGTTATCAGGCACCAGAAAAGCCTTGACCCTAGATCTTGACCTGATCAAACGACCTGAGAAAATTTTGCTTCTAGCTTTGTCTTTTGTCCTTTTTTTCTTTTAGTGATTTAAATCAAAACTACCTGGACTCCATCAGCAGAAAGGAAATAAATAAACAAACAGCTAGCAAGTCAGAGGTAAATCACAGGAGGATTCAAATCTGTCACAGTTATGAAAGTTGCCACAGTAGATTGCATGCAAAGACCAGTACATGACCCAGGAAGTAAGCAGCAAATATAGAAACCAAAAGGCATGTAACAGGTGCTCAAGACAAGAATCTGGCAAGTGACACAGCAACCTAGAGGCAGATAATATAATTAGAAAGCAAAGGCAGGAAACAAGAAGGAGATTCAATAGAATGCATGCCCATTAAGTAACAGACATTGTGTCTGTATTTGACAAATACTATTTGAGCACATGGTATGGTAGGCTGGCCATACGGACTGTTTAAGACTCACTGTATCTGAATTTTTTACACTTTTTTGGTATGAATTCATTTATTTATTTTAAGAATTTATATCCCTCCTTTTCAATCATTAATTGCTCAATCTGGCAGTATAATTTGGTTGCAAGTAGCCTTGATGAATTATAAAAAATGTACGAGACTGACTGAAAGTGTTATTAGTTTATATTGTAATTTTTAAATGTGTGAAGAAAGCAAGAAGATGAGATTAAGAGGAGGAGTAATGTCATAGTTGCTGATTTTAATGGCTTTGTGTGAACTCCTGGCTTTTTTAAACATCTGCTTCTAATGCTACTTTTCCCTATGCAAGTTGTTAAATTGGCCACAGATGTTCACTTTTTAAGGTGTTGTGAATGGGCATGCGTGAATCAGAGCTGTATATTGAGGTAGTGAAAACTGACATAGTGCTTCTGTTTTGTCATTTCCATGTCAGCAAGCTGCTGGGATACAATGATGTGTATGGCTTGAATGGCTTGAAGGTGGGAAACATTCTGAGAAAAAATGGAAGGTATCTCAGAAATTTGCATCAAGTTGCATCTCAGACTTTCATCTCACCTTTTATACAGGGGTGCCCTGATATCCATGGGGGATGTGTTCCTGGCTCCCCCACAGATTCCAGAAACCATGGACACATGAAGCCCTGCCCGTGTGACCCACTGTGCAACACCACACCCTTTTAGTAATTTAAAAGCTTATTATATTATTATTATTATTATTATTATTATTAACAGTATTTATATACCGCTTATATACTAAACTGTGAGTGTCTTCCTTAAACCATGGTCTGTAAGCCTACAGGGTTATAGGACTTTTCAAGCTGACAGCGCTTCCTGTTGACCTCCTTCAAGCTTTTTCAAGTGTTTTGGCTACAGGAACATTTGAAAAAACTCAAAGGTCAGCAACTCACTTCCTGGGTGGTCTTGGGTCAGTTACTATCTCTCAGCCTCACCCTACCTCTTAGGGTTGTTGTGAGGTCAAAAAGAAGAAGGAAACTTGGAGGACAACACTCCACAACACTTTTTGGAGGAAGGGGTGGTGTAAAAACGTGAAAAGTAATACAGATATTAAATAAACATAACCATAAACTGCAGGGAGGGGGCAGATTTAGATTGGGAGGGAGAGTGAGAGTGGGCAAAACAGGCAGGGGATTTTTGCCAGAATTGCTTTCTGGCTGAAAATCTCTCCCCACTTCGCCCCAGCAGTGATTAGTTCTTCAAATGGCTATTTTCCTGCAAATGACCATGTAGGGGGCAAATAGCTGCCTTTGCAGCCTGGATGGGGCACAGCGTAAGTGGAAAATGCGAAAAACATATTTTGGTCCTGAGCTGGATTGTGCGTGTTTTTGAAAAGAACACAATTCGAGTATACTTCCTCTGTTAAGTTTGTTACAGCCCAGTCCGCTGTAATTCCCTAGATGGAGATATAGTGGCACCAACACAGCACCTGCTGCATCTTGCGGTGAGTTTCAGCCTCCAGAAGTCTCCTCAGGGTAAGCCCCTGCTGGCCTGGTGCAAGTCTCAGACCCAGGAAAGTGGATTGAGCCTGGGAACAGGATTTGGATATGGCAGCTACTACTGCAGCTGAATCTACCCCATTCCCAGACCTGATCCACCCTTCTCCCCACCCCTGCAGCCACTACATTCCAACCATCCCCTGCCTGTTTTGCCCACTCTCACCTCCCACCCACCCCGTACACCTACTTACCTGGGCTGGCAGACGTCCAATGTCTGCTGGCATGTGGAGCCAGCCCCTTGCCACTTGTGGTGGTGGCCAGCCCACACGCTCCAGCGTGTCACCTTTAGGAACAGCCAGAAAGCACCTGGTGCCACCAGAACACTTGTTCCTGCAGCATTAGATGCTAATAGTTTTGGGAGCCTCAGTTAATGTCAGATTTAACATAATGCATAGCTTAGTCCTAAGGCAGTGTTTCTCAACCACTGATACAGGTACCACATGAGGTGGTATCTGGTGGAACTCACAGGACCCCTGGACACTTGCCGCTCAGCAGTGAGTCCAGGAACATGACACAACAAACAGCGGTAGGAGGCTTCACTTGGCAGGCAGAGCTCCAAAGTATGCTTTTCCGCACTCTAAAACATCTTCCCGTCCACCCTGAGCCTCTTACTGGTGTTTGTCGCATTGCATCTGGCCTCCCAACTCAGAAGTAACTGACAATGATGTCATCACCAGTTACTTCCAGTGGTACTTGGAATAGGTGAACCATGTGAAGTGATATGGCGGAGGACAAACCTTGAGAAACACTGCCCTAAGGGAATGTTGCAGAATTAGTTTCCTACAGCAGTGAGGGCAAACTCTGACTCATACATTTTGCTACCAGGGATCCATAAAAATGCAGAGAACAGTTGCCTTCCATTAAGTACCTATATATTTAAGTTTCATATCACTCTTCCTAGTATTTTGCCTCCCACAAGAAAACACCCACTTCAAAACAGTCTGCTCTAATGAAGTCCTACAAATAGTATCAGTGATAGCACAGTAAGAAAGGGGGCAGCTTTTCATTCAACTTTTAGTTAAGAAATAGTTCGTTTAAAGGCTCCTGGAAAGAGTTTCCTTCCAGGCCTCAAAGGATGAGCTTTCTGCAATGATAGAAAGCCATCTGTATTGTAAAGTTTCTTATTTAAACGAAGTCCTCCGGTTTACTTTCTGTGTTTTTATCAATGCTTCTCTTCAAATTGTACATCTCTTCTGAAAAACTTTTCTTGCCTAGTAAAGTGGATCTAAGAACAGTACACTTTGTGTTTTCAAGGCTACTCATTACCCTCTGGGTTTTCTTTCCTCATTCTGTTATAGAAGGATTTTCTTTTCTCTGTCTGTCCAGACTACACAAGCACAGAAATGCCGGGCAGCCCAATCCTGAGCTGTCCAGAGTACAGGGCTGCAGCAGCACCAAAAATGGCTGCCTCTGCATCCAGCATATCCCAGGCAGCTACTGCCACCTCCTCAGGAGAAGGGGACTTTCATCCCCTTTCCCCGGGTAAAGTGAGTAGCCCCATTGTGGGCTACTCAACAGTGGTGTAGGTAGCGAGGGGTGGAGGGGTGGTCTGCCCCAGGTACCAGCCTGGGGGTGTGTGTGACACCACAAATGATCCAACATTGCTAACATTGTGGAGGTTCACAATAGCCCCATCATGCTATATACCATTGGATGTGGAATTTAAAACAGAATACAATGCAAAAAAAGGGGGCAAAATATCTCCTTTCCATCAAAAGTTATGGCCAAAAAAAACAGAAACAAAAAAAATGCATGAAGCCCTAGGGAAAGTGAAACCGAGCCATATTGTGTATTTACTCCTGAGTAGGCCAACGTGCCTTAGTGCGTCGGAAAGGGCAGGCTGAGAGGAATCCAACAGCACCAGAATTGTTCCTATACAATGAAAGCAGCCCCCCAAAACACCCAAGAAGGAAGTCTCCCCTCTAAGTAGACGAATGTATTGAGCCCTATGGAAAGCAAAAGTAAGCCACATGGTCGCGTTTACTCACAAGTAAGCAAACGTTCCTTGGCTGCTGGTCAAGTCAGGCAAAGGGGAATGCAAGGCTGACTGCATGGTCCCAATCTGATGAAAGTGGAGCTCAACAAATGCTCCAAAAGGCAGCACACCTTCAGATATGCTGCCAATGTCAGGAAAATACTACAATCTGGTGTAGGTAAGAGTAACTCTAGAGGGAACAATTGGTGCAGAAAATTGCACCTAGTACTATCTCCCCATCCTGTCCACTTTCTGATGACAGAGCAAGAGGATACAGGCTTCATTTGGCAGCCAATCACAGTACAACAACCCTGGTATTAAAGCTCCTGCCGGGAAGACTATAGCTCAATTGAACAGATGGGCAGCATGGGACCATATCTCTGTGGTTTTCAGAAGCAAAAATTAGTGATGGGAACCATGGTGAAAAGATATTTGGCCCAAAAGGAAGCACTCTGCACAAGCAACCTCTCTTTCTCACAAAATGTATGCAAGGTTTGGATTAACAATTCTCCCCAGAATTCTTATTGCAGGAATTCTGCCCCAAAAGGTTTCCATGCACAACCACCAAACTGGAACCTCTACTCCATCTTCCCAACAGGGGAAACAAGCACAATGCATCCCATACTGGTAAGCAAAGGAGGGGAGGAAATCCCATGTTGCAGTGTATTTATACTGCACCTCTGTCTCATGTCTCTACCCCCAGCCTCCTGACTCTTCAGGATTTCCCATGTGTCTCTTCGATCAACTGTGTTGTTTAACCATCCTTCCTTTTGCAACAGCTAAGAGCAGGAATATCTGCTCCCTTTGGGGTAACGCCAAGGGGTGTGGCTGTAATGGTGACTGAGCAGCAGTGCTCCCCCCCCCCAAGTAGCAGCTTGTTTAACCATTGATGCACATAGCCTAATCTGCCCTGTCAGTTTTATGACCCAATAAAAACTGGGTCATGACCCACTGGTGGATCTTTGGGAACCCAGCAGTTTGGGATCCGCTGCCTTAAAGCACACTTAATTTTCTTTGGATGTAGCCTTCATGTATATTTGACTTCTGAATGGCTGAATCACTGAAAGTACATGCCATACTGTTAGTTTCATTCAAGGCCCAATCCTATTAAACTTTCCAGCACTGGTGTAGTCGCAGTGCAGCCCTGAGATAAGGGAACAAGCATTCCCTTGCATTGAGGAGGTCTCTGTGACTGCCTCCCCACCACAGGATCCACCATAGGATCCTACCTCATCCACCATATCCCACCTCATCCACCATAGGATGCAGTGCATGCTCCATTGGCATGGCTGCACCAGCACTAGAAAATTTGATAGGATTGGGCCCTCAGGCATTTAGTAGGCCTTCAGTGCAATATAGTGGAGTGTCAGGTTCTAACAACAACTATATACCTCCAAAGGAAGGTCATCCGTTGTGCCTATTATATCTCTGTTGGGCAGGAAAGCCTTTATCTTTGGCCAGAGGCACCACTGGACACAGAAGCAGCTAGTACAGCTGCTAGTAGCTTTCAGAAAGTTGAGGAGCAAACACTGGATTAACATTTAAGACATTCCCCCCAAATTATTATTTACAGCTACTGACAGCATCAGGCTCAAGAGTTCTGCCAGGCCCCAATGGATGCTGGAATATTTCATAAAAATTATCTCAATATGTAGGGAAAAACATGGTGGAGCTGTACATCTCCCTGCAGTCATCAACTTTTTTTTTTTTTAAAGAGTCAACAATTGGCTGTAATTTAAAATGCACACAAGGAATGTAAACTAACCAAGCAAGAGCTGCATAGGGTCAATCTAGATGTGGTAGAGATGTATGGATGCATGTATGTCTCTTTAAGGTTTTTGAAAATAGAGGGAAGAACCAGATCAGGACCTTGGTTTGGGCTGGAGGTTTTAACCCTTTCCCAATAAATCACCTGCCTGAAGTTGCTATTTACCCCATCAATAAAAACATATGGGCACAGACTGTGTGCCTGTATGTATTTATTAATGGAGCAAAGAGCATTATGGGGGAGGGCAACTTTCATTGAGAAAACAGCATTGAAGAAAAAGTGTTCACCACCCTCCCCCACATCATGGTTCTAATCCAAATCCTCCTCCCCCACAGAAGGTAACTGCATGCAATTTGAAGAGATGGATGCATTCACACATTTCCATTCCCACATCTAGTTTGGTCTTCAAAGCAAAAAAAAAAAAAAAGGAACATGAAGTGGGAAGAGATATTGAACTGCAAACATCACCCCTCCTCTTCTCCCTATGCTGTTCTCCCTACACTTCATATTATAACAATTTACTTATACTGTATCTTGTGATGGATTTCAATTGGAGACCAATTTGGAGCCAATCTTGACTGAACATTGGGCTATGAATATATTCAATAAATATAGATGTGGTGACTGAAGTTACTTTCAGAAATTATGTCAGTATCAGCGCAATCTAAGAATGTCTACTCTAAATCATTATTATTATTAACATATACCGCTTTTCAACAAAAAAGTTTACAAAGTGGTTTACAGAGAAAAATCAAATAACTAAATGGCTCCCTGTCCCAAAAGGGCTCACGATCGAAAAAGATGCAAAAGAACACCAGCAGGCAGCCACTAGAACAGACACTGCTGGGGTGAGGTGGGCCAGTTACTCTCCCCCTGCTAAAAAAAAGGAGCACCCACTTGAAAAAGTGCCTCTTACTCAGTTAGCAAGGATAAGCCCCACTGTGTTCAATAGGACTTACTCCCAGGTTAGTGAGTATAGGATTGCAGCCTGTATGTGTCAGGGGCAATACATGTCAATACACCAAGTTGTGCAGATTGAACATTGGCTAATCACAGCTGTATAGAACATAGTGAATCCTTTTTACTTCTACAGAATGAATAGATCTTTCTGATTTCAGACATTACAGATCGTCTAAAACTCCGTGATTCTGAAATCCTGGGATAATAACGCTAACATGATCCACTTATTTTGATGAGGTGAGATGGCCTTACCTCTCAGTTCCTGAGTCACCTGCTGTGAGAGGGGCTACCTGGGCTGCTGTGTCATGTGGGCTGCCATGTACAGTGTGTCCTGGTGAAGTGTGGTTCACAGAACGCAATGGGCAGCCAGTGCTTGGAGCAGTTCCATTTCGACTTGAATGAGTACTGGAGAATAGTGCAGCTGAAAGGACAGCAAAAGCATTCACTTTTATAACAGGAACATTTTCAATTCTTTTATTCAACTGACAATCCTGTTCAATTTTCAGACGTAAAGAAGATAGATAAGAGCCTTACAGCGCAATCTTATGTCTACTCTATCCCACTATGTTCAATGGGATGGATTTGCCCCATGTAAGTGTGCATGACCATTCCCCTGGGGGCTGGGGATAAGAATAGGCCCTCAGTTTGGCTGTACTTGTCATAAGAGGCAACTAAACAGCCACCGGGTAAATGGGACTCATTAGCCTGGGAAGGTAGCTCATCTGAGAGAAGGAAAACTCTGATCCCAAACCTCCACTGCCTTGTGGCTACATCCAGTTATGGAAAAGGCTTCAGGAGTCAACCTCGAGGCAAAATCCGGAGCCAGAGGCCCTGAGGCAGTTCATGGCTGAACACAGTCACATTCTGGTAACTCCTGCGACGCCGCTGGAACCAACCATACTGGCTTCTGCCTTTCCATTGGACCATTTCAGCAACGTGGAGAGGGGGGATTTGCTGCATGGGTATCCTCCATATCTACCTTACCCAGGCTTCGTGCACTGGAGAGGACACTGTTCCAGAACCACTATTCAGAGCGCTATTCCACTACTTGGAAATGCCAAGTAGTTAACTGGGTTCCTGCTATCACAAATGGCATGACTCTCATTTACAGTTCAGATTAATAGTCTTCCAAGACTGAAGGATGCCAACAAAGTGTGCATGAGTAAGGGCGCAATAATAACCCACTTTACAGCGCTGATATAAAGGCAATGCAGCTCTGAGGTCAGGGAACAAACATTCCCTTACTTTGAGGAGGACTTCATGAGTGACACCCAACTACAGGATGCAGCACATGTCCCATTGGCACCGCTATGCCAGTGCTGGAAAGTACTGACATAAGGGGTTAGGATTGTGCCCTAAGACCCACTGAACTCAATTAGGATTACTCCTGAGTAGGCACAAAAAGGATTGCTCTGTTAGATTTGAAACTGGCACAATGGCTTTTAAAAAAATGAAATCAGAAATAAGAAAATGATTTATCAGAAATAAGAAAATGATGAAAACAAATTTTTGGACTTTGAAATTTGGTTACAATTTACATTTTTATGGCCACAATCCCAACCAATTTTCCAGCACTGACATAAGGGCAATGCAACTCTGAGGTAAGGGAACAAACATTGCCCTACCTTGGGAGGCCTCCGTGACTGCCCCCCAACTGCAGAATGCAGCAATGCCCCACTATGCCAGTGCTGGAAAGTTGGTTAGGATTGCGCCCTATATGGCATAAAGTGTATTTTGCCTCAGTTGTCTCAACTTCATAGTACCCAAAAATGTCATAAATTTCAGTAACTCCCATAATAAATGCATGTGTATTTTGAAAGCTGAAAACTCTTGCTACTTCATTACAATGTATGCAACCTGTTCAGGACTCATCCTCAGATACACAGAATACTGGACATGGAGATGCACATACTCTTTAGAGAAAATGGAAATTGACTAAACAGGTAAGGATCTGTTCTATTTCTTTATGGCCCAGTTGTCAAGCAATATCTTCCATGTCCGAGGAACTATGCTCCTTTGAAAACCTCACAAGAGCGGAGTTTAGCTTAGCATGTCTCTGTTGTGTGGGAGGGGGTCTTACTGTTTGCAAAGTCATCTTTGAAAAGAAGCAAAAGACAGGCTGATTGGTAGGAATACAGAGCTCTTTTGCTTGAGGAAGAAGAGAATAATGTTTGTTGAGGCCAGCAGCAGACAACTGAGCTGGCACCTTTGTAACACAGCAATTGAAAGTTGTCTCTAGAGCAGCTCCTGAAACAGTTTTTTGGCTGTGACGGCTGACAGCCTATAATGGGAGAAGGATGGGGTGGTCATAGTGGTTTGTGAGTGGATCTCTTGGCAGCCTTTGATACCATCAATTGCCATATTCTTTTGTCTGGACTAAGGATTTAAAGCATTGTTTCAGTGGTTCTGCCCCTATTTGGAGGGTCAATTCGACAAAGAGGTTCTCGGGGATTATTGCTCATCCCTGTGGTTTTTAGTGTGGGGTTTTGTTGGGGTTCATTGTGTCCCTCATGCTATTTGACATCAACACGAAACTGCCTAAGGCTACAATCTTATGCGCACTTACTTCAGAGTAAGTCCTGCTAAATTCAATAGGCCTTACTGGGAAACACTGAACGGGTGAAAGATTTTTCTGGAAATGCCAAGTAGTTAACTGGGCTCCTGCTATCACAAATGGCATGACTCTCATTTACAGTTCAGATTACTAGAATGGTCATGAGATGCCATATGGATCACTTGCTGCTATGGACAGGTCCTGTGACCCATGCTGCCTGAGTTCCTGAAGGCCAGGGCACTGAGAACAATAGTGCAACACAACTAGCTTCTCCCACAATAAATCCAAACTTCGTGGATTCAGTTTCAGAATCTAGGAGTGCAATCCCAAACATCTGTTGGGCCAGCACAAATCCCTTGCTGCAGCCCAGGACTGTCACAAACAAGCCGTAAGGCACATTTGCACCTCCAGGAGAGTTGGCTGGGTCAGTGCGAGGATGTGTGCCAGCCCTCAGAGGCCTTCATGCCACCTGGATCTGCTGAGTTTGTGCTGGCCGAGGGTGGCCAGCATGGGGGGTTTTGGTGAGAGGGTGAGGGTAGAATAGGGATATTTCCGGGCAAGGGGAGGGAGAGTGGCAGGCAGGCCAGTGGGTGGACCAGGCTTGGGAGGAGGGTTGGGACAAGCCTCTGGCACTTAGGCTGGATCCTAAGCAGCCTCTCCCTCTCCCAAGCAGCCCAGCATTACACTGGGCTGCTCAGATCTGTGCCAGCAATTTAGCTGGTGCAGATCTTAACCCCATTAAGGTGGCTGGGTGTCATGGATATGTACAGTTCAGGCCTAGTAGCACTGCAAGGCCTGAACCAAGCTAAAACAGTAACACAGAAGTGGCTTGCATTTCCTGGCTGCTAGGATTTACATCTCAATGGATGGTGATTATGTAGCACCTAGGAGCCAGAAAGACGCCCATCAAGGATGGAATGCAGGTAGATCTCGAAGGGGGAGGGAAGAGCTGAGAGGGTGAGCTTCCAGCCCCACTTCCAGAGGAAAGGGTCTTTGTTCCTTGTCTCTGGGTGAGAGAGGTGGTGGGTGCACATCCTGCCCCACCAGTACCATGTGGCCATAGGTAACTGGTCTGAGGATCTACAAAAGAAGCTGACCCAGGTGAGGGTTAGAGAATAATAGAGTTAGCAAGTTAGCTTTGTTGTTTTATGCTGATATTTCCTAGAAGTTTTTATGCCTCTAGCATTTGCTGCCTTTTGTAACCTTTTTGTAACCTTATGTATTTAATAAAGTAGAAAATCTTTTTTACCATGTTGGTTCATTGTCTGTTGGGGACAAAGGTTCAGAATCCTGCCTAGCCGTTCTGCAAGCTACCAAAAATCCTCATTGTGGACTAGAAACTTGAGGACTGAGACTTTAAGTAAAGAAAGTGCTCAGTGCCTACAAGGGATATAGTTAAGCCTAAAGGTTCTTGGTTTCCCTGGACTGAGGCACTGGCTCTTACAGGGTGGTGGCAGTACTACCGACCAGGGATCTTTGAGAGCTCTAGGGTTCAGAACCAACAACTCTGAGCACCCAAAACCCTGGGAGTGAGACCCAAGTTTACGACACTGGGGCACCAAGTTGGGCTCCTTTCACCTTCTAACCTGCATTGGGTATGGCACAGGCCAGTTGGCCTGCCTATTCCAGTGCAGGTTAGGATTGGGCTGTAGGTCATCTGCCTCAGCTACAAACTACAAATGGTGTAGTTCCAGAACATGTTCTACCTGTGAACATGTCAGGACAGCCTGAAACAGCATGGTCCTCACTTGGGAGGTCTAAAAGACTCTGGAGGAGTCTTGTGAAATTGGACTTGTAGATAAGAGAGGCCAGGGAAGCCAAGGCAGAATAAACCTCCTGTCTGACTGCTAAGATCAGGCAGTGTACCCTATATCTCTAGATAGTTTTGTATCTTGAGATATATCTATATCTCATGGCTTGTTTCTGTTGCATTATTTGGTTGACTTTATTGATAAGCTTTGGAAGGAGGCTGATTGATAAGCTTTGAGTTGATGGATTGATTGGCCAATTGATAAACTTATCAAAGACTGATAAGCTTTGAGATCAGGGTAAACTGTTGGGGTTGGGTTTATTATTAAAGGTTGTGCTAGTTATGTGCTCTATGCTTCATGTGTAAGCTAGGATGAACTTACATTAATCTTTGGTTTCCCACAAATTACTTTGGGGTATTTGTAGGTATTCCTACATTTTAATGAGTTTGATATTATTGGGGATAATAAACAATTTCTCATAAAGAACTATTTGACAATACTTTGCTTTTTTATTTATGCTTTTGTCTGCATCATGTGAAAGAGATCAATCTTTTGAGGAAAGAAGACTTGTCCTCTGCTTTAATTTACTGAGAATTGGATCAGCTATTGCAAATGAATAAGTACATGCACACATATGCAATATGTGCCATATATGTGTATATGTAATACACATATGCAATGTAGTCTCTTAATAAAGCAGATTTTTTACTTCTTCTTTAAACATATGGACCAGAATGTTGCACAATAAGCCCTAAGAAAAAGGAAGAGAAGTAACCTGGAAGAGTAATTGCTGCTCTTTTCGTTTTACCTCTGAGATATTTATGCTGCAGCTTTTTAAAAGCAGATAATCTTAGCAAATTGAATCCAAAATTATATATATTTTAAAATGTCAGTAATTGTGGTAAATGTTTACGAAAAATTATGCTGTCATTGTTTAGTACCTCATCACAAAGATGCTTACCAACACAAAAGTACTGTTCATCAGAAACATTGCTACATGCAAATCTTTGAAGTTTCATAGTTATGCATTCCAAAAGCATATAAAAAGAAATTATGAAGCGGTGGCGGACAGTGATACCTTACTCACAATTAAGAGGTGAGAACTTGCATTTTTAAACTCTTCCCAAATTAAAGCTTAAAACATTTTTTTTTCCTTTTAGCAGAGCAAGTACTCTGTAATTTAGATAAACTTTTTTTAAAGTATAGAATTGCCACCTTTCCTCTTGCAAACTACTAATAATGCTGTAATCCATTTTTCATGGGTACATTATTCTCAAAGGAGTTCTCAGTCAATCTTTTTCACATCAAAAGAAAAATAACCCCTTTTGCCTGCTGACAGAATAAGCCAAGTGCACAAGTAGTACAATTTGCTACTTCAGTGCCAAAGCAGCCAAAAAGAACAGGGCTTCCACAGAACCCACTTGGAGCTTTCCATTTCAACCTCAGATCTGCTGGCAGATGGTTCTGAGCAAGTTAGTGACAAAAAAGAAGTAATACAGAGGTTCTCAAACCTTTTCCGCTCACAGTGCCCCTAGGCCAATTCTAATTTTTTCACGGCACCCATTGCTGTGTTTACCTTGACAATTTAAAATATCCGGTGGTGCCTTTAAAATATCCCATGGCGCCCCTGTGAGTTTGCTACAGTGCCCTGGTGCACCTCAGCACACAGTTTGGGAACCATGGGGTAAATATTTAGGACTTCCAGTTTTATCTGGTTGAATTGGTAATTAGATAAATCAACCAAAGCTTAGGTTAGTTAAGTGACTGGGGGCGCAATCCTAACCCCTTATGTCAGTGCTTTCCTGCACTTGCATAGCAGTGCCAACTGGACATGTGCCGCATCCTGCAGTTGGGTGTCACTCATGGGGAGGCCTTCTCAAAGTAAGGAAATGTTTGTTCCCTTACCTCAGAGCTGCATAGCCCTTATGTCAGTGCTGGAAAGCACTGACATAAGGGGTTAGGATTGCGCCCTGGGAGTGCAATCCCAAGATCATGCTGAGCAGCCTGGCACAAGTTAGGATTGGGCTCTGGGACTAAATTTAATTTTAATTGGTGGGGATGGCAGTTAACAACACATTTAATTTTTTTTAGGTTGTTTTGGTTCTCAGGTGTTATTAGAGAATGAAAAATAAAATACGAAAATAACTTTTCTCAGAATAATTGCTACCCTTTTATAAATTCTAAGTTTATTCACTTCCATTCGTATACAACAGTGTAGTTGAGGGATGGAATCAGGAAGAGCAGAGCATAAGGACCTATCCTATAACAGGAGTGGTGATGCCATTAGCAGGAGCTTTCTAGTGTTGCCTCTGAAACTTTTTTGCTATTCCCATATTAGAGCTGAGGCTTAGAGGGAATGCATCACTGCCCTCACCCCTCCCCAGCAATGACTTACTTTGGGAGTAAAGCTCCCAAAACTTGAGAACCAGTGGTTTGAGAAGCACTGCTATACAGTAATTCAAATACTACTATTTCCTCTGTTGCAAACTGAAAACACACACACATAGGTGAATCTCTGTAATCATTTATGATGATGATGTTATAAATACACAATATTTTAAAAACTGGAGAGAGATATACTGCATATCTCCACTGCGGATATGCATGTATATAATTATGTATCCAATGCAGCAATCTCATTAAAATCAGTGGGACTTAGGAACTGGTATGCTGAGGGTCTGGTTGAGTCGAAGATTTAAAATATTTTGTCAGACAGAGCAGAACATAATAAAAGGCTCTTCTCCATTTTCTTTTTACATGGCAATACAAAAACTCAAAATAGAAATAGACTGCAATCTGCTAAACTAGATAAGAGTCAGCTTTTTGAATGGCAAGGATCTAATGTAATGACCTTCACTTTTAGCAAGACTCATAGATTTTAATCTAGACCCCATACTTTATTGCTTTGGGGATTTCACTGGCTCTTAATCACAAAAGCAATAAGAGTTTCCAATATGTTCATCTGCTGCACTTAATCAATTGTTCCAGATGCCAATCATGAGAAATATCTGAAGGCAAACTTAAATGATATCAGCCAGACAACAAAACAGCTGTGACCTCTTGGGAACACTGAAGGGTCTACACAGTGAACTTCACCCTTCCTCAGGCATCTCTGACATGTTGTATATTGTATCCCAGCAGGACTTCCATTATTGCAATGCATGCTGGCAGTATGTAGGAATTTTCTGCTGGTTCTTTCCCCTCTCTATAGTTAGCTCTGGGAATTATTGTGAGGGCATAGCTCAGAAATTATAACAGCTATCTCACTAAAACTAAGTGATAAGCATAGAAAGAGTTCCTGGTAATTGCACAATAATGTTCTCATCTGCCAATTTCTGCATCCCTCATTTCATATTAACATTCTAGTCTAATTTCAAGTGGGGGGGAGCAAACTAATTTTACATGTATCAATAAAGATGTCCTTTGCTTCTGAATTACTCCTTATCACTAATTCTGTGACCAACTGCAAACAAGTCTAGGCTCCTCTATTTTTAATAGCCTGTGGCTGCAATCCTAACCACACTTTCCTGAGAGTAAGCACCATTGAACAAAATAGGACTTACTTCTGAGTAGACCTGGTTAGGATTGTGCCCTGTGTCAGGGCGCTCCAGACCCTGTCCCATGGACTGGATCCAGCACCCTGCCTTTTCCCTCCCCTGTGTGAACGGCACTTACCATTCTGTGAGG